>NC_064417.1:37396197-38796197 GCF_023375975.1 Astyanax mexicanus | reverse complement strand
GGCCTGATTCTATATATTTGATGATAATAATAATACTTATACTAATAACTTAATTTTTTACTTTTATATACCTTTTTATACATAGAAACAGGCTCTAGGTACTACAAACAGTAATAAACAATAAACACAGCAAGACAAATACAACAGTATATAAACAAATCTAAATTGTAATGAAAAAGAAAATGAGAGAAACAAGATAATTATATGAATAAAATTTCATATAATATATATATATATATATATATATATATATATATATATATATAAAAATTTCGAAAACATACTACTTCATCTATTTTGCAAACAACAGGAATTTACCAAGACTGTTGATTTTTTTAACAAAATAAATAACGTAGCAACAAAACATAAAAATAATGTCTTAGAGCAAACAATTACAGTAGCTAGTAAGCTTAAATGCGCACAATATGGACTGTTTTAATCTTACATATCCCAATATTTTGTATGATATGATATAGGGTCAGCACATTCCTACTGTGCAATTACAGCTGCTGCCATATAACTTTTAGTGTATTTAGATATATTAATATTTCTATCCCTTTTAGATTATTTTGCCTAATATATGTGTAGCTATATTTTGTTTGTTTCGCTTTGTTTAGTGTAATGGACTGGAGTGTAGTAATTATCTGAGCTTCACTGAACGATAAGAAGAATCATTCGGATATGCTTCGCTGTTTCTGCTAGAACAGGAACTGTAAAACCGTCTAAAACTTTTCCACTCCAGGCCTGATTTATCTCAGAGAGCAGAATTATCAACATCATCCTCACACAAACTCGGGTTTGAGGTTTTAGTCCCAACAGAGAGAAAGAACAGCGTCTTCTCGGAAAATAACAGCAGAACAGCGGGAGAAACGCCGTTTATCTGACTGTAAAATGACCGGAACAATGAGTTTACTCGTCCTAAACCTGTTTATTATATATTAAATATATTTATCCGGTAATTTTAGCCTCTCTGCTTTAACTAGTTACTATCAGCTTGGATACGTCTTACCGTGGGTCGCCATTTTGGATACCATGGAGACGGCGTCATCCTAGGGCGGTAACTGGACAGTTGTCCAATCAGAGTTCGGGGACCTGCTAGCGTCTGACTTAAGTCCATCCAATCAGAAACAGCGTAAGAGCGAGAGCGCACACACGCACGAGGACACGCTTTCAGTTTAAAAGAAAAAATAAAATTGGGGTAAAACTGAGAAACATCTTTTAATGCAATTACCAGCATGTTTCGTAATGTGATTTCATTTATTGCGTCAGTGTTCAATTACCCAAATTCAAAAATCTTCTAAATATAACTAATACAATTATAAGATATCTATATTCAATCCAATTATCTTAAATATATTAATGTAGGAGGGTTATTTCAGCACGCTGGTGCATGCAAGCAGAAAGAACACTCAGTAAACCCTTATTTTTAAAATTTCCTCTTGCAAAGACATCAATCACTAATCAGTAAACCAGGCCAATTGTTTGCCTAAAAGTATTCTAATTTCTATTATTCATTAAAGTAATTAGACGCTGCACTCACCCAATAAAGAGCAAAGAACTGGAATGTGATACTATTATCTTTTAACATTTTACTATTAACATACATTTTACAAACCAGACACGAAACAGTTTAAGGGACAGACCATAATGAAAGTTTTATTGTATGTCTGTAGTGCTGAATCAGTCACAACCAGCAAATAGTTGAAGGAATACTTTTAATATGGCAAGACAGAAAGTAACAGCAGATGAATGTGTTCTAGGATCTAGTAAGATAAAAAAAAGGGGAAAAAAATATGGCAAATGAATCAGCTTACTGAAAATACATTATACCAGTATAATATACATTATATCAGTATACTGCACTAACAGCTCATGCACTATCAAATACTGTATAGTACCAAGGACATCATCTCCTATAGCTTCAGTTCTTCCCAGTGTTACTCTCTGGTCATATTTTCTCTTTGTGCTTTTGCCTTCTCCTTTTCCAAGTGTTTCTAAAAAAAAAAGAAAACAAAAAAAAAAAAGTCAGATTTTTTATTCTTGCATGCAACATATGATAAATTAAAGCTATTTTAGCTGTAATAAAGCACCTTAAGTTTGTTGTAGTGTGCTTGGCTGCTGCAGTGGACCTTCTTAGCGGTGTCTTCATTTGAGTAAAAAAGGAAGCAGACTCTGCAATAATATCCCATCTTCACAAACTCTGCACCTACAAGAACATCAAAGGGCCAAAAGTGATGTACCCTCATATATACATTTATTATTATACATATTTGTTTCCTAAATCTCTATTTAATATATTAAAATGTTCTTTAACGAAAACACTGTTGGCTTACCCACTGGGACATCAGGTTCATATGGCCCCAGACTGTCTAGGGTAGTTTTTTTCACAGACTGCACAGGAACAGTAAGACCTTCACTGTTTTCCTCATTCTTAGAAGGTACACCGGAAGGCACAACAGTAGCATCAGAATCGTCATTCTGCTTAACAGGGCACAACCAAATAAAAAGTTAAATCCAAAAAGGTTATTTACATGAAGAAGAGAAAGATACATACCTTGGTTGCATTTATCATAGAACACAGAATTCACACGTTAAATGACACCCCACAAAAACCCCGTCTTATGAACATGTTAAACATATGAACACTTGTGCTTTATTTGAACAGCACTGAGAGGTAAAGCCTGAATTACTAAAACTTGGTTGAAGTCAACGTATCACCTAATAGCTGATATTTCTGCTTTTGGCTGAAGTAACCTTTATTAAAAAGTTTCCCATTTAACAATCTCACCTGGGAGAAAGTTGATATACACTTGTTTGTGCAGACTTATTTCAGGTGTGTGATGTTCAGAGGGGGTGTATATTTATATATCTTATTTCTAATCAGAGCAAATAGAATGCTATAAATAGCAGGATTTATAGGCACCTTTCATAAAGTTAATTCAGGGTTGGTATCTTCAGATACTTGAAAATCTGGTGTCGTTGCAGTATTGGAAAAGGAAAAGTGGTACTGGTGCTTCGGTCCCTATTATTGGCGATACTTCTCTATAACACATCTCTTGGCAAGCTTTGTGTGCGCACGTTTATAGATAAATTAAGAGCAGTGTCCACAGATTTTTGAAAGTGTAATCTGAAAGAAAACTTTAAACGAAGCAAACTAAATTAACTAACCGATGTGCTCTCCATGTTCTGAGCTTCAGCTGCATCACTGCTATTTTCCTCTGTGTTCTTTATTTTCGTTTCAGCTTCACTCTCGCTAGTTTCAGCTTGATTTTCATTTTCCTGCTGCTTCTCCTCTGCTGGTACACCCTCCACATTATCTGTACAGGATGTTCCCTCTTTGACCTTCTTGGTTGGTGGCTCTTCTTCCTTACTGCTGTTAGTTTTGCTGACCTCGGCTGCTGTTTCTTCGTCAGAGCGATCTCTCTTGGATGGTCGTTTGTCTTCTGTTTCTGGGGCTGGAGGTCTGCCTCTGCCAGGGTAGAAAGTGTATTAGAACAAAACACCACCAGAATTCACCTACTCAGAGAGTCAAAACACCAATGTAAAATTGTGCATTAAACAGATCACAAAATAAAAAATAGCACTAACCCATGTTTGAGTTGTGTGTATTTCCTGCTAATATTGACAACTAGTGGTTTGCCTTGAAACGTTGGTGGATTTTCTTTGGCCGCCTCAACAAATCTCTCTGCATCCTCAATCCTCTCCATCTCAATTAAACACTAGAATCAAACACAAAGTCTAATATAACCCACTTCATAGATAACCCACTCTGTAAGTTATTATACATCACACACAAGCCAGTACCTCGCCACGTCCCCTTATTAAAACGTAGCGTTTGATTTTGCCAAACGGCTCTGCAATTTTCAGTAGGGATGCATCTGATGTTTTAAAGGCCGGAATGTGTCCAACATAAATTACTTTGCCAATCTAGAAGACAATAGGTTGTGTTAGACATTAAAACTGTCAAAATAAGGAGAAAAAAATGTGTTTAACAAAACCTTTTTACCTGGATGGTTGGGTAGACATGAGAATGATAGATTTTCACTGCTTTTCCACACACAGATGGTGTAACATTTCCATTGTAGAAACGAACCATTGCTCTGGCTTCCTGTTCACTAGCAAGCTCAAGAAAGGCCTTAAAAACAAAACAAAAGTGTATGTTAAAATAGTAGTTGCGACATTGTGCATTAATATGTTGGATATAGTTAGAAGATGATGGGTAAATCATGGCCACGCAGGGATGCACATGCTTCAGTTTTATTTCCTTGGCCATTACCTACTGCTGTACTACTGCATTCTGAAGTGTTTTTTTTTTTGCTCACCACAACTGCACCTAGGTAGCAGCCAGTCTGGACATTTGCTACAAAACATTCTCAGTAATAAAGACATAACTGACACTTTTTAAAATGTTTTTTTTCCCCCATTATTACACCATACTAGAAAACTGCACAATCCAACTATTCTGGCACAAAAAACTCCTAGGTTCAGATACATGTAGGAACCACTTCAAAAAGCTCCTGACCAGCATGTCGCACTTCTGACTGTCAAAATTTAAAATCAGATTAAAGAATGTGTGTTTAAGAAAACCTACCTCAGGCCTCACATTCAGGATCAGATGTCGCACCACTTTCCCAAAAGGCTTGGCCAAAGACAGAATCTCATCAAGATAATTATAGCCACGCCTAAATCCAACCACATTGACGACTTTTAGTTCCTGTAAATAAAGTTAGGAAAGGAAAAGTAAAGTAATACAAATTGTCACAGGCATAAACTTTAAAAATCTCAAAATCATACAAATTACAGTAAATCATTGTCCACTTACAAAACAGTGCAGTTGTTGAGCATACACTTACACAGGTATATCAGCCACTGAATTATACATTCAGTAAAGATTACCACTTACATATATTATCTAGGTGCACATTCATGGAAGAATGTACTTATTTATTTATTTTTCCAGAAAAGCAGCACTACTTTTTGTAATCACACATATATGTCAAGTAATATATTCAAGGAATTTCATGAAAAAAGCGAATACTTACACGGCTCTGCTTTGATCTCCCTAAAAAAAGAAGAAGAAAGAGTTGCATACATCTATTACCATGCCTTCTAATGTTACAATCAGAAACACAAGCACAATCACAGAATTTAGACAGTACCTGAGGAGCTTTTATCCCTGGATTTAGACTCGTGCATTTCAGCATCTTCCTCCTCTGCTAGCTCATCCAGAGTCACAAACTCATCCATATTATCAGGGAAGTCAGATTCTCCAAGTCCTTCCTAATAAAATACATATTGAGAGATCACAAGAACATTTAAAACAAATGATCAAACATTATTTATGATTTCTCTAAACTGATTATCTCTATTTTGTCCATTTCTCTAGCATACCCACAGGCTGACACTGATTCACTGTACAACTTGAATCTATTTTTAAGTTCTCTTACCAGTTCACTCAAATTCTCTGGAGCATTCTCATGATCAGCCTCAGCCTGCTCCACATCATCCTGGTCATCTGTGTCTTTGTGCTCCTCTGTGGGGTTTTGATCTGCTTCGGTTTCAGCTGGCTCCTCTGTCAGATCTTCTGCCTTTTCGGGCATCTCTGTGCTCTCAGCATTGGGTGTGTCATCATCAACTGCTGGCTCCATCACTGAATCCTCATAGTTCAGTGAGGCTTCTGCTTTTGTTTGATCTTCAGCTGCTTCTTTCGACTGAGACTTCTCCGCAGCTGGGCCTTCATTTTCATCATGACCCTCCACAACGCCTTTGTCTTCATTACCAGACCCCTCTGCAATTACATCCTTGTGTTCTTTCTCAGACTCTGTCTCTCCTGCCTTTTCAGATGAGCGATCCTTAGATTTGGATCTTGTGGTCTTCGGAGAGCTGGACGAGGTTTTGTGACTTGCTTTGCTACTGCTCTTCCGGCTTCCCTCATCTCGATTCTGTCTTTCTTGGTCAGCCTTCCAAGGTGGAACTCTAAAACAAAATTTAGATTTTAGCTTCACTAAAATGTCTCTCAGACAAACATTCTGAGGTCACATATTTATTACCTTAAACTCTTGTACTTTGCGCAGATATTCAGACGGATGTTTCTCCCAGCAATTTTTAATGGATTGACAGTGTAGTACCTCACCAACATATCTGCATCATCTGCACTGCTCATCTGTACAAATGCCTGTAGTGCACACAAAAAAAAATCCATTAAACATACAGTTCAACTGCAGATCTAGGTGAAGAACAGTAATGATACAAAACAAACAGTATGTTGGAGAACAGCAGTTTACCTCATCATTTAAGAAAATATGTTTTTCAACAGTGCCAAATCGACCAGCTATTGTGAGTAACTCCATTTTCTTCTCACTGTCCCTTGGCAAATTAGAAAGGAACACCACAGGACTGGTCCCTGTCTTTACATTTTTATTGTCTCTGTCTCTGTCTCGGTCTGCTCGGTCATCTTTCTACAAAGAAAAACACCATTCATAAAAATAAATAAATAAAAATGCACACCCACTAGGGGGTTGTAGGAAGTGTAGTAGTGTATTCTTTAAAGATTTTTTTTATTAAAAGTTTTATTATATTACCAAGAGTATTGTTATCGTGAAAATACCATGAATTATCATAATATTTTAGGTCATATCTCTCACCCCTTATTCTCACTATTTACAGTGCAATGGTACACTGGGTTGGCCACACGTTTAATATAAACTGCCATTTAATTTACTGTAATTGTTGATTTTTGACAAAGGCTACTTTTAATGATAACACTAAGCAACCTATAATACTGCTTCAAACATGAGAGTTAAAAACACCAGACTAACTGGTCAATAACTTAAGTACAACAACGTTTTTGCTCATGAATAATAAAATTCACAATTAATTAATATCATTCTATGAATAAAATATATATTTTTTTCATTCTGGGCTCTTACCTCAATCACCAACAGTTCCTTGGATATGTAGATATGCACTTCATTCCCATGTAAAGTGGCTGGCTTTTTCCGATAATAATTATCCATTGCCAGAGCCTCCTCATGTGTTTTAAACTCAAGAAAAGCCTATTAAAAATTAACTGTATTATGCAAAGTACAGTGAGAAGCCTTTCTTTTACAACAGTATACAAGTATAGAGCATTACCTTGTTCATGAGTACAAGATGTTCACGGATGGTTCCAAATGGATGGGCCAGAGCAAACAGGTTGGACAACATTGGCTTCCGATTATATTTGACCACTACCACTCTGCTTCTTACCTTAAGATTTATTAACACACAGTCAGTGCCCATGTTATATCTAATTAACCACATTACATACACATAAAAATAACATTACTATGAACAGCTACCTGGGAGCAAAGAGAAAATTCTAAGGGCATTATTACCTTTGGTGTCATAGGAAACGACTGCATTTTGCTTGGCATACCCATACCAGAATCCAATCCTTATGAGGAGAAAAACAAACTGTTATAAATCACTCACTAGTTGCATGCAATAAATAGGTATTACTTATATATTCTCAATGGAGAAAAAAACTCATTGTTAAAAAACAGTCTGAGAAGATTCTCATTTGAACATTGTTCATGTTACATACACATAATTTCCTCTACATTTTTATTTATATGCAAAAGTAGTCAATTTCACATGCAAAGAATAAATAAAACAAAGACTAATACTTATTTATACGTCACAATAAAATATATTATTAGCCTTCACATTGTTCGAAAGTGCCATATTACCCCAGTTAGAATTCATTCCCGTTCTCTGTCTCGCACCACTAGACGGACCAGCCCCAAGTAACCCCTCAGACCAGCCCTTTGAGTCAAAGGAGAAGGACCCGCACCTAAAAGCAAACAATGGGAACATAACATATATAAAAGAAATTAGGGGTATTGTATTTAGGTCTGTCACAAAATTCTATCAACTTATTGTACAATAAATAAACATAAAATGTGGTATGCTCTTTCGGGGGTAAGGAGGAGCCTGTGAGCAGACAGCAACATCTACCATGTAGAAAAAACGTGGAGAGCAATGACCAAAGCACCAATAATGGCAACTCAATACACACAAAGCACACAGCATATGGTATGGTTGGCAAACATGAACTGGAAAACTCCCAGTTAATAGAGGAATACAGTTTAGCTTCTATAGGTTTCCACACCGTTAATTCACAGTATACACATTTGTGCAGTCTGCATTCTAATAAACTACTTTTGGCCAGAGTGTTGCTTCTGACTCAATGATTTTATTTTAGTTATGTTTATGTACAAAATACTATATATTCCATCTGCAGGGCCTGAATATTTTTAGGTTTATTGCTCTTGAAAAATGTGTAATTGGCATAAAACTATTTTCAAAGTACAGTATTGTATCGCAATAATTCAATAATTTAATTATCCATTAAAAAGCAGTTATCCTGACAGCACAAACTGTATTGTTCAAAAATCTCTCAACAATACATTGAACGGACAGGAAGAGATACAGATTTTAATACAGCTCTACTAGCATTCTGTTACATACATTCGTTCGGATGACATATGTGGATCCCAATCCGGGTACCTACGAACATGAAGAATTTAATTTTTAGCTGTTATTAAGTCAATAAAATTGAGCAATATTTAAGTGGATATTTAAGACAAAGTTTCAGGTGTACATACAACTGCAGGAGGAGTTTCCTGTTTTCGGCATGCCGCATTCCATTTGTGTGTTGATTCCATTCCTGTAAAGAAATAAATAAAAAAAAAATGGAAAAAAAAACACAGCAATGTCTCTTTAACTGAAAATGATCATACTACACACTCTTTAAAATTCCATGACGTTTTCAATAATTTAGCTATTAAACAACTTAATTTAATTTCATTCATACCCAAATATAAATCAATACATGTAAAATCCATTAACAAAAGACATCTGTTGTGGTCTAGATCAGGGGTCGGCAACGTGGCATCTGGAGCCACATGCAACTCTTACTACGCTAAAAACATTGTTTAATTGTTAAAAATGTATTTTAGATGGTCTATACAATGCAATACATTCCAGAATTTACTTGTGAAACTTAGCAATTTACAGCAGTGGTTTAAAAATTCCACCATCACAAAAGACACAAGAAGACTTAAAAGACACAGCCTAAAACACCTGTAACTGGATACCCATCTTGATAGTACAATACGCAGTCCGTACTGTGAGTATCAGAACATAGTAAGGCCAACAAACACCACAAATCAGTATACGATGCAGACCATATTTGACACGACTAAAAGTACGGCAGCAACTGTAAGAAAGAGTTAGTTTTAGAGCGATGGCTTTTTAGCGCTAAATGAGCAGTATTTTTTGGTTCTATTTACACTTTGAGCTTCATTGTGCGGTTATGGTCTCTTGGGTGCTCGACGTTTTACGTTTTTAAACATTGTTGATTTCTAATAGCACTGTACATTTCATGTTGAGAGCCAATGCTGGAACAATACAGAAGGCCTGCACAACGATGCATTACTATATGTCTTTCCAAGATTAATGTAGCACCCACTCATTGTCAGCAATCGACCAGTAGTATCGAAAGATGATCAGTATTCAAAAATTACTCAAAACAAACTGAAGGATGATCTGTAGACAAAACAGCTATTTTCCTTATTTTGATTGCCGACCCTTGGTCTAGATAAAATGACAACTGTAAACTAGCAGTTCTGAAAGGAAAAGTTTGAGGTTTTTGTAACAAATACAAGAATCCCCAGGAACAATAAGTGCAAAATAATTTTGAATGACTAGCAAGATGCACTGACGTTCTTTGGCTGATGTTCATAGAAAGTGTATATGTTTAAGAAACAAGCACTGAATTACTCACCATGGTGGAATGCACATCAAAGTCACAAAGGGCACACACATGAGGAAACATTTGTGGCATGACTCCCAAGAAATCCTGGATTTTGCCCTGAGAGGGAGCTCCCATCCTTCGCTGCATAAAGAGGTCGTCAGATCTTGAAGACGAACCCATGCCAAGACCATGATAGTGGTCAGTGGAAAGATCAGAATACTGGCAGTCTCTGGCAATGCTGCTGCTACTACTACTACCACCATATTCATGCATATCATTTCCACGAGTAGAGAGGTCTTGCATGGAACTATATCCAAAACTGCCCTGGGAAGTACGGCTCTGACTGTGGGCCGAGGATCGGTCCAGACGTCCTCCCTGCATGTCCCCCCAGTCATCACGGCCTTCTCTATAGGAAGTTTCTGAGGATAGTGACGGCAGTTCACCAGATAGATTTTTCCGATTTTTAAGCTGCATGATGAGATGGGGAAGTGTCTCCACACTGATGTTTTCCTCTGGAATCTGTGCCAATGCATCCAAGTCGGCAGGTGAGAGACCAAGACTGGCAAACAGTTTCATGGTATTGCTAAGGTGGCTTCCCACTCTGCTGGGGAGCTGAGAGCCATGGTCCTGTCTGTCCCCTCCTCCCAAGCCCACCATTCCACCAATGTGTTGAGAAGTGGAGCTGTAGGGATCGGGATTGGATTCAACCATGTTATAATTTAAAGTTTCTGCGGCAGCCAAGAGCCCACGGCCAACAGCAAAGCCTTTCTGACCACCATCAGGCGTCAGCTTCTGGGACATGGCTTAAAAACTGTTGAGCTTCAGACAGACGACAGAAAGTAAAGAATAAATCAGACGATAAATTGTACCAAGAAGGAGCGTCCGTGGATAAAATTCCAAGCGCCAAAGATAAGCCAAAGTTGACAAAAGGCAGGTCCTCTTCTATGATAGTATGAAACAGGTCTGCAGAAAGACAATGTAGCAGAGATTTCTAGCATGCCTTCAATTGTTCAGCAGTGCCACAGGAAAGCATGTCAGTGAACTCTATAAATTTAGACAACGAAAAGAACTAACGACCAACAACATAATAAACTGCCCAACTGTAACATGCCCAATGGTATGAAAAACTATTGACAAGACCATATGGATTATGGATTATTAGGAATGTGTAATAGAGCTTTAAAGAGAAATGTTAAGATTTATGCATATCCTTCAAATGGTCAGGAAAGAAAGAAAGCATTGCATGTCACAGTCAGGAAAGGAAAACCATGGAGACATGATGCAGGTGATTGTTATTTTTTTCAAAGGCCAGAGAACTACAGGAGAAGCAATCAACAATGGGTATCTCAGTTGGGCAGGAACGTGGTCAGAGAGGACAGAACATACAGTACTTTATCTCCAGATGTTGCCGTTTACTTGATAAAAGAAATTCTTCCAACAGCTGAATTTAACTGAAAGCTGATTGAGAAAAAGTAGTGAGGACATGAAGAAGCACGTGGATTTTTTTTAAACATATAAATACAGAACAGGGCATTCTCTCTTCAGCCAAAGAAAGTTAACAGTCACAAAAAAATAATTATGTGAGCGCAAAAGGTCAGAATGGCTTTCATTACTGAAAATAAAAATTACTGTCAAATCCCAGAAAACTGTGTTTCTTCACTTTCGGACAAATTCTATTACATAAGGATCACCTGCACATGGAACAATTTGTCAAGAGGCAATAACAAATGCACAGCATTGAAACTAGAATGAATAGTTTTAGGCTAGTTTAGCCCAATATATTTGATAACTAAGGTCATTGATAAGCATGTTTGGAACTACTTAATGATTAATTGTTATAATTAAGATGATAATTAGCATGCTGCTAGCTGCAAGTGCGAAACAAAGCTAGCTAACTGCTTCTTAAGAAGAAAACATATGGAAGCTAGGTCTCTCATTTCACTGTTTAAGTAGTTGTGATTATGAAGAATATTTTTAAATTGAAGTGAAAACGCTTAAACTAATCTCTACTCAACTTGTAATTCAACGGCTCTATGTAATGTAGTGAAGCAAGTTTAAGCTGGAGACTGCAGAGCTGCTCAAAGCTTTAGACACGTCAGTTAGCCTAGCCAAGTTAGCTCAGGTTGGCTATATGCCATAAATTATAATTTTTGGGAGGAAAGACATTTTAAAAGCTTGGGAGCCCCTGTGGATATGTTTATATTATACACAGACATTTCTATTCTGACTTTTGATAACACACAGATAAATTTAATACGCAAGGAAGCACCTAAAATATATAGGAGGTCTACCTGCAAAATGCTGCTCATAGGCAACTAAGTTATTAAAAAAAAAACAGTTTTAGTAAGCAAGAATATAGTAGTACAACAAGAATATAGTAAGAATATAAGAATATAGTCTTTAACTATTTATTCTTGCAAATTACGCCTCATTGTATTAGACGTAACGTTAATTGTACCATGTTAAATTGTATAAAAAATAAATTAACAAAAAAAATAAAATGTTGGTTTGTTGCTGAGGGCAACACTGTGTCTTAGAGGGCTAAATAACTAGCTTAGCTTGGCTAGTTAGCTTTAGCAAACATGCAAACATACAGTTAGTGAGTTAGTTAGCATAGCTTAGGTAACCTAGCAAAATTAAATTAAATTACACTACTAAATGTAGTGTGGGTCTTCTCCAGTTATTTTCTGAGGCGAAATTAAAGCCCCGTTTTCTCTCAGAATGGAATTTTAGCTGCAAAACAACCCAAAACTCCCTCGCTGTGAATCCAAATCAAACACAGCAGCAGCCTGTTAGCTAAAGCTCCAAAACGGTGGAGTAGAAAGGCTCAGCAGCTCAGTAAACCTGTTTTCTCCGATGCAGTTTAACCACTGAATTACACACAATGCGAGGACCAATAGAAAAAAAATATTTACTCACATTTTCTCCCTGTACTGTGTTTTTCTCCTCAGGCTGTAAAAACCCGAAAGCACGTCACACGTTACAGAAGGCGAGTCAGGCGACGGACAAAGAGTCTTTAGAGACGAGAATTCCCACCTGTACGGTCTTCCGGGTTTGTCCTGCCACCAGAGGTCGCTGTCGAGTGAGTCCAAAGTTTATATTAGGGCTGGGCGATATGGAGCAAAAACAATATTTTTTTTTAGATTCCAGGAGATTATATTCGAGTCCCGCAACTTCCAGGAGACTTGGGACGTCTGCAAATACAAAAACGGGCACTAATCACTCTTATTCCCTTAACTGTAGCCTGATATATTCATTTATGCTTTCCCAAAATCTTACCCAGCTGGTCAGCAGGTTGCATTTTCATATATGCCACTTTTTTCTAACATTTTTACATTTAAATATAAACTGTTCGACAGGGTCGCACAACTCGTCAGAACAGTCCTAATTATGGGATACTAAGTTTGCGAGTATCAGCTCATAATTATGACGTAGTATCTCATAATTATGCCTTATTATATCATTATGATTTCCTTTATCCTATTATTTGAAATGCAACATAAACTATATATAAACAATGTAAACTATATTGACTGATAATTCTTAAAATCTCAGTATATCACCTAGCCCTAGTTCATATAGAGCATTTGAAACTTTATAAATGCTCGATAATTTAATACTGAAATATTATTTCATTTTCTAAACACAGAACAATATAAAAATATTTTAATACAGACTTCATTTGTAAAGCTTTTAAGCTCCAGTTATAATCATTTTAAACGCAGTGCTCCGGCTGTAACTCCAGTATCAGCTCAACAACCAGTCAGTCAGCTCACAGTAACTGGAATGCTAGTTTATGTGTTGTACAAAATCGTTTAGTATGCCAGACAATTAGTTAATTACTGCTTTTAATTGGAGGTTTAGCCATAATCAGGCCCGTTTCTTGAACACTCATTCGCGGGCACCCTCTAGCGTTATAAAATCATGGTGTAATATAACAAGGGTAATAAGAAGTGGGCAGTCTCTCCATAAACCGGCTGGGAATCGCCTTCGCTCAATCGGTTACTTTCTCCTGCACGAGGAGCGCACTGCTGACACCTACAGCCTGGGTCCTCATAAAGCGTTACCTATAACCTTACATAGCTTAATATCTAACCTTTTTTTAATTAATTGTTATTTTTACTTTAAATATAGGTGAACCAAGAAAAAACACTTGTCTCTTTTAAATGAAAACGAATTAAAGGTCTTTTTAGATACATTATTAAAGGATATCAGAGCCATGGTAAATCATGGTACTTTAACTTTTGACGCCTCAGTATATTTAAGCAATAATATACGAGAGGGAGTCCCATAGATCAGCACAACAGTACCAATATTACTTGTTATAACAAGAACCTTTGGTGTATTATTGCGATTATACCGTTCTACAGTTACATTATCCCTGTTTAGTTATAAACACTCAGTGCGTTAAAATAGTTCCATTGCTGCTCTGTTTGGTTTGTAAGTGCTGCATTGTTGCTATGTTACCTGTATGTGGTAGAGTAATACATAGAGAGCTTCAGTTACAGTGCATTATTGGCTGATGTTACTCATAAAACGCCTCTCAGCCAATCACATTACTGGATGTAAAGAAGAACACATCACTCTACAAGCATATTATGGAACGTTTATTATAACAACATTTTTTAAAGAAACAGCAGACTGTAAAATATCCATTAACAAAGAAAATGTTTGACAAAATGTCTGCAGAGATCCTGTACATTTGTGTTTTATAGTGAACTTCTAAACATCAACATAAGTTATAGATGCATTAATGTTTGTCAAATGATTTAATAACAATGTAATTCTATTCTATTTTATTTCTAATTTAACAAAACATCAACAATACTGTCAGACTTAACCCAGGAGACATGCATACACAAACAGTAAGATGTCCTTCAAAAATAGATGAATTACTGAGGAAAAAGTACATGATAAAGGAACGTGGGTACTTAGAAAATCTTGAAAGGTGCATGTTCTGTTCTGCACAATGGAGGTAAAACTCTGCAAGGAGGGTAAAAGTATTTAGTATGTTTCAGTGTATATGGTGATTATATACAAATATTTTGTAACTAGCATGCAATAAAAATATAAAACAGAAAAAAATGATTTTTTCCCTTTTTTTTTCTTTTTTTTTGTTTTTTTTTTTACAAATGTTGAACCATTACATTGTGTCAAATGCATCATAAATGGATCAACAGAAATTACTTGGAATAAAATCCTTAAATTAAAAGTTGACAGTTCCTTTCCTTTTCTACAGCTGACAACTTGGGAGATTCAAAGTCTTGCTCAACAGTGATGATTTACTACTGTCAGTATATTCGTCTTCATGCTGAGCCACTGTTCTTCTTGTGCTCCTAGGAAACAATCAAAAATAACAATAAAAACATCTGCAGGACAGACAGAGGAAAACTGTTCATACCAACCAAAGCAAAACCCTTTTACCTTCACTTTCTCATGATGTAATGAGCTCCTACAGTGATCATCTTTTGCCTCCTCTTCACTGGCATAGATGACATTGCACAGGTTGCAGAAGTAGCCAACTACAGGACGGATAAACTCAGTTCCTGTGAACAAAACATGTATAATGAATATATCTGTACATCACCATAACCACGATTATGTATTTAATAGAATACGGTAGGTGTCCTTACCCACTGGCTCATTTGGTTTGTTTGGTTCAGTTAAAGCTTCTGCTTCAGTAACACCCTGGTTCTCATCAGTGGACTCCTGAAACAAACATTTTAAAATTGCACCACACTTTAGTGCTTTTTTTAAAGGACCATTAATGGTTATATTTTCTGTAAAACATCATAACTTAATCAGGATGTATCATCAGATATTAAGAAAACATGCTAAATTTAAACACTGGCAGTTCATCAGAAGAGCTTCAAAACAGTAGTTTCTAATTTGTGTGGTTTAGGCTCTAATCTCGCCACCTCGCCAGTTACCCAGTTCTATTTTCACACCACAGGCTGCCAGGGATAGACAAGCCACTGTGTGTTTACCTGGCAACCCGTGTGAGCTTTTCATCCGTGGAGGAGCAGGTGGGGCAAAAAACTCTCTCCAGTGTTTGGAAATTGGACTCATGTAGCCATCATATCTCACACCTCACATCTATTACTGATTGTTTGCTTTTTATTTTACATTCCACATTCCATAAATATACAATTACATACTAAAGCAAATGATTGCAAATATACTGTCTTAAGCCTGAGATAAGTTTAAAGTAAATATCTGGAATGAAATGCACATTTGTTTTATCTGCGTGAACTCAACCAGGACACATCTGACCAGCAAAATCCCTCCCAGTACAACCATAACACCAGTGATTGCAGTATACCAAGAGAATTAGCATATTGCGTCTCACAAAGCAACTGAATTCCATTCTACCTGGGCAGGCATTTGACTAGCAAGCAAACCTTTCAAAAATATATGTTGATATTTGATGTTGAGGATGTATTAGATATGCATCCGATAGACTCAAACTTCCCATTTACAACATTTACTTCATAAACTGACACTTGTATTCACCTTAGAGTTTGATGTTCCACTGCCATCATCCTCCTCCTCCTCAGAATCAACATTGTCAACATTAAACCTGCAAGACAAGAGGCAACAGATCTAAACATTCAGTCCCAGACAACTCTTAGGACTGCACTACAGTGTCTTAGATTGTCTTATGCATTTATTTTTGTAGGAAATCAGACTCTTTGTAGAGTATCAAACTCTTAAGATCTCTATAACATACCATAATAACTACATTAGCCTTAATCAAATATAAATTTAGTCCTCCTATCTGTTTTTGCTTGGACTATATGAAAGGGGCCACACATAAAGCGGTCTTGGTCTGGACCAAAAGTACCATGTTTCAATTTAGTCTGCTGTGTGAAAACACTTTTTTTAATGGTTTGGACATTTTGACCAATTACAGGATATTAAGGAAATGATATCACAACAATACTGAATTAATTATGACTACATGTACTGCACTGATATTACTGATAATTTCTGACCAAACCACTCAAATTTGAATGTGAAGAATGCAATGTAGTATAAGGTGAAGAATTACCCTGTTGCTGGCAAAGTGCTGTACTTTTCAGACACTTTAATCTTCAAGACGTTACCACGGAATGCAACATCTTGATTGTTTGCATCAGCTGCAATTCTTTCGGCATCAGAGGAATGCATCATCTCAACAAATCCCTTTAAGAAATCAAAAGTTAATTTACCAAATAATTCTCAAACCTAATAAATAAATAAATATACAGTTATTAAACTGTATAATGTATAACTGTATAATGTTTACAATATAGGATGGGGGAGTGCACAGGCCAAAAGAGAGAAAGAGGAACAAGCATGACAAAGTAAAATGTATAAAATTAGCAAAAAAGCAGTTTGCAAACTTTTCCTTTACCCATGAAAAACTGTATCATGCAGTGTTGAACTGAACATTATTTCAATTAAATATATAATATAATTAAATGTTCACAGTTTAACTTTTGATTAAATTAACTGAACTATATTAATACAATTATTTTACTGCTGCAATGTTTTAATATATGGGTACAGCCAGTGCAGTTACTCGGCTCGCAGGTTCAAAGATTATATACTCATATGTTGTGATGATGTGGTGTACAAGGATCATTTTGGCACGTGTGTTTTGCATTTTTACCTTGTTACCATTGCGAATTAAATAGTAGTGCTTTACTGCTCCGTATCTTTTTGCAACATTAATAAAATCTGAATCTGTGTAGTCCTCAGACTTTGGAAGATTTCTGATGTAAAGTACTTTCCCAAAGGTTTTCTGAAATGCAAGCAAAACATTTAAGCATTCGTTTAATGTTACTGCGGTTTAGTTGCAAGGCCAATTCAAAAGACAAAGCTATTATAAAATACATTTAAAACTAAATTTACTACATGGAAATAAAACTCTGTTTGATTTACCTTTATATCATCAGTGTCTTTTTCTTCTTCGTGTTGCTCTACAATCTCATCAGCTGTATCTTTAACTGATGCATCCTCTAAACTCTTGGTCTCATCAGTTGTACTGCTGGTAATTTTGTCTTCTGGTGATACTGGTTGTATTTCTGGTTTGCTATCCTCAGACTCCGTCAAGGAAGCAGCAGTTGTACAAATTACAGTTTCAGTTACCACTGAGTTTTTGATCTCAGCAGCCGTAGTGCAGATGCTTTTGTCTTCTTGAGATTCTGGTTGTTTGCTGTCCTCAGAGTCCATTAAGGAAGTAGGGCTTGGCAGATTTACAGTTTCTATGACTTCTGTGCTCTTGATTTCAGCACCTGTTTTGCTAATATTTCTGTCTTCCGGTGATTCTGGTTGTTTGCTATCCTCAGAGTGAGACAAGGTGGGATAAGTTGGGCTATTTACAGTTTTGGTAATTTCCTCTGGTGTTCCCTAAAACAGTGCAAAACAGACATTTAACTGCAGTATTTTAAAAACAACAAAAAATCCAATATAACATGTTATAATAAAATGCATTACTAGCTGACAATATTAAATATATATTTGTTTAAATCACAAAACACTTAATTTATTTAATTTAACCATGCACACTATTAAGAACAGATTTCTATTCACAAAAGACTAACAAGAGACAATTATAAAATTACATGTATGTACAAGTATTACTTAGGATATACTCGATAAGGTCCCAAATCATTAGCAGCAGCAAAATGAAATAAAATACTGCCTTATTGGACTATTTAACTTCAGATAACTTAATTTAATTAGACCACCTGATGAGCCATGACCCATATTTTGGATGCAGTACCTCAAAAACACAAATAAGTAGAGTGCTATAGATGAGCCTAAACCAGTGGGCATAAGTGACACTGTTAAAATAATTCAATTCTGTATGTGTAACTTCAGGTTCCTTTTTTTATATCCCCAATGTCTGAATCACAAGTTTGTTAGAGGAACCCAATAAAAAAATAAAACTAACCTCTGGGTTCTTCTTCACTGAAGAATTCTGTTCACCTGATTATAAAATGCAAACGAAATGAAATGCAATTACAATTGCTTTGCATAAGTTACATAAACAAATAAAGCAGAAATATTCAGTTTGTTTCCAAAAAATACCATCTGATAATGCTTCCTCCTCAAGTTCATCTAAAGTGATGCAGTTATCAAGGTTGTACGGGAAGTCAGGATCCTCCTACAAAATGATGAAAAAAAAAACACTATTTAAACTGCAGTAAAATGGCACACAAATGCGTGTAGTGTGAAAATTGATTGTAAAAGTACCTCCTCTTCTTCAAGGGCTTCACATGCTTGACCTGCAGCTTGATCCTTTTTAGTACTACCTGATGTAGCTGAAATGTCAGACTTCTGGCTGTGACTGGTTGAATCCTTCACTTTTACTGGGGTACTGGATGGCTTATTATTTAGGTGAGCAGCTTCTCCAGTTTTCTGGTCTTGGTCCATCTTCTCGTCATCTGTGGGCTCATGATCATCATGCTGCAGTTCTTCTCCATCATCTGCAATAACTTCTAGCCCTTCAACATCACTGTCTGATTGTACGGATGCAGTGTCATCAGTGCTGGCAGTTATCTTGGCTTTAGTATCCTCACTTGACTTTTTGGATTCATCTTTAGCAGAAGAACCTGAGGAAACTGATGACTTCTTTGAAGAGGTTTTTGTGCTGTCTGTGGATTTTCGCGGTCTATCTCGCTCTTTTGATCGGGATCTCCTAGAAGAGCGGGTCTTCTCTGAAGAGCGGGTCTTCTCTGAAGAGCGCCTTCTCTCTGAAGAGCGGGTCCTTTCTGAAGAGCGGGTCCTTTCTGAAGAGCGGGTCCTTTCTGAAGAGCGGGTCCTTTCTGAAGAGCGGGTCCTTTCTGAAGAGCGTCTTCTCTTAGGGCTAGGACTGTCCCTATGTCTACTGCGTCTTCTTGGGCTAGACTGTGACTGGGCATCATCGATTAATGAGTCACTGAACCATAAGGAGAAAAACAGAATTAGAATTAGATTAACCATGTTTCCTGGTATCACACCCATTATGAAAGTATATATATATATATATATATATATATATATATATATATATTTGTAGTATTTTAAAAAATTGGCATGCTTACAGTGTTTCATATTCAGAGGACAAGGTGACGTGAATTGCGGTTCCTTTTAATTTAAGTGGCCTGCCGTTATAATGGTCAACCAACTTCTGTGCTTCGGATACACTGATCATTTCCACATACCCCTGTGAAAACAGGTACTGCATGAGACTGATAAGACTATACTATATTCAGTACAAATAACTAAACTGTTCCTTACCACACAGTTAAACACTTAAACACTTGTCAAACTATTTTCAGATCATATTATATTATACTTAGACAAAAAATAAGCATCTGTTTCTTGTCTATCATACAATAACTCTTTGCTTACATCTTTGAAAAAAAGAGGTAAAAAAGGTTTCTTTTTTTTTTTTTCCCCAAAAGCATAAACTGCCTTGACAACAACCGTTTACATATCTCATACTAAAAACTTTTTACAATTTTTTCTACTTTCCAATTCTTCTAATTCCAATTAATAGCATGAACCAAACTCTGAATAAGCATAATAGATACATGGTATAAAAACTTTAATTTCTGTTTTATTAACATTTCTATAAGACTACAATATCTAAATCATTATATGATATGAAATTATTCTGAATTGTCTTTTGACATATGTCAATATGAATTGAACTTGACTGCAGACACAACAAACAAGCACACACAGACACACATACATGCAACTGTCATATTATACAACACACCCACAAACATACACATACAGACAAAACAGAGGACATCAAAATAATGTTTGAATATGTGTTAACTGTATGAAAGTGTCAGATCTACACTGTACTGAATATGATATGTGAACAAACACCAATGGTTACTACGGCATGCAAAGCAATGTGAGTTTTACTGTGTCTATACCCGGCTTGGCAGGAACGAGGAGTTTTTTACAGATCCAAAACGTTTGGCAGTGGCCAACAACTCGGAACTGATACCGTCTCCAGCAGGTAAAGGGGCGAAGCACACAACTCGGTTATTCTGTGATCAGATAAAATCAAACAACTAATTAAGAAATGACCAGAAAATAGTTTGTTATGATACTGCCTAAAATAAAACAAATACAATACTAAATCAAGGATAATTTTACCTGAAGTACACTGAAAGCTGTAGAGACAGAAAATTCCACTGGTTTTTCTTGAACTGCTAAAGGATTATCAGTGAAATATTTCACTATATCATCTGACTGTTCCTTTGATCCCATTTCCACCAAAGCCTAGAAATACAAAAATTCAAAAAGGTACATAAAAAGAAAAAAAAAACTTAATAATACACATACAAATAATTAAGTGAAAGAAGAAAAGTGTTTCATACCAGTGTTGGGAACATCATGACTTTCACAATTTTTCCAAACTGGCCAAGCAATTTTGTCAAGTAACTTTCTTCCACTTTACTGGCTCCAAATTTAACGGTGACCACTTTCCCCTGTGTGCGTACACAAATTTAAATTACTTAGGAACAATTACTGAAGAAAAAGGGAAAAAAAAAATTAAAAATCAACAAACAACTCACATGACAGGTAACTGATGGTTTTGACTTGTCCTCCTTCTTTTGCTTCTTTTTTGGCTTTTCTGTTTTGATTCCACATTAAGTGAGACAATGCAATCACAATTACAAAATATGCAAATTAAACAATTTAAGACATTTAGGCAGAAATAAAGATTAGTACCTTTTTTCTCTGTGGTTTGGTCTGCTGGCACCTTGCTCTCATTCCTAAAGATATTAGAAAGGTTTAACGACTGAGACAATCCAAAAATTTAAATACGGTTACAATTCATAAGTTACTCACCTCCTGGCAGAGACAATCTTCTGATCCCACTCTGGATACCTACAGAAATGAATTGAATAAAACACAATAACAGTTAAAACAGGTAACAAACAACAATGTTACCTACACAAGCTGGTAAACATATCTAATAAACTAGGTTTCAACTGTTTTAAGTCGCAAACAGCAGAGGTTGGACAACATCTAAACCAATCAGCCTCAACCTGCCTTCACTTGGTAATGTTTATTTGTCTGGTAAACAAAAACATTTGAATACACAAATTATAAACAATTTAAAAATAGATGTAACAAGATCCTTCAGTGCGCAAAACTGTTTAAAATTATTTACCTTTCCACAAGCTCCAGCTGACTGTTAGCATGCTGAGCACTTCGAGCATGCACTCCCCATTCCTATAAAAATAGAGAATTAGTCAATTAAAATCATCTGTCTCTAAAATTCTTTACATGAGGTTCTATTTAACAAAATACACTACAAAAATATTCATGATTATTCAGCTAAATTATCCATTATCCAGAAATATGGAGGAATTATCTTTGACACAATGGAACACATACTTTACTGTGAAAACTACAAGATAATAAAATTAATAAATTATTATTAAATATAACATTTTGAAAGCAACTGGATATCAAAGCCTTATTTTTGCTTTTGCTACAAATGAAAAATATTTGTAATGTCTTGTATGAGGCAAAAGTATCTCATAGAGAAAGAAAGAGAGAGAGAGAGAGAGAGAGAGAGAGAGAGAGACATCAAAACATGACAAAAAATAAAGAAAACACAAAAAACACCTATGTAGTCTACAGACCAATTCATGAAACCACAGATTCTAAATCTAAACAGATTACTTAATATTTGTAACAGAACAGTATTTACATTGGTTCACATATCTAGTCCTATCTGGTGTGTAGATTTTGCCTTTTTAGGAAATCTCATTTACTACAGATCTATGAACATTTTGCATTATGGAGGTATGAGGATGTTGAAAGTGAGTAAAGTATATTTGTTTACTGCACAAGAAGGTAATTTAACAAAATATCACTATGTTTCAGTCTCTTTTGTTCATGTTTTGTTCAAATATCAACTGTCTGTGAGAGAGAAGGTGTAAAGTAATGCCCTGTGCATCTTTGCAAAGGTAGTTGAGAAACACTGAATGTGGAAGTGTAATTTAGAGCCTGTGTTTAGCTGTTATTTGAAATACAATTTAATGTATTTGCTGCTGTTGTGAGGCAACATTAAAGACATAAAAGCTAAAACAACAACCTTCAGAGTTTCTGTATACTAAAAAAACACAGTCCTACTATAAGGTGAGGAGTTATTTTTGTGTTATATAAAGCTGAAAACAGCAAATGAACTGGCCTTATATTATAAGCAAATCTTAGCAAAGAGTATGCTTTAAGAACACGTAGTTATACTGATTCAGTGAAAACTGAAAAAGCTTCTTACCTTTTTAGAAAGGACAGTAAAGTCACAAAGAACACATGTGGAAGGAAAAACTGAAGGAGCTCTGCCACGGAAGTTTGATGCCTCCTTAAGGGTTGGTACCTTATGAACAGGGTCTAAAAGAGTAAGGTGAAAATGATCAGAATAGTCTGGTTTTATGTTAAATAAATACAGCAAAACAACATTAGCTAGAGCTGTGAATGAAATATTCTTGATGATATGAAAATCACTACATATATTTTCTTCAAGAATGTAGTAGTGCAACAACATGAAAGTTAATTTTTATATATCAGCAACTTTCTATATAGAATAAATGTAACAAAATAAATTCTATATAGAATAAATGTAACAAAATAAATAGTGTAAAAAGTGTAACAAAAAATTCACCACAATCAGAGATGTATAAGGTACTAAAGACCCAGACTGTAAAAGTACAAGTGCTCTTAAGAAAAAAGTGACTTGAATAGAAGTTGAAGTGAAGTATTCAACAGTTTTTGTCCTTAAGTATTGCAAATAGTTCATTCTAAAATGTACTAATCAAGTACTGAACCTAAAAATACAAGTACTGCGATATGTATATACAGATTGTTCAAATTTATTTGTTTCTAGTGCTAGTCTATTTAGCACAAAACTAATACAGTAATTTATATCAATGTACATGAAAACAACATACATAACATGTTTATGAACTTTACCTCTTTTCACAATGGGTTTGACCGGTGTGGTCTCTGTTGTCACTGTTGTCACAGTTGTTACCGGAACATCATTCCTAATGAAAATACAAAAGGTTTTTTTGTTTAAAAAGCAATACAATAAATGAATAAAGTTCAGAAAGTTCTTGACAGTAATTACACACCTTCTAGAAGATTCAAAACTCTGATCCCAGCTTGGGTATCTAATGAAATGAAAGCAAATGTTAAAGTAATTATACTGCACATGAACCATAGTCTACCTGAAATAGATTAATGAAAACATACAGGCATTCTTAAAAGTTCAGTCATTCGCTGTTTGAGAAAATGCAAGAAGAACTAGGTTTACCAATATGCGCACAACAAGATAATGCACCTACTTTTTCAAAAGCTTGAGCTGACCGCTAGCATGTGAAACACTCTTAACATGCACTCTCCACTCCTACAAAGGAAAGGAAAGACGGTAACGTCTTCTGGTTTTACAAGTTATACTTTAAAACAAAACACGGATATTGTTTTTTGAACTTATTATTTTTAAGTTGGTTACTTTAAAAAAGTGAATATGCTGCTTACCATTTCCGAAGCAGCAGTAACATTACACAGAACACATGGGTAAGGATATATTGGAGGATTTCTGCCATAGAAGTCTGATGCCTCCTTCCTCGTAGGCACATTATAACCTGGATCTATTAAAATACAAAGGATACATTTTGGTTACAGCTTAACATCATTAGAATGTGTGAAATAACCTTTAGAAATGTTTACAGACATGGGCTACGTTCACATTACAAGCCACATTGCTCAAATCCGATTTTTTGCTCAGATTTTGCTATCTTGACGGTTCAAATTTACAAATGTAACTGGCCTGTACCTGTGGGTAATGTAAACAAACTTGTCTCTGAAGCGCCTCACATGCGCACATTAATACATGTATAAATATCGCCTTCTTCACCAACAAAAAAAAAAAAGAGTCATATTTGACGACCCAAGATGAAATGGACGCGTCAGCAGCATTTTTTGCTCGAGTGGAGAGTAACAGCTGGTCTGAAGTGCATGCTCAGGTCGAGGAATTGAAAAAAAGGTCAGTTGGCTTGCTTTTGCTGTTTTTTGTAAAAGCAAAATAATCTGATCTGAGCCACTTTATCCTGGTATTGTGACCGTAGCCATAAATACCTTCTTACCTTCTTTGGATCTGGGCTGATGTACTGACTCAATCCTAGTAAAAGAAAAATAAATAAATAAGGCACAAAATGTAAAAATAAACAAATAACTTAATAAAATAATCCAATTACTACAAATGGGACTCACCTTGTCGCCGAGTCATTGTTGCGATTCCACTTTGGAAACCTATAATAATCATTAATTATTTTATTATTTATTAATTCATTAAATGATCACCATTAATGCACTATACTGCAAAGTTAGTCTTTTTTTATATTTTATTTGTTCATTTTGTATTTTCCATAACAAACATCAACAATTAAATCACAAACCCCAACCCGACAACCACACATACAAACCACACAAAACAAAGGGAAAGGAGAGAAGAAAAAAACAAAAACAAAAATAAAAACAGCCCGGCTCACTTTACTGTCCCTTGAAATAGTCCATTACGAGTTTCCAGGTTTTGTTGGGATGTTGTGCACCCTGGCCATGACTGCGTAAACGTTCCATTGAGGCGAATGTAAGCATCTCAGACAACCAACGTTTAAAGGATGGAGCAGTGGACAATTTCCAGTCGAGGAGGATCAGTTTTTTGGCCACAACCATACCAGCCATTACCACTTGTTGTACAGGATATGGAAAAGCATCCAGTGATGTAGAGTAGCCACAAATTGCAGTTGTAGGGTTAAAGTCCAACTGTACATTAAGAGCTCTTGAGAGCCAATTAAATACATTTGTTCAAAAGCCTTGCAGAACAGGACAAAATAAAAACAGGTGAGCCAAAGTACCCTCCTCTAATTTACATCTTTCACAAAGTGGGGATATTGAACTAAAAATCTTATGCAGTTTAACCCTCGAATAGTGCAGTCTATGTAAAACTTTAAACTGGATTAGTCTATACCGTGAACTTATTGAACATAGTGAAATCCTTTTTAAGCTTTCCTCCCATACTTCCTCTGTTATCTGACTATTAGTCTCCCTGGCCCAAGCCTCTCTGTACTGTGTGGAATCAGGAGTTGAAGACAAAACTGAAATAAATTGCGAGACCAGGTGTCTAGACTGGGGATCCACACAAAAAATATATATATAGTGGATGATCATTTGGTTTAGATTCAAAATTAGGAATATTTTCTCGAACATAGTGCCGAAGTTGCAAATAGCGAAAAAAAAATTGAGAAGGAAGATTAAACTTAGCTTTAAATTGTATAAACAAACTTGAAAAATGAAACAAACTTTCCCTTCATATACAGATCCCCTATGGATTTCAAACCTGCTCTTTCTAACAAAGAAAATGTCCCATCCATTTGAGAAGGTGGAAAATGGTGATTTTGAAGAATTGGAGTATAAACTGACGTTTTTTGCGCGCTTGTAAAAAAGTTATAGTCTTTAAAGCCCAGAAATACAAGTAGCCCTGTCACAACCATTATGTTAACACTTCTGCTGACCTTGACATCGTCCATGTATTGCATCATCATGTTTATTTTATTATTACTACATGAGTGCCATTGAATGGTTTTAAAAGGACAACATCATCAACCACAATTATCTGTAGAACAATACATTGTCCACCTCAGGGTCAGTTTCCCAGACAATGATTAAGCCTAGCTATAGACTATATTTTCATTTCAATTAAAAATTTCCATTTAAAATGCTTCATAGAGATATTAGATCCAGTACAATTAGCAGAGTTCAAGATTACTCACCGTTTAACAAGTCGGCGCTGACTGTTGGCATGCTGGGAACCTTTAATGTGCGCAGACCAGTCCTAAAAAAAAAAAAAAAAAAGGGAATAAATCCAAATTTATAAAGTGTTTTTTTTTTTTTTTAGATTTGGGATGAAAAGATGACATGATGCAGATGATTAATCTAGATCCACTTGTATGAAAGTAGTTTTGATATAACTTATTACATACTGCAGTAGAAACTGTAACAACGGCATTTACACTAATCTTACCTCGCTAAAAGTTGACAAAAAAGCTAAAGTGGGACATTTTATAGAAACCACAAAGGAAGAAGACCCTCTACCTACAGCAATATTTCCAAAGTCCCCAAACAGACAGAGAAAGAGAGCAAAGCAGAACACAATTCTGTGAATGTGTTAAGGTTGAATAATCTCTCACAGATACAAATACTCTCCACAATTGTTAAACAAATATTTCATAAAACACTTCATCAAACTTTAACTTAACCTAACTAGTTTACCGCTAGTTTATAGTACAATGTGTTCACATAAAACAGAGAAACCTTAAATAATGCACGTTTTCTCTCCATCTCCAGCAGTATTTGAGAATCTTTGTCCACACATCGCCCAAACTTGACTCTAAAACAACTAGTGTTTGCTTGTCAGCCTTGTAGAGCAAGCTAATGCTTCACAAAGTTTACTATCAAGTAAATAAAACCAAGATGTGGAAATTTCCAGAACATAAACATATTTTTAACAGAAAACTCAAAACCCAATTCATGCCAAAAACGCTTAATGTTATGACTAAACAATGCAAGAAAATAAACTTTTGACTTCATTTTTTTACTGATCTCTTTTGATTCAAAGCATTTTCCGTTTCTTTTTGTCATTATCAGTGCAAGCTTGTAAAACAAGCTTCTAACTCACCAGTGTGTGTTTGTGTGAATCTGTGTAACAGACTCTGCATGTGTGTACATGTATGTGTACAGAGCATGTGCATGAGGGTGGAGTTGAGAGGAAGGCAGGTAGATGGGCAAGTTTGCCATTAAAACATTTTGTTCGGTGTAAATTTTTAATCCAGTCCTGTGGTCGTCCGTGAAAAAAACGATTTTATGTCGTCGAGACATTTAATTGACTGCTATCATAACGCAAAGATTATATCAAGTATTATTACTGTTTAAAATGAGTTTTCAGAAAATTCACAAAATCTGCCCTTAGTTTACAGGTTTAGGATGTTACTTTTTAAACAAGTGGTAATGCTGGTTTAATAAAAACTACTTACTTCAGCAAAACACTACTTACCTTTTCAGTATGGACAGTAATTTTGCACAGAACGCACGTGTAAGGAAATCTTGTAGGAAGTACGCCATTGAAGGCTGATGCCTCCCTCCAAGTAGGCACTTTAAAAACAGTGTCTGATGAAACATGATGCAAAGGCTCATAATTTTGCGTGTTTCCACTGCTGTACTCATCATAAGAGTGTGAAGCAGTTGACGATGTCTGTGAGGTTGCAGAGGAGTAAGGCTGTTCATCATAATAAAGGGTTCCTTCACTGGAGTGGCCATAATCGCGAACATTGGTCACTTGATGGCTGGTGGATGTGGCAGTAGCACTAGTGCTCGCCACAAACCCAGTTTTTCGAGGGTTCCCCCAGCGGTCTTGCCAGCATTGAACTTGCTCTGGTGGGAGAGGAAAAGTTGAATGTGTAGATTGATCCACTGGATACTCAATGACGTCTCCATAGCTGCTACTCGCCACGGCATGAGATGATGTATCGATGACAGGTTGTGTTGCGCTGGCCCTAGATGAGGAAGTGTCGGATGATTTTCGTTCTTTTATCTGTAAAAGTAGTTGAGGGAGTGTCTCGACGGTGATGAGATGCTCAGGAAGATCTGCAAGCATTGAGAGGTCACTTGCGTCCAGTCCACAGCTATGAAGAAAAGAAAGAGCCTTTCCTGGAACAAGAACAGTAGAGTCCGCAGCTCCGCTGGAAGATGCTGTAGGATGCACCGATTCCTGAGATCTTGATCTATCTCTCGCCCTGTAAACGGCCGAGTCTCTCTGGTACGAATCGGAAAATGCATCTTCATGTGATTGATAATCACCCGGAGAGTTTCTGTAGGAGTAACGTTGAGACATGCTAGCGGGATTAAGATTTTTTTCCTTATGATGATAAAACTGTCAGATGAAGATGATCAAAGGCTGGTGCAGCTGGTCAAGGAAGATGAGTAGCAGACTGTCATCCACCTGTCAATAAAGGTTGCAGATAAGGAGAAATTCATACATATGTATGCAGTCAAGGTCCCTCTTGTTGTCCAAGTAGGGGTCAGCTGAATAGGGCTTACCTTCAAAAATCTGCAAGACAGAAGCATATATCCAAGCCAATCCTGCATCAAATCTAGCCTGGATTAGCATACTTACACACTGTATAATGTGAAGTTCGTTGTTTCTCATCCAGTTGGATTGGGTAGTGGTGGTTGAGTGGTATGAGCATAATAATGTAATATAAGATGATCATCCAAAGTGAAGTACTTCAATTAATAAAAGTAAATAATCACTTAATTAAAATATTTTATGTGTTTCCTTAATACGCATCAAACATCCTGATCGTTTTATGAGATCATCGTCACACAGATCATCACACAGAAGGAAGTGCTTACCTGCAACACTATTCGTAAGGAAGATAAAGATTAACGAGACAAAAAATGATGAAAAACTTTAGACTCACATGGGCGATATTTATTGAGTTACATATGCAAAAGGAGTGTGTGAAGCATTATTTAATCTAAAGCAGTTACTAAAGACACTAAGCCTTTTGGATGTGTGACATTAAATAATTGTTTCATCTTGTAAAAAGAAATCTCATGGTATAATGCAAACTACATTTGGTACAAGACACAAAATTTAAAAAGATCTGATAATATAGTAAAGATTTCTTTTCTTTCTGCAATTCTGATTGTCAAGAGCAGAAATGGAACACTGGAAAACTGTAAAAATAAATAAATAATAAATTAATTCATTAAACCCTTTTTTTTCTTCACCATACTAGGTTAAATATGACAAAAATGACTGACATTTTACACCCATTTTTTATTTTCGAACATAAAGAGAAACAGTTAACTTACAGTAAGCGGTGAGTGATGTTATACAAAAAATAAGTAAAAAATATATAAATATTCTAATATATTCTAATATTTAATATTAAATAGAGGGAACGCTTCATTAAATTGAGGGAGTCAGTGATTAAATCAGGAGATGGGTTTTAAGCCTTTAAATATTGTTTTCTACCTTCGTCCGAAAAGAAACCTAAGTTAGCACTGCCCTAAAGTTAGTATTTACCATCCGCAAATATAACGCTAGTTAGTTCACATAACTAGTTTACGAACAACCTGTATTCACTGACCATGTATGCAATGTCTGGTAACTAGCTAGGTTAGCTAGTCATTAAGCTATGTGTTAATGTAATAATGAAGTCATTACTCTTTGGAGATTTTGCTAGTTATGAGCGTTAGCTGTGGAGAAGATCTGAAATGCCGAGTGTAGGAGCTATCTATCATCTGGAGACCGGTTTATTTTCTAGTGTAGCATTAGTTAGCTAGATATCAAGATATCAGCACATCTACATAGCTTTGTATATTTATATATTTAGTCTTACCTAGCATATTTCCGGGCAAAACCATTTGTCAATATGTTAATAGTGTACGTTGTGTTTACTGTACATTTCTGTATATTCTTTATTTTATTATTCTACTTGCTGTAAATAATGTTCTCTGCACAATTGTGGGAACCTGCACCCATGTACACCTGTTCTCTGTGACGTGACAATAAAAATACTGATTCTTGAATCTCAGTGTATAGTTAATTAGCTTTCGCTAGCTTATCTCCGCCAGCTAACCCTGGGCTAGGCTAGGCTAAGCTAGCTACTACACTGGCTTCAGATATCCACACGAACCAGCTAACTGAACCCACTTCCTGCAGCACCGGCTTTACACATTTTTCCTATATTTAATTTCATATTTGAACATGGACACGTTATCTTATGCACTGAAAACAGAACACGTAGAATATGTTAGATAGTCAGTTTGAACATTAACGCCCCCGCTCGGCACACAGCTCTGACCAAACCTCCCAGAACACAGAGCTAGAGACTGCTTAGCTCCAGTTTGTCGCAGTGTGTTCGACTCCACATGACTCCGTATCATATGGAGTCAAATCAGGCTATAATTATAAAGTAAACATGATCTAAAAAAAGCCGTACCTTTGCTTTGATTTGGGTGCAGGATTATAAGAACAGCAGCTGGCGATGGAAATTTCCGCAAGGTAGTCAGCTGGCTAGCAAATGAGTAGAGTCAAAATAAAAGTCTCAATTTTCAGAACGTTCTCTAAAAACAACCTGTGTGCCATTCGTTTTCTTTTTTCTATTGAGAATCCAAAATGGGGGGGGGGGGTATATATGTATATATATATAATATATATATATATACATATACACATATATCTATTATTTCGTTTTTGAATGGGGAAAAAAACGGACCGGAAGCCGAACTTTAACTTTAGATTTATTTACATATTATTTTTTTTACTTCCGTTTCACCCTTAAATGCTTACTGCAGTTACACGCGGACGCCTGAAGATGGCGGATTTAATCAAGAGGAAGATGCATGATCACAAGCCAATAAACCAAACTGAACTGCTTGAAGTTTTATATGTATATATATATATGTATGTATGTATGTATGTATATATATATATATATATATATATATATATATATATTATTATTAAATATAGACTTAAGGCACAATACACCAGGCTGTTAGAATCCTGAAAAAGAACAAAAAACACTGGATATTTTCCACAGTGACCCATTATCGCCTCGTTCTCACATAGTTTAAAAAAATTGTCACACCCAAGAAACAATATATAAGACATTTTACTATGGATTGCATAATAACCCTGTGAATATAGCATGTAATATAAGAAAAGGTAAAATGGCACTTTAGGTCTAATTTCCAGGGCAGTATCTCTTAGTCTTAAGACTTCTCAAAAAAATGACTGTCAGACTGAGGGGATAATGCCCTGGGAATTTGAATATAAGCTTTGTATATTTATATATTTAGTCTTACCTAGCATATTTCCGGGCAAAACCATTTGTCAATATGTTTATAGTGTACGTTGTGTTTACTGTACATTTCTGTATATTCTTTATTTTATTATTCTACTTGCTGTAAATACTGTTCTCTGCACAATTGTGGGAATTTGACCTAAAGTGCCATTTGACCGTTCATTCTATATTACATGCCCTGTTCACAGGGTCATAACGTAAAATATCCTGGTTTTTTTTCTTTCAGGATTTTAATAGCATGATGCATTAAGTCTTAAGTCTATATTTAATCAGTTAAATTATTATTTAATGAAAATGTTATGCTCTCTTTCATCGTATTGTATTTATATTCTATTCAAGTCTAATTAAATCCAAAAGTATTTACAGGAATGCAAATCCTATTAAGACGCTGGCAAAAAATGTAAATCAAGTTCAGCTTCTGGTCCATTTCCCTATTTTTGTTTGGATAATAAAATAATATGTTTTTTGTTTTTCCAATTATAAGGATAGCTACTCTTCCTGCCTTCATTCATAATCTTTATTTGCAAAACAAATATACTCTTGGAGTTCATTATACAAAGGCACTTTAAATTATTTATAACCAATTAATCATAATTTGCCACTTTATTACAAGATGTTACACCACAAAATATGATTGTAAACTAAGCTTTATTGTCAGTTTACATGTAGAGATGAATCCGTAAAAACCAAAGAACCTCAGACAGTGTGAGAAATACTTTTTGTGTAGCAAGAGAAAAAAGCGAACAACAAATGTACAATTAAATGAAATTCTATTAAGATCTACATATATATATATATATATATATATATATATATATATATATATATAAAATTAGGTTTAAGATTATTATCCAAATACACAGCAATATAAGATGAGCCTAGTTGGTGGATGAACAATTAAACAACAACTGAAGAATACTATACAGTACCAATGACAATTCACAAATCTTCAGTTCTTTTCTTCATCACTCTGTGCTTTGGCCTTCTCCTTTGCCAAGTGTTTCTAGATGGAGAAAAACAAAACAATTTAATGCTTGTTTTTAGGAAAACACATTTGGCAAAAAATACAAAAAAACTACATAATAAATAAGGCTTGCTGTGCACAGGGGAAAAAACATGCAATTTAACCTACTACAACTAAGTTAAATTTCAAAACTTAAACATGAATTACTTACTACTTACTAAATTTAACCATGAATGTAATGCTAATGCCTGAGAATAATCTAATGTACATGTCAGCCCAACTTGCAGCTGTAGCTATCTTATAGAGTTTGATGAACTCCACGACTGAAAATATTGAAAAATTCACACCAATTTCGTATAAGCAAACTTTTTATCATAAATAAATACAGGTGAAATAGCTTCCTTTAATTAAAAAAAACAACAACAACAACACCTTAAGTTTGTCATAGTGTGCTTGGCTGCTGCAGTGGACCTTCTTAGCTGTGTCTTCATTTGAGTAAAAAAGAAAGCAGACTCTGCAGTAATATCCCATTTTTACAAACTCCACACCTGTAATCAAAGTGACAAATGTGATGTACTCTCATGATAATACATATGAACAATAAATATTTATTTATTTGCTAAAACACAATACCCTAAAATGTTAACTTACCCACTGGGACATCAGGTTCATATGGCCCCAGAGTGTCTAGGGTGGTTATAGTTTTTTTCTGAGACTGCGCAGGAAGAGTTGGGGCTTCGTTATTCTCCTGGCTCTTCTCAGGCACAACACAAGGCAACGCAGCAGCGGCAGCAGCAGCAGAATTGTCATTTTCACAAGTCTGTTTAATGCAGAGCAAAACAAATGAGCTGTTACTTTTCACAAAAGACTGAAAGGAAGACACTATTACTTTTTTTATATCAAGCAACAGAGAATTACTTCACTTTCAACAAATTTCTCCATAAAAAAAATCTGCTTTAGTTTATGGTCAAATTTCAGGAGAAATATAAAAAAGGATAAACTTTTAAACAATACTGTATGTTTTTAAATGCAAAGAAAATAAGAATCATACAAACAAGTCTTTCACCCTACAAATGAAATTAACTAACCGGTGTGGTCTTGAAATTGTAAGCTTCGCCTGCATCGCTGCTATTTTCCTCTGTTTTCTGAATCTTCATTTCAGCTTCACTCTCACTAGTCTCAGCTTGCTTTTCTGCTGGTCCATCCTGAGTGTCTTCTGTGCAGGATGTTTCCTCTTTGACCTTTTTGGTTGGTGGTTCTTCTTTTTTACTGGTCTTAGTTTTGACCGGGGAGCTGACCTGGGCTTCTGACAATTCTTCAGAACGCTCCCTTTTGGGTGGTCGTTTTTCTTCTGGTTCTGGAGCTGGAGGTCTCAGTCTGCACAGTTGGAAAGTGAATCAATACATTAAAATGTACCTATATTTATTTTCCTCCAAAAATTGATCAATGGTGATTCTTACTATCAATGCTGTCAAGCACTTACAATGCAGAGATTAAAATTATTTTAAATTAAGAAATTTAATTAAAACTAAAAAAAAATGAACAAAACTAAATAAAGAAATTAACAGTTAATTTATTTTAAAGGCAGCATGGTAGCAACGTAGGGGAGAGTTGGCCATTTTAAAAGTTTAAATAGTTTTGACAATGGTTTGTTGTTACTTAGATCTGTCTTCTTTATGCAACATAGTATTGAGATTTTCCAAGACAAAATAGAAATATTAAAATGAAAAATTACAGTTCTTTTCAACAAATAACCAACTGCAAAAACATGGACATTATAACCTGAAATCAAATGATTATTAATTAAAATGTTGGTTGATAGATGGAAAGTTGTTTCTGAGGGTATTTGCTGCTATAAATAAATCTATAGAATTTTACCAGTACACTAGCTCACCAACAGGACAATGAGAATTAAAACAACTTCAGGTTTTAAACAGAACAAATAACAATAAGAGCACCAACCCTTTTTCGAGATGTTTGTATTTCCTGCTCAAATAGACAACCAGCTTTTTGCCTTCAAACTTTATTGTACTTGTTTTAGCAGTTTCGACTAATCTCTCCGCATCCTCAGCCCTCTCCATCTCAATAAAACACTGGAATCAAACACAAAGGCAAGCATGAACCCACTTTAGACAGAGCAAGAGAAAAATGGATATATAAATAAACGACATTTAGAAAGAGCAATTTACCTCATTTCGAACCTTATTTATATAGTAACATCTGATTTTTCCAAATGGCTCTGCGATTTTCAGTAGGGATGCATCAGATTTAAAAGGTGGAAGACGTCCAATATAAACTACTCTGCCATACTGTGAACGTAGAAATCAATAATTGAACAGCAACATATTAAACAGCTATTACTGAAATTAAACAAAACTTAAAAGAATATTTTTTCTCAATTCTGCTTACCTGGATGGTGGCATAGACATGAGAATGAAAGATCTTTACTTCTTTTCCGCACACAGTTGGTGTGACATTTCCATTGTAGAAACGAACCATTGCTCTGGCTTCTTCTTCACTAGCAAGTTCCACAAAAGCCTTAAACAAAACACAAAACTGTTAAATGTTCTGTAAGGGAGGAGAAAACAAGGACACTGCACATCCCCTGAAATACAGTTAAATCCATTGTTAAGAATGAAATAGGTCATTTGCATAAATCTAATTAGAGCAGATCATGTCAAACCTGAGTGTTTACTAGGAGACCAGTAAAGGGAAGCCACCAAGACACCTTTGACTACACTGAAGGAGTAAAGGTGATGTTATCACCACCATGCCTTAGAGGGAAACAAATGCCACTGAATAAACTGTAGTCAAGATTGAGTTCTCATTTGCACCCTCTTGTAAAACTCACATTTTCTCTACCATCCCAGCCACTGAAGCTTTTAACTTCTTCAGAGTAGGTATAGGTGGCCTCCCTCACTAGCTTGTTTCTTGTACAGTCTCTTTAAGCAGATCTCTGCTTTAGGTAGATTTATGGATGCCATATTCCTTCCATTTCTTAAATATGGGTTAAAGTTTTTGTATCATTATGATCATTTGTATCAGTATTATTTTGTTATCATGTATTTGTAGCCAACATACCTCAGGCCTCACATTCAGGACCAGATGTCTCACTACTGTTCCAAAGGGCTTGGCCAAAGACAGAATTTCATCAAGATAATTATATCCACGCCTAAATCCAACCACGTTGACAACTCTTAGTCCCTGTAAATAAAGAAATGTATTATACTAATTCAAGGAAAAACTCCAGAGAAAAAAAATTAATACATTTGGGGGAAAAAAGTAGTAGTGTAGTATTTCATCGTTAAAAGTTAATCAGATACAGAAACAAGACATTTTTAAACACACTGCACTAATAGTGCACAGTTAGAGTGTATAACAAAGCTTTTTGTCCTGTTTGCAACAGTTGTACCATTCAGTTTGCAGGACAACTGCTGTCTGGATGTTTTTTCGTCAGCAGACTGTTCTGAACTAAATCATTTATAGATTTATATAAATTAGATTATATAAATTAGATTTTTTTATCAGCGTTAACATCTACTATGCTGGGAACAATCAGTATGGTTGGTGCAACAAACAGTTAATAAATCAATGAATAAAACTTTACAGTAAAGGATTACAAAGTAATTAAACAATGTGCAAACCCCATATGCTAATAAACCCTAATACAGTCAACTATGGAGGAAGTACATGCCATTTAAAAGAAAAGTGAATACTTACTCCACTTCGCTTTGATCTCCCTAAAATAAATAGCAAATTTCATTAGTCATACACATTATTAATAGGTAACAAAGATAAGCTATCTTTTGGTTGATATTACAGCAGACAAGTACATTAAAAGGTAGTACCTGAAGAGCTTTTATCCCTGGATTTAGACTCGTGCATTTCAGCATCTTCCTCCTCTGCTAGCTCATCCAGAGTCACAAACTCATCCATATTATCAGGAAAGTCAGATTCTTCAAGTCCTTCCTAATAAAAGACATATTGAGAGATCACAAGAACATTTAAAACAAATGATCAAACATTATTTATGATTTCTCTAAACTGATTATCTCTATTTTGTCCATTTCTCTAGCATACCCACAGGCTGACACTGATTCACTGTACAACTGTACAACTCTATTTTTAAGTTCTCTTACCAGTTCACTCAAATTCTCTGGAGCATTCTCATGATCAGCCTCAGCCTGCTCCACATCATCCTGGTCATCTGTGTCTTTGTGCTCCTCTGTGGGGTTTTGATCTGCTTCGGTTTCAGCTGGCTCCTCTGGCTGAGCTTCTGCCTCTTCGGGCATCTCTGTGCTCTCAGCATTGGGTGTGTCATCATCAACTGCTGGCTCCATCACTGAATCCTCATAGTTCAGTGAGGCTTCTGCTTTTGTTTGATCTTCAGCTGCTTCTTTCGACTGAGACTTCTCCGCAGCTGGGCCTTCATTTTCATCATGACCCTCCACAACGCCTTCGTCTTCATTACCAGACCCCTCTGCAATTACATCCTTGTGTTCTTTCTCAGACTCTGTCTCTCCTGCCTTTTCAGATGAGCGATCCTTAGATTTGGATCTTGTGGTCTTCGGAGAGCTGGACGAGGTTTTGTGACTTGCTTTGCTACTGCTCTTCCGGCTTCCCTCATCTCTGCCTTTTTTTCCTTGGCCTTCATTCTCAGATGGAACTCTAAAACAAAGCTCAGATGTAGTCTGTTCTTTTTTTTTTCTTTCAAGCAAAGTTCAACAATAGATCACTGAAGTAATACTCACTTTAAATCCTTGTACTTGGTGCAGATATTCAAACGAATGGATCTACGGTCAATAGTCAATGGATTAATCCTAAAGTACTTCACCAACATATCTGCATCTCCTGCACTGCTCATCTGTACAAATGCCTGTAACATATATGTGCAGTAAAAAAAACATTAGAAATTACAAATATGCACATTACAACACACAAAAAAATAAGACTACACAAGATACAAAACAAACAGTATGTTGGAGAACAGCAGTTTACCTCGTCATTCAAGAAAAGATGTTTTTCAACAGTGCCAAATCGACCAGCTATTGTGAGTAACTCCATTTTCTTCTCTCTCTCTCTTGGCAAATTGGAAAAGAACACCACAGGACTGTTCCCTGTCTTCACATTTTTATTGTCTCGGTCTCTGTCTGCTCGGTCATCTTTCTACAAAGCATAACACCATTTAATCAACAATTAATAAATAATCAAATAATATTAATATAAACAAAAAAAATGGGACTGAACAAAACATTAATTAAATGATTAAAATGTGTGTCTTAATACCACAAAGTGTATTTCTACCCTTTTTTTTTTTTTTTTTTTACTTAATGTTGTCTTACCTCAATTACCAACAGTTCCTTGGATATGTAGACATGTACTTGTTTCCCATGTAAAATAGCAGGCTTCTTATGATAATAATCAGACATTGCCAGAGCCTCCTCGTGGGTCTGAAGCTCCAGAAAAGCCTACAAATAAAAAAAAATGTAAACACACCATATCTGTCAAAATACAGTGAAGAGCTTTTCTTATGCAACAGTTCACAGATACAGAATATTACCTTGTTCTTGAGTACCAGGTGTTGTCGGATGGTACCGAATTGACGGGTCAAAGCAAACAGGTTGGATAACACTGGCTTCTGATCATACTTTACCACTACCACCCTGCTTCTTACCTAAAAGAAATGTAAAAAAAAAAACTCAACAGTCAACAATGTTTGTAATACAAGTTATATTTACAATACCTAGAATTAATTTATCCCTGAAAATAGAAATAGAGGTGTTAGCGGATCTACGTTTTGAAGGATTTTATTACCTTTGGGGTCATAGAATAGGACTGGGTTTTGCCTGCCATACCCATACTGGAATTGGATTCTTCATTGAAAAAAAAAGAAAAGAAAAAGAAATTATTAATCTGCAAATCTGTAATTGCAGATAGATATACAGGTTACAAATACAGTGTCCTGCAAACGTATACAAACCTGAAAAGTGAGAAAAGCAAAAGGTATTCAGCCCTTTTTACACTGAACCCTCTCAATAAAATACAGTGCAAACTATTGCCTTCAGAACTCACTTAATTAGTTAATAGAGTCCAGCTGTGTAATTTAGTCTCAGTAAAATAAATAAATAAAAAATAAATACATGTTCTGCGAAGGTGGTTTGTTAGAGAACACTACTGGATAAATAGCATTATAAAGACCAAGTAAATCACCAAAGTGAGGTTATAAAAACATATCCCAAGTTTTGAGCATCCAAAGAGCATTGTTCAATCAATCATCCAAAAATGGAAAAAAAAAAAAAAAAGTATTCCACAACTGCAAACCTACCAAGACAGGGCCATCCATCTTAACTGAGAGATCGAGCAAGGAGAACACTGGTCAGAGAAGCATGAGGCCTATGGTCACTCTGGAGCTGCAGAAATCCGCAGCTCAATTGGGAGAATTGGTCCATAGGACAATAGTGAGAAAGTCACTTGAGCGGCCCCACGGCCAAGAAACGTTATCAACGATGGGAGCCGAGCCCAGAGCGCTCTCTCTCCCTCCGCCGAGCCCAGCGCTCTCTCTCCCCACGGCAGAGAAACTTTTACATCACAATTGTGCTTTGGCGGTTTCACCATGTCGAAGCCCCAGAGTGCGCTTTATATCATAATATCTGACACACACGGTGCCTGCTTCGACCATTGTTCGGTCGAGTTGGGCTACCTGTACTCCCTTACTATCGGTAAAACGTGGAGTCATCCAGAGATACGATTTAAACCTATAGTTAAATAAGGAAAGCTAACGGTAACTAGCTCTGTAAACAGAAGCTGGCAAGACATGAAATTACCTATTCACAGACACTCCCCATCCAACCTGCCTGAGCTTGAGCTATTTTGCAAAATACAATGGACTCAGTCTCTGGATGAGCAAAGCTGGTAGAAACCCCAAAAGACTTGCTGCTGTAATTGCATTGAAAGGTTGCTCTACTAAGTATTGATACAGGAGGGCTAAGTACTTTGGCAGATCACACTTTTTCAGATTTTTATTTGTTTAAATTTAAAACCATTTATAATTCTTAACAATTACTTGCTTCTTCATGTTGTTTGTAAGGTACAGCTTTCTGTTTTTGTAAAAAGTAAAAAAAAAAAAAGGTAAAAAATGTTTGAGAGGTATTTTTCAAATCACTGCACATAAATGGTATTTAAAGGTCAATCACAGAAAAAAAATTACCCCAGTTTGAACTCATTCCTGTTCTTTGCCTTACACCACCAGATGGATACTCCGCAAGCAACCCGTCAGATCGTCCCCTGGATTCAAAAGAGAAGGACTCTGACCTGAATCGAAATAAAGAAAGTTGCAAACAAATAGACATATTATCTTTGGGCCTAAACCATTATTGAACATTGCATTAATTACAATCGAAATACATACATTCGTCCAGATGGCATTTGCGGATCCCAATCTGGATATCTATGAAAAAAGCAGATAAGAATTTTGAATTACTTTTAAATATCTATCACAAATGGAAATCAAACAGTAATAAGAAGCCTGCTATCAACAGTTAGCTTGAAAAATAATGCCACTTATTTTGCTCATAATTAACTAATTAAAATCACTAATTAAATTATAGTATGAACGTTACAGCTATTACTAACACAATTAAAACTAAACAAACTTTTAGGTGTACATACAACTGCAGGAGGACTCTCCTGTTTTCCGCATGCCGCATTCCAGTTGTGTGTTGATTCCATTCCTGTAAAGAAACACCAAAAAGTAACAATAATGTTTCTTTAACTGAAACAGATCATACTTCTGGATATCATCTCCCATCTTTAAAATGACATCGTACTGAACGTAGTAAATTTGATCTATTTATCATGGAACTGGTATAAGCAGTTTTAAAAAGTAAAGTTTTTTAAAGATTTTTTAAACTGCCTAAATAAGTGGATTAATCTTTTAACACACTTTGGATGAACACCAAAAAGCTCATGACAAACCTTTCCACATAAATATTATTTTCCATTAGTTTGACATGTTTATGGAAGAAAGTGTATATGTTTAAGAAACAAGCATACTGAATTACTCACCATGGTGGAATGCACATCAAAGTCACAAAGGGCACACACATGAGGAAACATTTGTGGCATGACTCCCAAGAAATCCTGGATTTTGCCCTGAGAAGGAGCTCCCATCCTTCGCTGCATAAACCGATCATCAGATGTTGAAGACGAGCTTAGGCCATAATAGCGGTCAGAGGAAAGATCAGAATGCTGCCGGTCTCTGCTGCTGTTTCCATATTCAAGCATATCATACCCATGAGCAGAGACATCTTGCATGGAACTATATCCAAAACTGCCCTGGGAAGTACGGCTCTGACTGTGGGCAGAGGATCGGTCCAGACGTCCTCCCTGCATGTCCCCCCAGTCATCACGGCCTTCTCTATAGGAAGTTTCTGAGAATAGTGACGGCAGGTCACCAGATAGATTTTTCCGATTTTTAAGCTGCATGATGAGATGGGGGAGTGTCTCCACACTGATGTTTTCCTCTGGAATCTGTGCCAACGCATCCAAGTCGGCAGGTGAGAGACCAAGACTGGCAAACAGTTTCATTGTATTGCTAAGGTGGCTTCCCACTCTGCTAGGGAGCTGAGAGCCATGGTCCTGTCTGTCCCCTCCTCCCAAGCCCACCATTCCACCAATGTGTTGGGAAGTGGAGCTGTAGGGATCGGGATTAGATTCACCCATGTTATAATTTAAAGTTTCTGCAGCAGCCAAGAGCCCACGGCCAACAGCAAAGCCTTTCTGACCACCATCAGGCGTCAGCCTTTGGGACATGGCTTAAGAACTGTTGAGCTTCAGACAGATGACAAAAAGTAAAGAATGAATAAGATGATAAATGGTTCAAAGAAGCACAGTCCGTAGAAGAAATTCCAAGTGCCAAAGATAAGATCCTCTTCTATGATAGTATGAAACAGGTCTGCAGAAAGACAATGAAGTATTGATTTGATTTCTAGAATGCTTTTAATTGTTTAGCAGTGCCACAAGAAAAGAACTTCAGTGAACTCTACAAAAAACAACCGACAACATAATACATTGCCCAACTGTAACATGCCCAATGGTATGAAGATCTAGTGGAAAGATAATAGGGATTACTTATTAGGAATGCGTAATAGAGCTTGGAAGAAAAATGTTAAGAATTAGAACTATACATATCCTTTAAATGATCAAGAAAGAACGAAAGCACTGCATATCACAGTGAGGAAAGGAAAACCATAGCATTTACAAAGGCCAGAGAACTACAAGAGAAGCAATCAACAATGGGTATCTCAGCTGGGCAGGACCGTGGCAAGAGAAGAGGGAACATGTCCTTCATTTGATAAAGAAATCCTGCATACAATTGGATTGCCTTTAATTGAAAGCTGATTCAGAAACAGCAATGAGCTAAAAAGAAGCACATGGAATTATGCAACAGATTAACAGCAAACAAGGCATTTTCCCTCCAGCCAAAGAAAGCTAAATGGTTAATAATCAAAAAAACTAATACTATGATTTCAACTGTTTGTATTAACTTTCATTACAGAAAGGAAAAAACTTAAATGCCACACTGTGAACTGCTAAGTCTACTCACTTCTGAACCAATGTTACTTGCAAAAATAGTCAAAAAGCAAGAATACAATCGCAACATTTGACACTGATACAGCAAGACTGTAACAAAAAGGATGTAGGATATGCATTTTTAAACTTTCTCATTTTCTATTATATGTTGCTGTATACAACACTCTATAACAGAGAAAAATGCCAATAACATCACGCTGGGAGTTTAATGCCCACTTTGTCCAAATACCACTCAACGTAGCAAGAAATAAATTATCTCTGAAAATACGTTTTGTGTTTGTGTTTTTCATTAGAGTGAATAACAGGTGGATCTACACTGTAAAAACAACCTATAGAATCTACTCCATAAATGTGAGGTAATGATTTGCACTCAGCTGCAGTCTAATCTGAAGGGAGCTGCCCAACTAGGCAGCATTTACAGGCAGCATAGGCACGCTCCCGAGAAAAGGACTGTCCCATTTCTGTCCCGATTCTGAAGGCAGCGGCTGTGTCTCAATTCAGAGGCTGCATCCTTCGAAGGACTCATTTGAAGACTGATTACATCACCGCGGTGCGACTAGGCTGTCCCATTTCAAAGACTCCTTCAAATGCGGTCGACGAATGCAGCCTTCTTTTCCTCGGAAACGAAGGATGCACCGGGTGTATCCTTCACAGCCTACAGTATCCCAAGATTCATTGCGTGCCGGCTTATTTCAGCGCGAAAAGGGCGGAGTCAGCAGAGGAGTCGGCTGTATTATGTAGTTTATAGATATATAAACACTTATAGATATTATAAATATTATTAATATATTATATCATTTATATTATTTAGTTTATATATATGTATAAGTATTATTTAGTTTATATATGTAGTATCATGTTTATGTTGTTATGTTTTTAGTTTAAAGATATATAAATACATATTTATTTACATAAACTAAATAATATATATATATATATATATATATATATATATATATATATATATATGTGTGTGTGTATGTCTTAATGTGTTATTTAGTTTATTTATGAGTATTGTTTAGTTCATATACTAAATAACACTTTATTCTAATGTATTCTCTTTTTTCCAACTTCATTGCAAACGCCATTTTATTTGTTTATGTTCAGTTCCACCCATTCACATTTAAAACATTTAAGTAACTGCACAGTTAATTAACCTGGACTTAATAAATTTGGTATTTTGAGGTCTGAAGTAAAACTAGATCAAAATCTCTGGCTCATTTCTCAGCTCTGACTTGGTTGTGGCGGTTTGAATCTCAAACAGGAAACAGGAAATACTCCGTAGGATCATACCTGTCAAGTTTTAGATTTAAAAATAAGGGATATTTTCCTCTGTACGCTTAAAGCCGTCCCACCAGCCCAACGAAGGTTCAGTATCCCTTACATTTTAAGACAGGTTTACAAAAAATCTAAAATAACCAAAAGTGAACCACTTACACACTACAAGTAGATTATGAGAATCTGAAATGTTGTGGACATTCCTACATATGTCATTCTTTTAATACAGCCAAATAAAAAATCCTTTTCTTTTTAAAAAAATTTCAAAAACTTTTTTGTAATAAATGCACTCTTTTATATGATATATTTTTTATTTATTTAATGGATTTAAAATTGAACAAAGGTTGCACAAATTTTGCAAAATGACTGTTGGTGACCTAAACATAGTATCATGAGCTTTTACTAAAAGGACATGGACCAGATATGTTCCATCAGTAGAAATTAGTCCTAAGGGGCCAACACAATAATTTTTAATTAATACTTCTTTCTTTTGATCACTCCACCCCTGATTAGTTCAGTTAATTTCGGTCCTCTCCACATTTCTAGTTAAACTGAGTCACAAGCTGTAATTTTTTTTATTTTAAAAGGTTTAATCTGTGTGTTTTATCTCGGAGACGAGTATTCTTAAACAGCTATCAGAAAAATCTCATCACAGTTTACATGATTAGCCTACCGTTACCTTTCTTTTAGAAAAATCGCTGTATATCCATATATGTTTTAACATCAGCTGCTTCAACTAGCTGCCTGAACTCACAGCGACGGGGGGCTTCCCCACACTGACCCTCCTTTGCAAGCTGATTGGCTGTTTCTCCTAAAAGGCGGGACTTTCTCATTGAACCGGCTCCACGACTGGTTAAGAGAAACAGAGCGGTCAGTGCCCTGTCTCCTTAATAATATATATTTTTTTATTTTAATATAATACAGGAAATATACGGGAAAATACTAATACGGGAGGACGGCGGGAAAGAGGAGTTAAATACGGTAGTTTCCCGGCCAAAACGGGAGACTTGACAGGTATGCGTAGGATAGACTGTCCCATTTCAGCATTGACAGTATATATTAACTGGACCAAGCCATCCCGCTGATTTCAACGGAGCTAGGTGAGGCCAATCGTGTCACTTCCTGATCGGCTTCTCGTGGGGCGTTAACCGGGAAAGTGAGAGATTGCGCAGGCGCCAGCATGACGCAAATCTTTCGCGTGCCGTGCAAACAACCGTACTGTTAATAGGAGCTGCACAGACCTATTCAGTCCACAGTGAGAAAAGCTCCATTCCGTCCCAGAATGGGGCTTTTATTGAATGAACAGCAGATATAGACTAGAATTACTGATACCCAATATTAGTCCACGGATTTACTGAGGAATATTCATAGTTTGTCTATATAACAAGCATTTAGAAACTCTGTAATGATAATAATAAATGTGTAATATAAATTATAGTTATATCTATACATTATAATTCTCATAGTCTATCTTACTTCTATTTACTGCTATCTTACTTTCAACAATGTATTATCACTGTTAGTAGCAGTATTATATTTGCATAATAAAAGGTTACTTTGACCCTGTTCTAATTCAATCAGCTCTGTACTTTTAAATTAAGAGGAGCAACTTCTCCAAACATTACAGCGCGGTATTTTGGGTCGCGTTTTTTTTACGTCATCGTTAGCATAGTTCTATAAAAATGTTATTTTCTAAAGCTACAGATTATTAATCTTATGGATCAAATGGCAGAAAATCCGTTCTTTGTAAAAAAGAACATGATCTGTGTCATAATCGAAAACGGCTTGGAAATACTTTTATTATTGGTTCAAAGACACCCCGAAGTGAATGGATAGCTTCGCTCAAATGGTCCTCTCATCCCTCAGCAGCACACTTCCGGTGGCACGTTTTGGAAGGGAAAAGCTGGGGTCTGCATTTCAGTAGAGCCGCTGCGGCCTACCCAACCTTCAAAGGACACACCTTCGTAGACCGTGTCCTTCGAAGGATGCAGCCCCTGAATTGAGACACAGCCAAAGTGAGACGCATCCTTCACGGCGAAGGCAATCCCATGATGCATTTCACCAGCTCAGAGTTCCAGCGCTCAAATTTAAAAACATGGCGGACGGAGCCTGCACTGCGAGGGAGTTTCCTCCCTCGTACAAACGTAAGTAATTTGCTCATGTATTTCCAATCACTGCTGCGTGTGTTTATCAGACTAGCACATTTTAGACTGTTTTAAGTTGTTTTCCAGTGATGTTTTCGCCTGTACTTTATTTAATGTAAGATCTGACCGGGTGATGCTACCGTTAGCTTATCGCGCTAATTTACCGGGTAAGCTAACACGTATCTAGCCGAGTTACAGAGTACCAAACGCGGCTGGAGCGCTAAGGAAACCCCCGCTAGGAAACAAAGATAACCTGGCCATACAGTATAAAACCTTTAACTGTTTTAAGTCACTGTTACGTATAACTGAGTGATTTAATGTGTAAATAGTTTAATTGTTAGAGGGAATAATTGTAGAATAACCTGTAACACAGTGATTTAATGTGTAAATAGTTTAATTGTTAAAGGGAATAACTAGATTTACCTGTAACTCAGTTATTTAATGTGTAAATAGTTTAATTGTTAGAGGGAATAACTAGATTTACCTGTAATTCAGTGATTTCATGTGTAAATAGTGGAATTATGAGCGTGTTCTCCATAAACCGCTGTTACTAATTCAGATTATTTTGTCCACAGGGCTGAACGCGGGCCGTGGAAGGTGAACTCTGGTCAGACCGGCTGGAGGCAGCGTTAGCTCCCATTATGAATAGTTTTTTTCTTTGAATTTAATAAAGTTTTCTCTCTTTACATTATTGTTTTTGCTTGTTGTGTTTTATTGTCACTATGCTTATTGTAATATCACATCTCAACTAGTGGGTATGGGTAAATTTTAAAATTTAAAGTTTATGAATCATGTTATGTTTGTTTTATGCAACTAAAAGGTAAAAATAAATTAGCTGGCTGTGTATGAATGTACAATTGTATGAAACGTAGCTTAGTTTGACAATTTAGCTCTGATGGCTTATACAAAATCGTTATTATATTATGGTTTCATTACTCATGCATTACAAAGCATCTAATAAAAAATAAATTAAATACATAAATAAAACTGACCATACTCTGAGTATGAAGTGAGGAAAAGTGTATAGTTAAAGTAAATCATGAATATTTAAGTTTATCTGTAATATTTGGATGAGTAAAGGAGAAATAGCTGTCGCTGAATTGAGAATTTTCCCGAGGTAAGTGATCGTTAACTTTAGTTATTTGTAAACAGCTCAGGAGAACAGCGCGCTAGACGTGATAGCGTATGCTGACTCCAGAGCGTGTCCCGAACGCGCTGCCTTATAAGATCCCTTATAAGAAAATGCTGCCGAACGAAGGAGCTGCCTTTGAAGGTAATGACTACCTAGACAGCTCCCTTCAGATTGGAGTAAAGATTACCTAAATGTATCAGTTGTGACACACTGTGAAACAATGTTAAACCTACCCAACATTTCTCAAAACTAGTTTCTTAAAAAATGGGACAACATGGAGTGCATATTTAGTTTTAATTTTAATTTATTCGTTTAATTACTTTATCAGACTGTTACACTAAAACTTAGCTGGCATTGTGAGATATGTAAGAAAAATTGTCTCAAAAGCCCAAGTGATATTCTTATAACTTTTCTGTTCTCCTGAAATGGTAACAGCTAAATACTGTTAGCTAGTTTTATGATAGACTTGATCTTTAGAGTGGCAGTGGCACACAATAAAACTGCCACATTGTTTATGGAGGGAAAAAAACAATATTCTTATTGTAGCGAACTAAACAACTTTTGCCTTACCACAATTAAATAAAAGAACACTCAAAAGGATCAGTTTCATCTGATTTTACTATTTTTGTTACATGTTTGAATAAAATTAACACTGTTGTTTTATTCTATGAACTACTGACAAGGGAAAAGTTTAAGTTAATTTAGAAACAACAATACTAAAATTTCAGTATGTTCAGATATCAATATCCCTGATTTTAAATAACATTTTAGCATGCTCTGAAAACAGTTTTGATAATGCTTTTGGGTGACCTTATGTAACTCTTGGTTTAAAAGTTCATCTTAGCATGCAGTTAATCTGGAAACTAACGCATTATTTTATTTTTTCAAACGTAAATGAAACACGTGACAAAACAGAGAACCTGGTCACACATTAGCAGTTTTATTCAGTGATATAACAGCAACGCGTCCTGTTGAGTTCAGAAGGTAGATTACTTTTTATTCTTTTATTTATGCTTTCTCTCTCTCTCTCTCTTTTTCTCTCCCTGTCTCGCTCTCTCTCACACACACTGCACGTTTCCTCTTTTCAAGCTGTTGAAGGTAGAACATGGAGCTAAACTCAATTACAACAGTCTACATTAAAACGCATCAAAACTATCCTGAGATATTATAATACACTAAAAAAAATCTAGTGTGCCAGGTGTATATCACACTACACCATTATTTTTGTCCCCTTGCCAATAAGTGCCATAATTAAAAACAATGTAGTTAGCGTTAATCATTATTTGTTCCATGATTTAAGTTAGGTCACAGAATACTGCTGATTAATACAACTACTAATAACTATTAATACAAATCTGAGACTGACAATTATTTTATTCACATTAAAACAATTAATCGAACGTTATCCAAAAGCAGTGTGCAAGACTGGTGGAAAGGAACATGCCAAGATGCATGAAAACTACGATAAGAAAAAACAGGGTTATTCCACCAAATATTGATTTCTGAACCCCTAAAACCTTATGCACATTAACTTGTTTTTATTGCATAATTTGAGGTCTAAAATACCTGCATTTCAGTCATCTCTTTTTCTGCAAATAAATGCTCTAAATGACAATATTTATATTCGGAATTTGGCAGAAATGTTGTCCGTAGTTAAAACAACAATGTTCATTTTACTCAAACATATACCTATAAATAGCCAAATCAGTGATACTTATTCATAAACTGAAATGGTCTTTTATTAGTTTCCAGAGCTTTACATTATATAATGGCTTAGTTTAATCCACTGTATATTTGAACTATATTTGAATATAGTTTTTTCTCCATAAACAATGAAGCAATATGTTGGGTGCAGCTCTAAAGTTCAGGTCCAGCATAAAACTAGCTAACAGCACCATTTCAGATGGAACACAAAAAGTTAGTAGTTCGGCTAAATCTACACGGAACTACGATTTCCGCACTGCATTTTATATTATAATATAATATAAGAACTTCTTCGCTTTGAATCAAACCCACAGCAGCAGCTCCATTAGCCTGTTAGCTAAAGCTCCAAAACTGGCGCGTAGAAAAAGCTCAGCAGCTCACTAAACCTGTTCTCTCTGATACATTTTAACCACTGATTTACACACAATGGGAAGACCAGTAAATATTAGTTCGCTTTATTTAAATAAATAAGTATTTACTCACATTTTCTCTGTTCTTTCTCTCCACGGGATGCAAAAACCGAAAGCTCGCCACACTCCAGGTTGCGAATCAGCTGACGAACTTCCGCTTACTCGGGTCTTTCTCCTGCACGAGGAGCGCACTGACCCCTACAGCCTGGGTCCTGCACTAATCTATCTGTACCACAGACTGGATATAACTACAGACTTTAAGACACAACCACACCTATTAAATACATATTTACACCTATTTCACATATTTTCATCTATTATACAATCATATATTTTACACTCACACCAATTTTACACACTCTCTCTCACACACACACACTTTGACATTTTTGAGAGCTGGGTGCAGTGAATGCGGAAACACGTGCTTTCATGCTGAAATACTTTGTATTATGTATATGCAGTTTTCAGACCTCAAATAATGCACAGAATTGTAGATTACATTCAAGAATATATATATATATATATATATATATATATATATATATATATATATATATATATATATATATATATATATATACACGCACATATAAATTTTAAATTAATTAATTTATTATTTACACTTAGTATGCCATGCCATACCATATGTCTGTCTTTAATAAAAAGCATAATATAAAGTATTTCAGCATGAAAGTACATATTTGTAATGTGTAAAAGCGTCCTGAATCATTACTACATCTCTGCTATTTGTAAAAAAAAAAAAAAAAAACGTGTGTAAAACGGGTTAAACGGTAGAGTTGTGGATTCCTTCCTCAGTGTAAATTAATGCACTGAGGGCCGCATGGCTGCCGACTCCAAAATGGCAGCCACGCTGAAACGCCAGTCGTGCGTCATTTTGTAGTCCTTGAACGGCTTCCGTGTCTAAGCATTTTTTCCCTATTAGAAAAATGAATAGGGTTTTCAAAAACCCGCCTCTGTCACATTCTGTGGTAAATAAATCTGTTCAGACCTCGGTACGTTTTATTCTTCATTTACCTTCTGAATATCACTGGATCCTCTGAATTATGAGATAGTTTAAGAGTCGGGGAGGTCAGTTCACTCCGCTGTAGCGTTAGCTTAAAGTTAGCATTTTTCTCATTACGACTCTTAAACTATCTCATAATTCAGATCTCTATCAGCCAGGGACTATTTTTGGCACCAGCAAACTTCGGCCGTATACTGAATGAACATTCAGGGTCAAATGGGAAATCATTCTGTAGTATTCATTGTACATGATTGCTCTGATACTTGGTCCGCCTAAGAGTTTTGGGTGTTGTAGTACTGGAGAAGTTACGGATTTGGGTTTCAGGGATGTGACTGTATGTGCTTCAGTGCCTATAGCTATAGTTCCACCTTGGATGTATCCTGAACCCACTGTTGATTTAAGGCTACATAAGCTGCCTAAAGATACTGAGGACTGGTCTCTCATCTGTAGAAGAAAAGTAAATAACCATGTAAAATGTGAGATTGTTTCTGGAGCTGATCAGATGGTTAAAAAGACACGAATCAAAACAAACAAAAAAACACACTCTGACTAATAAACTGTACCTTGTGATAGTTAAATTGGCTTTAGAATTAGATAAATAAGTCATCAATGTTTGAGAAGAAACTATGTATATAATGTTTAGCTTGTCCTGATTCCCCTGATCGGCCAATAACTATTTCATTTTCAAATTGTGTTCATTAATTTAGAATTGCATGATTTACTGTAAGCTACAATGAATGAAAATCCATTTAGCTAACCTGTTAGCTAGAAGCCAGAATTTGGTACAGTACTTTATGTTGTTAGTGTAAAGCAGTTTCTTAACCCTAATTACTGCCCTAAACGTGTGTTTTCCACAGGATCCAACTGATCAGCTAATTAACAAACCTTTATTGAGTTTACCTTAGCCCCCTACATATCAGAAATCAATTATTATGAATATTCAGCAGTGTATTAGACACATCATACCACCATTTACCTTATTAAGTGTCTTTAAAGCAGAGGAAGCTCTAGCATATGCAGAACAGTGTTAATATTGACTTATGTTCATTTGTAGTTCACAGTAAGACCACATGTCCTGAGTAAATAGATGGATTCAAGGCAAATCCAAATGTTTTATTCTTAATTTTTTTCACAATAATTGTATATGTTTTGAGCAACTACACAGCAACTTGTTTAAGCAAGTTTGTGAAAAGTATTAAGAGACAGAGAATGTGGCAAAAGTAAATATTTTGTATAGGTGAGTTGTGAATGTTGCGAAATTAATTTACTTTAATTGTTCAGGGTTAGAGTTTGTTAGAATTTGCTTAAATCTCAATATTGTGTTGTAATTTATTATTTAGAGGGGGTAGAAGAGATGGTTGAAGAAATGTGGAGAGGACTGTAATTAACTGAATTGATCAGGACTGGACTGATCAAAAGAAAGAGGCATTAATTAAATATTATTAATTGTGTAGACCTCTTAGGACTAATATTTCTTAATATTTATTTCAATAATTTGTTTCAGAGTGTCATAAAATGAAAAAGAACAATTTAGAAACAAGTGAATTTTCTGAGTGTTAAATTGCTACATTAAATCCAGTGTTGATGTATTGTTTTGCATACTGCATATGAAGGAATGGATTTACTGATGAAATATGTCTGGTCCACGTCCTTATAAAAGCTCACTATTTTTAGGTCACTAACAGTCATTTTGCAGAATTCGTGCACCCTGTGTTCAATTTTAATATTAATATAAATAAAAAAATTAATATAAACATGAAACCTCAACTGCACGACACAGATTGCATGAGAAGTTTGTCTGCACGAGTTTGTAAATGGCATCCCGTTCCCCTATATATTTGCCTTATATATACGTCTGCCATATGTTGCCACCACTCAAATTCCTGCCCCACTACTGCCACCCCATAAATATTTTTCTAGATCCGCCCCTGCACACAGACACACACACACTTCTATTTCACATATATACACCTTTTTTATACACTTAGACGTACTTCACACAATCATACATATTTCATACAATGACATGTGTTTTACACACCTATTTCACATATTTACACCTTAAATATTCTTAAATAAAGTAATTAGCATTATCTTACTTAGCTAATGTTAGCTAAAACATTCCCCATTAAAATAAAATAGTTAACATTAACTTACCTAGCTAATGTTAGCTAAAACATTCCCCACTAACTAATCCCCCCCAGGTCTCTGCTCTTGTTATTTTGCCTGTTCTATTTTTTTTTTATTTTTTTTTTGGCTGTTCCTTAGCTGATTCTAATTGTATTTTAACAGCTATTAACAGCCATCGATAATCTATTTCATTTGGTTTTGCTCAATATTAACTAAATATAGTGACCGATCTCTGAGATGAACTTGTACTTCCGCTTCAGCTGCTCATCCTCAATTTTCTCAATCAGTGCAGTCTTCCAGCTATTGATACGGTTGATGAGCTCATTTTTCCTTTCCTCTATCTTCAGTAGGTGGTTGTTCTTTTCCCCGTGCATGGCCAACTTTCTGCACTGGTCAAATATCTCTTGCGCATATTCAATGAAGCCCTCAACCAGATCTGAGATTTTCCTTTCAAATTCGTTGCTGATGTCCTCTAGATTATCCGAAAGCTGCATCTCCAGCATCATGAGTTTCCTTTTTACTTGGTACATGTTATCACGTACAATATCTCTTTGGATCTTCACCAGCTCTGAGTCAGTTAACTCCTGCATCTCTGCCTCCGCCTGCCTCCTAAACTCCTCAAAGTCAGTGACTATCTGATTTGATTTCTGCTGATTGTCAGACACAGCTTCTCTATAGCAGGTGAAGAAAGAGTCCACCTCATTGTTTCTCTGAGCATGCTGGGTTAAACCTTCATTAAAGAGCTGCATGCATAATTCGCTCATTTTGAGTTCATATGACTCCATTGTTTCAGGCACTTCATCACCATCATCAACAGTCATACTGCCAAATGGATGTGGCCCATTCAAGTCCTCCACAAATGCATCCCTATGCAGCTGAAGCTCCTGCTTAGCAATTGTCTGAGCCTTAATTTCTGTATCCTCCTCTAATTCACCCAGTGATCCTGTCACAGTAATCTCGTCTAAAGCTCTCTCTCGAGTTTGCTTGTCCACAATCATAAAGTCCAGGTACAGCAAGTCTGGGAGGTGCGCAACTATATAGAGCGTGTAGTTTGTCTTTCTGGATATGGGATTCCCGGCCAGGCGAAGCGAGCGCAGGTTCTTAAATCTTCTGAGGTACTCCACAGTATTATCAAGCTGGGAGATTCTGGTATGAGCAAGAGAGAGGTGTTGTAAATGTTCCAGTGTATCCATATTTTCTATGACAGAAATGTTGTTCATGGATAAATTCAGCTGTTTAAGCTTCACAAGTGTATCTAGTCCCTCAATCACTTTGATTTTGTTGTAAGACAAATCAAGGCACTCCAGGTTTGTTAGAATCTCTAATCCCTCAATCTTCTCTATGCAGTTATTAGTCATCTGAAGCTTTACTAGAGAGGTGAACTCCCATAAGTGCTCTATCTTGAAAATATTTTTGAATTCCAGACGCAGCCGAGTTACTTCAGAATACTTGAGAGCCTCGCCTTCCTCCTTAACCGCTTCTTGGAGCATGCACTCACTGATCACAGCGTTTCCCGCCGCCGCAGTACTGTCCCAACTAAACAATCTGTCCATGTTGCTGTGTTGTATGACTGTAAACGCTGCGTACGTTTATATAGACTAGGCTGGTGATGACGTCATAGGTGGAACGCCTATCGCCGACGTGATGTCTATGGTTGTCACGTGCTACGTATCATGTAGCGACGTAGCTACGTACGTCTGCGCATGCGCACTACTCTTTCGCCTAGCAGCACACACCAGGCGTGTTGGAGATACAGCAGCGCCTCACCTTGCTAGTCAGCGAGAGCAGCCGGGCGCTGTTGGGGGGTGGAGGTGGAGTGGAGTCAAATCGGACAGTCTCCAGCTACAGCAGATCTCGCGGTGTGGCTCTTATAAAAGGAATAAAAGTAGAAATTGCGCTGATATTACAGCATTCAACTGCATAGATCTGAGCTAAAATAACAGCTAGGTTACTATTAGGAGGAAATTAGTGATGTAATGTTTTATTATTTATATGAGAGAATTTTATTTTAACAAACAAACAAACAACAAACAACAATATTCATTTTTTAACCCTACCTGGTCTTCTTAATATTTTAATGGTAGTATTTATTAATATAAATATATATCAATTTAGGTTTGCATTTTCCTCTTTTATAACAACAAAGCAACAGTTTGAGAGAATTTAGAGAGAAAGGGTTAAGGAAATGAAATACAAAAGGATTTTTTGTGCTTTACAGTAATAAAATGACGAATAACAAAGATTATCACTGTATCATTATAATGTGCATTCATTTAGTTGAAGAGAGATTTATATTATATGTTTATATTTTAGAATGAACAGAAACAGCGACACGGTGTGTGTGTGGCAGGGGGACAGTAGCCAATGGGGAGTAAGCTCTGACGTCATCAAGCTGTCTCTCGGCTCCTGCGGCTGCCTGTAAAGCCCATAAACATGTATATACGCTGTCTATTGTAGCTGGCGTTATCAGCCGGTGTTCTGTCGAGTTATGCTCCCCATAGATACGTGCTTCCTAAAGGCACTGCGCATGCGCTGACTTACACCTTTTCATTATTTCTCGTGTTTTTCACAGTTTTTTTGTGCATTAAACAATCTGGACTCCCTGTCATTGCACAAAAGTGTAAATGAAAATAAATAATACATACAATAATAATTATAAAAAAAAAACACATAGCAACTGCTTACCAACATCATACCAACCACCATGGATACCATAGCAACGCCTTAGCAACTGCTTAGTGACATCAAAGCAACCACCACAAACACCATAGCAACACCTTAGCAACTCCTTAGAAACCACCTTGCAACTGCTAAGCAACACCATAGCAACCACCATGGATACCTTAGCAACGCCTTAGCAACCACCAAGCAACTACTTAGCAACATCATAGCAACCACCACAGACACCGACCATAGTGAACAGTGGGAGCCGTTTTAGCTGCATAACCATCCTGCGTTTCCTTCAGGAATTGCACTTTTCTAGTTATGGTCTTAAACTCTCTTAAATTTACTGTAAATTTGCTGTAGGTATTAAAGTTTAATGCCAGTGGGAAAGCACATACTAACACTAATTGCAAGTTACTGGGAAGAGAATTAAGGTTAGCGGAGAGCTAGCTTACATCTGTTGAAAATTAGTTACAGTAATTCTAATAATCTTTATTAAATCATTCAACTTTTTTATATTTAGTGCATCATTTCTTTTTAAAATAAGAATGAGCAAAACAATCATCGATCAGAAAGCTGTGGATGTATTGTTAATAACAATGTGCCGCTAAACATCGTGACACGTTTGGCTTCTACTTAAAGAAACAAACAGAAGAAGCATGTGTTTATAATACATGCCTCTTCTGGTTTTGTGCTGAAGCTGGATGTTCAGGTGTGCTACAGTGAACTGCAACTGGGTCAGATTGAACTTTTCCTTTTGCGTTCAGGAGTAAGTGAGGGAATCTGCATGAATGAGTGAGTGTTGCTCTTTAAATATTGTATTTGTAAATAATATACTATAAAATGTATTAAACGAATGAAATATTTAAGAAACCTAGATATTAGCTATAACATATGTTATATCTACTGTGTTCCTGTACTCAGTTGTAATGACAATAAAAGCCTCTTGACTCTCTAAGAGCATTATTTATGTATTTAAATGCAGTTCATATCATATAGTGAAACAAAATAAAAAACCCTGTCACACCAAGACGTTTTGTCACACCGTATGATGTTTCAAGTACTTAGCATGACTTTAAGCAATGTGACTTTATACTAACATCATAGAACCATGTTATCTACAATATGACAATATAGATTTAAAGGTAATATTGACTGAAAAGTAATTTCATGTGGGCATTTTTGTGTAACAATGTGTCAAACCATATGACAGTGCAAAATAGGACTGGCGCAGGAGTGCTAGATATACTTGATTTTTCTGAAAGAATAAAGAGCGATAACACACCCTGTAACTTTCAGTGGCTTTCTGAGATGTTCTTTCTCCGAAGAATAACACCCACCCCTCAAAGTTCTCGACGCAATGGCCCATTTAAAAAAAGGAGTATGGAGTCACACCATAAAACATACATTTTGAGACAAAATGTTTTAGTTAATGGTGGCTTCAAAATATTATGCCCAAACTTTTAGCCAAGCAGATTTACAAGTAGACATCTTTGTTATTAACATATGATTGACTTATGAGAAAATAAATTAATTTGCTTGTTTTTATTTAAAGTTATTATTTTAACTTTGTGAAATGTGATTGAAACAGTCACGCCATATGAGCTTTTTCCAGTTTGACTGAAAACTGTGAAAAAATTAAACATTAATTCTCATGAATTCTCTGTAAGTTCATTTAAAACAGCACTTTCTGAACAATATCATCACAGTTTTTGATATATTCTTCTATAATTTACATATATTTGACACACTGGACCAAAAAAAGGCTACGTCATGTTAACCACTCATTTACATGCCCATCTCTCAGTGCATCATTCACTCTGACTGTAGTTCAGACTGTATAAACTGACAAAAAAAATTTATACATATAAACCTATTTATAATTGCTAAAGTTTTAAAAGAAACCAAAATGTACAAGACAAAACAAAACGTAATTTTAAGCTTCTATATTTCGTCCTGTATTTATTTTTCTGATCCATGCGTGCGTTTAGATTATTTTATTTGTGCATCTAAATTTTACTTATTTTAATCATTATATATAATCATTGTTTAAACATATTTATACTTCAGTTTTTAAAAAATAAAATGTTTAAAAATGAATTGCCATACTGAATATAAACAGAATCAGCCACCCATGTTCCAAAAAAAGTCTGGCTTACTGAATTAAATATTTGCACTCACCAGGACACAGTTAATGTTACATACATTCTAAAATAAACTTTATGATTGCCCCTTTTTCACTCGTGTCATTATTTTGTGAATGATGTAGTTACAGTATACAGCAGCAGAGGGCAGGCAAGGACTTTCCCCAAAAAGAAAAAAATTGTGACAGGAACACATTGTGCAATAAAACTGAAGTGGATAATTGGTGCAATTTATATATGGAGAAGGATAAAGGAATTTATTCAGTGTGTAGCCTTTGTATTGGTTCATTCATTTAGAAATTTAGTTACAATGTGTAAAACAACTTCCAGATGTAACTTTTGTTAGACAGACAACAACGGCTTAATTATTTTTGTGTATTATGGGGTGCTTATTCATGCAAAAAAAATCTTATTTATTATTAGTTATATTAGTTATTTATTATTATTAATCAGGATTTTCACGGGCCCCTTTCCCTACTTGGGCCCTGGGTAGTCAGGTCCACTTTTCCTCCCACTACCACGCCCATGCATGTGTGGCACTAGGAAACATCTGTGACGGCATGTGTTGGTGGAGTATATAAAACTCAACCGAGCCTCATATAATAATAACTAGTAAATATATTTGGGGAAATTTAAATGGTTTAGCGAACTTGTGTGGTTCCTTGCTTTTCTTTAAAGACTGGTGTAGCGCTGCTCCAAACCAGAAATAGGTTTACCCATCACCTCGCCCGGAACTTGACCCCTCCTCCTTGCGTTAAAAAGGCTAATTGTGACTCCAGCTGATGATGGCAAGCAGCACGATTCACAATGCAAATTTTTTCTGTGAAAAAAGTGTTATTTAAATTTACTGCATTCCTTTGACATCAGTAATACACAAACACACACACACACACACACACACACACACACACACACACACACAGGTAAAAGCTTGTTTTACTGACAGAACTCGACAGTTTTATTCTCCACACTTTTCACCCTTCTTTATTACATACAGTAATATACAGGACATGGCATTCATCCAGCTATAAGATCATCTGCATTCAAGACATTTAATTTATTATCTATTTAAATCTATTTATTAGAAAGTGTAATTTAAAATATTTGCAGATTACATATCATATTAAAAATGCATAAAAACAACTGCATAGAAGAAATGGGGAGATACAGGAAGTTGTGATGTTTGCATTTAAGTGCTTTAGGCAGGAATAAAGTCAACTAAGTCAACTAATGTATTGGAGAAAAAAAAGTCTGCTTTGTAGATTAATATGGCAAAGTAACGGTCAATTGGCTGGACAGTCAAAAAACAGAAATAGAAAAGTGACACATCTGATTTATTAGACAGTCATCTTTAAAATAGTAGAGGCAAGATGCGGAAATACCAGCAGTGAGTCATAAATACGCTCGCAGGCTTTGCACTCCAACTCAGGTCAAAGTTATAAACCTCTGCTAGAGATAATAGGTTCCCGGGCAGATTCCACTGCCTCTGCTGTGCCATGACAGCAGAAGCAATTGATAAGACAGAGTAGAGGCTTTGTAAGAAGACTTAGATTTAAAATCATTTGTCCTTGAATGACTAATCAAACAGCTTTTGTTTAGACAATGGCTAGGCACTGGTTGCCCAGTGTGTCTTAAGAGACTCCTTATTACCAAGACCCTTCTCTTAGCAAAAGGAATGGCGGTTCAATACAGTTCACTAAAGGTTTACATCTGCACCCTTTCTCCTTAACTGTCTTTCTATTTTGGATGTATTTCTCCTTCTTCTAGATTTATTGCTGCAAAAGAAAAAACTTCTCTTAAATGAGAAAAGAGTCTTCTGGAGTTGGTAGATGCTCCATGTGCAGGTTAACAAGAGTAAAAAAAGAAGCAAGCTTTGAAAAAAAAGGCACATCCTAAAGAAAGGCTTAGCCATGCAAGTGTAGGTAATTGCAATGCCAAATTTTCTTGTGGCCAAGAAACAGCACTGTTCAGTGTCATAATTAGGGGGATCACAGAAAGCACAAAGCCTGTTACAACACTTGACATTTCAGATTGGGGAAATTAAGCTTTTTGACTTTTTCTAGTCCAAAAAAAAGCCAGTCTTTCATCGAGGGGCTGATGAGCGAGCACTTAACTCAGCAAGTCACTCCAAAATGCAATCAGGGGAAAGACATTCCTCAGCCCCTTCAGATGACTGCAACTCCAGTGCACAGCACCTGCGATGTACTGAAAACTTGAGACACTCAATCAGATCAATCAGACCCCATACATCCTGATAAAAGTTCTAACCCATTCCACTAAATAAGTTTGGAAATCATGATCTTAATGCCAACTTTTTAATTAAATTAGAACTCCAGTGTAAAATTGACCTTTGTTGTAGTAAAACATGATAAAGAGTTCTTACCTTTGTCGAATAGCTTAGCTCCGTCCTCCCGCAGCTTTCTGAAATCCAGTCATTTTGTGCTTTTTGCCCAGCACTTTTTACAACGGCCGCTTTGGGACATATTTTGCCCCAGTAAATCGCTTTTTACATCCTTATCCAGGTTCAAGGTAGCTCCACACCTCAGTGGTAGAATCCGGAGAGCTCTGACATTTAAAACACCATTAATTAACTTTAAAATTGCAGAAGAAGTTTATTAAAAACCACTGTTTACATCTCGTAGCGCAGGTAAATCTCCGGGCGCCGCCATCATTGTACTGATAATGTTATAGACGTATATACATAGATTCCGCATAACCTGCCTCCTGGCATAGCAGCCAGCGCCTAGCGCATTTATTTACACTGAGGAAGGTGTTAAGTAATTTTTTTAAATAAAATATTTCAGCATGAAAGCACATTTTTGTAACGTGTGACAGCGTCCTGTATTATTAATACATGTCTGCCCTTTGAAACAAACCAAAAATTGAAACTTTGGTAAACATTGGTAGAGTTCTGATTATTTTAGGTGTATTGAACACCTTCCTCAGTGTAAATAAATGCGGGAACTATGTATATATGTCTATGACATGTCTAAGTCAGTACAGTGATGTATTGGGGCAAAATATGCCCCAAAGCGGCCGTTGTAAAGATTACTGGATCTCGGAAAGCTGCGGAGGACGGAAGTGTGCTATTCAACAAAGGTAAGTACTTTTTTTTATCATGTTTTACTTCACCAAAAGTCAATTTAACACTGAAGTTCTCCTTTAAGTTTAGTCACTTAATAAAAGAAATTCAGAAAAGAAACTCCCCAAAACTCCCCCTACAGGGAGAGAGTCAAACTCCACAGCACAACCAGAATCTCTAAAGCGTCACTTTCAAAACATGCCCTGAGCTTGTCAAGAGTTAAACTGGTCAACCAGCATAGCCAGTTTGTGCTTTCCTTTAATAAAAAATAATGATGAATGTGTAACACTGAAGGAAATCACTTTTTATTCAGTAACTATAGTTTATCTTAAGTGACCCTATCCATCTCCAGTCACAACATCTACCAAATTGATGCCAATGCATTCTAATGCATGTCTGTTTTACAGTAAAAAAACAAACAAACATTAGCTTTAAGATCAGACTGGTCACTTGCTACCTAATAAATCCATCTATTCTTTTGTGCTATTCAGCCTCTGGCCGACCCAGAAAACCTCACTAGCATGCTCTCACCCTCCGGATAAGAGAGATAGTATACTCTGATCACTTCTCACTGGTATTTCTGTATTTGTTCTTTTCCAACTGTATATTCCTGAACATTTCCATTGTCCATTTCCATATTTGTCATGGGTTCCTCTTTTGAGCACTGGTTCTTCGCCTGAATTTGAACTTGAATATTGGGAATATTGGAAGTCCTCGCTTATCCTCCTTCTGTTCTCTAGTTTAGACATTGCTTTTCTCAGTATTGACAACCTGATGTCAATCAGATTTACACACTGCACAATACAAATACTTCACTGTGGCTGGCAGGTCATAATCATAATGAACTTAAATCAAATACAAAAAAACAAGCTTTAAAGAGTATGATCAGATAAGGAGCAGTGAGGATTCTGATTAAGCAAGTGAACAAAAAAGGAGCAAACCAGCAAATCCAGTTTTGAAAAAGTTTATTAAAAGATAGTGATTAATGATGCTGAAGACAGGAGACTCGCATCCAAATGAAATATTGAAAAATGCTGGCATTAAAAGAAGTGCTGGTCTGAGATGTTCCTGGCTGCCTGTCTCAGAACTGCAGTGTCAATGCTCCATCACACCAATATATACACACACGGGAAAAAAGACAGAAATGGGGTTTTTGGACTGTGTTTGAATTCCTCATCTACACAAAAATATCTTAATATTGAAAATAGCCAGATATGAAAATAGATTGTTTACTAAGAGTAAATCCAGCAGAGTTTAAGACATAACTAGACAGGATTCCCTAAAGGGACAGATCATATGATTAATGAAAATTCCTGCAAATACACAATTTATAACTTGATGAAAACTATATAATTATAAAAAATAAAATATTGAGCAATGCTGGAAATGACAGCAAAAGTAATATGACTTACTGTTCTCACTGTCACTCAGTGGTGATCCAAGACGTTCCCTGCTGTTTGTTCCAGAACTGCAGCTCCATTACGTCAGTATATTGAGACAGTAGGCCAATTCAATTGCTTAGGGCCCCGAGCTGGCCCAGGGCCCCCAAACAATGACTGGTTTTGAACTGAATGCAACGAATTAAGGGGGTGGGGTTACAAACAATTGGGGCTAGGGCGGGGCTAGGGCGGAGACAGGACCAATAACAAAACAGAGCCACGTGCTCAAGGAGCACATGGGGAGGAAAACAAAACAAGAGAACAGAGGACAGGAGCAGAAAGGACCAAGACTCAGGGTCCTCATAAATAGAATCCTCCAGAGTAAAGATCAGCATCAGTGCATTCTGGGAGAGGAATAGACAACAGAAGAATAGACTGTTGGTAAAAGGCAAACAAAGCCCCCAAATTCACATCATTTGTTCTCTGAATTAATAGAAAAGAGCTGTGAGCATCTTTCTTGTGCTGTAATGGATTCTGACAGTTACCTGGACCAGGAGCTGATACTGCTGAGTCCTGGCCCTGTTCTGTTTGATGGCTGCAGAGAAAGTGGAAAGCATGACCATCAGATGGTCCAGAAATCCTCTAGCCAACTGTAACAATGAGAAAAAGAATCAATATGAGAAATGCTGGTAAATTCCTCTTGTATCCTATATGCTTCAACTTTATTCTAACACCAAAGGGACAAAAACATAGAGAGGTTCAGTTTTTAAATCTCATTTCTGTAGCCCCACACTATGTAGGCCCTCATCTCTTGGATACAACATGTGGAAGAGCTGAAAATATTTCTTGATGTACTGATCTGAGGTATCCCTCCAACCTGAAGACCCAGGATTAACAGTTCATTGGTTAATTAAACTCACCTCAGTCTTATTCCTTCATGGGAAGAAGGATCTTGAGGCTACGTGAGCAGCTGGTCGTATGCCAGCAGTAAGATGTTCAGATGGATATGCTATAATCATTTAGCTACCCTGCGGCTGAGATCGGCGAGAATATCCTTGCCGGTTTGGCAGAGGAAACCCCGGCACTCTGCGCTGCTCAGAAGGAGCTACAGGAATGGAGAATGAGATGTCAGAAAAGAGAGAACTGAGGACACAACTGGAAATGTTAAGATGTGAAAAAGTACTTTTGTGTGGCGCTACTTGCAGCGCAATCCATGCTGAGAGCGTTCGGCTTCAGAGGAAAGTTCCCTATCCCCTGCATGGCTGAGAAAATACAGTGAAAAAGGGCCAATTCACACATAAATAATTTCTATTTAAAGTGTGATGAGCTTAAGCTTTCTTTAGTAAAACACATGTAACACACATTTGTAACACATGCACATTCCCTATGGTGACATCCTTTAAAAAAATATGTTTTAAGGCAGTGGAGAGTTTTTTTTCCGGTGTGGGAACTAGATATTAAGGTGTGAACAAGACAATTAAGTCATGGGGATGACTTATTAAGGGTTGGGAGTGAGATATTTAAATATTTTAATCATAGGGATGACTTATTAAGGCATGGGAACAAGATAATTAAGTTGTGGGGATGACTACAGACATCCCAAGTTGCAAAAGTTGATTTCAGGGAGGTAACCCCCCCCACCCCAACACATCCACACCACTGATTGGCTGTCTCACAGACTCTTTGCAGAGAACAGGCCAATCAGAACCCTCTCTGTTGTCTCTCTCTCCTTCCCACACGCGATTAGAGAAAAAATTCGTTCTGAATTCCGGGAGATTATATGTAACTCGAAGGCATCAGGGAGCCACTACCGAAATGCGGGAGACTCCCGCAGCTTCAGGGAGACTTGGTTTGTCTGTGACTAATTAAGGCATAGGGACAAGACAATTAAGTCATGGGCATGACTTATTAAGGTTTGGGAGTGAGATATTTAAATACTTAAATTATAGGGATGACTTATTAAGGCATGGGAGCACGATAACTCAGTTGTTGGGATGACTTATTAAGAAATGGGGACAAGATAATTAAGTCATGCACATGACTTATTAAGAAATGGGGACAAGATAATTACTTCTTGTGGACGACTTATTATGGTTTGGGAGCGAGATATTTAAATATTTAAATCATAGGGATGACTTATTAACGTATGGGAACAAGATAATTAAGTTGTGGGGATGACTTATTAAGGCATAGGGACAAGACAATTAAGTTATTGGGATGACTTATTAAAGAGTGAACAAGACAGGTACGTCGTGGGGATGACTTATTAAAGTGTGAACAAGACAAGTAAGTCGTGGGGATGACTTATTAAGGTTTGGGAGGGATATATTTAAATATTTAAATCATAGGGATGACTTATTGAGGCATGGGAACAAGATAATTAAGTCGTAGGAAGACTTGTTAAGGCGTGGGAACAAGATAATTAAGTCATCAGGATAACTTAAGGTGTGGGAATGAGATAATGAAATTGACTTTTTAGGTCATGGGAATGAGATTATTATGTCATGGTGACAGCTTATTAAGGCATGGAAACAGGATAATTAAGTAGTGAAGACAATATTTAATGCATGGGAGTGATTTTAATACACGTTACACATTTTCTTTTACATTTTAGATAACTTTAAAGTGCAGCTGCCTATTTACTAAACTGTTCGAGCTGAAGAGGCACAGAAACAGCCACAGGGAGGAAAGAGAAGGGCTTTTGATCAGAATTCCTGCATCGTGGGATTATGGTCAATCAGATTCGGCCCTACTGAAAATCGACCATGGCATCGCCAACGGCTAATAACAGAACCACATAACCTTCTGGGACCTGAGCTGCAGCTTGTAGCTCATGACTGAGAGTTTTCCTGTTAGTCTGTGTTTCTGTTGTTGAATAAATCCCATCAGAAATGATGTATCTATATATCCTCTCCTGAACCATGATTTTGCCTTCTTTGCACGGCTAATCTAAACAGAGTGACAGATTTAAACTGCATAAAAATGAATGTGAGAAAGGAATGGAAAACTTCAGTGTCTCAGAGCTGATAGGGAAGATGAATTGGAAGAAAAAGCCATCATAATGAGGCTGCTGTGACATTTTTTTTATGAAGGGCTAAAATGTGCTTTTCCAGCTGCTTGTTGTTTGAACTTCATGAGCATTTCCATCTTGATCAAGTCCTTGTATTTAGTCTGATGTGCAGATGTATGGGAAGCAAGCTGTGTGGTTCACGTCCATCAGTGTCGGTGAAACGTAAAGTGGAACCATATGGAGGACCTGTCTGCTCCTCCAGCACTCGCCATCTTGCCTGAAGCGTGGATCACCAAATGTAAAAAAAAAAAAAAAGAAATTAGCTGTAAACATTGGAAGAGGCACTATACAGTCATCATTGACTTTAATAGAAAAACTTACCTTGCATTCCTGTAGTCCGCCTCCTGTTAAGGTCCTGTATATTGTCACCGTCCAGTAAAGTATCTCTATTTTTGTACATTTTTAGTTTACTACATCATTTAAACAAACTGTCCCTTACACTGTCCAAATTTCTTGATGAATGGAGTAATATAAATTTTCCTAAATTACCTGAAAATATTTACAAATAAACATTTTGCAGGGTTTATCTCACTATTCCTGTTTTGCAGATGTATGTTTTTCAAGTTTTATTTTATATTTGTCGATACTATACTATTTTATCACAGTAAAGGCATACATTTATTGGATAAAACTGTTCAGTTAAAACAAAGCTTTATTATCCCCTTTTGAAGCACCTCTAGCCTGGATACAGTCAGAGATATGGTTGGGCTTCATATTTGCTCACAGATGTTGCAGCTGGTCCTGTAGATCCTGCACACTCGTAGGTTGCTGCAGCAACCATCCCAGCTTATAGAACATTCTGAAGCGATGTTGAGTTTAAGAGTGTTTATGGCTTGTGCAGCAGGATAGCAGTGATGTCCTGTACTCCCACCTGTGACCTGTCACAGCACTAATGAAAGTCTAGAATGTCTAGACTTCAGGCTACTCATCACCACTATAGGAATACTTGAGTGTGGTTGGTCAGTAATCCTTCTGAAATCTACACACCTCTCATTCAGCTAATCGAAGGCTTCTGAAGGTAATAATTAGATAGATTAGTTGTGGGCGATTAGACTATAGGAAGGTTCACAGTTTCACAGAAAATGTTTATCCCCTGCAGTGACCAGTTGTCCAGACTGAACCCAACACATCGTGAAAGAAAACAATAGCTCTTCTCTAATAGATAAGCCAGTTACAGCTAAAGCTAAAGTCTGTAGGAAGGTAGAATTCATGCAATGGTGCAGAGTTGGCTGAAAATGGTAAATTACTCTACAGGTGTTTCTAATAAACTGTCCAGAGAATGTACACTAGTCAAGCATAACATTATGACCACCTTCTTGTTTCTACATCCATTGTGCAGTTTTCGAAACATGCCTCAGACTAGTTGCTCACTCTCCTCTACCGATCACATCCAGGTTTATATGAACTCTAACTGCTTCTATTGCTGGTGTTGCAATACACCTGAATACATTAGACCTGTGTATGGATGTAAAATGACTTTTTAACATTCATTTAAAAGCTGTCTGACTAGCTAAGAATGGAAGGATGGTCCCCCATTATATGTGAGCCTTGGTTTTCCCAAGGTCTCTCCTCCAGCTCTGAGGGAGTTTCTACTAGCCTCTGTGCTCACTGGGGGTCCTATATTGTTTGTTTAATATTTTATATATATATTTTACATACTTTACTTTTATCCTTTTTTCACCCGGTCAAGACCCTACAGGATCACCACAGAGACGGTATTATTTGGATGGCGGGTCATTCTCAGCACTGCCCAGCATGATGCTGACATGGTGTTGGTACAAGTGGTTTAGACACAGCAGTGCTGCTGGAGTTTTTAAACACTGTCCATTACTCTTTACTCTTTTAGATACCCCTACCAAGATGGTAGATGTAAAGTCAGAGACAGAAGCTCATCTGTTATTGCCCACAGGATGCTGTTGGTGGACTATTCTTAATGCTTAAATGTTTAAGAACTCCAGCAGCACTGCTGCGTCTGATCCACTCATGCCAGCACAACACACACTAACACCTCTTACACCACCACCTTGTCACTGCAGTGCACTGCAGTGCTGAGAATGATCCATCACCCATTTAGTAGCTGCTCTGTGGTGGTCTATCCTGTGGGATTCTGACCTTTGTAGAACAGGATGAAAGAAGGATAATAAAGTGTAAAGAGAAACACAAGGACTACAGAGTCTGTACTTACAGAATTGCTCCTATATGACCAGAGAAGCTTAAAAAATGAAACATGGATATTCAGTGCAGAAACAAGCTGGTCATAATGTTATGCTTATTATGTGTTTATATAACCTGCATTGAAAAGTTGTCTTGATTGAACTGATAATTTTGTTCTTCTTTAGTGGAGTTAAATTCACAGTAAAGTGCTGAAATGATTTGTACATCTCAAAGCATTTTTCTTTTGTCATCTCAGGCTCCCAGTTGTCAAATGATGTAAAATTATGCACGCAACACACAAAAGATCATTATATCCCATTATCTTTAATTATCATTTATTAGAGCTGTCACATAGCAACAGAAAAAGTAATACACACAGCTCCCTGCAAGAGAAGCCTTACATGAAAATATCAATCTTTAAATCCACCAAAATAAATACTGAGTTTACAAAAGTTCTTCTACAACTTGAGGGGAGATTTACAACACATTCATGCTGAGAACTTCTGCCTTCAGGGCTTTGAGGTGTTACACAGTGGTGTTTGTCTGTTATTTTTTGTGTTAGTGTCTGTGTGTTTTTGTGTACGTGTGTGTGTGTGTGTCTGTGAGTGGGAGGGAACCTTTGGGGGCAATTGGGGGAGGTATATTGGAGGCCTATCCGAACAATACTCATGCCTCAGCTTTTAAACTCTCTTTTTGACGCAGTACATCATTACCAGTCAGATAAGAGGAATCAGAGAACTATGAAGCACAATCATGTAAACAACTCATCAAACTCTCATTGCTGACTAGCTGGCAATAAAAGCATAGTCTAATTCAAGATGAATTATTTTTAACCAGCTCAATGGACCAGGCAGTGACATTCTGTTGAAAGTGCAGATTCAAAATGCTCCATTTGGCGTTGATTAGTAGATCAGGAGGGATTTTATTATGACCCCAAATTTAAGAGAAGAAAAATGAGACAAAATGGAAAATGTAACAAAGGTGTGTTTCACATATTTATTTGATTTATATTGACTCCTGTTTTATTCCAGACAGTACAAACCCATGATATTTAATGTTTTGTCTGCACAAATCCATTTTATTTGTTAATATCCATTTCTGCATTTCCGAGAAGAATTGTTTTGAGGGAGAATAAACTTTTGTAAACTGTTTAATTGTTGCAATTCCTATTCACTTTTTTGGTATAGACGTTAGCAAACAATGCAGTATTTCATGGGGTTAATTCCTCCAACTGCTAACACCTTGAGGGCAGCATATGTTGCTTTAAGATCTCGTAGTACTTTTTATGCATTAATGCTGCCTCTGGATTGTCCTTTTCATCTTTGGTCTGGAGCACTCGGCATCCATCTCTTCAAAAAATATATATACTAGGACACTGATTTGTCTGACCACAACACACGTTTTTATCCAGGTAACTCTGAGCCTATAGTTCTGGACATAAACAATTTTTAAGTGGTATTTGTGAATGTAACTCTGTGAATGTATTGTAGCGCCTGCCAAAAGTTTTGCCAAAATAACCACTGGCCCACATGGGTTCATAAGATATTGTTGAATACATGTACCTTTCTCAGACTAAAACTCCTCCTATATGCTTGATTTGTTTAATGATATCATGCAATGTAGAGGAAAATACATGCAAATTTATTCCAATCAACATTGTTTTAAGCATTTTATTAATTGTCTCAAACTTTTTTCTTGAAAAACTGTTATCTTGAGATGTCATTTTTTCTTTTTAAATGCAGGAATTATTTGATATAGTAATAAATGTAAAATATAAATTCTGTTGACCAAAATATATCTTGGGTTCATACCATCTGCGTTCATTTTATTAGCATTTTCCATGCTGTCCCAACCTTTTCTGATTTGAAGTTGTATCATTTGATTTAAAGACAATTCTGTTGCGCTTACAGTTGTATCATCACTGCTTGACACCAACACAATGGGGAAAATTTTACATTAAAACGTTAATAAATGTTAATAAATGTTAATACAAAGAAAAGATAAAAACAACTGCCTTCTTAAGGGCTAGGTTTAAGTAAACACCAGGGTTCCACCGAGGGTCAATATGCCTCATGAACTCCAGCACTCATCATTGTAGGCTGAGAGCAGAATTCATCCTTGCTTTGAAATCTGGGCCCTGAGATATCCAATAACCACAATAACGAACCCCACAAACCTCCTGCTCGTGCCCAGAACACTGAGAGTCAGACACGTCCTCCTCCCAAAACTCCATCACTGCTTAAACAGCCTCCAGACTGACACTAGTGAAATTATGCGAGCGATTTCATTCTTGATTGCTTCCGCTACCGAAACTGCTGAGTGCTCAGTGACTTGTGGTCAAAGGGTGCTACATAATTGAAAGCTGGAAGTGTCAGTGTGGACTGGGAGTATCAAAAATAACTCTCCAGGCTGGCTGCTCATAATTATCATTCCTCTAAAATATGCCATAATACCCAGTTGGCAAGCACGCCTGGGTAATTTCGAGGTTGCCGTTGCCCCAGGTAAACAGATCTTGCGTGCCCTGAATCGAGGTCATTTCATCGTTTTAAGTGCTTTTGATATTATTTTACATTTCCAAGGGTTTTGGCATGATGTGATGCGTCAACTAAACTAAGCAATGCTTGTTTATAATGCTTGCTTAGTTTACGAGCCAAGTGCAAATTGCTATGACCTCCCTTTGATGTGTGTTCTTAATTTTTTACCCAAATCAAGTTACGGGCTGGAATTTTGTTGACTTCAGCTGAGGCAGCATCTTCTAGAGTGTTTATAAATTGAAAACCTGCACAAGTTCAAGTTGGTTGTGAAGGCACGGCCAATGTACGTGTTGTTGTGAACGTTGTAAAATGAAAAGCCCATCGAACAGCTCTGCAGGACATTGCTCTGTATGACACTGTGCAATCCATTGTTGACTTTTACTGTTATACTAAGCTGGAAGAATAATGCATTGCCTCTGACCGAAGCATATATAAAGGATCGCACGGACCATCATCAGATTCCTCGCGTAAAAAAATACTCCTATTTACAATAAATTCAGAACAGACATAGATGCTTAGCTCTGACCTTTAGCATAGAAAGATCAGCTGGTAAAACATTTTTACAATCCCAAATTAGACATTTTCTTCTCCACCCATGAGTGTTTTTTCAGTGTTCTAGCTTTGTTGGTGTCAGATGTGAAGACGAGAAGGAGCAAAACCATTATGGAGAAGTCAGAGCGGCGCACAATAGGTGTTTAGCTGTGAAACTCGTGAAACGTTCTGCTCTCTTTGTTCTTTTCTTTTACTTTTGTTTTTTTTTATATTTTTTTGTTTGCTCTGTCAAGCCAACACACCACCACGTGTAACACTTCAACACATTTTTCACACAGTTATAATCACATTAAGGAAACCAATCACGAGTCAAGAGTTTTCTTCATTCATCACTTTTCAAATTCTTCTATCGCAAGTTTGGTCTTTGATAAAATATTGGCAAACAGAATACTGTTTGATCTATGAAAACTATAATCAATATATTATAAAAGTGCTGTAAGTGCTTTAATTGCAGAAGAGGTCATCATTTAGAAATAAACAAAAAAGCATGAGGATAATGCTAATTCCTATTGGTTTGATATTCTACCGTATATAATGCTCTGACAACACTGTGTCAATAGTTCCCTGTCATATTTCAATAAATTGAAAATATTTCCTCTGCTGAAATTAGCTGACGCTGAAAAGGTTTTAGTTTCGTATCTTTTGATATTTACATTCTTACATTCTTTAAATAAACTCAAAACGATCCATTTGAAAAGGGAACACTATGTGTTGCTTGACGGAGAGGCACAGTTGAAGGCTGAGAACGCCTCTGGTACGTAGGCTGCTGTGTTTAGGAAGGTCAGGAATCAGAAATCAGGGTTTGGCCAAGCTGGTGTGCTAGAGGAACGAATGAGATAATGAGGCTTTCAGTACCATCATTAACTGCTAGAGAACAGCAGTTAGAAAGTGTTGCTTTGTGACAGTTTCCGTTCTGCCCTTCTGCTTGAGCTAAAAAAAATAGGTAAATAATACGAACACTGTGATTGGAGCTCTATGAATTTTATCAAGACCTTCTCAAGGTTTGGAGCAGCTGTATATGGGTTTGTTTTGTGGCATCATAAACGCTGGATACGCTGGGAAGCACACTCTGGTGGCACTGGTCAGACTCCCTGCAGCTGTTACTTAGAACAGGCATCCTGCAGGAGCAGAAGCAAATTAATCTATGGCACTCAAGAGCTTACAGGAGTGTTTACTGCAGTGGATTAAACCCAGCGAGATGCTTTAGATGGAACTCATTGTTAAAATAGCTCTCTGGTGAGGTATGCAATGCAGAGCCATGCGTGACCGAGTGAGCGTGGTCAATATTCTGAATGTAATCAGCTTCCCCAGCAGATTGACACAGTAAAAAAGCTCTCAGACAGAAACAAGCTGAAACATTCAGCCTATAGCAGCTGACTGTTGCATCTGTGACAATTGTGGTCATTAGTTCACGCTCGTATTTTGAAGAAGTGAAGTCATGGAATGTAGCAATGCAAATAACTTAAAAAACATAGAATTAGTGATGGCAAACTGTGAGAGCTTGTTTTGACCTTACAATAACAAAATAAATGTTTCAGAAGCCTCTACTCCTTTTCCATTATTTAGTCTCCTCCTTTCTCATGGAATGGACTCTATCAAAAGGCACCTATGACCACAGATGTCACATCTGCGTACTAGAGTGGAAAGTTCTGTTTGATGCTGCTGCTAAATATTATGTTCTTTTGTTAAAGAAAGAAAGAAAAATAAAGAACATTTTTCTGTGTCTCCATACAAAACCCATAAAATCCAATTTAGCACAGTGCCTGTTTAGCCGTGTATCTTCTCTGGAGCAGAACTGTCATCCTGTCTGCAAATTCAACTAAACCTCCTTCCTCACAAATAAACGCTTGATACATGATGTTTTGGTACTAGCCAAATAATCACAAAATAAAAAAAGCAGAGGAGAAAGAGGGAATCAAAAACATACCGTTTTGCTGTACCACCACTCTTTTACATGAGAAATAATTACATCCAAAAATAAAAATCAAATACCTTTGGCAACATTGTTCACTTTCAGAGTTTGGATCAAATGTCTCAGTCCACCTCGCACTTATATTTGTTCCTACACTGCCCTGCTTTAGTACATGTTGCAGGTCTTGCGGGATGCGGTGGGGTGGCACCTTCCAGTATTGGTCCTGATGAAGTGGAAGCCGGTGTCAGAAGCAGGATTCCTGTGACTCTGTGTCATTCTGCACTGACAGTTTCTCCTGTTCGGTATGGTTTCCGTTGTGAAGAACCGAGTACCTGTGAAGTAAAAAGAGACAAAAACACATCAGTTGACTGCGTTTAGCATCACATATTCTTCGAATCAGATGAATTATCAGTTAATATCCACCTTACTCTGCTACTCTGCTTACTCCTCTTTTGTGTTTTAATTTCCAGCCATTTCGTATCTAATTAGATTAGATCAGATTAGATTCTTTATGGTCCTCAAAGTGAAAATTTGTAATCTATTGGTGTATGGTCGTATCGCATTAAAAGTGAATACTGTCTAAAATAGGCTACTGTTTTGGACATTGATCTTAAAGTACCTAGCTAAGCTAATCGAACATTCCAACAGGTTTTAGAGTCTATCTGACTAGATTTCACGCACAAAACAAAAAGACTGGAATGTTGTGGAACACTGTGTAACCACCACCTTTAAAAAATAAAGGAATCTTCTTTGTAATATAGTTAATTTAACCATCTGGTAACATTCATTCAAATGTCCATGTCTGTTCATTTATGAAGCTCCAGTGAAGCGGACATGTTTGGTGTTTGTGAGTTTGTTAGGGCAGAGCCTTTTTTTTATTTTAATTTATTTAAAATTTTATTTCTAATTTTTCCCATTTTCTCCCCAATTTACACTGCCAAATAACCAACCCACTCATTAGGACTCCCCCTATCACTAGTGATGCCCCACACCAGGAGGGTGATGACTAACACATGCTTCTTCCGATACATGTGGAGTCAGCCACCGCTTCTTTTCGAGCTTCTGCTGATGCAGCATTGCCGAGCAGCATCACAGCGCGCTCGGAGGAAAGCGCAGCGACTCAGTTCCGGTACATCAGCTCACAGACGCCCTGTGCTGTGGACATCACTATTGGAGTGATGCGGGGAGTCAGTGCCATCTACCCACCCAGAGGGAGCAGGGCCAATTTTGCTTCCTCTGAATGCCGGCGGCTTGATGGCAAAGCATGTTCTTATGAAAAAAGTCACATTTCATTTTCAAAAGAAACACAATATCCACTAATTTCCTCTGTATATTCATTAATGGGGGTAATTTCAATAGTCTTTCTTCAGTGCTTCCAAGGACCCGCACTATTGCAGTAAAGATAACACAAAAGAAGATATTACCATTTTCATTTCTGTGAATGCAAACAATAAAAAAAGTTATTTCCCGTCCTTAAGCAAAGGAAAGAATTTGTGAAACAGAAACAGCATAAGATTTCATCCTTGCTTCCAGGGATATTATGTTTATAAAACTGTGTGCAATTTGCATGCTGGCAGCGATACAGCAAATGCATTCTGAGAAACCAGGCATGCATACTGATACCATGATAAAGCTGATCTACAGACAAATAAATCTCTAAAAGTGAAGCCAGTCTCATTTCCAAAGTGTTTCATTGATGCTTCAAAGATATTGCATACCATTATGCAGTATTACACTGAATATGAATTGTATGCAGACCGTAATAAAGCTAACAGAGCCAGACAGATCTGCTGAGCTGAAGTAAAATATTACAATATCTTTTTAATGTACAAAAAATCCTTTTATTGCCTAATATTGGAACTCCTTTCTGTTGCAAATTTCTGACCCATCAATGATTCCTTTAACCTTGAGTCAGACAGAAAAAGGACATTCCTCAGCTGGTAATGGACTAATTATTGAAATGGAAATGAATCAATATAGCTCCTAGCAACCTCCTAGCAACCTGAAGGCGATTTCCAGATTTCAATACCTTGGGCATGATGATAACCCTTTTACATGAGCTGAAACAGGCAGGATATAAAGTCTGTGGTAAGAATTTATAATGGGATTCTATATACAGTAAGAGCTGTGTGCAGCACAGTTGGAGTTCTTCTCAGGGCTGAAGCCTGGATATGACGCCTAAACAATGGCCTATTACCTCTATCTCTGGCAATGGTCTTCTACCCCCCCAAAAATCATTACGAAGCCTTTTGATAAACAAGCAAAGCGAAGGCAATTCCTGCTGAGAAATTGGGCATGAAATTTACCTTGAAACCCTTCACCCCCTCAAAAGTCGCTAATGTTCCGGGATACAGAAAGGAACCGTGCTACAGCAATTCAGTGAAGCAGAAAGGAGAATTGCTGCCACATTGCTGCTCTCTTACTCAACAATGTACTGTTTGTGGAGGTCCTGATCTACACAATAAAAAAAGCGTCGGCTGGGAAAAAGCTATTCCGCAGTCTTTTACAAATGAATGTCACGTCAAATGTCAAATTTACCAACACAATCCTGAACGGCTGTAAACATGCTAGATTACTCATTTTTCCAGTTAAGGCCTACTTTATCTACTTTATAAATAGATATTTTTTCTGGTTTCATTTTTTATTTTTGCTCCTACAATTTATTTTTACTGAAGCACTGCTTTAATCAGGCACACAACACACCCATGCACACACCAGTAACAGATTAGACAGGCCTTTTGGTGCACCATTGCCAAATACATGCATAAACATTTGAGTCGTGCGGAGAAACAGTATGTGCTGCTCTGATTTTAATTAAAACATCACTCTTTAAAAGAAAACGTCTAGGAGCCTCTGTGGCAGATCTATACATGGGGTCAGCATTATGCTGTCACTGCTTCTGTGGGCTGTGTGTGCTGCTGCTGCGAGCATCTAAATCTCACAGTGGAGCCTGCATAAAAAGAGAGAGAGATAAAGACTGAGTGAGGGATAAAGAGAAAGAGAGATACAGAAAAAAGGAGACGGAGAGAGAGAGAGAAAGATGGGGGAGAAAGAGGGAAAGAAAAAGAGAGAGTGCTGTGTGTTTGTTTTCACTTCCGCTCCACTGACATCATTAAAGTCCGGTCACTCTTTTCAAGTCCGCTAGTTACTGTTCCAACAGTCCATGGCAGACCATCTGTAGTGCAACACAGCCCAGACCAGACCTCTCTAGGGTTGGGGGACTTCCCTCACTATGAAACGATGGGAACAGCTTTCTACACATTTGCCTTGCTAGAAACAACCAGCTATTTTGGGTTTCCACAACACAAACAAATATATATTTTATGTACTGTTCATTTTTTTAAATGTGGAGTTTCGCTAACATTTATTTTTATTTCGAGAACATTAAAAACAGAAGACGAAGAAAACGAAGTCTGAACACTAAAAGGCTTCCATTAGAGATGAGCACCTCCTGCTGGTTTGCATGTTCTAAAATATGTCCAAAAAGCTGCCAGTGAGCTAACACATCACGTGAGAGACTGGGGTTCAATTCCTGGTCTGGGTGACTGAATGCTGTGCTACATTAATAAGAGTCCTTCGGCTAGACTCCTAATACTACATTGGCCCAAAACTGTAATAGGAATAACCTTGTAAGTCGCTCTGGATATGAGCGTCAGACTAATGCCATACATGTAATGTAAATGTAAATGTAATGAATAACATTTTTTCAGCCTCACCCAGCTCTGTGATTCCTACAACTCAAAATAAAAATGGAATTGGGTAAAATGGAATTGTCCTTTCTGAAATCTTACAAAATTTAAGAATCCTATTTCAAATAACCAAATTAACAATAGCAACAATAGGAACATAATATCCACAAAAAAAAGATCAAACCCTTACAAACTTGCTTAAATACCAATAATTCACTGTTTATTGGCATGGGCACACTGACCAGCATTCAACTTCACTCACAAGATAACACCTCACTATAGTGCTGACTGATATGACCTCAAATCTGTCATGATATACCACTTATTAAGATAAATCACCATATATACTAATGACAATTGTACACTGTATTTTTCTTCGGTACAAAATGCCCAAGGCATATAGTGGGAAAAAGTTTAACAGAGTTAAAAAGAAATTCTAAACAGACGTTTATTCTGCTTATTACAATTCTTGCGCAAGATTATGTTGAATAGATCTAAATGTTGCTTTTAATAAATGTTCTATTAATTCCCAAATCTTACCTCTTACCAGTTTAAATAATGTGGGTGTTCCTAAAGCTGTCCCCTGAGGTAATGCTTCCTGATCAGTTTACATACTGCTATCCCATCACTTTTGGCATGTCTAATCTACCACATATTGCGGGTGTCTTGTACAATTTCAAGATGAATGGAACAAAACAAATTCTGCAAAAGGATCTGAAATAAAATCTTTTTACTTTGACTTCCACTGGATGTTAAAAAGGTTTTACCCTCTCATGAATTGCTGCTGTTTTGGAGATACAGTTTTTACAGGAATTATATACTTAACACATAAATGTGAACAGATAACACAGACTAAATTGCATGTAGATCTGTGCTGCAAATTCATGACAAAAATTATAAATCCAATAACAGGCTGTATTGGTGTGTTATTTTCCAGTTGCGGTGTGTACAGACTAAGCCGTGTGAACAGTACGTACTGAAACTTTAACATGCTCCATCAAACTGAATATGAACTCAGCTTGAAGCCCAGCCCTTGAGTACACATGATGTGTAGTACATGTGCAGTGCCGAAAAAAGTTTTTTATGTGACAGTTTATGATGCCCCTCTTTTCGTCTGGGATTTAAGTTTTGTTGCCAAATTCTTCATCCCATGCCAAAACAAGTCCAGTAGTGGAACAAAAAAGCTAAATAACCACGACACAGCTCTAACTAGACCTAAAAAAAAAACGGAGAATAGACATCTGGGTCTTCCAGACGTTTTTACAGACATAGATATTGAAAGCAGACACTTATATTTTACCTTACTGATGATGGTTTGAAGAAATAGAAACATAAATCCACTTAACTATACCCACAAATGTCAAAGCTTTATAGAGTCAGTCATTTTTGAGTAAAGTTACTGCTCCAAGTGAGATGCATTACAGAACCTGCTCTGAAAACATAAAGCAGCAAAAGGAAAAACAACACTGTGTGGTCTGTAAAAAAGCAAAGTGGCCCTAAATCTGCTTTATAAAGTTTTCTTATCTATCCTCAAGATTGCCTTGTAGTTTTGCGACACTAGCTCTCTGATTTCAGAGAGAGAAGAAATGCAATCTAAGCTGGAGAAACGGAGAGAAAATTCTCTCCTGCTGTGGAGAGCTGGGATTAGCCAAGACAAGAAAACCAAGATAACTTACTCCACAGTATGATACCATCTGCAATTTCAGGCTAACTTAGTGGGAGGAGGGAGTAGGCAATCTATTACAGCTCATCTATGTAGACAGGTTCCAGTTCGCATCAGGGCACAAGACAGTGCCAGGAAGACTGGAGTCTGAAGCATCATTATCCTATTCACATACAGACAAAATACTATTATTGTGATTATACTGTCATATATTACAATATCAAGTGTAGCTTACAGCAAATGTGTCAAAAACCCTATATAAATAGAGTTCATTTGCAAAAAAAGGTATGTTTGAAAAATATTAAAAATGATTCGATCTCGGTTCATTTAAAAAATCAATCTTTAAAATTATCTTATTTTTTCATGTGTAAAGGTTATCCATCATGTTGTAGTTTTAGAGAAGTTAATGTTAGCTAAAGTTTTACTTTTAAACTTAATGTTACTAAAGCCTAGTTAAACAAGAGGTGTCTCATTTTTAATCAATTTAGGTCACACTCAATTAGCGAATTTTCTGTTCTACCTTAAATGCAGAAGCAGTTACATTCAGAGTAAAATAAATCAATCAAAAATTCTTTTCTGAAAATAAAGATGTGTGGAAGTGTGTGAAAATCACAGCCAGCAGTATGTTTACATTACATCTACTCTTTTATTGTGCTATGGACAAATTATATAATAATAGAAAAAACATTAATGTAAACACAAACATTTTTCATGGTAATAATGGTGTTTATTGTGCATATACAATATTAGTTCTCTGAAAATCTCTTTCATATCTATACAAAACCTGCAGTTGTAACTGAAATATCCATAAATGAATTGTTATTGAATTAAATCAAAAATCGAATTAAATTGGGAGCTTGTCAATTTGAATTAAATCGATTCTTTAAATCAATAGTGATATTTAGCCCTAAAGAATATCAATGTACTGTGTAAGCTTTGATGCCAATACTTTTGTGAAGAGTTGGGATGAGGTGGTTGTGAAGGAGGTGATTATCCAACTTTTGGACCTCACTAATGCTTTTGTTGCTTAATACAAAAGGTGAGAACAGTAAGAGATAAAGAATAAAAAGAGATAAAAAGTATATGGCAGCAACATAGAGAGAGACAAGAGAGAGAGGGAAAAAGAGAAACTCCTAAACCACTACAGTTCCCACAATATCATACCAATGCAATATCTTACAACTTCTAATGTTTCTAGTTGGAAAGCCTATTAACACATATGTATACTCTGTGCAACTGCATGACACCCATACCGTCACGGTTCGGTATGGAACCACTTGGCAATGTTCCATGGACCCATGTGTGTGTACCTTTCCAACGACTCTTAACCAGCACCGGATGAGGTTTCAGACACACACACACATGTTCAAAGATAGAAGGCTTGATTGCTTATGAGCTGAGTGACAGCCGAAGTGGAGCACTCATGACCTGACTGTTTTACAGTGCAAAATGAAGAGCAGATTTGGAACAGAATGAGGGGATGTTAGGAGAGAAATAGCTGGAGAGATAGAGAGAAGGAGAGCGAAAAACGAGAGGAAAAGTACAAAGAGGCCCTTAGAGGAAAGACGAGTGCCAGTGTTTACCTAAGAGGCACACTCTTCACTGGAAGTGCACATCCTTGTCGACACGGACATCTGTGTCTACGTGCGAAATGATCAGAGGAGAGAAACTGCGAGCCGGAAAAGAGCGAAGTCTGTTTAGGTGCATGTTTGATTCATTTTTCCACAGCATAAACCTGACCGAAATCTTGTAATAAATGTTTACTAGCTTGCCCCATGGCCAAAGGCATAGGATAGTACATGGGCAGCAGCAGCAGCAGCAGCAGTGAGGGGCTTTTCCTTCTTTCCCCTCAACATGCCAAAAATAGCCCAACACATGGCAGAGAGCTGATAAATGTTTCCTGATAAGCAGACTTGTACACAGTGTACCACACCGTCAAACCCAAGCAGAGACAAGCCATGCCAAAAAGTGTTCTTTGGAGTAATAATGCACAAAAAACATGTGCTATTGAATATACCAATATTCATGTGAGGTTTAATACATTAGTTTAATCTCCTCAAAGGTTTTCATCAATTAGTTCGGCTGCACTAATTTTTCCAGGCTAGAAAGTAGTTTGGTGTGTGTGTTTTAGTCACTGTGGACCTCCACCTCACTCTGCCTCCAGCCTCGTTATGTGTCACGTAAGCACAGTCTGAAGTATGAAGAGCTCCACCTGTTCCTGCATGTGGGTACTAAAATTTTAGTTTTCTGTCACAATGTTTTCACAGCTCTTTCAATATGTTTATCATGAAAACTTTTTTGACCAAAAAAGGTGATCTCAACTGAATCATGGATGAACTAAACCCTGGTTTGGTTATTTTGCAGATACAAAAAGCTTTTTTGGATGGTTTCAGACCAGTCCCAGGATGTTGAGGCAGAATGGATTCCATCATTCATTAAAAAAAAGACACAATACCCTGGATTTCAGATTTTCCAATACTCCTAGCAACAAATAGGGTTTCACTACCATTAAGAAACAAAAAAAAAACACTTTTCAGTACTAAAGAATTCAGATTCATTTTGTTTACACTGTTTAAGGAGTAAAACTCACACAAAACTGCATAAGCCTATGTCTACTGCTTTAGAAAATATAACATCACTGCTGCATAAATAAGAAAAATAGCTGCAAACACATCCTCTCCTCGTCTTACTGGCACCAGAGCAGCTGAGCTGAGGGTCCAGCAGCTGGTGTTTACCTGAGAATACCTTCTCACTGCCTCTTCTGCGTTTATAATGCATAAGGCAACATATGAGGGCTGGTGTTCAAATTTGGAAAGTAATCTTAGCTCTTGGTTTAAGAGAGAACTTACTTTGCAAGAATAATATAATGATTTGACACCTAGATGAAAATAAATCGCCAGTGCTTTTATGTCGTTCTTTTACATATTGTAACCCTCTCACATTCTGACAACATTTCATATCTGTGCTAATTTTGATAAATAAGCAGAGTCCACAGAAAATGGAAGGAGATGCCATTCACAGAGTGATGCTAGAAAGCTGCTAATGGATCTAAAACACCACAGCTCCATTTCTGAAGCCCAAATAAAAGCTGCATTGCGCAGACCTCCACTCATGGTACAAAACAAATATCTGACAGTATAAAATAAATGTCTCTCCTCTTGTCCACACATTTGTAAGCATGCGGTCACTTCCATAAGAGGCAGGAACACACTTAACCAGCGGGGCACCAGGTTTTCTGTACTTAGTCCTGCTGCTTTTCTTGGACCACTGAGCTGCAGGCTCATTTTCATGACACATGGAGGTATTTTTACAGAGCAAAAGCAGGAGCGATCGCACTTGAATACCTGCCATCGACTTTCCTTTTACTCAAAATGCAGCGATTTGGACTCTTTTAAAATATGCTCCCATGTGCCATAAAAGCCAGGTCTTGATTCTTTTTGGCAGCAGCCCTCGTTTCTCTACCATAGGGGTACAGTATATAGGCAGAGTTCATTTGTAAATTTGAAACTAAACAAATGTTCTACTCATATCTTGAGTTTAATTCATTTTCTTTTACATTTTTATTCAGTTAACTCTGGATTTTCAAAAGCTTTTCACACAAGACATGTTTTGGTACAAGCATCTTTGAATTTAAACAATCCAATTATTGCGGCTTAAATGGCATATTCCTTCCTAACAATTAATAACACAACATTTTACTGGCATTTGCTGAACTCATACCATATGCAAGGAGTATAACAATACAGCTTATTTTTCATTATGCCACTGGAGGAACCATACACAAACATATGCCTCAATATGGACTGAACAAACTGTTGCTTAAATCTTCTAAATCCTCCGGCTATACACACCCCTCACAACACTGCAGCTAAACACACTTAGTAATAAAGTATCATCACGCTTTTTACCACACTGCACGAAAGAGGAGAGCAGAGAGGAGCACTTTAATAACCAGAACAATTATTCAAATGGTGTGTTTCATATAGTAGCACTAATGCTATATTGATTAGTTGTTCTAAGGGCTTGCTTTTCATTTGGGTGAGTGGTGGAGTCGACCACGAGTGGATCATTTTAAACACATGTCCTTGCGGGACCACAGCTTGTAGATTCAATGGACAGCGTGAGTGAGAGTAGTGTAGAAACGTGCACATATACCAATGACAGAGTGCACAACCACATACTATAAAATGGTGAGAGCACAGGCTTCTCTTAGCATAAACATTTTTGTGTTTCAAAAAAGCTGATACAGCACATCTGTCCTCTGAAGCAAGTGTCGAGGCAGAGGAAAGCTCTGTTCTTTCACTGAAATAAAGACTAAAGACTCTCAAGCCGTGTCTTTGAGAGGAGCATCCATAGTAATGTCACTGGCTCTTGCTTTTTTGAGAAGATGCCAAATGCTACGATCACCGCCACTGAGCTAATAAGGACAAATTACATTTATTAGTAAGGTAATGGCTAGGGAAAAGACACAGCAGTTTTTTTATAAAATCGACAATCAATAAATAAAAGTACTTAAAAGTTAATGCCAAAGTCTCAAAGTCATAAAGTCCAAAAAGAAAAGTTAAGGAACTGCTCAGACACTCGAATATAGTAGTAACTAAGTGCACCAGGCTTGTTACGCAACGACTGCTCTTCCATAACGTAATGTAGCTAATAACAGACCCAGCTCTCAGGTCCCGCTTTACAGGCTGATAAAAAGAAATAACGCTGATACACACTCCAGTAAATTTCAAGGCCATGCTACTCGGCCTGACCTATCACATTTCAATGCAGTCTGCCGAAGCTGAAGTGTTTTTACAATGTTCACTTCTCCTTTCAACCTCAGACACTTCAGGCCTCTTTAGACTGCTTCAGGATTGCTTGTGAGTGATCCTGAAATTCCTTCTATTGATCCATCGCTCTCAGCCACTCGTTTGTTTGCACAGAACGCACAAGAGTAAACTTTAGCATATAGACAGAGAATTCTACGCCACAAGACTGATATCATGCTACAAAACTCACCAAGCTGCACAACTGTATGTTCATTGTTATTGTGATAGTGTGAGCTTGTGTTTTATGTTCCAGGTAACAGTGTTGAACATCAGATGTTCCTCACTTTAGACTTTAGAAAATATATATATTTAGATATATATCTAGACAAAGCTAGTCTTAAATTTACTCCAACTCTATCAACTTCAAATGTAAAGGTTTTGAGTAAGGCTACTGAAACAGTTTAAAAGTTTTTGAAGAAGCACATCCTTTCTAGGCTTCTTGTCTAAGTAAACACCAAGCTTTTTTGTGTTTTCACTGTATTCAAAACATTTGCAAAATTGTTACATCACAGAATTTGTAATATTTTGTGAAATGTACAAAAGTAATATTCACATACCATCTATTTCAGGGTTTTCACTTTTCATGACATAGCTACCAAAGAAGATTTTATATCTGCCCAATACACAGAGGACATCATTAATATAATGACATGTATAATCACTGATCATTAATTCTGCTGAAATCTTGTAGAAAAATCCCTGCATTTCTTAATACTGCAATATATATCACAGAAAAATATATAGCCATGTAATTTTACAATATAATACAGCCATATTAAATGATATATTAAAATTATGCACCAGTAACACATTCATAATAGTAAACAAATTCCAGTAGTGTGTTGTTTTTGACATAACCTGTGATTTCCTGACACACAGCACTCTTAATTTAAAATGTCTTCTTCACAGGTGTATATATTTAATGCGCAACTAATGCGGCAACCGAACAAAACTGCAATTTTCCAGCAGTGAAAAAATATTTTAAAGAGGATTTACAACAGTAGGCTTTAAAATTAAGGAATAGTACAACATGCATATTAGACTACAGAATATTTCCATTTTAATGGGTGTAATGGTCCATGAAAGTCAAAACTAAAATCCATAGGACGAACCCAGGTTCCTTTTCATTTAATTCAAACAGACAGTTTACCTCCCGAGAGAATTCAGCCTGTTGTGTGTTTTAATTAAGATGTAACATGTGAACGTTAGCATGTTTAATACTTTTTTAATACTCACGCTCACACACCCAAAAGCATTGACTAATTGTCCTTGTCCCATCCATCATGATTTCTTATGCTGAAATAAGAGTATCTGTGAAAGACTTTTGGTCATTCACATACACAGGTAAGAACAGTGAAAAAAAGAATAAAAAGAGGTAAAAACTGTTTGGCTCACTCACTTTGCACAGGGCACTGACACAAAACGATGCGAGGGAGAGAAAGAGGAAGAAGGGTGGAGGGACAAACAAGACTACAGTTCCCGTAGTATCCTGCAAATCCAGTTGTTTTCGTTTACGGTTTTTAGGTTGCATACAGGCATAAGAAATCACTGTATTAACCCTTATAGCGCATATTGTGTATTCTATGTGCACTTAGTAAACCAAAATCTGACCCCCTTTACTTAACATACTGTTAAGTTATACTTGTTACTTACAGTTGAAGAAACCTGAAAAAAATCCAAACTGTTAACATTTGGTGTTCATACTATGCTGCCAATGTGGCTTCTAATACTTACCTTATACACAGCAATGCATATGCAAACACAGAGCAAATAAAATCCTCTTTATACCATATTTATACCAGAAAGCACAGAAGTAAAATCACTTCATCACTGAGGGCCATGTTGGTGGTAGTTCAGTACATATGGCAGTACCATTCAAAGAGCTATGACAACCAAGATGCTTATAGCTCTGTAAATGGCGCTGCTATCTGCACCACACATTTCGGCTCCTCCGCGGGCCTTTGTTGGGGTTTCCTGGACACGTTATTCATAGAGGAGAGCTCAAGGAGAAAAAGACAAATGAATTCATCATAACACCAGTATTATTAGTAGTCTCTTCAAACGATAAATACACGTTTAATGATTTCAATAAAAGTTGATCACGCCTCAACAAAGAGAATGAAGGATCAGGATAAAAAGAGAAGCAGACAGAATTATCCTTATACACTCAGTGTACACACACTCCATTTCCCGGCCCAGTCTAATTATAATCCAGGCTCTTGTTGACATGCAAATTGATCTGAACAAATTGAATTCACACGCTGACTGAAACCGTGTGGAAATAAACGAAACAGTAACAGATCAAATGCTGTTCATTTGCCTTCTGTGTACATTTACACAATACAAATGCAATTATCTTTTAAAGCAATTTATGCAGCTGCACTTCAAACAGCACACACTGACTGATGGAATAGCTGAACAAACGTCGAACATGTAATCGTATTTAAAGCTTCTTCCTTTCAGCTGAAAAAGGAGAATAAACAGCCGTAACTGAGAAACCAATGTTTTTATAAAAACAAACGTGGAAAAGACTATATTTTTGCTGAATAAGTGTCTTTGCAGTGCACGAACAGATCCAACCACAGTCTACGGCTATAAAATCTTTAAAAAAAAAAAGAAAAAAAAAAAAATCTAGGTCACTCTTCTGGAAAAGTGACCCTGTCTTGCTCTCTCTTAATTGGGACGCATACCTGCAGGTGTACATTAGACACTAAGTCAGCTATAAGCTAAATTTAAACTTTTCTCTGTTTATTTTTGTGAAGGTCATTGGTCATTTAAGGAAAAGGAATGAAAAAAGACTAAAACGGAAAAAAAGTGCCTCATAGAAACCAGAGGATGCATAATGCACTGTAATCATTTTAAATTACACATTCATTTACCCAAAATAAGTTTTAACTTTTTTTTTATATATACATTATTTTGACTAATATTATTTTATATTGTTTCTTGTTTTTATGTTTTTGTTTAGAATCCTACATTTAAATTGCATTGATATTCCAAGAGTCATGGGACAGTGTTTTGGGACAGTATGTACATTTATCATGAAGTGGCATTACCTCATGAGATAATTTGGGAGCACACACACACACCTGTATAAGTAGGGAGGTGATATCTTGTAAATGAGGCTGAAAACTGACCGGCATCTAAATCTGCAGTGTCACGTGTGTACCAGATATATGTTACAGAATGCATTTCTACCCACAGTGGACAGAGCAGTGAGTGGCTAGAATCGTCATGTCTATGTATTTTGACAAGCAACTCAGAAATCAGTTTCCTATTCAATGAGACATAACCTTTTTTTTTTATAAAAATATATTTTTTATTGAACAAGTTATTCTAATTGCTTCACTATGCAATTTCACTGTCTCTAAAATTCCCAGGACTAAACATTTCTATTAAACACTTCTATAATCTAATACTAATTATACCAGTTCACATTAAACTTTACATACAGTCTACACATTTTGTCTACATTTATTGAAATTAAATGTAACAAAAACAATGCAGGCTCTATGCAAGAAGCAAACACAATTTTTACTTATTTTCTGAATTTAGCATATTTACCAACATATTGTATTTTATCTTTTATCATTCTACATCTTAACTAATTATTATTTTACTCTAGTTTAGATATTATTAATAATTATTTTTGTAACTGTCTCAATTCATTTACACAATTCTTAAGCATTAAAATTTTGTAATGTTAAATAATGTTTAAACTAGTGTTAATTAATACTTAGTTGAGACCTTTAATTTTTAACAATGTTTATAACTGTCCTATAACTGTCTATTTTAAAAATAAAGTTTTACTAGCACTATTGAAAGTAAAAGCACAAAACAATTTTTAAGAAGTGCCTTTAGTCACAGTTCAGAGAGGAGAACAGTCAGTGGTCAGTTTGAGTGTCACTCCTCCTTAACTTTACTTTAGGCTTTGATATAGACCATGCGTCTCTTGTCGAGCACTGATTGGAATCAATAAAGCGAAACACACTGAAAGTCAGTGATGTTGTCAGTTCCAATTTCACCCTCTGTCCACCCCCCCTACACACGCACACACACACGCGCGCATACACACATCTGTCCTCAGATAACACAGCGATGTCTTTGCCTCAGCCCATGCACTCACGCTGTGTCCGATACGACATGTGCACTGCTAAATTTAAACCAGACAGAGATCTGAGGTGCTCTGGGTAAGTTCAGCCCCTTTGTTTCCACTATCATGGGCAAAGTGACGATTGATTGAATGCGATTGCAGTGACTCAAATGAACAAGGACTCACGCCCTGCAGCAGCGCTCAGTTTGTAAAAGCAATTTATACATGGGTACAGACAAAAGCATGAGTGCTTAGTCTTCGATGTCTGTAATTGGTGGGACAAGAAGCAGCGGAGGTCCACAGCAGAGACAGTGTGTCCCACACATCAAACAAAGCGAGCAATTCGGCCACTACCAAGAGACGATTGAGCCCGAGCGCTGGACAGTAATTTTCTCACAACCCTACACTTAATTGGCTTCTCCTCAAAAGCCGCCCACTTAAAAAGGCTTCTCCCAGTCAGATCAGAGGTGCTCATATTGAAAGATGTAATGGAATAATCGTTTCTAAGAGGGCGCTAATGATCGCTTGACGTCATAATAGTAAAGTCCGCTCACGCAGAGTCTGGAAACACAAAGGGTAATTTGACACGCAACTCAAACCTGAACAGTGTGAAATCAGTGTGAACAGCTACTGCTTTCAGCCAATATCAGATCACAACACACACATCCAGCACGTCCAATCTGGGGTGTCATCAGCGCATTATCATGTGTTATTAAAACTTTATGCTAATTTACATTCTGTGAATAATTGATTCTGGCTGAAACAATTTGTTGCCTCATGTTATTAAAACCTTGACTAATTTTAATATCAAGTGGATAAGGATATCCAGAGGAGCCTCAAGAGCACTGAGACAATCTGTGCTTGACTTCATTATATGTTATGAATCTGAAAGGAAATACAAATTCAATTTTAAAAAAAGCAATACACAGACTATTAAAATATTAAAATCGTAAGTTTAAAAGTAGATCTGATAAAAGAGTGAAAGGAAGATCAATGTTTAAAAGTTCAAGAATATCCTCTGAAAACTCTATAAACTGGCATAAGCAAAACTCCAATTACGAGTGAAAAAGAGAGAGCGAGAGAGAGAAAGAGAAAAGAAAGAGAAAGAGAAAGACAGATATGGAGCAGAGTACACAACCATTAGTGTCCTCATTAGTGGGCAAAGCAATATCTTTAGAAATAAAATATGCTAGAAAACATCTTTGAGCAAAAGCAACCATACGTCTAATACTACTATATGTTTGAAACCCCCAGCATTTAAAAAAGAATATTAACAATAACACATTCAAGTGGAGCTATAGTGACCTCCTGGACTCAGTGGCTTTCCTTTTACAGTGGGCTTGTGGGCAAACAATAACTGCAATGCTCACAGGAGCCATGCAGCACAGCAAAACATAACATAACGTAGCACAGTATGGCATGCAATTGCACAGCAATTGCATTGTTTTTTTATACTGTAATAAAAAAATCAAATACTAGGATAATGCTGCTGTCCTCTTGGCAATGTGCTAGGCAACATGACCACAAATGAATTTTATGATTAGCTAAACCTTTAACCTTGACTGTGATTAAAGAATGATTATTGTAATGAACTTTTTATAGGCTGCTATATCTGCTCAGGTGGCTCAGTGTTTGTCCTTTCCTCCATGTTGCTTCTTTCACTGAGTGAAATAAACGCGCACAGTGAGGGTAGTTTTACCCAACTTAAAAACAAAAAAATAAATAACGTATATGGGCAAAACTATGTAGTTGGAGGTTCTGAATGTTTTAATATTAATAAATACATTTTAATAAAATGCCCCACTCTATCCCTATGTGAATCTGGAAGCTAACAGGGCTTTCACTAGTGGGCTGGCTGCATAAAAATACTAGAGGTCTAAATATGATGACACAAGACTCTTAAGTTTTGGGGTTTGGGGCTCTGAGTGGTCCAGCGGACTAAGGCGCTGCCACTATGATCAGGAGATCGCCGGTTCAAATCCTGTTCTTGTAGCTTGCCATCGGCAACCGGAGTCCTGAGAGAGCACAATTGGCCTTGCTGTCTCTGGGTGGGTAGATGGCGCTCTCTCCCCACATCAACAAGGTGTCTGTGAGCTGATGTATCAGAATCGAGTCGCTGCGCTTTCCTCTGAGCACACTGTGATGCAACCCGACAGGAGGAGGCCACCCTCCTGGTGTTGGGGCATCACTAGTAATAGGGGATTACTAATGAGTGGGTTGGGTTATTGGCCGTGTAAATTAGAATAAAATGGGATTAAAAGTTAAGAAAAAAAAAAACTTTACATCCTGTGAGCTTGTCTGAAGAACAAAGTTCCCCCAGGGGAAAGACTCACTTCCATCACCAGCTCACACAATTTAACATCATTAAACACTGATGTACCAAAAACTAGCTGTTGATATGATGATAACTTAAAGTAATACAAGTCTTCTATGAGGAAAGCTTTGGAGATAATTTAATGAACGCATTGATGCAAAACATTTTACTACTTTTTGTATGAATATGATTTGTATTTAGAACATGTATAACAGGTATATAAACACATATATGAATATTCTTCTTAGATAATATGCTTTGATATTGGAATTTTCATAGATGCCTAAACTTTTGCACATTATAGTATATCTTATATCTAAGTATTTTTTCCCTTCGGTTGTGTTATTCCAATATGCTTTTGGCTCTACAAGAAATGTTGGTGGCTTGGAGAGCCAACTGTGTGGGTGAGCATGAGCACCAAGCCATTTTTAGCAGCAGGTCCTTTATTCCTTTAAGTCCAGTAATGCTTGTTGTTCCAGCAAATCCCAGAGATCCTAGAACTCTATGAATTCTGCCTCATTCTCTTAAAATTATTCTTGAACAATGTGTGGTGTGAAAAGCACTAATTGTCTGTGAGTGGTCATAATGTTTTGGTTTACCAGTCTATCTCTCAAACACAGCGAACAGTATCTGGAAGTGCAGCTGTGTAACTCGGGAAACCCGTACTGATGGCAATGACTCCGCCTTGATTAATTTAATTACATATTTACTGTGATCAACAAGGTCTGTCTTTACATAGCGTGTGTTTGCTACATCAAGTATTAGGTAATGAAATCCGGCTTATACCCCCCTGAGACTATAATGTATGTTTACAAGCACACTTGGCCTGTCGAGATGCTATTCACTGAGGCAGCGGTGAACAAAAGCCTCTGAATGGGGAAGAAATTGTATATCTTTAAAGATCATCACAGCGTGAAATTGGCCACAATGAGTCACTAAGAGAACCCATGGCTTTGAGAGGTGAAATCTTAAGCAAACAAACACCTTGGTACACACAGACAAACACAAGTCTCAGCTTCTCACACACACGCATTACTAATATAATACACTCATCATCTAAATAACAGCTGCATCCATAAGTAATCAACCGACAGGGATGAAACTTCAGAGTGACTCATCAGTCTATCATATAGAAAGCCTGGTGTTATGGTTTGGGTTTTAATTTCGTGCAATGACAGATTACCTTTGGTCTTTTTTCCAGGCAATTTGACAGTCTAACGTTATGTTAATAAGGTCCTGCGAGCAGTGGACCTGCGCATACTCTGGTGTGCCATGTTATTCCAACAGGACAATGCTATTCCACATACTGCTGCTGTCTTAAAAGCTTACATTGAATACACATCTCTAGAACTATTGGGAATTGAAAATGTGTGGGATGCTATTGGCCATGTTTGTAAAGGAACTGCATTACAATATTCAAGATACATAAATTATTGGATGGATTATTACAGGACACCATTAGGAACCTCTACAACTTTATTCTGAGATTTCTGGCATGTTGTATACTACTGCTGTAGGTTTACCTCTATAATTTTCCCATATAAGTCTATATTTTAAAAATTATTATTGTTCTTGGTAATCTTTCTTTTCTATCGCACTGCAGCCTCATACTTTCATCTAGATTCAACTATATTACAACCATTTCTTTGATGATGGGTGTATAAAATGATAATCAGAATCCTCATTTATCCAGCATGTGACAGTGTCAAGGACTGAAATTAAAGGAGAGCATGCAGACAGCAGGTGTGTGAGTGTGATCGTGAGTGTGTGTGTGTGTGTGTGTGTGTGTGTGTGTTTGCATGTGAAAAGACTCACTTGCGAGCTCCACACACAGCACTAGACAGGAACAGGTCTAGTGTTGCAGAACCAGAGCAGCAGTTTGGAGGCAGAGGAGCAGCCACTGGAGCAGAGCAGAACAGGGGGGGCAGCAGAGAGCCACATACACACACAGACAGACAGATACACACACACACACATGTGCACACACAGGACAGAAGAGGGAAAAAGGGGGAGATGGAAGAGGAAGAGAAAAGAGGAAAAGCAGGTTAATACACCCCCCATGACTAGTTCTGTACTCATATTTTTTACCTTGAGCTAGTGTGTGTGAGTGTGTGTGTGTGTGTGTGGTGAGACAAAAGAAATCAGATCAATTCAATCAATTTGTCAGTCAGTCAATCAATCAATCAAAATAAAAAAATGAAAAAGAAATACAGCAACAAGGACAATACATTTTACTGGGACGACTGCCAATTCACAATAACCTATTACATTTTTTCCAAACAATTACACACAATATGTAATTCCACCCACGCAATTTATACAACAATTCACAACAGCACCATATCCATGACAGTTCTGCTTTACACACTCACTTTCATCCTGCTCTGCTTTATTCATATCAATCAATCAATATGATCATTTAAGGCCTGTATGCCAACCAACTGCCACAGCTTTTATTTGCACAGCAAACACAGATCTTTTCCTGGCATTGACTATACGGCCACTTATAAGCCCTGCCCTGTCTAAGGCCCCTCATTTGTTGTTTTCATAATAGACTCACCACACAAACTGCTCGTAAAGGTCACCGCTAATAATGGGGCTGCACTGGCTCCGAGTGCTTACAAATACAGAGAATGCTAATTGACAGGCGAAAGACTGCTATGACTCACTTTCTTCTCTTCACGCAGAGGCCATTGTTCGTAAATGTGCCCCAAACCAACAAAATGTATTTGCTGATCCATAAATCTCAATTCTATAAGAAAAGACTCGCTCCATTATGCAGCAACTGCTCTCAAATTAATCAAATTAGCCCTTGAGAAACCAATTGTTTGCCCTTTTCAGTCACTTTTTAAATATGCTAAAAATTCCCTGAAACTTCTTTTTGGTGGCATCTGTGTACAACATCTGACCAGAAAGCTTCAGAGCTTCAAATCCTGGCACTAGATTAATAACTTCAGCTACAGCCTATACTGTACACTTGTATGTAAAAGCCTTTCAGGTAAAAACCAAATATTTGGCACAATTCAATATTTTTAATATAATCTGATACTGTGAACAAGATTATATAATGTGTTTTATTTTAAATAAAAAAATTGAACAAAACTCTTTGTATAATGATGAAAGATGTGGGGGCGGTGGTGGCACTGGTCCAGAATTTAAATAAATAAAAATGCATTTTAGTTAGTTATTTGAGTTGATTAGATTATAGAGTATAGGCACTCTTGAGTAAAACGCAAGCTTTGGTGAAATGTTAAAGGATAAATAGGATTGTCTTTGGAAAATTAAACTCCTGGAAATGTCCTGTTTGTTATGATGTATACAATTTCTGTAGATTACTCTGATCTTGAGTTATAAAAGCTCAGTCAGGTTCAAAGAGTTAATTAAAAATCGATAATGTGTTTTTCAGAATTAGTAAAGTTTCACATTGCATAATATTGTGACTCTCAAACATATTGATACTGTCCCACCCTTTTAGTTGCTAAGCAGTCTTTATAATTCTCTCAGTTTCTCCTTTACATGTTTACTGGCCATAATTATCCTACTTCATCTATATTTAATTTAATCTGCGCAAGAATTCACAAAGCATTTATAGATTTAAACAGTGGGGAGCTGGTGAATCATTGTATTCTGCTTCTATTTAAGCCTGAAATAAACCAAATTCCATTAAAAAACAGCCACTCTGAAAATGCACGTACGCGGTCGAGCAAACGAGAGTCGTGACTGCGGACCAGAATAAAACTCTTTGTTTTTCCTGCATGTTTGTTCAGCCCATCTGTGCCGCTGCTTCCTTTGATCCATGTCATCAAATCCCTGTTTCATTTTAGGGAAGTTTATCGAAGATCAAATCATTCAGGGCACACAGCTTTGCTCCATTCACTCTTAAGAGCTGACACATGTGCGCCATTGTTTCAAACCGAGGCTGCATCAGGCAAACATCCGGCGCTGAGTGACGAGGCAGTGATGAGACTACAAGCACAAGAGATGGGATTACATGTGCTTATCATCAAATTCTGAGCAAAGTTTACAGAGTCCCGTACACTTCATCAAAGCAGAACCAGTGAAATGTCCTTAGGATAAGCTGCTCTGATCTGACTTGGGATGATGGAGATATGATGGAGATGATTTGCTGAGAGATAATCTGATGCATATGACTGGAATTATTTGGATTTTCTTTCCTTAAAACATGGTGACTTTTGGAAATGACTGTACAGTTATAGCTGTTATAGTACATTTACATATAGTAGCAATAGTAGCTTTTCAATGAAAAAGTGACAGCATACACTGATATACCAAAAGTGCCTGTAATAATAGAAGTATGGTGAGGTACTATTTTGTGGGTGAGGCTGAACAATAGCCAGCTTGCTCTTGGCAAGATGATTTTAATTATCTGAGTTCAAATGAGCCCTCATCGTGAGTGCCAGATGGATAGGACAATCTATTGCTGAATTTGTTTAGGCCTTTTTAACATTGCTCAGTGCAGTGAAAAGATTGTGACTGGTGATGTCTGGCTAGAATTGTCCATCCAAACAAACAATCAAATTGGCGGAAATTACATCCACATTCAATGCAGGAGCTTCCACATGCCTTTCCCACATATCACATGCATATTACGCACATGCAGTCCCGTGACATTTGGCATGTCAGTGTAGATCTATAGGAGAAAATATACTGATGTTTTGTGGTCATGCTTAGGAATTCTGATGTAGTCATCCTTCTTTATTATTCCAATAGCTTTGTGCAATGTAAGCCCGAAACTGCCATTACATTCGAGCCATGATTAGTGTACATGAACGTCTGACCACAGCTGTATGTTATTCTATCCCTTTCTTTAATCAGCTCTTTTGGGGGTTATTTGCTTAGATTGTTTTCTCATGGGTTGATTAATATGTTACAGAGGTGAAGTGCTGAACTTCAGTCAGGGTGAAAGAAGAGAACTGAGTTTGTATTATTTTCAGTTTATTTTATTTCATGTTTTTATTTTAACTATGTAATGTGTGGCTCCATCTTGCCCTCATCTTAACTTGGTAAATGTGAGGTTTTAACTTTATTGACTGCAATGTTTAGTGGGAAATCTAAAATAGCTAAAGCCGAAGACATTCAGTCTTTTAGCGTAGTGAATATAAAATCAGTATTGGATGTACAGTGCAGCCACATTTAATGACTGTCTGTGTGCATTATTTTATTCTATAATGAACCTAGGATGAACCCAACAATTATTTAAAAAATATATTAAGCTACCACTTATTTTTCCAATTAGGAAATGCAGCTAATCTATCATTTATTCTCAAGTGTTTTGTGTTTGTGTGTCACACACACCCACGCACACAAAACACTTGAAAATATGATATCAGGTAATATCATTTGACTAGCATGTGAAAGCAGCATTTTGTTGTTTAAGCTCACTTTTGGACTCTCATAAAAAAGGGCTATTAAACCAATAAAGTAACTCACATCTGTATCCTCTCTCCTATCCTCTATAAATGCATACCAACGTTTTTTATGTTTCCTTTATTTAAGTAAAGAATTTTGAAGGACCTTTAAATATGTTGAAGGTATGCATATTAAAACAAGATTCCTATTGGTAAACCTTTTTTATTTTTTTATTTATTTAAATATTTATTATTAAACACTTAAGAAGAAGAAGAAGTGTGAGTAATCATGATTAATCACAGAATATTGAGATGATATTGTGATGATTCAATTCGTTTTTTTAATGACTGACACCACTAGAAAATATCACATATCAGATTTCTATATCAGTGTATTCTCAGTATAAAATCACTAGTTAAACAAATAAACCTGCCTTTTCACAAATTCAATACTGACCATTTCAAAACTGTTGCCAATCTGAAGGTGTATGAGGCTTGGCTCATAGCTCTAAACTATGACGTTATGATGCATTGTGAAGACAGTCTGTTGGATTTGCAACTTTACACACGCTGCTGTTGCTCGGGGTTGGCATGCTGGAAGGCCAGCTAGCTGTCATCACTGCAGCTCCGTGTGTGGGGTAAGACACTGCAGCAGACTGGATCATCTCACGCGCACACACACACACACACACACACACAAACACTCAGGCTCATATATCAGAGCAGCTCCAGCAAGGCTAATGTGTAAAACTCCTGTTGGTTTAAAGAGTGCCACCCGGGTGTTATGTAGCCAGCCTCCTTTTCACAGACCTCCCCTACGCTTACATTTCCACCCAGTAAATCTTCTCTGCAATCATACAGTAAGCTTTCATACTCTCTCTCTCTTTCTTTCTTACTTTCACACACATATGCAGTAGAGGAGTGGGCTTCCAGGAATGCCTTTTTCCTTTCCACACTCATTAGGGTGAGGACAGGACATGTCTGGAAGGGAGACGGACCCTTCCACCGGGGCCAAAGCATCGGCAATGTCAGGCGCTCGTTAAGAGTACACGTGTGTTACTCCGGTCCCTCTGCTCTGCCCTATCAGATGTTTATGAGCAAAGGATGTCAATGGAATATATCAACTAGCGCAAGGAAGCCTGGGAGACTGTGCTGCGCAGTGTCACACTGTTATACCTCCAAGGGATTCACATCTCAAATACGTTATGCGCTCTTTTGAAAAGAACAAAATTCAGAAAAACAAAACAATGATCTGAAATCCAGTACCGGTATCAGGCCAATAACAGCAGAAACAGAAGACTGGACTGGAAAAAACATAACAAATCTAGGGTAAGTGTTCTAAAAATGATCGATCTCAAAGAATAAGAAAGCAACCAATGAAGTATAAAACAATAAGTCAAGCCTCCAGAGGAGCTTTGCACATCTCAAAAATATGTTTTTATAAAAACAGCCAGAAACATCAAACATGTGTTCTACACTGTGCTGTTATTATACTGATTCTGAATATGACTGAGGGATGGCATTTTTCAGCTGTTTGAATACTCAAAGTTACACATACATAAGCACATAATTCAACTAAATGCTATATAAATACCATGTTGTTATTTATTATTATTTTCATTTCTAAAAAAAAAATTGTTACATTCATAGGCGATATTTTAACCGCAAAAAGTGTCTTGAACTTTGTAACAAACAGGATAACTAATATGAAGTAAAAAAAAAACTAATACTACCATGACATTACATTAATAAAACATGTGTGAAATGATTTATATTTATTATTATTATTCCATTTCCATGCCCAAACCATAAGGAAATTAACAGCCTAAATAGCAGACTAAATCCATCTAAAGAAGCCAGAGAATAAGAATAAGTCACAAATAACAAGTAGGTCAGTTTACTCTCTATTTCAAAGCAATTTCACTTTTTGGAAAATTTTGGAAAATGCTTGTTAATTAACAAATTACTAACATCTACCCTGAATTGCTTCCAGTACAATATATCCTAAACTTCTATCTAATGTGATAAAAGTGGCATATAATTTTGGCCAACTAACATAACAGAATATTGATAATATATTTATATCTGTGACCTGAGTCCTGGAGAGCATAACTGGCCTCCCTCTGTTTGGGTGGTTAGGGTGGTCACCCCTCTCCTCATTCATCACTGTGGTGAAACTGGCAGTTGAAGATGGTGTTAGCGGCAGTTTGAATATATGCCATAGTGGCTCTGTGGAAGCACATGCTAACCATCACCTGGCGCTTAGTGTGTTTATCCCATCACACCAGCTCCATTCTAAATGGCTATATTTCACCATTACATGGAAAGTTCCTGGCTATTAAACCAAACCCGAGCTTTCACTTATGATTCCTGAAAGAAATAGAGCAAAGAAAGAGCCAGAGGAGCTGGAGTCCAAAGCCCAACACAAACACCACTTGTCAGGGTGGCAGACGTTATGCTGAGCCTTCTGTCTGGCCTCAGTCAGCTCACTGAGCATTTAGCAGAGAACACTTCTTTCCCCGAGAGCTGTCTATATGTAAGGTCTGGCCCGTGTGATTGTGTCAGAGTCCAGGGGAATTCAAGATGCTACAACAGAGGCCTAATAATGCGCCCGTGAGAGCATGTTATTAGTCATGCTTAGGGAAAAATTAAGAGGGTAATAAATCAAATAGAGTGCAGAGATTAAATCAAGGGCCTGGGGGTTGCACATTTCTTTTATTAAAATGTCTCCATTACTGTACACTCTCCTAAATCCGCCCGCAGGCTGCGCACATCTCTGATGGTCTTTTCATTGTAGTGAAAAGAACAGACTGTGGAGTACGCAAACCATTTCTCACTAAAGAGGCTCCTAAGGCATATTGTGTCAGTGTTAATTTAGTGAATATGCCTCATTGCCTAAGCTCTACTTTAATCATAAGACTGGTTTTATTCATGTGATGTCAATGAACTGCATCTGTTTTATACTCTCACATTCATATTTTATGTAGTAAATAAGGTCAAGAGTATTTCAGATAGTAAGATAAAGTGATCTCAGAATGCTAGGTGTTAGAATAGAGAACAGACTGTAACTGACTGAGAGAGGACCCAGGCATTTATTGGATACATTCTCAGCAAAGAGTCATCAGCAAATCAGAGAGGAGGTGGGTTGGGTCAGTGTATAACCCCAGAGAGTCCTTAAAGCAATGCTACTGATGACCCTAAGACGAGGGTGGATAAAGGAGCCATCGGGGAAAAGAGCAGAGGGTGCATCAGATGGCCAATGAACTTTAATGGCTACCTCTCCTCCACCAAAACGCTGACTTTACACTGCAGTGGAAATGGGAGGCATTAACTCAGCCAACCTAAAAGCTGAAAATTGACAGCATTTTCCCTGCACAGATTAAACCGTAGGTGCAATGATGATAATGACAGGGAACTACAAACAGAAATCAATCACGCATTATGCCTGCATTTACTAATTAAAGACAGGGAACACTGAGAATTAGGCACAGTTTTGTCCACAAGAACAGTTAGTGCTCTAGGCCAGCTGTAACCGAATATTTTGCATTGGTGGGTAAAGCAGAAATACATCTTGTTATCCAAGAGACATAAAATACCAAGAACCTTCCAGTGAAATCCATCTACAGGAAAAGAATGAAACACTTGTCACTGTGAAAATAGATGTAGACCAGAAAGCTGAACACAAATATTTGCTAGAAAGTTAGACTACGGTTTGGCTTCTAGGCAATCTCCCTTAGAGCCAATCCCACTAAACAGTAAAATAATACAAAATACAAAGTGCAACAAAGTACAACAGAGCTGGGTGCTCTGACCACACATGCGGAAAGAACATTATTAAATCATACTGTAGACTCCAGCCCTCAGAATGTTAGCTTTCTAGCTAAATTGAAAAGGCCTGAGATAGAGTAAAGCATTATTACAATGGAAATCTAATTTCATTCTAGGCCAGGGGTCATTAATTCTCATCCTGGAGAGCCTCTCTAATGTACCCACTAACCTAGTAATTAACCTGTTAACCACTAGGCCTATTGTTCAGTTATTAATCTTACAATTTACTCTTGAATATATGTGCTCAAAATTATAGGAGCTGATTGCCTCTACTCTAGGCAATACCGCAGTAAGTGGCTAAATATAAAGAGGCATTAGGATTGTCTCCAGTGGAAGATAAAAGAATAAAATAAAGCACTGGGACTGGAGAGTTATAGTGCGCTCCAGTCCCAACAGGCCAGTGGATAAATTGGCCCGTCCCATCCCTCTGCTGGCTTTAGCCTTTTTGCTCGCACTTCAACGCCACCAGTACAGTGTGTCGGTGAAGAAGTAAGATCTAAAGGTTAAATAATTAAGACAGAAGGGGTCAGGCTTGTGTTTAGATACGTATTGTCGGCTCTAATGGGGCTGGAACTCTTTAAGCTCGTTTGGCTGTCCCTGAGCTCCCAGCACAGCACATCACATCCCCAGTAGAGCCAAGGCTTCAGAAAGCAGCTGCTTGGAGATCCCTGCATACTTCACCGCTTTGTTTATCGGCCAGATTAACATGTTGACAGCCTCGCCATTTGGAAACGGGCCCGCAATTTATGTCTGCGGCACGGTTCCAAGTGCTGCGGAAAACAAAGAGTGGCAGGACGTTATGAGGAGCGTTCATGGACGACTAGGCGGCCATATCTGGACGGATTTTTTTTGCTGGGATTTGTTTGGGCAACAATCGCTGTGGCGAAGGAGGACTTTGAAGTGGTATAAACATCTGTGTGTTTTCCTTCTTTTTTCCCCTAAGACAACAGATTAGCGGTGGTTCTCTGTAGCAGCATTATCTAGTGCCAGTGCCCTAACTGACTAACTCTGCCAACAGCCAAACAACGAGAACTGAAATCTCATCTAAAGAGGAGGACGAGGAAGCCGACTAAATCAGCTAGTTCACTAAGAGGCCAGAGGAAGAAGCATTCTTGGTCTATTGTTCACTATTTATTTTAAGGCCAATTACACCATGCTAAGTCTAAACCACTTGGAGAGACACATTTGTCCATTTTGTTTGGGTAAAATCTGTGAATGCTGTGGGATTGGAATTCGATATCTTTTTCCCCCTCTGAAAAGTGACATGATTGTTGTGTCATCGCTATCACATAACAGCAGTCATTAAAGGTCATTACCAGCCATGACCCGTAATGTAACACTGCAAGCTGCACTGTGTCATTAACGTTCTGCATTATTTGATTTGAGTGGCCACAGCCAGTCACAGCACAGAGGAAGATGAGCATGATACTAATGACACTGTCAGAGCATGTCAAAACAGCATATCAAACACAACAATCACTAGCTGGAAATACAGCACATTTTCTGTATTGAAACATCAGGAATTGATGGTTATTATTTTAAAGCCCCTGTACATATTTTTAGGCACTGATTGAGTGTAACCCAATTATATTAAACTAGGTTATTAAGTGAAGTGTTTAGCAAAGTTCAAAAAGACTTTCAGGACTTCCTGTTCGTACCAGCTGTCAGGTGTAGACTGGTCCTCGATGGTCGCTCAAACTCCAGGTTTAACTTTTGCTTTCCCAGTTTCCCTCTAACTCTTCTGGTTTAGCTTTAGCTCTCCCAGTTTACCTCTACCTCACTCATTTTAACTTTAGCGCTCCTGGTTTAACTTTAGCTCTCCTAGTTTACCTTTATCTTTTCCGGTTTAGTTTTAGCTCTCCCAGTTTACCTCTAGCTCTCCCATTTAGCATTAACTCTAGCAGTTTACAACTTACGGTTGCTCAGAAAAGAAGGCTGAGTCATTTTAGCACTTTGATTGGCAGGGATATTCCGATACAAACCTGACCCACTTTCACAACCGCTGATTCTACATTGACAGGAGAGTGATACTGGTGAAATAAAAACAGCAGGGGTATTTTGGACTTCAGGAAGTTATTTGTAAGATATACTTTGTATATTTACAATGTGGTCCCTGGAGAGCCAGAATACCATAATTATAAAGAAACTTTAGGTTTAGGTTTAAGATTCCAGAAACCTGTAAGTTTAACACATTATATAAAACCAGTTCTTACATTGATAAATTGTTGCTTAGCTTTGTGAATTCTTCATTAGTCAAAAATAGCCTTTGCTGTGAAGCCAAGGACAGTGTCATAAACTCACTGAATTAGAATGATTCATTCATACTGCAGTGTCTCCATGGAAACAATCAGAGGTTTTGAATAAGTTTCACATGGGTGCTAATGTGGTACATACATGGCGGAACTTCACTGTGCGAATGGCTCAGCTGAGGCTCTGAGAATGTGAGGGCAAGGTGATGACATCAGATTATTTATATCTGCCCCCTGTGAAAGCTCTCTTCCTCTTTCCACCAGACACATCACAAAATGTCACCAGCAAACCATGCATAAAAGCACAGTTATTAAAACAAGCTCTGGCTTGACGCCACAATAAATTATTCAAAAAATAAATCCATCATTAATGATTAATAGTAGAGATTTACTATTACTATTTGCTGCTCGAGCTTTGGATTGGGTTGATTTATGACTTTGCATGAGCTTTAAGGCAAACACAATTCAATGTAGACTAATGGCATCATTTTTCAATAAATGAATCATGTTAACTTGGCATGCAAGTTAATATCCATGATTTGAAGAAGCATGTAGAACCATATTTACATACTATGTTGATCATAACAAATTTCCCTTGGGGGCGAGGATTTCAGTTCAAAAAGACCAGCTGGCTGAACTCCAGCTTTAATCTCTATCTGAAATAGCATGCTAGCCTTTGGTCAAAGCCTGAGGGAGTGTCACTCTGACCTTTGAGTAAAGAGGACATGCAGGGGGAAAAGGAGCTCTTTTGTCCTCTACAAACCTTCCAGCCTCCAGCGGTTTACAGCAGCAGATCACCACAAATTTACAGCAGTTAACAAACAGAAGACCTCAACCCAATACTATTCGATCATTCCCCAGCAGTCTGCACAGAGAGCTCCAAGTGCATCCTTAGCACACCAGGAGCTCGTCTGAAAGAGATGAGTGTGGGAGAGTAATCTGGCTGTATGGGGCTGCTCTTCTTAAACTCTCACGGGAAAGTCCACACTCCTTATGCAGTGAATGGTGTAGAACAAGAGCTCAACATTTCTCAGAACATCCACAAGCTCAGGCTAGGAATATACGGAGCAGAACTAACTTCATCGACTACAGCAGCTGAACAGTAAAACCTGATGAGTTAACCTTTTAACATCTGCTCAACCCTTTGGTAGAGCACAATAGAGTCACTCTGGGGCAGTTTCCCAGAGAGGAATAAATCTAGTCTTGGGCTACACATCATTTTAAAAGGAGATTGTCCATTGAAAGAGAAAAAAATGTTTACGACAAGATTAATCTCATCTCATATATCATTAATCTATATCACATTTAGATCAATTCAGTTCAAAATTTGGCAAGAAGTTGGTCTTATATAATTAAAATGTGCATCTCAACTATTTTGACTTAATATGCTTATGTAATCCCACATTTCTGTAGTATTTAAGTTATGTTAACTTAATTCAATACATACAACAGTTAAATTTTACAGTCTAAGGTTTGTTTTAAAATGAGGCTGTAGGAGAAAGTGAATAAAGAGGCCCTCTGTATCATCGCACCATAGTAAACATGCCTGATCTCCACCTACAGAGGTCCCACAATAAATGTGAGAGTGAGACATTAACAGTTTAAGGGGGAGGTAAACCTCCTTCTGATTGTGAATCTTGAAAGTGGGCAGATTATTTAAAAACTATAGCTGCTTAGGGGTGGATTGGTGGGGGCAGGCTGTTTGAAGTTTTTTTTGAAGGAGAATGCAGAAGAAAATAGATATTTAACATTACTGCTAGAAGGAATTTCTTACCCAATGGCTATATGACAGTTTTGTGTGATGCATGCTCGGTACTGTAGTAAGCAAACACTCCATGTGAGACCAAAACATAAAAAGGCATATACTGTAAATTGTGAATTCTGTCAAACCGATGAGACTGAGAGAACATCTGTATCTAAAGATCTGATTCTATACGCCTAGGTTAAAGCATCACAACTGTTCAGTCAGCAAAGAGAAAAATACGCAAATAATTAATTAATACATTACATTTGGAAGTGAAAATAACATATGAATACACCACAAACTAAATGGACTTTTTTTCTTGCCATCAATAATAAAAGTGTGATGATAAAGAGAACAATAGCAAGGATGTCCAAATCCATTTTTTTCAATCCAAGTGTCTTAGCACTTATATACAGGGGGTTGGACAATGAAACTGAAACACCTGTCATTTTAGTGCGGGAGGTTTCATGGCTAAATTGGAGCAGCCTGGTGGCCAATCTTCATTAATTGCACATTGCACCAGTAAGAGCAGAGTGTGAATTAGCAGGGTAAGAGCACAGTTTTGCTCAAAATATTGCAATGCACACAACATTATGGGGACGTATCAGAGTTCAAAAGAGGACAAATTGTTGGTGCACGTCTTGCTGGCGCATCTGTGACCAAGACAGCAAGTCTTTGTGATGTATCAAGAGCCACGGTGTCCAGGGTAATGTCAGCATACCACCAAGAAAGACGAACCACATCCAACAGGATTAACTGTGGACGCAATTCAATTCAACGTACACCTCAACACTCCTGTTTCCACCAGAACTGTCCATCGGGGCAATAAAGTATTGTGGTCTAAAACCAGGTGTTTCAGTTTTATTGTCCAACCCCTGTATATATATATATATATATATATATATATATATATATATATATATATATATATATATATATATATATATATATATATATATATATATATATATATATATGTAAATTTACTGACATGCTAAAATTCATGGGGCAGCCTGTATATTGATCATGAAGTGTCACCTCAGCATGCGGCTTGAGAATTTTAGCACCTATACATTTTGTAAGGTGAATAGATCTTGTAAGTGAAGCTGACCCACATGTTTATGGCATAAATTATTGGAGTACGATAGCTTTAGATCTCCTAGGATTAACTGAATAGAATGAACTGAATTAACTGTCCCAATATGTTTGTCCATGCAGTCTTTGTGTGATGTTCATTCATTGTTTTGCCGGCATTCTGCAAAGCTTTTCTGTTCTCTGCAGATGTTGCTATGAAAGGACAACCAAGATTTGTGGATGGAGCACTGACTGGTCAATTAGATTTGTCTCATCATTCTGTCTGTATTAGGGTAATACTACATGAGGGGAGAGTTCAAGGCCTGGGTTAATTATAACCAGAGACAGGATATGCCCCCTCCTTTCTCAGAGCAGGAAGTGTACGACGCCTTCTAGCACTGGACTAGGACAATTCCTGTCCGAACTCTTGGGCGGCTAGAAGGCACTTAACAAATACTGCAAGCAGAGGGAAAGGATAAGGTCAGCATGAGTTCACCTACTTGAGTACATGCGTTGAGCCGTTGATCTGTGTGGCTGTGCAGGGGGCTCCGGGTGCCAGGATGGAGGGTCGTCGGTAACGCTTGTGTCCGCAGCAGAGAATGATGAGGAAGGCACGGCGGAAGGACTTGTTGAGGAAGGCATAGAGGATGGGGTTGAGCATGGAGTTGATGTAGCCCAGCCACAAGCAGGCGGCCCACAGCTGCTCTGGCACTGTGTAGTCTATGAAGGGGTCCACCACATTGGTGATAAAGAAAGGAGCCCAGCACAGGCAGAAGCAGCCCATGATGATGCACAGAGTCTTGGCTGCCTTGGTTTCAGTGCGCATGCGGTGGTTGCGCTGGTGGTCCGCGCTGTCCGAGGTGGCGTTTCCGGCTCCGCCCGCTCGCTGCAGCATGCTGATCTGCCGGGCGTGTTCTCGCGCCGTCACGTAAATGCGCTGGTAGGCCAGGACCATCAGGCCCAGCGGGATGTAGAAGGCCACCACGGAGCAGGTGAGCGCGTAGGGTTTGTTCACCATGAACACACACACCGTGGAGTTGCCGCTGAATTTCCGCGCCTCTATCTGTCGAGGAAGGAAGGGATATTTACACACAAGTTAAACATTCGACTTCTACAGACTAAAGAAAATGTCACACATTCTTATGCTCTCTTTCGCTGAGCTCTGGCTTTCCTACCACTTCATTTGTATTCCTGGCTGGCCTGCCAGGGGGAACTGTCAATTTGTCAATGCTCCATGGAAGAAATGTTATAAGACCAGAGGTGGTTACTGACCAACTTTAAATCCTGTCAAGCTGAAAAGTGATGATTTGTTACCTGAAAAACATTATATTTAATAGCTTCTCTCAAAAATACAGTCCTTTAACAACAGCCCTGACCTTTTAAAAGGGATTTGAAAACCCCTTTGGTTCAGCATTTTGATTATGATAAAGCATTGGGAATGTCACCTCAAAACTTTCAAGTAGTTTTTTTTAAAGTTTCATAAGATGAAATCATAAAGTTTGATGATGGAATGCTTGGGGGAAACTCTGCAAATAATCAAAGAAAGCCAAATTTTGCTACATGCTTTTTCATGAGGTGACCTTTTATTGGACACAACTAGGGATGGGGCTACTCATCAATGTAATCAAAAATGCAAAAATGGCCGCATAAAAAAATAGGCTTGGGCTGTGTCCCAAATTGCACATTACTACACTAAATAGTGTGTTAAAATTGTGCACCACCAATAGAAGTGTGTTCATTAAAGTAGTAAGTAAGGACGAGGCCTGTCACATTAATTAAGTTATTGGCTTATGTGACAATATATTTTAAGGAAAACAAACAACTAATAAAGAAAAAAAAACTCTTTCTGAATAACTGACAAATTAGCAGTTAGATTTACTGACCAATTAAAAAAAATATCTTAGATTAATTGCTAAAAATAATCATTAGGTACAGCCCCTGATACCCATTAAAATTATTATTCCTGTTTGTAAAGTGCCATAAAAGCCAAGGTCCACCTATACAGTATAGGCCTGGCACTGTGTATAAACATCGATTGGGACGTGTTGAGAATGTGCAGTGGATCCGCTGGGGGAAGTGGCAGTGAGAAGAGCATTAATCACTGTCCAGCAGTGACTCTGTCTAAGCCACTCAGTGCTCTCACATCATATCTGTGAACCACCAAAAGACCTGATCAATAGATACGCGCAACACATTTTTCTCTTATGAACTTTAAACTGGATCCATTTTTAATGAAACAGTGAAGCTTTTCTTTTACTAGGCAGGGATGTGACCCAAGCCTTCACAGATACTTGATATAAACCACTAATTAGCTCCGTTGAGAAGTGCAGCCAATAGATGTAGCAGTGTTCCTGATGCCCCAACTTTGAAACACTCTGTTAAATAGCTGTCCAAAATAGACAACCATTAGCATAATGCTGGTGCACTGTGGATACTGTGGAGCCAAACCAGTTCCGACAGCACAAACACACTCTCTTTATTCCTGCGCCAGGGAATTATTACTCCCCTTTGTGTGTCAGCTGTGAAATATAAATGATTATGTACAAAAAGATTATAATACATCACTAATTTACACCAAATAAAACAATGTCACAAACTGTTAATGAATGCACGGTGTTATGAAACACCTCTCGGCTGAATCGATAGGAACACACTGATCCTGAGAAGAAACCTGCTCAGAGTGCCATTCAAATACCATTTCCTCTCTCTGGATGACTTTCACTGCAGTGCATAAATCTTCACCCGAGGCTATTTGTGTTTATTTATTGAAGGGCGATGGATTAGGGGCTCTACCTGGCTACCTGTTGGATGTTTCTTTTCTATTCGATCATCACAGCACTGACTGGGAGCTATTCATAACGCTCTCACTCTCACAGCTACTGTTTTCTGCCGTGCAGCTGCAGGAAGAGAAGCATTGTGTTTGAGTGTATATTGTTTAACCTGAATACAAAGTGGGGCACAAAATCAAAGTTAAGCATATGAAGGATCACACGAGGGGAAGAAAAATGTGAAAATGCTCTAATGAAACAAAACATCACCTGATTTACATGTTTACAGAGATAATTATTTCCATGAATGCCTAATCACTTTCGCAGTCTTTTAATAGACCATCTGAATAATCCAAGCTTGTTTACATACTTGTCCTGATTCCAGTGAAGATGAGAGAGAAAGAAAGATGATCATAAAAAATTAGCAGCCTAGTGCATTTTCAAACATCATTTACATCACGGAGGGCTCGGTGACATCTGACAATTTGACTCACCAAATGATTTATTCCAATACTGTTCCAACCTTGCATTATTGGTAAGAAGGATATAACAGTTGGGATAATCCAGCAGCCTCCTATCATAAGAGCCACTCTCATTGGTGTCATCTTATTCTGGTAGACCAGAGGCTGACAACAGATGGCATAGTACCTGCAAGAAAACAAAGTTTTAAAAAAATCGTATTAAAGCAGTAATTAATTATAATTAGTTGATAAACATTTACTTAATTGGAAATAACTGTACACCTACTTATTCACGCAATTAGCTAATCAGCCCATCAACTGTCAGAATGAGGGAAAATGAGATCTTAATGTTTTTGAGCAAAGCATAATTGTTAATGCATGACTCCCAGTTAAAGTATTTATAGAACAGTCTAGAAACAGTATCTGATGTTTAATAAAAAAGAAAAACTGATAAAAGCGTAGACCTGTGTCTTGATAATTATGATATTGACTAATCATACAATATATGCACGTAGCCTCCATCGTTTCTGATGTCCCACACAACAGAACTCACTGTGTGTTCCTTAACAAGGAAAGCCCATTAACGTGAACAAGCTGACAATTTGACTGTTTAAAAATGTATGATTTACGTATTTAGGATATTAAAATATCCTTCATTCATATTCTAATTCCAATTTCAAATTAATTGCTCATGAAAAAAATTAAATATTCATTATACCAGTGCCATAAGATGCTCTTAAAACGACAATAATATTGTTTATCAAAAAAAAAAAAAAAAAAAAGTAATCCTGACAGTCCTATGAATACATCAAGCTGACAAAAGAGGGCCTAGCTCACAAAAAGGCTTCAGTAACTCAGGTAACCACACTGTAACGCTGTGGTGGGCAGAAAAGCAACTCAGAATGCACAGTACATCCAACCGTGAGACGGATGAGCTACAACAGCAAAAGGCCATGTCTGTTTCCACTTCTGTTAGCCAAGAACAAAAAGAGCCACACCAGCAGTGGCCATACGCTCACCAAAACTGGACAGCGGAAGACTGGAAAAATGTAGACTGAGTTTTTTGGTTGAGGTGGTGTGACAGTGTGGAAAATGTTCTCTGTCAATCAAAAGCCACCTCAAAATGTTTTTATTAACATTATAATAAGTTCAATGATCTTCAATAGCCTTTCAGTCTATGGATTTAAATCCAGTAGAACACATTTATAAAGTGGTAGAACAGAAGATGTGCATTAAAAATGCTCCTAATAAATCTGCAGAAATTAAGTGACGCAATTATGTCAACAAATATGAAACAGACTCATGAAGTAATGTTTCTAACATTTTGTGAAATTCATGCCACAAAATACTGAGGCTGTTTTGATAGCTGTAGTTTGTCCCTGTTCTTTCTCCAACTCAGTTAACTCACTTAACTACAATCTCCTAATCCCTCTTTTCTGAAGAACTCTGTCACATGTCACCAGTCAGCCAATCAGGAACTGTCCCTACATTCATTGTGCTGATTTGTTTTACCTGTGTTACATTAAATTAAGCTTGCTGTATTTAAACCTCTTTGTTAGCAATGTTTTCTTAGCGAAGTATTGCCAACACTCCTGTTTATAAATACGTTCTTGTTAAGTGTGTCTATATGCATGTGAATAATACAAACAAGATTATGTCTGATACTCAGTGTGAGAATACACTTTTAATATTAAGCATATATGTATGCAATTATTATTATTAATATATTGTGTGATTTAATCTAAATGAACATAACATAAAGTTAATATAAAATAAAAGGAAGCCATTCCAATGAAATTCAGCACAGCGCCCTGTGACCTGCTACAGTACTGCAACCTTTTGATCTGTCAGGATAAATTCCCAATAGCCATCTTTGAATGACCCCTAGAGATCATCCCCAAAGGATTGGAAAACCAGACCATGGTAACATCAGTAGGGTTGAATGCAGCTGAACTACTGCAAGGGACATACATCCTGACATAATGAAGATGTTTAGAATACAGTCATTAGGAGTGACTTATGTTCTGATGCAAAAAGAATGATGACATGCTGTGCGCATGTTCTAATGTCATCTTTTATAAAACGGAAACAGAAAATAAATCCACATTAAATTGAAAAAAAAAAAAAAAAAACAAGTCTTCATGATGATGTGTAGGAAGTTGTTGATGAATGAATGACGCTCTCATTTTGCGGAACAAAGGGATGTGACAGTGTAAGAGTGGTGGAACGCCGCTGATATAATAGCACAGATGTCTTGGTGCGATGGGGCTGTACCATGCAGACTGGCAGTAAAAATATCTCTGGATCCGCACCAGACGTGGCAAAGCACAACTGCGAGGCTGTTTTACTTATTAGAGTTACATTAGTGTCACTGCTAATGGGCTTAGTTAAAATACACTGTGAAGGTGCATCTGTGGAGCACATCTAACACTAACATATGTGGATATAAACATGTAAAAGTGTTAAAAAGCACTATACACAGGTGTTCTCCATGTGCTTCAGAATGGAATATGGAAGGAAGACATCATTAGGTTTTTTTTTTTTTGTGCACTTCATGTGCTGTCTTTCACACTTTGGTGGGAGTGATATCATCAAGAGTCAAAAACATTCTGGCTTTCAGCTAATTAGAGTTTGTTTAGAAAGTATAAATGAAGAAGCACTAGCTGAAGGGATAAAATATGCTCTAAAATTACAGCTATTTGATTGCAGCTAATACAGGCTTGCTTTGAAAATGCCCTTTCCTACATGTTTTAGTTTGCCATTTATAAAAAACTTTATCTCTCTGAAAATGTTTTGAAAACACATGTAAATAAGCACTGCTGTGCCATGTGGAGTAATGAAAAATAAACGGGGGCAACTCTGGGGACACCTATGTTTCAGTTAAAATTGAGATATTCAAAAGCACATATTGATATGATGCAATCAAAGTGAAACAATATATCAATATATTATCCCACCCCTTCTGGATACAGAAAACTACAGCTCTGAAAAAAAATAAGAGACCACTTAAAATGATGAGTTTCCTTAAATTTTACCAAATTGAAAACCTCTGGACTATAATTTGGTATATGAGAGGGAGATGGATGATCACAAGCCATCAAACCAAGCTGGACTGCTTGAATTTCTGCACCAAGAGTGGCATAAAGTTATCTAAAAGCAGTGTGTAAGACTGGTGGAGGAGAACATGCCAAGATGCATGAAAACTGTAATAAAAACCAGGTTTATTCCACCAAATACTGGTTTCTTAATCTTAAAACTTTATGAATATGAACTTGTTTTCTTTGCATTATTTGAGTTCTGAAAGCTTTGCATCGTTGTTATTTCAGCCATTTCTCATTTTCTGCAAATAAATGCTCTAAATGACAATATTTTATTTGGAATTTGGGAAAAATGTTGTCTATAGTTTATAGAATAAAACAACAATGTTCATTTTACTCAAACATTTACCTATAAATAGCAAAAAAAAAAGAGATGTACATACTTCACATTTGGCCCTCTCATGAGTTTTAATGTGTGCTTAAAAGCAGAATCACTGCTATTAATATAATCCTGTTCATATCATTACTGTGTGCTAAATTTGCAGTAAGTGTTATGAACACTCACTTAGCACTGTCTAGTGAGAATATAATACTTTTAAAAAACACAGGAAATAAAACCACTTTTCAAACTGGCAGGCTTCCAAAAAGCCTTCAGGTGCCTACTGCTGTGGCTGCTGCACTAAGCCTGCGCTGAGGGTGGTGAACCCACAGTACCCTGCAGCTATTCACAGTGTGGCTGGTCAAAACTGTAAGAAGACAAGGACACCATAGTCAGCAGTATCAAAAATCTTTTTATGCAAGTCAGTTTACTTGCTGGGTATCTTGGTAATGTTTCCAGGCCCTTATATATCCTTATGCAAGAACAGCCCCCTATCTGTTATAATGGGGAGAGACTAAAGGTCTAATTGAATTTTAACCATTTGAATAACATATTTTATATCACTTGATGCAATCTGATAAAAAACTCATAAACAGTTTATAACATTTGGCAACATTTTTTAACACTTGATTTTTTGGCTCGTTATGGCTTCTGTACTTGCGCAGATCTCCACAGCGAGGGACGCAACTCCACCCTCCTCTGCTTTTCGCGAAAGCAGCAAGCAGATTGGCTCGTTTTGCTGAAAGGCGGGACTTTGTCCGTAAACGAGCAACATGATTAGCGGTATGAAAAAACTTATTCATACAGAGCTCAGTGGCTTGTCTCCTTGTTAATAAAGTTTTTGGCAGTATTGACCATAGCTGAAGTTATACGAGACTGAGCTCTCCTTTAGCATTCTTTCAGTCCAAAACATGGAGGATCTCTCCATCTCTAACTCTCCCGTGCTGACCCAGTTCTGTCAGCAGAATGGCCTGTGAGCGCCGGGTTCCTGTTTATCTGCTCACCACTCGGTGTGACATTCCTGGCATGTATTCATTATAGCACATTTAGTACTGGCAGAGTGGCCTGTGCTCTACTGTAAACCACGACCATTCACACCTCATCACTGGAGCTGCTGAACCTTCAGGTGAATCGGGCCCTTAACGTCCTCTCTGAGAAACAAGGGCCATTTGATTCAATTTTAAGAAGAAAATTCCGGTGACACGGAGCAGCGACTTCCATTAAACAAACATGATGGATGTTCCAAGGCCATCCACTCAGCTAATTGATGCGCACTGCTGAGGCTACAGGCACGCAGCCTTTCTTTAAAACCTGTCATTTTAGAGCTAGTGGTTTTGTGTGTACTGCAACTTTTCTATGCTTTGCATTAAGTTGTATGGATGTAGATAACAAACACCCCAGATGAAAGCAGGAAAAGCAAAACAGACGATTTTCCCAAAAATCGTCAGTGTGCCTTTTAAAGCCACTCTGCTGAAGTGCAGCGTTATACAGGTGTTTCACTTTAGTTCTCTAACCATTTGGCCGTTCAGAGGTAAGTATTATCGGCCTCTAGTCTGCTTTTAACCTCGACTAGCACTACTGGAGCAGTACTAGCATTACCCGCTAAGCGCTAGCCATTCAGCCGCTCAGAGGTGAGTATTATCGGCCTGTAGTCTGCTTTTAACCCCTGGAGCAGCATTAGCATTATACACTAGCCACTTTAGCCATCTAAGCTTACTGTAAATAAACGGAAGTGCTTTACTCACCCAAATGAACAGTTTTCAGGAGAGAAATCTGTGTAGATTAATATCCAGCACTGGTTTGACTTGTCTAAAGTGTTTTTTTAAGAATTCCAGTTTTATTTACTTTGCTTAGTTTAGCTTTATTGCTGAATAAGAAGGAAAACATGGCTACACCCCTGTTCCTATCAAGTGCTGCTTAAAATACCCCTTATAAATGAAAATAGAACAGAAAATAGATGTTTATTGATAGCGCACCTTATAATCCGGTGCGCCTTAGTGTGAAAAAAAAAACGGTAGTTAACAGCAGGTTTATTGTTAGCCAAAAAATTTGTAACACAATTTGTGACACTAATTTCAAACACACTTCAAGGTGGCCATTTTTTCATAAGCATAATGCTCTCCCACACAGCAATGTCCTACGAATGTCTCCATCAGATTGCAAAACTAACTTGGTCTGCAAAATTGCCAGATTGCTCACCAAATGAGCATTCACGGGACTAGCTGCAACATTTACGGGCAAGTGAGCCACAGGAAGCCAAACAAAACCTGTATGCCTCCATACTGAATGAATATCATATCACAAATCTTATCTTAGCTATCCAGGCTAGAGGTTACCCAACAAGGTACTCCTTTTAATTGTACAGTTCTTCTTAATAAACATGCATGAACTGAGCCCTTAGCTTCCTCTCAAAAGAAGCGACGGCCATTTCATTCAATTCTTTTTTTATTCCAGTGAAATGGAGCAGCGACTTCCATTAAACATCATGATGGATGTTCCAAGTCCATCCGCTCGGCTAATTGATGCACATTGCTGAGGGCTGACAGAAAAAGAAACCCTGCAGCTATGTTTGTGTTCAGAGGCTCTAAGCTACACCCAGAAACACTATTGATTCTCCGATGACAAAACTTTGAGCGAGCCTCACACATCATTCTGTTATAACAAATGAGGGGAGGTTGGCAGCCTGAGGGGGAGCAGCGGGGGCAAGTGTTTGACAGCAGGCCAGCAGAAACATGACCCATGCATTAGTCACTCTATGTGTGCTAAAGTAGTCTGGGCTGTGTTGTGTTATTTGGAGCCTGACAAAGCCCTCCTAGCTGGGGTAGGCGTCTGAGCTGAGCTGAGCTATCGGAGGGCCGAGCTCTCTACACCTGTCCACCTGGCTTATATTACTGTCACTGTGGCACGTGCAGACCGCTCTCAGGCAGGGCTAAACGCAAGCCCCATAGGAAACAGACAGGGCAGCGGTGCTTAAATGCTAATTACAGTGCCAGTGATGGATGGGGTCGGGTAATGCTGTTAGTTTTCAGGGCCGGCTCAACAAAGAGAGATGGATTTCAGAACATATGACTCATTACCTGAGCCAGCACCACTGCCACTGACAGTTAACAGCCGCATTAAATTAGCAATTTATAATGAATGTACACCAATCAAGCATAACATTATGACCACCTCCGTGTTTCTATATATATATATTACCAATTTTTTAGCTCCACTAAGCATATAGGACAGCATATAGTTTCACTGCATATTTATTTTCCTTATTTAAGCCCCAAAGAGCAGGTATTATTTGAGTGTGTTCATTTTCAGCACTGCAGAGACACTGACATGGTGGTGGGGAGGTGTTAAGTTGTGCTGTTATGAGTGGATCAGAAACAACAGTTCTGCTGGAGTTTTTAAACACTTCAGTGTCACTGCTTGACTGAAAATAGTCCACCAACAATGATACACCACCCAAATAATACCTGTTGGTCCTGACAATTATAGAACAGGATGAAAGGAGGATAATAAAGTATGCAGATAAACAAAATGATTAGAGTATGCAACTACACAACAGAACTAAAAGGTGTTCAGATATGGTCAGTGGAGCTAACGGATGTAGAAACAAGGAAGTGACTGTAATGTTATAATAAACTAAACGTTTCACTTAATACACACACAACCCTCCAATTTTTTTCCCCCTCTGGAACCTTCTGTGAGAATGAGTGAGAAGGAAATGACATCATGAGAAAATGTAGCGTAAAAAAAGGAAACGCAATACAAGCTCGGAACCGAACAAGCTTTCACAGTGGAAAAACGGTTCTCCAAAAAAACAGAAAAGCAGCAAACATCTGGACTGTGGGGCAAACACTGAGCTATAATGACCGGGTTTGTGAGCTATACAGCCGAGGAGGGCATCTAGGCGCAGCAAGGCATAATGTATGTCACACTCCTTTCAGGCACTTCTAAAAATAAAGCTCTTAAGAACATGTTTCTTTTCACCTGTCTGTCCACTTGCCTTCAGGGTTCTGTAAAGCAGCAGATTTCACTGTTACGAGCTAGCAGCGTTGGACACTGATTGCAGGCTTTTTCACTCGTAAGTGCAGCTATTTTGAGCGACATTTCATTCATTAAGCGTGGAGCAACATGCCTCAGCTTTCAAAAGTGCTAATTCTCTTTGACTTGTTCGTGCGTCGAGCCAAAGTGGTGATGGCGGCATGGACATAAATTTTACGTTCCTTTCCCTATGGGATCTATGTGGGGAGTCCTTGGGGGAAACGGCATACGTCTCAAGCAGTCATTTATGGTCTGTAAGATACACGCCTGGGGGAATATAATAGTTCCTTATGAAGGTCATATAAATGCATGATATTGGAGAATGTACTCCCTATGCTGAAGTGCTCCACAGAGTGTGTGGATTTCCATTGCTGAGGCCCTTTCACAGCGAGTGCCATTTTTAAGACCAAAAAAACAAAATGACTGCAATATATTGTCATTTCACAATTGTTTTATACCACTGATTTAATAATACTATAATAACAATGCAATACAATGCAATTACACACTTTTAAAGCACAATAAACTTATTTATTAAACTACTTATGTTATTTATAAACTGGAAGAGGAATACAAACATTTTTAAATACTCCACATGGATAAAATAAAAAAGTAAAAATGTTTTTAAACAAGGTTGACATATCGCCTAATTCGCATTAATTGACATTAATAATCTCAACTTGCTAACAAAATCATAATGGCCAAGATTAAGATCAGCAAACATGATTAAGCTCATGTCCATATATTATACAATAAGTTGCTTACATAATTATTGTGACATGTCTATGAACACATGTATATTACTGGTGTCTTTCACTGATTTCACTGAAACTAAAGGACTGTAAAGCTGTGTGATGTTTTTTTTAGGCTGTTGGATGCCTTGTGATTGCAGACAAAACAAATGAATTTCAAGGCAGAGGCAGAACAACTGATCTTGTTCATTGCTGAAGCAAAAATGTAAATCAATACATTTAATTTATTGATACAATTTAATTTTGATATCAATATAAACAAAAAATGTCCCCACAGCCCAACAGATCTACTGTAAAATATTGGTCTCTTACAAGCAATGCTTAAAACTTAACACATTTAACCTTATCTGAAACCCCATCCTCTCGTAATTACTGGCACCTCCTCAACCTCACTGGGCCAAAAACTCTATATTCACTACTGAACAAAATGAAGCACTCCTACATAGAGTGCGATTCCATTAGAAACAAGCTTATCCAGGACCTATTGCAGTGTACAAATAATGCCACTGAAAATCAATATCAGAGCCATAAGTGGCTTATACAGCCTGATAGGCCTAATCAAGCTCACCATTAACCTAATGGACTTCATGCAGCATTAGTCAAAGTCAATTTTTGCAATAACAGGATTCTCAGCCTTCAGAGAAAGTGAGATCTCTCTTATTACGGCACATCAAAGCTATTTGCAAAAATGACAAAAATGTGTGATAGAGGTGTCTATTAGTCTGTTGGTCAAATAATTCACTCTGTAATTTAAAAACTATGATAAATTAATGGAGAAAGTTCTGCTGACTTCTGACCTTATAAAGGGATGTGGTGTTAACAGGAGATAAAATTTTGGGACAGTATCCCAGACAGGCATTAAGTCAAGTCTTGGACTGCACAGTATTTTGAATAGAGATTTCCAGCTGAAAGAAAAAAATATAATCTATGACAAGGCTTAAAGTGACCCATGACCTCCTGTCTCTCAACACACAGGAAGTTGGATGGTTGTGCCACTCCAGATCTGTGAATGCGTGTTCCCTCCTATGCTTAAAAAAGAACAGAAAGGTAAATATACTTTTAAATACATTTTATGTAGCGTAAATTCACAATTTTGGAGTGGCACAACAGTCTAACTGCCTGCACATCAAGTATAAGGAGATCATATGTTCAAATCCCAAACAGGGCGCAGTGTTCCATTGCAAAAAGTCTCCTGGACTGTTGATATGCTACAGGTGCTACAAGTCCCAACCTACAGACGGGAGAAAACTAGGAGTGTTGGAAAATATAGAGATATTAAAGTAACACAATTTTATGTTTCGCAATACTGTTTTGTTCTTAAAAACACAGTATTGTTTTTTTTATGAATAATCATTAACATGCCAAAACTGGTATCAGACGACAGAGATTAATTTTCTGTTGTGTTGAATGTGTTGACCCTAGATAGATAGAAGTGTTGTCTCTGGACAGCATTGTATTAAAAGTAAACTTTCCTATAACTTCTACTTTATGCATATTGTTGCTTTTCGCTTTTTGTTCATTTTTTTAGTTTACTACTAATTTAAACCCTAGAGTTGAAATTTTGTAATGAATGGATCAATAGAAGTTCTCCAAAATTACGTGAAACAAACTATTTTTACTTTGACTTCCATTGAAAGTCCAGAAGGATTCATCTCTTTCCTATAAAGTTGCTGTTTTTGAGATTTTTTATTTATTTATTTATGTGACAGGGATGTTATGATGTGATCATAATGTGATCTGATGTGAATGGTTCAATTTGTAATAAACAACATACAGGTAACAAAAGTTTTCTACTCTACCCTTTGTTAAAATTTAGGCAAGAAGATACATCAGAGGTCCCATGGAACCTATTAGAACAAATTCAAAGGCATGTTAACAGTAGTGATCATCCTAAGAGGAAAGGTGTGACTGAGCATTAGAGCCTGACGCACTTGCCGCCGTGTTTGTGAGACTCAGTCTGAGACATGAAAAGAGGCAGATTCTGGCCTGAGGGCGAAGCAGACAGTAAGCTGCTTTCTGAGGAGGTGCAGCGTGCGCTAACACAGGACGACGTGGTTAATGCGGCAGTGCATGCTAAATGACTGCCTGAAGGACACTCGGCCAGAAGACATATTGTGGCGCGCTCTCCCCCCACATTGTCCAGACTCGCTTTGGCAAATGACTTGTAAAATAGCCAAAACAGAATCTGCTTCCCTCCTTCAAGATTCATGATGGTAATAACCGGCTGCCAGCAGCCGAGCTTCCAGGAACTTCTCCCGTTCCTCCTGACGCAGGCAAACATAACTCCTGGTACAAAAATTGTGCAATGAATCAGAACGTTTTAGGCTGGATTGCCGTAAATGAACAAAGTGGGGTAAAGTGATGAGCACAAAGAAAAAGGAGAGGAACTGTCACAGATCCAGAGTAAAGACTGCAAAGTTGTTTTGCCATCAGACGCTTTCAGACACTTTCCTCGCTATAAAACTGCTGCCATCCAGGGCATGCATAGTGGGAGGGGCACAAACCACTCAGAGAAGATGTTTTATAAAAAGGCCATCTGTTGCAGTGTCACTTTCATTCATGAGCCAACAGTAGGCTAATCTTAAAAAGCGTTCCCTCTCTATAAGAAAGAAAAAGAGAGAGAGAGAAGCAAAGAGAGCAAATCCTTTAGAATGAGGATCAGGGACTCAGTGACAGGCCAACATTAACGCCACTCCCCCTTCTCTTTTCTGCCCTTATGACCCCAGTTACAAGCCAGCTCTTGAAAGGCTGCCTCCTTTACTGCAGGCTCTGAATGATGCAAGCCAGAAGAGCAGCCTTGCACTCAGAACTCATCTCGCATATCCGCTTCAGAGGTTCCCTGCTCCCTGTCTCACAAACCAGTCAGAAGGTCCACTGCTCAATTGGTAACGCTATAATAAAGGACAAATCAAGGTTTATGGCTTTGTTTGACTGCAGAGAGGATTTACAGTGTGTCTGAGTCATATACGAAGAGCTTGAATTTTTCTGAACACTCCCCAACCCACCGCCTTTATCAGTCACGGCATAAGTGACTTCTATGTTTATTTCAAATGAAAAAAGGCTGCTAGATTAAATTTCAAAGACTGTAATGGATGACAGCTTAATGCACACTTAGTAAGTTCAAACTTGCTTACAAGCTCTTCTTCCAATGGACCTGCGTGCACAAAAGACACTCTTCCATCAAAGGAAATAATAACGAGATGCACACATTTGTACAAGGATGGCTACTATCAGGGATTATGTTGATTTTTTAAAAGTCCTTCCATTCATTACCGTAATTCTTTAAAAGCATCTCTCTTTGTTGTCCATGCTGATGGAATTCACAACGTGCAGGTAAGTAATCTATTTAATTACTTACGAGCCCACAATAAAGGCTACCTGCTTAACACAAATGAGAAAAACTCCCCCCACCTCGCAAATAGTGTGGAAATGCAACCCTGATCATTTATAGGTTGAACACTGCTGTAAAAGCGAAGCCATTAAGGACTCGACGTAAGGAGTTTATTTCTTGTAGTCCATTTATTTTGACTCCTTAGCGACTAAAATGAGTGGCACAATGTTTCTGCTGCAGAACATGATCAAGAGCACTGTGTGGGCTGCATGTGTTTGTATGTGGGAGGGTGTATGCGGATGTGTGTGTGATGTGTGTGGGCTTAACATCAAGACGCACCAGGAACTCGGCACCCAGCGCAGATTTCAAATAATTTGGCTTGAAACTGGAATCCAGCATATTGGGTTTCATTTGAAATGAAACTACCACATCACTATTTATTTAAAATGTGGAATGTAAGCTTCAATTTGAGGAGTTCAATTTGAACTAGGGAACCATATAAGAATATGAGCTCTTTTGTACATAGACACTATTTTTCTGGTACCGTAATCCAAAGTAATTGGATAAATATATGGAACCTAAACCTAACATAACATTACATTTATAAGTTAATCAATCATTATCATTTGCAATAACCGAGGTCCATAAGCCATGGACCTAAATAGCCTCATATGCTGGGGTATTTTTTTTTTCCCTGGCGATGCTCAGCCAGGCTTGTAATGCAATCATGTTCAGTTCATGCTCATATCAGGAGATGTTTGCCTTCAGCCTGGTCTTCAATAAATGAAATGCATTCTCAGTGGGATTCAGGTCAGGTGATCGACTTCGCTGCCAGTCAAGAACATTCCACATTTAAGTCCTGAAATCTCCAAACTGCTAATAATACCAATATATGCTTCAGGTCATTCTTCTGCTGCAGGGCAGAGTGAGAGTCTGGATGTCAGCCATTAAGATGTCCCTATATAGTTTTAGGATTTGTCCTTTTATAGCATCTATTTCTGCCTACTTGCAGCACATTAATACATGACTGCATTGCATTGATCCAAAAAGATTAATTGTATTTTGTACCTTATCTATTCTGCAACATTCTGACAAAGTTTCTTTCCTTTAGTGTTTGGCAAAAAATATCACTAAAATTAATGTTTACTGTGTGGAAGCCATCTAAACCGCTAGTCTCCAATCTTGCTCCAGTAGAGCTCCCTTTGAGCTCCCTTCCCACAGATCCAACACTTATCCAGCCCACCTGATCCCATTAATTACTGCTTTCAGAAGTCCTTAATTGGCTGGTGGGGTGTGTTAGATTTGGGCTGAAGTTGAAAACAACAGGTGCCAGTTAGCTCTGTTGGAGGAGGGCTGGAGACTAAAGGCCTCAGCATACTTTGCTCGCTTGGCTTTAGCAACCAGTGAAACATAACTGCAGAAAAAACAAATAACTACAGGCATCGCACAGGGGCTTCACTCAGCATGTAGCACACATGAAAGCTGGTAGAACTCCACAGATGAAGACACTACAAAACAATGCCTGTGTACCTAACAGGCAAATGAAACCACAAGAAGTATTCAAGCTTGTAAGCCTGTGAAAAGGTATTCAGCTTTGTGCAACAATCACAAACTTAATAAGGCCTTAGTAAGTCCCGCCTATTTGGAGATCTAAAGTTGTCACACTAGATAAGCTTTGCTTATAGGCTCCAAAATCCCAATCCTCCAGAGTGTCCAGCTTTTCTGTTGTCATAAATGCCAAACATACACTAGAAGACTCTGAAAAGACTCTGAAAATGCTTTTAGAAGACATTAAAGATTAAATTTATCAGAAAGCTAAGAAAGCTAACTTTTACCGTATGATCAATATGGAACACTGCAATTGTAAGAAAAAAAAAAAACATCATTTTATTTTGATATTGGAAATTTGTCTATGGGATCTTTTAGGGGTTCTTTAATTTGAAACCCCTTACAGTACTTTGAGGAACCTTCTAGAGGAACATTTTTTTAAGAAAACTGTTTCCTAAATGGTTCTTAAAGCACCTTAAAGAACCTCCAAACGTTCCTTAAGGAGTTTGTAATTTTAACAGTGCAGTCTGTGAGAATCTAGTTTTTCCAGAATCTCATTCTAAATCTGTTTCCTTTCACCTCCACATATTGCTCATTTTCACCATTTTCTGCAAATCAATGATGCTAAAACTGTAGGTCAAGCCTTCATCAGCTCTCGTATTGATTGCTGTAATTCCCTGTTTACCTGCTTTTAAATCCCTGTCTTCCTGCTAAACAACTCAATTGACTTCAGTACATTCAAAGTTCTATACTCCACTGGCAGAATTTTAACACACACACACATGCACACATAAAAACATCTGCACATATTACTCTTGTTATCAGCTACTCTGGTTATCTATTTCTTCATTTGATCAAAGAAAAAAAATGGTCTTCCACAATTGATCTTATCTTTTAGAACTTCTTCGTCTTTACATCCCCTCTCGCACTCTCAGATCCTCTAGTAGTAAACAGATTTTTATACCTCATGCTAGACTCTTTTCTTTGTGCGAGGTAGGCCATTTTGTAGCACCAAAACTTTGGAATTTACTTCTGAGGGCGTTTTCCCACCTGAAAATCTGGACCAGAGTGCGCACCAATGTTGATTAGATTTTAGTTTTCATGAGTACACTAAAGAACTTTCCTACACCCTGTTATCATCACCTGCGTGGACTGTGACGCCCTATACTTCACACTGATTGGTTTTGTTAAATGTGGTTGAATTGCTTTTCCAGGTGTTGTGCTGAATTCTGCCTCCCTGCCAGACTGAGACTGAACAGATTATCCTCAGATTACTTTTATTTTTGTTTCTGAATAAGGGTTTATCTACAGTTACAGCGGATACAGAAATCACAAATTATATAAGCATTGCTTGCAAACTGCACTCTGATTCGTGTGTCAGATATTAGAACAAAAAGGCTCTTTTTTCTTCTGTATTGGTTGAGGTAGTTGATAGTTCAGCTGATTCAGAAACTGAGTATTTCCTGTGTGCTACCTTCACTTCTTTTCTCCAATTCCTTTCCTTTTTTTTTCCCAGAGCTTTTCAGTTTTTTAAATCTGTACTGTTTGTTGATCCAGCGCTGGAGTTGTAGGCATCACTAACCACTTTTAACCATTTCCAGCCTTCACCAGAGCACGGAGATAGATTATGCACTAAAACTACATAGTGTTTTATACTGGTATGTGAGTGCAGAGTGATGGCTTGCCTGAGCATTTTTCTTGAAACAAAAGCATGTGAAAGTTTTAGCACGCCTGGTGAAAATGTTTGCTACTTTGAATAATTACATGAGTTAAAGAAGTAGAACTAATCTCTAAAATGTACACAGTTTAAAAGAAAATTGAGTGAAAAGGTAAAGTGCCGGCGCTCAGAGGGAGCACAATTGGCCCTGCTTCCTCCGGGTGGGTAGATGGCGCTCTCTCCCCACATCACTCCTACGGTAATGTCTGCAGCACAGGGCGTCTGTGAGCTGATGTACCGGAGCCAAACCACTGCGCTTTCCTCTCAGCGCGCTGGCTGCTCGGCAATGCTGCATCAGCAGCAGCTCGAAAAGAAGCGGTGATTGACTTTAGGTGCTGGTCAACGAATTAGAATAATTTGAAATAGTGCAATCATGAAATTCTTTGAATGCATTTTTTGTGCAGAAAGCAAATCAGGTGTTCACCGCACCTGTCCTACTCGTTAGACTAATCACAGAACTCGTTACCTGGAAAAAAAATTTGCTCAGCTGAGCTTTCCAAAAGGCCCATTTAGGCCATTTAACTGTGACACTGTTGTTTTATTTAATTAGAATAATGGAGAAACCGTTTAATTGAATTAGAATAATTTTTATTATAATTACAATCATCACTTTCTCAGTATTTTGTGGCTGCCCCCTTGGCTTGTATGACTGCCTGAAGTCTCCGCGGCATCGATTTGACCAGCTTGTCGCAAGTTTCCGCACTCACAGCTTCCCAGGCAGTGGCGATGTTCTGCTTCAGTTGGTCCAGCGTAGTAGGCTTTCTGTCGCGAATTTTCCGCTTCACGATGGCCCAAAGGTTTTCAATGACATTGAGGTCAGGCGAGTTGGCCGGCCATGCCAAAACTTCAAGCTGTTTTTTAGTGAACCAATCTTTGGTCGACTTTGCCGCATGAGCCGGTGCAAGATCCTGTTGAAATATGAAGTCTTCTTCGCCGAACTGTTCCTCAACAGTCGGAATCAGGAACGTTTCCAGAACATCTTGATATACGGCAGCATTGACAGTCTTCTTGAGGAAGCAGAGTTTCCCTACACCTCGAGCGGACATGCATCCCCAGACCATAACGCTCTGGGGAAACTTGACGGATCTTTTCACGCACTCGTGGTTGTAGGTTTCGCCACCACAACGCCAGACACGAGGACCTTGGTCACCGAAGGAGATGCAGAAGCGTGATTCGTCACTGAAGACCATTTTCTGCCAGTCTTCAGCAGTCCACTCGCCGTGTTCTTTGGCCCACTTCAGCCGTTTCTCCATTTGTTTCTTGTTCAGCATCGGTTTTACTGCTGGAACGTGAGATTTGAAGCCGAGTTCGCGCAGACGACGGTAAGTGGTTGATCTGGAGACGTCAGCGCCGGTCTGCTTGTTCCACAAGTCGTGAGCTCGGAAGTGGACTTGAACCGGTTGCTGACTGCGATCTTTCTCAGCTGCTTGTTGTCGCGAGCAGAAGTTTTTCGGACGCCGGAACAGTTGGTGCGCTTGCTGCAGTTTTTCTTGAGAGCTTTGCAGACGGAAGGCTGGCTGATGCCGAGCTGCTCAGCAATTTTAGTTTGGGTCAAGCCTTGTTGGCGAAGGGCTTGAATTTGAGCCACTATTCCGGTTGAGAGGTCGCGCTGCTTACCCATGATTGATTTTACAACTTAGAAATTCTACTCAACCCTGACTTTATATTGCACAGTGAACTCTTCACAGAAAACAAAAATTCGAGCATTTATTCTAATTCAATGAAACGGTTTCTCCATTATTCTAATTCAATAAAACAACAGTGTCACAGTTAAATGGCCTAAATGGGCCTTTTGGAAAGCTCAGCTGAGCAAATTTTTTTCCAGGTAACGAGTTCTGTGATTAGTCTAACGAGTAGGACAGGTGCGGTGAACACCTGATTTGCTTTCTGCACAAAAAATGCATTCAAAGAATTTCATGATTGCACTATTTCAAATTATTCTAATTCGTTGACGTTGTACATGTATCAGAGGAAGCATGTGCTAGTCTTCACCCTCCTGGTGTGTTGGGGCATCACTAGTGAAAGGGGGATCCTAATTAGTGGGTTGGGTAATTGGCCATGTAAATTGGGGAGAAAATTGGAAAAATTTGAAATAAAAACAAAAAAAGAGAAATGCTTAAAATAACATTTTAGCAAGTCTTGGAGGATTTTTTGATAGCACGAATAAAGATATTCTTGGAGACAAAAGGGTGTAGAGTTTCTTAAATGGGGGTAGAGTGGACATGTTTTGTACTGGGCAGCCAGTGGAATGAAAAATCTTTTACTGGTAGAGGTACTGGTATATTCCACTAAATGCAGCAAATACAACAAATTCTGAAATAAGACATCAAACCTGTTAATGCAATACTAGGTACCATTTTTACCTTAAAAAACAGTTTCAAAATTTTGGTCCCATTTACACCTGGTATTAACATGTGTTCTGGACAACTGACATTTTACTGGCATTTTAAACGTGTCTCCTTTGACATTCTGTATGTTAAGAGCATTGCAGTTTTCTTTGTAAATCTAGATGAGGCACTTAGTTTCACTTGCACACCAAGCATAAGTATCACCTTTATCCATTTGCTTGTTATTGTATAATGCTCAGCTAACCCGTATGGAAGGCAGATGGTTTGGTATCACAGTTATTATATATGTTTCAGCCATGATCCAGTAAATGCAGATGGTTCTTAGCTGTCAAAGATGCATTAAGCATGTTGGTGTTGACACTATAATAATAAAAAATGGTGACATGCATCTCAAACCACCTCTGAATGTGATTTAAGTGACTGTATTACAATGCATCCTCAAGATGCTTTGTACCCTTTTCACACATGCACTTTGTGCTGGCCATCTATGTGAAGAATAACACACAAATTACACATCCTGACTGTAGAGAGCCCAGGAGCACAAAATGACAATTTTACACTGTGTTGCTTTAAAAAAAATCTGACCTCTACAGCAGGATAATGATCCTAAACACACCTCAAAATCCACATTGGACTACTTCAAAAAGCACAATATGAAGCCTTTTCATCACCCTCACAGTCCCCTGACCTAAACATCATTAAAAATGTCTGCGGGTAGACCTCAGAAGAACAGTAAAGCAAGACGGCCTTAGAATCTAACAGATGCTGTGCAAGGAAGAATGGACAAAAAAAATCCCCACAACAAGAATTAAAAGACTCCTAGCTGGCTACTAACAGCATTTACAAGCTGTGATACCAAAACTATGATACTGTGATGTGTCCCATAAGGGGAGTTTATTACTCCATGGAGGGTGATCAGACTTATCTTGCTTAAGTATTAAGTATATAAAGAAACTGGTCATATTTAAAGAAAAAATACATGGCAAATTACAGAAAGGGTGTAAAATGACTGCTGCAGCCCAATTTCAAAAGACTGGAGAGTGCAGTCTGCTACACAGGTTGCCAGGTTGAGGACACAGAATTTAAGAACTTTTGCAATGGCAAGCGAGTCATACTTTAAGTGGATGAGCTAATGTATAGCTTTGCAGTGGTTTTATTATTTGTATATTATAAACCAGCATTACCCAAGGCTAAGTCTGTTATCATTATCATGTATTATCATTTATAAGCACTTTAACCAGCAAGCAAGTTAAAATGGCTTAAAATTTCCATCCCAACCAGCGGTTGAAATAAATTATCTAGCCATGGTTGGCTAACCTTAGCTGAAGTTTAGGGTTTACCTGTTAAGAACACAAATAGCAAGCTTGGCTCCTGTGTAATGCCTTGCCAATATTCACTTATGTTTTACTCTGGTCTTTGGGCTCTTTAGAAGGATGTTAATGTTTTTTATGTTAAATAGTATTTAGCTCATTTTAATTCTCTCTCTGTTGCTTGCTTCTATGGCTGCATAAACTGTGTTTTTTTTGCTGTTGTGGTCAATACCTGGCAACTCGGATGTTGAAATAGGACTAGGGAATGGGCAGAAGGTGGGATCAAAGGCTAAAACATGAACAGATTACTGCTTCATAATGAACAATTAAAGAGTAACAAACTGGCAACATTCTGAAGGACTGCTGTCAGGAGATGCCAGTATATAAACTGTTTAAGCATGTGTTACGACCCCTGGTCGTATTGGTTTTTCTTTGTGTGTCCTCTGTGCTGTTTGTGTTTAGTTTTTTTTAGTTGCAGGACCATGATTGGCCACCAGGGGCACACTCTATAAAAGGACAGGAGGAAACTTGACCTGGGAGAGACGTTCAGGGCTCCTCCCCTTTCCTGACCTGGAACAACTTCCTGCTCAGACCAACCCAGCATCTCCATTTTGATATTCTGTGTGTTGCTTTCGTTTTTGCTTCAATATACATTATTCTTTGGGTAAAGTAGGGGGTGAGTGCCATTTTGTTTTGCTACCTTTTCTCCTGTTTTGGTGACAGGGAATCAGGGTAGTTTGTGTGTTTTGTTTTCTTTATTTTGCAGGTTCAGTTAGTTTTCTTTGTTTGTTAGTTGGTTTTATTTGTTATTTTGGCATATGCTCACTTCTGAAGCCATATTCCCTTAATGTTCTCAGTAAAATCGTTCTGATTTAATTCATTTTTGGTGTCTGGTGTTTGGTCTGGCAGAGGGTCTGGGGAGAAAGCCCACTCTCGTTTTCTGTTACGGCCTGACCCTAGACCAGGTTGTAACACATGTTTCCTTAATTTCTGATGTCACATTCTGATAATTTTATGAGATACAGACAGTGACGCCAATTTTAAATATGCATGTAGTCTACTTTGTGTGGAGCAATGGTGTTATATACTATATACTATACTGGCAGGCACACATTATTAAAAAAAAACTACTCTGAATTCTGTATGAATCAAATATATTATTTTTAACTAAGAGCTTTAGTTCCTTGACCAGGGATTCATTATTTCATTCTTAATTTTTTTCTCTTCCAGTGAGACGCCGCAGAGCACAGACCATTAATATGGTCACTGCATGAAAAAGGTCAAGTGACTGAAAAAGACAAATAAAGATGGTGGGGGAAGTTCTACTGACAGTCTTTCACGCCCCTGCACTATATTTCACAGATGCAGTGGTGCGCTCTGAACCATGAACAGTTCCTTTTTTTCCTCCACATTGCTACAGCTTTATCTTTCCCTCTTTCTCCCCATTAGACTTTGCCTTAGCTCTTATGTATACAATGGCATTTGAGTCCTTCACAATTCACTGTACAAATTATACACCTCTGTATTACAGCTGACATTCTGCACATGCTTTAAGAGCTGGAGTGTCAAGCCCAAGTAACAAAACCCATGTGACTGCCCAATTACTTATGAATGTGTTTGGTGCTGCTCTGACTGCTCGCCTGTTGATTGTACTAAAAGTATCATGTGGAACCTAATTAGCTTGGTAATCACAGTGTTGGGTATGATTTAGCAGCTGAACATGTCGCGAGGCGCCACTAAAGTTACCATGGAAACAGCAACATCACACAGTACGAATTCAATTCGCCTGCAAAATTAAACTCTGATTTGCTGGCGCTTTTATGGCTAAACGCGGTGTGACTGACATGACAGCGGCTTATTACTGCATTCTCGTCATGTGTTGTGAGCGCAAGTTGGAAGAAAATGAAGAAGAAACTGCATGCAGTGCACTCAAATTATGTGCAGCTGAGAGACCTTACGTTCATCCATCTTTCAGTGTTTACCCGACTAAATAAAGGATGCATAGGTTATGTTCACACAGCAGGGAAAACTCCAACGTTTCTTCATAAAATACAGGGTTTATTTTTTATGTTTTCACATGACCCTAAAATAATAATCACAATATTTCATGGTATTTTCGTGAAAACGATACTCTTGTCGATATGACAAAACACTGAGTTAAAACAATTATTTCATGAATACACTACTACAAAATGAAAATAATATTTTATTATTACACTCCCCTAACTGAGATATTAAAATATACAATCATTTTATCAGATTTGTAACAGAAGTCAATGATTTAGAATGTCATGATACTAATAATGCACTCCAAATATTTCTATATATCAAGGATTAAAGCAAAATAAATGATACTTAACTGATAAAATCTGTCTCTAGTTGATTTATAGTGGGAAATGAGAACAGTGTGAATTTTTGTTTTATTAAAACAGCAAAAAAGTAGTACCATGATGTGATAATTAGGCATGGGTGATATTTCAGAGTATAATATCGTTCACGTTATTAAAAAATGTTGGTGATATTATTGCGTATGATACAATATGGCACACCCTGATTATCACACTAGCTTTTTATGGGTAACCTGCGTCGAACATTCATCTGAACAGTTTTGTTTTATATTAAAATTGGTATAATAAGTTACAGTTTTTTTCAACATCACAGGAGCTATCAAAGAGATTTAGTGGCTTAGTGATGGGCTTTTAATGTGTGCCCTTGATTTTGGTATACTTGGGTATACTTTTTTTAGCTTTTTTTTTATCTGGCACTGAAGCCACACCCTCCTGTGGTCGTATTTTCTATAAACATGGTGCAGTTATGACACAAACCTTCTAAAGAGACATCACCCCATCTGCCATCTCACTATCCTGCCACTGAAAACCTTCCTCACTTCTTTTGTCCATTTTCACTTCTGGTCAAATCTATTTTCTATTTTATTTCTATTTTATGTAAAAATCACATGCATTGCTATGAAAGTGAAAATCTCCAAAAATTACATATGACTAAAAATATAACATTTGTTTTTCTTTTACCTGCTGTGTAAATGTAGCTTTAGAAGCTGTGTGTTGTGTTATTGTTGTTAACCGTGTGTGTGTGTGTCTGACCTGTCCAGAGATATGCAGCACAGGTGCAGGATGGAGGCAGTGGTCAGCAGCACGTCCAGCGAGGTGCGGACCAGGCAGAAGGTCTCGCCATAGATCCAGTTGTGATGGATCAGCTCAATGGCTCCAAACGGCATAACCAGAACTGACACCAGTAGGTCAGCGAAGGCCAGCGACACTATGAAGTAATTGGTCTTAATTTTCCTGAAGAAACAAAAGGGTAAAGATTATAATTTTATATATCATAACAGTCACACAAAAACCTCATATCTCACATTTCAAAAAAATTAAAAAACGTTATTTACCAACATAACTCGAACTTAAACACTTTCTGATTAATAAAAGGTTTATTCTAATCCATTTTGTAGCAATTGTATTGGATCACTCACTATGATATTTGGACAGAATGTAAATAAAAAACAATTGACAGATTCACATTCTGTCAAAATGTATGACAATATATAATGGTTATAGTAGCTGTTGTATTAATCCTTCTTTGTTGTTGTAGCTTAAGAGCTGGAGATCAACAAAAGGCCATATAATATAATTATAGGCATGTTCATAGAGTTTAATCAAAGAATATAAAACATATACATATAAAAACATAAGACATAGCAATCAGCATATATAAAAATTATTAATTTAATTAAAATTCAAATGAAGGTAAAATAAGTAAATATTACTTTATTTATTAAAGTAAATTAGAAAAATACTATTCATTTGTGACAACTGTTAAAATCAGTTGTTATATTAAATTAAAAAAGCCATGTAGCTACAGCGATGGCATTAAAATTATAGGTGAATTAACTTGGTGACCTTTTTTTATATGGGGAAACTCATATTCTCCTTCAGACCACTTCATATTTGAGTGAATAAATTAAACGTAGGCTGCAGAATGAAGGTATGAGAAGAGACCAAGTGTGTGTGTCTACGTGTGTGTGTGTCTATGTGTGTGTGTGTCTATGTGTGTGTGTGGTAATCTCTTGATAGGATGTCATACTGTGCTTGAGAAAGACCAGGCCCTCTGGCACTCCATTAATGACTAATAAAACTCTGGTTGAGGCAACAGGCCACGAGAGGCAGTGAACACACAGTGCTATATATAGCCCACTGAGAACCTTTAAACGGACTCAAATCACTCTATCATCTTCGCCAAAACATGGCATCAAAAATGCGCTCCAGCTGCCTGCTAACAATACTCATCTGTAGAAGAATATAGACTTGGACAGCAATGGCTTTTTCAGCCCGGCACATTTGACGTCAATTTGACATCAGATAATTATGCCATCAGATTATATGGCAGTGTTTACCAAATCCTTTAGACACGTCGTTAAAGTATAATGGTACCAGATGGCCCCTGCAACCCTGAGACTGATGCATTCTGATCAGACAATTTTCACAGTATTATTAACGTCTCAGTGAGGCAAAGCTTGACAGGTCACATATTGAACCATCCTCCTTAGTAAAGCTACAATCTCTGATATATCATGTTATGGGTTATTTTAAATAGGATTTTAACATGATTTGAAGTAAACAAAGTTGTTTTAATAAACATTAAGCCAGTCAATATTCTGGTTTGGTTCCAGTTTACAACAACCTGAGCTGAGGGGATCAAGGGGTCTCAGCCTGCAAAATTCTGATTAGCTGCTCAGGTGCGCTGGAACAGAGTAGAAAATGCACACTGACTGACTAAGAGGTTTTAGGGATGTGCAAAATGCAGCTAGGTATTCCCACATCATCAGATTCATGCAGATGCAACAATGTTTTTGTGGAGAATAGGTTTTGACACGTTGCCTCAGAGGACCTGGGAATGCTGACACTTCGGAACTGTGTAAATTGTGAGCTGTTATCTAGTGAATGAGATTAAACACTGGTCAGCATGCTCAAGGCGAGGCAACATAGAGCCTGAGAGTGGATGGAAGATGGATGGGACAAATCTCGATTCAAAGTGTCACTGCCACCAGCCGTAGAGAGCGCAATGGGTGGTAATGACTGTGGGAAGGAGAATGTTATAAAGATTATTATTCTAATACTATATTAAAAGTCATGAGACATGATACTAGTTGTTGTCCCATGACATTTGGCATGTCACTGTACTTATTGCTATATTAAATGCACATATATTTAGCAAAGAACCACCACCAGTCAGAAACTCAATACACTCATAAAAAAGGGGTTCTATAAAGGAGCTTCAGTAAAGGCAGTGGTTCTACAGATGTAAATGTTTTGAACTCTTAAATGGCTGTTTGCTTAGTTAAATGTTTAGTTATACAAAATAAAATCATCTTATAAATGTTATAAATATAAATAAAGCACCAAAAAAAACAACTTCATATTCATTAAGTTTTAAGAGTTCAGAAATCAATATTTAGTGGAATAAACCTGGTTTTTGATCACAGTTTTCATGCATCTTGGCATGTTCACCTCCACCAGTCTTACACACTAATTTTGGATAATATTATGCCACTCCTGGTGCAAAAATTCAAGCAGTTCAGCTTGGTTTGATGGCTTATGATCATCCATCTTCCTCTTGATTATATTCCAGAGGTTTTCCATTTGGTAAAATCAACGAAAGTCATCATTTTTAATTTGTCTCTTTTTTTCCAGAGCTGTATATCTAATGCATAGGTATGCAACATGAATTTGAAGAGGGAAATCAGATTTTTTTGGCCATATTTTAGCGATCTATAGGTGAGCCGTCAACCGTGCACCACACAGATTGATTAAAGGTATGTCAGTGTGTGTTCGGTCTCGTGAGGACACTGCTCAAAGCCATGCAAAAGGCATGCACAAATACTCCTTATTAAATATGGGTTTTGGGCATAACATGAAAACAAAAAACAATGTATTAACATATTCCAAATCCTATCTAAGCTAAACATTGCAGCATTGGAATTGAATAATGAGGCTTCTACATACTTTGAAGATAGCCCTATAAAGAGTACCTTCATATGCTATACTAAAGCAATAAGATGTGGCACCTAATTATGCAGAGAATTCTAGCTTTTTTTGAAGACACATTGAAGATAACACCTCTTTCTGCAGTTTAAAAGCAATGCAATTATTTTATGCATGGCAGACATGATATGATAACACATTTGCACGTGTTGACTTTAACGTGGTGCTGGACACGGTGAGCAGGATGTTGAAAAGTGATTGAAAGCCCCTTTAAGGCAGCAGAGAAAAGCAGGGCATATCATCATAAATCATGTGAAAGAACATGAAAAGGAGGGAGGAACGTGTTTGAGGATGATGCGAGCTTTTCCTCATTCTGACATACATTTCCAACAGATACGACATGCAATTCCACTTTCTGACTGGAGGAGTCTGAGTGATGAGGGACAGCGAGGTTAACGGCACTCTGAAAGCCACTTCTGGGACTGCCATTTACCGCAAAGAGCAGAAAGCAGAGAAAACACCAAATTCACCAAGTGTTGCTGTCTGTCACTCTGTTTTAGATTCTTATGGCTGTGTGAGAAAGCGAGAAGCTTTCTTCATATTAGGGAGGAGGGAGACACACAGCCTCGCATGTGCAGATGTCGAGCCATTTTCTGAACCCACAGAGTACGCAGAGAGGTGACCTTGAGCCTCATCCACATGCTGATATTCCCCACGTAGAGCTTTAAGGATGTGCACGATTTGTTCAATGTGCCATTAAGCATAAGCGATGGTGTTGTATGATAAGAGACAGCTCTATTTTAGGTTTTTTCATCCCTAAAGAACTGTTAATGGGTCCATAGTTGTGGAAAGTTATCTAATAATGATATGAAGCTCACATTTTCCCTCTAGAAACAATGCGACCGCACACACACTACTGTATTTTTGTTGATAATATTCTCAAAGCATCTAATCCCAAGAGACTCAATTCAGGCAGCTGCTTTCAGTGAAGCAAAAAAAAAAAAAGCCCGTTGCATATTTCTCTAAGAACTCACTTCACAGTAGCCCTCTGGAGGAGTAATTAACCAGCTGCTAATCAAACACTGATACGGAATAAAAGGAGGCTGTATATTAAGTATGCACTCAGGACTTGAGCAACTGCAGAGGCAATCAAAAAATCATTTACTGCTGCCTAAAACACACAGCCACATCTACTGCCCCAGACTCTATCGTAGCCCAGAAAACTCTGTAGGAAAAATGTATGATGTCTAGTGCTTGGTCATAACATATAAGCAGTTTCTTACACTAAAATCAGTGGTTATACCAGTGGTCATCAACCCTGCTCCTTCCTGCAGGTTACAATTTCATCCCAAATCCAACACATTCAACTGATCAGGCACTCCTGGGGGCAGTCATTGGATGGATCATGTGGGACTGATTAGACTTAGAAAGCTTAAGTCTGCTGGAAGATACCTCTCCAGGAGCAGGGATGGCCCCTGTCGTACAGTATACTGTATCAGAGGCCATGTTCACACCTGGCACTAACATCAGATCACAAATGATAGCTAAAATGCATAGCTGTTCACACCAGCATTTTAAATGCATCTCCTGTGAGTTCTTGTGATCTGACCTTTTTCACTGAAGAGAGGGAAAGACATTTAGGAAACATTTTGGGTTGGAGTTTGGGGAGCCTCTGCTCTCTAAAATTGATCTGGTTTGTATGTGTAAGTGTGTGGTATGTATGTAAGTTTGTGTGTGTGTAAGAGCATGCATAATTGCGCCCAGATATGGATTGGGTCCTGGGTAAATGCTGTAGTGCCCGATGTAGTCCTTTAGGTGGACGGTGGTTTCCGGTTAAGAGTACGCTGTGGGCTATATGCTGCCGCTTTTCGGTGAGTGGATAAGTGTTGAGTATGAATGCTTGTGTGTAAAACTTGTAAATTGTAAAGCGGTTTCTAGCAAGGCGCTATATAAGTTGAACTTCATTAATTCATTCAGGATGTTAGATTATGAAGTAAGAGGTGGGGATTTAGGCATGTTTCCCCTCCCAAAATGAAGTTATTTTCATAACACTGTTTTTCAGCAGTGACAAGGATGAATGCTGTGCTGACATGGAACATGCCATCAGTGTGTGATTATTCAGGAGGACACTTAAGAGAGGGGAAAGCACTCAGTTATTTAGATAGAAAGTCCTCATCCCAAAATTTTGTTACTTCCTAACACCACTTAATTTGCTACAGATTGGTGCAACCATCTAAATGTTTTTAGTGTTTGCCCTACTTTTGGGAGATCACAAGTTTAATTCCCAGCAATCCATAACCGGAAGAGAGTATAATTACCTTATCTCTCTTGGGAGGTTAGGATGGCCCTGCACGCCTCCACATCACTCAGCACAAATTGGCCAACGTGGGCTCTGTGAGCTGATGTAACAGAAATGGCAGCAAGCGTGCTCCAAGCAACTTCAGCTGCACAATGATGAGGCACTTTTAAAGATGTTGTGCTTGTATGCTTTTTCCCAGAAAAAATGCAGTAACCCTGAAGGTTAACTCATCTGCAGTCTGTAGTAGTAGCAGCATTGTGTAAATGGAAATAATGGTTATTGAGACATTTTATATTCTTTTCTCTCTCTCCCCAAGTTAGTCATGGCCAGTCATGATCATCTCTTTACTCACAACGCCATTAATCAGATTAGGTGAAGGCCAGTGCAAGCTTTCATTAATGTTCTTTTTGGACTGAGCAAATAAAGACTAGCTCAAACTGAAGGCTTTACAGGGAGATGAATGTACCTGTATATTATTTTGATTAAACATTATAACTAGAGTGTAGATAAATTTATAACAGAAGGAAATGCCATTCATATTTTATATAACTCTGAATCTGATGAAAACAACTGATAAAGTGTTTAGGTGTTATGTTTTTTGTTGTCACATTGTTCATTTCAAAATTCTTCACACATTCTCTATTGGCTTTGTGATGTGTGCAGCAGGTGGTATTGAACTGCCATTTCTAGATGGAAACGCCTGGAGATGTCCATATGATGACAGACCCTGACTTTTGAACTTGTTGCTGATAACAGTCTGGATGGTCTTTTTCATCTTTATTGTTAGTACGCTGTCATTTTCTTCTGAAAAAACATGTGGAATACTAAAAAGATTCCCAAAGAGCCCAGAGTAGACACCCCTTCTAGAAATGGTTGACAAAAGGTTTCTGTTTTGCATAATAAGTTTTGTATGACATTTATGAATGTCTCCCAATACTGTAGTGCTTGATAACGGTTCAGCAAAGTAATCCATTGCCCATGTTCTATCAGCTATTGTTGAATAATGTTGTCCCAGGCATTGTAGATCACATGTGTTCAGCTTAGGCCTGATGCACTGAAATTCATCCCACTTCCTTGAATAATTTTTTTATATTATTATTATTATTATATTATTACTTGTAGAAGGAGAAATATGCAAATCCCTTCCCATCTTTCTTTGGGGATCTTCTGATTTTGCTCACCAAAGACTGCTTTTGCATTAAAACAACTGTTGAAATCACCTGTTTGAAATCCAATCATTATGTAGTGTTTCTCTAGCTCTAAAATGACCCATTCTCAACTTTTTTTGGAATGGGGTTGAACGCTAATGCTGTGAGATTTTATTGCGACATCATGTAACTTTTCCATCTGGTGTTTTAGGTGTTAAAAATACAGTATGAGAAAAAAAAACCTCAAAAACAAATATGACAGTGAGAGAGGTGAGTCTGACCTGAGCTGCCGGTCCTTGCAGACGGCCACCATGACCAGCAGGTTTCCCAGGACGCTCATGAGCATGACCAGCGACAGGAAGCTGATGAGAGCAACCCTCTTCGCCATGCCGTTGCTGTGGTAACAGAGAGATGATAAGAACTTATTCTAAAGCATGGTACAGACTAATGACTGATTAGAAAGGCAGTTGTCATGAGCTGGCTGACATTTCATGCTTCAGCAAAAATAGGAAAGGAGATGAAACAGCAAATAAGAATGTCCTATTATTGCAAAACAAATGAGAGAACAATAGCTCAGCTTGTCTTCAAATTAGAGTTGTGTGTAACATTCCGTGTAAGCGTGAACAGTATAAGCGTGGACAGTGTGTGCCTTTTTGATTTGGGTAAATGTTAAAAGTTACGATTGTGAAAGAATTCCATGACTTGGATTCCCATGGTAACATCTCTGTGTGGGCACCGGCCAAGAATAGAAACACAAAGAACGGCACTGCGCAACCACAAAGCCAGGCTAATTTCTTTCATGGATTTTACCTCAACGTAGGTGAGACACTTCCCTCCTACACAAACAACACGTCTATTTTTTTGACTGTTTGACAACTGTAATGATTTCCTTTAATCCCTGTAAGGTTTAAACTTCTTATAATCCAAGATGTTGAGATAAGAAACACCCTGTAGTTTTTGGTTGGGGTTCTGGTACAGTGAAGTGTGTCAGTGATGTTTAAAAGAGAAATCCTGTGTGAAATGGAATTGGTGACACATGGTAGTGAAACATGATAACGAGTACAAGTTATAATCACTATTTTTACACCATTAACAAGCTCAAAGTAGCTCCACTTCAGAGGGCCCTTGCACTTAAAACGAGCCACAGAGAACATCATTGAGGAACTGAGAACACCGCGTCAGTTGACTTTTCGTGACCTTGTGGTACTGTGTGTATAAATATTATTTTATAATAAACTACTTGTGTACTTTCAAAGATCTCAGTGCTTCATTTTAAATGTCAGGGCCCTCAGAATTCTACCAATAAAGTGTGGAGCTTGTTAATGGTGTAAAAATAAATATTTTTTGCAGGGCAGCGGTATGCCCCTGGTGGTGCATGAGAACAAAGTTTGTTCTTGTGTTCATGTTTTCTTTGCATGGGCAACACGATGCCCATATCGCTAGCATTGTTGGAAGCATTGGGTAAAAGCGCTGTATTTTGGAATGCTGGGGGTGAACGGAGGAGGGATCTTCAACAAAAGTTTGTACTCATTATCATGTTTCACTAAACCCCAAGTTCATTTCACATCAGATTTCTGCTTTAAGTCTAGACAGTCAATTTCTAATCTAACATCCAGATGTCAATGATCCTCAGGTCTAAACATGTCTAATTGCAATCAAATTTTCACAGCAATGCTTCAAAAGAACTAGAAAGTCTTTCTTGGACAGTAGAGACAGTTACTCCAAAAAAAGCAAAATATCCTTGAGCAGGTATCTCCCACACATCTCGCCCAGCAAGTTTTTTTTTTTAATGTTCAACAACTGCATAATTTATTTTAATTCCTTAAAAAAAATTAAGATATTTATAAGAAAAATCTCCAGTGGTTTCTGTTTTGGATTCTGGTACAGTGTAATAAGCTCCACTATAAAGTCAAAACTATTAAGTCAGTTTATCCCCAGACACAGATCTGCAATATGCAGAAAAAAAGATACATATCCACAACTTGTTTAGTTCATGTAAAGAAGCACTGCAAGTAGAAAAGCACGCTCTGGAACATCTAAACATCTCTGGAATGAGGAAGCTCCATTACATCCTTTAAATAATATGTAAAAATCAAGTAAAAATACTACATACCTATATAATAAGGACAGTAATGATCAAAGAGCAGCCTTAAATCTCTTTTAATACCCTAGATTTCTAAAATAAACAATGAATGACTAGGCATCCAAATTCAGTATAAAATTTTAACTGATTCAACTAGAACATGTCTTTTCCACATTTCTCTGTTAGACAACTGTAGTTGTGATTTACTTTAATCCCTGTAAGGTTTACACTTCTCATATTCCATTAAGATAAAACACCTCCAGTGGGTTGTGGTTTGGATTCTGGTGCAGTGGAGTGTCTCAGTAGTGCATTCTGAGCTGTTCTTCACAACGCTCATATCACTAGGCACCTCAAGGAGTCTCAGCACGCTGCGTTACGAGAAGGGCATATTTAATAGAGCCACTACAGAGCTATTATTACACATCAAACTGACTGACTGAATGAATACCTGTCCAAATCACTTGTTTCACAATATCTAAATTTCAAAGATCCCTCGAGCAAGTGAACACACTGGCTTTTCTTTGATCATTAGAATATCATAAATTAATGAATGTAGGTGTAAAGTATGAACCTGTGCTGCATAAATCAGTGTGATGAGTAGTGAAGAGAGACTATGGCCAAGATCAGAGATAATGAGGACACAACTCAACTCAATTCAGTTGGCAGACAACTGACAAATTGAGACAAATCTGACCTTGACCAGCAAACAGAACAAGTCACAGCTAGTAATGAATCAAAATGATTTCTTTTGGCCGAAATCGAACAAAATGAAATCCGCTTTTTCACATTTTTGTCCACATTGCATAAATGAAACAGTAAAAAAAGAAATTACATCCAATATATATACACAACAGCTGCATTAAAGTATGTAATGATAAGCAAAATTAACAGCTGGATTAAAATATGTAATGCTGCAGGTTTTTGCTGGGCTTGGGTTTTTTAGCTGCAATGCTAGCTAACTGTTAGCTCACTGCCTGTGGTTATAGGGAGCCCTACTGACAGTGTTTAACTATCATCAGAGCCATTATTAGTGAGGAGACAGGTCACTGACCACTGTATAAATGGGATTTCTTGTAATGCAAATAATACCATTCATTCATGACTTTCTGTAAAAAGAGCTGTAAAATCAGCTTGCTTGTGTGGAGAGCAGAGGAGGGTTATCATTCGTGTGGGGAATCCTCCCCTCACTGTGGAGATATGCGCAGGAGCTTTAGCCATAGCAGGTCAAAAAAATGAGTCCAACAATACAACCTGTTAATGAGATTTTTCTCAGATTTTCTTAAAAATGTTTCTGAAATGGTAATCCAATGTTTGTTTTCCAGTATTTTGGTTTCTCCCCATTTAAACAAATGGAATGTTGGTCTTGCATTTAAAGGACTTTGCTAACACTGACATATTTTGGGCTCCATTTTGAATCTTAAAAATGCAGCTGACTTTGCAGCACTTATTCCAATCCTAAGATTAGACGTTGGTATAAATGACCATTTTCAGCCAAATATTTTTGGTTGCTAAGTATTTTTGTTGCCAAACATACACATATAAATTTGGATTTGTATCTCTAGTCACATCCTTTACCACAAAACCACAAAACTACAAAACTAACCAAGAGTGAAGCAGCTGAAGAACTTGAAGCTGCTTTCCTTCCTTCAACACGGCAGTGCGCTCAAAACTCCCTTGAAAAAAAGGTTCAGACTTGTAAAAATATACAATTCATCGTAATTCAGCCCTATTGACTTCACCTGCTTTTTTCTCATTACTCTGTGGCTGAAGAAAAAAGTCCAATTAAAAGTTAGAGTAAACTGGACCTTTCACATTCCTCTCTCCAGAGCCTGACAGTGGCTGCGTGTTTCACTCTGAGGCCGAGAACTCCCAGAGAGCCGGGACCGATGCCACGTCAGGCACAGTCATGCCTGTGTGTGATGACTGGTAAAAACCTTTGACCCTGAGTGTGTAATTGAACTGAGGGTGCAATCAGTACACAGCAGCTCAATCAAACCTCTACGTGAGCTGCCCTCGGGTCAGCTAGCACACCAGCTCTATTGTTGGATGTGTCCTGGAACAGCTCGGATTGGACAGCGGGCTGGAAAGAACACTCGTTTCTCATTTAATCAATTATCAGCTTTTGTTGTAGTCGTGTCAGGTTCAATGCAAAAAGCAAAGAGCTGTGTGATTAAAATGTTAAACTGTACAGAAGAAGAAACTGGTACATTAAATCAGTCTGTAAGTCTGAGTAGTAAATGCATGAAGACAATACTGTAATTTATGTGCACACAATGTCTAAACAGCAGGCAGGCAGCCAATGGGCTTACACTGCCCATGGTTCATGTTACACAATGGCTTAAAATGTACATAAAACATAAAACAGCCTGTATGTTTTCTCTAAGAGATAAATAGATAGATAACTTCACAGCAAAGTCTACAGAAGCCTTTGGAGAAAAGTTTATGGCAAGATCAGAGAGCAAATAATCATTGATTTCAATCTTATGATTAAAAAAAGCAAATCAAAGAGGTTGTAAATGCTGCAAAATTGAATCTGCCAAATCTCTGAAGCAGCATGTCAGGTCTTTAGTCTGTCTGCTTCTTATGTCTGTGTTATTCTCAGGTCTGGCCCTATTTGCGTCCGCCTCCGCGTCCTCCCTGCACCCGCACCTGACAGAAGGATCGACCTAAAAATGGACGCAGCAAACAAGTGGACCGGCTCCAGGTTGGCGATCCGCCATGCACCATGCGGGACCCCGGCGTTGGAATCCCCGAGGCCTAAAGGACGCCACAGGGGGGGGCTAAGGGTTGGTGCGTTGAGCCTCGGGTCTCATCCAGTGTTTGGCAGTAGCCATGAGTACCTGAGGCAAGTGGCGCGCAGCCCGTGGGACTACCTGGGATGTGCGCCCAGTAGCTCCGAGGAGGAGGAGGAGCTCTACCCCGCACCAGCCCGTACTCCATTGCCGTTTCCCCCAGGGGCTGTACTCTACCCGCGCTCAGTGACTTTCGCGGCCGAGATGCCGCGCTCCGAGAATCCCGCGACCGAGACGCCACGCTCCGTGAAGCCAGCGGATGGGACGCCACGCTCTGTGACTCCCGTGGCTCATCCGCGCTCCGAGAATCCCGCGGCCGAGACGCCTCGCTCCGAGAATCCTGCGGCCGAGACGCCGCGCTCCGAGTATCTCGCGGCCGAGATGCCGCGCTCCGAGAATCCCGCGACCGAGACGCCACGCTCCGTGAAGCCAGCGGATGGGACGCCACGCTCTGTGACTCCCGCGGCTCCGGCCGCCTCTGACTCCGCCGCGCTTGCCCAAGCTGCACCCGCCGCGCCTGCCCAAGCTGCACCCGCCGCTCCTGTGTCTGCAGTGCCTGCCACCCACGTGGTACCCACTGCTTCAGCTCCAGTTCCAGCGGTGCCCGCCGCTCCTGTGTCTGCATTGCCTGCCACCCACGTGGTACCCACTGCTTCAGCTCCAGTGCCAGCGGTGCCCGCCGCTCCTGTGTCTGCAGTGCCTGCCACCCACGTGGTACCCACTGCTTCAGCTCCAGTGCCCGCGGCTCCAGCCGCCTCTGACCCTGTGCCCGCGGCTCCGGCCATTCCTGTTCCTGTACCTGCTCCAAGAACAATGTTTGGCCCTAGGCCCCGTGTCCCCAAGCCAGCAAGGCCTCCTGACTTTGCCCCCAGTACTGTGCCCAGGCTGTCCCCACAGACTTTTGCTGGTCCTGGGCACCCTCCTATGTTTTTGGTCCCCCTTTCTCTCCCTGTCCTGGTCCCCGTATCTGTGTTCGTTCATGTTCCTGTCCCCTTAGGTTTTTCTGTTCCTGTCCCCGTCACTGTGCTAGTTTCTGTCCCTGTAAGTGTATTTGTCCCGGTTCTCTCGTCCACAGTCCAGTCTCTCTCCCAGTCTAACATCCAACCCCCTGTCCAGTCTTTCGTCCAGTCTCCGTCCCCTGTCCAGTCTTTGTTCAGGTCCCCTGCCCTGTCTGCATCCCTGCCCGATGTACAGCCCTCTGTCCAGTCTCCGTTTATGCCCACTGTCCAGTCCCCGGTTCAGTCTCGTTTCCCATCCCCTGTCCAGCCCAATATCCAGTCTCCATTTGTGTCTAGTGTCCGGTCTAACGTCCAATGTCCGTTCACATCCTTAGTCCAGTCCCCTGTTCGATCTCCAGTCCAGTCCCCTTTGTTGTCTAGGGTCCAGTCTGTGTTTCAGTTTCCTGTCCCGTCCTTTGGCCAGTCTCCTCTCGTCTGTGCTCAGTCTTAGTCTTGTTTGGTATCCTGTTGTGTTTTCCACCCCCTCTTGCCCGGCTCCTGGGGATCTGTTTTTACGCGCCCCGGGAGTTGCGCGTTAAAGGGGGGGTTCTGTCAGGTCTTTAGTCTGTCTGCTTCTTATGTCTGTGTTATTCTCAGGTCTGTGTTTCATTCCCAGTGTTTTTCCACTCACCTGTGTTCATTCGTAGCTCCGCCCCTTCGTCCCAGGTGTTTCCTGTTCCCTGTGTGTGTGTACCTCTATTTAAGGTCCGTGTTCCATTTCCCCGGTGTCGATCCTTGTACGTTTATCGTCTGTCAGTGCTCCATGTTTTCCCCAGTTTCCTCAGTCCAGTTTTCAGTAAATCCCTGTGTATTTTGTATCTGTTTTCGTTAATAAATCCCTTTTTGTTTGCATTTGCGTCCGCCTCCGCGTCCTCCCTGCACCCGCACCTGACACAGCAACACTATATTTTACTGTTTGACTCTACCTGAGCTCAGGCCCACAGCACAGCTCTTACATCTATAGTCAGTTTATCCCTGCTCTGTTAAAGTGCTTGATGGAAAGTCTAATAATTACACTATTATTATGTCCAAATGTTTGTGGACACCCCTCATTATGAATGAATTCAGCTGCTTTAGGCTGCATCCATTGCTGACACACACACACACACACACTCTCACACACACACAGTTTGTATAATCCCTGTTGAAATGTATTGCCAATAGAAAAGAACTCTGGAGCAGACAGACATGAACCTATTTTTACACTATGCTTAATGCCAGACATGGGCTAGAGGGGTACAAATCCCCCAGAACTGAGCTGTGGAGCAGTGGAACTGTGTTCTCTGAAATAACAGTGCTCCAGTGATCCAACCTGATGATAAGGTGATGTTGTTATCATCCAAGACCATCTAGACCACATTAATGATCTTTTAATGAATTAAAGGTCTCAAAACCCGTATAAAATAAACAAGCATTTCAGTGACATTCTGACCTTCTAACATCTCAAAAAATGGCAGATTGTATGCGATCAATGCTTGTTGCGTGAGCGTGTGTATCACATTCAGCATGCTAACCTTTACATTTAACTGCTTAATTAACATGATACTTTAAAGCGACTTTTGAGTACTATATAGAGCCAACTGCAACTTGCACAACTGTCTGTTAAAATGAAATAAAAAATAAATAACAAAACAAACAAACTAAATAATAAATAATTCATACATTCTCAAAAGGGTAAGAATATATTTTTAATGGGTAAATGATTAATGCTTCTTGCACAATATAAATGTGCCAATGATATTTTATGACACTGATTTAACAGCCTACAACTTCAAACTTTGCTCTCCAAGAATACAACATGTGTTTTCAGATCAATTACTAAAGTTAACAGCGGCCTATGTACTGATGAGATCGTAAATTCCCTCTGTGATATTAAAAGGTTCATAAAAAGGTTATGTGTACATGAGTACTTGGAGTTTATGGCAAAAAGGAAACTCACATCTGCAGGCAGTCAGGTGAAGGCTTTCGACTTGATCCTTTATTTAGAGTAATGTGGTCTACCTGTAACATGATGTCATGTAATTACGGCCGGGGTGAAAGTTGTGTGAAACTGAGAGTAAACGGCTCAAAGACAGCACACACTATTCTAACCGTGCTTATTTTCCTTTTTCAGGAAAAGAAGTGACTGAAAGGTTTTACTGCTTGGATTTGGCTGAAAGGTGAACGCAGCACACGCTGTTTAGGTTTCTGTGAGTGACATGTTTATTACAAGTTGACTCAGATCACTAACTACCAATGTTTCAGACAGTGATTAAATATGAAAAGTTGCAAATAGAAACATTTTTCTTTATTACTGAAGAAAAAGTGAAGTATTAACCTGAGCTGTCCAAATATACAAAAGTGAAAAGTGGAACAATAAATAAATTAATATAGGCTTAAAGTCAGCTGCACTGCAGTGTTAAAAATATAAAGAAAAGTTCCCCTATCCACGGGTGTGGTGGTTTGAGATATAATTTCAGATTGAAGTTGTTGATAAAGATACTAGAGAGCAGACTGATGATTGGATACTTGAACTACACTGAATTACAGGGTGATGTGGTTTGTTTAACCTGGCAAGCTGCCCTAGACAGCTCTGGCATCGTGCTGCTCTCCCCCTTTGCCATAATTCAATAGTGAGCCACTTAAGGTGAGGGGAAACTTGACCTCAATTACTCCATAATCATGACAGTGTCTAGATGTGGACAATCTTGGCCCGAACTAAGGTCCTTCATTATTATTAGTTCTTCTCTATTAAATCGTGAATCTCAACTTTCTGATTTAACTGCCTACTCAAAAAGAACAATTGTGCTGATTAGGGAGCAAAGGGCAGCGATTGCTTTAGAATACATGAACAATGTACCATTACACAGGTGTCCATTAGCGATTCTTGTTGGTAAAAAACCCTGTGGAACACATTTTAGAACTCATAATAACCCAGAAACTTTCCTTTAAGGAGTGAAAGCAGAAGCGTGTGAACGTGTTAGCAATTTTAATCAACCGCATTACTGAATCAGAGGAGTCATATGGAGATTTCAGGAAATTATGCACACCAAGGTTTCATTCTCTCCATTCTTCAACTTCTAAAATGCATAATGCATTTCAATGTGCTCAGTTATGAACTCTGACGCTCTTGTAAAGAATGTGGCTATAAAAATGTTGAGCAGTTAAAAGCAGACTTCAAGGGACTGTGTAGGATTTATCTTGTATACCACCAAGCACAAGCTATGTCCAAGAATTCAACTCTATTTCTCTTACTTTTCAGACAGAACGTTGTGCAAGTCCAAGGTTTCACTAAGTTTCTGTCTTTTGCATAAATTTACTTTTAGCAAATTAGGCACAGGCCATCCCAACCTAACAAGAAGCCAGACTTATAGCAGAACAGAAGAAGTCTCAATAGCAATCCAATTATCCATAGCGTTCCACTCTGTTAACCTGTGTAGTGTTCATCTCTCAGCAGACATGCCTTAAATGGTGCATTAGAAGTCTATTTATGCCAGAGAGCTTTGTGCCTGGTATCCCTTCGAGGCCTAAAAGTGCAAGGAGAGTTCATGTTATAGTGAGAATCACTTCTTAATAGATGCAGGGCAATATGACAACACTGATACATTTTGCTATAGTGATTATAGGGTTGCAGCAATTTACCACTGTTAGAAATATTGTAAAATATTGTAATAACTGTTTGATACCAGTATTGGAAAAAATGTAAACAAACAGAAAACAACAACAACTAAAGCAAGAACTGTAAAACACCATATATTGTAATACCATATCCTCCTGTAAAGATCTCACAGGCAATTATCTACAAGTGTAAAAATGCATTATTTTACAATAAAGATGCATTATTATGTGCAGACCTATTGTGTTTTGCCTGATATTTACCCACATTTCCAACAGATACTTGATGACTTTTTTATATTGAACATTTATATTTTATATTATCTTTTAATGATGCTGTGCTATTTTGGTGAAATATCAGCTTTTTATTAATTGTACTGCATTTGCAAAAATGTTTAACTACTCTGTTGATGTAATTCCAGTTTCTACATTTTATAAATTATAAATATAAGAGCTGTGTTTGGAGCATTACCATTGATAACGGGAGTTCATATTAACAGCGATTGGATGATTGGACAGGAAATGGAAACTTTAAAAACAAATAAAACAGAAAAGTTTTCAGTATGACTGTTTTATTAATAATCCTGAATAAAACAAAAAAAAAAGAAAAGCATCCCAATTTATAGAGTGTATGTGTATGTTTATGTGTATCTATATCGGCACTGGCAGATGTGTACATGGCATGCAATTAATGTCTTCATATGTCAGTGCACTCATAAAATGACTGTGAATGCAATCATATTCAATTATTTTTTTATTGTTTTAATATTCTGCCTATTGTTAAATGTAAACATGGGCTTGTTTACTGAAGAAGTGTAATCAAATCGAATGACACATTGATTTACCCTAAGCACAAATCGATCGTAGCACCTGATCAATAACCATAAAGCTGAAGTCTAGACATGAGCGAATTGCACTGGTGGCTTCCACACAGCACTGTAGCTGTTTGCTCGAGTTCCTGAATTCCATCCAGAATTGAATTTCTTGCTTTATTTTAAAAACAAATCAGGGATGTTTTGTCTGACAGAAGAGGAATAAAGAAAGACAGGAACTGGGGTTCGTTCTGCAAAGCAAAGAAATACTGGTTCTGACTGGTTCCCATCTGAGGCGTCCCATAATTCTCCCGCTCTCATTTGCATATGAACAGTCTGCAGCCTCCCTGAAATTAAATATGGCAGGTCAATTGAGTTGAACTTCTTGTCTCATCCAATGGGTCTGAATTGATAAATCCATTTCCTGACAATTATCAATCACGTATTTGCCTCATCCTGCTCCCCAGATTGATGGTAATTAATAGGAAATCTGATAATAACGTGCACCTGGGGATGGATCGGGTTGCCTGGATACTCCGAAGGTTCATGCGATTCTTATATCCTAGATGACAAAGGGCTCTTTCAGGATGAATCTAAAGCTCTTTGCAGCTTTCGTGGATGATTGGCAGGGATCTAAATGTGAATCATTTGGCACTAGTGAGCCACAAAAACTTCTGGTTTAAGAGCATTTGCAGATGTCAATAACATGACACCTAAGTTCTAAGTGGGTCTAGAAGTTAAAGCATTTAGTTTTATTAGTTTTGGGCAGACATGTTAAATATGTTAAGTCAATAGGGAAACTAAATAAATGTGTGGGTGTGCCTCATGACATCACATGACATAAGGTATAATATACCAAACATAAGCCAGTTTATTTACATTTATTAACGATTTTACTATGACTTTATTTATCCTTGGAAGTATACTTTGAAATATACTAATTCCAATGTTAATAATAAAAAGTCCAGTGATCTAAGTGTAAATGCAATATTTTGCTATTAAATTATATCTGTGTCATATTGTAAGGGCTGCGTATCTCCACTGTTTTCCTGGATCAATTCAATTTTGATGAACAAGGCCTCAATCTGATTAAATTCAATTCAATTCAGTTCGATTTATGCATATTTCAGTTACAATATCAGGTTTTGCTTTTGTCCAAATAGGCAAAATTTAGATTTAACCAGTAAAATTCCAACAAAAGATATGATTGGTAAAGCGCTGCTTAACCAACATGTGTTTTTGTAGGCCTGTAACACTCATAATGTTGTGTTTTTTTGTATCAGGGTACAGTTAGTGTTAGCAGCATTCAGTAGTCTGAATTGGTATTTGCTATGGAAGGAGGTTTAACTATGGTACTATGAATATCTGCAGTTTTAAAGAACATCAAACTTCCTAAGATTTGCTGTGTTATCTTTCAGGGCTGATAACACTGTTGCATGGGCTGCTTCTATGAGATAGGCCTCTGTTGCCTGGAAACATCAAGGCGTTGGGGCGAGCTGTCTTCAGCTACTGATCCTCCAACCAATAACGTCCTTCTGCTAATCAGTTAGAGATAAAAGACAAGACTCTTGCATTCAAGCAATGAGGACCTTACAACAGGTGTTTGCCACTAGTGAACTCTCTCTATCTGTACCTCCTACAGCTGTCAATGACCTCTATTTGTATATTCACAATACAGCATAGAGAAGCAAATCCTAGACATTTGACTGTATACAAATCAACTGGCCACTTTCAAATAATGGGCTTCCTTTTTTGTCAGTGACAGATAAAATATAGAGCATAGAGGTACTTGCAAGTTTGTGAACCCTTCATCATTTTTTCTGCATAAATTGGACATAAAACTTCATCAGACTTTCACATAAATACAAATATTAAACTTAGTTAATTACATAATTTATTTTTAGAGGAAAATGATCCAATATTTACAATTAGCAAATATTTAGTAGGTGAAATTAGTCAGGTGTTCGATCAAATAAATTAAAATAGGGATCTATTAGTGTCTTTACAACATGTTTGTAAAGAAGTATCAAGGTACAAATAAAGAATAACCTCCAGAGAAGAGTTGTTGATGCTCATTAGGCCCAAAAAGGTTGCAAAGTACTCCACCAATCTACAGTCAGATACACTGTGAACAAATAGAGGGAATTCTAGACCATCACTAACCTTAACAGGAGTTGTCAACGAACAACACAATAACACAGCAAGACGTGTAGCAGCCACAAATTAATCAAATCATTAAACTTCTGAGTGACTAAACGTAACTTTCTCACATTAGAAAATATTAAGGTTCATGAGTTCACGACCATGAGAACACGGAATGACAATAATATTTTGTAGGTGGATGCAAAGCAAAACTTCAAAAAAGAAAATAAAAATTTGTATATAAATAAGAAATGTTGTGTTTACAAAAAAAACCAAGGAAAAGACTGCATTCCAGCATGAGAACCTTATACTATCTGTTAAATATGGTGGTGGTAGTATCATGGTTTGGGTCTGTTTTGCTACACATTGGTAAGAAAGCTTTCTGTCATTAATGGAGCAATGAAAACTGACTTATACCAGCAACTGTCAGATCAGGAGATCTGTCTGTTACCTGGACTTCAAGAGAATGGGGTAATGCATCAAGACAATGGCCCTAAGTACAAGTATAAGTCATTCTACCAAACAATGGTTGAAGAATAATATTGTTAATGTTTTGCAATGACTAATTCCAAAAAACCTAAACTGAATTTAATTGAAATGTTGTTGAAGAACCTGAAACAAGCAGTTTATAGAAGGAAACCCTTCAACATAACAAATCTGGAGCTTTTTTGTACGGAGGAATGTGCTACATTTCCTTCAATGTTATATGCAGGACTAAGCAACAGCTTAGAAGCAGAAATGTTTAGTTACAGACATTGCTGCAACAGCGGTTTATGCAAGATAATGAAAGCAAAGGTTTAAACACTTTTTTCACTTATAAATACATAATATTAGATCATGTTTCTTAATAAAGAAATGCCATTTTGTTTGATTTGGTCCTTTTTTTGTCAAATTTATGCAAAAATATAAAAAACTGTAAAGAATTCACAAACTTTCAAGCACAACTATATATATATATATATATATATATATATATATATATATATATATATATATATATATATATATATATATATATTATTAAAGGATATATAGAGCAGAATCTGCTTCTATATAGGAGGATGTCCAAAGAATGAACTTTTTAATCATAGGCCATGTTTGGTCAGCGTAAGGCTTCTTAATCCCCAGACGGCCACCCTGAGTCAGGAGAAAGCAAGAGCTGGAGAACATCCAGTTCACACTCAGGTGTACCTGAAGCTACTTTTCCTGTTGTCTCAGCACACACAGACACATGTGGCTGAAACAGCCTTTTTTTACAGTAAGTTTTAAAATATGTATTGTGAAAAGTTCAAAGACCCTGATCAACAAATTTATAGATATTAAACTGTTCAGAGTTTAAGCACTTAACTTGCTTAAAAAAAACACTGACAAGCATTAACCTTCCCAGTTAATCAGTTAATCAATATAAAGGGTAATATGCATAATGATTGTATACATTTTAAATGAATGCTAGCCCCTCTCCAACTACAAAGCCCAGTCTGAAGGACATTGATACACCGAGCCAGATTAACATGTTTGCTATTTTTTTTCATGAATACGGATCACCAACATGTTTGCTGCCCAGGGGCAGGCTCAAGAAAAGGCAGTGGAAAAGGAGCAAGAAACCAGGGAGAAACTGGACAGGAGACAGGACTGGGGGCTGGATATGAAACTGAACAGAAAATTGTATATTTTTTAAATAAATGCTGGCCTCTTTTACAATACAAAGCACAATATGAAGGACACTCATACACATAACCAGCTTAATAAAATGTGTTAAATAAAAACATAAGTAGAAAACTTAGTAGTAGCTGTAATACATTACACCTTATTTATAATTAAGGATTACTAACATGGTTGCTGCCCCAGGGGGAGACTCAAGAAACAAGCCAGGAAAACAGAACAAGAAACCAGAAACAGGCTAGACAGGAGACAGGACTGGGAACTGCATATGAGACAAGAGAGAACATTTTATATTTTAAATTAATTCTGGCCTTTCTTACAGTACAAAGCACAGTCTGAAGGACACACATGATGCACAGATTCATACAGCACAAAACGATAAAAAAGAAACAGTGTGGCTCTACCATGTTTGCTCAGGAGGGAGGCCAATACTGGACAGGAGACAGGACTGGGAACTGCATTTGAGACAGTGGAGAAAACGGTAATGAAGATGAGACAGGGCCAGAGACGGGACTAGGACATCCATCAAAACATGGAAAACATAAACCTTAACAGGTATAATAACAGAAACCGAGCCAGGTACAACCGCTGTGACCATGACCAACCTCAACCTCCTAGGACCTAGCGTCCACTGTGTGGACATCACATTTTGGGTTGTCTAGACCACATAATTAATTGTGATCTACCAGGGCCTGGTGTCCTCTTATGAGGACATTATACTGTAAACTAGTGGTGGCAAAAGAGTTTAACATGTCACAGTTTCAAATCAAGATGACTCACAGACAAAAGTTCAGATGGGAACTTTTAAAAATGTTGACCAGGTTAAGAATTAGATCTGATTTTGTGACTAATTCTTGTTCAGGTATGGATAAAAGCCTTTAATGTTTGTTATTAAAATCAAATCTTACAAAAATTAGCAACTTTATTGATTTACCATTTCACTAAACCTAATGTACACGTGTACTTGCGGACTAAGTTTTGTTATTTTAGCTGACAGGGCCTCATATATGCTAACAACATAATGTGAGAATAAAATTGTAATTTGAGATGTTTTAGGTAGAAAAAATATTTTACTACAGTACAAGCAGATAATGTATGTTTTACAAATAAATCTACATCTCAGTTTTGTTAGTTTAGTTGGCAGAATTGGTTACAAAAGACAAAGAAGATACAGAAGTGTGAACAGGTCACCACAGGAGCTGGTGCTAGCACTGGCACTGCCACTGGAACTGAAGCTGGAGCGGAAACAATTGCTGGCATGCGGACAGAAGAAGTTGGGACCACTGGCACAGAAGCTGCATGAGTGGAAGCTGCATAGTTTGCATGCAGTGCAGGCGCTGAGGCTGCATGGGGGCAGACGCTGAGGCTGCATGAGGGGCAGACGCTGAGGCTGCACGAGGGGCAGTTTTATGGGTACTGTGCTGATTGTGAAGGAGCTCCAGTGGGGCATTATACGCACGTGGGAGGAAATCCATACAGTTAAAATACTTACACCATGTGCCACCCTCAGCTTTGCTTTGCCTCTGTAATTCTGAGGTATGAATTGCATTTAAAAAAGCTAGCACTCAACTCAAAAATTACAGCATATATCTCAACTGCCTCTCCCAGGGGTGTCCAATCCTATCCGCAAAGAACCAGACTGCAGGATTTCATTCCAGCCAAGCAGAAGCCCATGTGATCAGCTGTTGGAAGAACGACCAATTGATTAAAGAAGCGGAATCAGGTGTGCTGCTGGATGTTTGGAATGAAAACCTACAGCCAAACTGACGCTATGCGGAAAAGATTAGACAACACTGGCCTATCCCAACTTAGATGAAAAACGTGACTGATATCATGTTGCAGAATTTGATTTGACTCACATGTTCTGGCCTTGTTTTAGGTTGAGGGCATTGTGGTCCTCTAAAATCATTGTTTAAATAATGCATCTGCTATTAGACGTACAGAGTTAGTGCTGAATTTGACATATTTGAGGTCTGTAAATATATCATTAGAGTCACCAAAAGCAAAAAGATGCCTATGCTTTTGCATATTTGTTGGCCTGTAGAAGAGTAGTCCTTGAACGAAAATCACCTAATTCATCAAAGGCATCTGTGACAATGGCTCAATGACAATTTCCGTTTCTCACATGCTGCCTCAAAGTGAGCTCTTCATGCTGCAGACTGTGATCACATGACAAGAAAAGGCTGGAGGCAGAGTGAGGCAGAGCAAGGTAGAAGTCCACAATGTACATATCAGATTAATTTAATTCTTATATATTTTCTTAATATTTTTAACTTGAAGGGTTGAATTGTTTGGGTGTGGGAAATGTAAGTCTACATAAAATACCGAAAAAATAAATGCAATTTAATGTAACTGTATTGTAATTATTTATGCTTGATGAATACAAATTTATTTAGAAGAAAAATAATCTCAGCTGGCATTGAGACAAGCTTGACTTTTCTTTAGAGGGATTTTAGAGCACATTAATACACAATGAACAAGGATTTGTCAGATAAAAATGAATAAACCAAGAACAGATAATTCTGTTACTCTGATAATTACTGTCATTTTTGACAAAGCTATTGTTATATTTCCTACTACGCTGATATTGTTTTTCCACCCAACATTTTTATAATTTTTTTTCTGTATTTTATTTATTTCTAAATACAAGCAAATAGCACTTCTGCTTATTTTAGTTCATTTCCAGTCCCTTTTGACACCCAAGCGGCAGAGCAATGGTCATTAATTTTCACAAGCTTTCACCAGCATTTTATGAATCTAGCCTATAATATTTTATTTATTACTGTTTTTACAGGTTTAAAAGACTTTCAGCTGATCGTTTCCAGAAAGGTGTTGTGAAATCTTAAAAAAAAAAGGTTTGCACAGTTCTTTACAGTTCAGCTAAGCCCATTTTTATTGTGTTATTGACCTTTCTTCAGAGCTCTGACAGCTTTGTCAATCATCAAAATCGTAGGCGGATTAACTGATTCCCAATATAATTGATGGTGGAGACAGCAGTACTGTCTGGTTAAGGATAAAATAGAGCAGTCAGTATAGGGAGGCATTTTGCAAGTTGTTGTGGCAGAATTTGCGGGGCTTGAAATTGAAAAAAATAGCACGTCTGAACACATTCCAGCAGAGGCAGAGAGAAAGATCAGTAGACCCCTCTTTCTGCCTTATCCCCATTTCAATGAGCAGATTTTCCCTCGGCAGCAGCTCAAACCTCATCCACCACACTGGGATTTACCACCTGGGTTAAGCCAGAGATTGCTGAACTGTATGTCTCAGATCAGTAAATGTCAGAAAACGAGCAGTTTTCCTTGTCATCCTGATATAGTCTCATGAGGCATATCAAAGCACTCAATTCTCTCTGTGAACATGCTGTATGATGTTTAATTGTAACAGAGGGGTAGTGATGCTGGGCAAGGCTGGTGGTCTACTGCTAATGCTGCAGAAATGGTGCTGGCAGAGGAAAGCTACTGCCATGCTGCTAATAGTGTACTAGATTTGTATTGGCAAAAACATCAATACTATTTGTATCATGGCATAAAAACACCACATCACACTTTAGAATCTGAGTAAAAGAAAAGTTAGCTTTTCTTCCAATTAAATCAGAGGGATTTAATGAGTACAAGACTGCTATCTAGTTGTCAGGGTTTAAAAACAACTCTAAATAAACCACTGTCTGCCACCAATCTTTACATGCAAACTATGGTACTAATTAGATACTGTTACTGTTTTTAAAAAATCAATACAGTATTGCAAAACAAAATATCAAAACGAAATATCAATACTTTCTTAAACTCCTCCTATGATCAATCAAGTGTTGATATGAATGTCAACTTGGATCAAAAAACTATTTAAAAAATCTTTAGACAAGGCAAGGCATCACCCCTGTTCATTTTCCCCTTCAGCACAACCAGTGCAAAGCCACTCTAAATTCCTAAGAAGAAGAGCCAATTTATGGTAGTCTGTAATGCAGCAGCACAGGTAGAGAGGGTACTGTATTCCTGAGAGGGAGCTGTGAGTCTCTCTTCATAAAGCACAGAGCGGAGAGGAGACTGACAGAAGCAGGAGAACATGTGGTTTGAAGTGATATCGTACATCGACGCTAGGCCGCTAAGTCATGCATCAGAGGTATGAATGGAAACGTCAGGAGGAAAGAAAAAAAACATTCGAAGACTGAGTGCATTTTGGGGGAGCTGTCTGAGATGACAATCAGGAGCTGAGCCCATGGTTCCTGCATTTTATCAATGGGGATTTTGACAGCTTTGTTAGCCAAGCTAGAACACCAATTCATAAGAAACTGGACAGCTGCCTGGGCTTTTCTACCGTTACCATCCATTGGGCTTTCACTCGAGACCATGCAGGGACTAAAACGACACAATGCCTGAATAAACATTCTCTTCTTCAGCAGAGAATTAAATAATTTATGCATATAATTTCCCAAGCACTAACTGTTGCCCGCACAACAATAACAGCAGCGGTGTTCTGAGGGCACAGATGATCGTGTTGACAGCGCTAGACTAGACAACAACAAGGGAAAGGTTTAAAGACAATCCAGGTGTAATAAGCGTTAAAGGTCACTTTTGTGGCTGTATGCTGCTATTTTTAACATCTTTTATTATGTGCTCAGTGCAGTGGAGCGCTCAGACTGTCACAGGATACTTAAAGACAATTTGGACAAAAGGTAACTGGATACGTGAGGAGGGAAAACTGATGCCAGGACAGGAAGGCCATGTTTCCTCTGCTCTGCTGACCAGTCGGGTCACCTCTCCCCAGAGTCCTTCTGTTGGTGCCATAAGATCCAGTGCCCAAATCACTCTATGCCATCTCACGTTCCTTTACATCCATTCATGTTGTTGTATGTAATTGATAATGAACATGTGTTAAAGCCTAGAATGGAGCATGTACTGGAACTGGTCAAATAAATTATGCATAAGCATGTTTTCTAGTTTCTGTAAGGTCTTGGAGTCAGATTCATCCGCCACAGATTCACACACACACACCCACACACACAGAAACAGAAAAATCCTGGTGTTCTAACCTCTCATTGGTATCGACTTCCTCCATCACAGGCATCTGGCCAGTGGAACTCAGATTCATGTACCCATAGAAGCACAGCGTCTCTGAAAAGCAAGGACAGATGGGGGTTAATGTAAGGCAAGGACAGCCTGAGGTTAGCGTGACAGAGTGGTTAGCACTGAACATCTATTTTAACACGTTACTGGCCTTCAAACACACAACAGCAGATACTTTACAACAGATAATGTGCTGTTTTGAAGATCTCCCAGTAACCAATCACAGAAAGGATGTGTGTAGAAGGTGGGTTACCATCTAAAGAGAACAGGGGAAAAAAGAAGATTCCACCACTAAATCATTTTTGTGATATATTAAATTAAGCTTGACACCTAACAGTGGGTGTATAGGGAGAATAAAATGATTGCCTACTACTGATGTATGAGCTTGTCATATTAAATCATTAGTAATTGATTAATCTGAAATAATGTTATAGTTTTTTGTTATAATTCTTAAAATGCTGTTAAAAAACTGCTAAAGCTCTGTTTATATAAAGAAAAGTGTTCGAAGGACACTCGTCTCCCCCTCATGTGCACCCAACATGCTCTGGATGTGTACTGCAGACTGAAACATACACAGGAAATTTGGCAGTGTTAAATCAACACTGTTAGTGTTAAATCGTGTTAAACGTTACACTCTCAGTGTTAATTTAACACTAACAGTGTTGATTTAACACTGCCAAATTTCCTGTGTATACAGTACACAACACACGAGTCATACTGGCGTGAATAGTGGTGACGTTTTTAACTATGGAGAACCCTGTAGTAGGGGTGTGCCATATCACATCAAACGTGATAATATCGCCAAAAATTTTGAATATCGTGAACGATATTATACCCTAAAATATAGTTCCATATCACCCACCATAATTATCACATCAGGGTACTACTTTTTTACTATTTTTAGCAAAAGAAAAATTATATATCTACTGGAGACAGATTATATCTTTCCAGTATCATTTATTTTACTTTAATCCTGGATATATGGAGATATACGGAGTAGGTGTGGGCAATATTATATCATATACAATATATCGTGACACAGAAATATCATGATATTAAGAATCCATATCGTGATAATAGGGCTGTTCTGTCTTAAAAGTAGTCTATTATTTACTGTGAAGCTTTAGGTGTATTTATTGTATAATTGTTTTAGTTTGCAGTTTATATGCATGCACTAAATATTCTGCAATATTTTTTGCTGCATTATATTATTTTATGCTATATTATTTATTTTGCCACATTATGATTATTTTGTTATACTATTATACTATATTCCTGAAATTAATGAATTATTTTAGTTTTCCTGTATCGCCAAGTATATCATTATCGCAAAAATACCCTGAAATATCGTGATATTATTTTAGAGCCATATCGCCCACCCCTAATACGGAGTGCATTATTATTAGTATCATGACATTCGGGATCATTGACTTCTGTTACAAATCTGATAAAAAGATTTTTTTAATCTCAGTTTGCCATATCATATTGCATGCAATAATAAAATTCGAAATAATTTTTCTAATTCAGTGTCTTGTCATATCGCCAAAAGTAACGTTATCGTGAAAATACCATGAAATATTGTGATATAATTTTAGAGCCATATCGCCCATCTGCAGATAATTGCAGATTTTATCGTGTTTTGCTTTTGGCTTTTTTCTATTATACGTATGATATCAAACACTTTTAAACATTAACTGCCCCATTAGGCTAGGCTTAAATTAGTGTTTAAGAGTTGGATTGGCTGTTTTGGTCATGTTTGTGTATGCAGTAGGACTGTAAATGCAAAATTAACCTACATTATATAAAAAACAGCTAATTATAGACAGGGACTAAATCGTATAGTGTGGTTGTAAGCCAGTTAGCTGTGTTTATCTTGCCTGTATCAGTGTGTATGCATATGTATAAAATATGTTTGCAATGTAGTTTTTTGCATTCCTCTGATTTGAGAAGTGACTTTGGAAGGAAGACTGGAGGTAGGCTTGTCATGAAAAATCCATTATTGATTGAATACAATATGTGGACATACGTGGACAATATTATTTGCCGACCTAAACGTTGGCCTTTGTGTTCACTTTATATGTTTGTTCACATAAGAATGAGCATCAAGAATAATATGCTATAAACATTTGACCAGCCAAACACATACACAGAGTTTCCTGCAGAAAATTAAATAGTCTGGGCTTTAGTCAAGGGAGTATGAGTGGTGTGGCGAGATTTGTTATTACTGGTATATTATTATATCAATAAAATAATAATTATTACATTTGTAATATTTCAGTGACAGATCAAGGTTAAAAAATGACAGTAATACTGTTTAATGCACTTTTTTCCAAAAAAAAAGTATATATATATATATTTTCCAAACATATAGAGTTGTTGAGGCAGGCCTGGCTGTAGGTAAAAAGTGGGATATTTTTTTGGCTTATGCAACTGGTTTCTACAAAATGACCTATAATAGCTTTAAAGAATGCACCGATGTAAAGAATGACTAATGACTGCAACAGACTAAAGACCATCATTACAAAAACTGCTCACAATGTCCTCCTACCTGTATTAGCAAAATCACACAAAAGAAAATTGCACAGGTCATGCCCTTAAACATCAAAAAACAACACAACAATGCCCGTTCAAGGAGAAGAGCAGCATGGTTTCGCCGCTCTTTACAGTTCAGAGTGGGTTGTTTACACTCCGGCCTCTGAAAGTTAAGAACTCCAACAGCGAGTCTGAAGCTTATGCAACAGCTTAATAGCAGAGCGCAAAATCACACTGCACTGCGACACTAGATGTGGGAGCCCAGATAAAATACAGGTATGCATTGTGAACAATGAGTCTGAATGGCCAAGGACTATTATGTCAGCATGTCCTGCTATTTTTATGGGGCCTACGTGGCCGCTTAGATGTGGCCCCATGTGGTACTGTAGCTGGCAGTGCTAATCGGATGACAGTTCCCAAAAATTAAAAAAATGAATTCACTTTAGCTTTCTTCAGGTTCCAGAACTTATGTATTCTCTTTTATATCTACAGCCTTGGCCTGTCATGATAAAAAAAAAATGTGTACGATATACTGTCCAGGAAATTATTGCAATACACGATATTTTTGTGATTTTTATGACTATTAAATGCCACTGACATAATGATAACAGAATAGCCTAAAAAAGTAATTATACACTTTTTAAAGACAGCAAAACATTTAATAATGATTTATTATAATTAGTTTATTAGTTTATAGGGAATTATATACTTATTTCCTTACCTACCTTAGTCCAGACTGTGTGTAAGGAGTCACAGTTATTGAAGCATGACTGGCTAAAATACTGTTCATTGTTATATGTGCGAACAAACATACAAATAAACACAATAAACAATATCACGATTATCAAAAATTATTGAGGTCATGTTAATGTATTGTACGATAAATCAATATTGCAATTATTGTGACAGGCCTACTACGGCCACGTTTTTTCTGAATTCAAATCAATGAACTGAGGGTAACCAACTGCTTCGTTGAAAATAAAAAAAATATTCAAGTGAAAATTCAAGGGCAGAGGCGTAGCAGAGCAGCTGCCTGATTCATTCCACCAGAAAGAGCTACTCAGCTCCTCCTCCCATGAAATGCCTCCATGGTTTTCATTTAGATTTGAGTCCAAAGAGATTTGCAACTGCAATAAATGTGTAGGTCAGCATAGAAACACATAAATCCACACAATAGCAAATAGCAAAGTTTCATTTCAGAGGCCTGCCAGCTGCCCACACGATAGAGAAATAGAAAGAGAGAGAGAGAGAGAGAGAGAGAGAGAGAAAAAAAAAGAAAAAGAAAGAGAGGAGATGAAGTTTCCTGCTTGTCTGCACCAGCAGGATTCTCATCATTCCCAAACCACTCAGGGGAGAGAATTCCTGCAGCAGCCCACCAGCAGGGAGCCCTGAGTCTCCAGACAGGGCTTACTTCTTCCAGATGGCCTCCAGACACTCTTAAACGTGACGTACACACACACACACACATCAACAGACATACACCCATGCAACAGCTTTGTTATGTCACTTAGACAATCCCTGCTCAGCATCAGAGCAGTCACCGTCAGCACAGCACAGCACAGTGCAGCACAGCACAGCACAGCACCCCCAAGGTCTGCAACAACCTAACAAGTCTGAGCATACTCCCATAAAAAAAAACAGTACATCTAAAGTAGCCATTTTCATCATTTTCAACAATACTGCTGTAGTACAGTGGTGTACTGTACTTTACAGTTTGGCTCCATCCTCCCTTTATTCTGGATAGGCTTGTTTCTAAGTAACTGCAAAAGTCTCCATACGATTTAAAATGAACCGAACAGACTTGATGTTTACGAGATCTGAGGTCTTGCTTAATGTGTTTGGCCCATCAGAGACTGACCCTGCATCACAGCAAGCAATAAATAAATCACTTACAATGCGCACAAAGATTCGAAAGACTGTAGGCAGTACAGTTCTCAATAATAGCACATCCTACACAATCCAAATTAATTTATTTGACTTCTGAACACGTGTACAGAGAGATGATCAAGCACTTTTAAATGACATAAACTAAGTAATGGTGTAATAGTTTTAGGGCACCATGGCACATTACGATTTATGGCCCTACGTTTTTGTTTTTGTTTTTTTTTACTCATATTGTGCACACCCCCACAGTCAAATGAAAGGGCTTTATAACTGATTACAAATCAATGAAATATTATAGGTTTGTGACTTTGAGATTTTCTGAGATTTTCTTTTTTTATATATATAATTATTATTTATGTTATGGTCATAATAAATCATAATATGGTTTACATTCATGGGCATTTTGAGTAAAACATTAACAAACTAATTTTAGTTTTATGACAAAGAACGCAATTTTTTTAAATTGATTTAATCCAGTATAATATTTAAAATGTTTAAGATACTGTATAAATATGATCTGATAAGCATTTTGTGATGGAGGGGCATGATGTGAATGGTAAAATAATTTACTAGTATTTATTATAATTTAAATTATACTGATATTATTTCACTGCCCTGACTCCAACTCATACACTGTAGTATATAATTAGATCTGTTAACATTCATTAACATGCATAATATTAAGTGTACGCATGGACCACCATACTGAATATGTAAAATTATCATTCTACCTCTACCTCTAATTCTAAGTACTGACATAATTTTATGAATCATTCTGGAAAGGATCCTGTCCTCTGTGAGCTGATAGAGGAATATACATTCTATCATTGCACATGACTTTCATTTTTAAAATTTTATAATCAATTCTCTTCATTGTGGATGACGATCAGCATGATGATGATCCCAATCTCCTGCAATTGTCCAAGACTTTGAGGCTTTATATTCCCTGTCTAAAGCATCAGGAACAGGTGCTTAAGTTTTGATGTTTTATTCATCACAGCTAGATAAAAGACCATTCTGATTTCTAAATAAGTCAGAGAAGGAAAGGGAATGGCTAAGTGAATCAGATGATGGGAGTAACTCTGACTCGCTCTGACGTTATTCTAAAAAGAGAAAGTCACGAACACCTCCATTACTACACATTACTCTCCTCAAACTTACTGACTCGAAAGGTGGGAGATCCATGAGTTCAGGCGCCAGCTCAGCCACCCACTGAAACCTGAGCGTGCCTCTAAAAACGTTCCTCCATCTCAATAAAACAGCTTGCTGAGTCAGTCCTTTCTAGCAGCCAGATTGAATTAACAGTGGAGGCTGCTTCTCAATCTGCAGTCGGTTCCTGTCGAAATGCGCACACCTGAGGCTCTGCAGGCAAGAAGGCCTCTGCCAAACCTCGCCAGGTACAGTCCTGCTGCATTTGAAGAGTAATGGAGAAAGTAATGAACGAGCTCATGAGTTTGTTCGGCTGAAGCAGGCCTCTTCATTACTCTGCGTAGTACGCAAAAGTTCCCAGCGCACCCCTGTGGACTACATATTTCATTTAAATGCAAATGTTGGCTTTAATGATGATCTCAGGGAACCTAATGCTTGAACGTGTGCGTCTGCTGGCTCAGTGCGTGCTATTTAGAGAGGGCCAGCGTTTGTCGGTGGTGCTCTCTGCCTAGCTCCACTCCACTCCCCTCTGAAGCTGGGGCAGCTGAGTACTCCACACTAATTTGCCACTCCATTAATAATGCACATCATGAAACACTTTTCAGCCAAGCAACCATATTTTGCTCCAGTATTACATAGCCAAGGGCCAGTTCCTCAGCTTCATAAAGCACGCTCCATAACAAATGATAAACATACGTAATTTACATTTTGCTTGCAGTTCAATGCTTCATATACCTGGTAATGTACAAAAGAAACAATCTGAAATTAATGGTGGTTCCCAAAACAAATTTAGATATAAAATACAGCTTATTTACTACACTAAAGCTGAATTTATTGTTCAGATTCATCTCTGTCCCAACACTTCGCTATCACACACTGGCATCTGTTACCTCAAGAGTGGTTATATAATATATCATGGAAATTTATCAGCAGCTGTAATTAATGGAGCAGCTAAACAAGCCAGAGTGCGTTTCTTAGAGGAGCATCGAGAAAAAACCTAATGCACTCGAGCTCTCGAATTAAACCTCAGCAGCTGCCACTCTCTCAGCAGAAGAACACCAGCCCGTTGTATAGAGCAGAAATTCTCATATTGCAGATACATAATAAGCAGACGCTGCTGCGGTCATGCCTGAGCTTTTACTGCTGGACTCAGATGATTCCTCTGTTTATAGAGTACCTGAAAAGACCAATAAAAAGTCCTGATTTTAAAGCCAAGCGCTCAGAATGGAATAAATGTATTCTCTGTGCTCTCGTTCAGTTTGTTTGAACAGTAAGTAATAAAGTTGATAGTCTCTGGAGTATAAATGAGAGAAGGAATTGGAATGATGGAAACCTATGTGATGTCATAAAATGTTGGTATAATTACAAATGACCTTTGTAGTGGTGATTTACCTACTAGCTCTAGATTCCTGAAATAAAAAAATAAATAAAAACAACTGAACAATCCAATGACTGCATAAAACATGGCTGAGATTCAATTCCCTTCTTTTCTATAGAAATGAAACAAAATTTTCTGCCAAGTTATCATATTTGCATATTTGAGTCTGCACAGTAGAGAACAGAGGCAGAGCTAGGCTTGACTACTCATTTGGTTGGCCTGCCAGACCAAGCCAAGACAAGTGTCTCAGACCGCTTTCATTGAGTTAACAGAGCGGCCTTAAGGACCCATGCAAAGTGGATATTTGCATTGCATACCCAGTTTGTCCAAGTGATGATTCAAAAGAAAAAGTATATTTTATGAGCAATCAATTAACATTTAAATCAAATTACAGTACTGGAGCTCAGTTCTGTTTGATTTGTTTGCTGCTGAGATGATTCAACGCAACCAACAGCACAACACCATATGATCAATAATGACCTGAGAGTATATATTAACTAGCTAGTTTAGCCTGGCAGCTAAATTAGCTGAAGTTAATTAGTTTATCCTTGCAGCTAAAATACAACTCAGCCACTCTATAGCGCTCTATAGGTCTCCTCCAGCCAAGTCTGTCAATCACTTCTTAAATCTTAAATATAACCCTGTTTTATTTTTAAAAATGCATTTCTGCAAAAAAAATACATAATATCACAAGAAAACTTGTACACTAAATTGGACACTGAAGATAGAAAGACAGTTTAAATGATAAATTAAAATGGGTTGTTTTGTAATTGAAACATATCGGGATCAACAGTGCTGCACATCCTACTGCAACCAGAAATCAGAGGCTTCAGACCCAGTCCTTTTTGCAATCTAAATAAACTGCAGCAATCAGATAAAAACATAAAAGGCAGCAGAAATGTCTAGTGGAATTTAAATAGCTCACTGCCAAATGTTTGTGCGTAAAAGGAGAAGTATAAATACTCTGCTTGGGTTGGATTTAAACAGTACGGCATGTCTCAATACAAGTGGGGTCTTCCACACTCTCAGCACATTTGTGGATTAAAATGGAGCCAATCAGAGGGGAAAATTCCCACCAATCTTTAATAGTGCTATATGCAGGAGAACTTACTTTTTTTACCACTTGGAGCATACTAGCCAATGTTAAAGCAGCACCCTTTACAATTTAAGCACATAAAATGTTTTCTCTTGGAAAAATGACTTGTTTTTGCAAAATTTCCTAGAAGTATGTACATTAAAATATTTGTAGATAAAATAATACTTGTTATAAGCACCAACTTGCAGCCAAACAAATTTCCTTTTAGAACTTCTTACACATGCAGCTCATATGGAGCCGCACTGGCACTGTGTTTTCACTGTCCCGGATAATTTCTCCCATTTGTCAATGATTCTACATGTTAAGCTATATTGCCCTCATAGTAAACTTTAATAGGGTAAAAAAAGCAGGCTATACCACCATACGTGCAACCTGAGGTGGTCTCCATAAACTAACGACTAACACATTGGTGACTTCACACATGCATTGTGATTCTGGTGAGGTAAACTTGTAAACAGTCCTTTCCCAGTGCCAAAGTTTACTACTTTACTACTGCTTCCCTGAGAACAATGCTGCCTCCTGTCTCCATATCTACCGCAATAGAGGATGGCATATTTTTATGACCTTAACACCCCCTGTGGTTTTACAGCCTATCGCTGCCGGTCTGGGTTCCTCTCTGTATAAGAGTAGAGTTCAAGGCCTCACAGCGCCTCGGCAGAGTTTACTCCCTCACACCGGTCCGCAGGGCACCACTCGCTCGCTCCACTTTAGCCAATGGGCTAATCAAACACTGACTCCCTGACCACGCAGGGCCTCAATCATATGCACATAATAACAACGTGGAGAGAAATCAACAACACAACAGGGGAGTTCTCTTGGGTCCGCCAGGGCTGATGAATTATTAATCTCTGACGGCGGAGAGTCATCTTGAAAGAGAGGCTCTTAACCGCGTTTGAAATGAAAGGGACTGTGTCCCGGCCCTCAGAAGGCCACCCAAAGGCATCCTGAAATAGAAAATGATATTACCTTGTTTCTTCCCATTACACTCAACAGTCTATTAGCCCACTCATCTGCAAGCAGTCAACACAAAGTGCCCTTGCGCTCCTGGAGACACCTGGTTGTGCCAAAACCCAAACTTCTAAACTTTATTTTCCATTTAGTCTGCCGATATTTAAATCACCCTGTTGAACTAATAGCGCACAGTCTACTGAGCGCACATGATTTTCCTTACGGAAGGGAAAAGTAAGCCCCGAAGTAAGAGGCTCATTAATGAAATCAGCACTGCAAAAAAATTAAAATTAAAACGTTCCATTGACAGATCTGTATAACTGCTTAAGGCAAGCATATTAAATAAAAATCCAACTGAAGTCTGCTGTGTTTCGGAGGAATTGTACAAGAGCAAAAGACTAATACGAACGTAATGCAATCACTTACTGTAGAAAGTAGAAAGGTTAGGATACCTCTGCTAAGTGTACTACAGATTAATGAACATGATTAATTTCCTTAATGAGCTAACTATTCCACCTGAGGCAATAAGTGCCATTTCCACATTCTCCAAAAGCACTCAATATTCCTCTGAGATTAAAACTTAATCAAATAATATTCAGCATTTCTTGTATTATCCATCAAATATTACCTCTTTATTCTCAAACTTGCAACTAAATATTTTCCCAGAAAAATCACTGACTCACACTGACTCTAAAAATCATTTGCATACGTCTGTCATTTCTACTTAATGTCTTCAAAAATAACCCATATTAAATGCCCAGAGCTTGGTTCACAAGGTCCCAGATGAGTTAACCTTAGTTTATTTAATCATGCCAGACTGTTTTCGTTTCAATTTCCAAAACCTTGTCTCAGCATCAGGGTGGACAATTTTCATTTCTCCCTGATCTGAGGTCAGACAGATGCTGTTAGTGTAGTGCAACTGTGGGACATCAAAATAAAGCATTAGAGTGGGCTGGCTAACAACAAGCAGAAGACTCAAACTGGTGGACTAGAAAGGTCATAAGCTCAGAGAAAACGAACAAACAAATGGGCTAAAGGGGAGTCTGTATTTATCAGCCAATCATATGGCCTCATAACAGCAAATCATAACAGCTTTAGGTAACTTTCATAACAAATGAGAAGAATGAGAAAATCTTAGTAATTTCAGTCATTTTGAGGATGATTATTTTTGCCAGAAACGCTGGTACAAGTATTCCTACTGATCTTCTGGGACAGTTTCTAAAGTTTTATTTTAGAATGGTGTAAAAATCCATTAAGCGACAGGTCTGCTGATGGAAACATAATTTTGTGAGAAAGGCTCAACAGAAAATGACCAGACTGGTTTCAGCTGAAGGAAAGGTAGAAAGACAGTGGGCTGAGTCAGATCATGTTCTGTCAGCCAAGTACAGAAAGCTGAAGCTGCAGTGGGCACTGGCAGCACCAACACCACGCAACTAATAAATCTTTTTTTAATTTCTTCTGATGCACACGCAAGCATAAATACAATTTGGCTTGTGTCAACAATCCAGATTGGTGTAGGTGATGTTATTGCATATACATTTTTCTTGTCATATTTTGAGTTCACTATTACCAATCCCTTCAAGGCCACAGCTGTAGAAATGACCTCAATTATTGTCACTGACCTCTATACTGCATATTGTATTTTCTTACCAAGGAGAGTGTATTAATGTAAAAGAGACGGTTGATTTTGTTTAAAAACATTATATATTTTTTAAGGATATTTAAAAAGATATATTCCAATTCCAAAGTGTAAATATTCGGTCACACTATACAATAAATATACATTAATTAACATTATTTGCAACAGAATGTTTTAACTAAATATGAACTGACACTAGTAATTTTGAACGAATGTCTCAATTTATTATTATTTTTCAACATTCTTAAGCATTAACATTTAGTAATGTTTAAAAATGTCTTCATAAGTGTTATCTAATAATTAGTTGAGACATTTCTTAACAATTTAACAATGTTTATCAATGCCGTGAGCCTTATTGTACAGTGTTATTGAATATTCTTATTCCTAGAATTGCTTGTAGTAGCATTATTCTGCTATATTACAATTGAAATAATAATAATATTATTTATCACAATTACTTCTTGGACAGTATATTGTAAAATAATTTTGATGATATACCTAGCCATGGTATCTTATAATGGATATTTCTAGCTAACAAAACCCCTGTGTTACAGGGCAAATCCCATGTTCAATGTTGTCCACCAGATCTGAATCCATAAAAACAACTTTTTAAAAGAAATATGTTTCCAACATCCTGTGGAATCCTTGTCAAAAAGCACTGATGTTGTTTAACAGCTAAAGGAGGTCCTATCTAGCATTGGCACTGTCTTCCTAATAAACTGCTTGACGAGTGTATTTTGTTACATTATTCTTTAAAAGGACTCCTTAGAGAAAGCGATAGTTTGGATCAATGCCAAAACCACAAATGGTTTTAGATAGCACCAAAAACATAATTTACAACAGAAAACCAAGGTAGTTTTTAAATTATTTTTTTACTATATGTGAAAGTCCACTCTTCATAGTATTTCACTGACTCTGCAAACTGGACTAAATTGTGTTGTTTGTAAAATATGCTGCTACTAGGGTTCAACAATATATAGATTCAGCATCACCGTTGCATAATAATTTGATGCAGGCGCATTGTTCATATCGTAGGATGTGTAATGTCTTGTAAGGCAAATAAATCATACCTGTCACACTAAAGCAAGCTTAATACAAATGGAGACTATGGAGATTATATCTATCCAAACATTGTTCATTTTACTCCAATCTTCAATACAGAGAGCGCATGATTAACTAGATTATAATATCGCAATATACAGCTGGAAAACAAATAAGAGAACTTATAAAAATGATGAGTTTCTTTGATTTTACCAAATTGAAATCCTCTGGAATATAATTAAGAGGAAGATGGATGATCACAAGCCATCAAACCAAGCTGAACTGCTTTGATTTTCACACCAGGGTGGCCTAAAGTTATCCAAAAACAGTGTAAAAGACTGGTGGAGGAGAACATGGAAAGCTGCATGAAAACTGTGATTAAAAAAACTTGTTTATTTTGTATAATTTTGTTATTTCAGACATTTTTCATTTTCTGCACATAAATGCTAATAATGACAAAATTTTAATTTGGAATTTGAAAGAAACTGTTTTAGAAACTCTTTTTCAGAAACTCTTTTTCAGAAACTCTTTTTTTACAGTATCTAATGTGCTTGCATTGTCTGGTGCATAGATACAGTTGAATGATGACTGAGTGGATGATTGCGAGCAAAATTCTGCATTACTGCACACTGGGATTTGTGCTTACTATCTAAGTTTGAGATTTCTTCATAAAATGCTTGAAAAAAGGGGGCAGAAAAACTACTTATCTCACAGATCTCTGCATGCACGTCTCAAGCTTCATTAAACGAGCCCCTGCATGGTTATGTTTATTATCCTTTACAAAGTAGTTCTGAATATATTTATATTTACATTTTACAATATTGACCATCCATTACTGTATGTTATATGAATAAGGAAGATAAGATGTTACCTCGAAATGTTTTTTAAACTACAATCACAGCACAGCTGACAATAGTGTCTCTCTCTCAAAATAAGTCTGGAAGTCCTCAAAGATGGCCTAAAAGGATGCAGCTCAGCAGGGAAATGAAAGTTTGGGAGAATCCATGTTCGGATGTTTGTGCAGCGAGGGCTGAATGTTTATTTTTGACCTGCTGTGGAGCCGCTGAGGAGGACGAGGTGGCACCTCATACTGTGGTAATAAAGTGCTGCCGCAACCCTGCCAGGATAAACTACGGTGATTCTCACTTGCCTTGTCTCAAAGTAAATAGTTCACAGTTTGCTGTCTGGGTTTCATGCACTCCTAGACTGAGTGTCAGATGGAGAGCATTTGGATTTCGCCCACCAGAGGAATTTCAGCCTGGAAGCAAAGTTTTATAGAGCGCACACAGGCAGGGGAGACATTGGTTGGAAGGATATAGGAGCAGCGTTTAGTCTTTGTTTGTGTTAAAACGAGTCTCTTCCTTTCAGACAAGGGTGGTGGAAGGGGGGTGCAGAGGCTCAGCATTGTATATTGTAGCTGTGGTCCATCAGTGGCATGGTAAATAGATGCAGGATAGAGAGAGATAATGAAAAAGAAAGAGAGAGAGAGAGAGAGAGAGAGAGAGAGAGAGAGAGAGAGAGAGAGGAAGCCAATGTAGTGTATCTATCAGCCAGGTGGCAGGCTGCTTCTCAAACACCCAGTCGTGCGGATTAACATATCACACCCAAATTACACTGCCTTTCCAGAAATCTGCAGAGGAGGAGGAGATAATCTGTCAATGCACAGCTTTACAATGTGCGGGAATATTTAACGTCTGAACAGAATGATGAGTAAGAAAATAAAATTATATATCATTTCCATTCCATTGCTCTCTGTCACACAGGAGGAAAGCCATGGAAATATCTATAGCAATAGCAAATGTGTGACTGTGAACACTTTCCTTTCAACCTATGACTTTGCATACATATTAAACTAATATTCCCTTTTCTCCAAGCATATAAAGTCAAAGTAAAATCTACTTAGTCTCCAGGAATTAGAATCTGGCACAAACAGAAAAGTCTTTTTTCTGAGAGCGCAGGCACTATGTTGCCGGGGATTTACGTCATTGTACCAATCAAAGCAAAAACAATAAAAATAAAAAGAGCTGATGGGGGAATGATGGGTGTAACCTGAACAATTCCTTCGCTGTCAGAATGATTACCCCATTTCAACAGGATTTTACTTTTTCTAACGATTTTTCTATGCTGGATGCCCTGCTCTAATTGTTGACATTGTGCTGGTTATATAGAGCAAGTCTTCCTTTTTGCAATGAAATATATCTGTAGATTATTTTAAACATATGCTTTGGGTTAAAGCTGTGAAAATAACAGACACAGCCGATGGCCTCTGCAATGTTGGAGCAGGTTAGCTGGCCTTGGCAGGCTTGAAACGTGTTAGCTGTCATACTCTCTATATTTTCTGAGTTGCATTGTTAACTAATAGTTGTTGACAGTGTTCATTAGGGGTGTGCCATATCATATCATACGCGATAATATGTCCAAAAATATATATATATATATTATACCCTGAAATATCATATCACCCATCCCTAACTATCACATCAGGGTACTACTTTTTTGCTGTTTTTAGCAAAAGAATAATTCACACTGTTCTTATTTCCCATTATATATCTACTAGAGACAGATTATATTTGTCCAGTATCATTTATTTTACTTTAATCCTGGATATATGGAGATATTTGGAGTGCATTATTAGTATCATGGCATTCTGGATCATTGACTTCTGTTACAAATTAATGTTACTGATTAATTTCTTGTATTTTTCAAAATCTAGGATAAAGGTGTGCCACATCATACTGTATGCAATAAGAAAAAATAACACTCATTTTGTTGCAGTAGTGTATTCTTGAAATAATTCAGTATTTCGTAATATTGCCAAGAGTATCGTTATCGCAAAAAATACCATGAAATATTGTGATATTATTTTAGGGCCATATCGCTCACCCCTAGTGTTCATGTACCCCAATTTCATTTAGGGGATATCCAAAATAATCCCCCGCTCAGATTTTAGTTTAGTTTTGAGACTGGTAAAACATTTTCAAATTTCTGCCCCATTTTCTCTTTTTTTCTTTGTGTGTTTGAGTGTGGCACCAGTTGCTGAGACTAAGGGGTGGCCTGAGGTTTAAAATGAGATGTGTAGGTAAGATTATCCCTTTTTACCAATACCTGTTATAAACCAAGTCTCTGGTATGCAACAATGAAACTTCCAGCCACCCAACATCAGAGACAGTCAAACTGCGCTGTCATGTGATTATGGAACGTTTAAAAATTCCTGGACACACTTCCAAACTGTATTCAGGAACTGATTTTCTCAATCTAGTCTATGAAGGCAGCAGGGTAATAAATCAGCAGCTAGGTCCCCTGCATTTACGCAGGCCCTAGAGAGCATGCGGAAGCATAAGACTCTGTTCCTGGGTTTGTTTTCTATCTACAGGGAGCCGGGGGGCTGACAGCGCCTTGCTTGTTTTTTTTTAATCTCTTAGCTAGTCTAATGTCAGAAACGGCACAAGGCTGTACAGCATGCTCCTGCTGTCCCACCACTGGACCAGACGAGCCAGCGGACCTGAGTTTATGTTTCTTAAATTTTTTTCTGCAATAAACAAAATTCAAGCACTTAGTTCTACAAGGAAATTCCTGAAGTGTTTCATCACTAAGCAGAGTCACAAATGTGCTCCCTACCACACTGCAAGATTCTAAACCTGACTTGAACTGAACTTGAGGGAAATCGATATTGCAATCTCAACGAGGCGCTTTCACGTGTTTGTTTCATTGATTTCAATTTCTTGAACAGAAAAACTGAGCTTCCACAAAACACACAATCTGGCTCTTTCCATAATTCCACCGTGCCTATTTTTCTTAAACACAAGAAAAGCTCTAGATGCAGGATATCTGCAGGTGTGAGGAATTTAAATTTAAGTTTTTTTAAGACTTTTTAATAACACTCAAAGCAAAAAAATTACACTTTCAAAATAACAAAATAGCTAAATGTTTACAGGCTTACATATTGCAAGCTTGTGATTCCTGCAGTAAAAATCACTGTATAAAAGAGTATTTGAATAGTAGCTGGAAGAATCTTCCACTGTTGATGCATTTTGTCTGCATGTCAAAACACTGCAATAAATATTGTGTATCATTAAATTGTCATTAAATAACATGATCGAAATTTTTTGACTATTTTGGCCAGCTCTCACGTCTTTGCTAAAGCCAAAAACAGTTTTAACTCCATGGTCGTCCAGTAATTTTAGTCCCGTTCGGACGGACATCTCTGAGTTTCATCACCTTCCGTATAATAAAATAGCTATTTGTCCACTGCCATGCACTTAACTACACTTTGGGTGTGCATTTCCACGGAGATCCACGTAAACACAACGGTGATTGGAATTGGAGGAGCTACTGAATGCTGTGTCATGTGAGCGGGAAAGCCAAAAAACTCACTGGTCCTCCTGTTTTTTTATTGCAGTCCGGAAGTAGAAGTGTGAATTATTTTTTACAGACGTCCCCCTGAGAAACTAAACATGTCTGGACAGGGTTTTTCCTTAGTTCTGTCTCTTGGTAATTAGCACTAACTAACTTGCATATCAAATTTAGAAATTGTGGCATGTAATGCATGGAAATAAAACTAAAATTGTATTTACTTATTTGTCTGTGGAATTTTGGACATTTTAAGACTTTTTTTAAGCTAAACATATTTAAAACCCTTAGGTGGGATCTGCGGACACTCCTCTTAATTACATTTAGACAATGCAAAATGTGTTTTGTAAATATGCTTGTCTTTTCTCAAAAATACTACCTAAAGCAATTTTGCTGAGCCTAAATGCAGAGTACAGTAGCATTGCACTAATAGCAGCAATTTCTTCACTCCCCAAGCAGCGCTGCTGTCCGCTGATGACTGTGATCTTCTCCCAGATGCACTGCAATTCAGCTGGGGCACGACAAAGCTAATGAGGGAGAATTGGGTGTGATGCTCTAGGTTCACACCTCTGCCACATACCACTGTGACGCTGTTATTCTCCAGCTCTCACACATTAATATTTCTGTTTAAGCCTCAGAGACAGGTCAAGGGTGTTTAGGAATCTCTGGTGTGCATTTTTATTTTATACAGAACAATGAAAGCACAAAGGGCAGGGTCAGCTTTACGTATTATCAGGAGGTTAACTGAGAGAAGTGTGTCTGCTGTAAATTATTCTTGACTTATCTAATCAAAAATGATAAAAATAGAATATTCTGGGTTTTCACATGTTCCTTTTTTTTTAAACAATAAAATTCTTGTCTGCTGTCACATAAGGGCTGTAAGTGCGCAGTAAAAAGGTGTAAAAAGGGTTTCTTCTGAAGATAGAAGGAAAAACTTATGGCTTTGCATGCGTGTATGTTTAAGCACGTCCGAGTCAACATCAACGTGCTGTGCTGACCCAATTACATACATAAGATTTAGATTCAAAACAACCATCTCCATAAAGTCTCCTAAATTTGTATAATTATGAACCTGTATATAACCTATACGGCAGTAAAAAAGCATAGCGTTAGTTAATAAGACCTTAGTCCCTACCTTGCAGTAATTACAAAAACATTTACCAGCCCAGTCCACTGCATGATATCAGTTAATCTAATCAGCACAAACAAGAGAAAACAAGATTTGCACCCAAAACATGTAATTTCTTGGGTCAAATGAGGTGGAAACAAGGGGAGAAGGAGGAGGGGATGGTACTAACGGCATTCATCATGCTGTTTGTGTCTGGGTTCAGTGCCCATTTTTAGACAAGCAAGGCAGAACAAGAGCCTAGTTTCCCCCACTCAGTACGCTGGGAGGGAGCTGCTGCATTCGAGGCAGCTTGCTTTAAAACTCTGAGTAAAACACACACACCAAAGCTAGAGTCAGCTAGAGTCAGTCATAAAAAACAACAAAGCCAAGTAAACAAGCTCGGAATAAACAAATTGAGATGACTAAAAGTTGGATAGTGTAAAAGACATTAATGCTGCGGTTGACCTCAACCCAGCTGGGAAGAAGCAAACGAACTGAAGGATGAGCTTTTCTTAACAAAATGATTCATCTAATTCACAACAAGCACAAAGAAAAGACACAGAAAAAGGCCTGTCACTGTAATCATTTTGTCCCAGGAACGATTGTGATAAACAATATTATTGTAATTTTAACATCATTAATTGCCACTGACATAATAATAATAATAAAATAGCATTACAAAGCAATTATACCCTTTTGAAGACAACAACATTCAATAGTTTGTTAAATTTATACTTTTTTCTTCACCAAATGCAGTCCACAATGTGTGTACAGAGATATTGAAGCATTGGTCAGTGCATGACTGGCTAAATATATATATATATATACTGTTATATACGTGAATATATATATATATATTTATATACAAATAAACACAATAGATAATATTAATAATCAGTTTCTCAAATATTACTCCTCAAATATTACTACTTCTCAAGTCATCTCCATTTATTGTACAATAAGTGGATAATGTATTTATCATGACAGGAAAAAACATTGTGATGTACGGCTGTAATGAGGTATACAGCATATTGTGACTAGACTTCTCCAGAAGTCAGAAGTTGTCCAGCATGTAAGGATATTAATAATGTCCACTGTGTGTTGAAGACTGGAGAACAATGAATGATATTGTGCAGATATCAGATAATATGCCTGTGGAAGGTAACTTCTGGGAAATGAGAATTGTGCAAGTTTTCTCTTTGTATAAATTACTGTAAGCTGTAACATGATATGCTAAATTTAATTTGTTTTAATAACGTGATTAATGCACATGTGCACACTGCGATGATAAGGATGGAACGATATGATGTGAAGCCATGATAAGTTTAAAAAGTTGTTTCATAAAATGGAATAGATATGCTTTATTTAAATATTTAAGCCAAAAAATGTGTTATTACATTTTTTTTTACACTGTTATGAAAATAAGGTCTTTGTTCATTTTGTGCTTCAACATCTAGCGATGTGCAGCAGTTTATCTTTGCTGTTAACTTGTTTTTTTTTGTCTTTTGTCTTCTGTCTTTATAATTTTTATAGACTAAATACAAACAGATCTGGATGCTTTTTGAGCTGCTAGATATATTTTTTGAGCATGTATTTTACTGAGATTTACAGAAATAGGTGACAGACAGTGTTTGCTGAATGTATGTTAGCCAACATTTGTTTAAATTTTAACATAAGAAGCAAAACTTATATTGTATCTATTGTGGTGTCTTAGAGTGTCCACTGCACCTGTGGAAACTGGTGTTAATTTATTCAAGCAGATTCATCATTTTTAGCATTTTTAGCAGATTCATCATTTCTGACAGCTGGTCCAGAATTTTCTGCTCATATTGGCCCAAAACCATTGCCAATCATTACCCACGTGCTAACTCTGTGTTTGCTTTCCAACTGTGGTCAAACCAGGCATGTAACAGGTCATGTGGCCGGACATGTGGCCAATCATGCGTGAATGACAACCAATGCAGACAGGATGCTTATCGCACCTTTAATCAACACTTGCCTGGAAGCAGCAGCCACTGGCAAACAGCGTGTGTGAAGTGGATGAAAACAAAGTATCAGCAGTTATGATACTGATACCTGTAGCAGAACTGCATACCTACACCATGTTTTCAAGGTTTCACCTTTGCCTTTTGGGTCAGCCAGACGCACAGACATTATGTTAAGTGAGAGGAAGTGTATCGATCTGCTGGCCTGTGCCATCCATCAAAACACATCCTTTCCATGCCTGGCATGATAGTATTGACCACTGCACTCACCGTTGCATAAGCACAAATTGACCTGGCAGCCCTCAGTGGCTGTGATGAACTTCTCTCATTGTTAGCTCTGCTATATCAGCACAGGCAAGTGGCCCATGCCCTTCTGTTCAAGTGCTGACTGCGAGAGGTGAGCTGCTGCATTAAGACTCACAACAACAAACCTTTTCTCGCTCTGTAATTCAGACCTAAACAGTGGCAAGACACACACAAATCAGAAACACACCAGCATTTTCCTATCGAGGCAAAGTGCTGTGTGGATGTGCCACAAGGGAACACTGTAATAATTGCAAATCACTGAGATGAACGTAGGAGATGCTTTGAAAAATGTGATTGGAAAATTGTTCAGCTATGCAACCCGGCATGGTAATATTTCAAAGCAGCAGGCTAGAAACAAACTGATGTCAGAAATCTCTTTAGGTTCCATTACACATCACAAAAATGTGGGCAAAGTGAAAAATAAGCAGCACGCTTCTTAGCACAGACATATTCGTTCCATCACAATTTAGCTCTTCAGCAGAAGAAACCACTATGAACATATCGCTATATCACTATGAGTCTCAGGCGCTTGGGAGCAATTTTATCTGAGACAGCTGCATGTTGGACCTTTGAGCAAGGTCCATTACCTTAAGTTGCCCTAGGAGATTGTACTTACCGTAAACTGTAAACTGTTGTAGATTACATAATACTAATGTCACTGTGTCATATATAGTGCTCTGGAAAAACATTAACTGAGACCACCTCATTTTCTGAAACAGTTTCTCTGATTTTGCTATTTATAGGTTTATGTTTGATTAAAATGAACATTGTTGTTTATTTTATAAACTACGGACAACATTTCTCCCAAATTTCAAATAAACATATTGTCATTTAGAGCATTTATTTGCAGAAAATGAGAAATGGCTGAAATAACAAAATGATGCAGAGCTTTCAGACCTCAAATAATGCAAAGAAAACAAGTTCATATTCATAAAGTTTTAAGAGTTCAGAACATTTCATAATATTTGGTGAAATAACCCTGCTTTTTAATCACTGTTTTCATGCATCTTGGCATGTTCCCCTCCACCAGTCTTACACACTGATTTTGGATAACTTGTGATCATCCATCTTCCACTTTTAAGTGGTCTCTTATTTTTTCCAGAGTTGTATATATATGAAAATGTATGATATGTAAAATATACATTGTACAATTTACACTGGACACACAGTGTACAACATCTACAAGAATCTTAGCTAGCTAAAACACCTGTGGGAAAATACAGTGAGTCTGTAGCATTTTAACAGAGCTGTATGCCACACATTATAAGCTACAGTATTCTGATGTAAAAAAAAAAACTAATAAAAAAAAATATATTTAGCTAACTTTGTGCTTATTATTACTATTATTATTATTATTTTTTTTAGTATTATTATTTGAGGAGTTTACAAAGACTAAAATCATAAACACTGACCTTTTGCATGTATGTGAAGTGTGTAGGGAGGGTTTTCCTGCTCTCTCCTTGAGGTGATAATTCTTCTTTAAAACGACCCAGAATAAAGCAAAACGTCTGGGAATTATTATCAAAAAAGCAAAGCCAGATCCAGAAAAAACAACCAACAGTCCTGTGACATCTCCAACAGCCTCTTTTCTGATCCACACAGTCTCATTAGTAAGTTGTAGCTATTGAGCTTGTTTCTCACAGTGACGTAGCTTAGCCTATTTATTTCACAGCAATTCACAAACGCACGTTATAACGCCAGAGTCTGAGGCACAGGTACCCAGTGTGCCTGTTTCTACGTCACTAACGAACAAAAAACAACACTTTTCTCGTGGTTACGAAAATAGCTCTTATGACTAATAATAGGATATCTTGTTGAGGGGTTTTTAAGGGGAAAGCCGTAGAAAAGGGGGTATATATGTGTTTGTGTGTTTGTAGGTTGAATTAAGAAGTTAAATGGCGTTAAATTGATGTCTGTTTAAACTGAAAGTAGAAATGAAAATAGTAGAAAGGGAAAATATTTATTTAAAAAAAGGAAGAAATGAGAAATAAAGTAATGAGGAAACAAATCACTCACCATTTCCACGAGGAGTCCCTGGGTCAGCACCATGGCGCGGCTCTAAACCCTCGCGAGGAGAATCACATCCTCGCATGTGAGAGAGAAGCCGGTGCGCGCGGAGACCAGCAACTTTTCAAACCGCCTCCCCGACAGCTGAGGGCGGCCACACGCGCAGTAGTTCCCCCGCGACCGGTTCCCTCCAACCTCCAGGCGACCCAGCCGGTTTAGGAGCGCGAAACCGAAACGCAGAGCAGCAGCGCGCGGCTCTCCGGACCAACCACAGCTGAGCAGAGCGGAGCGCGCGGAGCGGCGTTTCCACAGCCAAACGCCAAACTGTAGATCAAGCCCCGCCCCCCCGGCGCGCGCTGCCCACCGCCGACTGACCGTTGGCTTTCGCCAAACAACGCATTCCTCCACACTGAAGACGTAAATAATCATTTATTTACTTATTTACTCTCTTTTTCATTTTTAACATGTGTTTATTATTTAATTTGGAAACACTCTGCAGTAATGGTAGATTAATTAGCAGTACTTTTTCTACAGAATGTCCCAACTTAACTAGTTAAGACATTAGCTATTAAACATTAACTCTTTTGAACTATTATCTCAGTTTATTATTTTTTTACAGGAATCCTAAGCATTATAATTGTGTTTAATAAGTTAAATAATGTCCTTTCTAAAAATAATAATTCAGCTCATGACCCTCTGAGACATGCCTCAGACTAGCTGCTCACTCTCCACTACCAATAATATCCAAATGCTGGTGCTGCTCTACACCTGACTATACTGTATTAGACCTGTATGTATGTATGTATGTATGTATAATGACTTTTTTACATTATTGAAAAGCTGTCTGACCAGTGAAATGATGGTCCCCCTTATATATAAGCCTTGGTCCTCCCATGGTTTTTCCTCCTTCTGATTTTCTGTCCTGTGATCACATTTCTGTGTAGCTGCTTTATGACAACATCAGTTGTAAAAAAAAAAAAAAAAAAAAAACACTATACAAATAAATTTGATTTGATTTGATTTGATTTGTAGCATGATACACTGCCTGGCCAAAAAAAAAAATAGAAAGTCGCCTCCTGGATTACTCCTGGAAGTAAATGATCTGGGGTTGCTGCAGTTGGTCAGGTCTAGGTTCAGCAACAGTATGTGCTGAAAGAATGAGGTCAGCTGACTACCTGAATATACTGAATATAGACTAGGTTATTCCATCAATGAATTTTTTCTTTCCTGATGGCACATATTCCAAGATGACAATGCCAGGATTCATGGGCCTGGAATTGTGAAAGAGTGATTCACAGAGTCCTTAACCTTAACCTCATTGAGAATCTTTGGGATGTGATGGAGAAGGCTTTGCCATATATATGCCATATAGTGTTAACTAGCTCTTGATCATAGGGTATGTTTTTTTTTTTTTTAAGATCAGCTGGCCTTAAGATGGATATATTTTCAGGGGCATTAACTAATGTTAACTAAAAAATAGTTGATACATTACTAACCATTTAAGAATGTTTATTACTGTTGTAAGCACTGTTATTTGTCACCCTTACTGTAAAGTGTGACCATACTTTTTGTGTGAAAACCACAAGTCACATGATTCATTTGATCAAGATTAGTATATGGTGACACTGTTAGCTCCTTCCCACCATCTTCTACACACTTGGTGAGGCAAACAAACATACAGTTCTAAGGTTTGCTTAGACAGCTGGGTCAATATTACAAACCTTTAGTGTCCGTAGCATAGTTGTAAAAATTTCCCACAAATACTGTTTAGACATACATTTTTCAAGATGAACTATGATTGAACACATTATTACAAATAAAACTGTTGTGCAGCTTGCCATGACAGGTGGACGTGTTCATGATGGGAAACAAAACACAAAAATATACATATGCAAATTGTGAAAAGGCACCATATACTGATAATCACTCAGCTACAACCAACACTCTGAGACTTTGGAAGAACACTTTGGAAGTTATCCACTAAAGCAGACCACAGACTTATGTAACATTTATGAAGATATGTGTTTATTTATTTCATTTAATGTAGCATATAATATAGCTAACTTGCTGAAGCAATGTGTGTTTTCCTTTCCCTCCTCCATGTTTCATCACTTAGTATTTCACTTTTTTCCACAGATCTCACTGCTTTTCTTCCTGCCCTGCTTCATATTATTGCTCTGTTATTATATTAGTCATCTGTGAAAGATTTAAGCTGTCATATAAAATGCACATCAGTATTTTTTTATATAGTAAGCTGTTCTTTGATAAACCATACATATGTCACCAAAACACTTGGATGTTCTTTTTATGGTAAGCTCCTGAAAAAAAAAGAAAAAGATGATTCTGCTTTTATTGTCTGGTTTATTGCACTGGCAACAGCTGGTGGCACCTGTGTATTAAAGCATATTTTTAATCTTCTGTTTTAAAAATGTATTTCCAGAGTCGTACTGGCTAGTGTTACTTTTAACTCTGTAAGCAGTATGCAGCTAGCTGAAGAGACTGTAGCAGAGTTAGTGACTTTAGCCTAGCACTTACTTCTATATACTTATAAACTGGGGCTTCCCCTTCTGATGTGTGTTTGGTTCCAGTTTGTTAGTCAGATAAGTTAGCCCAAATTGTTTCTGAGGAAGTGAAGCCTAGAGGAAAGGAATTGCTTCCCTGGCTTTCTCTTTTCACATGCAAAGTTTGAGCCACCCTTTTAAGGAACTGGCACAGAAAAAGCTATAGCCTCCTGTGGAGCCTGTTTCTGTAGCTAGCAAACTAGCCAGCAGAGTCTGAATGTGATGTGCTGCTCTCCAGTATCCACAACACCTATATATCACTGCATTTCAACATTTGACAGTTTTAATTGTTGAACGGCTTACATTTATTGTACTGGGTTTAGGTCAACTGTACAGGGTTAATTTAATCACGCCAAGAATGCTACACAACAGTTTTGGGATTCCGGAATTGGCTTGTTTTTCAGCTCTTTATTGGTTTTGCTGGATTTTCTTTAAAAAGAGGACACACCAATGCTTGAGGTTATAATGTCTGTTCTTCTCACAATTCAACATTTATCATTCTAGGGCACCTTGGATTTCTGAACAGAGCCTGCACTAGCTTGTTAAATGATCCCTGATCTGCTTTTCTCTAATTTCCTTTCCTTTCCAAACATAGCAATAAGTGTTCCACAGAGGGAATCCTAACAATTATCTTTATCCATTAAACACTTTCAATTCAGAAATAAATACTGGATTATGTCCACTGAGTTCTTGAGGCATTTAGGGTTGGACTGGTCAAGGCTGAAAGAAGGAACAAGTGAGGTGGTCAAGACTGTCTGAGTACACATGGAGTTTCATTTCCTGTCTCTGCAGGGCCTTGGTCTACATTCAAGAGTGAATAGACTGAGAATCAATCACAATCATAGAGCATGCCACAAAGTTCTGTTTTTATTGAGGAGATACACAACTTACGAGAAATGAAACAGTATCTATAAGCTCCTTGCATGGGTATCCCGTACATGCCGCTTTCTAGTGTGAATTATATTGCTGTTACTTCTGAATCTAAATCTAATAACTTTATGGTCACAATTTTGTAGAGGTGAACAACAAACAACATCAGAGCTGAATGGGGATCTAGGCTGCTGCTATGTGTCTGCCCATGCCTGGACTATTTAGATCCATTTGAGTGAAACACATACTTGATTAAAAGGACCGTAAGTACGCTCTAGAGTTGATGTAGCAGTGGCAATTACAGTCAAATGGCCTTTTAGGCTCCTGAACGACTAGTGCTTTCCCCTAAACATTTTTTTTTCTTCCCAAGGATCAAAAGTACACTACTATTCTTAGGATTGCACCCAGCGGTATAATGTTCTCTATTTCCTGTATATAATGATTCCATGTGCTTCTCTTTCTCTCATCCCTGCTGACTGCTCTGCTCTGCTCTGAGACACCAAGGTGAACTGCATTGCTCCTGTCAGGGAAGACCTGTCCAGTCACGTCATCAGCAGTCAGTTTTCACGGAAAAAAACATGACACGAATCTGGCAGTGGCTTTCTACCAGCCAGTATCTGTCTGTGTGGAAATTGGAAAAAAGAAAACCTACAAAGGTGGAGGTCGAGATCAGCCACGGGAGCAGGGTTTCTCCAGCTGCCCGGAGGTTGCCCTGTGGCTGAGGGTGAGGGAGCTTTTCATTAGGTGTCACCTCTGAAAGAACCTTTTACCTGTTTTTTTATTGTTACATTGTCTCAGCCTCCCTCTACCTGTCATTCGCACATTAAACCTGTTCACCCTGCAGAACGTTCAGAACAGCACGTCCCCGTCTGCTGCTTCAGCCACCAGAGCCAGAGCACACAGCCACCTTCAGCGTCCCTGAGAAATCTCAGTCCCACTCCACCCACTGACATGACAGGTCCGCTGAAAACGATCACCCTCAAGACACTCTCCTTGACATTCTGCACCCTGGCAGCAGCAGAAGAAACAGGCACAGCCCAGCTTTTTTGCCTCTTTGTAGGAAAATGGGCCGTCACGTCCTTCACAAATGCAGGTAGAGCTTAGTGTGAGAGCGTCGAACATCAGCAAATGTTAGCCATGCATCTTTCATGATTAGGCGTGCACCTATTTTTGAGGGGGCGCCACAAAGAGTATGTTTAATTAATACCTTTAATGAGCCCTTTAGATCCCTTTTGAAATGCGAGTGAAAAGCGCCATACTGTTCGTACAATGCTCCACCACGTTGAGACGGCCTTATGGAGAAACAGAGTGAAAGTGCAGCCAGCTGGACATTCAGCCGAGCAGACTTAATGCATTTGCCTGTTCAATTCTTTTCTGTCTGGGTGTATCATATTGCTTCGAGAGGTAGCCTTAATTAGTTTAGGTTTAGAACCTGTGTCTGTGGCCTTGCTGTTAATGTGCATCACGGACAGAAACCTTCCTCCAGCAGACACGTCCTAATTGGCTTTGTAATGACTGCCATATTGTGAAGGCCTGGAGCCCCCATATACCATTCATTACCTGACCCGCATCTTCTGTTTGAGGCTTCAAGTTAAAGCCATCAATACCAACTGGATCCTGTACCGTCCCAGCTTAAGTTCACGTTGGGTAATGCCAGGCAGGATTGGTCTTGAAGCCGGGAGGTCAGGGAGCTCAATTCGCCAGCTGAATACAATCGGAGACGCCTGTGATTTATCAGGCCTGAGCAGAGTTAGTGATCCTTCAGGGATAGTGGGTGATGGCGTGGGGGGGATAAGGTTGCTGCTCTGGGATGCTGCTTCACTCCTTGCTGGCCCCTCTGCCCAGCAGCTCTTTATTATCCACACCTGGCAAACATCTCAGAGTACACGGCTGCCAGCACTTGGAGAACTGAACCTTGGATGTTTACTGGGCCCAGAGGAATTAGGTCGGTTTCTAAAGGTTACTCTGTAGTGTTACCTGTTTCAAATTCGCTTTACACAAGACCCCTTTACCTGAGACACGCTGAACTGTGGGCGGATCTGTGTAGTGATGGGTCGGTCGCAAACAATCCGACTGTTTGAAGTGAACAATGACAACTGATTGTGAGACATTTTTTGTTTGTTAAAGCCACACATGATTGGTCAAGATGTGTTAGTTTAGTTAACTTTAGTTTTTGATTTGTGCATTTTAATTCACATTTTGTTGAGTGTTTTTTTTTTGTGTGAAGTCACTGTACAAATGTACAACTCTAGAGCGTACTTACGGTCCTTTTAATCAAGTATGTGTTTCACTCAAATGGATCAAATTGTCCAGGCATGGGCAGACAAATAGCAGCAGTCTAGATCCCCACTTCATAACTTATGTTTGTAGCACTGTTCCATGTTAAGTATATATATATATATATATATATATATATATATATATATATATATATATAAAGCTGTATGAATAATAAACATTTGCTATAACATATGTTTTTGTATTAGTAATTCATTTTACACATAATTTCATAACAAATTAATTTAAGCAATTTAAAATCTGAGGAGCCAGACATAGCACACTTAAAGAATTTCTCTTTTTTTCATTTTCCAAATGCACTTGATGGGCCAAGATTTGCTTGCTATTTGAAGTGCCCTTTTTAGGCTTTGCTCTGATGCTACGAGGCTATGAAGTAGTTTAAAAATAAAGGAAATCTATGTCAGTGTTTCATCTAGATTTTTTTTTTCAATACAGTCTCCGACCCTCAGCATATTAAGATTAATAGAGTAGTATTGCATGTTAGACCACTGATATATAGAATGCCAGCAGGGAGAGACAGGGAGGTTCAAGTTAATATTCACTCTCTAATTGCATATTAATTGAAATTGCATGTTAATTGAAATAAACCATTCAGTATCACGTATCACACTTTAGCCGTTTACTTAGTTTACTCATCTCTTCACCACAAACTGGCTGTTTTCAAGCTGAAATATACAAGCTGTACAGGACTAGGATAGGAATGTTTGCTGAGATAATCTAGTGTTTCTGTGTAAATTCCAGCTCACATGTGAAATAGTGTGCCTCTCTGTGATCTTAATAAGGCTTTAATTCAATGTTGTGCTATTAAAATGCTGCGTGGTAGCACGCTGGAAATGGAACAGTGCTCATCATCATCAGTCATGAAGTGCTGCATGCTTTTATGCACAGTGCTGGCACAAATACGGAATGGGCTTTACATTATATTGTGAATACCATTAACATTAGATTTAGAGTTTAATGTATGTTTTTCTTTTCTCTCCTCTCTCTATGTGTTCTGTACTTTTTCTCTGTTGCCGCACCTCCTATATGCCTTATTTTAAAGCCTCCTGCAGCCTTCTGTTAAGTTATTAAATTGTAATTTTATGACATTTTACCAAATTATAAAGCTGCAATTGCAATAATTCTTTTATGTAGTGGAAAACGCTATATTTCTCCAAAAAATGATTAAGAAGAAATGCATGTAGTAAAAGTCAAGTAGTCAAGTAATTTTATTGTCAATAACGCATATATACAGGACATAAATATAGAATTGAAATTATGTTACTCTCCTTCCTAAAAGTTACAGCAAGTACAGAAGAGAGCAGGGCGAGAGCTGAGCATCCTCACAGTCTGAAAATTCATAAAATACATAAGAATGTTGCCTCAGTTTTATTTGTGTACTGTTTATTTGGACACATATACTGTACACACATTGCCTCTTGGGAGAAAAAATAGAAAGTGCAACATGTCCATTTCCAGCATTATACACAAATGTCAGCCTGTGATACAGCACAAAATTGTACGAACATTTGCTGTGTCTGCGAATGCTGGACTTTAATCATTATTTCTTTTTCTGAAGTTCACAGCAGTGCCTTATAGCCTAGCATTTTGGCCTTTAAGCTGCACTCTACTGATGCCAGGCCCAGCTGAATCCTGCCTGTAGAGCAAGCTGGTCGACATCAAAAGGATGGTCCGAGAAAAAAAATGATGTCTGTCCACAAAACAAATGTGCAAGCTTCTTCCGAGCCCACCCACGCGCAGTAGTTTTGTTCAGCCGTTTGATCTTGATTGATTTTTCGGCATGTACAGCGTGTGGCTGATATGAGGTCAGGCTCTCTGCAGACGTTTCAGCTGGACTCACTAATAATGAAGCAGCATTATTTTTTATCAGCATTGCAGGCTGTGGTTCTGGTTTGTTAGGCTATGTTTTAACATAGTCACATACAGGTGAAATGCCTGATTAAAGGGATATTCCAGAGCTGTCGCTATGTTGATATACAAGGAGGGTGTTGAGCAGTAATTACAGTTAAAGACATAATGATTTACATAAACGCAACAGAAATAGCAAAAGTGCAACAGGTTGACGCCAGGCACTCTTCATTTAGCCACCATGAAAAACAAGCCTCCATGGAAACAGGAAAGACCTACTGTAGAAGGGAGGAAGGCATGCGGTATAAGTCACTAATATCAGGTTCAACATCATATAGGTTTATTCTTAAACAAGCACGTACACATATACAGGAAGTCAGTCAGAACATTTAACGGAAAAGGAAAAGAACTTTTATGGACTATGAGATGCTATAAATATACAGGATACATATAATTGATTGTGTTGTAGATTATGAATACAATTACAGTAAAAATAAGAGTGTATTAAGAGTCAAATAATGATCATCATTTTCTCTGTCTCATCATCATTCACTTTGCTTAGCAGTCCATTTTTCAAGCACTGTAACATCATCCAACCCTCCATCCATCTTTCTGTCTATACATACATTCATCCATCTTCTTTCTGCTTGAAATCATTAAACACGAGGCAGAAAACCCCCCTTAAACAGGGCAGTACAGTAACAAAGAAACATGGGATAGAACATGATAGGTTGTTATGGGCTAGAACACATGTGTCAAACACAAGGCCCGCGGGCCAAATGTGGCCCGCCACGTCTTTTTATGTGGCCCGCGAGAGCTTGTAAGATCTTAGTGTCTATAATAAATAAGTCAGAAGCGTTCTTTGACCAAAAAATACATTTCCCACAATGCTTGTCGATTGTATTACCCGCAAAGTTACGGCTTACTGCCACTACACGGCAGTGTAGTCATTGATGTGGAAACCCTGCCGGAGGGAAGGTGTAACTTCGCGGGTGGAATTGAGACATATAAATGTTTATCCCATAATGTCCAGAAAAAGAGAAGTTGATGCAGACGGACGGCTGTGCTTCAAGGCGAAAGACCGGTATGCCTTTTGTGTTACGAAGAGTGTTACTGACCAAAATAAACGCTTTTTAGGAGAGATATAAGTTCTGTGTAAATATTTATAAGACAATAGCTGACAAAATCTGTTTTAATGACGTTAATAAACATCACTGGGACAGCGCTAGTCGCAGTTTCACCGCAGCAAAGTACGAGGACGTGAATCACTTATCTAACCAGCCTTTACTAATTTCTGCCCTCAATAACCCTTTCAATAACCTCCAATAGCCTTTAATAGTCTTCAGTAGCCTTCAACAGTCTAACCTTGCAGCCGTGGTGTGTCCACTAAACTCCGTAGTTATAAACATCCTGAGGTTAGCAGCGCGATAACTGACCTGTTTATAATGTAATCCCAGCAGTGACTCATGCTCTAAACGGCTGCTGTTAGCTGATTGGGCTGAAAGATGAACTGTAGAGAGCTGTATTATTCGGTTACAAAAATCTTTATTTCATACACAGAAGAACTTAAAATTTTTAAAAACGCTCCAGACTGGCTGAGCTGAGCCCTGTAGCCCGTGGCTGGGCTGTAGCTCTGACTCAGTAAAGACTGCGGACTTGTGGTGCTGCTGCTGCAGCTCCCACTAGTGGTTGGATGAGGAACTGCTAAATCTGAGGAAATGCTATGTTCTTAACAGCTCACAATTTTTGATTTTATATTTATTAAGCCTTATTTCAGTTAATAATTTCAAAGTTAATATAACTTGATGTCATTTCTATTCACTTGAATAGTTTGGCTCTTGATTGATGGAGTTTTTGGATTTCATGACATGACAAATTAAAAGGATTTATGTTAATAGAGCAACAAGCAAACATTTTTTCCATGCAACTGTAATATTTGATTGAATAAATAATATATTGAGAGTTATTTAACATTAAGGAGTAATTACATTCATTTACATATATTACATTTGGTTACATTTTATTACATTTATAAGTTACATCTGGCCCTCGGAGGACAGCCAATATGCCAATGTGGCCCTCGGCCAAAATGAGTTTGACACCCCTGGGCTAGAATGTAGCTGATAGAGATGTATACTATATCTGTAACTACGACTTTACTAACTTTACTTAAGAACATTTATAAAAAGCCCATTATTTAGAACAACGATTCAGTAAATACTCCTTTAAGAAATCTTTTGGTAAGTTAGATGCATAAATGATGGACCTCACTGGGGTGCAGATGGCATTGACCACCAGTGTTGTTAAAGTGCCCTCTAGAGTGGCAAAAATAAGACGAAGTGCCCTATTGGTTGCCCTTCACATGGGTGTCCACTGGGATCTTCCTTCCTGCAATAAATTATGATGATGTACTTGAAATTTGATAATGTGTGATAATGAATACCCATCTCTGCAAAAAAAAAGGTTATGAAGTGCTCCCTATGACACTCCTACAGGAATCAAACTCAATTACCGGTACATAAAGTGTCAGATTAAAAAATCTCAACAAAGCCAGGGCCAAGAGAACGTATGTGTTTTTCTTGTTTTAATTTAAAATGAAAAGAAAACCTATAACTTTTTTCTATTTAAAATATGCTGAATTGCAACAGACACACATATTACAATAGTTAAATTATTCATAATACTTTTCATATATTTATGTGTATACTAAAAGGTTATATAGGCTACAGGTACATTTTTCATGTCCTCAAGAGGTAAACCTTTAACATTTTTCATTTTTCTTGAATTAGACATCTGGATTTTTTTTTTTTGCAAGTTCATTAATATGTTGGATAAGTTTTAAGAGAGAAAAAGTAAAAAACAGACAGAGAGAGAGAGAGAGAGAGTTTGGGGTATTCTTCTCTGTGTAATGTAACTGTACTGTTGTATAAAAAGGTGCTAGTATTGTCACTAGTATTTTTTTTTGATGTAGAGTAGGCTAAAATGTACTGTTGGCAACAATGTGTGTAACCATGTTGTTTGGTGGGGGGGTTACCAAATATAATAATTTCTTGCACTGGACTGGATTTTGCCATTGACACAATGACAGTACAGTGTTCCAAATGATGCCTTTCCAGTAGTGAATATAATATAAGCAGTGATGTAAAGGGTAAGGATCCTACAGGTAGGAAAAAGTGGAAAAAAGGACTGTAGGACTGTAGGTGCTCCTCTTTTGTAGACATGTTCTACCACAAAGCAAATTCTGTTTTCTGGAATAAACTCCCTAAGAGTTAAGATCAACTCATTTTAAGTTTATATGCGTGACAATCAAATACACTCTATGACAGAGTTAAAGTAATTCTTTTCTGGGAGTTTCTGGGCGTTTTAACTCTGTTCAGGAGTTAAATCTGAACTGTTGTGGGAGTTAAAATATTTATCCCATCTACAGTAAAATACAGCTCTCAGTTATTTTTAACTCCTTTACAGTGTTAACAATTAATGCAAAAATTTGTGCTAATAATCTAATATTATTAAAAAAACAATGTAATATTTTAAAACCCAGGAACATTTAGGAGTAAAAATGACAACAAAAAGCATCATTACTGAATTGTATGGGAACTTTAATCCTGCAGTGCAGTTCTCAGTGCATTGCCAGCACTTTTTTACACTTAACAGTGCAGAAGATAGTAACTTGCTCTTATAGCCAACAACAAGTCGTCTAGGCAAACAACCATTATATAAAATATCATGAAACACCCCATGGAGGGTAGCCCTGGTGGACAAGAATTCACATCTATGGTAAGATTGGATTAGGGGACACGTTCATTATAGAGTTCATTCACGCTCCTCAACACCTTGGAATAAACTCTGAAATAAACTCTACAAGAGTTCCCCTCAACTCAACTTGTAGTTTAAGTTGGAGAATAAACTCACACAATTTAACACTTTCACAAATTTTTGTTTAACTCCAGAAATTTGCTGTGCACTGGGTAGAATGTGGTGCACTGCGATAAAGAGTGTCCTTATACATGTGTGGCAGTGAGGGAAAGTTCCTAATAGACGCCCCTTTAGTGGAAAAAAGGATGTGGATGTGATGTATAACGTGAAGCACTACAGGTGTGCCTTTATCATGGGCTAAACTTGACATTCCCAACAGGTGCTTTCTGATGAAAAATATATGAGGTGCCCTCTTAGCTGACCTTCCAGGTGAATAAACACGATGAAGTGCCCTTATAAATGAAGATAGAAAATGGGCTGAAGTGGGTTGCAGGCCTGAAATGGAATCAAGAATGAATGTATATTAACAAAAGAAATGAAGTTGAACACATAAAACATGCAATATATTGAGTTCATACAGTCTGCAATTATTTAAAACTTGAAGACAACATATAAAATGTATTTTTGATTATGAGTTTTTTAAATTACCATACATTTCCATGCTGTTACAACTTTTCCTGACTCATGAATACTATTATTAGTAATGTTGTTTTTATCATTATTCATATTGTTATAATGTCACACCCGTATACACTTCATATGTCCTATCCCCAGGTCATCTTCATGTACTACTGCAATCAGAATACAATCCATTGCTAAACAAATAATAAAAAAAGTCTGCTCCTGTAACAATTCATTCAGACTCCTCACAGCATTTGATTTTTGTCTGGCTTGGAGAATGATTGACAGCAAGCCTGGGGTGTGCCTGACAAAGGGTAATATTACCTATTCATTTAGAACAGGTGACTGAGACACAGACGTGACCAAAAAAGAAGCAAAAGTATTACACCCTGCACCACACACTCTCCACAGCGGAAGCCTCACGCACAAAAACAAGCTACTGTGCAGTGTGCAAGACATTTCACCCCTAATCAACACAGAAGTGCTGTACTGATCCAAGGCTATTAGAGATGTCGTTTCAGCGGACTCATGCAGCGCTGCTCGCTCTTTTCCAGTACTTCATTGACATCCAACAGACAGACTGCATCAGTCAGCACTGAAATTGCTCATCTAAAATCCATGTAGGCCTGTTTGTACAAACTAAATATGTTCTAAAAGTTATTTTCTGCTCTTTATCTCTCATTCCACTGCGCTGTCTCACAAATACTGAAATATGAAAGCACAAGCATTATTGCCGCTGACATTACATGTAATTCATGTTGATAGGTCATTGTTCTTGATGGAAATATAGACAATCCAACAACAATGAGCAATGAGCATTTTACAGTAATTATACATGCCTGTCATAATACCTCTTATGTTTTTGATGGCTAGACAATGTACAACCCCCCCAAAAAAAACAAAGAGCGGAGTGTTCCCACAGTAATTTCACTGGCAGACACTCTATGTGGGCAACAATGCAGAAGCTCAATTAGCTCAGTAATCTTGCCCTGCAAGAACAGCTAAGAACTGTAAAAATATCTCCGCAGGACTGTGAGCTCCTCATTATGTTTATATTATTAGCCAAGACATTTTGGTTATGCAGACAACTACTTTAGATGAAGTTTCCTTTTGATTTATGTGTAAGAGTTTTTTTGGTATAATTGTGTCGATTTGTGTGTAAGGCTGCAATAGTATAAGATTTTTATGGTATGATATCTGGCTGATTTCTTAGCAAAACAGCTTATTGTTTGTTTTTTAAACGCCAAGATCAGTACATTGGTGCTCTTCTTTGTCCCTCTGCATTTTGAAAAATCTGTACTAAAGCAAACGTACATGGTATAATAAGCATACATTTTCATACCATGGTATACCTAATTGTGGCATATCACTGCAACCCTAGTTGGGAGTTGGCTTCTGACACTAAAGCTCCTTTCCTTTTGGAGTTAAGAAGGCTATCTTAATTAACATTTGGTATATTTTTTCTAAATTTGAAATATTTGAATATTTTAATATTTGACTTGAAATATTCAATGGCTTAATTTATAAAGTCAAATTATGTCAATGCTTTCTGTGGTTTCATCTTGTGAGGTGGTGAGATTTGCTGTTGAAAAACATACAGATGCACACATTTTCAAATACATATATTCAAATTAATATATATCCATACATTCTAAATGTATCTGAAAATACGCAAATCGCTCCACCTCACTCCATCTCAAGTTCAAAACACAAAAAAATGTTTAACAAATTCACCAAAAAAATATGAATTACACCATTATTTATTTCTACTTGACCAAAAGTCAAGTACATTTATTCAAACATAAAAAATACAGATTCAAATACTAATACTAAGCTCTATATCTTCTTACATGTACAGTAACCCAGCACTTACCCGGGGGAGCTGTTTATGTGAAAGCAAATGTCTGTAATAACTGCACTGGAAACTACCTGGACTACCTCATGTTACAAATCTAGGTAATGTCCACGTGAGCACATGTGAGAATAGAGCAGGTCATTTTCTAGAGAATCCTCAGAGCATCATGCCATACCTCCTGCATGTGCTACACAAGGCCTTGCCAAAACCATATGGAACATTTCCTGTTGTGAGAAAATGTCTGGAAAATCTCTGGCTGTACTTTACGTGTTTGGAAAGGCGGTTGATCCTTCAGTATTCTCATATGGGTTCATATGAGAAAATGGCTCTACATGGACATTGTGGTCTGTACAGTGATTCATTTTGCAGTTGGAGAAACAACCAATATCCAAAAAAAAAAACTTTTGTGCAAGATGAGAGATGTATCATTGACCATTTACTTTACTGCTCACAACAAGCATGCATGCCTTAACATCTCTACCCACATGACTTAGGCTAGAGATACAGAATATTTGCTGTTAACTCTGCATATGCATATGTGTTTGATGTGTTAGTTGTTCAAGGAATTAATGCTACATATACACAAGGTGCAATATACACAAAATGGGTAAGGGCAGTCCAGGCTGTGTGAACAATTAAATTACTTAAATTAAATGAATTAAAATTCAGTGGGTAACAGCTGGTGAGAGATTACTTGTATTTTAGCAGTCAAAGTTGAAACTTGGTAGAAATGTTTTTTTCTGGTCTAAGCATCCAGTGGTAGAAGGATCCAGTAACACACATAGCACATTCACATGTGCAGCCATTGCCCCCATTAAAGCAGCAGTACCTGCAATTATTTATTTTAAATTAAAAGAAGGGGAACACAATAGTCTAATGAATGGTTTTAGCGTCTTTGCATGAGCATCCCTGCAACCTCTAATATATTAATTCCTAAAACAGTGAGGTCTGGTAGGTTTGTTGCATGTAATTACTTTCTACATTTTGACAGTATTTCATAAATGACAAGTTGAACAAACCAATAAACTCAAAAACACAGAATTTCACACAGCATAATTACACTCTCACCATTCCCACCAGAGAGGTCTCTAATATATCCCCGAATCCCCAAAACCTACAGACTGTCACTTTAAGCCACGGCTCAACAGCACATATAGCCAATTTGTAGCTTTTTTTCTGTAGGGTGGAGCTCAAGCTGAAGTCAGCATAATATTTCCAACTCAAGCCTCCAGCTAACAGAATGGATTTCAGCCCAAGAGAGCTAATAGCATTCGAGGACAGCCTCATGCTTCAAAATAACAAAAAAAACAGAAAGTGGTTGTGACAATGGAGCAGATTTGGTTAGCAAAGCCACACAAACGGCTATCTGTAAACCGATCTTGGAGACAAAATGTTTTGGCCCTGCCGAGTTAATTGGGTGTCATTCATCAGCGGCGGGGAGTGATAAACAACAATGCTGATATAACAAGAGCCAGGCTGTGCCAGGAGGTTTACAGGAAGCTGCATTACATTCACATTCGAGTGCTACGGCCAAACGATAAAAGATCACAACGCTTCAGAAGAAGATGACCCCCTGATAATTTTTTGTAAAATAAATTATGACGGATAAACAGTTTCAAGTATATCTTGTTGTGTTTATAAGCACTATCCGAAGTCTCTCAGCGCTGAGGAGAACACGCCTTGGCATCATAACCTTTTCATTATCCCTTCTTCTTGTATTAGAGGTGGCATGTGGTTCGATATCAAACCACACAAGTTTAAAGTACAGCCGTGGACCATAAAATGTGCTGGTTTATCAGCGCACGAATGTTCTTAAGCGCTGCGGAAAGTGGGCTTGGTGAGATTGGGAAAGAATGACTGTGCTACAGCTGTGGGAGCTGTCCAAGAAATCATGGCTCCTACAAGAACAGCATGTCGATTGTGGTTATGTATAGGGACTAGAATTACAGGAAGACTCTGGATACTATAACTCAGCCAGCGCTCAGCACAGGAAATAATGGCGAGCCTGCTCCGTGACAAAAGACCTGCTGTTGGCCTGACTGAGTACTTTTAAAGGGATCTTTAATGCTTTGATACACACACCCATGAGCTAAAACAAAATGACAGCCACTTGGCCGAGGTCCCAAACTAATGACACCATGTGACCTGAAATGGAGCCAGAGGACAATATATGCCCCCTAAATTATGCCCCACTTGACATCATTAAAGCAGAAACAGCCACCAGACTGTTCAGCACTGGTGGTTCGCCTAATACTGTATGTGACGACCTTGGAGTGTGGTCAAATAGTGTGGAACCTGTGTGGAATGACAAAACATACATCAAACAGGAAAAAAATCGGTTTACTATTCCTTATATATCTTGAGGGACAGTGGGAGCTCCTGATCTCACTGAAGAACACTAATATACTGTATACAGGATATTAGTGTTATGCCAAGAAACTTGGGACAGAATTGTGTAAAATATTAAACTCCATAAAGTTATAAAGTGGTATTTACTCAGGAGATGACTTTGACTTGGGACCACTGACACTTGTATGTAAGTTGTGAGGTGCTACCTTGTGATTAAGGCTGAACACGTGCCAGCATGCTCATGGCAAAGTGAGATGAATACTGTAACTATAGTTCCAGTGAGGTCCAGTAGTGGTCTCCAGATGGATGGGACGGTCCATTTCTGAAGTTAAAATTTCAACAGTGTCACAAATGCACCTGGATTATGTACAGGGGTTGGACAATGGAACTGAAACACCTGTCATTTTAGTGTGGTAGGTTTTATGGCTAAATTGGAACAGCCTGGTGGCCAATCTTCATTAATTGCACATTGCACCAGTAAGAGCAGTAAGAGTGTGAAGGTTCAATTAGCAGGGTAAGAGCACAGTTTTGCTCAAAATATTGCAATGCACACAACATTATGAGTGACATACCAGAGTTCAAAAGAGGACAAATTGTTGGTGCACGTCTTGCTGGCGCATCTGTGACCAAGACAGCAAGTGTTTGTGATGTATCAAGAGCCACGGTATCCAGGGTAATGTCAGCATACCACCAAGAAGGACCAACCACATCCAATAGGATTAACTGTGGACGCAAGAGGAAGCTGTCTGAAAGGGATGTTCGGGAGCTAACCTGGATTGTATCCAAAAAACATAAAACCACGGCTGCCCAAATCACAACAGAATTCAATGTGCACCTCAACTCTCCTGTTTCCACCAGAACTGTCCGTCGGGACAATAAATTATTGTGGTCTAAAGCCAGGTGTTTCAGTTTCATTGTCCAACCCCTGTATATTATATAAAGGAATTATCACCCACAGTGGTCAGTGCAATGGGTCGTTACAACTGTCTAGAACTGTCCATGCAAACAGTATAAATAAGTGACTAATAGACAGAAATCACATTCAATCCATGTTCAATGCAGTAGGTCGTACAGGTCAGTGCCTATTATTCTACTTCCTGTTTCACGACAAGTGACATGTCAGTCTATTCCTAAATACACACTGATCAAACAACTCGTTAAATAGAGTTTTTGCTTTGTAGAACATTCTAAAAAATCTTTTAAGGCTGTTCAAAAAGTGATGAATAGGCATTCTGTTTGAGCTGTTGCAATAATGTTGCTTCACTCCATAACTTGCAAACTTTTATTTCCTTTTTTAGCATCTGCCCTGGCATTATATTTAAATAATGGCGACATATTGTGTAAAACTCACTTTTTTGCCCCTATAAACCCTATAAAAGTGTGAAAAAAAACATCTATCCATTTTCTGTGAATCATTTAAAAGAGTTTGGTGCCAGGAATTATATGCATAAGTCATATGGATGGCTCCCTTATTGTGATGTCACAATAAGGAAACTTGCATAGAACCACCCTGGCACCACTCCTTACCCATCAAACCCCACCAGAGCCCTAGTCACTAGATCAGTTGAAGAAACACAATTTGGTCCGCTGGTTGAGAACCTCAGACAGTACACAGCAAGATCAGCCAACAGACTTTGTCTGATGGTGGGATCTGTACCTATTGTCTGTGGCAAGTCAGCAGAATAAGGAGATGTATTTTCAAAAATGAACTAGTTTGTTTGTGCTAACACTAACAAGCGGTAAATGCTCAACGAATAAATGGTGTGGCCAGCAACAGTTTATTTGCATTAAGGTGACAGAGCCCTTAAACAACTCATTCAGAAGTTACTGAAAGTTACAGTTACTGAAACTGCCTAGAATAGATTTGGTAAGATCTGTTTATGTGAGAGTGATTTTGTGCAAAGAACTTCATGAACATATTGTGTATAGCCCATAGACCCATTCTTACTGTGTGAAAAGAGGTATAATATGTCTTTAATATGACCTTAGATCTATCTCTCTGGTTTCCAGCACACTGCAGGGTGCACCCCCTGCCCGGTTCTTACAGTATATATATCTGGATGCAGTTAATCAGTTAATCTCAAATAAGCAGTCTGAGGCACGGTGGCACAGTGCCTTTGGGTTTAAAGACAAAATATCTACATTTTCTGAAAATATTTAATATTTTATTTGGACAGATAAAAATAGCGTACAGGAGCTAATGTAAAAACTGTAGATTTTCAGCAAAGTTAGGTGTAGCTTTTTTGATGGTGCAGATGGTCCAAAACAGCTTACCAGGTGATCCAGAATTGTTTCGCATGTATTAAAGTAGTTTGTAATTATAATACGATATAGGTGCTATAGATGTTATATAACCATGCTATACAGTAGAACGACCATTTACAAAGGTAATAATAGCTGAGCTAATTAAAGCTGTGATAATAGCGTATGTTAAGTAGAGATAAAAATTGGTAGCATGAACTTATAATAATAACATGAAGAAATTTTGACAGACACTCCACCTACAGGATAACACTGTGTCTGACTCTGCTAACACTCCCAAATTGAATATTCCAGTGGATGGCAGATTTGATTAGGGTCCTTTGAGTACTGAGTTAACCTGCGTGGCACCTAAGCTGGGAAAACTTTCCAGCCAACCGAATAAGAGATTTGTACAATCTATCGTTAGCTGTGCATTGATTGATTTTATCTTTATCACATAAAAGGCCACTTAGTGTTTTATATTTTGGCCACTTTAAAATACTGTTTTAAAATATTGTTTTAAAGTGTTTACAATGGTTACCCAGCTCTTCACGAATTGAGTATGAATAGGCATTTTAGAGCAGGGGAAACTCCTGGACCTGGTTATTGAACCTGTGCTCACATGATACAATTTAAGTAGGTGATCAGACATAAATGCTTGTTCTTTAAGATAGAACAGCAACCAGGGAACAAGAGCAAAACAAGAGCTAGATAACAAAAATATTTTATCTTTATCACATAAAGGCCACTTTCAGAGAATAGAAATCTAAAAAATACAAACCGAATATGTTTTAGTTCAGTGTTTTATTATTTTGGTCACTTTAAAACATTGTAAAGTGTTTTAAAGTGTTTAAAAGGGTTACTGAGCTCTTCATGTATTGAGTATGAATGGCCATTTTAGAGCAGGAAACCCTTAAATGAACAGGGCAGGGGAAACTCCTGGACAAGGTTACAGAACCTGTGCTCTCAGGATACAAGTTATGTAGGTGGTCAGACCTAAATGCCTGTTCTTTAAAAATGAACAGCAACCAGGGAACAAAGCAAAACAAGAGCCAGTGTTTCATTTCAGAACATGCCACATGCACTTAACTCTCACAAACAGAGCTAAATTACTTCATGAGCTAATGTTCAGTAACCTGTAGCTGAGAGGACCTGTCCAGCTTTGAAGCCCGTCACTGTATACAAGGTTTGGCAGGGGAGCTTTAGTGAAAGTGGCTGTGAATGAGGAGCTCTCTTGTGGAGGCTGCCGGCCCTGTTGCTCCTGTGCAGTCGTGACAAATGGAGCTTGTCTGTCTCAGAGTAAACTGGCTGACGGGATGGATCAGACCTCCTGGCCTCAAACTGCGGGGGGGAAACAGAGGGCAACCCAAACTCCGACTGCCTGCGCGTCGACCAACTGCAACCATGTGGAAAATGGGAGCGCACCGCGGCGATGGCTAAGGACACGCGGAGGAGGCCTGTTTGTTTGAACTGGCCAAGTGCAGATGGCGGGAAAGGAATTAAATCACGGCCGGGTGGAATGTAAACACTATCGAATAATTGATCTGAGTCTGCGTACAGCAGTCAGGGGTCTGCAAACTGCAGAGTGTCTCAGCTGGTAACAGATACTGGCATTCGTTCTACATGATGGACTGGATTGCCAGTGTAAACCCCAAGGGCGTATTATCCCTGATATTCATATAATCCATTCTCCTCGCCCACACTTGTCCACGGGGCTCCAAGCCATGATGGAAGAAGCAGCCACCAGTTAACCCTGACAGGAATGTGGATGATACTCAGCAATGGGTCAAGCAAACTTTACATCAGTGCAACGGTACAATGCCTCCTTTCTCATTCCCCATGGATCGTTTTTGTGGATGGTTCTCTTTGCAATTTTATAACTACTCGGTCCTGCATTACAAAGCTTCTTCTATTACGTCTCCTACTTTGTCTCCCTCGTCTTCCAGTTAGACAAATATTTTTTTATACTTAGAGGCAATCATTTTCGTGGAATTGCAGGATATCCGCACTGCAGCTTGACAAGGAGCAGAAGTTAACAAAACACCTGATCCTCATTTTGTATGTGATTAACTAGGCTGTTGTCGGTGCTCGGAGAGCTGTGATTTGCCTGAAACGGATTCCCTGCAGCCTGCTTACAGCACGGTTTTAGACAGTCTTAGAGTGCACTCACTGGATTCTCATTAAAATACCATCTGTGTGGTGTAGGTGGAGGCGGGCAAATGAAATGTCATAACTCGCCGTAGTCTTCTCCTGGACAAATCTTGCTGCAAAACAAAGGAAAGTAGCATGGAGTAGCATGACGCATACGCTAGTCACATTCTCCAACTCCACAGGAGTGGACACATTCAGTTTTCACACCTCTATCTCTTCATCAGGTCTCTCCCACTGGCCATTTGCTTGCTTTTAAGTGATCGGCAACCTGCTGCCATGTTTGCCGACAACACTGCCTTCCCTGGGGGAGATGTAGGTTCAAAACTCTGGCCAGGCAAATACTCCATGCAACTCTAACAAGAGTACTTAACCCAGAACTCTTAACCCTTTGTTCACATTAGCAGGCGACAGAGTGACAAATGATCAGTCATTTCCTATGAGAGTGTGAGACGATTTGTAGCCGTGATTCAGTGACAAGCGAGAACTTTATGCGAAATGAATTATGACCTGGTGAAGTGACATCATTACCAATTGGCCAAACTGGCTCTTTAGACCAAACACAGACATGTGTTTTGGTTCTTACCAGCATTATGTCCCTATTCTCAGCAGTGTGGCTCTGAACATAGCTTGTAACTGCTTTTTCTTCTTTTTTTTGTTTTATATGATGTGTCTTTGCACATACAGTAAATACGGGGACATTTTGGAGAAAAAGTATGCCAGGAAAATGGTAACAGATAATTAGGAAATATAGGTAGCTTGGTAGATTAGCCAGCAGGTTAACCAGTCAAGGCAAAAATGCAAGCAAACTCAAACACACCCACAAAAGACAAACTTGGGGCAATGCAAACGGCTTGTCACCTGCCATTGTGAACAGAGGGTAATGCTACATTGGTCTACCTGAGTAACACAATCCACGTGAAAGCTGCTGTGGACAAGAGCCTTAGCCAAATGCAGAATTACTATATGCCGGCCTTTTGCCATTAAATACTCCTAAAGAAAGTAGCTAGAGCTTCTACACACACTACTTTACATTCCCTACATAATGTCTCCCATTAACCTTTGGAATTCTCACAAACCATCCCATCCATCAAACTTCCACAAGCCTTTTTTTAAATGGGGGAAGAGGACAAATGCAAAAAAGTCCTTGCTGGGAGGCATTCACAGGAGAAAGTAGTAGGTGTGTGTGGGGTGGGAGGTGCAGGGGAGAGTGGTTGAGGGTGTAAAATGTAGGCCTTCTCTGACTACGTCCATATTCCCGCCACAAGCAGCGGGCCTACTGCTGTCAGGCGAAGAAACAAAGGGTAGTGCTAATGTATTACAAGCCCTGGAGGCAGTGCTATTCATAGTTTCTTCAGCCAAATGTCACTGATGCAGGGTTATGTATATGCCAGTCATCTGAAAAAAAAAAAAAAAACGTTGGGCTCTCTTATTGTAGACACGTGGAAAAGAGCAGAGTGGAGAAGGCAGGCCCTTACAGGAGGCTTTGGAAGATTCAGAGTGTGCTTTACGCAAAACTCCTGGGACACTCACATAAGCTGCATCTCAAAGCTTAGGCTAAAGCTGAGGTGGACCCCATGCAGGGTTTTTTTCTTTTGTGGCCTGTACAAGGCTGTTTTTAAATGGGAGAATCCGTCATTTACAGCTGAAAAATGCAAGCAACATTTGGAGCTGTTTTAAAAGGACGCAACCGATGTATCCTTTGCCTCCCTCTGAAAACTAAGCATCCAGTGCAGAATCATTCCGAGGTTAACCAATATATGCCAGCATCGACTAAGACGCTGCATTAGCCATGTAGATCTGGCCCAAACATGGTTTATACTCTAGAGCAGGGGTCACTAATAGGCGGACTGCGGTCCAGGTCTGGACCCAGATGTTGTCCAATCCGGACCCAAACCAATAAACTACTGAGAAGGATTTAATTCTGGCAGTGTTTATTTAAAGCGGCGGAATGTTTATTGTCTTTATGCTTTACGTGAACTTACAGACCAGTCACGTGTGCTTTAAGATCACCAAACTCTCTCCTCTGCCAATCAGCAGGTGGTGAGAAGTCGGTGAATTAAGCGAGAAAAGCTAATACAGATGGTGCGCACCAGAAAAAACATTAAAATACTACCTTTATAAAACATATTAACAGTAATGTAACCTCACAGTGTTACTTAGAGGATTAAATTAAAGAGAAACAACCGAGACAAGAGTGCAAAATATTCCACTTTACTCCATCTGATCAGAACTCCTCAGCAAGAAAAAAAACTCCCTCGCTCGCAGGAGCGCTCTCTTTGCTCCCAAAACAACCCTACCTCAAAACTAAGGTAGCCCCCAGGGGACAAAAAGCATTGGCAACTTCTCACAACAGGTTTACCCACAACATAATAAAGTCTAATACAGTAATAATATTAAATAAAATAAAACTACTGTTTTTTAAAAAAGCTGATATTTTGGCCAAGTTCAGCAAACATTTGTCCATATATTGTACGATTTATCATTAATGTATTATTATTATGACAGACAGGCCTAAATCTAATATAAATAAAATAAAATAGAATAAATATAGCATTTTGAAACAAAATGAACATACAGGTTCACATTATTAGACTCGATATGTTAAATTATTGAGGGTGTTTCCATTTTTTTTATGATAGGTTGATAATGTAATTATTGTGACAGGCCTATTTAAAACAATACATATTGTTGAAATGTACTAGTATGTGTAATTTGTTTTGTCTTTTGGTTGTTGATAAAACACTGACAGAACTACTATAGGCTCCTTTGTACACAGAATAAAACATTAAATTATAACACAAGTAAACGTTGGCGATGGTCCGGACCTTAGCCTGATGAAATTTTCTCTAACTGGACCAAACTGAATTCTAATTAAATACCCCTGCTCTAGAGAGTGCAACGGGAGAGTTAGCACAATTGAAACAGGCCAATTTCCATATTATACTTAGCAACCGGGGTGCTGGCACATGCAGTCTCTCATTAGACTGTGCCATATATCTGACCAAAAAGACTTTTAGGCCATTCCTACCTCAGCTGCAGCCTAGATCACACTTTGGAATGCAAGTATAAGGATGAGAAACTCCACCAAGGCCACAAGAATTGTCAATCCAAAGGCCTGTACAGTGGCGTAATAAGGATCTTATGCATCACTGTAAGAGGGCCCCATGTGAATATTTGATCCAGGCTTTGCCCACAAACATGGCCTATTGTTGCATTTGTAGCGAAGTTGGGTGGGCTTTACAGAACACTGGCAAAGATCCAGCTTAACCTAATGAGGAAGTATAATCCTAATGAGAAACTGAAATCAATTTCATATGATGTTTACTTTCCTTCAGTGCAATGCAATTATCTGTACTTTCTGTTCTACTTGTTTATCTGGTTTGTGCTCAAAATATCTGTATGTGCATGTGGATTTGAACTAATAGAGGCATGCAGACTAAACCTGATATTTACAGGGGTATACATATATATGCATAGTTTATATACACTTGTAAAAGAAATGTGTAGTGAGTATATGTTTTAAAAGTATACATAACATGGAAAAGTACCTACTTTTTAAAAATTAAATGATGTAATTTAATACACACTGAATGTACTGTATTGGAACAACTTATGGCAACTTATAGTATATTTCAGTTGTAATTAAACTATATTTAAACACAACATAAAAGCATTAAAGTGTGCTTTTGAGTGCTTTTTTGAACAACTTCTGCAAACTTATGTACTACTTTGCGTATTGATGCACATATTGTGCACACCTTAAAGCTACACTAAAGTGCACTTTAAGCAGTATATAATACCACTATATATATTTTCTATCAACACAACGTATAATTTAAAATACATTTTATGGAAATATAGAGAAAGTATATCTAATGTGTATTTTCATTAAGTATATTAAATTGAAAATGCACTTTTAGTATTCTTTACCTAAATTGAACATACTAATGCTTTTAAGTATACTTCCTTTTTACATTAATACAAAAAAAGATCAATATTAATACCTTAGTACAGTGTAATCCTGAACGTATAATGTAAGTTGTGGATTTCTTTATTTATTTATTGTGTTCTACTACTGTAAGGGACCTGGCACTTATGTTTTTAACTCCCCTGTGTGTACACTCCCCAGTACACCTGTGTGACTGTGTTGTTATAATAAAACCATTAAATTTGATTTGATTTGACCTATATCAAACATTCATTTGTTTGCCTATACTTACTGTATGTGCGTGAACAAAAGAGGAGTGTCTCATGTTTGCCAGCATAACAGGAATCATGTTGTAAAATGGCAACTTTTGGTTCTGATGACATTTAATTTTTGAAACTTTATATATTAATAAATTTAGGGCAGTATAGAAATATGGTTCTACTATAGATCTTAATAAAGCATTGTATAGGTCAGGCTACTGGAGCTACCAATGAAAACTATTTGCATCTGAATAATTTACTGCAGAAAATCTCAAACTGGGGCCACAATGGGGTACAAGCGGGGCCACAAAAATATTAGTGCTTGTATCTCTTTTATACATAATCGTCAGTTGTCATAAATGTCCATTTATCACTATATGATTTGGCCATATATGGAAAAGTGATGCCTGATAAAAATAAAAATATAAAAAATATTGCAGTTATATCTACATAGGTAGATTGGGGGGTTGAAGGGGCCATAGAATCACGTACCATCCACAAAGGGGGGCTCAAACTAAAACATTTGAGAACCACTGCTTTATTAAGAAATCAGTTCATAGATTTTGCATGATCTGTTAACCATGTGAATCCATATCCTTTTCAGCTCTGTCTGCATGTTTTCTGAAGACATGGGATACAGATCATGCAGGATTAAGTAAAGAAGTAAAGCAGACTGGAAAGGAAATTTTAGACACATTATCAAATCACAGCACATATTCTAAATTCATTAAACTGAATGACTTAGCCAGCAGTAAATCTGTAAGCTTGTACAAACAATTTTTAATAATTTAAATTATTGTAACTTGCTTGGTCAGTCTCTATGTTTTAAAACACATTGGCACTCCATTGTAGGCTAATGGTTGATTTATCATTGCCACAGAGATGTATAGTACACAGTGGCATGAGAAGCAATATATATACCCAGTCCCTATGGAATGGGCATGCATGAATGCTTGCGTGATACCTGTGTGATTGCTTTGCCTGTGCAGCTGGTAGTTATGCTCCTGGATGTGCTTGGCTAAGTGCGCTCTGAAGAGAACTCAGCCTCTTTCAAGAGCTCCAAGGGATGCCATGTTATAGCCGATAGCCGCCCACGGATGTGTCACAGCACCTTGACATTTCCAAGAGGGGCTTTGGGTAAAGCCCTACAGTGTTCATCACACATTCTATGCTCAACCTTCCCGACGAGGTGTGAAACCTAAATGTCAAGGGTCTCACTTCAAAGACCCTCCAGAAGCCCAATACAACTGGCCCCACTTAGGCCCAATTTGCATTACGGCACCGGAGAATGATCTTGGCGCAGAAGCCTGTTTGCATCCAGTGTGACAGGCCAGGCTAGAACGCTCATATCCGAGATGCAACCCCTTTTGTTTGTCTTTGGCAATAAAAAGAAGGAATACAGAGAAAACAATGGGGGCTGTGACAAGCGGTGGGTCTGAAAAGAGCGTTCATGAATTTACATGGTGTCCTGCAGCGCTACAGAGAAGGGAACATAATTCGATTGCCAGAAGAACAATATAGCCACAGCTACTGGGAGGGGAAGGACTTGGCATGGGCGGTACGCTTATGTCTCAGACCTTTTCCCCCGCCTGAAATAGCAACAGTGCTAAATAGATCGGAGAGGGCTGTTAATGTGCCAGGAGCTAAGCAAACATGTTTCATTGGCTTTTAAATGTTGTGTTTAACGTTCTCGACCACTAAATACACACATGGCTCAGCAAGCCAGGCTCTCTCAAATAAACAACACATCTCTGGTTGACCACATGATTGCTCTTAAAGCTCTTCCTGTGTCAAAAATGCCGTCTAATTGGCCTCCTCTTAACCTTCTTCTCATGCTGGCTGAAGCACAGCCTCTGTCTCCAGTACGACGGAGCCTTGGTTTGACAGTGAAGGGGTCAGGGTGCGGTGAAGGTTCACAGAATTATACTAAGTGTTTTACACACAAGCGCGTATGATCATTAGACTGTTGTGTCATAACCGGATGTTTGGCTGCCTGTCAAAGAGATGCTGGTGGATGGTAACTGGAAGAGAACGGCTAATGCGGTTGCTAAATCTGAATCTGCTGCACACTGTGTCAGGGACGGTTCACCACATTAATCATTTGCCTGGCACAGCTTCATGCAGCATGTTGACATGGCTAAGGCAATTAGGGGCGAAGTTTAATTATGCGCCTGGATAACAGGTGGCGCAGTCAACAGATTAGACTGTGTAATTTTTTAATAAAGTTTGGAAATTGGGAAAAATCCAATTTATTTTTTGTTAACTTGTGTGTTGTGATTACGTTATTACAAAGTTTAAGCACGCAAGCATTCCTTCCCAAAGTGGGAAAAACAGTTACAGAGTGCTGTAAGCCAAAGTTTTGTTATGGTCTTAAAGCTGCAGTCCTTAAGATTGTGTCTTTTTAATTAAAAGTAGTAGTAGTATTCCTGAATGAAGAAAGAACAACATTTTCAAATAAATGCTAGCAGCGTGCTAATGTGACCATCCATGCAATGTCTAATGCCTTTATTCTAAAATCAGTGGCCTGGTAGTGTTTCTCAGGAGTTTTCATAAAAGAAGTTATTCAGTAACTTTAGCATGTTGCATTTTCCAATTCAATTGGAAATTTAGGGTAATATTATGATTTACATTATTATGTTTTTGTAAATAACCAAAAAAGATAGATATTAAAGTTTCATGTTTGTCTGTAGACAGTGATATGTACAGTATCTGAATTTTAAATGGTTCAGAACCAAAATGCCATAATTATGTTGATAAGAACATAAAAAAACAGGAGCTCTAAAATTGTATAACTACTATAAAGTTTTGACTGAGCTCTCTCTGAATACTCCACTGACTGAATATAAACCTGATGATCAGAAATGATTAGATTTATTCACTCTAAAAAAGGGCTGCACCACAATGCACATTTTAAAAGTTCTCTCCAGTAAAGCTCACTGCAATTACATTTTGTACCAGAGAGGTCTCTAAATCCCCAAATCCTCTAAAACTAGGGATGGTCACTTTACATTGCAAAAAAAAAAACACAAACAAAAGTACAACTTAAAGCCCCACTAGGTAGGATTGAGATTTTGTGCTTGTGGGCTCCCCCTACAGTTGTAGTGTAATAAATGTTTCAGGCTGATTAGTTTCTTTTTCTCGTTTTCTGGCTTTCACAGACATATTTGGTCTCTTTCCAGCTTCTGCCAGAGTGTCTGTATGTTAGTTTGTAAAGAATGAATCAGTAGTCCTTGTAGAACTGTTAGAACTAAAAATCGGAAAGCAGGTCGCAGTTCTCGCGAGCGTTGGTCGCGGCCTCCTCTGAAAACTTACAGAGTCTGTTTGAGCTCTGAGGAGCTCCGTCACAGACACGAGAGCACCACTATTCCTCCTATTACACCTCAATGCAGCACTGCAGTGAGTTTCAAGCTGCAATTTTACTTCTTTAAAAAGATCAAAAATAAAGGAAATCCTACCTAGTGCTGCTTTAAACCACAACATCATACAACAATAAGGTAGAATTAACAAAACAAAAGACATTAATTATACATTTTTGTAACCTACCACAAAAACTAATGATATAAGATTTGTGAACAAGTGAATTTTAGTAGAAAATACTAGATTTATCTATCATAGTTTTTGCACTATAAAGTTCCCGGGATTAGGCAAAACTAATAAGGGGTGGGGGTAGTTAACTAAGTTAGGTAAAGCTAAGCCAATTAAACAAAACTGTAATTCTTAAAAAAAATAAAGTAAAGCAAGCGCTGGATGTTAATCTACACAGATTTTTCTCCTAAGGGCTGTACCATGATACATGTTTTAAAAGAAAATTTCTGTATGCTGAGAGCAAAAACACATTTTATCACAGAGATCTTTAAATCCTCAAATCCTCTAAATGTATAGAGTGTTGCTTTAAATCGCAATCGCATCTCCTCACACATTCGCATTGCTAGCCTTAGTAATGACGCACTCATAACTACACAGGTAATATATAGCTAATGGCTCGCATTTATCAGCTTAGAGAAGCTTTGATCTGTGCCATTACATAAATAACATAACTTACTCACAGAACAATTAAACACGACTGCCCTTTTATCAACAATGAACATCATTAAACACCCTTAAACAGTCTTCATCATCTAAGAAAGCATGCTTTCCAGAATATATTACTTATATAAAAATTATATAAAGAACAGAAAATAGAAAAGTCTGGACTGAGTTTAAATGAACTTGATTGTGTTCCAAACAAGCACACTTATTGTTTGATGTCAGATGTTTTCATTTGAATCCTTTGTAAGCTTAAAAATTTATTTATAACAGCATTTATAACAGATATTTCAACTTTGAATCATTATTAGCAAAAACGTTCCACACTGTATGCATTTAAACTGACTTGCTGATTAATTATAATCTTTTTTAATTGACTAAAATTGCCTGTATAGCTATACTATCATCATATTTATTATCTATTATTTTGAACATGCAGTTTGTGAATTGCTTTGTCTTTGTTCTGTTTACACTGCTAGCCATAGCATTAAAACCTGCTTAATACTGTCTAGGTCCCTCTCGTGCTTCCAAAACAGCTCTGACCCTCTGAGGCATGAACTCCACGAGACCCCGGATGGTGTGCTGTGATATCTGTCACACCATGACATTAAACGCAGATCATTTAAAGGGCAACACCAGTGAAATTACATTATTGAAATGTAGCAAAACTCAGAGTGGTATCTGGTTGTGTGTTATTTCAATAGGGTATGACTGACTAAGAAATAATGTCTGCTTGTCAGCAATCTCAGATTAGGTTTAATGCATATGATGTAACATCAGTCTGGACCGGGGCCTGGCCTAACAATTATGAGTCCACCCTCTGTGCTCTGTGCATACAATGCTTTCTTATGAACATTTACCTATAGAAGTGATTCCCAAAACTGGCACTGGCACAATGCACATCACTGCATTTTATTACTGCTAGCCCAAAGTAGATTTTTGACATATCTAAATTGAATCCAGATTAATTTCTGATAGAAACAGCCTGGAAAAAAAAAAACATAAAAAGATTTCCAAATTATATCCAAACCAAAGTGATTACAGTCAAATTTTTATGGATTTATTTCAGTCTGGACGCTCTGGTTGCCATAATCAGATTTCAGCATTTGGAGTTATGTAAGTGCAAGGCTCCGAAAAGAGCATCAAAGGTGACACCAACCTTGTTACAACAGCAAACCATGCTATCTGCATTTGTGATGTCTAAAAACTGGTCTGAGTACAGTGCGATCAGACATACAAATCTGATTTTACTGCAGTCTGAACATAGACATAGGGTTTCCTCTTCTTCCATCACAACCGGTCCAATTAGTGTGTATTCCTTCGTCTTCAGTCTGAAGGCCAAAATAGGTGAGGTCAAAGGTGGTACGAGAGTGGAGTGCATGCTATGCTAATAGCTATGCTATGCTAATGGCTGATAACTGCTAGCTGTGACCATTTAATATTACTAAAGGTATTGTTAAAAGTAATATGGTCACTAACAACCCTTTATTGTGTTGATACATGCATTTCAAAAGTAGATAACACACTAAAATGTGTAGGGCACTACAGTTCAGTACAGTCCAGGGTTGAGAACAATTTGGAGGACGCAACTGATGTATCCTTCGCAGTTCTTCCCAGTTCACAGTTAATGTATAATGCAAAATGAAAAAAGAAAAACAACAACATACAATTTTGTGCAAAACTAGACCGGAATTAACAATTTGGTGCAGAGTTTGTTTAAAAATGTTTTTAAATTATTTAGAAATGATTTATGTGAGGAAATAAGTAGTGTGATCACATGGTGTTCGCACATGACATCACCACAAAGCCTCTTTAGACTGTTCCAAATGTGTGATTAACAGGCTACTGAGAAGCCTCGACTGCAGCCTAGAACTTTGCACTTTGCAACTAAAAAGTCTTGGGCACCCATTTAGTCAGTTCATTGGTTGCCCTTCCGTGAAGCACGTTTTGAGCACTACTGGAAACACCCCACAAAATCTGGAGATGTTTTAGGGATGCAGAGTGATTTAAATACTTCACAACACAGTATGCAATATGATGCATTTGATCTGTGATTAAAATAACCTTTCATAGAATTTGATCCCACCTTTTTTTGTATCTTTTTCATATTGAATTAGAGGTAGAGTTTCTGGCATCTCTCTGTTTTCATCTCGCTGTGTTTTCAGGACGCAACTGATGTATCCTTCGCAGTTCTTCCCAGTTCTTCCCAGTTCACAGTTAATGTATAATGCGAAAGGAAAAAAGAAAAACAACAACATACAATTTGTGCAAAACTAGACCGTAATTTACAATTTGGTGCAGAGTTTGTTTAAAAATGTTTTTAAATTATTTAGAAATGATTTATGTGAAGAAATGAAAAGCCTTAGTGTGATCACATGGTGTTTGCCCATGACATCACCACAAAGCCTCATTAGACTGTTCCAAATGTGTGACTAACAGGCTACTAAGAATCCTCGACTGCAGCCTAGAACTTTGCACTTTGCAACTAAAAAGTCCTGGGCACCCATTTGGTCAGTTCATTGGTTGCCCTTCTGTGAAGCACTTTTTGAGCACTACTGGGAACACCCCACAATATCTGGAGATGTTTCTGGAGATGTTTTAGGGATGCAGAGTGACTTAAATACTTCACAACACAGTATGCAATATGATGCATTTGATCTGTGATTAAAATAACCTTTCATAGAATTTAATCCCACTTATTTTTGTATCTTTTTCATATTGAATTAGAGCTAGAGTTTCTGGCTTCTCTCACCAACACATTCAGCTCGCGTTTTCTCTCCTAAAATATAGCCTCTTCCCTCTGTTGCTAAAGGCTTCCTCAGGGAGCCTGCAAACTCGGTAAAACTTAAAAGCCGATGGCTGAGCAGCCAAATGAAATCAGTAGACAGCGTTTAGAGGCCCTTGGGGCTTCATGCTTTCCCAGTGTCGGCAGTCCCTAGCTTTGCTGTCCTGTGAAGCTACAGTAGCACTGTCTATAAGCTAACCACTTCATGAGACTCTGCTGAGCAGTGAAACGGTAACAGAGCCAGCTTTATGATTACATGAGATGAGGTACTTTTCAGTGACCCTGTGGCCAGGATGTGGGGGTGCATTCGCACGTGAGAAGGTGCTTGAGTGTGATTTTTCGGCTGTGCTATCGCATGCATGACATGAGTGAATGAAATCTGACCCGACTTCAAAACAGATAACAAGGCTAGTGAGGGGCTTAGGGATCACTGCGCCTGTTTGAAAGTGCAAAGAGGCTCTTTGAACATTCCTGTTGAGAAAGAACTAGACAGAAAAAAATGCTTTGCGGTGATCGCATTAATGTGCACTGATGCAGGTCCAAGCTTTCAGAAATGAGACCACGGGTGACTTAGGACTGCTGATGGGGGGATTCATCATTCCATAAATGTTTTATTTAATTCCTAAAGCCTAATTCCTGTCTTTCTGGTGCTTTGTGCAGCTGTGCTCTAGAGACATAGAAGTATATAAAAACACAGCAATTAAATTAATCATTACTGTTATTATCATAAGACTAATAATCACACCTCACTTGATACTGACACTATTGATCGCAACTTGACCACTTAGGGCCAAGTAATCAATACTGTCTGCATATTTTCTTAAAATAATGGCACAACTAACAGGACCTTGACTGGATGTCAGGGGGACTCCAGTGAATAATCCATTATCACTTGCATTTCTAATGACTCTTTGGACTGGTGTTACTACTGCTTTTAGCTGACCCCTAATAAGACTTTAACTACAACTGCTTGTTTATAGATATCAGTCCATGCTTACCTGTCTTCACAGCAATCACTGATTTAAAGCTATTGGTTTTCACTCTTCTACAGTGTATACTCTGGACTGTGGAGCAGATGTACATGAATCTATTGGCACCATTTTAATGCAAGGTGTGGGCTAGAAGGGTATAAATCTTCCAGGACTGAGCTCCAAAGCATTGGAACTGTATTCTCTGGAATAATAGTGTTTTATTTAGTTTGTATGGGATGAGTTGAGGTGTTGGGGGTGAGTTGGAGAGGTGATCATGCAACATTCTGACCTCAATGATTAAATACCATAACTCCAGTCTTGTAACTGAATGCAATCAAACACTGACAGCAATGCTCCAAACTCTAGTAGAAAGTTGAGTTAGTAGAGACTCTACTAACCAATCCAAAAAGAGCAAGATACATTTTTAATATCATTGATTTCAAAAGAAGCAATACATTTTCAGAAAAAATAACATTTAAGTAAAGTTAATGTAAAAATATTTAATTGTATTTCTATTGGTTGGTCCTTCACAACATCACAACACACATTTTATACTGGCAGATTCACGGAATGAAAAAAAAGTGAAAAACTAAGAAGGTCACCACCTGGATTAACTAAGCAAAAATGTAAAAGCCTCTTATTGGATAATAACTGCATGGGTGATCATGTTTCAGCTGGTAACAGGTTATTTAACCATAACTGATGCAGTGAGTAGCTCCTGCAATCATGGAAAATATGCTAATTTGTCTCAGAAAGGTCAAATTATTGGCATGCATCAAGAAGACAAAACATCTAGAAAGAAAGGAAAGAGTGGTGGGAAAAAAAACTTGAATGATCATTATCAGCTGTCACTTTTTGGTACAATCAAATGGTACAAAAGCATCATTAGAACTCAAGGATATGTTTAAAATGGAAAGTAAGAGCATTTCCACAAACACAATGTGAAAAGAACTCTGGGGATTGGGACTCAACAGCTGTGTAGCCTTAAGAAAACCACTTACAAATAAGACTAACTGGCGAAAACAACTTTAATTTACTAGGGAACATAAAGATTGGACTCTAGAGCAATGGAAGAGTGTTACAGAGTGATGACAATGCCAGGATTGATTCATGAGGCTGGAAAAGAGTGGTTCAGGGAACATGAGATCATCATTTTCACACATGGATTGGCCACCACAGAGTCCAGACCTTAACCCTATTGAGAATCTTTGGAATGTGATTGAGAAGACTTTGTGTAGTGGTCCAAATCTCCCATCACTCGAACAAGATCTTGGGAGAAATTAATACAACATTGGACTGAAATATATATTGTGACAATGCAGAAGTTTGTGGAAACTATGCAATGGTTTGAGTATTTCTAGAATTGCTGATCTCCTTGAATTCTCCAGAGAACAGTCTCTAGAGTTTGTAGAGAATGGTGCAATACAGAAAGAACATCCAGTGAGAGGAGGATCTGCAGACGAAAGACCTTTGTTGATGAGCGAGGTCTACAGAGAATGGCTGATTCATTTTTTTCCTGTTGGTCACACCTGCCTAATTATCTTCTGATCTCAGCTTTGTCATTACATATTGTTTAACTAGGGTAGTTATAACCTTGTGGTGTAATGCCAGAATAATTAATACCCTCTGTATTTCAGACCTTACATTATAGAACAATACTAGCAAACCTCCATCAAAGGCAAAAAGCATCCATGCCACCACTCATACAAAACCAGACTGATGAACTTAATTCCATATCTGACCAAAGAAGCTTAGTTAAAGCTAAAAAGAACATTTCTCCTTGAGAGTCTCAAGGATTCGCTGTTGGATTGCTCATTAGGGACCTGGACCCAGATTTCTGTAAAGATTTTGATGAGGAGGGTGGGCCAGATATTGACAAGAAGGGCAGGAGGACCTGGGCAAACATTGGACAAGGGCTCACTGGGCTCATTCTCAAACTAATTAAAAAATACCCGGACTGTCTGTCAGAAATAATCAATACTGACACGAAGCACATTACCTATGCAGAAAAATAACAATTACCATTATATTAGGATTGGCCTGAGTCTGACTATCCTAAATTAACCCAGCTCAGGAGAATAGTCCATACCCTGCAACATATGCACATAGCCATCTTAATAGCACCAGCATTTAAGAAGCTTACGTACAGCTCAGGGCTGTGCTCCTCTCTGTGATTTCTAGACTTACAGTTTATTGCATCATCTTCAGTCGAACCGCATTATGAGTCCATCATGTTAGTTCACTAATTACACCTAAGCTCAGAAAAATGTGCTATCCAGTAGCTCCAGAGGTCTTTTAAAGCTTATAAATACATTATGACTTAGCTTAGTCATCTGCTTAGCTATTAGACCACCCTGATCAACCAGCTTTGAGTGTATTTATTGTATAATTTTTGCTGCATTTTATTATTTTATGCTATATTATTTATTTTGCCACATTATGATTATGCTCTTATACTATATTCCTGAAATTAATTATTTATTTTAGATTTCCTATATCGCCAAGTATATCGTTATCGCAAAAATACCCTGAAATATTGTGATATTATTTTAGAGCCATATCGCCCACCCCTAGTGCACACCTATAAGAATGAACTCTGATGATTGACTGTTATATAGGATCATTTCAGTCAGTGGAGCACCTGTGTTTTCTGGTGCCAAAACAGCAACACGCCAGAATTTTACCTGAACACACCTCACCTCCAGACCACCACGCCCATTAGTGTAGACTTATTCCTAAACTCTGACACTGTTTGAACAATGTGGGTGCAAGACGTGAAAATAGACTGCTGACATGGTGTAAGGTAGCAAAGAGCATTGTGACGCACTTGTGAATGAAATTTTCCTTCCAAGGTCACTTTAAATAGGTAAAAAACTAGACTTTATTTTCATATTATTTTGCTTTTCTCCTTAAAATGAGTTAAGGAGCTCATTTTTATGGGACATTATTGAGTTTTATGTACCAATGAACCTCTATTTGTTCTTAAACATAACTTAAGCAGTTGTTGTTACTGATCCTTTCAAACTCAATCAGCTCTGTTTTGATAGAATGCTATGTAATGTGCTTTTATCAGTTATTAGTTATCAGTTAGCCCATAACCCCAAACCTCCGTACCCTGCATAGTCAGATAAATGTACATGCAGTGTGCTAGATTTTGTGTGTTTACAGCTTTTTGCATTACATTCTGTCTTGAACTTGCTATAAATACTTGGTACATATTTTAAAGTCCTTCTGGGATTGCCAATATTCCCAATATTCACTTGCATTGGGATCAGAGGCTAAAACACAAACAGATTTCTGCTCTGTAACAGACAATTTTCGTTTTTTCTGAGTGAGTATCGACAATATAATACAAATTGATCCTTTAAGTTAAATCACCACATTTTTATTGTTAGTATTAAATTCAGTAGGAACCAGTGTGCATGTTTGAATCAGTCAGTAACTTCAAAGCAGTATTTTCACTCCAGTGTTCCCTAAGGAATTTAGGCCTAGCTCTAATCTAGTACACCTGATTGACCCAATCAGAGAAGGTCAGAGGGAATTGTGTTAAGAGGGAAGTGAACCTTGTGGAGAGATAGATTTCCTGCACTAAAGGTTCAGCAGCTCTGCAATACAGAACATTAAACTGCATTTTGGTCATCAGTCAGCTGGCAAAACAAGGTTGGACATTGAAATATGTAATCGCATCATATGCTTGGCCCCAAAAGCCAACTTGCAGAGTGAGGCTGAAAATGCTGGACATCATTTGAGCTTATAGCTGCAGCATGGCAGGTGTAATGAAGTAGAAAGTGAAATCTGCAGCTAAGACGTTTATGTAAATAAGCTGCTGCGCTCCTGAATTTCCATAATGTGATATAGATACTCATGACATTGAACAAATCACAAGTAAATAACATATCCACTGTAGCATGCATTTTGTGTTGTTATATGCTGTGTGTGCGTGTGTGTGTGTGTGTGTGTGTGTGTGTGTGTGTGTGTGTGTGTGTGTGTGTGTTTGTGTGTGTGCCGGCTGTGTGTGTGTGTGTGTGTGTGTGTGTGTGTGTGTGTGTGTGTGTGTGTGTGTGTTTGTGTGTGTGCCGGCTCACTCATCCTCGAAAGCAGGCCATTTGGCTTACTTACCCAGACCCCTGCTTTATAGATTGAATTCTTTGAAGGATGAACCAGTACTCTGCAGCCTGGGGCAAGAATAGAACATATTCTCATCACACAAACAATGAATTTCAAACCCTTAATGCAACATTATGCATCAATTTGCACAATAAGTGTTATAGTGAGAACAGCATCAGTGTTATTGTCATTCTGAACTGAAATTCTTCTACTGCACTATGTAACTTTGGTGGAGCTTCACGAGGCTTCTTAATCTTGTAATACTGTTCTACCCACAATACATAAACCTACAAGCTTCTTTCCTCTGTGAATGTTGAGGCACTTATGATGTCAGTTATATTTGCGTTAGTTGTGTAAAAGGAAAGTACACTCCATAACTGTAGAGGGAGCCCATGAGTAAACAAATGTCAATTCTCAGGCAACTGGGGCCAGAGTGCAGCACAGATTTTCCAGTTCTAATAGACCTCATTTCAAACCCATAAAGCCATATTATGTAGTCATTTGACCCTAAAATAACAGCTTTTAAATTCATGTTGATGGTGCACATGCTGAGGTTAATAGGGAAAATGTTGTTTCTGTAATTACCAGTCTATAATTTTTCAGATTTTTTCCCATTTTCTCCCCAATTTACACAACCCGCTCTTTAGTTTTCCCCCTATCATTAGTGATGCCCCAACACCAGGAGACTGAAGACTAGCACATGCCTCCTCCGATACATGTTAAGACATGTTAAGAGGCCACCGCCTCTTTTTGAACTGCTGCTGATGATGCAGCATTGCAGAGAAGCCTTACAGTGCGCTCAGAGGAAAGCGCAGTGACTCTGTTCTGATACATCAGCTCACAGACGCCTTGTGCTGAGCGACATCACCCTTTGGAGTGTTGTGGGGAGAGAGAGCGTCATCTACCCACCCAGAGAGAGCAAGGCCAATTGTGTTCTCTAAGGGCTCCAGCAGCTGATGCCAAGCTACATGAACGGGATTTGAACCAGCGATCTCCCAATCATAGTGGCAGCACTTTAAACCAATGGACCACTCAGTGCCTGTAACTCTCATATTTGTAATAATATTTTACATAAATTATTCTACAATATTCTTTTACCTTTCTCAATGCTGGGATTTGTGTGTACAACAGTGGTGTAAAATGGATTACACCCCATAATTCTGGGGGTGATGGTGAGCAGACAATGGGACGTGCCAAAAATGGTCTAGATTCCATTTATTTTGCGTCTCATTAAGATTTTTTTTTTACATGTACCTTACTATTTGAGCTTTAGTACATGAAATGACATTATGAAGCCTGTATCTATGGCAACCAGCCTTTGTAAATACAGACCATCACAACTCTCTGGTTAGCCCACAACTACAATCCACTATGGACAACGAAAAAACCCTAAACGTTGATATCCTCTCCTCACTGAGGTCCGACATCTCTGTGGCGATTAAATCTGAGCTGAAATATATACTCACCCAATAATTCAGGTCCTTAAAAAACAAGCAAAGAGCGGTGAAAGCTGAAATTGCTAATAGCATAACAGCTATTCATACTGAGATGGAGGCTATACAGAACACTGTTATCAGTGTGGAAGAGGACCTGTCAGGCTGGTCAGGAGAGGTAATGATGCATCTGGAGAAAGACATTCTTATTGATCGCTCACATCGAGGTCTCACGCTGAAGAAATACAACAGAGGGCCCCCACATCATCGTCGCCAAACTCCACTACTAACAAGATTGCGCCAGGCTCAGGAGAACAGGGCGCTTTGGTAACTGGAAGAGCGGACTGCTTTTTACACTGATTTCTGGATTACACCGTGAGGGTGGCAAAGGCCAATGCAGTGTTCAACGACATCTAGAATATTTCATATTATATTGCTTTAGATCAGAGGATGGCAACAGAGTTTACTGATTTCTCTAACAGACAATTTACAGGTAAGTTGAAAGAGGTTTGTTAGGTGCCGAGTGGTCCAGCCGGTTCGAATCCCCACTCATGCAGCTTTGCCATCAAGCTGCCAGCACTCAGAGGGACCACAATTGGCCCTGCTCCCTCCGAGTGGGTAGATGGCGCTCTCTCCCCACATCACTCCTATGGTGATGTCCACAGCACACGGCGTCTGTGAGCTGATGTATCGGAACCGAGTTGCTGCGCTTCCCTCCGAGCGCGCTGTGATGCTACTAGGCAATGCTGCATCAGCAGCAGCTCGAAAAGAAGCGGTGGCTGGCTTCACATCTATTGAAGGAAGCATATGTTAGTCTTCACCCTCCTGGTGTGTTGGGGCATTACTAGTGATAGGGGTAGTCCTAGTGAGTGGTTTGGGTAATTGACTGTGCTAAATTGGGGAGAAAATGGGAAAAATTAGAAATAAAAAATCTAAAAAAAAAAAAGATTGAAAGAGGTTTGTTGAGCACCCAACTGTGCAGGAATCTTGCCCTCAAGGACTGGAATTGCCCACCCATGCTTTGGTCCATAATTGTGGACTGCGGAAAGCATTGGTCTCATTATTGATATATTGGTGTGTCAATTACATCAATACATCACATTAGTATTTTAAATTACATTAGTTTACATTAGTAATGTTGACATGGAATTTGCAATATTAATGACTTAATGACATGAATAAATGAGTCATGCAGAACATACAGACATAAAAATAAAGATTTCATTCAATATTCTGAAAATATGCAGCCCAATGTCATGCAATGACATCTGGTCTGGAAACATGGCCACTTCTGAAAGACCTGCCCTAGCAGCAAATAGGCTTTACGAGACTACTCGGAGTCCCTGGTGATGGTCCAATGCGCATTTGGAAGTTAATGAGTCAAATCTGGTGAGGTCAGGAAGCAAACAATTCCTGCATTGGGTCGTGTTCTTCCAGTAAGACCACTATACGTAAGCCTCCACCACCCAGCCCACCCCCCCCCCCAGACCTGACCTTTTATTTATTTGTTGCAAATGCAGCTATTTGTTCAGGCATCGCACTGAACCGTAGATCACAAAGCTCTTTCGCACAGTTGCACTCGATATTTAACTAACCTTGCAGTGCTTTTTTTTCAGTCCCAGTCATTTTCAGGGTAGCAGAGCAAGGGCAGGCGAAGAGCCGAGTAAAAGCCATCAGGATTAAAGTACTCCGCCTGAGTGGGGAAGGTTGTACACAGGCATCACATGGGACTGCGTAAATGCTTGTGAGAAACACTGATGGACAGTGTAAGATGGTGCGTAGGGACATGTTGTGGTCATGCTTCTCACGTCGTTAAGTCTGAATATGTTTTCCATGTACTTCTTTGGGTGATCTTCCGTAACGCGTGATGCAGTTCTGCTCCGGGGCTGATCTCTGAATGTCGACTGGGTGCACGTCTGCAGGAGATCAAAAGAGAATGTGGATCTGAGTGAGATTCATATTTTTTACACAAACTATTATCCCTGCTACTTAATGAAAATGTAAACTTTGTTTCCTGCTCCTACCATCTGTATACAACTCAGCCAAAAGCAGAGTGAGTGCAGATGTTACAACTTACACAATAGGCCATTAGTGAAAAGAGGCTGTGGCAAACGTGGCCAATTTATTATTTCTTTAACATATTTATAATTTTTACTCTATATAGATCATATCATTCACACTAAGAAAAATAAGTACAGTAATTAAAAGAGCACAAACTTGTTACTGGGGCTTATCAGCAACTGAATATGTATCAAGAACTTGAAGATCCAAAATAGTCTGGCTTTTAAATGAAAAAAAAAAAAAAAAAAAATATATATATATATATATATATATATATATATATATATATATATATATATATATATATATATATATATATACAGTTTATTAGTACAGTGATACAGAATACTAAATATACCTTTTGGATTGTTAAAATGGTACAAATCTGTACTTCCTGCTTTAGGAAAGACTTTGTACGTCTGACCCTGTAAATAATAATGGCATGAGCCTGTAAGATAATTTACACTGGAGAAATTAGGCCTATGTGTCTTGAACAAATGTTGTATATTTTCAAAGGGGCTGATAATATGGTTACACGCTGTACTAATGTTATATTAACAGGATAAGGAAAACGCATATATATGTTCCAGATTCGCTGTTTATTGTTCATGTATTTAATGAAAACTGCAACCATATCAAATGCCTTTGAGTGGCCCTGGCTAGCATTAGGAATAAAAGTGTTGAGACCATTATAACAGTTAATACAAATGTAATAAACCTTACTCTGCTATATATATGTTATTACCTGCAGTTTCATGTTTAGTTATACACTTGAGCACATATATGAGTATATACCCAAAAAGTAACATATAATCTGTTCTCAGTAATCCTGCTATTCATCTATACCATCCAGTGCATCACCAGCGGTTAGAGAGTTGTTGTATGTAGTGTTAACGTGTAACTACAAAGCTATTAGAGACTCCTCATCTAAATAAAGCTGGACCATTACGGTCATACTTTCCTACTCAGTTTCATAGGCCCTGCAGTTTGCATTCCATGGGAATTTACACGAGTCTGTCATAAGCGTATAAACTGGTGGATTTCTAGCAGCACTTAACAACCCTTTACACCCTTTCCTAACTACTTGGCAACGTGCAGAATCTTGCGTGCTTCCATAAACATGATCGCTGTTTACAAGTTTTCTGTCTCTTCATAACGACGGAAGCATCCACCGGGTCTGCGAGGAGCCGGTCCGAGCGTGCACTACTGCACCGCAGCCTTCTCAGAATGCACTGGGAGGATTAGCACAATCAACCTCGCAGACCTCGGCCTCATGCTGCTCATCCGAGCTCGTTCCTTCCTGTTATCTTTCGAGCACAGAGGAGGAAGGCGCTTTCTGGCGGCGCTAAATCCGACACAGGGTGGGGAGAACACACAAGAATGTGTTTTCAGCTCGGAGAGCGGCTAGGTATTATTATGCTTTTCATCGAACCGCACATCCAGACAATAGCAGCGGCTCACGGTAACAGATAATCAAGTTGCGCACTCACTTGTCGCTATGCAAATTCACGCCGGCCGCCTCTTGACTCCTTCCTGCTGCGCAGAGCGCTTGGACGGCCAGTGTGAGGCTTTGATTGCATTATTATTGCTGGACCACTAATGGCATGAGTCACTCGTGGTTAATGGGCTGAGTGGGTGTGCTGAGAGTGTCCTACAGTTGCTGTGCTGAATGAGAGGGGGAGAGAGATATAGAGAGAAAGAGAGAGAAGGAAAGAGAAAGAAAGATCTTCATCAGGCGGCACTGACGTGTTGTGAGGTCTCTGTTCCACCAGCACCATCAGGCCTGGTTAGCATCAGCCCCCAGCCTGCCCCTTTGCCGTCCTCTTCAATCACCGCCTCTTGTGAGACAGGTCGGGCTGCAGTGACAGCTGTCCTTGCTGGGGAGGAAGAGGAGGGAGGAAGGAGGAACAGGCAGGAAGGAGGAAGTGGGAAGAGGGTTGAGTCCCAGAAGCTCTGCGATGCTCCGCAAAGCCCCAGACGGCTCCGATCTGTCTGAATGAAGTCTGATGTCGTCTGTTAGGAACCCCACCTCCCACTTCGCTCTTCGGTGGTCCACTGGGAACAAGCCTCAAGATGAACTGAAAAGTCCCGAAGCAGATCCAAGCAGAGTAGCTCTATTAAAAGATTATGTGCACGCTCCTTCCGGAAATTACCTTTACCTGCTACAGAAAAGAACCACATGGCTTGTACTAAAATCTAACAGAAATCTGCAGACTCAATAGAGATTCTTTTCAGCTAGAATTAGTTATATTTATCCAGCCATTCCCACATGCTCTTCTCATGCAGTTTGCAGAGCTTCCACATTACGTAACCTGGGCTCTTGCAAGTGTCACAACATCCTTGTGGTGATTTAGGGTTCAAGATAGGGTAAGAAAGCGAATACACCTCACACAACTCCAGCTGTCAACTGAGCAAATCCAACAGGGCTCAGGGAATCCACACAGGCTATGCTGCGCATGTTCAAATAATGGATACAAGCTCAAAGGGATTTAAAGATGAACTCTAGGGGTGTTTCCAAACTTCTGCATAATTAAAAAGGTTTCACCAAAGTCATTCAGGGCTTTTTTTTACATCTGAAAGTCCGGACCAAAGTCAAAACCAACCCAATTCTATGTTTTAATTTATTTTCGATATTGTAGGTTAATATTAAATATATAAAAAACAATTAAGGAACACACATGGAATTAGGTAGTAAATAAAAAAAGGGTTTGTCCTCCACAATCCCCTGACCCCTGACAAAAGGGAGATGGTGAGAAAAGAAAGGAAAGGAAAAGCAGCAACTATTGTTCAGCACCTCCAGGAACTCCTTCAAGATGCTAGAAAAAAAACTATTCTAGGTGACTCTCCCTCATGAAGACACTGAGATTAAAATACAAAGAGTGTGCAGATCTGTCCTCAAAGTGTGGAACAAATGTGGTAGTAGGAGGAATCTAAAGTATAAAACATATTCTGGTTTAACATGCTTTGTTCACAAAACAATTATGCATGTGTGCATGATATTTACAGTGTGAAAAATCATAAAAAGACAGAAAACACATTGAATGAGAAGAGGTGTGTAAAAACATTTGAATGGTACTGTATATGTTTTTATTTTATATGTACTCTATTTCATGTCAATCTCATACAGTATATCGTCGCTATCCAATGAAAAACAAGTATCTCCAAAACAGCAACTTTACAGAAGAGAGAAAAAACTTATTGACTTTCAATGGACATCAATGTAAAAAGTTTTATTTCAGGTAATTTTGGAGAAACTCTGTTGGTCCATTCATTGACTAGACAGTTGATTTGTTGAAATTATGTAGTTATCTAAGAATCGTCAAAAAGGAGATACTTGTTTTTTTTGTTTGGACAGCGACGATATGTACATATATTACATTTCCACAAGGGGCAGCAGGTCATCTTCAGTGACGAGCCTCGCTTTGGTCTTGGTTACCTCACACTCTTCCTCACTGAGGTTTGGGATTCAGTACTCTTTAGTTCTCCTTTAGTGCTACATTGCTGTTACATTTTTGTCGTTATATAAGTTGTTCCATATATTGCTCTATCGTGACTTGACTATATTTTTTAGGTTACACTGTGGTACCAGTGTATGTAAACAGTACACTGTACCTTAAGCAACAATGTACAATGTTTCTTTGACAGTGAAGTACGTCAGACTACTTTCGAAAATTGTATCAGGCCAAATAATAGGCCAAAAAAGGTTGATCCTCTTTACCGTGGTTAATTAATTCTGCTCTAGCCAACAGACAATACGCAATGATAAAGTGAATGACTGAAATTAAAGCCCTATTCTCCTCATAATGAAGCCGTTTTAGCTGACAGGCTGTTATGACAGCAGGTGTCAGTCCTACCCCTGATTAATGCATGAATTTAAAAGCACTGAAAGAAACTTTGTGAAGCTCAAGAAACAGAAATATGTGCGTGCCTAGCCTATAAATAAGCTGAAATGTTTTTTTTTATACCACCTAAAATAGCAAAAAAGGAAGCAGATCCCCCATGCATGTACCTCTATATCTCACATGTCTCAATTGTCTGGTCATTATTAACTGTGTGTGAGAAGGCCTAGGCATGCAGTGTTGATAAATGTGTGTTACATAGCTATTAAGCTATTGAAATAGACATGTAGACATGTGTTTATTTTCGGTTCAGGCCAATACTCCCTCAACCATTAAGCAATGATGGGAATTTGATAAACTTAGATTTTTTTTTATGGTAATGAATATTTTCCAGAGACTTTTGTGTACCCTTGTGCAACTGTGCATTCATAAAGAATCCATAAAAGCTTAAGATTAAGGGTAGTTAATGCCCCATGCGGTCAATTTATAGTATTTACATGCTTTTGGGATTTAAAACTATATAAAGTTTCATATGTAAACTATATACATGCATCATTAAAAAAATGTTGCACTCAATTTCAAGGGATTAAATGGCAGTAATGAAACTTTGTAGGCATTTGGGTTGGTAGAATCTTACCAACCTAGGGGCTCCTAGTCTAGCAGTTATGACTGTGAAAATTCCGCAAGCACTGATGCCCTTCATGAGTCATCTTGTTAGTGCCAGCACCATTGGCAGACGGCTGCAAAATGCAGGACTACATGCATGCAGACCATTATGATGACTACCCTTATGATGACACTACACCATTAACACTAAACTAACGTCACCCAAGACTGCAGTTGTGTCATTCAGATTCCCAGAGATGAGTCCTGCTTTTGTTTTGGTGGAGAAAATCAATAAATCTGTGTGTGAAGGCACCATGTTCAGTGCCAATATCAACAGTATAACAGCATAACCCATTTCTAGAGGTCCTGGTGTCATGATGTGCGCTGCAATTGCATATGATCCCAGATCGCCTTTGGTCTTCATTACAGGCACTTTAATAGCCCAATGTTACAATAATGAGGACCTGCATCCCTTTTGTCTGAATGCACACCACTATGCACTTTTCCAACATGACAATTCTCGTCCCCATACCACCGCCGTCTCAAAGCTTGTCTTGAGGACAAAGATACTATGCCATGGCCAGCCACATTTTTCAGAGCTACACCCAAATACAAAATGTGTGGGATGTTACTGGATGCACTTATCAACACTCCACTCCATACCGCAAAACCTGCAGGAGCTGAGTGAGAATATCCAAGCTGCATGGGATGAATTACTGCAGGACACCATCTGGCATGTTGTGATACACACTAATTCTGTATGTGTAGCTCCAGAAATATTGCCCATATCAGTCATAATTATGTATTGTTCTTGGTGATCTTTATCTTCCTTCCGAATAACATTGCAATCTGACACTTTCCTCTGGGTGCAACATTTTTTGATGAGTGTATTTTTGCAGACATTCTGGCATCTGGCTTTGAGTAAGTTTTCAAATTCAAAGCCTGTGAAATCCAATTTGATATTGGTCACAGGTCTCAGGTCTGTTTTTTTTTTTCTCTTTTATTACAGGAAATAATGGCACAAACCATTTTAACCCCTAGTGAGTTAATGGCAGAACATTTCAAGGAATGCTGAAACATCATATGATAAAACACTATAAACAAAAAAAAACTAATTGTTCTAATTGTGATTCTTATTGCTATCTTAGTCCCTGAAAATAGTCTATTTGCCTGCCTTTAGGCTGCATTGTTTAAATAGCAACAGTGCTCCTGAATATATCTAGCAGATGGGCATAGTGGTCTAGAAATAAGACATGCTCAGGTAAATTTTGTATTGCTATTGTGGCAACAGAAAACACAGGTGTGCCACTGACCAATTAAAACCCTTACAACAGTCAGTAGTCACCCGTTTACTCCTATCTTAGCTACACAGGTGCACCATGCATGAGGTATTTGCTTTCAGCACATGTCCACCCCCATTCCTTACACACACACGGGCACGGCTGCATGCAAATCCAGTTTTTACATCAACAAAAAACAGAATACGAACTAAAACAAAAACCTTCAACGAGCAGGTTAGTTTCCTCTCTGAGAAGCTTAAAGCACTGTGCTTTTAAGATACCAAGGTGCCAAAGTTACGCCCAAAACACACCTATGAATATTTAGAACTAGTACATGCCGTTTGCATGTTTCAATCTGCGAAAGACATGCTTTTTGCATCCTCCTGATACCAAAGATACACTGACACACCCTAAATCCACCTGCACAATGTGCGGTCGAAGGCTCACCTTTAGATCGTTTAAATAGGGCCCATAGACTTACAGAAGGAAGTTGAAATAGCAATCTGCCAAAATTAGAGCGCAACTGGCTCTTAAAGGGAATGGCAAGAGTCTCTAATTGGTTTACTGCATGTACGCCCAAAACACACACATGATTAATTATGATAATTAGTTTACTACTCACCCTAAATCAAGCTGTATGGTGCACGGTTTATGGCTTGTCCAAAGATTGCTAAAATAGGGCCCAATGTCTGTTTATGCAAATCAATGTTTTCATTGCTGTTTTTAAAACTGGCAAAGGCAACTCTTTAGTAAAAAGCATGATAACAAAAAGTTATGTTTTAGAGTTACATAAAACTATTGTTTTATATGTTGGTCTTTCAAAAGTAATAAAGTAGTAAAACATTAAAAAAGGTTTGATCGTGTATTTTTTTTATAAAAAAACAAGTGAATTATCCTAATTGAACCACCACCTGTTCAAGGTAAGGAACACCACTGCACAAAATATTGATATAATAATTAGTAATGAAATATTCACATTTATTATTAAGATTTTTTTGGTTTCAGACATCTTTTGGATAATTAAACAGGATGGATAATTAAACAAACTGGGAACACTATTGCTGTTTCTTACAATTAAACATAACAGGAAAGTTAAATTCACTGAATTTTGTACCATTGGACTGGCAAAGTGGCAAAAATTTACTGAAAAAAAAAAACTTTGACCTCTTATATTTGTGTCATGGTCTCATCCTGTTTTGTGCCTCCTGGTCTGTCTCTGTGTCTTATCTGCCCTCGTGTTTGTTTACCTACCCTCCTCTGCACGTGCCCCTGTCTTTAGTGTGCTCACCTGTTCATTTGTAGCTCCTCCCCCTTGTTACCCGGTACCAGGCGTTTCTTGTTTTCTGCCTCAGCTGTGTGTGTATATATAGTCCCCCTTGTTTTAGTGTCCCTTGTCCATGGTTGTACGTCCTACCGTCAGTCAGGTTATGTGGTTTTTCATGTTTTACTGTTTTACTATGTTCTCGTGTTTCTTTGTTTTTTTTTTCTTTTCGTTTTTTGGTTCTTTTTGGTTGTTTGTTTATTTGTTGTTAAATCAATCACACTCGCAAGAGCGCCCGCTCTACTCGTTTTCCTTCTGCTTCCTACCTGACAATCTGTATCCTTTTGCTGCAATAACAAATATAAAACACATAATGCTATGCTAGGACACCTTTAACAGACAATGTTAAATCAAACATAACAAAATTTCTAACTTCATCTTTTTTTTAAGTAAAACTGAACACTAGATTACTCTGCTCCTTTTATTTTATAGAGGAAACCAATTTGAAAATATCTGAATTTAAACAGACTTGAAACCACTACTAACATTTTTTCAAATCAGTGCAGAGCATGTTTGGATAAATGATGGCATGAGGTCAGGGGTCAGCATGTTAGACAAGCTAAACACAGAGGTCTTAAGGTCAGTGAAGAGTGAAGGCTGGATACAGCAGGTCGTTTGTCAGGGCTGTGTATCGGTCCTCGGGGCAGTCGCCGGGAGAAGAGAGAGGAGACATTAGTAATGGAAAGACAAAGACAGGACATGGTAATGAGATGCAAATAGCAGAAGTTTAGCTCAGGGAGAAAGAAAGAGAGAGAGAGAGAGAGAGAGAGAGAACTTGCTTGGTATGATGAAAGACACTCAGTGTGATCAAGGTGGTGGGGGTGTGCTAAAACAAGATACAGTACTGTCGCTGTCATGGAAAGAAGAGGGGGAGGACAATAAAGAAAGTAAACATCTTTATAAATAGTTATGCATATAATCATCATTAAACCTCTTCACTCTAAACAAACTCTTACTCACATCCGCTGGAAAATACAACATCTGTCACAGGTGCTGGGGATGCTCAGATGGTTTAAAAAACACGTACAGAAAAAATACATATATACATACATTACATACTATATATGTATATCACATAGGTATGCCAAAATATGGAATCACACTAAAAACAATATGATGAACAAAAACAACTTTTTAATCATGTGATCATATAGTCACATTATCTCACGCAAGTATATGTTTTTCACACAGGAGCACATGTGATACCATTTTTCACATATCACAGATCAAGTTTTTTTTCTTTGATCATGTGAAAAAACATGTAATCACATCATTTCATGGATTAATTTTTCATAATAAGCACAATGTATATATGTTTTGTGTGTGATCCACATGATCATGCATTTTTTTGTGAGCACACACTTTTTCATGTGAGTAAATTGATCTCACGTCTTTTTTTTTTTTTAGTGGTGTTTAATAAAAGTTTCGAATTCACAGTTTCAGAGTCTCTCTAATTTTTGTAGGAGTAACATCCTCAAAATCATTTCATCTCAACCAAAGACTGTATACAGGCATGGACGCTGTAGTTTCATCCCCTTTCCATTCTATAGAAATAAGGCCAAAAATGCCAAAGAAAAGACCAGAGGTCTTGTTTATGCTTGAAGTTTATATGCATGCAATAAATATTCTAAAGTTTAGTATTGTGGTAGATTTTTATTAAATTATTTTTTCTTTTAGATTATTTATTTTGTTCCATCATTATTATTCTATAAAAAAGTGTACAGATATTTTTAAGCATCATTAATACATTTATCAAAGTCAGAGACTCGGCCCAAACCAGAACATAAACATTAGCTGGCTGACTACTTACTAATTATATCAAATTTAAGATTTTAAGCTAAAAGCAGACTTACTGAAAACAATGAAAATAGCTTTATACTGAGTCTGTTAACACATCCAACAGCACAACAGCATTTATTTGCAGAAAATGAGAAATAGCTGAAAACAAAAGTGATGCAGAGCTTTCAGACCTCAAATAATGCAAAGAAAACAAGTTCATATTCATAAAGTTTTAAGAGTTCAGAAATCAATATTTGGTGGAATAAGCCTGTTTTTTAATCACAGTTTTCCAGTCTTACACACTGCTTTTGGATAACTTTATGCCACCTCCTGGTGCAAACATTCAAGCAGTTCAGCTTGGTTTGATGGCTTGTGATCATCCATCTTCCTCTTGATTATATTCCAGATGTTTTTAATTTGGTAAAATCAAACAAACTCATCATTTTTAAGTGGCCTCTTATAATTTTTTTCGCCAGAGCTGTACATGCACTATATTCTACAGTTTTGTACTGTTGTCACATCTTGGCCTCGTCTCGTGTCTCTGTGTGTCTTCCCCACGTGACCTGTGCTCCCCTGTGTCTCCTGTCTCAGTACTTTTCCATGTGTGTCTCATTTGTAGCTCCGCCCCTTCCCCAGGTGTTTCCAATTCTAGTGTGTTTGTGTTACTATAAATAGCCCTCCTCTGCCACCATGTCCCCCGTTGGTCTTTGCACTAACCCCTGTTGTTTGTCGTACCTCTGTTTCTTGTGTTCATTCCTGCGCTCCTTGGTTTCCTGCTCTGTGTTTATCCCGTCTTGTTTTAGTTCCTTGTTTATCTTGTTTATTCCTGGTTATTGTCTCTGCTTTGTTTAGTTCATAGTCTTGTTTCATTCATTTGTTCTGTGTTTATCCGTCTATTTGTTTACTTGTTATTTATTTATTAAATTATTGTTTATTGATTTCACCCTACCTGCACTTGCGTCCACCTCCTCGTCTCCCTGCCTGGGTTACTTCGTGACAACTGTGGTATTTTTTTATTGTATATATTATATGTATATTGTATATATTATATGTATTTTGTATAATTAATTATATTAATTATATTTAAGCATCACTAATATAAATTGATCAATTTAGGATTTAAAAACTTAATATGAAGCTGATAAAATATAAATTATACAATAATATAAAGAGTACAAAAAGTAAATCAAATATTTTAGTGTTTTGTCATTTGTCCTTATTGCAAAAGTCCTCTGAATATCATGATTTCTATTATGTTAGAGGCATACTGCCGACCCCTGTGGACAGGCCAGACCTTACAGACCTCGGAGCTAATGCTGCTCGTTAAGTCTGGAATGAGTCGAGACGCCTCTGTGAGCCGGACCTGTGCTGTTGCCATGACAGTCTGGAGTTTCCCAAGAAGGTATCCGAGCTCCACAGTGGCCAGAGGGGTCATTCTCTCCAGCCGACTGAGTCGACTGATACGCCCCCACCTATAGCATCACATCACGACACTGATTACACTCCCGGTTGCGCCCGGGAACGTGAAGCTCAGAGCGTAAGACCCCCCCGCCGATTACATGCGCCCAGTTGTTCTGATCTCAGCAGCACCAGAGGTCCTGATCCCTCCGCAGCCCCCGCCGGGGAATTCTTCAGCATGAATGCTCAGGCCAAACTGCACGGCGCATCGTCCAGCGTGATTCATCTTTCACACTCCACTCTCCACTCTCCAGCACAGCTGCGCAGCGCACGAGTGCAGTGAAAAGAGAAAGTGGTGATTTTCTGACCCTTCTTTAAAAGGATGTTCTCTTAGCGTCAGGCGTTCAGTGGCGAGGAGCTGACGGTGCCGGAGATAAACAATCAAGGCCGCGCTTGTGGAGATGCTTACAGTATTTCTCAGGGATGGTTTATTACAATCCCGCTCCTGCTATTTTGGGCCTCCTCAAGTGGGCGTCATCAATCTCATAGCTGTATGACCGAACTACACCAAGCATATATTTTCAGCATTCCTCACCGCTGGATATTTTGTCTGGAGAAAAGCATCCAATTGTTCCTCAGTTAAAGAACCTGGAAAAGAACTGCATGGCTTCTCACATCAAGCGTTGACAGATGTCAACACTCAACAACAGGCCCTCAGCACAAATTTACATTCATCAGGTCAATCCAGCCGTGTGTACATCCCTTCTGAGATGTTTTTTATTGTTTTTTTTTACGAGGGGAAGTGCTATCTCACAAATTCCCAGAAATATCCTCAGAACATTACGTACAATACGTACCAGAAGTGATCTACCTACAATAGGGTATTGTTGGAAAACATTGACCCTAAAAGACTGCAGTTTGCTCTCACACTGAAAAAATGACTAAAAACAGCAAAATTCACTTAAGAAAAGTTTCGCAACTTTCTGCATTTGCTTTTTTTAATAAAACTAATAAAAACATTAAGTAACTTCAACTCAAGACTTTCAAGACTTAAATGTTACATAGAGTAAATAAGTGAACTGAACTTCAGTCAATCCTTTCTTTTATTAAACTTTACTCAATTTATTTTTGCTGAATCAATCTTTTCTTTTAGTGACCTTTACTTATTTTCTGCATATAATATAATCTCAATTTATACAATATTACTCAAATAATTCATTATACATAATACATTATAATTCAAATATCAAATATTTAAACATTTTTAATTAAAACACGCATTCAAATATTTACATAATCTCAAATATTTATGTTGTAAACAGACCAAGTCTCACTGTCTCAACACATGGATACTAGGATGGATACTAGGATACTAAAAAGAATAAATTGCATGCCATCCATGTGTTGACACAGAGTAATATGTGTGTTTTAACTAAAATATTTACATTTCAGGAATTATAATATATTATGTATCAGAAATTATTTGAGTAATATTGTATAAATTAAGTAATTGTAATTAGGTAATATTGTATGCAGAAATTAATTAAAGGTTTCTAAAAGAAAGGACATTCAACATTTAAGTCTTAAAAATAAGTTGAAATTACTTAAATTGATCTGAAATTAAATTTACTTTAAAAAAGCAAATGCAGAAAGTTGCAAAACTTTTTAAAGTAACTTTTACTCATTTTTTTTTTTGTGCACTTAGGCCCTATCCCATTTCTCTTTTGTACCCCTACCACTTGTTTTTGAGTCTAAGCCTGAAATCTTTCCCCAAGGAATGGGGTAACCTTTTAAGAACCCGATACAGATATATAGCAGTGAAGTGCTGAAGTTCAGCAACCTAGCTGCTGCTTAACCAGTTAACTTTAGGGCATCATATATCTTCAAACAGGGGCCACAAACTGCGGAGCATTCCTAGCTAGCTTTATGAACTTGAACTTTATGAACTAAATCGCAGACTAAAGGAGTTTTCACACCTGTACTTGGTGTCTATGATCCGGATTAGTTGATGAGTTAGTTTACGTGAAGCGTTTGTCCTCTGATTGGTCTAATTGAGCTGTCTGGCATGGCAGCAAGTAAGTAAATATAGTGAGAAGATTCTGTGTTCCAGCGCGTATATCTGCACAGTTTAAATTACAGTAAAAATCTCAACACTTACAAACTGAGGCCTGAAGGGTGAGAATCAGTTCAGTTTATTTTAAAAAGATATTAAAATTATATTTTATTTCAACTTAGGCATAATAAATGAGCTAAAGTCACACTCTTGATATAGGCCAATATCCTAAAGGGGTAAAATCAGCTGACGGTATAGGCAATTTAAAAAATTGCCTACAAATTTAAAAAAAAGTTAATTTTACCAAGAAAAACAACAATATATTAACAATATATTGAACTTTTTATTACCACATCTGATCCAACGTCTGTAAATTACACAATCTGTCTATATGCCTATGTATATGCACTAAAAGTTCTATACTGTAATTTATTTTATAGATAACTGTATTGGTACTATACTGTACTTCTTTGCAGTTTAAATGCATTTTTCACTGTAAAAGTACAACATTTTCTTTTAATTGATAAAAGGCATATGTATGTTCTTAAGCAGAACTTTTACTGGTGTTAGTGTTGTTTTGCAAAAAAACTCTCATTCAATATATGCTTCATTTGTATGTTTTACTTTTGTTTGGCATTTGATAGTTAAAGAGCATACCTGAACTTGCTAGTACAATATATAAACTGAATATGAATATAATGTATTTGAACAGTACTGATTTGAACAGGACAGTCAGAACAATTGGGAACTATTGGTTACTAAAATGTTCAGGCGGTGGCTTAAGCTGCTGCCACTGGATGGCAGGTTTAAATCCAGGATCACACTGCTTGCCATCAGCAGCCAGAGTCAGAGCGAGAGCACAGTTGACTTTGCTCTCTCTCAGGGTGGGTAGATGACGCTCTCTCTCAACATCACACTGGTGACATCTACGTATGACAGCTAGAACAGTGGAGGTGGCTGACTTTACGTGTATCGGAGGAGGTATTTTCTATGCATACTTTCCTAGTGTTGAGGGAATTAATTTATTTTTAAAAACAGTTCGGGTATGAAAAAATCATCGTGGGTCTGTGCTCTCGCCAGCTTTTCAAACAGCTGTTTGCAGTGGCACAGACAGTCCTCCCCTTAACTCAGATGGATGCATTCCACTTGAGGGCCAGGGCTAGCAGATCGATGCGATATCATTCTATTTCTGGCTCACTTGACTCCGGGGCATTGTACCAAAGATGCTAGCCCAAAAAGTGCCTGCTTAGAAATCAATACCTTGGCCTATTAGTAATATTGGGCATTAGCAGGGTTAGTCTGAGGTTATATAGCCTCAGGTGAATGTGTTATGGCACACAATTGGAAGTTAATTAAAGTAAATTGATATATGGAAATAAAAAGAATCTCCACTGGATTTAAGAGGAACATTAGCATTTAAATGATATTCCTGTTTACATTCAGTTCCAGGTCGTACTGAAAAGAAAAGAAACCAATTACGAGAGCATGGGGGCAGGAGGCCTTTAAACCGAGCGTTTAAATGGAATGATACGGTTGTCGCTGCACTATGGTTGAAGAGTTTAGAAAACAGAGGGATCATATTTCTCCTTTCACTGCCTCTGGTGTCTTGTCCTTGATGCCCAGTGTTAGCAAATGAGATCAAACACCACGTGTCAGGTTAAATCTATAGTTTGTGGGCAGTGTTTAATGTCAATACACAGCTGTCCTCACCATGTAGGTCACAAGATCAAAAGTGAATGAGGTTACTCTATAACAGTAAGACAACTGCTCCCAAATGCTGCATAGGAGATTGAATATTGACCCGTAATCCAACTTCATGTCACTTGTGCCGTCTTGTGGGAGACACCATTTAATTAAGTTTCACCTTTTCCACTACGGACAAAATATTGCACATGCTGTAAGTAAAGGGCATATGTTCAACTGTGTATTGTCAACAAAACCTTGTAAACTTTATATTAACTTTATATTGCTCATCAGTTGTTTGTACAACCCTAAATCAGTAAAAAAAGGTAGACTAGTAGACTAGACTCAATATTTGCTTACACTAGTATTGAATTGCAGACAGCATGAACAGAAGTAAGGGTGCAAGTCTGGGCTGAACACTCTTGATCTCCAGCCCCTCATACAGCACAGCACCAAGAACCATCATTCTACAATAGCTGAAAAGACCACATGGCAAAGGGCTTATTTTAGCAAATCTTTGTCAAGCACTAAATTAAAGAGCTGCATTTACTAATGCCACAAAACCAGAATCATTATGTTAAGATCCAACAGTAGTGCAGCCGACTTCTCTGTGTTCTAGACTGTGTTCTAGTCAGCAACAGTCTCATGGTATTTGTGTGCATTTTTCAATAAAAAAAAGTCTACTCTCTGGTGATATTGTCGTGTTCGTCGTGTGTTGGAGGCGTGAAATGACTCACACAACAACTTGGAATATTCTGGATGGCTGGAATTTACTAAATACTTTTTATTAACGGAGATTACAAGCATAAAAGGTCAGTGCTCTCTCTCAGTGCAGTTGTAGAGGCTGAACCATCCACACCAAGGGGTAACGAGCACACAACTAACTAAAAAAAAAACAATCTTCCCCTGGAATACGTATACAGAACACGTGATGAACTGCACTCTATAACATTAACCTAAGCACTGTCTAGCTAAATAGCTATGTAATTTCACTATCGTAACAATATCAACAACATGCAGTGCTACAGCAGCATAGAAGCCTTATAATAATTTGGATATTAGAAAATTTTAATAAATGTCATTGAAAGCCAGATGCATTGTTGTTGACAAATATAAAAGAACAGAATCACTGGGGAAATCATCAATATCATTTGTATTCATAAGTTGCATTGCCCTAGACTAAAATTACAATATAATAATAATGAATTAGAATTTTATTCAATTAAAAGAAAACTAATCCACAATAAATTGCAATATTTAAAAATATATTATTCAACTCGACATGTCCCAGTCTTGGCCTTGACTTGCATCTAGCGGTCTTGACTAAAACACTGTGGCACACCTTATATAATGTTTGAGATTGAATGGAAACATTAAAAAGTGATAAATGCTTTACTGACACAAGTATCAGCAGTCCAACATTTTTAAAAAATGCATTATTTAGAACCATGTGACTGCTTACTGTTTTAGGGGAATGGCTTTAAATAAAGTAACAACATCAACAACAGCAAAATACTTTTATAATTAAAAAAGCATCAATGATTGTTTATTAACTATTTATATCAATGCATGGCATAAAGCAAACACACTCATTATCTATACAGCTTTTTTACAATCCTGCTTCTCGCTAAAGCATGAGTAAACTCCCATTTTTAGAGCTCTTATCTTGCTCTCACATTAGTCACAGTCCACAGTTTCAGAATTATTTCACTTTATCAGATAATTTCTTTTACTACTTTCCTGTTATCTGCTGTGATATCCGGTGTAAAGCAGAGGAGGATGGTTTCCTCTTTTGAGTCTTGGTTTCTCTCAAGCTTTCTTTTTCTGGATCTGTGGGAGACTTTCCCAGCACTGTTGCCACTGGCTCGTTTAAAAGGGGCTCAGACTTGGATCTTTGTAAAGCTGATTTGTGAAGTCATCCATTGTGAAAATCTCTACATAAATGCATTTGGATTGAGTCGAATAGACTGATAAATTATTACGCTGAGCCAAGTTTCTCAAAAAGCATCTTATTTTTAAGATCATCTGAACTGATAGAGAGAGTGTTCAATGAGGGGATCACTTAACCAATTAAGAATCTTATTTGGGCTAAGATGCTTTCGGGAAAGCTAGCTCTCATCAAGAATTAATCTCAGTGAGACTGCAAAAAGAAATACTGATCTGAAAACCATAATATGCAACCAACCGTCTCCTATATAGTGGACATACTTATCTCATACCCATTCAGAAGCTCAGGACTAATGATGTACTGGCTATAACATGCTACACATATCATTACCAGAAAAAAAAACTCATTAGGATTAAATATGCAAGAATATTTAAAACATAGATTTTCCTATGTGTTTCTTGGTGTCTTTTAAATGTGTTTTTAATTGGTGGCTTTTTACGTAAACAGAATCCAGTACTGAACACGATTTAGTATTCAGCCATCACTAAATTTTTAAGTATTCTTCCCAGCAGTTTAATATCTGATGTGGCCTACATACACTGACATGCCACTGCACTGGAGAAACCTTGTCTGGAGGGGTGTTTCATTGTGTAACGATGATCTCTGCCAGGCTGAGCATGACAAGAGAAAACTCGGAAAGAAAAAAGAGCAACATCCAAACAGGTCAAACCCCAATCCACCACTGCACCACTTCCCTCTTCCATACTGCACAAGAACAATCACGTCCAGAATCTGAAGACCAACAAGGACCAAAAAGGAGGACACTCACACTCAACCATGAGTGATCATTGATGATGATGATGATGATGATGATGATGATATTTGCATGAGGATGATAAATGATAGGCCTGATTGTGGCTGCCAGTTGAATGGGCCTTTGCATATCTGAATAGCAGTCAGGCCCGTTGTAACAAGGCAAGCAAACCAATCAATTGCCTAGGGCCCTAAGCCTGTGTCCCTAACCCTCCTTCTTCCACTAGTTGCTGTCAATAGGTTAGTGATTCCAGCAGCTGGCAAAATATCAAAATAACTTCAGCAATCATTAAGCAGTTATCCATCCATTTTGCTTGGGACCACCAAAAGCCTTGAAACAGCCCTGATAGCAGTGGGTGGTAATGATTGTGAGCGGTGGTGTCTGGCTAAAGTTGCCTTTGCAAACATTTAGTCATTCAAATAAAAGCAAAAGAACAACATCCAAACAGGTCAAACCCAAATCCACCACTACTACATTCCCTCTTCCATACTGCATAAAAATAATCAGGTCCAGAATCTGAAGACCAACAAGGACCAAGTAGGAGGACACTCATACTTGACCATGAGTGATCATTGATGGTGATGATGATGATGATGATACTTGCATGAGGATGATAGATGATAGATGTAAGGCCTGATTGTGGCTGCCAGTTGAATGGGACTTTGCATTTCTGAATAGCAGTCGGGCCCGTTGTAACAAGGCAAGCAAACCAATCAACTAGAATCCTAGAACCCTAACCCTGCCTGGGGCCTCCAGACAATGACTGGATATGTAATGAATGCAACAATAAACAGCGTGAGAGCACTCCTTTAAAGTCTGTAGAGGTCAGAGGTCACTCCTTCCACTAGTTGCTTTCAATAGGTTCGTGATTCCTGCAGCCGGCAAAATATAAAACTTAAGCAATTATTAAGCAGTTATCCATCCATTTTGCTTGGGACCACCAAATGTCTTGAAACAGCCCTGATAGCAGCAAGTGGTAATGACTGTGAGCGATGGTTTCTTGCTGAAATTGCCTTTGCAAATATTTGTCTAAACAATTGTCTCTGTCATCAACCACATTCAATGCAGGAGCCCCCCCAACCCACACACACACACATTATCCACAGGTCACTACAGCTTTTATTAGCTCCCATGGGCATGACAAAATCATGGGACACAATACCAGTTATTGCACCATGATGCAGCATGTCAATATACAGTATATCCTGTGTATTAATTAACAGGAGCTTGCTTCCTCCACTGCAGACATTGGCTTGACATTGCAGTTCCTTCAGAAATGATGCACCTCCCTCCTATCATCCTCATTAGTACAGTGGACAGCATCTTCGTGGACATAAAACACAGTTCTGTTACTTTCCCAGGGAAATCTTCCACTTTAAACTGAGTGTGCACTGCCTGTTTCATTGTGTGTGTCCTTGGATTTTAGAAGCTTTAAAAGGGTAATGAAACAGGTCATTTAAGTCTCTTTCAACTGAAATATCACTGAAATGTAAAATGTCATGCAAAAGGCAGCCGGTGTTTCATAAAGGTGTAAAAAAAAGAAAAACACAACAGAAACAAAGCATGGAATCTTGCCGCTGATGCAAGAGTGTGTAGTCGCACTGATAATTCATCACAGGCTTCCTTTCACTTTGATGAAGTGAAGTGATTGAGCTGAGAGACGCTCTTGAGTAGGCTGTAATACAGAGTGCTGCTCCACAAGTGGCACTGGTGACAGTGTAAAGAATGGAAAATCTGGTGTCATGTCAAGCTCGATAACGAGAAAACACATGACACGGGGACATGGAGCAAAGAACAATGAGCCAACAAACACAAGACTCTTACAACCACCATGCCTTCAATTTATTACTCCAGTCAGATAAGACTGACGGCGTGCCAGCCGGTTGTAAAAGAGCAGACATGCCATTATCATTGTTTGTAAGTTTTATTTTAACAACACTCTGCTAAGCTTTACAAAATTCTAAATATCACACCAGTCAAGTAAAATTTTGGTGACTTCAGTGAAAAAATAATTGAAATAAAAGCAGTCTATCAAAAAGTACAATAATACAGGAAGATGATAAATCCTGCACCTAACAACTGGAGTTATGCATAGGGCTCAGCCAGGATCTATTATAACAACAACCAACCAACCACAACACACTCTCTAAACACAATAGTACACAAATCAATACTATTTTAAGTCAAAAACATCATCAAAAACAGATTGAGTGTTAAAAAAACTATCTGGACTAATTAAAGACAAGCTGCCAAGCCTGCCAAGAATGACGAGAATGAAAGTTGCTCAGCAGCAATTTTAGGACTTCCTGTGGAGGACAAAGAAGGCACAATTACACCCAGTTCTTAAGGGGGCTTGCATCAAAATCTGCACAGGAAAATCTGTTAACTCAGCAGCCATGCCATGTTTGTAATGTTGCTGATCTTTATGAATGTAAAAAAAGACCAATACACTTCAAAAACATACCTTAAATTCTTGTTAAAATCTGAAATAAAATAAAAAAACTCAAGGAAAGTTTATGGCTTTTGGTTCAATAATATACGTTAACACAATTTTCAGCTTCTGTTCTGGCTACTGCAATTGCGCAGATCCCCAAATCTCTCCAGATTACTCCAGATTTATTCTTTATACAGTGAAGCCTGCAAGCTTGTTGAAACGGGTAGATCTTTATCTGTAATTAGATGCCATGCCCTGTAGGCCCCAAGGCCCTGTAGCAAATTGGTAAGAATCTAAGAAGATCATTATGGCCACTCTTATCAACATCATTTAAACTTCCAAACTTGCTGCATCTGCATGGCAAACAATATATTAGAGGATATTCATTAATCTCCAAATAGACTTCTTTTTATCACAGTTTTCATGCATCTTGGCATGTTCTCCTCCACCAGTCTTACACACTGCTTTTGGATAATTTTATGCCACTCTTGGTGCAAAAATTTAAGCAGTTCAGCTTGGTTTGATGGCTTTTGATCATCCATCTTCCACTTGATTATATTCCAGAGGTTTACAATTCGGTCAAATCAAAGAAACTCATCATTTTTAAGTGGTCTCTTATTTTTTTTCCAGAGTTGTATTATGCGAGCCCACTATCTGTGTAGACGCTGGATCAACTGCAAAGCAACCTATGTGCCTTCACTAAAAGTGCAGAATGAAATACAACTACACGTCAATAGAGAATTATAAATGAATTGAGAGGAGCACAAATCCTTCTCAGTTATACTTAAGCGCATGTAAGTGAGTAAATGGAACACTTCATTACTCACATCTGCTCCTCCACACTGCAGCTTTTGTGCAAGGGTTTGCCACATGTTTCCTACGGGTCTCTCTCCGCTCATAGCTACAGCTGTCTGTGAGAGAGAGAGAGAAAGAGAGAGAGCTCTCAGCCTATAGACCTCTGGGGACCCCCAGCTGCAGGTGCGCTGTGGAGAGGAATTGAAGGTGCCTTCTCCCATATGCTCCTTGTCACCATGAGTCATAGAGCTGCCATCCTCATTACCATCCACTCACACACAGACACTTACACACACACTGCATCGTCACTGCCTGTTTTCCGGCACGCTGGATATGTGGACCACACATACAGTACATGAGAATGAGTACTGAGGAATATTTCAGTAGCTACTAAAGTGCAACAAATGCTGGATTTGACCTGTTTTACCAGGTAAAGTCATTAGTTCTGTTAATAAAAAGGTAAGTGATTCAATTTACTGCTGGGTGTGAATACAGGAAATTCTAATATGGAATGCTAGCAATTATGTTGAAGGGATGAGTTCGAGAGTACACTGAAAAACAAGATGCTTTGGACAAACCTAAAAACTTTGAATTTGTTACACTTAAGTATATTACTTTTTTTCAACTTATATTTATGATTTAGTTTACGATTTAACATTTTGATTTAAAATCAATCAATGTATTATTTAACCAAAGTACCAAAAAGGTACTTAAACAAAGAACAAATATAAATACATTAATAAATACCCCTTTTTACACTTTTTGTAGACATTTTTTGGAAAAAATATTATTTTCTATTATAGCCATGCAGAGTTTTACTTTTGAATAAACTAATGAAATCATTTTAATACTGTTAATGTTTATTTTTTACTTTTCAGCCAAAATTAATTATTAATTTATATATTCTATAGACACAAGTATAAAACCTATTAGATCATGTTAGAATAGCTCAAAATGACTCAATATTCAAATAAAGTAACAATTGAAGTCAAATAAACATTTTAAAGTTTCTAATCAGGCTTTAATTGCTTAATTAATCACACAAAGCCCATACCACTGTGCAGTAACACAACTGTGAACTGTGCACCACTCAAAATTACAGCCTACAACACTGCATACAAGCATTTAGCCATTATATAAAACTTCCCTCAGTAGCTCAGAGAAGATACCCTGAGGGGAACAACTTTAAAATGATGGTGAGGGAGGTCACGCCATTTACGTGTTATAGTGATGACGGGTACCAATAGCTGACGGGAGACAAAAAACTCCAGGAGGAGTGACCTGATGTGATGTCATTACCTCTAAAAAGAAGTAAAAATATAATTTGAGTTAAATTATTTATTTTGAGTTGTTTTAATAGTAAATGGATTTGCTTTTAGGCAAACTGAGAAAAACAGGTTTTAACTAGAAATCATAATTTTTCATTAGACCAACATAAAAATGCACTTTAAATCTGTGACATGGTCATTACACTTTTTTCAGTGTAGCTAACATTAGCTACAGTAGCTATCTTTCCCTCACCTCACAGGACCACTTCAGAGCAGGTTTTATTTGGGTGGTGGGTTATTGATTCTCAGCACTCAGACACAGCAGCGCTGCTGGAGTTTTTAAGCACGAGGAACACTCACTGTCCACTCCTTCTGACTCTATCTTGCCTAGCTGCTCCACCACATAGATATTGAAAAGCCAGAGACAGAAGCTCATCTGTTGCTACACAGTTTGTGATAGTTATCCTCTTCTTTACCAGCACCATACATGCCAGTGTTACTGCAATGCTAAGAAAAAGAACACCACCCTAATAATACCACCCAAACAGGGTAAAAGGAGCATACAGAAGTACACAGTGAAATAGAAGAACTACAGTCTGTAATAGTAGAACTACAAAATGTCCTAAAAGTACCTGCTTAGTGACACAAAAAAAATAAAATAAAATAATAATAATAATAATAATGGGTGTAGAAACAAGAGTATGGTCATAATGTTATGCTTAATGTAGTGACACCAAAACGAAAATAAGAAGGCTGAACAATCTGAGCAGATGACTAGTTTTATATACTAGATCTCTTCTAATTCTATGTAATCTCGCATAGACTTGGGAGGAAATGACAGGCCTGATTTAATTAACAACTTCCTTTGTGCTGTGAACACTAAAGCCTTTTGACATTCTGAGCAGGAAGGATTGATTACCTTACAGAGTGGTGATGAATAGCTGAACGATATTGCTGCCGCTCTACCTCCGCTAGTGCGTGGGTGGCAGCGGGCCCACACGTTGGCCAACTCCTGGGGCAGCTTGGTGAAAGTCAATCTGCAGATCCAGAGGGGTCACACTAGAAAAGGCCAGGGCTGATATACCGAGCAGCCTGAGCGCTCCGCTATCCACACACTGCGATGAGGGACACCGGCTGCATGACAGCGACGGGCTTCTGGAAGAGCCAGATATCAACAGTGACTGGGCACAGCTATGAATCACGCGCAAATGAATTTGCCCCACCAAATGCCAGCGCAAATTGCCATAGCCCAAGCCCATACCTGCCTTATTCACATCAGGATAATACCTTCAGCCGTGCACGGTGGGGGACGTGATTGAGCGGTGGGCTCACTCTCTCTATCTCTTCTACTCTCTCTCTCTCTCTGCACAGCAAAGACGTTTTTGGTGACCCTGTTGCTTTCAGACCCCACCACCCCGTCACCACCACCCCCACCACCACCCTCAATCGACCTCCCTCCCCCCAACAGCCATTAAAGGCCATCATAAGAGAGAAAGCCTGCTCATGCCTGCTGAATACGTGAAGTGATCTTATCTGTCTGTCCTCCCTAACACAGACATTTTCCCCCCCTTCTGCCTTAGTTTCAAGCCCAGGTTGTCACAGAAACCAAGCCAAGCTGTCATTTCCCAAAGTGGCGTAAAGCAAGGTCAGTCGTTCTGTTCCAGCCACAAAAAGACACATTGATAGCTCAAAGCAGCAACAAGAGACACACTCATAAAAAACAGACCGTCACACATAAAATCTCAGACTCGCTGAGCATGAAGAAGTTTGACAGATATAAAACATCACTGGACTGATGATTTGTAGTGTTTTTTCCCTTCTTTTTGGGCTGGAAGCTTACCAGGTAGCAGCATATGGTTCTGAGCCAAATGTGGCCCAGTTAAGACACAGTTAAGGGTCAGTTGGGACAGTGACAGGTGTATTGTGTAGAATTAGTGTTATCCTAGCAGCTACATTTATATGATTGTGTGGCATTTGACCTGGGCCACACTTTCCAGACAAAGACCTCCAGATTCAGACATCACCAGACATATCTTCAGCATGATTTCATGTGGTGTATTTGGCTTGAATGAAAGTAGTCAAGGTGGGCAAGAACTGTACAGTAACTCATTTGTGCAGTTATTTTCAGTTATACATACAACTGTGACAGTTTGATTGGATCCATTTGGCCCACTGTTATTATGGTTCCACCCAATATAACCCAGATAGCATGAAGAATCATCCCAAGCTCAACTAATAAATGGTTGAATCAGCTGAGACTTGGCATCAGCCATGCAGAATTAGAGCATATGCATTTTATACTCAGCAACAGGAGTGTAGGCATGTGTGGCTCTGGTCAATTTTAGTAGAATTGAATCTCTATTCAAACTGGAACCGGGCCAGAAGTGGCCAGAGAGATTTTTGTCCTGAAAGTGTTTAAATGTTCTTTAAAAAAATAAATCTAAATAACAAAACGAAACAGGACGAATTATAAATCTGGACCCCTGGGCATGAACCAGTACAGCTCATAAATTAAGCTTTTGTTTAGATCTGAAGGGTAGGCAGATTAGAGAGAGAGTTGAGGCCCTTTTCATATAATCACTGTTACAGACAGTGCAAATGTAGGGTTTTGATCTCGAAAACACTTCAGACCTAACAGACTGTTCACTGGTTCACTACAAATTCGGACTCTGACACCAATTTTGGAGTTTATTTAAAATCATTGAACTGCTTCATGTTTCTTAGCTTGATGTTCTAAAGGGTGGTGTGTGTTAGCACAAATAAAACTAGCACTTATTTGCTTCTTTTCATTGTTAATCTGACATTCCATGTTTATTTTCTTCAGTTCAAGCTATAAATTTTTTTGTACCCATGTAACAAGTAACCCACCGAGCCACAGACACACTCCAGATTTAAATGCTGATATATGCAGGTTTTTTTACTTTGGTACAGGAAGTGTGGGTCCTTCAACACAGATTCTGGGGATGAGAAAATTGGAGGAAAGGTAAGTGGACTTGGTGAATGTGTACAAAGTTTCTCTAAAGCACAAAAAACAAAATACAATCGTGTCCCTTATAATGGCCAAATCAGAGTACGGCATGGTTGTTAGTGCCAGACAGGCTAGCTTGAGTGTTCCTGGCATTGTTGATCTCCTGGGGTTTTCATACACAACCGTATCTTAGGTTTACTCACAATGTGTTGTTGTAAAGAAGCACAGCAGCAGATGGAAATGCCTTGTGGATTCGAGAATTCAACAAAAGATGGCCAGACTGGTTCCATCTGACAACAAGGCTATAATAAGGATATGTCGCAGAAAAGCATCCCAGAATGCACAACACACGAAACCTTAAGGCAGATGGGCTGGTCCGGCCTCAAGAGAAATTTGCACATATGTGAATAAATCTACATTTTAGAACCTTTGTTTGGAAGAGCCTACAATATATAGTTAATGCTAAAGTGAGGGAACATACACCTGCTGTACGTAAGCCAAACACACCATTGGCTACAAGACCGACACCATTCCTGGCTGCATTAGGAGGATTAAGCACGCATAGTTTACGCAGTTCTTTCCACCACTCATACCAATATAAACTTCAATTTAATTGCACCCAAGGAATATGATGCTGCCAAACATGCCATTCCCACTGGAACACTGTCATTTCAGATTCATTCTGGGGATTAGACTGACGGTCAGGCGTGAAGGCCGTGCTTCGTTTGACCAAATAAGGGTCTGGTAAGGGTGTGTGGTGTGGTCATGATGTTCGGAGTCACAGAGCAGTTGGTTTACTTGCTCCCCAATGAGAGGAGGAGGAGGAGAAGAGTAGGAGGAGAGAAGACAGAGAAGAGATACTGAAGCTCTAATGGAGAGTCACTTCACCCCCGAAGCCTTGGCTGAGCTGCCGTAATGAGTTTGGTTGGAGGAGGTTGTTAATTAGCACTCTTCTGACTTTTCATTTCATTTTTCACTAGACATATAATAACCAACACCAGCCAATTCGCACAAAGCCCTGAAGGTTAAGTCCTGCAAAAGGACTGGCGAAAGCTCTCACAGCCTGCTAGTGAAACCCACAAGACGATCAGTGCTAAACAGCATTCACACTTTTTTTTCCTACTTCAGCAACAGACGGTCAGAACTCCAATTACTAGCCTCAGTCTAACTGTCCTAACTTCCAAGAGTTTCTGGTTTCTTTGGGAGCATATGTAGAAACTGAAGAAATTGGTATATACAGCTCTAGAAAAAAAGAGACCCCTTCAGTTTCTGAATCAGTTTCTCTGATTTTGCTATTTATAGGTATATGCTTGAGTAAAATGAACATTGTTGTTTAATTCTATAAACTACAGACAATATTATTTCCTAATTCCAAATAAAAATATTGTCATTTAGAGCATTTATTTGCAGAAAATGAGAAATGGCTGAAATAACAAAAAGATGCAGATCTTTCAGACCTCAAATTATGCAAAGAAAACAAGTTCATTTGAATAAAGTTTTGAGTTCAGAAATTAATAGTTGGTGGAATAACCCTGTTTTTTAATCACAGTCTTCATGCATTTTGGTACGTTTTCCTCCACCAGGCTTACACAATGCTTTTGGATAAATTCAAGCAGTTTAGCTTGGTTTGATGGCTTGTGATCATCCATCTTCCTCTTGATTATATTCCAGAGGTTTTCAATGTGGTAAAATCAAAGAAACTCATAATTTTGGTCTCTTGTTTTTTTTTCCCAGAGCTCTCTCTCTCTTTTTCCCTCTCTCTCATATATATCTATATATACACTGAGTCTTCCCAAAAGACAGTGTTAAGGTTCTTCTGCTTTCCCGCACTGTTCTATAAAAAGGCTCTCTCACAGGCTACTCTTGGGTAGTGAAGAGTAACTGTTTATTTTAGTGTACAGTAGTGTACCTCCTCGTGAGAGATTAATTACTGCCAGACATTAACAGTCTATGTTCAAGCGAAAGGCACAAGGTATCCCCACCACACCAAAAAAAAAAAAAACAAGAGAAAAACATTAATTCACTTTTGGCTTATCATTTCCCAGAGGAGGAACCGCTACAGCATGGAAAACAGTTTCCTTAATGTTACATCACAGCAGGGTCACAATGAGCTTCTACTTGTTTTTTTGTCCTTTTTTTGAAATGTACTGAGCAGTACATCAATTTCAGGAGGCAAACGACTGTTAGTAGGAAAAAAGTCTATTATCTTATTTTTAGAGCAGTTATCACATTGTGTGGGGCAGACAGGGACGCAGCCCCGTTCTGGTGATCTAGCCTGGGACAGCATGGGTCCAGAGCAAAGTGCTTCTGGGCCAGAAATAGTACACCAAATTATTCATCTCAAGCTTATCTACAAAGTCTACGCTCTAAAATATAAAGGCACCAAAAGGGTTATTTCAGAGCAATGCAATTCCAACAAGGCTTTCCCTAAAAATCCTTCAGGGAAAGATTTGTTATTTTTTCCCTGAGGTGCCCTAATGACATTTGAGTGGGATTATGTACTAAAAATGGTCTGGATTCATTTTTACATGACCATTTTGTAACCTCTTCTCCCTGAGATCTGGATTATAACTCAGCCTCTCCAAAAGGCAGATTCTGTTTTTCTTAAAGTCTTCTGTTTTGGACTTGCTCTGGTGTTTTGGGCTACTGTCCTGTTGCATCATCCAACTTCTACAGAGTTTCAGCTGATATACAGACACGCTATTCTTAATAATACAGAATATTGATAATCTTGGGAATTCCTCTAACCCTTAATGATTATAAGCTGGCCAGGCCTGATGCAGCAAAGTAGGCCCAAATAATGATGTTTCCTCCACTAGTTCTGGGCGGTATTACCAAAAATGTATATCACTGTAATTTTCAAGATTCTGATGGTTTCACAGTATATCACAGTATTTTTATTATTTAAGTTTATTTTATTTTTTTCATGACTGGGCTTTAATATTAATTTGTGACTTACTCTATTGTTAGAAGTACATATAATATAAAACACTAAGGCTTTAAATTAAGGCTTTGATTACTCTAGCGTTTGATTTGTCCTACAAAATAAAACAATGTATGAAGAAATCAGACTTTATTTGCAGAAAAACAGTTGAAGAACGTAAACAATAGACCTTAAAAAGAGATACACCAACAACTTTAACACTATAAATGGACCTAAAATACTAATATTATACACCTCGTATCTAGAGTCTTAGGGAGTTTTATCATTTGTGCTGAAGCTGATTCTGCACCCAGGACCGATTCTGGATTTGTCTGGGGGGCAAGATAAACTTTTTTTTCCAAGATGTAGATTGATTGCGCAATTCCATTTGTCTCTTTTCTGAGTGCGTAACTGCTGTTTGCTGTTTTCTATTTAAAAACACTAATACAGTGAGGAACAGCAGCAGGAGCTCCTCAGATAAAGTGCTCTTCTCATTTTTCTCCAGGCAGGACGGAGCATTTGACTCCACAGAGCTGAGCTACTTTTACTTTAGTGTATTAGCTTGTAATGCTAACTAGCTAGCTTTAGCTAACAAGCTGTATCTGCTTCTTTGGCGGTGCTGTTCTACACAACGCTCCAAAGCACCTCTAGTGGTACCGCCCAGCACTACCCTCCAACATACTTTACAATTGAGATGATGTTTTCATGATAATATACTGGTTGTAATGCAGCAATAGTTCAGTTTTAGTGTCAGTGTGCTCTTTTTCAAACTTCAGGCAAACAGCAGTGTTCTTTTAGTAAGCAGCAGCTTCCTTCATGGTGTCTACTGGTTATAGGTTTTACAGATAGTAGATTAATGAACGCAGATGTTAGTCTGTACCAATGATGCCTTCCAATCTTTGTCATTCAGGATTGTGTGTTCGTTTTGCTCTTGTGGTCATTTTGACCTAGGACCCAGAGTAGCTAGAGTCCCAATTTATCTCCATTTGTAGATTGTTTGTCTTACTGTACACTGGTGTATTTCTAAAGTCTGTGAAATGACTTTGTAACTTTTTTCAGCTTTATGTAAAATCAACTATTTTTGATCAACTCTAAAAAGCTATTTTTTTTGCACGACATGGCTCACATACGTATGTCTCTCCTGTGCAGAGCAAACTCAAAATGTTTGAGTGGTTTGTATCATCAAACTTGACTCTAATTAGCTTTTTTAAATTCATTATCATATTATCAATTATTTCTCAATTAAGACATGAATGATAATAATTGTTTGTGATATTATTTTAGGCACATTATATTCTATATATTATACAGATTTTTTTTGCAGTCATGATGCAAGGTACCTTTAGTTCATTTTTCACTTTGCATAGTAATTAATTGGACTGTTGTAATGCTAGGTTTCTTGTGCTTGCCTAAAATAGAGGTTAGATTTCACGGCAAATAAACTTAAATATAATGAAACATTTGTTATGTGCATGTAGTGTTGTCCTTGTACCATCCAGCCTTAACTGCAATAAACAGTATATATACAGTATATATATATATATATATATATATATATATATATATATATATATATATATATATATATATATATATATATATATATATATGAAAGTGAAAATGACTTCTGCTTGCTTTGATTAGGAGAAAACATTACTCTGTTGCATACACTACTATCGACAAGAGAGTGCATTTCTTTCCCACCCAGAGCTATAGATTTTGTTGCTTCATGCAGAGAGAGAGAGAGAGAGACGTGTGATTGGCTAAAATCAAATAAGCACAAAATTCAATCCAAAGAGAAGCAGACGTAATAATAATTGCATTAGATTTGTAGACTCACAAGTTAACTCCCAAAGCCTAAAACCCAACAGCCTCTTTTCATATAGAAAACAGAACGGGCACAAAAAAAGAATGTCAGAAGAAGTCAGAATGCTGGGGTGAACATTTTTCCAGTGCTCTGTGGTGCCTGGTCTGCTGACCTGCATGATGATCCAGGATCATGAGGAAGAGTGTTAAGGGGGAGCAGGGTGCACGTTTGGTTCACAGCACACAGTAATAAGAAATCTGCTGGGTTAACTTCACATGCACTTTTCAGGTACGCTAAGAGTGCAATACATGTGTAATTTCCTTAAGAGCTCTGTGCAAAGGTCACATTTACAGCTTCCACACTGCCTGACTCATTCAGACATGGTTAAAGTTTAAATCAAATACGAAGTGGTGCATTACTGTCAGCTACTGTTACTGCAGGCCTTTAAAGTGAAGTGAGGAAGGAGATGTTCCCGAAAGTGATTCTGGATATTCATAGACAGGAGACGGCTCCACACGGTCATAAAACTATCAGAGAATATTCTATTAATGGTTCTAAAATTAGGGTTGGGTAGAGCTGTGTATTGGCAGTTTGTTTCGTGATACAGGAATTATGATATATAATATGTGCATACCACCAAGAAGGACCAACCACATCCAACAGGATTAACTGTGGATGCAAGAGTATAGGTTAATTATTATTATAAGTGAATTACGGGGAGACAGGTAACGACAAACTTGGTAAAACAATTATTTTGCATTAATAAAAATACAATTTATGATTTATTGTACAGTGCTAGTATTGTCCTATCTGTACACAATCTGTACTGTACCTGTACTAAGAGCAGGAATGTGCAGTTTAGTCCTCAGTAATCTACTTCTGATTCTCCTGCTTGGGGTCAGATAATAGTTGGCTTTAGTAAGTGCTCTTGAAATCATTTTCTCATTCTTGTGTAGAAGGGTTCTGTGTGATGGAAAGGTACCTGCTGTAATGGTAATGGAGAACTCTCCAGAAGGGACTTCATTATGATCCGATGACAGCGCCAGACTTCGTGTCATGAAAGGGAAAGACATTGTCGCGTGTATTTAATAGGCCTGAGTAAGGTCATTATTTTAAAATTGGAGGTACATTATAACACCTAAGGAGATCAGGCTTCTGAAGCACTGAACAGGGAAGCAGATGGCGTGACATTTCAGACTCCAGCTAAAGGTTACGGTTCTGTGAAAAATGGAACTTTTGAGCTTTACTCTAATAACATCTCAATTTAACTGTGCATTCCTTCACTGTTGTTTTGATGTGCACTAAAATCAACCATTTAAAAAGAAATCCCGAGGCAGCTTAAAAAAATTGGTACCATGTTTTGGTGCCACTCGGCGCACTAATAAACCGCTTTTAATGGAGTTTCTTAATGTTTATAAGTTACGTTTTAAATACGTTAAAAACATTAATAAGCACTTACAACACATTAATAGTGAAAACAACAGTGAAATAACTTGAAATATCTAATAAAATAATATAGAAAGTCAGTTTAGTCATTAAATATGTTAATATAGCTAAATAACTAAAGTTCTTAACAGAAATGTTAATGCTGACTGATGGAAAAGACAAAGTAAGATAAGCATCTAGTAAGATCTGAGGTTTCACAATATAAATGTAGCCTTCTTGCCTTTGTTTGTTCTGTACTGTTCTTATTTATTTAATCTTATGGTTGCCTGTGTTTGCATGTTCTGTTCTCTTTTAAGTCTTGTGCACCTCTGTAAATTTCATACAGTGTTGACGCATCACTAAAGGGCCGAGGTGAATTGAAATTCAGGTGATGAAGACGGGGGGTCATACTGTGCATCACATCCACACTATCTTCATTTTCTGTTGTTTACTGCTTGTCTGGGTAATTCCTGTTTTCATTTCAGGACACTCCTGCCGCCTTCATCTCTGAAAGCTCCGTAGGCGTCAATTTTAGGTCTGGAAAGGTCAGGGAGACATTTGTGTGAGGGATGAATGAATGCGGTTTAAGGAAGCTAATCAGACGGACAAGAAAATCAGCGGGTGTTGTATATTTAGCATCTGAGTCACAGGTATTAGTCCTCCTCGCTAGGTCAAAGTCAAAGCCACACATCATTTCAAATATTGGGTGAGTCATGCAGGTGTCCTATAGGCAGAGCATGCCGTGATGTACAGCAGCCCTCTTTAGTGAGCGTGTGCTGCACCTCACTGCTTCATTAATGTCACATCCCGCGGAGTGAGTCAGTCAACAGGTGGTCCGGGGCTGCCGGAGTGGGGGACAGTGGGGTGAGGGAGACTGGGCTTCTAAAAGAGCCCTAAAAGCAGCGAGACGCAAACCTCCAGCTTTGATCCGCAAATAACCATGAAAAAAGAATATGCACCAAAAAAAAAAACTGCTGTCCACCTCCTGGCTCTAAAAGTGAGGTGAAAATAATAGGATGACATTTTTTACTTTCTGTTCCCCCCAATAAGGCTGTGTCTTGATCCGTGAACTGTCAAGAGTGCCCTTGCTATCTTTATAGATTTTTTTTTTTTTTTTTTTTTTGCTTGAAGGTCCATTTTTAAAAATTTTAAAACGTCATTCGGAGTGGTCTGAGCCTGAAATAGTCCATTCAAAAGAAAACCATTCAAGAATTATTCATAGAAATGTTGATAGAAAACAGAGATTGTAGGCAGTTCTAGACACTTTTCCACCTTGAAATCAGCAAACTATCATTCAAGGTTTCTTTTTCTTTTTGGGATTCTGATGTCAAGCCTTTTTATGATTATTGCTAATATTTATTCTAAAGAACAGGAGAGTTGGATGTCTTTCTTGTTATTTTATGTTTTATTGGTTTAAAAGTAACTGCAATGTACTAACCATGTATTAACATAGTATGGCAGTACTGAGTACGGCACCTTGGCTGAGTGTAGCCCCTTGGCTGCGTATGGTCTAATCAGAGTACATGCCAATCAGTTTTTGTGTTTAGCTTAATTGTGGCAGTTGTAATGGTGGAGTATTGTTCAACATTCACCAAAACCCGGTGTTGTGGTGGATAGTGAATAAGGGTCTCCACCAGTGGGCTGCCCATTCAGGAGAGAACCACAACTTGTATGGTGATTTTTCAAACTCTGTACTGTTCTAAGTTAAAAATTAAAAGGTTTGTTCAATGGAATCAAACCTTTTTGCTCAATCATTTGGTCTTGTTTTCAGCACTTAAGTGATGCTTTAGTTGATATTCTTTGACCTTTAAGAGTTAGTTAGTAGTATTAGCGGTGGTTCAGTAATTCATTGGGTTGATGATGACTGGGTTGTGAGTTTGTTAACTAGGTTTTAATGCCTGCCATTGTGCCACCTTTGGTCCTCAACACAAATACACATGGTACACATGGTAAATACTGTATGTGGCTTTTTTTTTTTCGAACTAGTTCTCATACCCCTACTGGCAGCCCACATGTTTGCTCTATTTATTGTATATGTGTTAGAAGTAGGGAAACAGTAAAAGCGTGGATCATATGGAGGTCCCTGTGGACCCTTGGCTTTGAGAAATGTACTGTGTATAAGGTAAGGCAGCCTATCTATAATGTCTTAAAAGTTGTTCTAGGTTGTGAAAATTGCCTTTTACATAATCTTAACCACTCAAACTAAGCAGAGATCGGACACAAAGGGAAGAGCCTGAATATTTTCCATGCTAATTAACCCTTATTGGCTTTGACAATCAGGGAAAAGTGACTGCTGAATAAAAGTGATCTTCTCTGATTGCCAGTAGAAATAAAAGTCACCTCAATTTGACACTCATAGATTGTCCAGTGTGTGCTTGTGTTTTGTTCAAATCAGGCAAGAAGTAATAGTCCTTCTGTTTCTCTGCATACTTTGTTATTCTCCCTTTACCCTGTTCTTCAGTGGTCAGGACCACACAGGACCACCACAGAGCAGCTATTATTTGGGTCATGGGTGATTCTCAGTACTGCACAGCACAGACACTGGTATAGTGGTAGTGTATTTGTGTGTGCTGTGCTGGTATAAGTAGATCAGACACAGCAGTGCTGCTGGAGTTTTAAACACTGTGTTCATCACTGTCTTACTGTCTATTAGACACTCTTATCTAGCTGGGCATCCTTGTAGATGTAAAGTCAGAGACAGAACCTCATCTGTTACTGCATAGTTTGTCTCTAGTCCTTCATCAGTGGACACAGGATGATATCAACAGGACATGATTGGCTGAATAATTCTAATTCATGGTCTATTTTAAGTCCAGCACTGAATGTGTGGACTGTGTTGTTGTTTAAAAACTCCAGCAGCACTGATCCACTTACTAGGTACAATACATACTACAATAATACAACACACATACTAGGACAATACATACTAACACACCACCACCATCTCTGCAGTGTCTCTGCAGTGCTGAGAATAACCCACCAGTCAAATAATGCCTGATCTATGGTGATCCTGTGGAGTCCTGTGGTGAAAGGAGAATTCGAAGGACTACAGTATGTAACTATAGAACTACAAAGATCTAAAAATAATAAAATAAGTGTAGAAACAAGAAGCTAGTTATAATTTTGTGGCTTGGCTATGTACCATTTAAACACTGCATGTTTCTGATGGGGTAACACACACACACACACACACTTTCAGGGCCTTTTGCATTCACATGTGGATGCACTTCTGGTTTTGCACGTTCAAGAAAGGTAAAATCTTCAAAAGCATCAGCCCTCCTTCACAAAAAGCTATTAGACTAAATGGCCATGAATGCTTTGGGTTCAACAGGTTCTTTTGAAGTGATCTGCAAGCATGTAAAATAAATAACACAAAGAAGCACAACCACTGAAATGACAACAGGGTCATGTGGGCAACCTACAGAAACGTGAAGAATCTGCTGCCAGCATCTTGGTGCCAGATACCAGAAAACACCTTCAAAGGCCCTGTAGCTCACATGCCTCAGTTTAAGCGACATTAAAGGAACCTACACACTATTAGTCAGGTCATTTTAATGTTTTGCCAAATTGCTGCAGTATATCTAACAGATATACTATCCACTATTAGCTACTACTATCACCGATAATGAATGCCAATGTAATAATGCTCACTAATGGGAATCTCAGACAGATACATACATATGTAGACTACTGTGCATGTACTCATAAGAATGGAAAGTTTTTTCTTGTGTTTTGAAGCTACTGCAACACTCATTTAAAAAATAAACATTTTTATACAGTAAAAAGTCTTGTGTTTACAGTTACAGTAAAAAGTGTTTAATATGTCCCTCTCTCTATCATGTCATCTGCTGGTGTTGGTCATCTGTTATATCAAGTCCAAAGTCAGTGCAGTGTTTCCCCAGAAAATGTCACAGCACTTCATGCTTTCCTTTGCAGGCAACTTTTATAAAGATGTGGATTTTATTTTCCAGCAGGAATTGGCACACTGCCCACACTGCCAAAAGTACCAGTTGTTCTTATATAATATTCAAATTTCCTGAGACATTAATTTTTGGGGTTTTATTGATTTCAAAAGAAATAAACGCTTAAAGCAGATCACTCTGTGTGTAATACATCTATATAATAAATGAGTTTCACATTTTGAACTGAATTACTGAAATAAAGTAACTTTTCAATGATATTCTAATTTTTTGAGATGCACTAATGTATATATTTGATTTTACTAAATTGAAAACCTCTGGAAGATGGATGATCACAAGCCATCAAACCAAGCTGAACTGCTTGAATTTTTGCAGCAGGAGTGGCATAAAGTTATCCAAAAGCAGTGTGTAAGACTGTTGGAGGAGAACATGCCAAGCTGCATGAAAACTGTGATTAAAAACCAGGGTTATTCCACCAAATATTGATGTCTGAACTCTTAAAACTTTATGAATATGAACCTTTTTTGGCATTATTTAAGGTCTAAAAGCTCTGTGTATTTTTGTTATTTCAGCCATTTCTCATTTTCTGCAAATAAATGCTCTAAATGACAGAATTTTTTTATTATTTGGGAGAAATGTGCACAGTGTGAATTTGAGAAGGGTTTATTTATATATATTTAGTCAGGAATTTTTTATGTTGGCACAATTTCTAAATAACTACAGATTAGCAAATGCATACACAAACTTCTAAAAAAAAAAAAAAAAAAAACAGCTGTCACCCTGAGCTCAGAGAAAATTGGTTCAGATGGTCAGGAACAAGCCAAGAACTGCCAAGGCGCAGGCAGTGGAAACTGCTGGAACACCAGTGTCATTGTCTTCAGTCAAGTGAGTTTTATATTACCATGGCCTAAGAGGCAAAATCGATACTTCTAAATTCAACTTAAGCTTGCAGGTGACAACTCAAGCAATGAAAAAACCCTTAGGGAGGAAAGAATTATGGTCATATAAGACAAATATGTTTAGAGTGGTAAAGGTGAGGCATTCAAACCCAAGAACACTGCAGCATCTGTTTAACATGGGGGTGGTAGCAACGTGTTCTGGAGAGCCGCATCAGAATTCTACAGCAGAACTTTAAACTAGGTGTTCTGTCCTCTTTTAGGACAATGACCTCAAACACACATCAAAGGTGGTTGGGAAATGAATAAAGCAGACTAACATTAAAGCCTTGGAGTTTCCTTCCCAAAGTCCAGAGTCCTGACCTCAAAAATGTGGACTGTGCTTAAAAGTCATGTCTGTTCTGGGAAATCATCTCATTTAATTTAACTTTAACAGTTTTGCCAAGACTAGCGGTTAAATAATCAGGCAGACATCAGCCAGAATATTGCTGATAACAAAAGCATCTGGTCAAGGTGGAACTTGCAGTGGGATGTTTTTGACCATGTCTTGACTTATATACACTAATCAATAATGGCATTAATTCCACCCACATGTTTGACTCACTGTCAAATTCATAAGGTTTGTTTACCATATAGAAGCAGTGTGTAGTTCTACAACTACAATCTATAGTCCACACTTTATTATCCTCCTTTCACCTTGTTCTTCAATAGTCAGGACCACCACAGAGCGTGTGTATTTATGTTGAAAATTAAATACTATATTTAGTGTAAATTCACCTATTTTTTTTTTCATTTTCTAGGTTTTCTGGGATCCCGTTACACAACAGCTTTCTAGCAAATTGTGAAGACAACAGTTCTTATGAATTCAGTACATAAAATAAAATAAATAAGAAAAGAAATGCTTCTTTATCGAAGTTAGACTGTACTATTCAAATTATCTTACTTCTCAGTATATCAAAAGACCACTACACAATTGCAGTTAACAGAACACCTTCACATGAACAGAGTCCGTTTCTCAATCTGCGTTTATGCCTGTTACTTGTGTTTTTGTGAACTCGGGAAACATCATCAGTCAGTTAGAAGTTCAGCCAAGTATGTGTTCTTGCTCCTCCCACTTTATTGAGGATGCATTGAAGGTGACTTGTGAGAAATTCTTATAGTCTTATATCCCAGAATGCACCTCACACCAGTAGTGGTGGAGGAGAAAGTACCTACCTGTGAATTATACATTTTCAAAAAAGTTCTGCTGTGTGATAAAAAAAAACATTTTTGTGATAATGTCAGGGTTGAGATTTATGGTTTAGTTGGTATGGAAGCATGTATCGGCGGACTTCACATGTATCGGCGGAAGCATGTGTTAGTCATCACCCTCCTGGTGTGTTGGGGCATCACTAGTGAGAGGGGGAGTCCTAATGAGTGGGTTGGGTAATTGGCTGTGTAAATTGGGGAGAAAATAGGAAAAAATTAGAAAAAAAAAAAAAAAGAGTGACAAACATGCAAAAAATAAACACTTTTTCACACCACCTTATTTCTGGTACAAATTCCCAAATTCCCAAATTCCCAATTTCCCAACACTTCAAGAACATTTTTCATACTGCATTCAGTGATGATTGCATCCCTTTGGGCATGTCTGTGTATAAACTAGACGTTGGATGGGTCCTGGAATACACTGGGCTTCGTTGAAGAGATGTTTGGCATTGTTACACTAACAAACACAAGACACACACATGCATGCATATCCACACGCACACTTCAAAATGTATTTTTACCATTAACAAATAGTTGTAACTATTCGCTGCACAGTAGACCTGCTGCAACACATGGCTTAAATTTGTAGACTTCAAAAACAAGTCCGCTAATAAATGCCACTGACATGCAAAACATGTTCAGATGTTTTACATAAATATCATCGTGAAGTCGTCCCTCAGCAGTGAAACCCTGTAAAACGTCCCACGAGTGCCAGTAAATGCTCCGCAACCTGGTGAAAATAAACTGTGTAAGTTTATTAAGTAAGTGGCGCCAAGCCTGAAGCTCAGTAATATCTACACACAGCTGATAATGGCTTAAACATTGAGACCTCCTTAGTCACTAACTGAGCGGCTGCCCAGAGCGTGGCGTGAGTGGATGATTTTTCCAGGAAGATATGTGATGTACCGAGCAGCTGGATCAGCACCGTTCTAATAAAACCCTTAACTCTCTTCTGAATATTAAACGCACTAAAGCAATATGAAGTACACGAAGAGTGCACATTGGGTTCCAGTGAGGACATGCAGGAACATCATCTACCGTAATTGCTACAGAGAAACACCGATGTAGCCAAAGCAGCTTTTGGTTTCTGCCTTTTTTTATTGTAACTCACTGAAAAGTCAGCATTAATGGCTTGATCCCAGGCATCGCCAGCGGAAAAGATGCTCTCCAGAAGTGTCTCAATTTTGGTCTGCTTTCAGTAAAAGACCTGACACAACTGGGTCAGTATTGTGAAAGAGGAGAGACACCTAAGCCTGTTCTTTAGAATATGCAGTTCTGTTCTGTTTTCTCATTTCTTTCTGCAAATATAAGGTGAGTGTGAGAATCAGCTTGAAGCCTTTTCCATCCAGATCCATACAGCGCTGTTCAGCCACGTCTGACAGGTTTTATCTGTAGGCTTATTTAATAATACCAATAAACAACAATATAAATCAGTTTCTTTCTCTTCTAAACACGCTTTCCCCTCTTTTCTATTCTTTGTCTCGCTTAACTCCAACAAGTTCAGCATTTCCACCGTTTTACTGATCATCACTCAGCTCTCCTAGCAGCTGTTCCAGTCTGCTCAACGCCAAAAGCAGGACAGACAGCTGGAGACCCCACCGGCCCTTATAGAGCCCGGGGCACAGGGCACTCAGCTTCAGAGAGACTGAGAGAGAGAGAGAGAGAGAGAGAGAGAGAGAGAGAGAGAGAGAAGGAGAGAGAGAGAGAGAGAGAAACATGGTGAGAGTTATGTAGAAAGACATAGAGAGGAATGGAGCACACATTTAGACAAATAAAGAGTTTAAGACAAAAGGATAGAGACAGAGAGAGAGAGAAAGAGAGGGAGATGGTGAGAGACCGGGGTCAGACTGGGAAAATGAGAGAGAGAGTGATATAGAGAGACACAAGAATAGAGAGTGAGTGTGAAATGCAGACAGATGGAGGGAACACAAACAAATGAAGAAGTGAAGAGAGAAATAATGATAGAGAGAACTGAAGGAACATTGAGAATAAGAGAGAGGGAGGGAGGGAGTTAGCGAGTGCATGGGTTTTAAACCTAGAAGGAGGGAATTATGTGAAGGGCAGAAAGAGACAGAGAGATAAAGACATGGACAGATACACAGAGATAGAGGTAGAGAGAGATAAGGAGGGAGAGTGAGAATTGTGATAAGAAAAAACAGAAGGGAATAAAGAGTGATATAGAGAGACAGAGAAAGTTATAAAGACAGAAAAAGAGAGTAAGTGTAAAAGGCATGAAGATATAGGGCACACAGTGAAATAAAGAGGTGAAGACAAAAGGATGGAGACAGAGAGAGAGAGAGGGAGACGGTGAGAGACAGGGGTCAGACAGGGAAAATGAGAGAGAGAGATGGAGAGAGAGTGATATAGAGAGACACAGAGAGGGCGAGTTGAAGAGATACTGGGTGACTTACAAAGATAGAAATAGAGAGTGAGTGTGAAATGCAGAAAGATGGAGGGAACACAAACAAATGAATAAGTGAAGAAAAGCAATGGAGAGAAATAATGAGAGGAGGAAAATTGAGAATGAGAGAGGGAGTAAGATAGAGAGAATTAAAGAGATAGTGAGTGAGTTTTAAGGCTAGAAGGAGGGAATTATGTGAAGGGCAGAAAGAGACAAATAGAGAGATAAAGACAGATACACAGAGATGGAGGTAGAGAGAGATAAAGAGGGAGAGTGAGAATTGTGATAAGAGAAACAGAAGGGAATAAAGAGAGTGATATAGAGAGACAGAAAGAGAGAGAGAAACAGGGAGAGAGAGAGTTATAAAGACAGAAAGAGAGAGTAATTGTGAAAGGCGTACAGACGAAGGGCACAAATAATCAAATAAAGAGGTGAAGACAAAGGGATCGACAGAGAGAGAGAAGGGAAAGTGAGGATGACAGAAACACAGAGGGCAGGAGGGAGAGAGTAATGTACAGAGACACAGGAAGAGAGAGAAAGAGGAAGAGAGAGCTGTAACAATATAAAACACTGCAACATGAAAAAATAAATCCATTCTTAATATACATTAATCTGTCTTTTAACTTATTCAGCCAAACACTGAAAGTGCCTTTTTCCATTTTCAGTTGAATTCAGGTGAATATTTGGCGCATCCGTATTCATAAAGATAGTTGGACAGGGACCAACAGAAAGATAACAACAAAAGGGAGAAAGACAATGATTGAAGGGGAGAACAAGAGAGTTTCAGAGGTAATGGGTAGAGTTATATATAGAGAGTGAGTGGGTGTGAAAGGTGGGATAAAGACATAAAGACAAGAAAGAGACACACAGGGAAAGAAAGAGCGATAGAGGGAGAGAGAGAGAGAAAGCATAAGAGAGAAAAAGGGCATGATGTGGCTTTCCAATGTGTTCACACTGAGCACTGAGGAGCAGAGACAGACGGTGGATAAGCCCTATAGGGAGAAAGAGGGGATGACCCTTCACTGACCAAGCAAAACTAGTTCATCATCTGGCCCCTCACTGAGGAGATAAAGGGCAGAATGTGGCAGTGGGCAGAGTCCGGCACCGGCTGCTATGAGCCCCCCAGAGCAGCAGGACCATCACACAGAGAACACAGATATATTGTCACAATATTTTGTTCTCTATTTAAATTAAGAAAAATGACAGCTGTATCCATGCTCTTAGACAGCCTAACCAGTAAGACCGGTGTTGGGCATGTGACGGTATAATAAAAGTGATAAAAAATGTGATCTTTGATGTTTAGAATATTTGGGCAGTTGGGTTATCCGTGCCAACAAACATCAAACATCCTCATGTGCCAACTTTGGCTCACAGCCACACTTTGGGCAACAAGTTCCCTTTCAAACCTGCTTTGCATGTTGCATATGCTGTATTAGTAAATTTGAAAGGTTATTCTCTGACAGCAATTTTCCTCATGATTCTCATGATTGTTCACAGTGTTAGGAGTTAGTGGTGGAACTGTTTTAATATCTTTATCATTAAGGACAATATGTGAGCTAAATCCTCAGTGATACCCTCACCTTCTGTATCCAGTTGTCAATTTGGTGGCTTTTTCAGGTGGATATCTTCCGCATTATACAGCAAGATGCTAACCAAAAAGGACTGCCTGTTAGTTGGGGGGAAGACAAGGAGAAGGGTTAGAGGTGGAAAAACAAATTGTATATACTTACCGGTAAATATAATAGTGTATTGCATGTTTTATGCATTTATTGTATATAGTGTTACTATTTTGTTAGTTTTTTGTTTTTTTTACGCAGCCAGAAGATTGGTCTGGGCTGAATGGTTGGTTGGGACGGGGCTTGGCATTTAAATAGGTAGGGGGGATTCATTGTAGGAGTCTCTTTTTTTTATGTGGGTTGTGTCTATGTGCCTTGTGGCCTCAGACACTAGCTGGCAGATGCTATGCCGGAATAAGCCAATTGGGACTGAGTAATCATAGCAAAGAATGCATGTTAGTCCGGGATAAATTATAATGTCAATGCTTTTATTTTATTTTTTCACAATTTTTATTTTCTTTTTTTCCATTCACTTGTGTTCCACAAAAATAAACAATCCTTTAATGTATGCAATTTACATATGGAATCAGATCCTGATACTTCCTTTTTGATTTACAAACCTAAGCACTTTGTCACACTTTCACATGGAGAGAGACAAAAATACATGAAACTGAAAGTCCATTTACTGTCAAAAATATATTTTGAATCACTGGTAAAATCTGTTAAAAACATTAATAAATTTTTTGTCTGGGTTTCTTCACGTACAGTCATCTTTCACAGAGATGTTATAAACAAAGAAACCAGACACCTGTTGAATTGTTGAAAATAGCAATCCCTGGTATGCTCAACATTCTGTCTGTTTACATATACAATCCTCTGCCCTTCAACAATAAGAATGTTGTAGCCAGAAAGAGCTTAAAATTCCCGTTCCCATTCATCATTAAACCAAAAGCTGGGTAAATAGAAATCACTGCACAGCTGCATTGCAAAAAATGCTTGCTGAGTGAACTGACTAGCCTATATGTTTTTTTTTTCCTCTGTATTTTATTTCTCATCAGCTCCTTCATGTTGTGAAGCCTCCTACACTTGCAGTATAACCAGCAAATTGATTGGCTCTTCTGTCAAAGGACAGGGCTTTAAACAGATAAGACATCCACTCACAGTTCAAAAAGTGAACTGTTTCCTACTTTATAAGACATGCTTTCTGTTATGCATTGAAAAAAGCACTGTTCGTAGCATGGAGAATTTGCTAGTTAGTGGAATCTAGCAATAGCAAAATCAGAGATAAAATTAAGTAGTTTTGTTGGTTTTGGAGTTATGCTCAACATTCTACAGTTGCTACCCAAAGAAATAAATAAATAGCTTTAGATGGCATGAATATACAGAATAAATAAAATAAACATACCCAACATCCCACCACCAGCATGCACATGATCATTTTATGAATTGCTCTGTTCTGCATTTCACAACATTCTTCGACACTCCTTAATGCTTACTCACCTTTATCTAGAGCTTCCTCCAAAGTTACATTCTCTTCTTCCAACAGGGCAGCAGAAGCTGCAAAAAAATGATTGATGAATTCGCTGCAACATTGCATCCATTTCATCCCCCGGCAGTTGTTTTGTTTTGATCTCAGTTCACTGCACAAAGCCACACTTATATTTCAGAGGTGACAAGCAAAAGGTAGTGAGAAAGCACCTTCTAGCTACTTCACGAAAAAGTATACAGCAACGAAAAGAATGCACCTCCATCTTTCTCATGAATATAAATCAAAGGCCGCTCACTGGAGAAGTTATGGCACACAGCGCTCCAGTGATTTTAAATGGCACTCCTCCAGTTTGGATTATGCAGATGCAGCATAACTCGGAGGCAGAAGACAAATGGAGTTGCCAACAACCTGCCCTTATCGCTGCAAGCCGCGTTAGAACGCTAGCCCCCGATACAAAAGCCACAACGCTACAATGTGCTCGGAATAGAAAACCTAGCACAGAGACAAAGCTACGAGCACAAGAATGCGTGCATGAAGCAGCGCCATGTTATTTTCAGACTCAGCCACATGCTGGGCTCTGAAACTGCTGGGAAAATGGACATTTTCCTGCTTTTTTTCTTTCTCTGCTTCCACCGCTCTTTCATTTCTTTTCAGAACACATCGATTGGAAGCAATGAGGGAGTTTATATAAGAGCACAAGAGTGAATTAGGCTGGAAATAAGATTGCTGTCATGCGTGCTGTCACTCAGAAAAGCAGAGCGGGGAGTTTTATGGATGATGACAACTGATGGTCAGCAATTAGCTCCCAGCTTATACAGTTATCTACACTGTTATGAAATTACACTAGTAATCTAAAAGGATTGAGTCGACAAGAAGTCTCAGAAACCCAGAGGGACCCCGGAGAAGCTGCTTTTATATCAGCATCCATCTCTGAATCCTTCAGTGTTTCTTCAGCAGGCTGATCAGATTTACTTTGAAGGGAATACTAGTGAATTATATATGTATTATATTTAATATGTGACATTTTGCCAAATCCATTATCCCATTATGTTATGTTTGTTGTGGTGTCAGGACTTATCAGCACTTTTTTTTTAAAACTTGCTGAACTACAGCACAGGGTTCAGCTGTTCTGATGTGGGAGGGATGGAGTCCGGCACAGTTGGGTGATTTCTCATCTCACGTACACCTGATTCATCTCATCCGCTAATTGCCAGGTTTTAGATGGTGGGTTTAAGAGGACACAACAGCCTTCCAGAACCAGAGGCCGGATTTAGAAAGATGTCTTTAGAAATTGATTACTTTTTATCAGATTAGTTTTTTTCCCTTAAAATAAACTGTTATTGACTAAGAACTTTCTCAGATTAAATATGCCTAATTATTTGTTTCTAATAAATGCAATAAATGCGATAAGTTGTTGTTAGACATTTCTATCGTTGTTAGGGACATTGTAATAGTCCATTAGGCACATTATGTGCCTACTAGAAGGTTCAGTATGTTGTTGTCGGGTGCTGCTGAGACAGAAGTGCAAATGCGCGCACACACACACACACACATACACACAGGCACACAGCCTTTTCTCAGTTTGCATCACCTTAACGTCTCTAATAGAAACACATGAGATGTGCAGGGCTGTCCAGCACACCTGCTTTTACAGTAAAACAGCAACTTGCAATCAATATTTAATATGGGATATAAATTATGTTAAAATCTGTTTGTCAAATATTTTCAAGTCTTAAAGCAAAAGTCTTTTCAAGTTCCAAATCCAAGTTGAGATGCAAGTCATGTGACTTGAGTCCACATGTCTATTATGTAGTATCGCCTTTTAACCACATTAAATCAATGTTCCCCTGCTCTACACAGAGATGCTCTAACCTGCTTATGGGCCCTGGAGCTACAGATGGTGGTGTGCCCTATGGGACTAGTTAAAATCTATAAAATCAGTACAGTGCAGTAGGACACAGTGTAAGAAAAGCTCTCTGACAAATGATATGTACTAACAAGCTTTACTGATGTACATTGCCGTTAGTTCCACAAGAGAACATGTACATGCATTTTAACATCCAGTTGCATTGTAAGCGTAACTGTTGATATACTGTTTCCACCAGATGACAGACCAACATTGATAACAGTGACCAGGTTTTCACAATGTAACTTAATGTAACAGATAAAAATAAAATTAATTTTGCATCAGCTGTTTTGATGAACATAAATATTACTGTATCACCACATTCACATCTAAGGATATTCGCAACAAATGTACTAAACAGACACAGTATAATACATCAGAAAAGTCTAATACAACCGAGCAATTGCCTCTCTTAAATGCACACGCATTTACGGAAACATCTGATGTTGTTGAGCCTTTTAATCAATTCCTTACAAATCTATAATATATTTAATTTGAAAGTAGTGATTATGTAAATGATATGCAAATCCTTTCTTAATAGGGATGCAATAAGGGGGCTTATTTCAGGAATATTCAGGGGTATTCCTTAGCAATCTGCAGCACCCCCCTTTGCGCATCCCCTGACTGATAAATTCATTAAATAAAAACAAATAATTAAAGCTGATCTTATAATATTAATATATCCAGCCAATCAGCACTCACAGATAGTCACTGGTGTGGGTGGATGGTGGGCTAATAAGAGGCCTCCAGGTGCTAGGGGCCCCAGGTTTTGGCTCTCCAGACTCATCTGCCATGAAATCAGAAGTGATTTCAGGCTCGGTGTTGTAGTGAAAACAGTGTGAGCTGAGAGGTAAAGTGTATTTAGATTAAGTTTCTCAGAGACATTCAACTCAATTCAATGTGGCGATCTGATTTGAGTCCTGTTAAATAATAAACTGAATGAATTCATGATGATATTAGGTAAGAATGAAACAGCAATGGATGGAGAGAGAGAGAGAGAGAGAGAGAGAGGGGGAGAGAGATAAAGGCATTGCCATTGCAAGGGATGGCAAGACAGACTGAATGAAGGGGGAGAGGGGAAGCAGAGAGAGTGATCGACATAGAATGGACAAGAGAAAAATATGGATAGAGAGAGAATGAAGTGGGGCATTGGAGAAAGACAGACAGAGAAAGAGAGAGAAAAAGTAAGAGTTGGTGTAGATTGTGAAAAAGGAGGGAGACAGAGAAAGATCAAGAAATTGTGAAATTGTGCAAAGATATACATATAGAAGACAAATACAGTGGTGTGATAGTGTTTGCCCCTTCATGATTTCAAAATTTTTGCAAGTGTGTCAGTCTTAAATGTTTCAGATCATCAAATTAATTTAAATATTATTCAAACACAAAACAAGTAAACACAAAAATATATATTTTTGTATTAATGTTTTATTATTAAGGTAGATTTTTTTTTTTGCTCAGCAGTGGTTTTCGTCTTGTCATGAACGCTGACCTTAACTGAGGCAAGTGAGGTCTGAAGTTCCTTGGATGTTGTTGTGGGATCTTTTGTGACCTTTAGGATGAGTCGTCGCTGCACTCTTGCGGTAATTTTGGTCAGTCAGCCACTCCAGGGAAGGTTCACCACAATTGGATGTTTTTTTTTTTTTTTTTTAGAAATTGTGAATAATGTCTCCTACTGTTTTTTGCTGTAGTCCTAAAACTTTAGAAATGGTTTTATAAGTTTTTCCACACAGATTTCACAGTTCCTGAATTTATTTTAATACTGACATGATGTTTAGCTAGGCAGGTCCTATTAAAGTGATTTCTTTGTTGAGAACAGATGTGGCAGTAATCAGGCATGGGTGTGGCTAGAAAATTTTTATTTTTATGTATAAACCACAATTATAATTTTTACTGGGGGCAAACATGTTTTCACACAGGGCCATGTAGGTTTGGATTTTTTCACCCTAATTAACTAAATCTTCTTTTAAAAACAGCATTTTGTATTTACAAACATGGAAAAAAATAAGAAATCATGAAGGTGGCAAACACTTTTCACACCACTGTATAGAGATAAGAAAGGGAAGAGACGAGTTACAAAAAATTACTGGAGAGAGAGAGAGGGGGAAAAAGTGAGACAGGGAAAAGAGGAAGAAAAAGAGAGAGAGAACTGTCTTCACTTCAACTATCTCAGCACCTGCTAATGTCATTGGGACACGGAATGCCTGGGAGACAGCGGTGGCCTGGGCAGACCGGGAGACGAGGCGAGAATACAATTTTTCCTGACAGGAGACAAACTGCTCTGACAGTTTAAAGCATCATGAAGTGCAGATATGAATCCGGACAGAGCAGCCGCTCCACTGACTGCCAGACCTCAGCATGACAGCCGCTTCTTCCATCCTGCAGGTTCCAACCTGAAGACCTGTCAGCAGTATCATAAAGCAGCAGCAGCAGCAGAGGCTCTGAACGCTCCTCGTGTGACTTCTACCACAAGAATGAAGAGCTGCATCACTGAGAATCCTGCTGTTAGTGATGCAGGAGTGGCTGTTTATGGTTAGACCAACACTGACATCTGGTGCTGACTGTAGGAGAATGCGTACTCAGGGACTCAGTGCTGGTAATTGATACATTTTTGAGGAAATTGTTCAGTTCCTGCTCTGCTTTGCTGTTGCTTAGATAAAGGAGTCAAAAAAGACTATAAAAATATTGGAAAATAACTATAGAAAATAATATGCTTTGTGTAGGTAAGGACTGTTGTTGTGTTTAAAGCTCCTGTTGAAGGTAAACAGATTTGCTGTAACAAAAAAAGGTTTGTATATTTATGTTTCCATTTTAAACTACAATTGCACCAACAATACAACTGTTCCAGATGAGCTTGCAAGCAGTATGGGTTACCATCACCACACTGAGATCAAACAGGCATACTAGGGCGACAGACAGTGCAGTCACACTTACATCTCTCACTGAAGCATAAGTGTGTTTTTTACACCCAAACAAACGAACAAACAAACAAACAAACCCAGACCCAAGCAAAGACTCTGTGAGTTAGCCAATCAGTTTTATTGTAATAAACCTGCTAAACCTGAAAATGAACACACGTGATGAATCAGATGTGTTGAGCCCAGCCCTGGTGCATAGTATACTTATAGTATTATAGTATAGTGTGTGTAACCCCTATCCTCAGTTAACTGGAAGAAATAAGGGCCTGAGTTCTATCTATTCTTTCCCTTCTCTATGTTTGTAGGAATTAAATAAAATAATAGAACATATAAAAAACAATAAAAGGACTATCACACAGGTATATAAAAATTGCCAGTAGTTTACTGAGTGTAACAAAACTGTAGGGCAATTAGCAATTAAGGTTTAGAATTGAGTGTCCTTTTCAGTACTTTTAACAAAAAATAAATAAATAGCAGGCTTCAATAAACAAAAGAGTGGAATATCTTTTCAAGACAGAGCTGAATAGTACCTTTTTCAGATGAAATATTATAAATATGTAGTGTATATCTACCCAAATGTAAATTTAGGCCACCAATTAGAAAGCTAGATTTTAAACAGTACCCCCATTATTTAAATTACTATCTTTGTTTAAACTATTACCATTAATTTAATGATTATAACTATAGTTTAGGATTATATTTTAGGATTCGATTTTATTTTAGAATTAGCATCTTAGATTTTAGCTGTAGGATTGATTTTAGGTTAATATAACTTACCCCTTTTTCTTACTTTTAGAACTACGCGGTCAGTTATATATTTACACCCTTAATCGGAAATGTACCTTTTGTAGTTTGTTTGTAAAATAAAATACCACCTTAAATTATATATGTGTGCCCACATTAAAGAATACACTCATAAACAACAGAATTAGCAAAGAAATGAACAAAACAAATCGGTGAAGGCCTGTTTCGGAGCTGGCGTGCGATGTGGCCTAAAACTTAATGGCCGCTTCACTCTAACGAGCCAAAATAAAAGTTTCAAAGTGCCTCAGTCAGTGAATATAAACGGGAGCAGAGCGCGTTGTCCTGCGGCACGAAGCGTTTTCCCTCAGAGCCAGATGAACTCTGAGCCACGCGGGGACTCTTTCTGGATATCTGGGTAGCAGTGTTTGTTAGCGGTCTTGGTGTCCGGTGAAGGCGGCGAAAGCACGAGTCAGTCCAGCGAACAGTTTGTCGGAGCGGCGCTGCAGCGGAGAGTTCACGGCTAGCGCAGAGCAGGCTAATACACGAGGCTAAACATTCCTAGCCGAGCTGGCTAAGCTAACAGGGCAAATAGAACTTGCTTAGAGAGATTATCCCAGCTTCATCCACAAGCACACGGTCAGTATGGACCTCAGTGTCCTTAAAATGACCGGTTGGGCAATTAATACTGATTATTAGTGGATCTAGTTCACCCCGTAAGGAACTTTTTTCCCCCTCGCCTCTCCCGTGCTGCTACTCCTGCATCGCTGCCAAACTGGTACTCCACCCCTCACCTGTACACTTCTCCCTGAGTAGCTCCCTTTATCACTTTTAAGTGACCTTTTTGCAAAAACAGTCAGCAGGTCTAGGTTTAGTTAAACCTCAGCTGCTACACAGCTTAAAAAAACCTTAGCATGTCTCAAAAAAGCTCAGTGACCAAAGAAGGAATATAACAAGAGTGAATATTGGCAGTGAATTGAAAGTTGGAGACTTAGAGCTCAAAAAGACTACAAGACCGCCCCAGAGCTGCTACTTTTCTCCTGAACAGGTAACCTTAAGCTAACTAATTTTAATTTATCACCACCACTAAACGTGCTTACTAGGGACTGGTGTTTAAATTAATTTAAATAGAGTGTTCACATTCATATCAGTGGTCTGAATGCAGCTAGGATAAAAAGGCACAGGTTATCTGAGAGAGTTAGATAGGTTAGCATGGTTAGCTAAAGTGGTCTGTATTATGCTGGAAAATGCAGTCATGCTACACATTCTAAAGTGAGCTGCAATCAGTCACAATGGAGGAGCAGCTGCTCCGTGTCTCATCTGATTAATACGTCGGCAGTGATGAGTACTCCAAAATATACGCCAGAAACCGATAGTTAATCTTTATAGTTAAGTTACTCAGTTTCGCTCTCAGTGTGTTTTAAATATTGAGTGATTTGTTACGTCCAAAACTTTTAATGGTAAACCTTGCCTAGCAACTATCTAGCTATTTAGCTGTTTAGCAGTCAATATAATGCTATATACATATATATCTCTTTTCGGCGCAACAACAGCGAACTCCGGTCGCATATTACACACAGCTGATCCAACTAATGAACTAACTGCCCTCTCTGACCCAACAGCGCGGATTTACCCAGAACCAGCTTTAAACTGTAACACGTTTGACCAGTGTAGCTGAGACCAGTAATACGTTGATAGTGGCGTGTTGTCTGTTCTACACGCTGCTCTATCGGTATGAGCTCTAATTATACTGGTCCAACACCACCCTGGATATACTGACAGACCAGCTACACCAGCAAACTCAAAATACATAATTTACTGCTACTGGAGGTCCTCATCCAGCCTTTTAATCCCCAACCTCTCTGGATTTTATAGCGGGTATGTAATGTGGGTTATAGTGATTTGTTTATAGATCCTGATTCAGTTTATTATGCAGTGAAAAAAAAGATGTTTGGTGATTCTGTCTCGTTGTTTTAGTACATTAACCCACGTTAAGATTCGACCTTATAACAGGCTTCAGTGGAAAGAAAACACACATTAAGCTTTTTTTTTTTTACGTTAAGTGTTTTAGACTGTGGTTCTTCAGTTACACTGTAATGCTAGTTTTCCTGCACAGCTCGCCTTAGCGAAGGCAGATAGATAGTTGATAAGCTAGTTGTTAGTTATTAGTTGGATCAGGTGTGTTGTAATCAGTATAAACTCATGACCATAATTTACGTGAGCGTAAAGCTTGAAACAGGGACGGCACCTGGGTTGGTTCTGTTCTCTCTGCAATTTGTGGATTATTAACATGTTTACATCTTAATTTAATGTTACTCTCACATTACCTAACAGCAGAGGTAATGTTACTAAAATGCGCGTTGTGCAGTTTTTTCCGATCCTCCTGCCCGAGGTACAAACCTTACTGCGAACAGAGATTCTGGTCCAGGCCTGGACCAACAATCACATGGTGGGACAATTTTAAAAATGGAGTAGTTGTTGCTTGAGGAGTGATGAGAAAAACTCTGAATGTCTAGGTGCTGAACAATAGTTGCTGCTTTTCCTTCACGCTGTGAAGCTCCAGCTCATTCCAAATTACCTCAAATCACCATCTCTGTTTATCAGGGGAATTGTGGAGAACAAACACTTTTTTACCATTTACTACATAGATCCATATGTGTTCCTTAATTCTCCCTTAAATCAAGGAAACACACTGAATAAGAAGGTGTGTTCACACTTTTGACTGGCACTCCAGACAGCTCCAGACAGCACTTTTTGTCTCTCTGTCCCCGTGTGCCGTGAGTTGCTCTGGAGCAAATCTCACTGGGGTTTCCCGAGGACAGGTTTAAAATAAAAAACTAACTCTGTAGCTAATCCATGCATATTTCTGTTGGCCTACTTCTACTGAGTTGGTTTTGGAAAGGTCATAATTTCACTTACTAAAATAACAATACTTTTATTTGAGCGTGTGTTCATTTATCTACAGCAGGGGTGGAACAGTCTGGTCCTGGAGGGCCAGATTATTACACAGTTTGGTGATTTTCCTACTCAAACACGTCTGATTCAACTCGTCGGGTGATTGCCAGGTGTACTTAGCATGTTCCAGCAGATAAATCAGTCAGATGGTTTTACTGTTTTACTTCATCGCTCAGTTCCCAACCCTTGATCTGCTGGCTAAAAGCAGAATGAAATGGACCATAAACAGCCATTGTTGGAGTTGAAGTAAATCCTTCCACCCAGCCAGAGAAAAGGCTAATCAATCACAGGCCGGGAAAGATAACAGCAGAGAACAGCACCTCTCAGTGGTAAGACTGAAGAATTCCTGCTGAGACAGAAATGAATTAAGGAGCAGATAAGGCAGTGTGGTTTAATTAGTGGTCAGTCAGCGGGGCTCAGGGTTTGATCCAGGCTGTTTGGCATTCAAAGCCCCACACAGAGAGATAAGTCTGCTTTCCATAGTGAGGGGACTGGCTGTTAGCGAATGAGAACACAGGCTGGGGATGGGTTATCTACATCTCGCCTGCTAAAGAGAGACGGGAAAGGCTTAACTGTGGCAGCAGCACACAGAAAGTGGAGACAAGCTGTGTAAGGAATTAATATAAATATATAAAGCAAGGAAATCCTAGTCTCAACATGAGGTGAGGATGTGATGTATCAACTGTCCATATACAGCACACAACTAGACAAGGCAAAAAAAAAAAATAAGAGAAATTATTAACTTAGAAGTTTTTTTTATAAAATAAAATAAAAAAAGAATAACAAATGGGTCCAAGAATTACCTGTCCATCCTGTCATCTTAGTATAACCACCCTTTAAAAAAAAATAACTTTTTTTATATCAGTGACATCACAACATTCACACTTTTATTTTTATCAATTAATAATATTTATTTCACTTAATGTCTTAATGTCTCCAAGGGCTGAAACCAGGTCAACATAATAATCAATATACGGCTCTGGAAAAAAATAAGAGACAACTTCAGTTTCTGATTAGTTTCTCAGAGTTTGCTATTTTTAGGCATATGATAGAGTAAAAAAAAAACATTGTTGTTTTATTCTATAAACTATGGAAAAATAAAAAGATTGTCATTTAGAGGATTTATTTGCAGAAAATGAGAAATGGCTGAAATAATAATAATAATAAAGATGCAGATCTTTCAGACATCAAATAATGCAAAGAAAAGAAGTTCATACTCATAAAATTTTAAGAGTTCAGAAATCAATATTTGGTGGAATAATCCTGTTTTTTAATCACAGTTTTTATACATCTTAGTATGTTCTCCTCCACCAGTCTTACACACTGCTTTTGGATAACTGATTAGTCAACTAGCAAAATAATTAGTTAGCTGGGTGAGGTAAAGATTGATCTATCCACCCTGTCATGGTAAAATATCACAGTAATGAAAATACATTTATACAATTAAAATGTGGTTTTAAAACTGGACAAAGTCACCATGAAGAATTGAACAATTTACAACTCTAGGTCAACCATCTTTTTTACAAACACCAATTTTCACTAAAATGCAGCTTGTCATGACAGCATGACTGCATACATGCAGGTCAGGAATTTAAAAGTAATTAACCTGTAAAAATATGATTTCCGTCTAGTCTAACAAATAGTCAAAAGAATTAAAAAGTTATAACGAATGTGAAAAAAAGTGAAAAAAAAAAAAAAATCATCTTAAATTTCAGAAAGGTCCAAAGAAAAAATGTTTGCAGAAGAACAGCACAGAAATAAACAAGACAAGAAATAAGAGAAACCTTATTTATATTATATTATATTATATTATTTATAGGTTGCATAGACGTCATGTTTATTTAATACACGACAGAATAATGTAAAATGTGCTTACAGATATAAAACAAAGACAAAATGTTCCCTTTTTAAGACCCAAAGTGTTCAAAACCTGGAACAATCACCAACACCTTGTACAGTGATAGAAACTAATATAGAATTAACATAGAGTAATCACCTCTGTCTAACTTCAGTGATGAACAAGATAACAGACCTGATGAAAAAAGAGTGATAACTAGATCATCTAAAACATAGCACTTGAATGAGTCATTAAAAAGGAATTCTACTGACTTTTCAAATCTATTACTTGGTTTGAAGAAAACTTAACCCGATGTCTGAAGTGATTAAAGAAACTATTACACTAAAAATTAAGCCATTATTTTACTTTAAAATGACATCTTCAGATATTACACACTGACATGCCAAAAGTCATGGGATCAATCCATTGTGTCACTTGTACTGGGAATTCATAGTAGACATTACCACCCACAGTGGACAGTGCAGTGTGTGGTAATGATTGTGACTGGTGTCTGGCTACAATTGTTAGTGTGAACTTTGAGAAATCACATCCACATTTAATGCTGAAGGCAACACTCATATCCCCCACAGGTAGTACAGTAATCTTCAACCTTTAGAGACAAGTCATGTGACACAATACCAGTTACTGTTACAATGACATTTGGCATTTCTGTGTATGAACACTATAAACTCTCAATGATTGAGTTTCAAATAAAAAAACCGTATAATTCCTTTTTAATGCAGAGTATAAAATCCAGCCTGTGAAATGAATAACAAATAAAATCAGGTTCATTATAAAAAGCAGATAAATACACTTATACTTTTTTACTTTTAGAGAGATCCTATAATCACTAGTATAAAAGCAATACACTAAACACAGCTCTGGAAAAAAAAAGAAACCACTTCAGTTCCTAAATCAATTTCTCTAATTTTGCTATTTATATGTATATGTTTGAGTAAAATGAACATTGTTGTTTTTAAATATAAACGACAGAGAAAATGTCTTCCAAATTCCAAATAAAAATATTGTCATTTAGAGCATTTATTTGCAGAAAATAAGAAATGGCTGAAAACAAGTTCATATTCATAAAGTTTTCAGAAATCAATATTTGCTGGAATAACCCTGGTTTTTAATCACAGTTTTCATGTATCTTGGCATGTTCTCCACCAGTCTTACACACTGCTTTTGGATAACTTTATGCCACTCCTGGTGCAAAAATTCAAGCAGTTTAGCTTGGATTGATGGCTTGTGATCATCCATCTTCCTCTTGATTATATTTCAGAGTTTTTTAAATTGGTAAAATCAAAGAAACTCATCATTTTTTAAGTGGTCTCTTTTTTTTCCAGAGCTGTATGTTATGTATATATGCCTAGAGCACAACCCATTTCTTATACAGCTGCCAGAACAGTGGCATTTTGCCAATAGTTGCAAAATCTGTGTGTTCTTTTTGTGGTAGGTGATCACAGACAGACGCGAGTCCACTGTTCGTGGTCACATGACTGCCTACAGTTTAAGACCTGTCCAACAAGTCCTCGTAAATGCCACGCAGCCTGTAATCTAACCCCCACCTTAGTAACAAATCCTGGAGAAAAGAAACAAACAGGAAAAAAAAAAACTTTCTCCATTCCTTTCCATTGTTGACACAGTAAACTCACAAAAAACAACCCCTGACTTACTGCTGTTTACACAGCATAATGGTTATTCACGTCTTATCCTAAATGTAACACAATTACAGTGCCGAGGCCTAATCTCCTGCTGTCGGAGAGGCACACTGAACACGTGCTTCTGCTTTGGCATCTAGGTGAAAGAGCTTTTCACTCCAATTTGAAACCTGTTTATGTGTTTAAGGCAGGTAATGAATACAGAGCCTGATGTAAATAGAACATACACAATATATATTAAAAAAGTTGGTACATAGGAAATGTCACACATCATTTTAAATAAGATATAATGCTTTAATTTATTTCAGGGAAAATGTGTGGGACGTTTTTTAACTTTTGACACACTGAAATGTCCTATATTATCTCATATTATAAATAGCCCTTGAATAGCTGGGATTCACACACATGTAAAAATAAGTTCCTCAATTATTAAAAACACATGTCATTTCATTTTAAATACAATATAAAGATTTAAATCCAATTACAGGGGAAAAGGATCACATATTTTATCGCGATTGAAGGACGATTGAAATGTCCTATATTCTTATTATAGATAGCAACTAAATAGCTGTGAATAACCAGAAATATAACCTTAATTTGCTCATTTACTAATAACACAATAATGCCAGATCATTAATCATATAAATATGGCTATAAATAATAAATCATCCTATATTCTTTGGGCAGAATTCTTTGGATTTGATCTGGATGATGTGTGCAGAGATCTCCTTCTCTAAAGGTCAGTAACATTCTTCTTTTATTGTTTTTTTTCTTGAGCAGCAAAAATTAGTGCAAGCCCTGAGAGATATGTAGTCTTGAAATGGAAAGAACTGTACTTTTAAATAAACATACAAATTCAAAGTGCTGTAAAATACACAAAACTAATTGATCTGTAACAGTGAACAGTTTGGTTATCAATAGCACAATCATTCTCCAGAACTCTGTTTTTACAGAGAACAGACATAATCAGGCACTTAAATCCAGATTACATCCTTCCATTGTTAAACATACTTTAAGACTGAAAATAGCCAAAGAAAAGGCTATTAAAAATAAAAATAAAAATAATAATCTGTGCATATAAATTGATTGTCAATTTGAAATCACAGTAAGGCACAAGGATTAGACTCCATAATATAGTAAACAGTTCAGTTAGGGGAGGGCGATATGTTATAGAGTTATTTGTTGTATTGTGATAAATAATACATTAAATCAGAATATGGCTTTAAGTTGGCCGATTGCACACTTCTTCAAAATAAAATAAAAACTAATAAATAAATACATTTAGATTACATCTTTTGTATCTGTCACTGTATTTTGGTGGGCCTGCATGAATTCAATACTTCCAGATTACAATAAAGGCATCGAATATTATCTAAAATATTAGTCAAATCGAATGAGATAAATCGAAAAAAATTAACTGCGAACATGATATAATTGTGCTTTTTTTTACCGTACAATGATGAGGCCTATTTGGACGGATTATTTTCATCTAGGTAGGTAGAGAAAAGAGAAGACATCTTTGCATAAATGACTCAGATGGGAAGAGTGGCTACACGATTTACGCGAAAGTGATAAAGTGTAACCCACTAATTATTCTAATTCAATTTTTTCAGAAAATTAATCACTGCGTGTTCATTCGAGGTGGGAATCACAGGGCATCTCATGATACGATGATATGCCAATCATACGTCACTCATGATATATCAGATGCTGTGAAGTACTGTCGAGAATTGCCTTGCGATATACAGTACTGTGAATTCACCATAAAAAATATTTAGATTTGATGCCACATACTGATAAATAATTGCAAAAAACACACATATGGAGGTCTTCTGGATTTGACTGAGGTTTGCCACAGACTTGAATTACTTAAAGTGTCTATGCCTCAGACACCAAAACAAAAGGCCACCTTGAGCACCTCTATACTTCAGAAAGGCGTAAAAAATGATTTCCTGTTCATATGATGGAATATTTATCCACATGTCAGTTTGATCAGATCCTTAGGATTAATATATTCTGAGGTTATTTTACAGATCTTTACAGATGCAGGAGAATGCACTATGTAAAAAAGATTGATATGACGCACTGGGACGGGATTTAATGACGTGAGAATCTACAGTACAGCAACAGGTACTTTACCAATCATGCCCTGTAAAAATAATCCTGTCCAAACAACTCTGAATAAGTTTAGTCATGTAAACAGCTGACTTGATACCAGTTTAACCTTTCTCTCTGATTCATTCTGTCGCTGGGTTTTAAAATAATTAGTTATTGTATGTTTAATACAATTTTATGGTGTTTGTTGGCACCACAGCTTTGCTGTCGCATTAGATTTGATGTAATACACACTGTGTATTATGAAGATGTGTATCATATATATTCAATTTCATTATATCGCCCGCCCCTGAGCTTAAAGCATCTTTCCATATCAGCAAAAAGTGTCACAGTCTCCATTCTGTGACAGTAAGCTTTGGGAGTAACGGACGGCATCACTGATTGTATGAAAAATATTCTCTGGGCTACCCGTTTTATGGTCGTAGTAACCAGCCCTCCGCAGAGAATCTATTACTGAGGTATTACACTGTGCCAACAACAAGCGCACCCCCAACTCCTTATAATCCTTATGCACCTCCTTCAGTGCACCAACACCCGCAGTGTCCAGAAACAGCACTGCACTACAGTCTATGATCAGCGTATGAAAGGCAGGACCCTGCGAAAGGAACATATTCGTTGATGCCTCGTGGTCTTGCTTCACCCCGTCCTCCAGTGTTTTCTGCTTATTCTGCTTCTCCAGCTTCTTGCGCCGGGCTTTCTCCTTCACTGGGTCCAGACCCACGTTGCGATACAGAGACTTCTTGAACAGGGTCTGATTGGCATAGTAGATTGGAGCTTCATAGCGGAACACAGCCACCCCAGGATGTGTGTGAAGGCCCTTGTATGAAGCCAGGTCTTCAAAAATCTCATAGTCTCCAGCTTGTCCCAGCTTGAATGCCTGAGCCCGCTGGGTGCGTCCCAGCACAGAGAAGGCAGACACCAGCACCCCCACGAGAAGACCCAGCTCAGTATTCACCAGCGCTGACGTGGCCATGGTCACCAGCCAGATAGTAGCATCCACTCGGTTCGTCCGCCACATCTGGGGAACATCCCGGAACTTCCGTAGAGCTCCACGCAGGTTCACTACGATGATGACAGCCAGGACACATCTGAAAATTAAACACGACAGTGGTGAATATATATAAGATGCTCTTTAAGCACACTTCCTTTATGCTTGATATACAAAGCCTGTTAAATATTTAGGGATAGCTTTTCTTTGATACACAGCAACATAAACTTCAGGGGGCAAAAGTCATGGCCTCACTTAAACTTTAATAATTCCCATTGTCTTGCCATGAGCCAGTGTTCATTCTCACTCTGAAGATAGCATCGCACAACTTATGTAAATGAAGGCTTTAAACAAGTCGTCTCTTGATGTAACAATCAATGATCAATTGGCATTCTGCTATCTCTTGATTTTTAGCATGTCAGTGTATATCAATTTACAATAATGTTAATGTAATACATTATATAGTTTTAACATATCACACATTTTTCAAATAGTTTTGTTTGTACCAACCAATTACGTGATCGGAAATCGGGGCCAGTCACGTAATTTTCGAAAGGTTTAGAATCAGGTGGGAAAGATCCAGATCACTGATGTATCAAAAAGTGTAATGTTATGTAACTTTGTGAGTTCAGTATAGACTTCACAGTTTCCAGTAGTATATATATATATATATATATATATATATATATGTAATGTATGTATGTATGTATGTGTATATATATATATATATATATATATATATATATGGAGTTACACTACACTAGCATCATTTCCTTCATTAAAGCTCTTTAAACACAATCAAATATTCTAATTTCAAAAGCATCAAAAATACCCTGGGATATTATAACAGTAAAAAGTGTAGTCTAAATCTAAGTCTAAGTCTGCCAGGCCTAAAAAAATGTATATTCTGATACCATCATTTTTGACAATAATAAAAAATGAATTAGTCAAAAACATGTGATCAGGACATCCCTATTTTTTTATTCATCAATGTTCTGTATTTAGGTTTGTTCTGGCCAATACACATGCTTCCTGATAAATTGGACAATAAACTATGTGAGATTTGTGGGTCAAATGCACTTTATATTCTTTTCAAATGTTATTCATAGTATTTTTGTGTTGTTCATTAGCTGGTGATGTTTTGTTTGCATAGCCTGTAGTTAAGTGTACTTACCGTGGGTCTTTTTTTGTTCTGCATACATTACACAACCACAGATTACATTGATTGTACAAAGGGATTGGCTTAAAAGGGCAAAGCATTTAGAGAAGATATCTAATGCTTTTAATTATCTTAAGTAATGTTAAAGATCTAAATAATAATAATTTAAATAATACTGGAATGGTTACATTAATCAAATGTTTACAAAAATACAGTATACAGTGAACGGATATATACAATCATCATTTTGAACATACTCTCACTAAACATCAGCTATAAAAATGAGAACTGATCACTTTTTGGAAATCATGTGAACTTAACGTTTCGGTTTCTATGAACTCGTTACTCACTAGATGAAAAAACTGGAAAAGTTACATCTATTTTATCTCTTATAATAATGTTCTTGTACTGCATTACAAAATGCACTTACTTCTGAAGCGAGTAGAATAGAGGAGCGATGACCAGCAGCACCAACAGCAGCACCAGTGCAGTGATCAGGCCAGACACTTGAGTCTGGCAGCCAGTAGACTCCTTCACCAGGGTCTTGGTTAAGGCAGCACTTGTGGTGAAGCAGCGAAAAAAGGACGGGAAGATGTTACAGAAGCCGATGGCGTACATCTCCTGGTTAGGGTCCACCACATAACCGTGCTTCTTTGCAAACATCTCAGACAGAGAGACAGTGATGGCAAAGCCCACAATGGCTATAGAGAAGGCATCAACTGCTACATTGGGGATGAGAGACCAGTCGGGCAGCTGTGGAGGCATGAAGCCTGTGGGAATGGCCCCTGCCACCCCTGATCCGTACTTCTCCTGAAACTGGCCAAAGTGAGAGGCCAGGGTGGCAATAATGACCACGAATAGCTCAAACGGAATGGGTGCTTTAAGCTTGGATTTAAAGCGGTCATTCAGCTCTTTGGTGGGTATTAGCACTAAAAGGCAGATAAGGCTGGTGATGAGGTCACAGATGTTGGTTTGGCCTAAGTTCGTCAGCAGACTGATCCAGGTTTTGATCAGTGAGCCCCAGCCCTGGGCACGGGGAAGCTTCAGCCCCAATAGATACTTCAGCTGTGAGGTGAGGATGGTGAGAGAAGCACCGGTAGCAAATCCACTCAGGAGAGAGTCCGAGAGGAACACTGAGACAAAGCCAACCTGAAGGAGACCCATTAACACCTGAAATCAAAGGAGAACAGAATGAGATGATTAATGACTTCATGTCTATCTCCTGCTTTCTCCTGTGTTATGTGGAAACAATATAACTCAATGGGGGTCTGCAAAGAGCGGTGCGGCTACTGCATGCAATGTAAAAGCCCCTTAAGAATTGACAATGTACTGAAATTTGGACCCCACTCCAAACCCTCCAGGTAGACACGTACCTGGTAGACTCCTGCTGTGAAGGTGACGGTGGCTCCTACAATAATGGCATAACAGCTGCGATCACAGTAGGGAGCAGTGCTGTTCTCCAGGCTCGTCATGTTGCTCGGCAGATCGGTGAGATATCCAGCCACAGCCAACTCCCTGTCCACAACCTGGCCCACCAGCAGACACAGCACTCCAAAGATCCCCACCGAGATGTGCCTGGATGTCCCCAGGAGAGCGTAGATGATGCTGGAGAAGAAAGATGTGTAGAGGCCATAGATTGGATCCTGACCTGCCAGCAGGGAGTAGGCAATGGACTGGGGCACCAGCAGAATGCCCACAATGACGCCGGACATCATGTCTCCTATAATCCAGTCTTTGATCTGATATCGAGGCAGCCATTTCAGAATGGGTATGGAGTCGAAGAGCAGGGCTTTGGCTCGAGTTGGGCTGCAGGAACACTGCTCTTTCAGCTTCTGACTCAGCACTTTCTTCAGAGGTTCCTCCTCTCGCTGACGTTCCTCCAGGATGAAGGGAACGTGAAGGTCACTCTCAGGTCCAGCCTCCGCTGCAGCCCCGTTGCCTTCACCAGCAGCCATAGTGCACTGACCAAGAGCTCTCCCCTACAGAAACATAAGCATGTCGTAAATCTGTTAACTGTAATTTCAATGGAATGTGTTACGTAGGATGAAGTCATAAATTTTCCATATCGGTTTGACTAATTGAGACACTGAGGCAAAGCCAGAGGAAGTTATAAAGATGTTAATCTGTTTAATGTGGGGGGTGTAATGTGGCCTTTCAATGCAAATAAAATACTTTTATCAAGGTTCAAGGATTCATGAGGGCAAGCCCAAGACAGTCAATATTTGCCACATGGCACCGCAATCAAAAAGTCATCAAACACATTTTATCACTGTTTAACATAACTCTAATTAAAGTAAAGGTAAAAACTGCTAAGCACTAAGTTAAAATATGTCTGTATACTGTGTCTACTGAATTACATTTTTTTAAATGTATTTACTGTTTATATAGGGCAATAAAAACAGTTAATAAACCTCTCTAACCGTACTCAAAACTCTGAACCTAGTCTAACAAATTTAGCTGTTTACATGAAGTAATTAAGTAGACAGGAGACAGTTCTGCAAATTGGCTATATGTCTATACACAGAGTCAAACTGCATTTTTTTATCTGTACTAAAATTGTTACTCCTTATTGGACAATACTACATACATCTCTTAATTTCATTGGTTCACCTAAGTTTTGACAAAATATGAAAATATATTGGGTTTTTTTTAAAAAAGAGAAAAAGCATATTTGTTCAGCCAAATAATCTTTTTTATTTTTTGTAAATTATTTAAAAATAAGAAAAACTTCCTCCTTCTCCCTTTACTATTCTATTTTTTTCTTTCTCTCTTCAAATCACCTGCAACATGGAAAACATATTTACGAGAGAGCAGTTCATGAACAAAGGTCTCTCGTCCTTGATGAGCCTCTACTCTGGCCTTCACTCTCTCACTCAAACGTTTTCTGTCCACTCCACACATATTTAATAGTACAGCTGGTCTATGTGTTTATGATTTTTGCATAGGTGCTATTTATTGTGTTATTGTCAGTTTACCTATTGAAAATAAATTATACTATCTGATACTTTTTTAATCCCAACTTTATTTTTTATATATATTCACCTGTTCTTGATAATGTAGGATGTATTTATATGTAGACTAAAGTAAAATGAATTAGAAAGCAGTAAAAAAAAAAATGTCATTGGCGAAATGAAATCTGTCGGTAGGGCCACACACAGTTAATCCGGATTCCTGTAGTACTGTAGACCACTGTACCACAGGGCTGAAATTCAGACCTACTCCCTCAACAAACAGCACTTTGTATGAATGAGCCTGTGCCACGGCTACACAGCCGACTTAACTTTCCACAGCTTCTGCAACTTTCTGACTGCCTAATACTTCATCAAGTAGTTTGAACTGGCATGTGTGTGATTACACAGCATATACAAGCAAACAAAAATTCACTGTTCAAAAAAAGTATGTGGGTGTAGAGCAGGAAAAATGTTGATATTTTATCGATTTGTGATACGTTTTCTTATCATAATGTATCAACAATATGCTGAAATAAACATATTGAGGATATCATTAGTAAAAGTGACAAAATCCTGTAAAACTGGATGGTGTGCAGTAAACATAGAAAAAAAGAAGCACTGTACTAAACATAAAAGAACATTTGATTGATCAAAACACGATACATACATGTGTACTGTGAAAATGTCTTTAAATATTGTTTTATTATTTTTTTAACAGTTGTTGCTATACTGTTCATATCAGAATTGTATTGTATCAATCAAAATTAAGAAATATATTGTGATATAAATTCTGGCCCTATCATCCAGCTCTAGGTTGGTAACATTACTTTAGTTACATTTCGATTTACAGTTACCTGTACTTAACATAATTAAATATGTGAACTTACATAAATATTTCTATAAAATATTAAATATAACTTAAACTGATGATCACACTGTCTCATGACTGCTTTGTCAATGGTCACTCCGCAGACTTCTGATATCATGTTATTTTTAGGCCAAGAGTGCATCAGAATTTATCTGCAGTTCTCCAGGTTACTCTGGACTGGTAATATCAATACTCCTACGAAGTTAACATAGCTAGCTACATATGCTGTTTGCTATTATGTTTGACAGTCATGCAAAAATAATCAGAAAGGATTTTTTATGTGATTTACAGTATGCTGAGGTTAGGAATATGCTTATTTCTCAGCAGACTGATGCATTTCTGTGTTATTACACGTATATATGCCCGCAAAATAAAATATAATTTTTAAGAAAAAAAAAAACAAGGTAATTTAAGTGGATGGTCTATTTTCTGGCCTCATTGCAACTGAACTGAAAGGTGAATCTCTATTGTATGTAACCCTACATCCAACTCTAACTTGCACTTTAATCTTAACATTTTAGGATTAGGTTTAGGGTTAGATTTAAAGTTTAGATTAAGGTTTGGGTTAGGTGTAGGGTTAAATTTTAGAACTGATTAATGGTTAAGGTTAGGGTTGATTAATAGTTATGGTTAGGGTAAGTGTAGGGTTAGACCCTATCATTTTCATTCAACATAGTGTTAAATTGCATTTAATAGACAATCAAATGATGTTTTTGGCTGCTTAAAACTGCAGCCAAACTTTTAGCTAACTTACAGTAATGAATGTAAGTTACACTGTTTTTGAAGTAAACCCTGAAACTTGAAAACTAATCGATTGCAAAATACAAAGTTCTGAAGCCTCAGTCATCTGGAGTAAACTGAGCGACTGGTAATGTTACTGCAGCTTTACTCCTGGTTAAGTTAGTCACGCAGATTTAGTAACTTACATGGTTAAAATCTGTAAGAACTGGCGGGTTAGTAAGGAACACTTGTTGATGAATGGGCGCATTGACGGGCAGTAGAGTTTCTGCAACGTGTAACTAGAGTTAACTCCCCCTCCGGCCGCCCCTCCGGTGTTCTGTCGAATTTTCCTACCCATCGATACATGCTTCCCAAACGTACTGCGCATGCGCCGACCTACACAATTTAATTATTTCTCCTGTTTTATGTATAATTAATCTGGTTTAGGGGGGGTTTATGTGCATTAAACAACCTGGACGCACTGTCATTGCACAAAAGTGTAAATGGAAACTAAAAATTACACTTATTATCATAAATAAAATACAAAAGCAGTTTGTAATGAGCTATATTTACTATAACTTTGCCATGGTACAATGAATTATGCAATCCAAATCTAATAACGTACATCTACTGCAATATCACTGGGTACATGCCCTAAAATAGTGCTTCTTTTGTATTTTTACAGTTAAATATACATTGGGGCAGCACGGTTCGACAAGGTAGGAGAATTCGACAGAACACCGGCCGCCCCTCCGTCTCTTTTACTCTCTCCCCCCGGACTGCGTGTATCCGGACACAGCGGAATGAACAGTTACTCACCTTCTAACTTTCTCCCCGGTCTCTCAGAGCTGTCCTCATGTCTCTCCGCTCCTCCTGTATACTGACTCTCTCAAACTGCTGATCAGCGGAGTCTCAGCCATCACAGCCACCGTACAGCTCCACGGTCACGTGGTTCACTTCTGCAAAACAGTCTGTGTCACGTGACTGTACAAAATAACCGCCTCTACGGCTCGCGATAACATTTTTTAGTACCTTATTATTTTATTAATTGAATTATTTATCAGTAGATTTTAAATAGAGAAATAAAAAGGACTTGTTCATGGAAATTGTGAAAGTTTATTAATAAAAATAACAATCTGAAAAATGTTAGTCAAATGTTAAAAATCTTAGTTTATTTAAGAAATAAAGCACAAAACAAAAGCAATTTTGACACATACACATCACACTACCCCATGAAGCCACTGAGAAAATACCAAAAGTCTGCAAACCTGTCATCTAGCTAAATGTGGTTCAATATAAAGCATATTCTGGTTTGTTTAACACTTTTTGTTTGATAAAAAAAACCTGTTCCTTTGTAGCTTTAATGCGTTCAATGTTAACTGTAACGTTACAATGATAAAACAAATCATAAAAAGAAAGACAACCAGATAAAAGAGAAGATATATATATCATGAGTGTAGAATGATAATGCCACAACAATTTAGATTTATGATCATTTTTGTTTTTACTTTATTATTGATTGATGTAGGCGCAGTTTACACCCAAAATAAATGGCTCCCACCCCACACATTATTGGCTGTCTTTATCTCTTAATTTATACATTCAGCTTGAATTTAACATTAAAATAATAATTTTAATATTAATTACAATATTGACTGTCATAAAGTCAATTGCATATATTATCTATTTTCTGCAGAACATTAAAATATATTTAATGTCTGTTCCAATAGTCTTGTCATATCAGTTTCCTGTAATAAAACCCCATGAAATCTGCAAAGACTGCTAATAAAAATCATGAGACCTGCACTCAATGATGTCACTTCCTCAGTGAGATATGTCAAACTTCTAAATTCATTATTTTGTATAAAATGTTGGGGATAAACCAACAATATTGTTTTTATTGCTCAAATTTCATTGTGATATTGAGATAATATCACATTTAATTGTTAACCAACAAAATAACGTGGAAAATCCATAAAATTCTGTTTTGAGCCGTGCTAGTCAAGATCTTAAAGGTTAGAATAGAGAGTTACAGCACAAAACAGTGGAAAATGTCAATTTAGGAAGTTTAAACTTTGCTAATGTTTTAATCAGTTAAATGACAACAGATGTGTCAAAAAAGAACAACAGTTATGCATATAATTTTCCCATTTGACAAATAGTGTTAATACTATACTATGACTTTATATTACTACTAATTTGTTGATACTGTTGGTGTGCAGGCAGCCATCTTGGATTCTGGACTTGGGGTTGGTGAGACTCTTCTGACTTTCCAAAATAGGAAATTTATCTTGTCAGGTGCTCCAGTTGAAATTTTCTTCTAGGAAATTAATAATTCCAACGTCCAGATAACGTTATGCAGCATAAGTACTGATTATGGATCATAGAGAGTTTCCAAACATTTCCATCTCATTCATGCATTTATGTAAGCATAGTGGTACTTTAATGACTCAGCAAGCTGCTAAAACTGACGTGGTGTCTTATGTTCATGTGAAATTCAGGGATTTCTACTTTACACAGATACAATGACACAAACAGAATGTAAATAATGTAGATTTCAGTGTTTGGTGCATTTTTGTAAATATAAGATTGCAATTGATGTCTTATTTGCCAGTAAACTGCTTTAGAGTATCCCACAAGTGAATGGATTTACTTTCCAATTTTCCTCTGAAGTAAACTTATGTTTATAAGATCTATATCTGAGGTGTGAGCACCGCCGTGTGAATTTCATAATCCAGGTTATAATTGGATGCAGGATTAGGAGCACACACACCTCTTTAAAACAATCCCTGTAATCCTCAGGCTGTCTCTGCTCCCCTCAGCCTAGGTGCAGAGGACAACATAGTCGTTCAGGTGTGTGGATACCACAGTCCAGTAGGAAAGGCTTTAAAATCCTTAAAATCGTTTTCTTAAAAACGGCCAAATGGCTGCAGTGAACCAGGATGTGGTGGAGAAGTTTTTGGACAGCAATCCGGCCTTCGCTAAGGAATACTATGACAGTCATTTCAGAGCCCAGGTCATCTCAAACATGCTGTCCACCTCTAAGAACACAAACGTGGACACCACCAATTATCATAACCTGAGCTCCACGGAGGAGAGCGAGATGGTTTTCGACATGGTGAGGGACCTGCAGGAGAACCTGCAGATGGAGAAGGCCGTGTTCAACCTCATGCGCCACCTGTGCTTCGTCATGCGTGCAGACCGCATGAGCCTCTTCATGTACAGGCAGAGGAACGGCACAGCTGAGCTGGCCACTCGCATCTTTAATGTCAGCAAGGATGCCACTCTGGAAGACTGCCTGGTGCCTCCAGACAGTGAAATTGTTTACCCACTGGACACAGGCATTGTGGGCCATGTGGCCAGTGTCAAGAAGATGGTTAATGTCCCTGACGTGACCCAGGTAGGCAAACCATCTAAAGCTTTTTTATTCTCTTATAATTAAACAGGCTGTTTTTTTGCCTCTTCAATTTGGAGCATTTCTGTTGGCCCAGATTTAAAGAACAGCCACCAGAATAAATGTTTCATATATACGTTTTTTTTTGTTTATAATGGAGTTTTATGTGTGTAAATTTGAATAAATTTTCCTTTTAAATCAAGGCTGGATAAGATGACAAACAGGTTTCGGGTAGTACCACACATGCCTCACATTTGCCCACAGCTGTTGCAGCTGGCCCTGTAGGTCCTGCACATGCTTGCTGTGTGGGTGAGCATTATCCTGCTGAAAAGTGGCAGTTGGAAGCCCTGCTGTGATGCACATGTCCTGCACAAAATGCTGAGCTGGTAGTGTCTCTTGTATCACTATTAGGAGAGACCAACCAGCTTCTTCGTCATCATACCACTAGTTGGGGCAGAATTGAAGCCAGTACTGAAGGGCTCCATACTCAAACCCGACCGTCGTCAGATCCTATACAGATCAAAAACCTGGATTTCTTACTAAAGTATGGTATGATTCCAGCCTGTAGTAGTCCAGCTTTCTCATTTAAGACAGCACTGCATAGTAAAGCAGCGATAGACAACTGAAATGACTCTTGCACTTTTCTGAGACTGATGATTTGTCACCTCATAAAAGTCTGTCAACTGGAAAAAATGTATTTCAGTGTGTGGTATAAGCATGTCTAGCTAGCAATGAGCTCTTACTAAGAGGTATGGTACCCAAAAGTAGCTTCTGATTACCTTTTTATAGGGCAGCGTGGAAAGCATTTTGCGGTATCTTATGGCAAGACCTAATCAGACCACAGCTGTAGTCATTTACATATCTGATTCTAACAGTTTTGCAGCAATGTTTTTGTGCGTAAAACTGATCTCATTTCAGGTTGTTCAGTACTAGGCCTAATTCAAGGCAAGGGCCAGACTGAAACACTAATGTGTAGGGTGAATAGACAGGAATGTAAAATGTTTAATGTGTTTTTTGACAAGAATTTCTTAAAAAATGGGACTGTATTCGACTGTTTAAGACTGCATTAGACTGTAGCTACTTTTAATAACTTTCCCATAGTGAAAAGTAAATAAAGCATTTGGAAACTAAAGTAAAGTGCATTTTAAAAAATCTGTCAGACAGGTCCTTAAAAACGTAAAAACATTGCGAATATCTTTTTTTTTATCATTTCATAATTTGGATAAATCATAAAGGCCTCCTCTTATACTTACTTCCAAGATTAAAAATGAAACATTTTTAGAACTATATGTGTACTGGAATTGGGTTCAGTTCTACTATAGGGTCTTTTCTCAATGATTTCTTCACTAATGTCACGTTTTTAAGGTTTGCTGAATATTATTTATTTGAAACTGCTCTATGGCATCACTGACCTGCAAATAAGCTGAATTTAATCAATTATTAAACTGAATTTCATAATTTCAAGGCTAAAACACTGTAACCAAAGGAACACCCAGTTCCATGTATTGTGTATTGCTGGGAACCGTGCCCTGCTTGCTGTTCAAAACCATTCGTGTTAAAATAAAAACAAACCAGCAGAGGGCAGTGCATGATTGCTATAAAACTTATGATTTTGGCCACTGACTGAAGAAACACCTGAAGAAACAATGAGCTTTTTTCAAAATACACTGTAATACTGCTAATAGACAGACAAATGATTTTTTTATGTAATGTTTCATACATCTTACTATTTTAACAGTATTATCTATTTAATCAAACTAGCAATCAGCCCTCAGAAGCTGGCTACCAAAACACAAATGACTGATAGTCTTCCCATGTGGGGCCTGTTTGGGTAGCCCAACTGGAAACCAGAAAGTTTGCCCATGGGTTGCATATATGGATGCCCACCATGGGTCATGATGGGCCAGGAGGTGGGGCCCAAGGCAACCGAAAGGTTGCACAAAGCATGCAGGGTTTAGCTGGAACCCATATAAAGTCAATGTGGGTTGCCATAATTTAATTTAGCCCATTTGAAAAGTACAACTGGTTCCAGTATTAACAATGTACTTGTAAAATCCCACTTATAGACCAGGCTCACCTATAACCTATAACCCACCAGGTACAACCCTAGGGCATATTCCACCCACATAAGTCCGACAGCATGCTGACTGTGGCACAATAATGCACAAAGCAAGAAACACTCTTTGTTTATACAGATCAAAATGAATCTAATGTGTCAAACACTCTTTGATAATAGCTGTGAATTATTTGAATCAAACTTAATCCTCTTGCTTGCAGACTGTACGGAGTGTTATACAGCTGAAAGTCAGCACATGATCCCAATTTCTAAAGGCTGTTATAACACTGCTCACAAAACCAATAGATTAATTTCAACCTGAATCACAGCGCTGCAGAAAAAGAGCTCATAGCCAGACGTGCATGACAATGGTCCGGGGTGAATGGCGTGAAATTCTGCTCTCTATTTGATTAGCGAGGAGCAATCATTTTTCAAGGGAACAGACTGTCTCTCTCTCCGTCAGCATGAAAAGCAAAAACTCCTCAGCCTCTGTAGAACACGGCCTCTCCACAGCACATAATCACTTGTAACAAATTGGCTTCCTTTATCTTTGTCGATGGTAACGTGTGACTGAAATACAAAGTCTGTAGAATGCAGGATGCAGTGACACTCCCTCTTTGCTTAAAGGCATAATACATACCGGTACATATGGCAAGCTGTTTTAGTCTAAAATCACAGCAGTGATACAAGTTGTAACTCACAAGTAAGTTGTAACTGTACAAGTTTTTTAACTGGTTAAGAACTGGAAATTACAGATAAATATGGAAAACCAGCAGAAACACACATTTCAATTGTATTAGATCTACAAAGCCATTCTGACTAGACCTATAACCGGAATCACATATCCTTAATGTAATCCCTAATTTTGACTGTTCATATGTTCTCTAGGTTCTTATTCACAATCTTTTAGTAGGTAGAAATTAAATAGAAATGAACTCTTATTTCAGATATCAGCTATGAAATGTTTACTAGTAATAATATGAAAACAACTGGGAATGGCAGCAAGTCAGCAACAAGTGGTTAGTGGTAGGCCACATAAACTTACACAATAGGGGAAAAGATGCTGAGGCACAAAGTGTGCCGAGGTCCCCAGCTCCAAGTGCTACAAACCTCCAAACTTCATGTGGCCTTCAGATTAGCTTAAGAACAGTGTAGAAGAGTGTAAAGAGCTTTGTAGAATGGGTTTCCATGACCTAGCAGCTCCATTCAGGCCTTATAGGCAAATGGATATCTTTGGTAATATAGAATGTTCCCATTTCTTCAATTATATAGAATTCTGCTAGTTACACACACACACACACACACACACACACATACATATATATATATATATATATATATATATATATATATATATATATAGTCACCTTTATACTAGTAGAAATTGTAATTCCAGATATGAAGACATAAGAAAATTTGACTAGTAAAAAATATGAATATTATAAATACTAGTCAAAGCCTACATTTTACATATCAAACGTTTTATTATTATTATTATTATTATTATTATTATTATTAAGAGTTCTTAATATATTATAATTATATATTTATAATTATATAATTATATATAATTATACTGTTCTTCCATGCACTTTAAAACTAGACAAAACTACATTAGAATAAGCTTGATTTAGCATTTATATTACAAGTAATTCATTTACAGATATATAGACCTAGACATTTTACGTAGTGTAGATATCAGATATAAGTAGGTAAAACAGTAATTATAGATAATATCTACTATAACTGGAGCTTTTTTATATAGTGAAAAATAGAGTAAAATTCTAGCTACATAAATAAAGTAGTAACATATGACTAGTCAAAATTACATTAAGAATATTCAGTCCTGGTTACATGACTAGTCTGAATGTCTTTAGATCTGTAGATTTAATATTATTAACATTACTAGTAAACACATCTAAAATCTGAAGTGAGAGTTTCTACTAGTAAGAGCTACGTACATTACAGAGATCAGAGGAGTTTGGGTTTCTATTGGTTTCTATTACAGCTTGCCATATATGGCCATAGATGACCAGTGGAAAATAGGTCATAGATATTCATTAAACACCTTCAGAATTGGGGACTGATTTGAGTCGTCTAATGATGGATTGCTCTTTGTGATTAGTTTCACACAATAGCCCTGATTGCATCGATCCGTCTGAGAGATAAGAGACAGGAAATAAGGTGTGAGATTCTAATTACACACACAAAAAAAAATATCACTGAAGTTTCTACTTTAGCTTTTCTAAGGTAAACCGTATACGTTTTGTGCCAGTAGACATTAGGCCACAGTGCAATTACTCCAGGTTTCTCTTTCCTTCCCCTGGCTGTGGGTGTTACTGGGCACAGGGAATAAAGCGCTTTAATCTCACTTGAATTAGAGCGATCCTGGATTAAATCTAAAGGTCAGTGCCTAAAGCCATGTTCTTCAAGTCAGCAGAATATGCAGCAGCTTACCTTCACTCCACATCTCCTTTACATCTTACTTAGATTTTTTCAGTAGAATTTACCATAATTGCCCATTATGTGCAAGGCTTTGAATATCAGTAGGCGGTTGGGTAAAGAGAAACACATTGGACCCAGTGTTTACCCCTGGATTTCCACAAGAATGAGACCCTTCATCAGATGTGTTTGACAGGAGTTGTTATTACCTGACAGGAGAGAGCAGCTGTGAATTGTGAAAAGCCTGTATAAATATAAGCTGGGCTGAGACGACAGACTGTAATGCTCTGTCCCATGTTTTTATGTGATCTGTTCCACATGTTTAGGCGGACCATTGGCAAGCGATCTATCCTTAGAATAATTGCTTGTATATGAATGTAATCCAAATGTCTGGATGTGCGATTTCTTGTCTGGTTGTTCAATTTTTGTAGATGCAAAGATTAGATACATGTCAAACAAGTGAGGATATAAAATTTATAAAATTTGACTCCCTGTCTAAAACAATTACAAGAAAAAGGAGCACACAGAAGAAAAGTATCCTAAAATGAATGAAAAAGTAGATTAAAGTATACTAAGCATTATTATGCTATAGTGCACTAAAGTGCACTTGTAGCCACATTAATAATCAGTATATTTAAAGAGTGCTAAAAATTGAACACTTTTTTTTTTACTTATTATATACTTTAATTGTATAAAAATAATACAAAGGTCTTACTTACTTGTGCTAAGTTTACTGAACTGTACTAAAACGAAACTATTTTAAATATACTTAAGTAACATTTAAACATACTACTTCATGAATGTAACCTCATATTTTAAATATTCTTACAGTAAAATTATACTACATTTAATGAGTGTTACAACTGTATCACTATTATACACCAAATATATTAGAAATGTACTAAGAATTGATATTAAATATATTTACATTAGAGTACAAATATGCTTCTTGTTCCTGTCTTTTGTAGGTTGCACACTAGTATACTTTTTTGGGTATAAAAATATATTTTAATACACTGTACTGAAACGTGTTACAAATTAACTTTACATTTTTTATTTGACAATTAAATGTTATTTACCACTGTATCCTATAATTTACAAATATTTATATTTATATTTCTAATTATAATTACAGAACATTGAAATACATTTTAACTGTTGTAGTAATGTAATACACATATATATATATATATATATATATATATATATATATATATATATATATATATATATATTTATTTATTTTTACCAATGTAGTAATTTATTTACTTTTTAAAAATACATTCTACTTTAAGTGAACTACTAATAGCAGTCTATTTATTTAAAATACACTATATTGTCCTTTTCAAAAAGTATGATCAAGTTTTACTTTCAAACATTTGATTAAAGCATAATATTAATGTACTTTTAATATATTTTAAGTAAGTACATAAATATGTTTTTATATTCACAGCATACATAGACATTTCTCAATATGTTTTAGGCACAATTAAGTATATTTTTTTCTACCAGGGTTACTGAATTATTTTTTTTATCACGTCTGAATACTGCTGAAGTCCTTTATAGTTATGCAGTTAATATGGAAGAGGTAAGAGGACCCAACTCTTGGAAAAATGATGAATTTGTTTTATTTTGAAGGAAGTACTTAAATTCAGTTCAGACAGTTCTAAAGGTTTGTTTCTTTCTCCAGAGCCAACACTTCAGTGACTTTGTGGACACACTGACTGAGTATCAGACCAAGAGTGTTCTGGGCACTCCTATCATGAACGGTAAGGATGTGGTGGCTGTTCTCATGGCAGTGAACAAGATTGATGGTCCGAGTTTCAACGCGAACGATGAGGAGGTACCCATCCCCATTCTCTCTCTCTCTCTCTCTCTCTCTGACTGTCTGATAAAATATATCATGTTATTATTCTCTCTGTCATGCTGACACATAAAATACTAAAGGATAAGGATTTTCAGCATAACTGTGTGCATATTTCTGTGTCCATCCTTTTATCTTGATTCTTTGATCTCAATTACGCTAATTGTCACCAATGCATGTTGGGTTTTTTTTTTGCAGGTGCTGCAGAAATTTCTAAACTTTGCCAACCTGGTTCTCCGAGTGTTTCATCTCAGCTACCTGCACAACTGTGAAACCAGAAAAGGACAGGTAAGATGGAGATAAACACAAGTTTTATTTGCACATTGCATTATGGTTATAGAAGAGCCTAGAAAGACAATATACAATTAAATTTACTTTGCTGTTTTTTCTTTTTCTTTCAACTTAGACAGATATTCATATACAGCTCTGGAAAAAAATTAAGAGAGCCCTTCAGTTTCTTGAATCGGTTTCTCTGATTTTGCTATTTGTAGTTATATGTTTGAGTAAAATGAACATTATTGTTTTATTCTATAAACTATGGAGAAAATTTATCCCAAATTCCAAATAAGAATATTGTCATTTAGAGCATTTATTTGCAGAAAATAAGAAATGACTGAAATAACAAAAAAGACGCAGAGCTTTTAGACCTCAAATAATGCAAAGAAAACAAGTTCATATTCATAAAGTTTTTAGAGTTCAGAAATCAATATTTGGTGGAATAACCCTGGTTTTCAATCACAGTTTTCATGCACCTTGGCATGTTCTCCTCCACCAGTCTTACACACTGCTTTTGGATAACTTTATGCCACTGCTGGTGCAAAAATACGAGCAGTTCAACTTGGTTCAATGGTTTGGTAAAATCAAAGAAACCTCATCATTTTTAAGTGGCCCCTTATTTTTTTCCAAAGCTGTATATCATTTCTCTGAACAATCTTTTTATAACATTAGAATAGGGATATTAATGTGTGAAATGATAAATAACAAAGAAAGATTTTAAGGGATTCGCATATTTCTTCCTCTACAGTCCATAATATCATTAAACAAATTAAGAATCAGTGCATAAAGGGCTTAACACCCCTGATTTCCGATCCCTAAATAAGCGCTGCATAAGGAACTGTCATTTCACAATAGCTAATAGAATCACACGGGCAGGGATTGTTTTGGCAAACCTGTGTCAAGCACAACAATACAAGTTTTAAAAAAATGTATTAAAATAAATTAATGAAGAGGTTCAGAATGTACTTTTGAATAGAATCACACCAATTAACCTTCCTGAACACCTTTATTTTCAGTAATGTAATGTTTTTTTTTATTATTATTATTAAATCTGCTTGCAGGTCTTGCTGTGGTCTGCCAGCAAAGTGTTTGAGGAGCTGACGGACATTGAGAGACAGTTCCACAAGGCCCTCTACACAGTGCGAGCCTTCCTCAACTGTGACCGCTACTCCGTGGGGCTTCTGGACATGACCAAAACTAAAGTAATTGTCTTTCATTGCAGTCCATGCTGTTGTTTAGTATTGTAGTGTTTGATTGTGAGCGGAGTGGTTGGTGAACTAATGCTTGAAATACAGCAAGAGACCTTTTTTAAAAGTTTAAAAACTGTTGGAAAAGTTGAAAAGCTAAAATTGATTTCTGCAGTGCTGAAACATTTGATATTGTTTTGTATGGAGGAAATGAGTAAAATGTATAAAAATTCAGTATACAAATTAAGAATTGCTCAATATGAACACATTCATTTTAGGAACAGATTCCTGATTGGTAATTGATTCTCCTATATAGAAGTTTTCTGCTTTCTTTGAGTATCCACTGTCCTCTAAGTGGCATTTACTATATTATGAATAATATATTATGTTTTTTTTTTATTTATTAAAGATACCAGGATATGTTTCCCTTGCCTAGGTGCCTTTTAGGTTGGTTTTAGTGCTCAAAAAGTTTATCAAATAAGCCAATAAAGAGAAAGTTTCACAGACATTGATTAGTCTTAGGCTGCATAGCATTTGAAAATTGTGATTTTCCATAGAAAAAAAAGAATGTAGTCTATGGTTCCGCTTAATCCCTGTCCAGAAAACTGCTCAAATGTTTACTGGGATTGTCAAAACTTCAGAAGAAAAAGTACAGTTCGTTCATACGCCAGAAAATAGAACGTTTTTTTTTTTTCAAACACAATTGCAAAGTGAAAAATGAAAAAATAAAACATAAATCTTTACAAATCCACTTTAGCTTGAATGTGTATAGTGTGTATTAAAAATTGACAATTCAATCATGTTGAGATGAATGCATCATAGAACTTAAATTTAAAGCCTTAGGATAAAGCATTGAGACATTGTTCCCCTCTGTATAATTACAAATCAGTGTCAGCTGTGATCACTGAACGCATCTCCTCTCCTGCTTCTAGGAGTTCTTTGACCTTTGGCCAGTCCTGATGGGTGAAGTGCCTCCATACGCAGGCCCAAGGACCCCCGACGGCAGAGTGAGTGTCCATGATTACGATCTAACCTGCTTCTCAGACCATCAGATATAAAGTACATATGTGTTGCTTTAAGATAAACGTATGATATTGCTCTTCTCCACAGGAAATTATCTTCTACAAAGTGATTGATTACATACTGCATGGAAAAGAAGACATTAAAGTTATACCGTAAGTCCAGCATAAGATTACTCGGCCTAGTGAAGTGAAGCGGGTCAGCTCTGTCCTGGAGGAGCATTGTTCTGATTAATGGATTAATATCAATGTAATGTCCCTTTTTTTACTGCGTAACAATACATTTTTCAAAATTTACTTTGAATGAACACTTTTTACATTTATAGAGAGAAATATCAACCTCCACTATAAAGTACTTTGTCTATTTTGAAATTTTTATACAATACAATTTTTGCCAACAATTTTAATAATTAAATTAAATATATATGTGAAAACATGTAAGTATGTTTTTAAATATAAATAAGATATTTTAATAATTTAATTGTTTTCTTTATATACATAAAACTGTTTAAATACAGCTCTGGAAAAAAATAAGAGACCACTTCATTTTCTGAATCAGTTTCTTTAGCTATCAGATTTAGCTATTTATAGGAATATGTTTGAGTAAAGTGAACATTGATGATTGATTTTATTCCATAAACTCCAAAAACATTTCTCCCAAATTCCAAATAAGAATAGTCATTTAGAAAACGAGATATAACTGAAATAACAAAAAAGATGCAGAGCTTTCAGACCTCAAATAATGCAAACAAAACAAGTTCATATTCATAAAGTTTCGAAAGAGTTCAGAAATAAATATTTGGTGGAATAACCCTGCTTTTTAATAACTGTTTTTATGCATCTTGGCATGTTCTCCTCCACCAGTCTTACACACTGATTTTGGATAACATCATGTCACTCCTGGTGTAGAAATTCAAGCAGTTCAACTTGGTTTGATGGCTTGTGATCATCCATCTTCCTCTTGATTATATTCCAGAGGTTTCCAGAGCTGTAAATAGAGAAATTTTAACCTTCACTGTTTTTTTATACAATACAAATTTTGCCAACAAGTTTTAAAGTTATTATTTTAAGAGGTCATTAAATTTTTAACCATCATTGGAATATCATAACACGGTTACAACTATGATTTAACACAGTTAATAGCTTCCCAGTTTTGACACTGTGTCAGATTTGTATCTTATCATTATATATTTCTTTGTATTTAAGCAGTTTGTGTGTTTATCATGTTCTCCAGGAGTCCTCCTGCTGATCACTGGGCTTTGGTCAGTGGACTGCCCACCTACGTGGCTGAAAATGGCCTGGTGAGAGTCCTCCATCTTTCCTGACAGCTGAGTTAGACAAGCAGAAAGCCATTATACACGAGGCCGTGTGTCTCTCATGAGAACAGCCGTGGGAAACGGGATGTGAATGAAATGTTGGAGAGTGGGGTTTGTGAGGACAGAGTAATTAATAGAACAGAGCTGATCTGAACCACTGAATCTCACCACTGCTCTCTCTTCTCTGTGTGTGTGTGTTTCAGATCTGTAACATAATGAACGCTGCAGAAGACGAATACTTTGAGTTTCAAGTGAGCTTACATCTTAACATTTTATTTCATAATTCATAACAGATCTGAAACAAATATCAGGTTAGCCATATTCTCTTTAGTGCCATTATTGTTGTTGTTAATGTTAATAGAAGGTGTGATAGTCATGTATTAATGTATTGTTAATGCCTTATGAAAACTCCAAAATGGGAATTTGAAGATGGCAAGAAAAAACATATTTTAATGTCAGTTAATATGAAACGATTATTTTTTATTTTAAAATAATTTTAGCATTTCATATTGGTACATTCATCCTGAAATATTGTTTTCAGATATAACATATACATAACATCACTATCAAGTAAAAAATCTGATTTTATTTAACAAATATAATTCTCTTTTATTTTCTTTATTTTTATTGATTATAAAATGTATTTTTTTCTAAACATTTGACTAGAGTATTAGTATTCACTGAAAGTGTGGAAGGACCACATGATATATAATTTTGCTTTTTAAGAAGTAATGCTAAAAATCAAGCTAAATTATTTGATGATACACGATTCATTTAGTAGATAAAAAAATAAAATTCTTAATAAATTCAGTATATTGTTACAACAATATTTCAAATAGAAAAATGGAACATAATTTAAGGATAACTTGATATACTAAGATATACAGTATTTTTTTGTATTGTGAAAGGTTTGGATCCAATATACATTAAGAGCCATTTTTATACATTTGTGTTTTAAAAAAAAATTAATGATGGTGAGCTTTACACAAAGGAACTATTACAGAGCTATACAGCCTCATAGATGCTCACCTAACATTCATTAACATTTAACTGCATGTCTGAAATATAATGTATCTGAACTCGTAGCTGAATGTAAATTATTCTCTATAGCTATAATTTAATCCTACAGCTAACCCTTTTCTTGTTTTTAGAAAGAACCCCTGGACGTCACAGGCTGGACCATAAAAAACGTTCTCTCCATGCCCATCGTCAACAAAAAAGAGGAGATTGTTGGTGTGGCGACGTTTTATAACAGGAAAGATGGGAAGCCTTTCGATGAAATGGACGAAACACTCATGGAGGTATTTGTGGAATCAGATTTGGCAGACATGATGCAAGGAATGAGTCACAGTTGTATTATTACACACACACTCACAAACACACACACACACACATCTCCAAGTTATTTATTTCTGAAAGTCAGTGAAGTTAATTGTAATCACGGTTCTTGTTCTGTTTGTTCTCAGTCTCTTACACAGTTCCTGGGCTGGTCAGTGCTCAACCCAGACACCTACGAAAAGATGAACAAGCTGGAGAATCGAAAAGACATCTTTCAGGACATGGTCCTCTATCATGTCAAGTGCAGGAAGGATGAGATCCAGAACATCTTGGTGGGTTACTGTGGTGGAAGAGTTTAGCTTCTGCAGTAATGTACTCTGACGATAATATAAAATAACATTATGACCACCTCATTGTTTCTACACTTATTGTGCAGACCATATATGAGCATTTTTGGAAGTAGTTCAATAATTAAAGACTGTAGCCCTGAATAATATGTTTCTCTGCATACTTCTCTAAATATTATCATCCTTTCACCCTGTTCAGCCTCAGAAGAGCTTCTCTCTGTCTCAGACTTTACATCTACAAGGTGGGGCAGCTGGGTAGTAGTGCATAACAGATTGGACAGTGAGTGAACACAGTGTTTAAAAACTCCAGCAGCGCTGCTGTGTCTGATCCACTCGTACCAGCACAACACAGTGTCTGCAGTTTGACCCATCACCCAAATAATAATAGCTCCTGCTCTGTGGTGCTTCTATGGGCTCCTTAATGTTTAAGAACAGGGTGAAAGAAGGATAATAATGCATCAAGAATGTTACAAAGAATTGAACAGACAACTAAAATAAGTTAAGAAGAGAAACTAAAATCTAACTAAACTGTGTTCTGTGCTAGAATACACGTGAGGTGTATGGAAAGGAGCCAGACGAATGCGACGAAGAAGAACTAGAAGCGATTCTGGTAAAAGCCAATTAAAGAGTGAAAACAATTTATTATTTTATACAGCTCTGGAAAAATAGTAAGAGACCACTTAAAAATGGAAACCTCTGGAATGTAATCAGGAAGAAGATGGATGATCACAGGCCATCAAACCAAGCTAAACAGCTTGAAATTTTTGCACCAGTAGTGGCATAAAGTTATCCAAAAGCAGTGTGTAAGACTGGTGGAGGAGAACATGATGCCAAGATGCATGAAAACTGTGATTAAAAACCAGGGTTATTCCACCAAATATTGATTTCTGAACTTTATTCAATTCAATTCAATTCAATTTTATTTATATAGCGCTTTTTACAACAAAGGTTGTCACAAAGCCGCTTTACAGGAAAAACAGGTCCACGCCTCTTATGAGCAGCACCACAGAGATGCCAATTTTATGGTGACACAGTGGCAACTCCCTTTAAGAGGAAGAAACCTCTTTTTATGAATATGAACTTGTTTTCTTTGCATTATTTGAGGTCTGAAAGCTCTGCATCTTTTTTGTTATTTCAGCCATTTCTCATTTTCAGCAAATAAATGCATTAATCAACAATATTTTTATTTGGAATTTGAGAGAAATGTTGTCCGTAGTTCATAGAATAAATCAACGATGTCAATTTTACACAAACATATACATATAAATAGCTAAATCAGAGAAACTGATTCAGAAACTGAAGTTGTCTCTTAATTTTTCCAGAGCTTAATGTAAGGTGGTGAATGTGTATATCCTGAAGCTGTTTTCCTGGGTTTTGTTCGTCTGGTAGGCCGAGACACTCATAGACTCAGAGCAGTCAGAAATCTTTGAGTTTCATTTCTGTGATTTTGAGCACTCGGAGATGGACCTGGTGAAATGTGGCATTTCGATGTACTATGAGCTGGGAGTGGTGGACAAGTTTCACATTCCTCGTGAGGTGAGTTGAAGATAACAAGCTGTCTGCTCGTTTGGTTTCTGTGAGAAGCTGTGAGCTCAGAATAAGCTGAAATTCAATTGGCTAATACATAAGTTTTTTTTTTTTTAGTTTAAAATGTGGACAAAGATAAATTTAAGATGTTTTAGAGTTGTTATTCATTCAAACCATCAGATTTAAAATTTTATGTGACACTATCGCTGCTTCAGTCTCTGGTAATGTATAAGCGTCCAAGATAATATAATTGGCATTGGTTTTTCTGAATGACCCTTCCTTTCCCCATTACAGATTATTGTCTGTCAATAAAACAGAACTGGGAGTTTAGTATTCTCCTGCTAGTGTGTTAACTGTAGAAATATGCTATGGATGCCATGGTGCTAGTCCTTTTGGTTCTATAAAAATAAATTAAAAATGCCGGCCATATTGGAAACTTGAGTTCCAAATAGTGCAGTCAAGACCACAGGCTGATCCAGGCTTACCTTTTTATTTGGTAGATTGTCCCCTTTCCTTAGACCAAGTGTATCTCATAGAATTCCTTTATTATGCTATCAGCACAAATGCATAGCATATTTTTCCCTGGATTCAACCATTTAATACACTTGTGCAGTGTTTTAACAGTTAGAGTACATCTTTATCTAAGTTTGACAATACCATAACTGGGACAATATATAAGGCTAATAAGTAATAACTACTGATAATAGACCTTGTTCACTCTTAAAAAGAAATGTTGCAGTATTTACAGAAATTCCAACATTCATCAATATTTAGATTTTTGGGATTTTTAAATATCCAAGGAAAATAAAATCCATTATTATAAAAGCCAATATGTGGAAAAAAAAAGGAGGTTAAAGAGTCTTTTCTCAATAATGAATATAGGAAAATTCTTGGGATTGCATTTTTTTTAATGTACGGAATTCAGTAGTTTACTGTAGTGAGGTTTTTTTTTTTACAGGCACTGGTGAGGTTCGTATACTCACTCAGTAAAGGCTACCGAAGGATCACCTACCACAACTGGAGACATGGCTTTAATGTGGGGCAGACCATGTTCACGTTGCTCATGGTAAGGCTACACAATTATACTACAGTACACAGTTACATTATTAGCATTCGAACACAGAGTTTGTGTGGGAATCCCCCTAAACTCTTTATAGAGCATTCATACTGCAACAAGGGCAGCATCACTATTGCAGTGTTATCTTGCTGGTCACAGTTGTTGCCCAGTATGGCTAATATAGTGTTAGCAGCCTCATGCAATATTGAATGAGCAATTAGCATTAGCATGCTGGCTATCAGCCTCATTCCAAACCACTGCTGCTGCTATGTTAGCACACTGGCTACTGACCATATCCCACATTGTTAGCAGTCTTGTCCTGCATAACTATAGTGATGTTAGCACACTGGCTACCAAGGCCCTCCTATTATAGCATTAGCAAGGCACAGCTATCTACTCAGTGGATCCTAATGTTAATAAGCCCTCCCACCAAACTTTTTTTGTGTCCACAAGTACAGTTAGATATCCATGCTGGGTCTAGCCTGGTTTGTAGCCTGAGTTCCTTGTCAAATAGTGTTTCTGTGGTAAAGCCACTGGAATGGTTACCATCCGTGTTTAGTACCATTAAGGGTTCCCGCGGGGGCTTAAAAAGTCTTAAAATGTCTTCAATTAAAATCTGGGTATTAAGGTCTTAAATTGTCTTAAATTTTATTGTACATTTGTAGTTGGTATTAAATGTTCATGCGGTGCAATTTTCAAAGCTAGCTAATATTAGCAGCGAACTAGCTAATGTTACCAGGGAGAGAACTAAGGTTAGTGGAGAGCTAGCTAACATTAGCAGCGAACTAGCTAACATTACCGGGGACAGAACTAAGGCTAGCAGAGAGCTTGCTAACATTAGCGGCAAGCTAGCTAACATTAGCGGCACGATAGCTAACGTTACCAGGGAGAGAACTAAGATTAGTGGAGAGCTAGCTAACATTAGCAGCGAACTAGCTAATGTTACCAGGGAAAGAACTAAGGTTAGCAGAGAGCTAGCTAACATTAGCAGCGAGCTAGCTAATATTACCGGGGACAGAACTAAGGTTAGCAGAGAGCGTGGTAACATTAGCGGCAAGCCAGCTAACATTAGCGCCACGATAGCTAATGTTACCAGGGAGAGAACTAAGGTTAGCAGAGAGTGTTTATTTAAGTGCTCTTTGATTATTCTTTATGGTTCCTACATGCGGTTCAGAGTGTTTTTTAACCTTATGCAACTTATGTTATGTTGGTTCTGTTCTGCATCACAATGAATCAAAATTGGAAGAAAAAAATATATAAAATAAATGGGAAATGGGAAGTTTTGATTTCCAATACAATAAATTATTTTCTACCAAAGAAATTATGGTTACATTTTTGGGTCTTAAACTATATTTATGGAGGACTTAAAAAGCATTAAATTTGACTTTTACCAATTAAGTCCTGCAGTGGAAACATGGCCTTTGTAACTATGCACAAAGCAATGTTCTATGTAAATGTGCAGGTTTCAGGACACTCTATATACATATGTTTATTTCCAAATAAGCTCTTTTTTCCAGCTTAGTTTCTACACAACAAATTTGCCATTAAACTGTGTCAAAATGTATCCTTGTCAGTGTCACATACATTGTGCATGTGTATCAACTGGGGATTTAAGCTGAAACAGTGTTTAGGTATTATATATATCAATGAAAAAATGAGAAATCACATATTTTTTCCAATGTATTCTATTCTATATGGATTGTATTATTATCCTGTTACTGTAATGTAAATGATGCTGTTCCAAGAGTGAAGAATTGAAGCATTGACTCACACACAGGCTCTTGCAGTTCAATGGCAATGCATCTATGAATAGCTTCCCCGGAATCTTAGCCTAGAAACAAACAAATGACCCCGCTCGCCTGCGGTGGGGGAGACTTTGACGGATTTCTCCCATCTGTTTTGCGAACATTTCAGTGTGCTGCTGGTGTGCAGGTGATATGTACTAATATAGGACCCTCCTCCAATACATAGCCCTTAAAAAAATAGAGGGAGCGTGCCGAGCTAATAAGGCAGCCGAGCATGAAACTGCTTCTCCATGCTCCCTCATCAGTAATCACAGGGAACAAGTCGTATAAGTTAGGCCGGGTGGGGGTGTGGAGTCGGTTGGAGCGCGGGCCTTAATGAGCCGTCCTCAGCACCACTCCCAGGTGTCACTGAGCCTAATGAGCTCTCTGGAGTCAGCATGCTCCTCCACAACAGGCAGCGGTGGGGTGCGGGTGGGTCTCCTCACGCTGGCCGTCCAAGAGGCCCATTAACACCGGCTCTAACATGCTCTCAGACAGGTGACCTGAAGCGCTACTACACCGACCTGGAGGCTATGGCCATGCTCACAGCTGGACTCTGCCACGATATCGACCACCGTGGGACCAACAACCTCTACCAGATGAAGTACAATCTGCTCACAGTTGTTGTTTATGCTGCAAACCCTCACTGTCCTGCTATTCTCACAGCAGACCAGTGTGACTAAGGCATGACTGATATGAAAAGAGTATCATTAATACTGATTTTGCGGAACTAAAACTAAAACAGCATAAAACAACTCGTTAAAGGAAATTTTACATTAAGTGTTGACTAGCTAACATGAATTAATGCATTAGTCACCATGACTAAGACATGAGGTAATACATTAACAATGCTTAGGTAATGTTAAGTAAACACGGAACTACAGCAAATGACAAGAAGATAAACTAATGCAGTTGTTACTTGTTTACCTAACATTAGTAAAGTATATGATAATAAAGTATATGATTTATTGTTTATCTTCACAATTTCAATGATATTTAAAAGAAACACATACTAGGAACTATAAATGATTGTAAACGTAATGTATACAAGTGATATGGACGATATTTATTGAGATACGTATACAGAAGGAGTATAAAAATGCATGTGTAAAATGTCAGACATCTCATCATAAAGTTGTAGAGGTTCCTAATGGTGTGTTGCAAGAAACCACATTTCCTCCACACATGAATTCTGTGGTCATCTCCACCCAGACAAAAGCAGGACTTAGCACTTGCTGCCATTCTGTGTTTTTCTTGGTGGAGACAACCAACAATTCAGTGTGTGGAAGCACTGTGTTACATACAATGTGTGGATTCTTCAGTTTTTGATATGATATCAACACTCCACCCCTACATTAGTAACCCAGGCTTTCTATACTACATCTACTTCTGTTTAAAACAATAAATGTTGCCCATATTAGTCTAAACTTGTAGTAACTTATTGTTTCTGGTAACCTTTAGCTTTCTTCCGAAAAGCATTGCAATCCAACACTTCCTTCTGGATAGGGCTGCAATGATTAGTTGATATAATCGATAATGTTGATTATTATACAAATATTATTGTTGATTAATCACAGACAGAAGTGCAGTGGGAGATGGGTAAATGGCTCACTAAATATCAATACTTTCCACATTTAAACAACATCCAGGTATTTAAATGCTATTTAAATCTAATATTCAGCTGTTTCTCTCATTTTTAGAGATGGAGGACACGGCAGAAATAACTATTGACTAATCGACCAATTAAAACTAAATAGTCACCAAAATAATCATTAGTTGCAGCCTTTTTTGTGGTGCAACTCATGTTTTGATGATGAGTTTATATGAGATGTGTGTAAAAGTGTGTACAAATATTGTTCTTGACAGAACCAAATGTGTTCCTTATTTGGCATCACTTAAAGAACTCTTTGCAAAACCTCTACTTTTTTTAGAATGCATCAAATGAATGCCTAGTTTGATGTTAATTAAGCGCCCAGTTAGGTCAAAATATTAGAGTTTCTTAATATCTCATATCTCAACAAATTCCCATCATCAATCAATTCATATTGGTGTGTTCATTAATTATGCATGCCTTGGATCGTCTCATCTCTGTAATTATTTTCTTAGGTCTGGGAATCCATTGGCAAAGCTACATGGCTCCTCCATCCTCGAGAGGCACCATCTGGAGTTTGGCAAAACTCTACTGAGAGATGACGTGAGTCTGAGATTCTAGATGCTCCTCAAACTTTGAAACTGCTTATGATATTAGAATCAAAAACTTAATTTTTAAAATATCGTGTTTCAGAGGTATAGAGGGAAAAGAGCTGCTCTAGGCCATTAATCACTTTTTTTTTGTTTGTTTTTCTGTGATTTTCATTTTCCAGGCTTTGAACATCTACCAGAATCTCAATCGCCGGCAGCATGAACTCGTGATCCATTTGATGGACATAGCTATCATAGCTACAGACTTGGCCTTGTATTTCAAGTGAGCATATTGCACGCTATAGTGTGCCCATGGTTGCCAATGTTGGCTTGTGTGTGTTTTTTTTCCCCACAAATGGAGGCTATATCACCATAGAAACGGTGAGAACATTACTGGGCTGTCAGTACATGGGCACTGTGAATGATGCTGAGTTAATTATTATGTGCACCTGCAGGAAAAGGGCCATGTTTCAGAAGATTGTGGATCAATCAAAAACCTATGAGAGCTGGGACGACTGGACCAAATATATGATGCTGGAGACGACCAGGAAAGAGATTGTCATGTATGTATTGGCCTGCTGTGCACATCATTAAACTCTGATTAGCCCACATCAAAAGATACGTCAGAAAATACAGTGAAATGCTAAAACTAATGCTAGTACTGTTTGCATCATACCATATCATATTCTTAAATATAATAATGGTGGTATCAGACAGCTACAGCTACAGATTAGCTACAGTTTGCCTGCCAACAGCTGCAGGCCTCATGCTATGATCTAAAGTTGGTTCTTAATACTAAGATTTAAACGCATAATTAGTTTGAACTCAAATAAATTAAATATAATAAAGTCCGTTCTTAACTATTTTAATCATTGTCAGCATTTGTGGCCACATATACATTCAAACGGAGATCTTTGAGTTGAATCAACTTATAATAACTGAGTTTAATCTGTTGCCATTAACAGCTTCTTTTCGATTGGCTTATAGCACAATCTATTTGCATAATGAATGTGTCACCTAGTTTCTGACACTTACCATCATATATTTTGCCTGGCCTCCATGTTGTAGGCTGTAAGAGCAAGATTCACTTCCTGAGCTGTTGACTCAAATCAAAAAGGAAATACAATTTTAATTAAAGTAGAATTATTATGCAAAGTAATTGATATAACTTCAATTAAAACACATGAAGAAAAATAAGTCTAAGTCTAAATGTTAAGTTTTTACTTAACATTTCTTAAAAAATGGAGGCGACAAATTTAAGATTGTATTTACCAAAAATATGATGAGATAATACTTTATCAATATGTATTATGTTTAATGAATGATAATACATGTACAATTACTTACAAATGAACTAAGTTTTTTTCAGTCTCTATTTAAAATGTATAAATTCATCCAGTTCTGGTCATATCTTAGGGTCAACAACTCAGTCTTGATTTGGACTCTATGGATACTAAAAGCCGTAATCTTGACTGTATGGTGCAAGTTCCTGGTCAGAGATTAAGCATAGCTGTTGACTATATTTTTTTTCTTTTTAATAGCAATAGAAAATCTTTATTTTAAAATGCTTTGTCTGATCTCTGTCTGGGAAACTGACACTATATAGCCCCCTATACATGTTGGTCTTGACTTCAGCAGACTAGGTTCTAGCAGTCTGGACTCCAGCAGAAATCCAACCTTTAAATAAAAATGTAAAATATAATAATATAATGTCTTTTAGGCTTCTTTTTCTTACTGTACCTATAACACCCTTTATCATCATGCAAACTGACAACTAATCGCTGCCGATTGATTGTGGATATCAGTTATAATCGAGCAGGATAACTAACCTAATTGCTTCATGTGCATCTTATGGATCCTGTTGAATTCCAGTAGAGTCACATCGTGGTGTTGATGATGTTTCTGCAGGGCGATGATGATGACCGCCTGTGATTTGTCTGCTATTGCCAAGCCCTGGGAGATCCAGAGTAAGGTATGGTGTATAATTCCAGTGCATAATAATGTAGAGGGCCAGATTCAATGGCCCCGGCGTTGGAAGCAGGCCATGACTGCACAAAAGAAATAGCTGTGCTCCCAGGCAATATACTGTAATGAGACTCACGCTCTATTCAAATGGTAATGTGATGGTTTGTTCACACTCTGTTATTGTGTGCATTTAGGGAAAGCAGTTTTGTAGATGATTCCATACAGAATGCTATCTAAAACCGGATGCTGAAATATAGGAACAGGCTGTTTTTCCACCCATTCTGTCCTCTACGTGCTAAAAAAGTACGAGGCCGAGCTGGCGAGAATCAGATGAGAAATGCTAATGAGGGAACATGATGTTTTGCTCCAGTTGAGATGTGCGATCTCATCAGAAGATGAGCTTGTTTGAGGTCAAGCAATATTACTCCTGTCCTGTTGAGCTAATTAATTAGTTCTAGTTTGAAGTCTAGGAAGTCTGTAGGCTAATAGATTATATTGAATACTTGGGAGATCCTGAGCGTGACTTTGAGCACCAACTTCAACAGTTCAGATCATCTTAGATTGTGACGCATTTTTGAAATTCTGTGCATTTCTGAAATATTTTAAGCCAGGGCAGATTGTAGGATCAGAGCCATAGATATACATAAACTTCTGGAAGAACATGAACATGTCAAGTTGCTATAATTCACCAGGCTAGACAGAGGGTCCTATGAATTACTAGTTCCAGACTCATTCCTCATTACTCAGAAAATCAATAAAATGTGTTATTTGATCAGGGGTGCAACATTGTTGCCTAGGACTGTATATACAGAGATTTTTTTTTGGTTTTACAATCTATAATCTATTAGCAGAAGAGTGGCCATGTGGATGTCTAAATTCAGCATTATAATATTGATTATAATATTGTTGTTTATGCATTACTGTGCTCTCTCTGATGCATGATGCTTCCCGTATTGTTGTTTGCACAGCAATAGTTAAAGTGAGTTTGTGCATGAGTTTAGATCCGAATATCGTCACTGTCCAATGAAAAGCACTTATCTCCAAAACAGCAACTTTACAGGAGAGAGAAAAAAACCTTGTAAACTTTCAATGAAAGTCAATGTAAAAAAAATTTATTGCAGGTTAATTCCAGTGTTTTTCATTGGACAGCGACGATATGTGTAAAAGGTTTCACTTCAATAAAGTGATGATATAAGATTACTAAGTTATAAAATCCATTATCTGAATATGCTTCTGTTTTATTCCTTACATTAGGATTGGTTTACACATATCAAAAAATTGTACTGTAAATTGCATAATAATTTTCTTGGTGGCATTTAAAAATCAGATTAAATGAAAGAATTGACTTTAGATAGATATTACTGTCATTTGGCAATAAAATTCAAATACAGTTACATAAATATATATTATTACTGTCATGTATTGCAACTTTACTGGTGGAATTTTTTTGATTTACTAGAAAGATTTTATTCCAGATCATTTTCACACTATAAAAAAAGAAACAGACAATAACAGAGATACATGGGTTTTGCATGTCAGATGTAAAAAAATAATATGTAATTTAATTCAAGTCATAATAATTAACTTACTCTTCTTCTTCTTTTTATCATTATTATGAATATACTTATTACTATACTTTATTATACTATATTTTAACTGACTTTCTCCTCATGTTTCACTGAGAAAAAAAAAGATCATATAGAGTTTGATTACAGTTATGTGATAGCTAGCAACATCTGTGACCTCAGCCTGTGTTTTACCCTCCAGGTGGCACTGTCTGTGGCTGCGGAGTTCTGGGAGCAAGGTGACCTGGAGAGGACCGTGCTGGAGCAGCAGCCCATTGTGAGACATTCACTGTAATAATGGGTCAGAGAGACAGGGAGAAAGAGGCAGTGGTGTGAAAGAGTGAGAGAAAAAAAGAAAGAAAAGAAAAAGAGAAGAGAGAGGGAGTAAAAAAAGAGGCAAATTTCCCATGGGTCACGTAATGATGTACTGCCTATTATGTGGTGCAGTGAATCAGAAAGATGAGTCGTAGTGGCCCAGTCAGCCGAACTGTTCCCTAACTCCCCTATTTTACACAACTCTGACTCCAGATCCTTTAATGTCAACTCTTTCAAATTGCAGTCACATGGCTACTAGCTTCCTTTCATTGGGAAATCACTGAGATTTAACTTTTTTAATATTAAATATGGTTCAGTGTCACTTTCACCCAAAGCTAACTAAGCTAACAAAGCTAACTGAGTGCTGTTTGTCCTCTAGCCCATGATGGACAGGAACAAGGCAGCTGACCTGCCCAAACTGCAGTGCGGTTTCATCGATTTCGTCTGCGCCTTTGTGTACAAGGTGAGACGCCCCATCTTGCTGGACCCATGCATCACACACACACACACACATACACACTCACACAACTTCTTCTACTTAAACTCATTAAAATAATCAGAGAGAATTACAAGATTTATGTTAGAATAAATGCAGAAAATACGCTGTCTGCTACCAAACAAAAAGGTCACACCTTTTTGATAGCTTTGATTGCTTTGATGCATTCACTGTGACATTGTTTCAATAAGCTTCTGCAACTTCACCAATATTTATTTTAATCCAGTGTTGCTGGATTATTTTTTCACCAAGATCTCGCTAATTAATGATGGTAGAGTCTGACCACTGCACAAAGTCTTCTCCAGCACATCCCAAAGTTTCTCAATGAGGTTAAGGTCTGGACTCACAGTTCCAGCACCATGAATCCTGGCATTGTCATCTTGGAATTTGCCTGTGTCATCAGGGAAGAAAAAATCCATTGATGGAATAACCTGGTCTATATTCAGTATATTCAGGTAGTCAGCTGACCACATTCTTTTAGCACATACTGTTGCTGAACCTAGACCTGACCAACTGCAGCATCAACCACACATCATTTACTGAGTTACATTCAGGTGGCGACCTTTTTTTTTTTGCCAGACAGTGTATAAAAATGTGTTCCGAACCTCTTATTGAGAAAGCTCTGTATTTTTTTATCTTTACTACTCTTTTAAAAAGTGTGAAAATTGTGTAAACTATTACGTTAATACCTATTTCTGACTTATTTCTGGTATGAATTGAAAATGGAAATGGTATGAAAATTACCAAACATTTCCATACAGTTTAATCTAAACATCTCATAGAATCAAGAGTAAAAAATATTTTAAAATAAATATATAATTTCTTAGATTTTAAAAAGGTTTAATGATTAACAAATGTACATGAACATACTCAAACAGGCTGAACCATCAAAAAAATTCAACCATGGCTCTTTATTTTGACCACTTTGGCACATTGACCCCATGTTCATCACTTTTGTCACGACATTATGGATAAAAAGAAGCTATATCAGCTTCATCATTAGCTGTCTGATGAAGTTAAATATTTAGCAGTGCTGGCATAGTAAACAGCTCCTGCAGTTGTACAGAGTGGCGTGTAAAAACAGAGTAAGAGAATGTGAGCTGCATTATTCATAAAGAATTTGGTTCTCAGAAGGAGGTCGACGCCCTAATGACTCAGCAGCCGCTTCAGCTCGGGTCAGACTGAGTTGAGCCTCTCCTTTTATACTGAAGTCTGCATCTCATTTAATCTTCTTTCACAATTCTAGTTTTTGCCAACACTATTCATGGATACTTGGAAATTGTGTGTCAGATAATAAGGAGGACTGTTTAGAATACGTTTACCACCAATTTCAACATCCAGACGAATTTGTTGACCAGCTACACTCTTAAAAAATATATATATATATATATATATTTTTCAAAAGGTTATTTGAGCATTGCCATAAAAAATAAAGGGTTGCTTCCATTAAGTCCAAAATCATGGGAAAGGAAATATGATAACATGCATATATATATATATATATATATATATATATATATATATATATATATATATATATATATATATATATATATATAAACAATAATGACAATAAAAAATCTTGACCATGACTTTTGTCATGTTCCATAAAAGCTAAAGAGCACTGAGAGAAAAAAAGAGATATCTGATCTTCATCCAACTCAGTAGTATTGACAAAATTGCCTAAAACACAACCAAAAATTCTGAACATAAAAGTTTTCATTGAGAACAACAATAAAACCTCATAGTGCTAGTGAAAAAAAATGTTATCCCTTGTTTTAATGACCTAAATAGCTAATTAGAGTAAAGTATTATCACACATAGAGCATTTCTAGTTTGGAGGTGTGGACTAAAGCTAGTTTTACTAATAAAAAAATAAACTCAGACTTTTTGAGTTTTCTCCAAACAAGAAGGACATGTGTTTGTGAGCCATGCTGTGCCAAAAAGAGCTTTCAGAGTATCTACAATTATTATTAAAAATTATTGATGTACATGAACAGATAAAGATATTTAAAGATAGAGTTAATCAGTCTACAGTAGGCTACTCTGCCTAGAAGGGTCAGTCAGATATTCCAAGGGTTCATTTAGTTTTTCCACTACCACTTTGATTGTGTTCAATAAAGACCTGCAAGGTATTTCTTTTTTTTTTTTTTGGGGGGGGGGGGAGGGGGGGGTTATTGGCACATTATATGTGTCAATAACCTTGACTTCATATGTCATATTTTGTGACATATTTATGCAGAACAACATGAAATTACAAAGGTCTCTATATTTGACCTCTCTCATTGAATATGGATATAGTTTCTGCCAGAGTTACTCGTCTCTTTACAGTGACAGTTCTAACCAGTTCTGCACTGTCCACTCTGGGTGGTAATGCCTTTTATAACGTATTCCTGGTTTTTGTGACCCAATGGATTGAAGAATGTTAAATGTCCCATTCATCTGCCTCCCACTATCAGACTTCATTTAAACTCATGTCTCGATGATTCATGTCTTGCCATGTTTTGGCAATGCTAGTAGCCAGTGTTGAACCTCACTCCAAGATAACACCTCACAACTTATATAGCTGTGGACGTTCCCAAACCTCCCGAGGTAACATTTTATCAATTTACATACTGCTATTCCATGACTTGATTGATTTTTACTGTTTTAACATGATGTCTCAATTGTAACTTATAATAATTTTTTTCACTTACACTTTTATAATTTAAAGTGCCATTATCAGCTGACTATGAACTACTGCCTCCTCTAAGGATGGACTTGTTGATCACCAGACGGTGCTTTACAGCATATTAATATTCTTCTGCCCACAGTGTGAGGATCCCTGATGTAAAATTTCTTCACAAATCTCTATTACTAACATGGTTCTTCTATGGCATTTCTTAAAAAACCCTTTAAAACACCTTTATTCTTCATTCTTCTTTTATGAAGCCCCTATCAGCTCTATTACACTGATATTATTCACTCGTTCAAGAGAGAGACAGATAGAAAGAAAGATAGCAGATTCATTAACCGTGAAGGAAATTGCAAGAGTACAGCAGTAATCAAAAGCTGCATATATTAAAAAAGCAAGATACTTACAGGAGTAAAATGTGTGATTAGGGGCCGTTTACCGTATATCCTACTGTATAATTTTACTACAGATAATACATTAATAAAATTATAGACACACATACTATACTGTATGTAGTATTGACACAGTTGAGCTAATGAACAGAATAACAAAAATATATTAATAAAGAAATATTGAAGTCACTGCAGACTAAAACTGACCAATAAAAATTACGAGATTAAACCGTTCATAAAGGAGACTGCAAACAATGCACATTTTAAAAGTACTGTTCCGTAAGCTATTCTCTATACTCACAATTGCATCTTATCTGTGGGCTGCTGGAGGTAGAGTCTGGGTAAGGCTGGGCCGCATCAGGAAAAGGACTCACTAAACTTGTTTTCTTTAACGCATTCTGCCATGCCAGGTGTTCTGTCGAGCTATGCTACCCATCCATATGTACTTCCTAAAGACACTGCGCATGTACTAAACTACATTTTTTATTGTTATTTCTCGTGTTTTATTGTAATTCTGCTTTTCTAGTATTTTTTGTGCATTTAACAACCTGGACTCACTGTCAAAGTGTAATGGCAATTAATAAAAATACAAAAACAGTTTATAATAAACACTTACTAGCATAACTTTACCCTGATACAGTGATTTAGGCTATCCAAAAATAGTACATTAACTTTTACTAGAAACATGCTCTAATATTGTGCTTCTTTTGTAGCACGGGGTAGCACGGTTTGACAGGGTAGCACAACTCAACAGAACACCGGCTCGGCTTGGCTCGCCATGTGGGCGTATCCGTGACGTTATTGAATTCAAATGAAGCAACAGATGTAGTCAGTCATAAATTTATAATTTTTAATCAACCTCACTGTAATCTATAGTTCTATAAATCCATATTTTGCCATTTTCAGCTTCTCCTCCATGGTTGAAAAATGCCTTTTCTGTGTGTGTGTGAGGCTTGTGTTTGTGTGTGAAATCACAGCTTGCTGTTCGCTGATTGGCTCAACGCAGCACGGCGGCTGGATTCATTTGAAAAAAGTTGAGCTCTGCTGAACTTTTTTGCCGGAGGGCGGGGCTGCGCTCAACGTGGCGCAACCTAGCATGCACTGCGGCATGTAGCAGCTCTCTTCATTGAAATGAATAGGATGTGTTGTGCTGGTGGATGTGTCTTTCTTGCGGGCTGTCCGCATTAACACAAAAATTTTATTTCAAGTAGCCAGCCACAAAATATTTTTTTCTGTGGGCCGCAATTGTTTGAGTTTGAGACCCCTGCTATAGATCAACTTATGGACTGTCAATTTAAAACTCATTCTACTCAAGCTCATTCTCCTTAATGTTCTCCTGCAGGAGTTCTCTCGCTTCCATGTGGAGATCACACCCATGCTGGAGAGACTGCTGAACAACAGGAAAGAGTGGAACGCTCTGAAAGAAGAGCACGAGGCCAAACTGGCTATGCTTGAAGAGGCCAAGAAGGCCAAGGAGGAGGCGGCTAGTGCAAATTCAGTTGCCCAGCCAGGTGAGAACTTTCAAAATTATTCTAACTATAGCTGTGATCCAAAGTCTAAACTTCAGCCAAAGTAGGGAGGGTATTTAGAAAGACCCATGATGCGTCATTTCTCACCATTTCCATGGTGCTGTTTTTTTCCCCATCATTAGCTTTTTATTAATGTTTTTTTTTATTGTATCTAAAGCATATTATTATTAGTATCATGATCTTGGACATGTACAGTTCTCTGTAGATGTGTAAGATCTGTATAGAATGGCACAGGTAAGAGAATGGTACATGGGTGGTTTCCTGTCATATCCTTTCACAGCATGCAGGTTAAGGAACAGACAGAAATGTGAAAAGTGCTCCGTAAGCCCTTTCACTAATGGGTGCAGACCTGACACATATTTGACATTTTATATCTGAGAGACAGTGACCTTAACCTGCGTGTCCAACTAACCCCTCCCCTCTCCCCCTCTCTCCTACAGCAAGCGGCGGTGCCCCGGCCTCCCAGTCCAAGACCTGCGTGCTCAGCTAGATCTCCACTGGTCCAGTGCAGAAGCATTCCATATGCATATTTATGGAAATGTGCTCATTCATATTCAAGTCAGATTTAATTTAATTGCACATCTAGGCATTCAAAACTTCTCATTAGATTAGAAGTTGTGTAAGATATCAAACCAGTGTTTAATGTGCGTGAAATGGACTGTTCGGTTTTAGACACTGATAACACGCTGATGTATTGAACATTAGTTTATTAATGTTTAAAATTTAAAGGATATTTATATAAATGAGTATAAATACAGTACTGTGTGAAAATCTCATTAAGCACAATTTATTTATTTTTTTAGCAGAAAGATATTTTACAGAACATTAAACTCAAGCTGAGGCAGTATGTGTGTCCATCTTTTACCTTTTTTTAAGTTTAGACTTCCATCCACAGATCCTCAAACATATTCAATAATGTTGAGGTCTGGATTTCAGAGAGGTCAGTCCAAAGTCAGTCTAGTTGTTGTCTTCTCACAAAGAGAAAGATGGGCAGAAATTATAGTATTTTTTGGTCTTTATTCTTCTTTATGCAAGTTGATTATCATCTATTTAACCACAGTAGAAAGATTTGCTAAAATTATTAGCTTGAAATGGCTATTTTGAGTGGAAATTAAATAAATAAAGGTTTATAACTTTGGCACAGCACTGTTCTTTGTATGTATATATATATATATATTTTTTTTCTCTCTATATTGTATACACAGTTTGAAAATAGAAGAGTGTAGTCAGTAGAAATTATGCACTATTGCTTCAAATAAAATCTTGCTACATTAACTTACATTGGAGTACTTTGTTCCTTTTAACTGCAAATTGTATTGATACAAAAGGTTACAGAGTTTTTTAACCTACATTGTGATGATACAGAGATAATAAATTGCCAGTTTATTACATTTTGTGTCTTGTTTCTACACAACTGGCAAATTTGATCAGAAACCTGCTACTATTTAGTTCCACACTTTGTAGGTCTATAATAAAATCTCTATAAGATCATCACCTGCTGGACAATCACTGCATGGTAAACATTTCTCAGCACAGTAATGCCGGCATGGTAATGCTATATATAGGAGTGTATCTTGTATAATACTGGTGTAATAAGGTGCAGCACGGCTGAGGGTATTAAGCCTCAATGTCACTGCTGTGACAATTTGTGCTGCAACAGATGGCCTACAGTTACTGCCTGCATACTAAGTGCACCTATATGGCAAGTGTTTCTGATAAAATGGCCAGGTGAGGGTAAACACTGGATATAAGGAAAGTGTTCCTAAAAAAAATTATCAATTGACAAGTGGTGACTCTTCATTTAAAACGTGCTCAGGCGATCAGATATAACGCTGCTTTAGTACAGTGCAGGAGTGGTTGGGGATAAATAATAGGATTTAGAGTCTCTGTAAAATGCAAAATTCACCGGAGATCCTTTGTAAATCTTATACACAGAAGTGGGTAGTCCAGCTCCAGAAAGTAAAGGAGAGCTGGCCAGGCAGTTGGAACAAACTTTTTAAATTAAAATCTCAATTGTTCTTTGCTTATGGTGTTCCATAGACAAATTCTAACCATTTGTTCCTTAGCTCTGAATTACTAAACAAAGCATATAACACTGATGTTTTATTTGCACAAACAACACAGGAATTAACTGCCATCCTGTTCCTAGCGCTGTTAGTTAGCTCCTGTCTAACTGCCGATTGGCGGTCTCGAGCAAAGGTGAGCGAGGCCATGAATACATGAATACTAATTCATGGGCTGACAGGCAGTGATTTTCCTGATCGACTCGTTTTTCTGAATATTTTTTTTACTAACTACTGCAGACAAATGAGGTTGAGGAAGAGTTTCATATGCGACATGCATAAATAACTTCATCAGTGGACACAGGATGATATCAACAGGACATTGTTGGCTGAATAATTCTAATTCATGGTCTATTTTAAGTCCCGCACTGATTGTGTGGACTGTTTTGTTTAAAAACTCCAGCAGCACTGGTGTGCCTGATCCACTTGTAGCAACACACACTAAGGGTAGAAAAATACTTGCTGTTTGCCCATGTGTTCACGTAGACAACCGGCTGCGTTGTGAATGTGACTAAGAACATACTAGCCTATGTTCAACGCGTGTAACTGGAGGCTTCCACTAGAGGGCAGAACGTAGAAAGGGCTTCGGGATTTACACAGTGTAAACATGGCAAAGGGCTTCGGGATTTACACAGTGTAAACATGGCAAAGGGCTTCTGGATTTGAACGATGCAAACATGCTGGTTAGCTGCTACACGACCCCTAGCGGTTTTGTGTGTATTGCACCTCGTGTACGCGTTGCGTTTATTTTTGAAGGACGTGCACAACTCACGCTCCAAACAGACGCAGGATACACAAAGCAGCCATCTTGCATACTCGAACGTGTAATTAACAGCAAATATATCTCTATTTTTACACCTCATACACCACCAACATGCTGATCAGTGTTGCTGCAGTACTGAGAATGACCCACCAATCTAATTATAATAGCACCTGCTCTGTGGTGGTTTTCCCTGTGGGGACCTGAGCATTAAAGGACAGTATGAAAGCAGGATAAGGAAGATAATATTAAAGTATGCAGAGAATAGAGATATAGAACTACAGTCTTTAATTTAATTTTGATCCTGTATGGTCAGTGGAACTAAGATATTGGACATTGTGTGTAATAACAAGGCGGTGGTCATTGTGTTATGCTTGATTGGTGTACGTACGTGGGCGAGCTAAAAATAAACCCAACCGGTTGATGACCTTTCTCTTTCTTTCTTTCTTTCTTTGGCTCTTATTGGGGTTCACGTAAGCGAGCAGCGCTTTGTAGATTTTCTGCAACAGCAGCTCAGCCTAGAGGATGCTGCACACTCGGCTGAGCCCATGTGCGTGCTAACTGTCCCACAGGGACCGCACATAATCATCAGACAAAAGCCAGGATGATGCCCGGAGGGAAGCGGCATAATTGAGTGGGGAGGCGAGCGAGAGAGCTGACTGGCAGAGAGCGATTGGTGAAGGTGGGGATGCAATGCAGGGGAGGGGAAGGGGAGGGGGGGGGGGGTTGTGGATGTATCTACACACCATTGACGTCACCATCGTACACGCAGCCAGGGCACGTCAGCAGAGTGTGATGTCATGGCTTACTGTGGTGCCTGGAGCCTGTACCCTAGCTCACTGCTACAGAACTGCAGAGACAGGGCTATCTCGTGAACCATATGACGTCAGGACGTTCACTCGCGCACACGCAGAGCTGAGCTGCCATTGGCTCCTCACAGTGCTGCAGTGATTACATCAGAGCAGTGGGCCTTTCACCCTCCAATCCAGAGCCTGCATATTCTGCCTGGATACTGTTTTTCAACACAGCAGCCAATCAGACGTTTTCTATTTGCCCCACATTGGCCCAGCCAGAGCAGCCAGAAGAGCAATGAGGATAAGGGTGATGGTTTCAGAACAGCAGCTGCTGAGCTTTGGAGTTTAGACAATCATACAGCCACCCCCAAAATCTGCGCAATACTGTTCCATAATGCTTCTAATTCCATGAAGGATTTCAACACACTGACTCACACTTCTGTAGAGGGAACTGAACGTCCCCAGCTGCATCCAAAAAAAAAAAAAGAAGCCGATTCATCAGTTTAAAGCTCTCATATTTAGGATTTACAAACTAACGGTACCATTGAAACATGTTTTCTACATATACACACATGTTGGTTTTGCTATTTTTGTGAGGACCACCCATTCACATGAGAACCAATTCAGCTCATTTATACTACACCTACTTTAACCATGACCAAAGTAAATCATTTGACTCGTAGATTTTCTAATTAAACTATATTAAGAATAAAACATTCTTCAAAGTTGTGAAAACCAACAAAATATCCCTACAACTTAACAAATTAAGACACACCAGGGCTGTGTTTTAGTGATCTTTAGGTGAGCCATCAACCACGTAGCTTGATTTAAAGTGTCCGTTTGTCTCGTTTGCTATCATAACAGCAGGAAAAGTATGCCTTGTGCAGCAAAAAAATGTGCAAAAGTCATGTACCCACTCTCTTTACCCATTAATCATGGGTATGTTTTGGGCATATAGTGCAATAAACCAATCTGTGCATCACTTACCACTCCCTTTAAAATCCAAGTGAGCTCTGACTTTGGCGGATTGGTATTTTAGCGGCGCAGTGCTTCTGCACCTCTCATCAGAGGAAACTGATCTTCATGTTAAGGCAGTGAGCAGGTCAATCACAGGACCAGTAATGTTAGTTTATTTAGTATTGTGTTTATTGTTGATGTAAAAGTTGGGTTTGTGTACTGCTTCGTGTCCTTGTGTGTGTGTGTAACATGCAGCGTGCCCGCATTAACATGACAAGAATGAACATCTGACGGTTGACTGTTGTCAAGGTTCAAACCAGTCAGTGGCGCACCTGTGTTTTCCACCATCAAGATAGCAATACACCAGAAGTTTTCCTGAACACCTGAACTCCCGGACCACCACACCCATTGTCGTAGATATATTTCTAAGCTCTGTCGCTATTTAAGCGAAAACAGCAGAAGGTGTACAAAAAAAGACTGTTGGCAGGGTGTAAGATAGCAATGAGCATCAAAACGTACCTATGTAGCAAAACATATCAAAATGTCCATGCACACACACCGCAGTAATCTCAAAGCTTTGACCTAAAACATGACTGCTTTAGGCACCTTGACAGGCAAGTGCACATTACAAATACACACAGTCAGCATGTATTGTTCATTAGGATTTTTTTATTTTCTGGAGGCAAATCAATGTATATATGTACCTTTTACAGTATATGAGGATAATTTCTACAGTTTTATAATGTAAACAATCTCAGAAGAGAAATGTATTCAGTTTAAAAGGAAGCCATCGTCTCTCTTGTTTTTTTTTAAATATTTACATGAATTAAAATATAATTTATAACATCAGATAATTTTCCACTGTATAGATAATCTGTGAAACTAGATTTTAACAGTTCAAAAATACTTAAATGCATTTTGTCTCCATTCTCAAGACATATGAAATCACACAATACAAAAAAGAAACCCACCATTAAAAGACATCCAAGCTAAGTGGCATATAAATAAAAAAACAAAAACTCAAAATAAAACCAATATATGTAAAAATATAAAATCTTACTAGCAGTATTTACCATATACCAAAAAAACTAAAGTTAAAAAAGGGAAAAAACAAACAAATCAGTGAATTTCATAGTCATTAGATGTAAAGACGCAAAAAAACAATTTGAAAGAAATGAAACAACAAAAAGAAATCATGGATGTATGCCCTTTGACGCTGATTTAACTTCCACCAAAGACAAAGTCTCGAAGCAGCAAGACTACGACCATCACTGGCTTCATGGATACACAAAGACATCAGAGGCGCTCCGTTAGCCCAGGCTCTGGCATCGAAATGACACAAAATGGAAATTGAATTTTTCCGACATTGGTGATTATGGTATAGCAACACACAGTATAAACACGTTCCCCAATACGACGATCAGTGGGTGATTCAGTGGACGAATTCTTTCAATATTGCAATAATATACTTTGTGAACGATGAATGAGCTCATAGGGTAATTGATGTGACTTAATATATGACTTAAAGTGACTTTAAATGTTCTATGTTTTTGTTTCTTTTTGTTTCCTTCTTTAAGTTTATTACAATAACAATGAAAGTGCGACACTCAAACCCACACACACACACACACACACCAACACACACACACACACACACACACACACACACACACACACACACACACACACACACACTCACTCGTACACTCATACAAACCTCCTGTACAAACATCCCGCACAAGCGAGGAGGGCGAAGCAGGCGAAACGTGACATTCATTCGTGAGATGGATTTGATGCGGTACTGCACTTTTTCTTTTTTTCGGTACAAACATCAAATATACTTTTTGGTCATTTTTGTCTCAAGCTCGTACATTATATAGCATTATATAGCGATTGCTGAAATGAAGATGTATTGCATTTTGAAGAGGGTTCCCTTTGGAAGTTTTATTCTTATTGTTTTATTCCCCTTTCATTTGGATTAACACAGTCTGTACATTCTAAATTGCCACTGAATGCTGAAATGTATTGAAGTGCTTTCAAATGCTAAACAAAAATGGTCAGTAAGTTCTTCATAAGAAATTATATCATCTATATATATATATATATATATTTTTTTTTATCTATATATTTATCTACACAAACCCAAATACATACATTGTGTGTGGGTGTGTGTATATATATATGATATATAAATACACTCACACACATACACACACTGTGTACACCGTTCATAATATGGCTGTATTGTAAAAGTACTTAAGAAAACAGATTGGAGTTTTAAAGGACAGTAGAAGCTATTAGTAAAAGCTAGATAGCTGTATTTCCCCCCCTTTTTTAAGGCTCTCCTTGTGAGATTGGGCTGTCAGTGTATTCCTCGTTCGACCCAGTGCCGTCCGACAGTCCCACGCTTCAGCAGGTCTACAAGTGAACGCAAACACACATACACACTTACACACACTCTATCACACACTCTGCTGTCTCACACCAAAGTTCAGAAGCTTAAGTCATAGTCATTCAATGCTAATACTGCATGACAGTGCAGACGGATTCAGTCAAGTGAGTACCAGTAAAGAAAGTGGCAATACTATATAGAGTGTCAACAGAAAAACCCCCAACCTCTAGCACACTTCACTTCCTAGAGCTTAGAGTGTGGATTGCTTTGAGTCGTACAGTCCGTTCGCTTTGTATTCTGCTGTTATTCACTGTATCTAGCAGTACATGATCTCAGTTCAAGGATTTCCCCAAATAACTTTTTAAAACAACCAACGGCTTAAATAAAACCTTCCCTCTCTGAGAAAGGCTCTCTTAGATAATATGTATTGCATCGATTCTGTAAAAAAAATAATGATTACAAGTACTTTAAAACAGAAAAAGAAGAAATAAAAATATTCTGACATTTTCTAAAGGGATACTTTTTACAACAGCGTTTTTTTTTTTTTTTTTAATCCTTTTTTGATTTACGAAGCTACGTCCATATAAAATTCCCTTCTGCACCTCCCTGTATTGCTCAACCTTGCTTATCACCAGACGACTTGCATCATCATCATTATCATCATCAGGATCATCGCTTCACCTTTGCCCCAGTAGTAGACGGCCACCCGACGTGCCTGCTTTTCAACACACACGTGAACGCGTCACTCTCGTGTTTACATTAGACACAGTGCTATGTACACGTTATATACCTACATATGTTTATATATATATATATATAGATCTATATAGATTTATGTAAACCAGCACATTCTTCCACTTTAGTAGTATACATACTAAGCACAAACACTCGTTCAGGTTTTTTCAGGATCTGCGTGGGTTTTTGTTGTTGTTTTGTTTAGTTTTTTCTTTTCTCTTTTCTTTTTTCTTTTCAGATGACACACGACGCTCACTTCGGCGTGCAGATCAGTGTCCGGTGCCCTAGGAGGGTAGGCCGAGAAGGCACGTCCCGACTGGGTCAGCCTTAACGTTAAATAAGGCGTATTGTACTTAGTGTGCGCTTGAAGAAAGTCAAAAGGAGGGAGGATTTCAGTGATGTAAACATTCAGTTTCCTGGTGTGTTGCTGGGGAGGCGATTCGGACAAAATAGATAGGGGATAGGCAGGGATAATGCATAAGAAAACACATACACACATACGCGCACACATACATACATACAAACATACATACATACGCACACTTGCGAAAAAAGCACACATCTCCACTGTACAGGATCCACAGGCTAAAGCAAACGCCCCCATAAGAAAAACAAGCCAAGGCTAGAGCGAAAAGACTTCAACTCCCAGCACGCTTCGGGGGACCAAGCCCGACCTCGGACCCAACAAAAGACAGAGACAGCACACTCAGGTACACGAGGATATACTTGTAGACTGCAAAAAACACACAGAGAACAATCAGAGTTTGATACTACGAGGCAAGAGCTAGAAAAACCCGCAGACGCTCCCCTATTAGAACAGGAGGGAGTAGAAAAACTGAGAGCGAGAGAGATAAAGTTTGTGAGAGAGGGAGATGTAAACAAGGTAGAGATACGGCGGTACCTCTCGGGAGATTGAGCTTTGGAAATATCGTCCCCCCAGATTCCCACCGCCCTTCTCTCAAGCACTAGCGCTAGCAACGCTATCCGCCTAGACGCAAAAAGTGTCACTCATAGACGCTATCTCAATGGGTTTTGCTGCTGGATGATGCAAACTACACTGCAAAAATCTCTGAAACCAAGACAGATCGACAGGGCAGACTACATTCAGATCTGTGAGCGATACATTCCACTCAGAAACAACAGAGGAGATCCTTCCACTAGACTTTCAGATAAAACCGATGGTCAACTTGAAGGTTGCTTCTAAGGTCCTTCTAAACAGGACGGCGTGCATCCAAGTGCATTCTATTCAGATCAAACCCCAAACACTATCTATCTACGTTTGAGATTATTATTAAAGAAGGAAGAGGGATAGTTATGAATAGTGCAGCTAAACTGGTTGGACCTAGGGGCTTTATGACATGTTAATCTGTGGCAGCCAGCAGCAGAACCCAGTCAGAAGAGGGAGGGGAGAGCGAGAAACCACAAGCTACTACCTCGTTTGAGTGCATAGATGAAATAAGGAAGCACTAAAATTACAAAAAAAAAGACAAGATTTCTTTCTCCTTTCCTTTTCGATTTGTAAACTCTGTGTTTTTCGGTATTTTTTGTGTTTTTAAGCAGTTTTTTTCTTGTTATTGTAACACATACAGCTGAACATCCACAAAGATTTACTAATAATTATTGTTTATATAGTTGTACGACAAAAAAACGGCGAAAAGTTGCGCATTTCCACCGAGAAAAACTGACAAAGGGTTTTACAAAAAAGAAAAATAAATAAAAAAAAAAACAACACACACACACACATACACACATCACGGCGACCAAACGGAGAAAGAAAGATAGAGAGAGAGAGACAGAGCGAGGGTTTGCTACAGAAGCCCGGGCTGCTCGGAGTCAGCGGCAGCCGCCTTGTGAACACACACACGCGTGCGCGCGAGGGTGAGGGTGAGGGGGTTCACCGCTCCTCGCGGCTCTTTCTCGTCGTTGTTTCATTTCTGAATTCCATCCTCACACCCCAGCGGCCTTCTGTCCTCAGTAAGAAGAGACGAGGTCCTTTATTCTTTAAACTGATTCCAATGTTCAAAATGTAAACATGAGGTGCAGTCTCTGCTGAGGTGTTGAGGCTCTGCGGGACAGGGCGCTAGCTGTAAGGCGTGTCAGCGATGCAGACTCCTCTGAGCCTCTTTCAGAAGAGTATCAAAGTCCAGAGCGTCGTACTTGCTCTTCACTGGGCCCGGTCCTGCCTCATCTAAACACACAAACACAGAGCAGTCAGTCACGGCCACAGTGTAGAGAGTGTAGTGTATGAAGCTACTTTATTATTATTATTATTAGCAGTAGTAGTATAAAAAATTGTTTTAAAATGTAAATTCATTTAGAAAACAGCTCTATGCAGGAATGTGATGAACTGGGATTGTATCGCTCAAGAACAGCACATTTTTTTAATATTCTTACTTTAATGAAACATATGGCTAAAGGCCGAATACCAAGTTTCCCAACACATTGATTTGTAGGTTTTCATTCCTTCTACCCTTTTTTATTATTGAATATATTCAATAGTCTAAATGTATTTTTAGGGAAAAAAGCAACAACAAAACCACAATTTAAAAAGCATTAATTAAAACACTTAAGCTTTCTGATATCCCAGCAGTCAACACATTTACCTCAGCATGACTATTCTAATCCTAAATATACCTCAGTAGTGCTACAGAGACAGATGTAATTAATCATGTTTAACTAATGTTTAAAGTCCAGTATAAAAATTATTGTAGTAAGGATTGATCTGCTGCTACTGATGCACTGCTCTTTTTTTTTTTTTACTATACCAAAGAGACCTAATCCCTACCTCTGCTGGTGTCAGGCTGTAAGTAAAAGTAATTACATTTGCTTATGTAATTAATAATTTACAAAAATATGGAAATATAACAGCTAAGTCTAAATGCTAAATATTTTTACAGACAACAGTATGTGTTAGCTTCATCTCCTGCCTCATCATCAGCAGTGTTTGCCTGTTCTGTGCTCTTACCCAGGTCTATGTAGCGCTTTCTGCCGAACCTCCGGCCTCCGTTCCCTGCATGCTGACCCACAGAGTCCCGCCTGTGCTTCGGACTCAGCTCGTTCTGCCTGAAAGTGATGACTCCGCAGCGCTCTCTACAAACACACACACAAACAGATACACACTGATTAGCTTTCTAGGTTTCTGTGCAGCTTCTGGTTACTGGAACAGAAGAAAGTGGGCAGGATCTGAACATACTCATTCTTGACGAGCACTTGGCAGTCCTCAGGGTCGCCAAAAGCCTCGAAGCGCTTGCGCAGCATGGCCTGTGTGACGCTGCTCGGCAAGTTGTGAATGTAGAACACTTGGCACTTGTCCTGCAGAACCAAAAGCATTTACAACTGTTAGATCAAGCGTGAACAACAGAACTGATCTTTAAAACACATCAGATAGTAGGCTGGACTTTAAGATATGCCTCCTCAGATCTCTACCTACCACATCCTCTTGTCCAGGTTTAGTGTTATTCCTCTGCTTGTCTCGGTGGCACGTCTCAGAGCTCTCACAGCTGCAGAGGGTAAAACGGAGAAATGGAATTAGACATAGCGAAGGGCAATCGTACTGAATTTCAGTAACAGTGATGAATGCCAGTAACAGGAGTAAAAATTCCAGTAACAGGAATGAGTGCCATTATCAGGAGTGATGTTTTTGTCATAAGTATACATTTTTTGAACATGCAGTCAATCATTTCTTTACAATAAAGACTTTCTTGAGAGAAAATCAAAGAAATTAGTAGACTAGATTTTTAAAATATGCTTTTTAAATGTCGCATAAGTTTTGTAACCATAGTCAGCTTAGAAACCTTGTAAAAAATAAGTGAATCTGCCTGAGTTTGAACGGTACATGTTTTTTAATAGTTAAGTATATGTGTTATTAGATTTAAAGTTGAAAAAAGAGAAAAAAAAATAGGTTTAAGAACTCAGAGTAACCTATTGTATTTAAAAAAATAATAATAAAAATATAATAAAAATGACAATTAAATGATTCAGGTTCAAATATGAGGAGAGCTGGAGTATCTGAGTACCTGAGGGTGAGCTGGTGGCAGGGTGAGGGTGGATGGCAGGAGCTGGGTGACTGGGCGTCTGCCTCTGTAGTCGGGGAGCAGGCGGGTGAAGGTTGACCCGTCTCCTCTGGGTGGGGTGGGGATAAGGCTGTGGGTGAGTCAGCCTGCAGCTCCTCGCTCTTCCTCTCTGATCTGTCCTCCTGCCTGTTCTTCACCTCCTCCCCTCCGTCCTGAGCCTCCGCAGGCCTCCTGCAGCCGTGCCCCAGGTTCAGCAGGCAGTAGTCGTGGTCCCCATAGGCGCGCTTGGACTCGCCCTCGCCCGCCTGGCCCATGCGCCTCAGCTGCGCGTACAGCTCCGTCTGCTCGGGAAGTTTGCGTAGATGCGCCCGCGTGGGGCACAGGCCTTTGCTGGGCAGTTCGGGTTTACCCTCGGGTTTGAAGAGCTCCTCTTCCACGGGCTTGTGGGGGGGTGTGGTGGGGGGAGTGAGTCCTGGAAGACAGAACATTCACATTAACCACCTACACTTAAACATAATGGACATTAAGCAAAGTAGTTGTTAATATATACAGCTCTGGAACAAAATAAGAGGCCACTTAAAATGATGAGTTTCTTTGATTTTACCAAATTGAAAACCTCTGGAATATAATCATGAGGAAGATGGATGATCACAAGCCATCAAACCAAGCGGAACTGCTTGAATGTTTGCACCAGGAGTGGCATAGAGTTATCTAAAAGCAGTGTGTAAGACTGGTGGAGGAGAACATGCAAAGATGCATGAAATCTGTGATTAAAAAACAGGGTTATTCCACCAAACATTGATTACTGAACTCTTAAACGAATATGAATTAGGAATATGAATATATGAATATAAACTTGTTTTCTTTGCAATACTTGAGGTCTGAAAGCTCTGCATCTTTTTATATTTTAGCCATTTCCCATGTTCTGCAAATAAATGCAATAAAATGATCATATTTTTATTGGAGCTTGGGGGAAATGTTATTCGTACAATAAAACAATTATGTTGATTTTAAATATATACCTATAAATAGCAAAATCAAAGAAACTGATTCAGAAACTGAAGTAGTCTCTTGTTAGAGCAAACCCTTGCATCTTCAAAAGAAAGAAGATAAAACAAACAAACCTTCAACTTTAATGCAAGTTAACATAATGCCTTACTTTTCAGCTCAATTACATTAAAGCTAGAGATGATATTTCAGTTTAAGTGGATATCTGTATCATGCTGTTATCAGCAGAAAATCCTGGATATCTGAGCAGATAAAAATAACGAATCGGATGCAATGTAGAAACAGCACCCATTGATACTGTGAAATGTGATCTTGTTAGCTCTCAGTTTCTTCCTGTGGGGTGGCACAGTGTTTAAGCAGTCTGTGCATGATAGCCTACTGTCGTATCATCATCATCGGAACAGAGAGAGACATAATCCCTAATTAAAACTATTATTATAATCGTTTAAAATACAAATTACTCAGTAATTACAGAGGCCATATCTGTATAACATACAGTATTGAGTTTAAGGCACCTAAGCACATTTTTCCACACCAACATATTATTTGAACAGATGCAAATAAATATGAATATAGTAAAAACTAACAAGAGTATAATTTTTGAAGAAAGTAGAGCTTGTGAGCTAGTCTAAAATTTTATTCCAAATCTCTCTTGAATTCCTTTAACAGCTCAATCAGCAGCTTTAACATTGTTTAACACTGCTTTACCGAAGCAGGTAAACTATTATTAGAAATAAACTATAATAAATAATGCTAGACTCTCATAATGTGCGCTTTGAAACCATTTTAATGAACACACTGATGTAAAATCACTTCTTTTATATGGATGTTATCAAATAAACTAATGCTAATAAACACTTACTGCTCAGATTAGAAGCTTTGTAATGTACAGCTCTAGAAAAAAATAAGAAACCACTTAAAAATTATATGGTTTTTGATTTTACCAAATTGAAAACCTTGAATATAATCAAGAGGAAGATGGATGATCACAAGCCATCAAACCAAACTGAACTGCTTGAATTTTTGCACCAGGACTGACAAAGTTATCCAAAAGCAGCGTGTGAGACTGGTGGAGGAGAACATGCCAAGCTGCATGAAAACTGGGATTAACAACCAGGGTTATTCCACCAAATATTGATTTCTGAACTCTTGAATATGAACTTGTTTTCTTTGCATTGTTTAAGTTCTGAAAGCTCTGCATCTTTTTTTGTTATTTCAGTCATTTCTCATTTACTGCAAATAAATGCTCTAAATGAGAATATTTGTATTTGGAATTTGGGAGAAATGCTGTTCATAGTTTATAGAATAAAACAACAATATTAATTTTACTCAAAAATAAACCTATAATAGCAAAATCAGAGAAATTGATTCAGAAACTGAAGTGGCCTCTTATTTTTTTCCAGAGCTGTATTTTACAATGTTTGCAGGTGCCTAAAACCTTTACACAGTACTGCACACTGACAATTACATGCAAAGCCTACAGGTACTTAATAAATGTAAATGTCATGCCCTGAAACAGGCCAGCTAATTGAGAGTCAGTCATGTAACAGAATGCTCTGCTTCATTATTCATTTAGTTTGCTATCTATCTTCCACAGCACATGCCTAATCCTACATGCGTACATGGCATCCCCCCCCCCAGCATGCTTTTGAACTCTGAGTGGTCGAGACGAGTGGTGAAGTCTCCCTAATGTCACGACGGTTCGAGCCCCACTGACTGAGAGCTTGACATTACCTGCTGTGCCACACAGCTCCACGCAGAGAGTCTGCTCAAAGGGCCTGCTGGCGTACTGGGTGTCTCTGATCATGACAAAAAAACAGAAAGAGAGACGATGCAGAGTCAACATCAAGGCTTTTAAAAGAGAGAGACAGAGAGAGATAAAGTCTGAACAGCTGACTCATTAGATAAATGCTGTCAGCCTCAGTGACTGAAGAGCTCCATGTTTGGAAAGTGTTCAGTAACACCAAATTTACTTATCACCAGATCTGAACTCCACATTACTGGCTATGGCTCACAACAATACACTATAATTAGCAAAACAAACTGGCTCTGCGTTATTTATAGACCAGTGTTACCATGAGAGGCCAGTGGAACGCTGGATATTAAAGCAGTAGTATCACTACAAGCCTCTCAGAAGTCATTTGGGAAAGGTCCGGGTGCATTATAAGGCACTGAGCCTGGACTGCCTCCAGTTTTAACACTGTAAATTAGGAGAGAGGGGGACACACACCCTGTGGATTTGGGAGTCAGCGGCAGACAGAGGCAGGGGCGTTTCTCTGCAATAAGAACAGAAAGAGAAAAATCACCAACATGGTCAGAGATCATCACACATTAACAAACAGTTCAATACACACACACTTTATAAAACACTGTTTTTCTTCTATATACTGTAGAGTACAGCTGCTCTTAATTCTAGTCCTGAGAGCACTTCAAATAAAATAACTTACAAAAGGTAAAGAGCATATCTGAAGGGAGAAACGGTTGAAATATGTTTATATGTTTAAGTCTCTGTAGAAAATATGAACTTGTTTTTATTAAGAAAATGATAAAACATGAGCTGTGTGATTTAACTAGGGGTGCTGAAACCTTTGCATAGTATCATCCATGAAGAACTATTAAACAATCCAAAGAGCATGCTATCAAGTGTTCGTTACGTATTTTTTGCACTATAAGGCACACTTAAAATCCTTTAATTTTCCCAAAAATTGACAGTGCGGCTTATGCTGGAAAGTACTGGACATCTAGACATAATGTAAATAAACAGAAGCGCTTTACTCGCACAAATACAGTTCTCAACACAGAATGTTTTAAGAATTACAGTTTTTGTCACCCCCCCCAATGGATTATTAATAGAATGTGTGCTAAATAGAAACAAGTAATTTCTCGTTGGACATAAACAGTGCTTTAGGACTTATTTTTTTTATATTACAATTATTGGTTCTCAATATATTTGGCCAGATCTTTTAAACTCCTTAATTGAACATAAATTAATTTAAAAAATACGATATTCACACTCAAACTAACAACATTTTTCTACTTTTCCAGGAATTATTTCTACTCAATGTTGGAATGCTGTTGCATAGATTTGATTCCTTTCCTACAACCCATTCCAAATATATTCAAGGGTGCTCCATTACTCCAGAGAACATTTTGACACTCAAGATTTCAATGCCAGAGGGATTTACACCACTTACTATTGCACATAGTGACCTTGGGCTTGCTCCAGAGCATCAAGTCTCATTGATAACGTATTTATGTAGAGGTTAAATGACTATGTGTTTGATGAAACAGATTTTATATGAATTTGTGTACAATAAACAGTCCAATTTAGTTACAACAGTATTCGGTTGAGCATATCTGCTCTTGAAAGCTAAAGGTTCCTATTAAATCCTTCTTAACCTGGACACATGTTTAAAGTGTCCTCTCACCGTCACTGCAGCAGGATTTAGGGGTTTCAGTGCTCTTCTCTGGGTTCTTCTTCTGGGTGCTGTCTTCAGCAGGACACACAGGAGCGGGAGGGTTTTTGGTCGAGCCCCCCTCGTCCTCGCTGGAGTGTCCAGTGGACTCTGGGCGACTCGGTCGCGGCTTTTTGGCGTAGCGGCTGGGGAAGGAAGCTAGGCGGCGGGATCGGCGAACGGAAAAAGAACCCTCCTCTTCGGGCTCGGGGCTTTTGGGCCGTTTGGCGGCAGTCTGTGAGCCCTCGCTGCTGGACTCTTTGGGCTCGGCTTTGGGCCGCTGGTACGCTGCTGCGGCCGCCCCTCTGCTGTGGCTGTAGGGGGGGCTGTGCAGTCTGTAAGGCTTGCTCACGTCAAAGGAGGTCATGGCCTCCAGCAGCTCCTTGAGCAGCGAATGGGTTTTGATTTCCCTCTTGCGGGCGAAAGGGTTTCTGGGCTTGGTTGCGCTGCTACTGGCTGCAGGTGTGGCGCACTGGGCAGCAGGTTTGGGGGTATTTAAGGGTCCATTGCGAGGGGCCGGAGGATTGTCGGCCTTGGCCCTGCGCGCCTCGCGCTCTCTGCGGTCCCAGCTGGCCTGTTTGCGTGTGGGCAGACAGTACGTGTGCATATATTTGATCAGCTCCACCACGGAGTGAAGCTCCTTCTCAGAGGTGAACTGGGGCTTGGGAGGCTCGGAGCACGCGGGGCTCTCCACCTCACTGCCGGATCCAGATTCAACTTCTTCCTCTTCTTCCTCCTCCTCCGACTCACTGTCCTCTTCCTCGTCTTCCTCTTCCTCATCCTCGTCTTCCTCCGTGTCTGCTGAGGGGGCTTCTTCGGCCTCAGCCTCCTTGGTGGTGGTGAGGTGGCGGTGCAGTTCAGTGCAGAGGCGGCCTGCAGGCCTCACCACTCGTGGCTTTCTCTCTGCCGGACACATCCTCTCACTCTGCAGAAACAAAAGAACGGAAATAGGCTAGATTAGATCTGAGGATATAAAAGTAACCAGCTATGGTATTGACCTGAAACTCAATGCTTTATAATCTCTAACTTATTAGAATTAGAATTATGCCCGAATCACTAAACACTGTTATAAACTATGTATGGTAAGCAGTTCAGAGTGAGGAACGGAAACCAGGACAGATCCTTGGAGTTTGAGGGGTTAATGCAATTAACCTTTTAAAACAGGATGCACTGCCACGCTTTTGTCCTTTAACTTAAATAACTTAACCAATTAAAATATGAAGAAAGTCTATGCTATACCAGAGAAAATTGCCTTTCTTACAATGCTTATTATTGCAGCACGAGAAGCACATTCTCTAGGTGAAATTTATGCATTTGTACTTGTATTGAGTGTACTTTTAGGCTTGGCAAATAAATAGTCTATAATTTATTTCTATATCTTGCAAAAAAAAAAAAAATCTAACAGTAATTCTGGTAGAACACACTCCGTACCAAATAAGTAGATATGAGATGTCAGATTGCCATTCAATTCAGAAGGAATAGAAAGATTACCAGGAAATCTTGGTCATATTTTTTGAGCTACAAATCCAGAAGTATTTCCTTGTGTAACACAACATGCCAGACTCCACAGAATAAAGTTGTAGAGGTTTCTAATTGTGTCCTGCAATAATCCACCCCATGCAGTTTAAATATTTTCATGTACTTCCTACAGATTTTGCAGTAGGGTTGGAGCGTTGATGGCGCACCTAATAGCATACCGCACATTTATTCAGGCATGGTTGGGCAACGAAGCTGGTCATAGCATCTGTGCAGCAGTATGCGGATGAGCACTGTCCTGCTGGAATAGCTCATCACAAGTACTGTAAATGTTGTATTAAATGTGATTTAGCTTTGTACAAAATTGCATCCAATACCATAACACCATGCCTTTTGGGTAGTTCACAACAGACCTTTGGTCTTGGCTCTGACCATGGTCTCCTTTGTGTTATATGTGAACAGAGAATACTTTTCTTGTCTGTATATTAAGGGTCTTTCACCTCAGAACAGCTTTATATTACAAAAACCCAGCTTACCTCGGCTGCAGCCTATGCTTAGAAACTAAGTTTCAAAGTGTGTGTTACACTAACTTTGTCGGCAACTTAGAACCCCAACTCTTCCTCTCTGTCTCCAAACCATCAAAATAATTCAATTTCACACACAGAGTTATTCTGCAACCCAAGTGGTGTCTGCATCGCTGTGAAATTACAGTGATGGATGTGCTAAGGTTGGGAGCAGAATATGAAGAACTGGATGGTGAATCAGGCTTTATGTAAGCTCCTGCTTTGAGGCAGGGTTGCCCTTTAGCCCGCTGGGGGCCGTGGCTTTGCTGTGACAGATGGCCACAGTCAGCGCTTAATGCCGAGCTCGCCTTGGCCACGCTACAATATGAATACGGTAAGAAGCGGGGACGCTGTGTGACATTCTGCTGCTATCTCTAAAACCCATGTTCCACAGCTCAATCAGCTTCAGACGGTGCAGGGTGGTGGCATTATGCAGCTGTGGGAGATGCGTGATGTGCTAGACACTTTGCACTACGAAGGAATCAACCGTCAGGAATGAAACTTGGTGGGTATTCATGTCAGAGAAAATTACAGGCTGAATTACCTACTGTTTTTTGCTGAACTCCGAGGTCGAAAGGTCATTTTAGTCCTGTCCGGATGCACATCTCTGAGTTTCGTCACTTGGCGTTTAATAAAATAGCTATTCGTGCACTGCTACAAACTGTAATTAGACTTTGGGTGCGCGTTTCCACGGAGATCTACGTAAATACAACAGTGAGTGGAAATGGAGGAGCTACTGTGACTGAGAAAGTCTCACCAAAAAACTCACTGGTCCTCCTGATTTGTCAACTGCAGTCCGGATGCAAGAGTTTAATCACTGAGAAGAAGTGTGAAATATTTTTTTAATGCTCATCCACGCAATGCTACAATCTCAAAAACTTGCCTTGTAAACTTAGATACTATGCCATGGCCAGCTGCATAACCAGACCTATCCCTCCCTGATCGCAAATGTGTATGATGCTACTAGACATGCTATCAACACTCAATCATCCCCCCTACCACAAATCTGCAGGAACTGTGTGAGAATATTCAAGCTGCATGAGACCAGAACAGAATGTTGCGTTATATGCATGCATTACCCATTACTTCTTTATGTGTAGCTCAATAAATATGACCGAGAGTTTTTTCCATATCAGTCTCCATGTTTAATTATTCATTGCTGCTGGTAACCTCCATCTTCCTTTTGAATAGTATTGCAATACATCAATTCTTTCTTGATGCAACATTTTTTACAACCATTGTTTGTAATGAAAGTCTTCTACTGCAGGAAATTTCATGCAAGGGTTTCATGTGGTTTCCATTGACTAAAGTGAAATGCCTACAGTACATGATGGTGGCCCTATGATTACAGCAAAGTTTGAAGAGTCTAATAATGTAGTAAATCGATATGCTGAGTATAGAGTAATAGACTTATCGATTCATGTATTAATTATTTATTTCAGCCCAACTGCTCACCTTCTGGACAGGCCGGGCAGGCTTGTAGTGCTGTGTCTTGCGGAGCGCAGTGCTCTCTCTGTGTGAGTCCAGACCCACAGGCACATTTGGGGGGGACAGAAGGAGCTTTTTCAGCTGTGGAGTGAAGGAGAGAGAGTGAAGGAGAGAAAGAGAGAGAGAGAGAGAGAGAGAGAGAGGAAGAGAGCAGAATAGAGAGAGAAGGGGAAAACTAATTAGCAGGCATGCCACTTGGTACATCCACGCAACACAACATCAACACATGGAGTGTTCACTGCCTGATTCCTGCCAAACAAGCCCGGCATCATACACACACACAGCATCGAAATGCGAGGAGGCACGGAGGAGGGGAAATGATATCAAACAGCAATGTTAATGCCTAGCTCCACTGGGCATCCAGCGTGTTTGAGCTGCTGTGTGTTGGTGGAATTTTGATGTTAGTTTTTTTTTTTTCTTCTTCACGTATTTCATCACAGAAACATAACACTGCATATGAATCAACAGCTGACACAAATCTGAGTCCGCTCCCGGCAGCAATCCCCTCCGAGCAGGCCTTGCGTGCGAGCGGGAGGGAGGAGGAAACACAGGGGAGAGGGGTGGAACGCAGGTTAACGACCGCACGCTTTATGAATGGGTATCACCCCTTAGGATCGGGGATGCTGCAAACTACCCCCCACCCTGCCCCCCTATACTGCCCGTATACTTGCTCTAGTCAGAGTTGTGGCAGATAACGTGCCAGTTTGGCAGCTCTGCCTGCGATGCCTCTCGCTCTCAGGGCCCATTGAAAGAACTAAAGAGGCACCAGAGGCTTCCAGCTCGCCATACAAAACGCTACCGGCGTGCCACAGCCATCTATGCCATGAAAACATGTGCCCGGCTCCCTCCCTCCCAACGCTGCCCCCCGATCCTCAATGCACCCCTTGTTCCCAAAACTGAGGCTGGCCTCATTGAAGGGGTCGAGCCTCAGTTACGGCTCAGGCCAGCAGAGGGTGCTCTGAATCACACTGAGAGGAAACAGAGAGGAAAGCTCCATTAGTAGTCAGACAGTGCATCAGTAGTCCCCCCCCATCGTTTCAATACTATTCCAATTACATTTTTTTTTCTTTAATGTGGTTTAAAAACCTTTCAGTTGCTTTGACACACCCACTTCAGTTTTGGAAATGTTTCTTTAAATAATATAATATATTATTAACGAAAGACTAAATTTACAATCCAATGAGTTACATATGCTATAGCTATATGAACCAACACAAGTGCTATCTGAAGTTATGTTGGAAGCTGTTATAGGGGAGCATAAGTTTTGCATTTTTATAACACTCCCAGAAATAATTCTCAGAATTTCAGCATAAAAATCTGCAAAGAAATCATTAAAAAAAAGAAGAGTATAGATAGTATCCATATCATTACAACCAATATTAAAATGTTGAACACAGACCAAGGTACATACTGTATATTTTGCATTAATTTAATAATAATAAGTGTAATAATACAGCTTGCAGAAAAAATCTAATCCAAGCAACATTTAATAACAACAATACACTAAACTGCTGTGTATTGTGCTGGATTCAAACCTTTCGGTTTTGACCTTTTTATGCCACTCAGAACAACAATGGTGTTGCCAATATGATGACAAACCTTTGTAATCTATGCGTCTCTTTAAGACATTGATGAAAGCATTTTTTTAGATCAGTTTAAGAACAGCATCTCTCTCCATTCAGCTTCTCTTACTTAAGATACTTTGCTCCGATTTCCATCCTGTAATTTAGTCCAATTTTGCTCAGGACCAAATCGTGGCGGTGGCCAAGGTAGCAGGCATTGAGTTAGCTGCTTTCATTGAGGCAACAATAAGGCTATTGTAACCTTCAACAAAGCCAGTCCTCTTTAGGCCTTTTAATAAAGTCTGAATCCAGCGGTTGATTTGGACTCCTGCTTTGAGAAATTAAAGCCTTTATTCTGGCCTCAATGAAACGAGAGGCAATAAAGAAGCAGAATGCAGCAGGTATTGGACTGTGAGATCATAATTCATTTAATGGACTGAAAAAGATGTCTTAATGTTGCTCGGCAGAGTGTAACATCATGCTGATTCAAACACAGAAATGGAACAGGAACAAAATGGGTCCAGAGAGCTTCTTAATGCACTCAAAGCAGACAGGCAGGCTGAGGTAGACTGTAGGGAGAAGAAGAAATATATATATATTTTTTTCCTAGTAGTGTTTTTACAGGAAGGACAATGGAGACTCTCAAGAACAGGTGCGAGGACTGCAGAATGAATGAGAGACTGGACAGGGGAGAAAGAGTGAGGAAGAATAAAAAAAAAAAAGAATGGAAAAAAGTGTAGGGTTGCATGATATTGATACTAGTGGACAATATATTAATTTACAATTTGCTGACAAGGGGGGAAATAACCCAGTATCCTTGTTTAGATGTTATCAATACAGTCAAAACAACTCCTCATTACTGTTAGTATATATTTTTAGCTCATAGATTATATGCTCATATTATATGCTTTTTAGCTCATATATTATGTACAGTATATTTAGGCACTAGTGCTAGGCATATATACACACAGACTTACCATAATGGTATGGCGGTATAAAAGCGTGTATAATCATACTGTTACCTCACTGGAAAAAACAAGAGTTAAATCAAGAGGAAGATGGATGACCACAAGCCATCAAACCAAGCTGAACTGCTTGAAGTTTTGCACCAGGAGTAAAAGCATAAAGTTATCCAAAAGCAGTGTGTAAGACTGGTGGAAGAGAACATGCCAAGATGCCTGAAAACTGTGAATAAAAACTAGGGTTATTCCACCAAATATTGATTTCTGAACTTTATGAATATTAACTTGTTTTCTTTGCATTATTTGAGATTAAAAAGCTCTGCATCTTTTTTGTTATTTCAGCCATTTCTCATTTTCTGCAAATAGATGCTCTAAATGATAATATTTTTATTTGGAATTTGGGAGAAATGTTGTCTGTAGTTCATAGAATAAAACAACAATGTTCATTTTACTCAAACATATACCTATAAATAGCAAAATCAGAGAAACTGATTCAGAAACTGGAGTGGTCCCAATTTTTTCCAGAGTTGTATAATATATTATAATATATTACATATAATTATAATACAATTTAGAGTAAGATTAACATTATACAAAAAGGTAAGAAACAGCATAAAGGGAGATACAAGGTTTTTGAACCTGTCTTGTCATAGTGGTGAGGTGTGGATCGCCATAGTGTGTCTCACTTCGCTTTACCAGCTGCTAACATGCTATAACATATATTTGATTCAAACTTCATCAATCAATATAGACTAGATATGCCCCCATGTGGAAGACTGAAGGTTTGATTTCCTGTCTTTTTTGTTTACCTACATGTTTAAAATCTAAAAAACACAACTGTCATGTAATTTTATCTATAGTATTACATATAATATAGCGCCCATATAATCAATCAATGACACATCTGGGCTGTCTTGCTCTTAATGCTCTTCGTATATCATTTTCTAAAATGATATAATGACCAGTTATCTGTCCAGAAACTCTATATCGTGCATCCCTAACAGAGAAAACTGAGAAATCTAAGAAAACAGAGAAAGGAGAAATAGAAGAGGTGAGAAGAAAGATGAGAAGGCAGATGTACAGACTATAGGACTACAGCAGTAAGAAGTTGTGGCTGTGGCTCCGACTCCCCGCCTGTGGAGAGTATTCTTATTAGAGCGGTTGCTAAAGAGAATTGAAAAGCCCAAAATGAGAAAAATTCAGACCTGTTTTTGCCTATCATACCCATGCTGAGGGGTAGTCAGAGGCCCATCCAAATCCACCTTAAACAGGAAGGAAGGGTTCTTACTAGAGACGTGTCTTCAGTCTCTGGGCTCAACGAGCCTGGGAAAGGCTCACTGTCCAATGGGAGGTCATCTTCCTCCTCCGCCTCTTCCTCCTCATCATCGGGGTCTTCCCCCAGCGAGGGGAACACAGACAGCCCCCCTACCCCATCCTCCACTATGCCGTCCAGGCTGTCTGTGAGTGCAGCGAGCAGTGCCGCATTCTCCTCTTCTATCTGTAGGGGGCAGAAGAGACAGGGCAGATATAAAACACGTGCTGCTGCTGGTGGTGGTGGTGACCTCTAACTCTAAACTGAAGATCCACGGAGACTCGTCCATCTGCACATTCCACTCAGGGGAGACTGCGGCAGATATCGTATCACCATCGACCGGATCAATCCGAAAAAAAAAAAAAAATCCTCTTATGTATGTAGCTACTCATAACTCCCACACAGACATGCCCAGGTTAGTGCTGCGGTGACGCAGCCCACAGGAAACAGTGAGGGCGAGGTTTCATCTTACAGAGTTTTGCCCCACCTGAAGGTTAATTGAACTTGGCTTAGAGATCAATGGCTTCCCTAGCATCTCAAAATAAACCTCTATAGGGAGTTTCACTGCTCACTGCCTAAAAAAAATCGATCTCAGCACAGAATTACATGAAGTGATGAGTGAATTAGCGCCGGATACAACAAACGTAAGATCAATCGCTGTCTGCAGAAACAGATGCGCACTTGGATGCGACCTCCATCATTACTCATTTGAGATCCAAGGCATGACTTTAGAGATGGCACGTGGGCACCGTGCCACAAGTTCTGGAGCATGAACTCACTTTTCGTTCCAATGACTTCAATTCCACTATAATATGTTTAATAAAACTAGACAATATATTGAATTTAGATGCTTCATTCAGTTCCATTGCCATAGATGAATAAAAATCAAGCATCTAGCAATGCAGCGAACCTTTACAAACATTTGTGGGAAAAAAAATGCTACAACTGCAAGAAGCTGAGGCGTGTAGGCATATAAGTCACCAATGCTCTGCTGACCGGGTTTTAAACAGTGGAACTTTATATTAATTAATAAATATATTATATTAAATAAATATTACAGATTAATAATGGGATGTCATAATGGCTTCTGTGTGTGTAATGTGTAGCTGTCCCAAAAATGCTGTGCATTTGTCTATATTGAGTATTTTGCCATCTGCCCATAAAACAAAGCATGTTTTTTTTTTTTTTTGGCTCATCAAAACCAGGATTTGGACATGGTTTCTGGTCAACTATTGTGACCTTATAATGACTTATACCCTTATGATTAAATATTTTTCATTTTTTATTTCTAAAATTTCAACGTACGAAATTATTTTTTTCTATATTTTGAAAAACCAATGACAAATTTTCATGTTACTAAATTAATAACAGCTTCTCAACTTTTTATTAATATGTATTTCCTAATAATTTGTCTTATTGTGCCAAACAAAAAGCTTATTTTCTTTATATTTGACACATTTTATCAAAGTGCTGACATTTTTCTCAGGATTTTTAACATTTTCTAAGGATTTTGACATATTTCTAAGAATTTTGAGATTACAACTTCCTTTACCCAAGTTTTGAGCTCACCGCCCCACCCCACATTAGGCCCAATCATGAACCATTAGTTTCCCATATCAACATCACAGTCCGACCAATCGAGTCTCCTTCCGGTGGGAATAGTTATGAAGCTTGCTAGAATTAGATCAGAGCTCTTTGATTATTGGCTGCAGGATTGACAGTGTGGGGTCTGACCTCGAAAAGCTCGGGGTCCCCTGCGCTGTACTGGATGGAGGCGGGGGAGCTGTCTGACTGGTCATTGCACCAGCGCAGCTCGCTGAGGCAGTTCACTGAGTCAAAGTCGCTGGCGTCCAACTGAGAGAGGTCGAAGTCGGGGAAGTCGGTGTCCAGGCGGTCGGAGCAGACCTCCTCCTCCCCATACTGAGAAAAAGAGAGAGAGATACAGAGAAAGAGAGGAAAAAAAAGACAGAGAGAGGGAGAGAGAATCAGTAAGGTCACAGGCCGACATCAAAAGATCCTTTTTTTTCCCTTAAGACGACGTCTAATAATATACCCGGCCTTTGAATGCTAAGAGGAATCAATAAGCAGGCTCGGCGTTGGAGCTAACTGCATCACTGCTGTCTTGAGTAAAGACCATGCTGTGGGTTTTCAGCAGCGCTGAAGAGTCATATGAGTCAGCCAGTCTCTTCACACAACTTCATTACCGTTAATGAAGCGAGGCTTGTACCAGACTAAAACATGGCCACGAAAATTAGCCAAGCGGCACTTCTGTCTGAAACCAACACGTATTGTAGGCCTGGAAACTGCAGTAAAAGAAGAGCGGGTGTGCATGTGCAAGAGTTCGTGTGTGTGTTTGTACAGTATGTGAGGGAGTGAGTACTGTGAGAAGGGAAGTGCTTTAAACCCCAAGGGGTGGACGAGAAAAACCACACAGCCATCTCGCCTCACTATATCCTGACATGTGCAGAGCATGCTTTGCTTTGCTTTCCCCACTTTCATCATACAAGCTACTCTCTCTCTGACGGTGGGGTCACTCTGCCACCACTTTTTCTTACCAGAGGTCAAGGCATGAATATTCTACAGGGCCACTCAGATGCATTCTTGATGAGCTCTTGCGATACGCAAGCTCCTCTCTGTTTTCACGAAGGCCGGCGACAGCAAATCCAATTCCGTTCAATTCCCTGAACTAGCCCTGGTTAAGTGGTTAGGGAGTCTAACAGAGGCAGTCAATGTTAGGGTCTGGTTACCTCTTGAAAATGCAATGAGCAACGGGGAATCAATAGGCATGTATAGTACCAGGATACATAGCAAGCTAAGACTTTATTTAATGTATGGAACTTGATTAGGTTATGTTGCCCTCTAATCCAATCTCAAGTCTCTTAATGTCTAAGCCTATACTGATTCAATCCAATCAAAATTTTTGTGTTAGTATTGCATAGTAAAAAAATCTATGTGTATGCATATGTTGACAAATACCTTCGTAGGCTGTCTTTAAACAGATTAAAGCGTTTTAAAAAGGTTCCGCCTTTACATAGATTTGTGGCTCGTTTCTGTGTTACAATCATGGCTGTTGCTTTTATTGGTCTGCCATTTGTCACTACTGTTGCCAAATCAGTCTGATTGAACCTGACACCACTACAATGAGCAGATATGGTTAATGATAATTTGAGAAACAGCGATGGCCTGATAGAATGACTGGATGAAGGTCTGCAATTAATGACGTTAATGAAAGAGAGAGAAAGGCCTGCCATCCGGGTAAGTAAGCTTGTAAGTGGAAGGCGTGTGTGTGTGTGTGTGAGTGTGTGTGTAACAATTACAGGTGCTCTCTTTCAGCATCCAGGCTCTGCACACCCTCAGAAACTAGTGCTCTGGCTACTGCTGCTGCTGCTGCTGATGATGCTACTGCTGCTATTGCTGCTTTTAGCACTCTCCTCACGTGCCCCTGAGTCATCCCTGTCCACACACACAGAACATACACACACTTACCTCCACCCTTATCCTCAGCTCACGGAAACTCAGGAGAATCAATCTCAACATGCCACCAGAGCCTCACATTTCCATACATGCCTTTGTCTTTTTTGACCTGTTTTCTCCTTCCTCTAAAACACACCCACCCCACCCACACTCAAACATCTGTTACAGAGACCCTCAATATCAATCAATAAAAAGCTCCTTGGGCTCTGAAGGTTTAAGGTCACGCACTGAGCATGCATATGCATGGTAGCATACACATGCTTATATAGCTACACGTCTACACACACCTACCTTCACACACACACACACCATTACCTACGAAGCTCCATACAAAGGGGTGTCTCCTGCATATCAGACAAGCTGGCACGTGTCGCGGGAGAGCAGGCCGCCGAGGTGTGACTCACATACCAATAGCAGTGCCTGACCTTCTTTGAGGAGGCTGTGGATTCCCTCCCATTCTCCCCATTCTGCCCCTTAACTGATATGCTAACCAGCTGATAACTATCTCACTACAGAGACCTAAAAGGCTTTGCGGCTTTGTGCAGACCTCCTGATGGGGTTTTGTAGCTCTATAATTCCTCTCAGGTTGAGCAACGTAATTCAGGCCAAATGTAATTACAGCCAAAATCCCAAGAACAAAAGGAGTTTCCCCAAACGGATTTTGCCAAAATACACAGGTCTAGGTCATGATACATAGAATTTTGGACTGTGTATTAACTAATTTTAAAGACATTTTAAGACTAATAACAGATATAATAGCATACCAATACAATTGCATTTTTTTAAAGAGCATGATTTTTAAAGGATGTACTGAAATTGAATATTTTGGCTAAATCAATACACAATGTAAAATTTTCCTAAGGACCGATACAAAACATAAGATTCCAAAAGTTATCATTAATTTTAGCAGCGTTTTCATCATAAATTAAGCATAAATTAAAGCGACAGTCTGTAAGTTTTGTATATTTGGGGATTTAGAGACCTCTCTGGTGGAAATGTGTAATTGCAGGAAGTACTGTATGTGCAGGGTAGTGTAAATAAATTGCTGTTTGAAAGTCTGTGTAGAGATTAGATGAGAGAGTAGAGAGTATTTACATACAACAAACCTAAATGAACATAAAGTAGTAGATACTGTACAGATGGTTGTGAAAGGACACTACAATATTCTGTCCTCTTTCAACTGAGGAACACCACTGCTTCCAATTTAAAACCAAAAATCTTAGGGACTTCTACTCTTTAAATAGCCTAAATATATTTTGTTTTGCTTTTAAAAGACAACTCAATTACAAAACTAGAGTTTAAAACTGAACACAGAACATTTTAGCATCCTAGGAGACATACCACCAAATGTGATTTGATTGCATCATCAAAAAAATGGATTGCCATAAAGTTTTTGGTCGTTTCACTTGATCGTCCAAATACCCAGTCCTTTTTTTGCCAAGTTATGCACATACATTTTATGATGACTCAATGGCATTATCATGATATGTCTATATATGCAAATATCAAATACTTGCTCACCCCTTTCCTTCAGCTAATCAGAATTAATTGATGTAAAGCAGGGAAGCACTAGAACACTTAAAGACAAAAGACATTAATTATTTATCTGTCTCAGCCTCTGATGGCTCCAATGATGACCTTTAGCTCTTGCCCGAACGGAACAGTGAATATGTCGAATGCAGTCTGTGTTTTGCCATTAACATTTGGAGCCTGAGGCTGTTAAAATCTACCAGTTAGTGAGGGCTCACTCCTGCTAAGTGTGTACATTAAGCAACGCTTAACTGAAGGATATCTAGATAAGGGGACACATACAAACAACAGGCTGTATGTCCTCTAACGACATTCACGCTCACGTCAGCTATACTACCACTTGAAAGAGTCTAGAAAGGTTAAGCAAAGTCATTGCAGCCATATCTAGTTCCACAGTATAACATGGTATGAAAATAAAATACTATTATTCTGTATATTTGCAAATTTGCATCACAGCTAAGCCACTATTCTATGCTTTATTTACTTTTTGTATTTAACAAGCCCTCAACAACTACAAGTAAGTAATCCAGCTCTGAAAAACAGCTAAACTCCACTTGTTTTCAATCTAAAATCTCATACAGCCATCATATGCATGTGCAGTATTCTGTAATCAGTCATTTGTATAGTACTGTTTATTGTAGATATTATTCTGTTAATGCTCTATTCTGTAAAAAAAAATCCCTCAACAATGCAACCTTTGTCACTGACTTCAATGGCTCTCCAACACACAGCTATACAAGGCAGAGCAGTAGCTGGCTGACCAGTGGCAAGGTCAGCGGATAGCCAGAGGACATGAGCAGGAAAGGAGGCCGAACTGCACACATTCTGAAGGCGCCATCATAAAATTCCAATAAAAAACAGTAATCTGAGACATGAATGGCTCATCAAACACCATGAGCGGCTCCATATGCACTAAAGAGCCTAGAGGAATTCTGCTTTTTGGATTGATTCCTGTCAGCGAAGAAAAGGAGAGTGAGAAAAAGAAAGAAAGAAAAAAAAAAGACTGAAAACTGAAAGTATAAACCGTTCATTCATCACCTGCTCCTGTGAGTTAATAAGCTCTTATCTAGGTGTCCTGCTCCCTTTGAGCCTACAGCTATCTGAGGTATGTTATATATAGCCGTTATCCTTGGTCTTATGACTGGCTCTTACACAAGCTGCTTGTGACGGGCCAGGCTTTAAATGCTGCCCATGCCAAATGCAGATGGGCCAAGGCTGAGTGCCTCTTCCTCACACACAGACACACACACACACACAACCACACACACCAAACTATCCCACTCACAAAGCCCTCCAGCTTACTCCCAGACATGTCCTGCCGCTACTGCTAAATGGATTCCCTCTCAGCCTGCTCCAGAAAAAGCCGGCCCTGTACCAGCCAGCCAGACCGGACAGGACAGAACAGGAAGGCTTCTACAGCTCTTCCTCAGGAGCTAGACATTTCCAGGAGCTACACCTCCAAGGGCCACGCGGGGCCAGCCAATGTTCCATCAGCAAAGCCGAAAGGTGGTGCTCATCCTGTCCATCAACTCACCCCAACCGCATGAACTCTGTCAAAACCACATGACAGCAAATGAGGAAAAGATGTTAAGTCTGTCTTAAGCCCAGTCAGCTCAGCTCTGCTCAGCCCAGCCCATTTCTTTCTGGACAAAACTCCCAAATTGGTGGCACATCCCATTACCTGCTTTAAGTGAAAACGAACTGATTAAATTTGCTCTTCTCGGCTGGTTTCAGAAGGACTTCTCCACCGCAGCTGTGGAAGGAAGTCTAAATTAACTGCAGATGGTTGGAAGTAGGGCAGTTAAAGGAAGATCTGGGCCAGTCACGTACAGCGGAGCAGTGATCCTGTCTGTCATAACGTTGAGTAAGATTGATAAAACGCTCCCTCTGGCCAGGGCTGCAGGCAGGGAGGTACAAACCATTCTTTTACATCCTTTCATTGCCAAACCAAGCCCTGGCACACAACCAGAAGGGCACTTCTTTATCTTCCTCATCTAAAAAAAAAAAAGACCAGGCTGGGCATTTCAAGTACGTCCACTATTGAGATTATTGATCGAGTCAAGACTGTTCCAAAGCAGTAAATTTTCCACAAGTCCAGGACAAAACAACTTGCAACTGCAATTCTGTGGCACTGGCACAGTGGTGGTGGGGGTGAGATCCATCTGTTGCAGCTAAACTGTGCTGTGGATGAATTACATTCAAGATTCATGGTCAGAAATGCTTGTCTACTGCTTGTCTTTTGTAACCGATTGCAATTATTCCAAATGAATCAGGCCAAGCCAGCCAGTGTCAGTGGTGTTTGGGCTGCCGGTTGGCTCCGACCTCACTTCACCCCATAACACAGATCCTTTATCCTTTAAATCAGACACACAGAGCATCATAATCTACCTAATCTGCTGTAAGAATCACTCTACTGTACCACACCAAATCTCCCGCACCAACTGCCTGTATGACATCCATCATAAAGCTGCTCAAGCACTGCAGTTCATTGAGAGAGACAGAGCCTCTGAAAGACACTCCAATAACACAGCCGATAAATTTGATACACCAGGTTCAAGATGTCCAATTTTAATCCTCTTTAACTGTTGTCAGATTAGCAGTCAAACTGAGGCCCAATCCCATTTCACCTCTTGCCCCTACCACTTAGCCCTACCCCTCTGTTTTGAGCGTTCACACCTTGGAAAAGGCTGTTCTGATTCTTTTTATAGGATAGAAGGGAAGGGTAAAGTGTTTTTAGAGGCACACTTCAAACTAAAAGTTATGAGAAATCACAAAGTGCCCAAACAAAGCCACAAATGTAGTATTTTGATTTGAGTAATTATGACAAACATTGCATTATCTTAGCTTAATGCAGTTTCAAAGTAGCAGGCTAGCTACATTTCCAGTTCCACCTTAACTGCTGCAGCAGTTACATTCTGAGAAGAAGATTTCAACAAGAAGCTGGTGAATAGTTAGCCTACTGAGGACTGCTAGTTGTCTCCTAACAGAGCAATTCTTTATATATTTAGATGACATATATATGGGTTCTTGAAGATCTGTCCCATTTTTTACAAGGAGAATTTTGTTTCAGAAGACACACTCAAAAAAAGGGGTACAAATAAGAAATTGGTATTGGTATTGGGCCTAAATCTGTTTTTATCATCTCAAGAGGACTAGTGTATATGACTAAAGTATGTGAATAATGGCTTGAAGGATACGGAGGGAGTTTTTAAAAGAGCCCTAGTGCTCTCTAAAACATAATAGGACAGTAATAGAATCTGATTAGAAAGATGATTCTTCCCTTAGGATCATTTATAGACTGCCAATTCACTGAAGGCCTAATGTTTGGGCAAGAAAAAGACATAGTCTGTCCAATAAAAAGAAATGGACTCGGGTGAATGGCCATCTCCCCATTCATGAATTTTAAATCTCTCAAGTTTCTTTACTACACATTCTTCATTCTGACAGATGCTAACTTGCAGCAGAACTCTGTACTTAATGACGATACCTTGATTCACTTCCCAATAAAGTATACACACAGTCAGCTGTTCTTTCAACCAATAGTTACCTAGTCATTCAAACACTGATCCGAGGGTGTGCGGTAACACTCTTCAGTGATCCTGCTCCCAAAGGGAAAGTCAGTGAAACATTCCGAGCCAAGAGCTGGAACCCAACCAATTTGGCTTTATTTTATTCCATTCTCTGTTTCTAAGCTCTTCTCTACTCTACACAACTCTGCTGTCACTACATCCTTCCTGTCACATGTCTACAGCATGATAGTCCTTACCGCAGTCTAATTACTATAAACCGTTCTCGTTCTGACAATCTACAGGCACTTCAGACATGTTTTAAGTGCATAACAAGATTCAACAGAGTAATGAAGACAAGGCCAGGGATCACAGAGGTTAATGAGAAAATCCAGTTTCTCAGGAAAGTAGGTTTGTGCTGTAGTGAAACTTTGAGAGAGGGGTTATGTACGGCCACTGTGAAATACTCTCTATTAAGTTACTGCAGATATTAGCACCAACACCCCCTGACATGATTCATTGTGAAATGCGGAGACAAGACCAGTGAAGGTGTTGCGACCTCAATTTTGACTTGAGCTGAAGTTATTACATCTTTACAATGTTTCAAGCTCAGTCAGTTTTGTCCAATATGGATCATAGGCTGTGCATTGGCAGGAACTTGGCAAAAAAATATGTATCATCAGCCGAGGGTTATAATTCAATAGATTATAATATACAACAAACTAGGGTATTGTATGCATTAATTTTCGTGCCATATCACCAACCCCTAATTATCACATTAGAGTACTACTTTAGCAAAAGAAAAATTCACACGGTTCTCATTTCACATTAAATATCTACTAGAGACAGATTATATCTATACAGTTTATCATTTATCATTTATTTTACTTTAGTCCAGGATATATGGAGATATTTGGAGTGTATTATTAGAATCAAGACATTCTGGATTATTTACACTCTGGATCACTGACTTTTGTTACATATCTGATAAAATTCTTGTATTTTTTAATCTCTCAGTTAATGGTGTGCAATATATATGAAGTAATCTAATTGTTTTTTTTGTTTTTTTTTGTTGCAGTAGTAAATCATGAAAAATCGTGATATTATTTTAGGGCAATATTGACCACCCCTACAGCAAAGTGATATATTGCAAATGTTTAAAACAAATTTTAGGAAAATGTATAAAACACACCACCAACTAAATCTGAGTAAAATAAAAGATTTTTGTACAAAAAATTGTAACATAAAAATAATGTAATGCAACAAAAAAAATACCAAATACTAAAATGCGTGCTATTTAGTGCATGTATATAAAATAAAATGTATACAAAAAACCTAAAGCTTCACAGTGAATTGCAAAACCGAAGAAAAAACTGATTTCAAGATACTATAATCACTATATTATTGTGTACTATATGATATCGCACATGCCTACTTTGATACACATCAATTTCAACACATTTTTTAAACCTCCATTCGTTCAGTGAAAATCCATAACCACAGTCAGGGTCTGTGTAGCAGTTAGCTAATAAACACTCCAGCTCCACCTGACTCATCCCTCAGCTCAGAGACCAGCCAACATTAGTCATATACCGATAATATCTAATTAATTAGGCGTCATTACAGTATTTTCTGGGGTGTGAAGATCACGAGAAAGGCATCGCTAGATAACAGACATCCGCCAAAGTTACCAAAGTCCTTTAGAGACAGAGAGAGAAAACAGTGCAGTCATCAGCATACAGACAAAAAACAAGCTACACTCAACTTAAACAACTTCTATCAGCTTCTAATGCACGGAGCATTCAGAGAAGTGCTGAGGGTAAATCCCTAGAGGACGTTCTCAAATGCGTAACATGCAATCTTGCTGGCATTACCTCCGCTGCACATCAGCTCTAATGTCTAATTAATTTAGGATTACGCCTGCTTATCTAAAAATAACTCCTTTTGTTGTGGACACTGCCAATAGGAAGGATCTCTCTTACAGATCCTCTCATTCAGTGTGACTAATACTTCTGCTGAGATGTTCAGGAGATCTGATGCTAATGCTAAAGGTTACCTCAGGCAAAAAAATTACAGAAAAAAAAAAAAATCAGTAGTGAAAAATGTCAGACACGTTTATTAATTCATAATACTTCTCTCTCAATATTTGGCACAGCGGCCCATCAATGCTCTCCATGGGACAAATTTGTCAGCAGAACCAGCAAGACAAAAAGCCAGACATTCTAGCTAATGAGATGACGAAGGCAAAGAAAAAAAAAGTGTGTTTGTCAATTTCTGAAAGGCAATTACAAGCAAAATGTCAGTCCTGTTTGCTGGCATTAAGAGACATGGATATAAATGATCATGGCAACAGTATAACAGTTTAAGTGCTTTAAAAAATAATTTAGATAATTTAATTTATGTGTCCATTATCAAAAGTATTCAGTATCTAAAAAATCACATCAATGCTATTTAGGTGGTCGCTCTTTCATGTGACAAAAGAACAGAAAGAGATGCAAAAAACCTACAAGACCACTTTTTTTAGGATACATTTATAAGATGATGCATTTAATAGAGTATAGACTGTATCTCCCTTCCCCACTCAATAATACTACTTATTATTAAAAATAATAAATCTTGAGGACATTGAAAGTCGGTCTCGGTCGGCAGATTACTTAAAGAGGGTGGAGACGAATGATCAGCGCGAGATCCGAAAGGTTGTCAGCACTCCTGAGCTTCCCAGGCCAGATCTGTTTCAGCAGAGCCACGCTAGAGCTCTTCTCCAGTTTCCGAGCCTCATGTAAGGTTGTTGGCTGGCCTCTGCACGTCACATGCTTCTTGCACAACGCCGCCGGCCTGGCACACGAGCTGTGGCCCGAGTCCCGATTCCTCACCATCGGGGGCCCGCAACTCCTAGGAGGTGCTGAGGTAATTGTACCTGCTGCAGTCACGACTACAGCAGAGGAGGGAGTCGCAGGACAATGCAGGTGCTGTCTCTGGGCAGAAACGAGGCTGCCGTCTCTGAGGAGATTCAAAGGGCCTGGGAGGAACGGGATGTTACCATGAATCAATGCGAGAAATTTAAATGTGGCAAAACTATAGCAGAAAACTCATCTTGCTAAACAGGATGCTGCTCTATCTTTGAATAGTTGTATGTGTTCTATCTACTCTGGCTAATGGAAGAAGCTACAAGAGAGAAAAAAAGTAAAATCAGACGATGGCCCACAATGTGAAATGAGCTGTTTCACATCGGGGTGACTGCAGACATATCGCAAGTCACGACAGCCAAGGAAGATGGCACCAGCCCAGCTCAGTCTAATTCAAATGCTGGAGTCAGCGTCCGTCTGTGCGCTCACTTGCTCTTCGACAACGAGGATGGCCCTAATTAAATCAAAACGCTTTTGTTGCCCGCTCCCCTCGAGTGGTAGGGCGGGAGGCATTGCCTCTTTTAGAAGAGTTTTTTTTCTAAAATGACCATTCTCAGATTAGTCGACATCAAAATTCACCTGAGGGTAAATACCCTTGTGCTGTTCTCTACGAGTGACTTCCCAGCATGCTCTGCTGGTGCTGGAGCTAAAGCTTCAGGGTTTTGGCATGAGCGCAACACAGCACCATTAAAAAGGCTTGCAAGGACATCACTATAACAGAAGCTAACTAGACATAACATTTGAGAAGTGAGGTCTGAGAAGTGGGAGATCGGGTCAATAGGATTAGAGACCCCAGTTTCCATCTGTCAACCAGGTCATGGGTGCCTGGGATTTGGGATACACCAACATTACCCACTTATAGTTAGGATCTGTGGTTAAAGACCACCACAAGGGGTCAGTCGAGACTTCAAACATGCCCAACAACGTTCCAGCAGTAAACACAGCCTAACCTCCACAGAGGCCTGTAGGTCATGCATTCCTTGACGTGATGAGTTTTAAGAGCAGTTACTAAATATAGGTGCCAAGTATTCAGAAACTACATCAACCTGCATGCACAGTCAAAGGGGGAACCACGGGTCATGGTCAGAAGCCTGCCTATCAAAAAGAAAGAGTTTGAGACTAGGGCTCATTTTTAATTAGACTGGCCTATTAAAACCTAAAGTTTCTGCTAATTTTGGTACTGGTATTGTACAGTATGAGCCATGAACATCGCTAACCTGAGGTCAAGGTCATGCTAAATGCTACTCTGAGGAGATTTCAAACAAGTCAGAGATTTGGTGTAAGAAATACAGTCATGCACAGTGTCAAGGAGACCACTGTTTATCTTCACTTCTCATTCTTTGGCCGTTCAACAGCGGCCAATAAATCGAGGCGTACAATATTTCACTTCTATTTTAGGGGTGCTGTGAGAGAACTTGGTTTGTTTTGAAACCTGAGAGGCGACTGAAGTGCCGAACTGACCTTTGCTTCGAGAAAAGTTAGAAAGGACGACGCACGGACACAGCTGTTCAAGTTGCCTGCAAAGTTGAGTGGCAGCAGTCTACTGCATGAGACATTTCAAACTGCGTATACTACAACACTTGCAGCACCATGTGTTAAGCTACAACTGTGCATATGAATGTTGTGGCAGTTTGTACATATTACTACAGCTAAAGAGAAAGGTCTTCTCAGGTTTGTACAGGCCTGTTTAGTTCATTTTAATTAATGCAAATCATGCAGTGATTTGATATTCAGCAATAATACAGTCTTATTTTCTAATTAAAGTGTCAGTCTGTAACTTTCAAGGTTTTGAGAATTTGGAGCCCTCTCTGGTAAGAATGTGTAACTGCACTGAGCATGCAGAAAAGTAATTTTAAAATGTTTGTTGTGGTGTGGTTTCCTTAAATCAGAAATCACATCAGGATTAATTGTCCAATCAGAATTATATTTTATCTCAGTGATATGTGTATAGTAGTTTGGCCTCAACCAGCTCTTTAACTGCTAAGGAACTAATTGTGCTAGAATGCCTTTTAAACGGAAAATTGTTCAATCAGAAATCTTCTACAAGTAAAAGCTAATTAGCTTTTATAATTGGTTGGGACTTCACTGGTAGAACAAATCACATTCCGATTTCCACCACCTGGGACTCATTTCTTCTGGAAAACTAGGAATTCTGGAAACTGAATGTTTGTCACTGACTATAATAATGAATAATCCAATCAGGATTTTTATTCCCAGGAATATGTCAGCAGTAAAAACTAAACCAGCTCTCCAATTGGTTGGGACTGAACGCAATTAATCCCCACAGTAACAATGAACAGACAGAATATTCAACCAATCATATTTTGATTTTAAAATGGGTGGGACAAGTTTCATCTGGAAGACTGGTGAATTCAGACATTGTAAATACCTAGGTCTGACTATGATGAACCCATTGACCCACTGGCCAGTTTCATCTGGTAAACGATTACTCTTGGCTTTATGAGGCTTTATGAGTGGTAATATAATCAAGATTTAGAATCAACTCACAACTTTCCAAACAAGACACTGTGTCACAATGAAACTTCACATGAAACAGGACACTTCGACAATCTTTAAACGTGCATGAGTTTAGTGCAGTACAAAGGTTACCACAGGCAATTCAGACGATTTCTTTCACTGACCAAATGTTGCAGTGCCACTAACACATGACCCTCGAAAGAACTCAAGAGGATCTTGTGAAAATCTCTCAATCGCTGCCAAGAGAAATGTCACAGACACCTCTCCTCTTACATCACCTTGTGAGCTTGATGAAGAAACCTCATTTATGCACAACCTTTCTCCTGAATACACATTTATACCCAAGGACGCAAGCCCAAGTGACGCCCGAGTCAGCACAGTTTTAGGTCCGGGGCAAATCGTTGAGTGGTCCACAGGGCGGTTTTGGTTTTCTGGGAGAGCTCTGAAGCAGAGAGATGACTAACCCTGAATTCCTAATGCTCAGACAGACGGCAGAGCCATCTGCCAGGCCTCATCTTCAAGTCATTGCTGTGGAGAGCGTAACTGTAGGGTGTTCCAACCGAAAATGTAACCAAGTCATAGAGTTTTCTGGCCTTCAAATGCCCTCCATCTCCAGCTGCCTTGTCAATGAAGCCTGTATTTGTCAACTCTCTGTTTGTGCCAGGACTCTTCTTCTTCTCCAGTAGTGATTAGTCTCAAATGCCATGGCCTCTGACCGTTTCTGCATCTCATGTTATTTAAGGAGAGCTTACCCGGTTCAGAATGGCAGTGAAGCTGCCAATGCCCAACCCATACACCACACTGGAAAAGGGTGAGCAGTCACAACAACCTGTACTTGGCTCTTAATGAATCTTCCAGGATAAGCCAACGGTTAAAGTCATTAGGAGTAATTAAAGTAGGGGTGATTTCTTTTCCACGTCAGTTTCCCACCCAGACTATGGAGGGAGCTGTCATGTCAGAGACATCGCAGCAGCTTAGACCATGTGCTGAGCTCAAAGCCCAGACAATTGAAGGGAACTGAAGGTCATGGCTGAGGAACTGCATTGCTGGGAATTAGCCCATAGGAATATCACTGGCTCCTTAATTTTTTTTATCTTATTTTTGTAGGTAAAAGGGTATATTCTCCCCCTGAAACCCCCTTAGTGGCGCAAGACTAAACTGTTTCTTAAGGCCATTTCAGATCTATTTGGAAATTCCATTTCATTTCATTAAAAAGAAAGATACAAGTAGTACACAGTAACACCAGCGAAATAAGTGCATCACATTATCGTCCGATTTCTTTTATTTTTGTTTATTAATAACTGTTAAATCTACTGTTACAGTTGATAAAGAAGTCACAACTACAAGCTTTTGAGTCTATAATGCTGTGTTACCTGTGTGCACATAAAGTCTGATTTCGGCACAACACTGGTTCTTTTTCTTCTTTTAAAACAGTGTTTTTACAGCACACCGCAAACAAACCAGACCACAGCTCAGTTGATCTAGACTAATGCTGTCTTTTTTGCTCTGACAAAATGTTGATACTTTGGTTTGCCGCACCTTTCACGCCTGTTATTTTGGTTTGGACCAAACCGAAAACTGTGAAAGAACCCGTGAAAGGTCAGGATTCAGAAGTCTCTAGACAACAATTTCAGCTTTTTTTTATTTTTATTTTATTTTGTTTTGTTTCTTACTGAAAACTGTAAACTGCTTTAAGACTGAGCATAAAGAAAGTACAATTATTTTATTTATTTATATATATTTTTAAAACATATTTGTACAGTTTTCTACATTTTAGACTATATTCTCCCACAATGTAGTACAAGCTCCCAAATCTCCTATTTGATCTTTGGGTCAATTTAAAGATGTGGCAAATATTTTCTGCTGAGGAAGGTAACCGCAGACAGTGCAAAGATTTATTTGCATCCTTTATATTTACCAGAGCTGCAGCAGATGCTGGGTATTGAAACAGTCTGCTCCCCTTCCTCCAGATCCAAGTTTATTTGCCAAGCAGCAGTAAGCAAAGTCTGCTCAGATACATTTACCCTCTGCCTGCCCAAACTAGAGCAGATCAAAGTGACAGTAATTTCAAACGAATAAACTCTTCTTTCTGACAAATTATTTGATTGTATTGATTTCCACTTTTGGCATCCTGCCAAGACAAATCCTGTTCGTCTGCATGCGTGTACCACTGTTTATCTGGAGGCTTTGAGTTTACTCCAGGGGGGGTTTGTCTTTTTCCTTCATGGAATTGCTGTTGCTGACAGTGGTTATTAGTAGAAATGCACTAAATATTTGGCAACCAAGATTTTAGATAAACAAAAAAAAGAGAAAAGTAAGCAGCAAATAATTTATATTGAATTTCTGCATGCATTAAATAATGACATATATAGATATAGATAGACTTTCAGCCAAAAAAATAAATAAATAAAACGCATTGTGGTGCATTGGTGCATCTCTAGTTATTAGTGGCCAGTTTTATTAGTCCCATTAACTATCCCAGTTCTCACATAACCTCTTTAATAAGTCTCTATAGGATTTTAACTGAATAACAAACAACAACAACCATGTTAATTAGTCTCAACAGCCTCCAAGGCTCAGCCTGAACGCATCAAAAGTCACTCAGCATCACTTAGACGCCAGACTGCTGGTCCGCCACCCACATGTTCTCCTCAGTGTGAGCGGGTGAACATCGGATGTGTCTCCCACGTCCCTGGACTGCCTGTAGGGTAAATCCCAGCACCCGCTCCCTTCCCAAAAAAGGTCAGGCCTTTTTGGTGCAAATATCAGGAGCTTCATCATGGGACATGTTGGGTAACAGAACTCCCCAATTCCCTCTGCATGGTCCTGAGATCAGTTGCAGCACTGGAGAAGCCGTACCTGCCCTCCGTGGCCCTCAGCCACTCAACTACATTTTTAAGTCCGTTCCGGGAAGGATCGAATTAACGTCATCTCATACTCTAGCAGGAGCCATTAATAATAAAGACTGGAACAGCAGGGGGATGGCGGTGTTTCAATTTGTTTAAAACTGTTTCTTGAGCCCTTAGTGACAAACAAGAACTGCTAATTAATTTAAAACAATTAGAAGAAAGCTCGGGCCAGATCTAAACCTAGCCTAAGCTAAGCAATTGTCGAAAGTTACAAATTTGACTGCAGTCTAAGTGGTGCTTCCGGTAATCATTCAGGATTCAGTGCACCACTTCACAGCAGGAGGATTAGGTGCACTTCTAAATGAAGCACAATAGATTTCTAAGCGCACTCAGGCCACTACCCTACGAGTTCACAAATAAAACACTAACAAAACCACTTTAAACTGACAGTCAATGCTCACTTGCTGTTTTCAGACCCCATAAAATCATTATCAGAGTCCAGCACCTCTTTGAAATTGATGACGATATGTTGAAATACTGGTGAGCCTTAAAAATATTTAGTATTTAAATGTCCAACATGACATTTTAACAATATACTGTTTTATGTAGGCCTGTTTTAATTATAATGCGTCACTTTATCTTCATCTGAATGTTGGTTTACATAAAACCAAACTTGACTCATATTTTAGTCTGTTGCACATCAACCAATGCAGTGATAATAGGTTCTTCACACACAGAGCAGACAGTAGATAAGGGTGAAATATGGATACATCTCCCAAATTATTATCAATTAAAAGTTAATTGTCATTTAAATTGGTGAAATTACATTATTACTCTATTATATCACTACTAAATTAGCAACATTAAATCTTAATTCTTAAAATGATATTAAATTGGTTCTTGGGCAATATATTGTCCAATAATTGACAAGATATTTTTTTAACTATTATTTATTCTTACTGTCCACCCTGACTGTATGTATTGTCAGGCCTCAACATGGAAACAGGAACACTAGCTTAATATCTTTAATTCATCACCGATATTTAATGAAATGTGATCTGGAAATGTGAGTCATTACTAATGAGCTTCACTCTCACTCTCTTCACTAGTTGATTAATCCTGCATTGGTGAGCAATGCTAAAATACAGGGGCAACCTGTTCATCTGTGATTCTCCATTAAACAGACGCCAATAATAGGGAGCCAAGGAAAGGAAAAAAAAAAACCCGTAATTGGCTTTAATTGTAAGCTTTGTGCTTCCTTGGCAGCCGTTCAAACTGGATAGCTTGGCTGTACAGTAGTGTGAAGTGTAACTAAGACCTCCTATGTGCTACAGGCTCGAGTTGCCAAAGCACCTTGACCACTTTCATTGTCTGATGATCTTTCAATGAGGTTTTGTGCATGCAGCTATAGAAATGCTTCTCCTTGTTGCTGAGAAACTGAAACCCCACGCCAAGCCTGATGACAGATTTACAGAGTGAATCAATAAACATTAAGAGTGTGGTCAACTGAGCATAAAATAATTACACAGCAACTACTGGGAAATTCTTTTATTGAGTGTTCTTTAAAGTAGCAGTACTTTTCTTTTAAATTAAAAACAGCTGTATTACAGAGGCGGGAGGGAACAAAATATTCTAATAAACTGAATCAATGTGCTTCTTTGACTATCCCATAATATTACTCATACCAATAAACCTTAGCAACCTCATTGCACCAAAACAGCCCTGAACCTTCGAGACACAGACACTACAAGACCTCTGACGGTGTTCTATGGAATTTAACACAAAGACTAATGTTAACAGATCACTGGTTGTCCTGCATACCAGGAACACTTCAAAAGATCTTCCTGATGTTTTGGAGATGTTCTGACCCAGCCATCTAGAACATCACAGTTTGGTTCTTATTATAGTGTCTCTTATAGTGTCTATAGTGTCTATTATAGAGTCTTACACTTGCCCATTTTTCCTGCTTTAACACATCAACTTTAAGAACAGACTGTTCACTTGCTGTTTACTATGCTGTATCCATAAAGGGTCCTATTAGAACCAGATTATCAATGATATTTACTGTACCATTCAGTGTTTTTGATTTGAGATGGGAATCACAGGGCATCTCACAATACCATATTAACACAATACCTTGCCCATGATAACGAAAAGATCATAATATTGTGACTCTGCAATACTCAAAATATATCACAAAATAATTTTCTACAACACTTTACAGCATCTGTGTGGCTGAAGAGGATAAAATACTGCTAAATCAGCAAATACCAGAAATTGTAGATTTATTAGTGTGTATATCTGTGTACAATTCACAGAATGTGAACTGAGGAGAGCTGGCAGATTAAAAAAAAAGGAGAAAAGAGGTTTTGCTAAAAAAATCACCAGATTTATCTGGTCTAAAAGGAGACCACACCATAATGCATGTTTTAAAAATACTTTTTTTTTTTGCATGCTTGGTGCAATTACACGCTCACCAGAGGTCTCTAAATCCTCTAAACGTTCAGACTGCTGCTTTAAGAATATAAAATAGTATTAATTGTAATCAAACGTGAATCTGAAAATATCTAAATTAAAACAAAATCTAAGAAGCACGGTACTCAACTTGTTTAGCAAGTCTGTTCAGCTCTGCATCTTCCCAAACAGGCAGATGGGCACAGCGTCTGTGATCCGGGACCCACCATCTCTCTCCTGTTTCACCACCATTAGACCAACTGAACTGTGGAAAGGAGAAGCACGGCTTGCTTCAGTGGTCAACCAAATGCTGCATCTTTTATACGCCGCCTTAAATACAATTTCAGCAAGGCGAAAAGGCGAGGAAAAAAAAAAATAAATAAATAAAACTGAACCCGTGTCCTCAGATAACCCGTTGACTGTGTGCACGTGACTGAAGTACAAACCAAGCATGAGAAAGATAGAGAAAGATAGAGAGAGATAGAGAAAGAGAGAGAGAGAAAATAAGAGGAAGACAAACTGTAAAACATGTTGCAAGCAAAACATACGAAACACACGAGACAAAAGAGGAAAAGACGTCCGACTTCTAACGCTGTTCTTTTTGCAGGCTCTGAATGCAGCTCAGAAGCATTGGAAGGTGCATCACGTTTGTTCTTTCACAGCTCACTGCTCCTGCTGCCTGGCCTTTCCTCCCTCCTCAGCAGCACTAACACACCCTCCCATCTTCCCCCCTCCTCTGTATCACAGCCGTGGACTCACGCCTGTGTGTGTATGTGGAGAGCGTGTTTAACTGGGAGCCATTTCCCATGGCACCCTCAGACACACACACACACACCTGCCTCACGGAGGCTTCAGGTTCAGGCTTGCAGGGCCGCACCGCTGCTCCAGCCGAAATCTGCTGACGTCCATGAAGAGGCGAGGGCAAGGTGAGCCTCAGCAAAGCAGCAAGATGCTCAAAAGGTTGCAGCACTGCTGTAGAAAGCAGCCCTACCCATGCCGCCATTCCTCCTCAGGAAGGTGACTGAAAATGGTCCTCATCCCTCAAGGCCTCTTATACACGTGCATGGCCCAGATTTGCTGCTTGGGAATCCTGCAGATGCATCACCATAACAGTTTCTGTACGTCTTACAATTCACAGTTATTAATCATTCTAAATATTCAGCCAGTGAGCTGTGTGTTTGTAGTATTCATCATGAAATTTACTAATTACTTTCAAGAAAAATAGAAAAAAAAAAAAATGAGTGTTTAGTTTCCCCTATATACATTCAAACTTCTTATAAAACAGGGAAATGGACATTCACAGAGGAGCATACACAGCATTTTGACAATTCTACAGTAGATTTAAGCCAAACTGGAAAAAAAGAACAAACAAACAAATGCTAATGCAAAGTTACCTCAGCTAAAACTACACTAATGAAATAAAGTATTCATCATTGCTTATGTTACTAAGTAAGGTGTGGCACAGTGGATAACACCACTACCTGCCAGTGAGCTAACCACCACATAATGTGGGAAACAACACTTTAATTCCCAGCCTCTGTGACTAAATGATGCGCTACACTAATACGAGTCCTTGGGCAAGACTCCCAACACTACACTGGCTCATCTCTTTAATGGGAATAATCTTGTAAGATGCTCTGGATAAGGAGTCAGGAAAGTGCCATAAATGTAAATGTAGTAGAGCATAAAAATAAACGTGAATCTGTTTGTCTTTTCCAGACAAATTTTAATATGTAATGTAAGGTGTTAGCCTAGGAGCTTACCAAAGGAGCCTCACAAACACTTGATTCTTCCACTTAATCCACCAACGCTTTATAACTCCTCCACCAGTCTTACACACTGCTTTTGGATAACTTTGTCACTTCTCGTGCAAAAATTCAAGCAATTCAGCTTGGTTCAATGGTTTGTGATCATTCGTCTTTCTCTTGCTTATATTCCAGAGCTTTCAGATATGGTACAATCATTAATTGGTCTCTTTTTTTCCCCCCAGAGTTGTATGTGGAAAAAAAGCTTAGGCATTCAAGATCTTCAACAGAATCTCACCACAAGAAAAATCCCTTATAGCTCATTGTTAAACATTGAACTACAGCAATACTTCAGCTATAGCATGCATAATGACCGCTTTCATCATCATGTAGCTATATAATCAAGCAACTTCTATTTAAATACTTGAAGGTTTAATAAAATAATCATCAGAAAGTCCAACTGAATTCATTTCTCAACATATTTATGACCACACATAACCACCAACTCCGTTAAGCAGCTGTCATGCTATTTGCTACTGACGCAATTAATTAGCTGAAGTGCTCTTGGAGCCCTCGAGGCAAGAAAATATCCTCGACCCTCTTCAGTGCCATCTCATACCTTTCTATTCATGAACATCTCCTCCACAAGCCGGGGGTGAATGCCATTACTTTACGTGTCCCTGAGCTGGAATTCACTGACTTAAGTAAAGGCTTTGCTTGCTGTACCCACAAGGAGACCCTCTTTCTAACCGCAGTATCAGCCTTCAGCATGCTCTTATCAAATGTCTTATGGGGAAACGACTGTCCTGAACTTGTCCTTAGCAAGGACACAAGCAGTACATGAACTTGCCTGAAGTAGTGCTGCTGTATTTTTTTTTAGAAGTTCCTTGACAGGAAAACTTTGTGTAAAAACAACACAGTAGCATCCTTAGCTTTTAATGTAACGTAATGTAATGTAATTAAATCATAATCATCAAATGGTTACCTTACAAAACAAGAATGCAGGGTAGAAGATCTACTAAAAGGCTAAATTATCTGGGGTAGATACATAGTAGACAACAACAGACTTTGGTCAGACATCTGCTGGCTGCTGTATCAGAGCTGGGGATCCAGCGCTTTCCTCTTTCAAACTGCATTAGTGTATTGAAGGAGGCATGTCCTGGTCCCCATGCTCTTAGTGTCTGAAGCATTGTAAGCGCCCAATAAGTGGGCGGAATAATTGGCTAAGCTAAAATGGGGAGAAAACTGGGTATAAATAAATTACAAAGATAAAAGTTATTTTTTTTATTACTTCCTTTCACTTTCTATCTCTACCTAGTGTGTACATGCTCTGGAGGACTTTGCCCATTCTCTATCAGAGTCTTCAAAGTTGGAAATTGCAGCAGTAAATTGCGGCAGAAGTGTAGCACAGTCAATGATTTCTGATCACCACAAAAAACACTAAAGTCCACATTACCGCTCTACTGCCATGCAAACATACAGTAGATAACAGAAGAGCAGAACACACACACACACACACACACACACACACACACACAAACACACACACACACACACAAACACACACGCACACACCAAAACAGCGGTGAGCGCCCGGGGTGTTATAAATCCAACGGGAGCCATCTTTAGAGAGCATTGCGAGGTCACGGCAAATGCCGTTCCCTCTTTCCGAGCACTTCCTTTTCGTCTGTCAAGGTCTTTCCCTCTGAAAGGCAGCATCAGCCATCAATCTAACCACCCACCCACCCACCCACTCCCCGGCTCCCTGTCACTCATACAATAGCATCTGCATAGCTAATCCCCTCCCAATCCATAACTGCCGTTTTGGGGATCCCAGTGTCTGTATCAAATCAGTACTTATTAGCCTTAGAGCTGTAATTACCAACATTTCACTCTCCATCATCAAAGTCTTCTGGCTTTTTGGTTTCGGCTCATAATTATGCAGCTTCTCCCGACTCTGCGTGGGAAACGATCACATGTCTGTTACCCTTGCCTCCGCGCAACTCAGAACCCTCAGTCACGTGAGCCCCCGTACACATGCCGGCTTCCCACTCGCTATGGAGCCTTAGCCGACTGCATTTCAAACACGTATTTAAAATTGACATGCGGGAAATGGTACAACATGTACACTCCACCTTCCCCAGCCAACGGCATGCTGGTGTGCTGCCTGAAAATTGCAAACATCAAACAACAGCTTCGCCAGAAGCCACAAGGCGATGGTCAGTCTCTGTCTGGGGCTTCTGCCAATGTAATCAGCGAAGGGATGTCCTTGAGGGGCAGACACAGACTAGTCCTGTGACACATCACCACTCTGCAGCCCCATCACTCACATCCCCCACCGCCGCAGTCAGACTCAGTCATCAACACATCCCTGCTCAAACACCACCTGCGTAAAACCCACACTGGCGTACCACGGGCTTCCGGTCGGAGCCTCGGTAAATGTGTGAACAAATCTACCAAGATTTACACCAAGCCAGTGCGGCTGACTTACAGCCACTAGATTCCAACCCTGGCTACAGTGAATCCTGCCTGCAGCGTCTGGGATGACTGATAAGAACAGAGCGAGGATGCTGGCTGACAACCTGACGGCTTCGGGAGGCATCTGAGCCCAGCTCGACAGCTACTGCGGCTACGCTCGTTCCTCTTCTCGTCCAAGAGCCTGACATTCGGGCTCTTTTCATTACAGAGATGCACTGCCTTCAAAGGCAGGAACATCCGAAGGGGGGGGAGCAGGAGGAAAAGGGGTGGGGGGGGGACCACCGGCCGCTCGTTTACCTTAAACGACTCTGCCACAAACACACACACACACGCATAAAAAAAAAAAAAAAAAAAAAAAAAAAAACACTTCCACTGTGACACTGGGAAAGATATACAGCAACATCAGCACATAGATTTACTCCTGCCGCGTTGGCAGTACTCGATATGAACTCCGACAACTCCCGTTATGTTTTAGCTGCAAAAAAACGAGGTAGACACAACATGTATTATTAATGCAGTAAATAAGTTCAGGCAAGGGGTACAGCTCCCACTTTACGATGCTGTTAAAAACAGGGATGAATTATATCCCTACGTGTGTCCTCCGCATCGTTCATTGTTCATTTTTTGTTATTGTCGACATTAGGGGTGGGACAAAATATTGATAATATTGGGATACATTGTGCAATTTTCTTCTGTGATCCATTATCAATATTTTTATACAAACATAGATGCTCTAAACTCCAAGATCAAATGAATAAGGTAAACCTTTGGTGATGTATATTGGAATATTGAAACTGTATTAACTTATTTTTTAGGAGTATTGTATCCTATTAAGAAACACAGATATACAGACGATCACAGAATCACAGTACTGTGATATCGTTTTGTGAGATGCCCTGTGATTCTCACCAATTGTCATTGATAGACAAAAAATAAAAAATAAAAGATTAAATAGATCCACAGGGCATCTAAAAAGTAAATTACCCGCCTGTATGTTTCCCTATTATATAGCTTTTGTTAATGTAAATATGGATTTTTATAAAATAATTGCCAAAAATAAACTAATGTAAAAAGAGAGTTCTACAAAGTTCTCCCTCTTATAAAGTCTTATAAAGTCATGCTTGCACATCAGGACACTGGAATTTTACTTCATTTCTTTAGCAAAACTGCTTAAGCTGTCAGGTTGCACAGAGATCGGGCATAAACAACCCTTTTCCAGTCCAAGTGTTTACTCTCTATTGAATTGGTGTGCATTGAATTTAATGTCAGTCAGGAACAGATGCTGTAAATAATATATTTTGAAATATCAGAAATGTGTTGAAATATTAGCTCACAAAAATATTTTTGTAGCCTACAATCTATAATGGTAGTTTAATAATACATTTAGTTTGCACTTTTTATGTTGTCGTTTATTGTCAGCTCAATTTTGTCCTGGCAAAATGCATATTACTTATTATAACTTTTTATAACTAAAATTTAAAATTACATTTCGTCTGTTTTTGTCTGGGTGTGTCAAAACTGTGTTTCTGGACATGTTTTTGTTTTTCGGTGCATCACTAGTTTACTGTGATGAGAAAGAGTCACTGAAAGGGCAGGTGGGAGTCAGTCAAAATAGCAGCTGTAAAGGAAGATTAAGCAAATGTGAGCAGATAACCCGCGCTTAGGGGTTTAAGCCCTGGCTGCTCACTGGGTTAGGAAATGCTAGGAATTACACTACTGTTTACCTGACATGGCCTTCACTGTGTCATTATCCTTTCCGACGGTGGGGGGAGTTGGCACTAGCGCCAAAGTACTTGGTCAATTGCTCCATAAATGAACCTAAAGAAAGCGGTTGAATTGCATGGCAGAATGCACATCCTAATCTGATAGTGATATTTTTGTCACTTACAAAAAAATATAGACAGAAAAAAGGAACCTACAGAAGAAGAATCAGCCAATGCCTCTGCAATGAGACAACTCAACCCCATGTGATTCCATATAGGCTCGTTTTTTCCCCTCCCTACGGAAGCGATGGGAAGAGATTAGCGCAGTGCACTTGTTTACACAGTAGAATAACCCTGTGGAAGCAGCAGCAAGTATGAGAATCATGTCACAGATCTGTGTGGTCGCGCTGCACGTGACCGCACAGTTCACACAGCACCACGGCCATATTTGGAATAAAAGCGGGATTGAGGCGAATGGAGACAAAGAGCATTAGCGGAAGCTTTCCGCTTAGTTTCTTGGTGGAACACGACACAAAACTGCTCCAGGGCATGAGAACAAGAACAATCTGACGAGTCATTCCTCTCCTACTCTTACTAACGCAAGGTAACGACAAGCATGGCATCGTATCGATGCAGCAGCTGTCTGACAGGACATAAATTGGATCTACAAAAGCACATGTGCTCTTCAGAACAAGCAGGGCTACTTTGAACTTCACAGCTGTCAGATCAAAGGGGGATGTTCCTTTGAGTTTTCCACAAACAAACAATCCCTCGTTCTGTCAGCTCGATCCGCTCCGGGTTCGGATGTGATCGCAACCGGGTTACGTCTTTATATCGGAGAACCAAACACATGTAAATGGTAATCGGCTGCACAAAGATACCAGCAATGGGACACCTGTCCTTTCTGATGAATCCAGCTTTATTCAGGCTGGAGGTACATGTGTGTCAGTTTTTTTGTTCTGCCCGGGACAAATAATAATCATTCTAGCTGGGCCTGTTGGAATTGTTATGTTATTGTACAATAGATTGACCTCAATTAAAATATTGCTACCCTCGATATTGTCAATTATGATTGTGATTATAATTATGTGGCTGGTGTGGCGCAGCGAATAACACCACTACCATGTGGGAGGCTGGGGTTCAATTCCAACTCTGGCTGACTATGCTGCAGTACACCATTAAGTCCTTGGAGTCCTTAGGCAAGCCTCCCTACACTATGTTGGCCAACCTCTGTAACAGAAATAACCTTGTCAGATAAAAGGCCGTAAATGAAAATGAAACAAAATAATTAATCATATTTTATAAATGGTTTAATGTTGCTCTGAGCCTGAGGCTTTGTCATTTTGACCTGCAATAGGATCAAGTGTAATGTTGATCACAAACACAGGCATCTTTTAGCTGGGTCACTGCACTTTCCTCCAAGTACGCTGGCTACCCAGTGATGCTGTAACAGTATCAGTAGTATCAAAAGAGGTGGTGGCTGACTTCACAAGTATTGGATGATACAAGGCTAGCCTTACTATTGAATAATAATAATTATTATTATTATTATTATTATTATTATTATTATTATTATTATTATTAGTAGTAGTAGTAGTAGTAGTAGTAGTAGTAGTAGTAGTAGTAGTAGTAGTAGTAGTAGTAGTAATAGGGGGAGTCCTAATGAGTGGGTGGGGTAATTGGCATTCCAAATTAAGGAGCAAATGGGGGAAAAAAATAGGAAATAAATCACGTATTGTTGAAATTTTAAATCAACTTTTATATTCCGATTCCAATGCCACAATTTTCTTAATTTCTTAATAAAATTTATTATTATTTGAAAGGCTAATCGCATTAGAACTTTTATCATTATATCACTGGCATAAAATGGTCTTAAAATTACAAGAATATAGTTTACCTCCATTATATTTGTGACAATATTTCTTCCAATCAACAATAGTTATCATGAAAGGCCCAACTGACCCTGGGCAATCGTCCCCAACCATCCATTGTCACTCCTTCCACACACGAAAGCAGGTAAGCAAAAGCCTTTATTTCCATCGGTTCTGCAGCAAATCTCAGTCAGTTTAAAACTGGATCTAACTGCCTACGGCTAAAAAAACTGCGCTTTTTGCTGGACAACACTAAATAATACATGTCTGTGAAGCACGCAAGCACCCCTTGCATCGTGGCCTTGCATCTCCTGACTGATGCTGTGGACTGAGTACTTCCAATGATCTTTCAATGGGAGGATTGCTGAACACCCCCACTGAATGTGCCATTTTTCTTTTCCCCCTTACGAGAATCAAACTGAAGACGGGCTGCACTCACGTGCTGCCGGGATCTTTCAATCGTTTGACCAGTATATATGTGTCAGAGTCTGAAGCAAGTGACCCGGAAGACTTAAAAAACCCAGAACATTTCTAGCTGTTTGGACCATTTTGCCCAATATTTCCATGTAATCCTCATTCCTTGAGCAGCTTTTCACAGCATGCACTCATCAGACACTGAGTAACTGCATGCATGGCTCAATTCCCATGTCCATATCAAGGATGAGGAAAGTTGTTGCGCAGAGTTGTGAAAGTCCTTTGGGACACTGTGCCAAACTCCATCGAGTGGAAGGCCCTGGCAGGTAATCCATCTATGTCCCTTCTCACCCCACTCATCAGCAGATTAACAGACCCAGCTGGAGGTCCCAGTGTCACTGGCTGTCCTCTGAGCACAACCTCTGTTGCAGTCAGGGCCTGGTAAAGAGTAGGGAGAGAGAGGCCTGCAGGCGACAAAGTAACTCCTCTGCCCCTAACAGTCGAGTCACTCCACTAATGGCTGCCTCAGGCAACCTCTATTGACAGCTGCTAGTGCTGCGTTCATTCCAAGGATCCAGCCTTGGATTCAAGACAATTGCTGTTACTACACTACAGAGTGAGGGTTAAAACTGGGCATTCACTGAATATGTGGCAACCAGAAATAGCAGAAATGTGAGAGTATGACTTTTTACTAAAACATTACTAGAGAGTAGAGAGTATGTCAGCAAGTTTATTTTAATGCTCTACTCATACTTTAAACAAACTAAAGCATTCAGCATCACCATTCTTCACGCACTAACTGTTTCCAGCTAAAATAATTAAAGCTATACAAGTCTTGCTGTGCTAACTGTTGGATCATGTGGTGTAAACGTCACTTAAATGTGACCTGAAAAGAATTGCTCAAGTAATTTGTGACTAAAATTGCACTGCTTGAGTACACATATGCTTAGAGTAGCCCTCCTGAGGTAAATGTATTGTGATTTGTCGGCCAGTCCCCGTCAAATCCCTGTACATTCCTTTGATGTAAAGACAGCAAGTGAGTCGGTGACCATGAATCTCTACAAGCACAGCCAATAATGTATTTCTGGTAGCGAGTGGGCGTTTACACCTTTAGGGCTTCTGCCAGTTTGAATTAGTGAGTGTTTGCCAGGGGATGTGGGAACCACTTACGCAAGTCGCGAGCCTGCTAGTGCAAAAAAAAGACTTTGCTCATTCATTATCATCTGTACTTCCTCTCATAGCCGTTTCCTGCATGTCCAGCTATGTGTAAAGGATACACCAGGGCTCCCACTTATGGAGATGAGGCCATTGTTCTCACTTTACTGTACAATAGAGTAGTGTCTAAAGTTCACTTCCTCCAGTATTGGAAAATAAAGACAGGAAACTGTCCTCAGTGCTGCTGGTTAATATATTAGCAATTGTCCCAGAGTTAGACAGAGTGGGCGCCTCTGCTGAGACACCTACTGTAGAACGTGACTTTTACACAAAACTCATTCAGTACGTCCTAACAATCCCATCATTATTTAGCCTTTGTGCCGACACTGATCTACTGCCACGACACAAACACTCCAGTATTCCTCTCCCATCGTAATGATCCTTCAGCAAGTGACATCCTGATGCTTTTCACTCCACTCTACACTACAGCTCATCAATGCATGGACCACAACAGAGAGTACTGTGGTGGGACCGCCAAAACAAAGCCATGCTCTACACATAAAAGACCAGTCTCACAACTTCCACCTACATCATGACCTGACTTCTAAATAGGCGGGAGTTTAAAGCACAACACTCGCTGGCTACAGCTTCAGCACCATGTGACTGGTCTTTTGGAGACTTGAATTGTTAAAAGGGGGATTTCTTGTGGTGTAGCGAAATGGTGTGGTGTCTTGTTTAAACATACAAGCAGGTACGCCACTAAACCACAATTTGACTTAAAGCTGATATTTCATGAGTCATCACATAGTCTGTTTACGTAGACTTTAAACAGATAATTTAATAGGAAATGATAGGATTTTAGGTGTTTTTCTGAGCTGGATGACTCCCCAAACTAGTCAACAGGTACAGCGCATAGCTGGTTAGTAAGGGTAAGTCTGGCTAAATTAACCATGACTAATGGTTAACTGCGATATAAATTGTTTTCTGAGCTGGATTACTCGCTGAAAGTTGGCAGGTCAGTGTCACTGAACTAATTAGCTAAGGTAACCCTGGCTGTTTGATTTGATATGAAATGTGTATGATCTCTGTATCTTTATATTTTTGCGGTATGAAGCTTACCAAAAAAAAAAAAAAAAAAAAAAAAAAACACCTGCAACATACAGTTACCAGGCACAGTGTGTTACAATAAATGATTAACTGGTACAAATCACTTTAGTAGTAGTGCTTTTTTCTGCCATTTTCGGACTAATAATTTTGGTTGCAGAAGATTTGGTGCATCCCTAGTGATTTCGAAATGCAATTTAAAGGGAGGAGGAGTTCAACCATAGCCGAATAACTTCTCTCATCAGGCTAACTGACAGGAAATTCCATTATCGTTCATTTTTGGAGCACCTGTCAAGAAAGCTCAGGAGGTGTAAAAGTAGCAAACAGCTCTATTCTTTGGAAGTAATGTAACCCACTCAAAGCAGAAAACAAATCTTGAAGGAACTGTCAGAAAAGTATGTTGGGGTGCAAATTGTTTTCCTTCTGTGAAATAACCTCAAGAGAAATACATCCAAAGAAATCAATAAGCCATCACAGCCAGGTAGGATCCCTATCTGAAATCCACCAAATGTTAGTTTTCCTCACTAGTCTCAGTTCAGCGTGCCTGAAGAGACTGATCCCTGAGACTTCAACTATATTTGCGGCACGTGTTGACGTGCAACAGGGAGATACGTGACTAATACCTTAAAAGTAAAATGCTGCTATGTTCCCATGGGGTTTCCGCCATTAACTACGCTTGTCGATTTTAGACCCTTGTAAGACTAGCGAGACAAGCCTAGAGTTTGATATCAATTATGAGAAGAGGGGGATATAAAATTTGTGTGTGTGATCGTCCGTGGGAAAGACAAATATTTAAATTTATGCAGTGCAAATGCTAATACGACCCAATGAGATTCCGCCTGCTCTCTTACACTCAGAGCGGGGCTGGAAATAGGGTCACGAGCAGCCGAGCTGCACGAGGGAGAATCTGAAAAGCACAAGGAGTGCTGAGAGAGTACAAGAAAGGACTAATGGAGAGAAGAGGAAAATACATTCTGTAGAGTGTGCAGAATTCAAGCCTTTGACAGGGAATAAAATCGACTCCGGAACTTTCCCTCTTAAAAATCTGCCTGGTGGCAAAGAACATCAACTGAAACCAAAGCCTGTCTTGGCGGATTTCGCTCACCCTCCTTTTCTGAAGAGGGTTGGTAAGGGCATGGGATAGTGCACTAGGCCTCAGAAATCAGACTTCAGTCTTCTCTGCATCAGGATGGAGAAATCTGTATTTGCCATAATTGACTAGGAACCATGCCTGAACCATCTTGCTATTTATAAACTCCTGCTCCAGCAAAGCAGGTCAAACTGAGATGTAACGTATGTCTTTATATGGTCAGTGTTCTTCTTTCGAAGCCTTCTTTCAGAATCTGCTTCTCTCATCACTCGAATGCTGAACTGGAGCGAGGGAAGTCACCTAGAAAGCACATGCCGGTCTTGAGCAGATCTTCAGCAGAGATGAAGATCCTAATCACGGCCACAATCACAATCGTGAACGTCTCACTGAGTGAGATCTCACTGGTGTGTAGGTGATTGCCCTAGAGCTTCGTACACAAGCACGGCACATTTCTCTGTATGTGCGTGGTACGGATTTCCGGGTCTGTTACACCACACCCTGTTCCTACATATCATGCATGCTTTCTGAATAGAAGCAAAACAGACAGGTAAATGCTGATTCATTCAGAATGTGCAGGTCCGTACCTGTAAAAGGAACGTAGTAACTGTTTCAAAACTAAACTTATGTGAACCGTGGAACTTACATATAATCAGATGGACAGGATGTATGGCAAAAAGGTGGAACGAAAAACCTCAGATATTTGCCAATGTCATCCCAGTCAGCACATTCTAAAGCTGAATGCTATATAATTACAGCTGAAAAAATATATGAGTGGGTGGAACAGGGTGGGGGGAACAGGGCAGGGGTTTTACAATGGTAGTAGGGGACTGGATATGCAGGTAACTTCAGAAGATCCTGCCAAGCTGCATGACTTGCAAAAGGAACCCCTTGAGACTTTGTAATCTTTGAGAGATAGATTACTATCAGAATACTGTGCCTTTGGGACTATAAAAAATCATTTATGTTTTATTCTTTTGACTATATTTATTTTTTTGATTCCAGCATTTGTAATTTCACCTGCATGCATTGGTCCACCAGCATGACAAGCAGTACGACAGGGTGGACAATAAAATGCTGGACAATTTTACCATGAAAGGACGTACAGCTTAAGCTTTACCTCAGCTAAGTATGGAAACATTATGAATAGAGATACACAATGATATCAGATATATATCGGTATCGAGCATTTTTTTTATAAGAATAATCGGCATTGGCCAAAATAGCCAAAATCTAAAACCAATACCTGTTGACATATCTATTGTATGCCAAGAAAGGACTATGCAACATTCCAATAAATTGGCCAATACTAGCCTCTGTACTTTAAATTTAATTGATTTAAGCTATTTGTTTTATTACGTTCAAAGTTATACGGTTATACAAGGGTGTCTAATCTTTGCATAAGTTATGAATGTGTATAACGGCATCAGCAGATATGTAATATTGGAAATCGGCATTGGCCAAGAATTCCCACACTAGTGAATCCCTACATAAGTGGAAGTGGAGGTAAAATAAACAGTATTAAGGCTGTGATGTCACAGATGTCAGTGGGTACTTTCTTAGAAAGTGGGTTTTATCTCGGGCAGTGTGGACAGATATCTATATATATTGATAAAATATATATTTTTTATTTTATTTAACCACTTAAAATTTTTTCCCATAAAACATCCCTCTGTAATAACGTGTTCATTCAGAGTAAATCTTGGAAATAAACAACTATGCTGTGTGAATAAAAAGGAGCAATGTATTGATACAGACTTATTATTTTCATGAGAGTGCTTGCCTGCACTCCGCTCAGGTGTTTGTACTGTATTTTTACTACTGTTCCTGGCAGGGCTGGACAATGTCACACTATATTTTCTGAACTACGGTAGATATGATACATTTCTGAATGGGAATATATGAATATAAACAATATAAAGACGGTCAGAATATCAGTCAGTGATGGACGCTGTATAATGTATACTTAAATATCAGAAAAATTCACCTTTACTGAAACATTTTTATCGCGATATGGATACTATCATCATTGAATTATTGCCCAGCCCCAGTCCCTGGCATATAAATCATCATGTAATTGACAGAAGGTTCAAAGTAAGAGTAGCACATGGGCATAGGCAGTGCAGCCTGGCTAAGAAAGTGACAAACTGCAGAGCTGCAGTCACGCTACTATTGGATAAGCCTGCCAAGCTAACAGTTCACTGCTGAATTAGGTCACACGCATCAAGGCAGGGAAGTAGAGAAAGAGACTGAGATTCCAATCACCTGCAGTAGTGTTGATCTGGTGAACAACCTTTATACTGCCAGCCAGGCCACCTCAATGATGATAACGGAATTGTACTGGAATTTTTTTTTTTTTTTTTTTTTGGCAGGGCTTGGCAACAGGCCCAGCGAGTCAGGAGCTCTCTACTAGTGAGACAAATAGTGGGAGCCACTGAGGGACCTCCCTGGATTAGCTGTTTTATCCTCAACCAGAACACTGTGTAAGAACACTGTGGTGCTTTGTTGCTCTGAGAGGCGCCGGTCCCCTCGCCTGTGAAGTCGCTCGCGCTCCTTTGGGGTGGATGGAAAGTTTCTAGAAGGTGCGAGCAGAGGCCTGCACCCTTATGAATGCTGCCTGTTTCCATAAACTCTGAAGCAGCGTTTACTAAATCCCTGTAGCCCATAGCAACATGTTTATCGGCCAACTCGTGATCTTCATTCCCGGTTCCTGCCTGGGTGTGAAACCTGTTGTTGGGTATGTGCTGTCAGAGCCTCTATCCTAAAACATTTCCAGAAAGGGCAATACTGACTGCGACTGACCCCTAATGATGTGCAATATAATGAGAGTACTACTACATAGTACTACAGAGATAAAAGGTCAATTTGTTTTGTGATAAGCTTGAGAAATAGGCTTGTGCCCATCCTAGTTTGATAAGATACATGAGATACACGTGGAGGATTGACTGAACTGTGGGACAACAAGGAAGAACATAAAAATATAAAATCATGAAACATCATGGAAATCATGAAAGCCCTTCCAATGTTTAAATCATATATTAACCATTTATCACTTTTGGGAGAAATCGGTTATTTTCTTTAGTATTGCAAGTTACAGTACCGTATTTTTCGCACTATAAGGAACAGGGACGTTGCCATGCTTTTCTTCTAATTCAGCAGGTCTCGCCGCTGGGTGGTTAGACCTGTAAAGCTAAACTAAGTAAACAAAATTGTAATTCTTTTAATTTCTTTTAAAGTCAAACGAGCACTGGATGTTAATCTACACAGATTTCTCTCCTGAAAACTGTTTATTTGGGTGAGTAAAGAACTTCCTTTTATTTATAGTAAGGTTAGATTTCCAGATTTACACTAAGGCTGGGTGCAGCAGCATTAGCAGCTTACCAGCTAATGCCACCAGACAGCCCTACTCTGAGGAACACTGAGTGTTCTGTAAGGCAAGGGCGATATTAGCTAGTGGTTCGTCCCATATAGTTTGTTTAAGAGTCCGATAATACTCACCTCTGAACGGTAAAAGAGCTAGCGCTTAGCTAATACTGCTCCAGCAGTCGATAGTACTGCAGCTAATAACACTGAACTTCACCAAAGTGGCTTTACTGCTTAAAACCTGACTAGTAAAATTAATACATAAGGCACACTGGCTTATAAGACTATTTTTGGAAAGTTAAGAAATTAAGTGCGCCTTATAGTGCAAAAAATTCAATATTTAAAAAAAGAGAGAAAAAAATATATGGTTATATATTGATATATGGTTATTCTTTGGAAGGGCTCAATTAGCATTTCATCATCAGCTGCTCTAAACTGCATTACAGTTAAAACAACATCAGGCCTCGTCACTGAAAGCTCCAGCCGTCCACCATGCAATCATAATTCATAAAGAACATGCACTCCACTTCTATTTATGTCTGAACACAGCTTTGAAAAACGCCTAAAGCATCTCTCTGCACTAAAGATAGACTGTTTGCTAGTTTTCTGTGGTTATATTATCCAGCTGATTGCTGATCTGAGATTTGTCCGTGTCATGATTGATCAGTTTCAAGATGCTTCTTGGCAACAGCTGTACTCTATTTAAACATCTGCCACTGACAAACATAAAATCATACATAAAACATTAGCAAGAGCAACGGCAACAAAATGAAGCTGCAGTGCATCCAAGTCTCCAACACATGCTTGTGTTCCACCCGTCAATCTAATATAGCAGTTTATTGATTATGATGCCTAGACCTGTCACAATTATTATGTTGTTCCAGAAATAACATCAATAAACAATTTTACCATCATTTTAAGACCATTTTATGCCACTGATATAATAACAAAGCATAATAATGCAATTGAATCCTTTTTTAAATCATTAAGAATTAGAATATTAACTGAATATGTGATATAAACTTGGCTCTTCTTGCTTTTAGAAAATCATCATGCGCCACCTGCAACTAGTAATAATTTTGGTAGTCAACTAATCTGTCGATTATTTTAACGATTAATCAATTAAAAAGCAATGATTTCTGCCACGCCTGCAATCTCTGCTTCCTGTGGGTACGTCTTTTGTTCCTAGATTCCTCTAAAACAATAAAACAGCTGTTTTTTTAATCAACATTGTTGTTGCAGTCCTAGTATTTGAGGTCAGCAAAAAGTCAATTTATTGTAAAACAAATCAATAACAATTATCGTTAAAAGACGTAATAGTGCGCATCATAACCAAAAACAGAGGTCATCAAGCTCACACTACTGCATACCATCAAGAATACAGTGTAAACAACTCTCCCTAAATTGTGTTTCACAACTGCTTCACAGGTTCCTTCTCGGTCTGTACCAGTCTGAGCTTGCCCTCCCCTGATGTTATATTGCCATGGCAGGGCTCAGTGCATTTAGCTGCTCTACCATTCCCAAACACGTGGAACTGTCTTTCTACATTTAACGGCCTCATACCGGCAATGACTTGAATCTTTTGAGAGCCTCCAGCTATAACAAAAGACTATCCTCACAACAGAACAAAACAGCACAGCACATTACTACATCATGATGATTCAGGGGTTTTCACATCGCAGGTTTTGGAGTTTACTTGATCCACTTTTATGTATGCATTATGTGTTATGAGCAGCCCTTGGCTTGATTCAACATCAAGACCCTTCACTTTTCCTTAACTGCCCAACTTTGGCTCACATTTTGTTATTCTATTGGTACAACTGTCTAAGTATAGTATCTTCATGGTGACCAACAGCCATCCATGGTTGGAAATCCTTAAGAGCCCCAACTGACCTCACTGGGAGGGAAGGATGGGCCTCCATCTTCCCTCAATCTCTAAACCTGGTGCTAGCCATGATGCTAGTCCGCATTCTCCTCCAAGCATGTCCAGCTGTTAAATGATGCTGTGTTAGATAAAAGGTGATTGGCTGGCATTATGTGACTTAAAAAAAGCACATGCTAACTTTAACCCTGCCATCACTGGTAGCATTATATGATGGTTAGAGTCCTAACTACTGGGTGTGAAATGAATAGGTTTGCATACCATTTGCTTCAAATTATAATATATGGACAAAAGTATTGGGACACCTGCTCATTCACTGTAACTTTCTGTAACTACACTCTCTTGGGAATCAGAATTTGATAGCAGATATTCACCACTCTACCTCATCACCAACTTTACAAATTACCCCAAAAGCATTAGATGGAGCACCATTCTTCCAGAGAACACAGTTCCACCGCTTCAGAGTCCAGAGCTTGGGGAGATTTATACGGGTCATGTTTTATTGCCTCAGGGAAAAAAAAAAAACACTTAAAAAAATTAAGGAAGAAATGTACTATATAGAACTATTGCTAAAAAATAAGCACTGAATAAAAAAAGACAATAGCTTCCATGTACAAAATGAGCCAGAGGATATTAAGCTATCAAGTAATTACAGTATTTTCCATAGTGATGCTCAGTTGCACCTTAACATCCCAGAGGAAAGCTGAACCCTATACATAATCCATTTTGCTGATTTTTTTCTACAAGGCCACTCAGGTGGTGAGCTCTACTGTCAGGGGATGACACACCTGTGACCTTGTTCCAATTGCAAATGTGCTGTCCCAAGCCGGTCTGCTTTTGCAAATGATGACCACTGCAAACAACGACCTCAACAGCCTGGCTAACCTCAGGCAGGTTCAACTCTGTGCACCCGTTTGGTCAGCGATATTAGTTCAGGCATGCTGATGAAGGTAAAACAAAAATAATACAATTAGAATAGGAGAACAGTATCCTTTAGACTACTTCAGTACTTCTATATTTCACTGGATATTACAGAAATACCATTCATATGTGATTTAATGATTGGTTGGTCAGCAACCAATAACTAATTACAAGCTGTGATGTAAGCTAAATGTTAGTCTAAGAAAATGTAGATTACTCAAACGTTTTCCCCAAGCCAATGCTTTTACACTGCTACCTCTTGCCCACCTCCATCTGCACACTAAGAGGATAGCTCCTCAATATACTGGTAATCTGTAAAGGGTTGGGACAGTTAATAATGTTAGCTAACTGAGGTAGGCAACTAGCTAGCTAGCTAATTTGTATGTCTACCAGAGGAAACTTGTTGTTTGTTTCCCTTTTTCTGTGGAGGTTTTCACCCACATGTGACATGAGTAACATCGCTTAGTGAAAATTATTGACTAAAAAAAGCAATGCCCAGGTAAATCTGACTAATATAGCATTGCTGAGGTAAATATATGGCTAAAATTGCACTGCTGATGTACTGAACTAAATACGTTGATGGTTTGTCTCGTCTGGTTGGTATTAAAAATGTTATGTTATTTCAATAAATGTTTTACATTGTTATTTTGTAATTGCTTTATCTTTAAACGTCTGGTATTAGGTATTTGTCCTTCAACCAAATGTTTAATTTTGTTCGGTTTCATTTAGGTTTTTCATTTAGATGCAGCTCTATTTAAATTACAGGAAAATGTGTAGCCAACACTGTGCTCCTATGTTAGTATGCAAACACTGGTACATTACAGCACTGCAAGACTCTTCCAGAACAGCATAGCTCCTTACATCACTGCACCCCAACTTTACAAACAACATGAGGCTCTACTCTGTACCTGACCACTTACGGAAGGATGAGAAATATTCATGAAGGCGCAACCCAAGGCCAGGTCAGCCGACCAGCAAAGGAGAGCTAGCCATCTATTATAGGTCAAATGGCCTCTCACATGACTTGTTCATCGTTCACCGAGATGAGCGCCGCCTGCCTGAATACTAATACGCCCAACATAAGCTTGGGGATGCCAGAGCGCATGCTGAAAGGCACAAGGATATTCAGATCACCTCTGGGAATGTGTTATGGATGCCTAATGACCGGACAATATGATGCTAAGAAGTTGCTTCCCGCTCCTCTCGTGACTAGGGATGCGAGCCTGGGGATTCAAAGGAAAGGTTAACCTTTGATGCCAATTGTGCATCAGCTGATGATGGATTAGACTGTATTAATTATTGATATCTGATCCCCCTCCCAGTCCACAGTTTCCCCCTTGCTGGCGGAAATGGATACAGATCCGTGACAGTGTCTCCGCACATGCCTCCTCTTATCCCCAGAGGCACTCCTCAAAAGCTGCATCATGGACCTCTGGGGCACAGATGGAGGAAGCTGTGGTGCTAATAATCGTCAGAGCTGTTTATTGGCAAGAACATGGCTTTTTAGGGGTTATGATGCAATATACAGTATTGTGGTTTTAAAACAAACTTTATTAAAATTGTTTAAAAAAATACAAATAAATAATCAAATACATAATAAGTACTAGGAGTGTGCTAATTATTAGGAGTAAAAGAAAATATCAATACTGTGTTTTTGAGAATAGATACAGTATTACAAAACAATGTTGCAATACTCAAGTGTATAAATCCACCCCTCCAATTTAGCCTAGTCATTTAAACCCCTCCCCAATCATTTGCGATGTTCCTTACACCAGGATGGTAAGAACAAGCACATGACTCCTCAGCCATCATTTCTTTTTAAACTGGCGTCAATTCACCCAACATCACTAGGCCGTTGACACAATCAGAGGATCCCGGATCCCCAGCTCCAATACATTAGCCAACAGATCTCACTGCATCACAGTGGTAGCACTTGCCTACCCAGTTAGAGCATGACCAATAAGGGGAATCTTCTGCTGATAGCCAGGTAGCATGTTGCTGTATTTGAGCATAATAAAGGAATCTTAGGCTATGTTTATACAGGCTGAAGTGACCCAAATACGATTTTTTGCTAAATGTGGCTCAGATCTGATGCTTTGTTAAATGTGGCTTAGATCTTAGATTTGTTCATGGCTGTGTGAACGTGCCTAATCCAATTTTATTTTATTCATATCGGAGCCACTTCCACATTGGTCCTAATCAGATACATATCTGATCCATGGACATGCAAGATGAATGTGAACAGTCAGAATTCATGCATCTTTTTGCTTTTACGCATGTGCTAGGTTATGTGCTTCTCTCTCGTACCCACACATCTCTTCGTTCACATTACACACAGATACAGTGATAGGAAAATCGGATCTTAGCAAAAAATTTGAGCAATGTGGCTTGTAATGTAAACTTAGCCATAGATTGTTGAGATACATGCTTTCATGGTTTTCCTCTAATAATCATTTTGCCCACTCACTAAGGAATGAGAACTTCTATTTCTACTAGAAAACATTGTGCTGATGAGCTGAGGTGAATTCAAACGATCCAATAAATGAGATGAAAGTGCAGACCTGTGAGACGCCTTACAACTAAAAGGCCTGAGATCGAATCCAAATAAAATTCCACGTGGTCAGGATCAACGAAGAACTCATTATCACACTCGTTATGGGTGCAATATGAGAAAATACACTCAGGGACAGTGGATTTCTCAAAAATGAAAATCAAAGTGAAATTAGATGTAATGATCCAGCTTCCCAACATCATATCGAACACAGCATCTTAAGCATCTGTACCTCTTTCGTGGTTTTATTACAGTGGCTTTGATTCTCCTCAGCTAAAAGCTGCTGTGAGGGAGAGTAGACACAGAAGTGCTTAAGTAAACAAGCAAACACAGAGACAATTGTCTGAACCCTCTTTAAATACCATGTGAGCTCCGCATATTTCTGGCAGCAAATTAGCATAAAATTATCCCTGGCCGCATGGCGGGGGAACTGCTGGGTGACACCGAGCCGTGTGGGCAGAAACATTTTACCATGTAAATACATTTGCCTGTCTCTGTCAAGACAGGTGACTCAGCCTGTATCACGGAAGCAGAACACATAGCACTGCAGTGCTGCACATCACGACAACTCTCTCTGTCTAGTGCGCCTCAGAGCCGGCGCAGTATAACGTCCACCTAAATCTGTCTGTTGCAGACTCGCTGCAGTCATTTCATCAAAGCTTACACAACATCTTACCTACAAATTGTGCGCAGGATGGATTCAGGTGCAATCAAATCGTGGGATTGATCGTTTATATGTATGGGCTCATGTAGGGCACACATGCCAAAGGCCCTAAATGATAAAACTATCCTTTTTTTAAACCCAATTACCTATTTTTAAACGACCAGTCTATAGTTCACTCATTTAAAAGCATACATTAAAAGCATAGTTATCAACAACATAAACCAGAGACTATCAAAACATTCAACCAACAAAAATATAAATCATATGTTCTGTACTAGCTTATAAAATGATTAGAATGTGTCTTTAGGAAACAGGCCAAGCTCAGGTACTGGCATCCTCTGACAGCAGTGCTTCAATCAGTATGTTGCTCTAAGAATTGTCTGTTACAGAGCACAAATCTGTTTATGTTCTATACTCTGATACCATCCACTGCCCATTCCCCAGTCCGATTTCCACATCCCGTTTTGCCAGATATAGAACACAATCGGCATCTGAAAATGCTGTTGTCAATTAATATGATGAATAGAGACAGCTTAGCGCCCACAAGGACTTCAAGACGAAGGCTAAGCTGGCAATTTTTTTCTGAAAATGTGAGCACTAAGCTTTAGCTAACTTCAGAGTTCCACATTTGCAAGGTAATTTATTAAAACCACTAGTCAAGTTTAAAACTAATATTTGAGTGCTCGCACCCACACTCAGTGGTCTACATGTCGCTGGATTAATAAAGCATTAAGCATTTTAAATGGGTAAACTGATTTAGACTAGCACTCACGGCATCATGCTACAACACACTAACATGAACTATTAGTCACCACAGGAGAGCAGACAGCATAACGGAAATATACAAAAACGCAAAGGTTTGACTAGCATAGCCACTTTACATGCATGGCATTATTTAGTACATGAATTGTTGCTTTAAGATCGTGCAGTGCATATGTGGAAATTAAGCAGCAAAATGCAGTCAGTTTTGAATGATACAAAGAAAAAAATTTGCATATCTCTACCATTTTAGCTTCCTGGAATTCAGAACTGTCCATTTACTGTAAAGCATAAGCAACGGGCTGGTCTTATATTTGGATAAGGTACAATGCAAAGCAGGCAATCATGCCAAATACTTTATTAAAATATGGCACAGTAGCAATAAAAAGGCTGTTATATTTTAAGAGAGGTTGGCAAATGATAATGGAAAAATGAAGATATTCTACTGCACAAAGGCACTGAGTAAAGCTCTAAGTAGAAGCAGTGGAAGAATATTTTGACCAGCACAGTACAGCATCCACTTAAATTAGTCTGTTGCAGACTCTCTGCACTCAAATTTCATCAAACCTTACACAACAAATTGTGCACAGGGTGGATTCAGCTACATCAAAACAGCAGATTGATCGTGTGTGTGTATTGGATCACGTAATGCATGAATGATGAGACCTAAAATGATAAAACTATCCTTTTTAACCGATTCGTTGAACCGATTTTGAACAACTAGTTTACAGTAATTCTGTTCACTAGTAATCAACACAATTCATGTAATGGGAAACTAAATTGTCTGAAATAAAGATCTTGAGGTGAATGACGGAGAAAAAAAATACAAAATATTAAAAATTAACAGCTTACAAAAATTAACTCTTCAAAAGACCAAAACACAGCATCTCCAAAACAGCAACAGTAACAGGAGAGAGATAAAGCCTTCTTAACTTTCAATGGAAAATAATGTAAAACAAGTTTATTTTTGGTAAATCTTTTGATACAGTGTAAGGGTTACCTGAAAATTGACAAAATGGAAATACTTGGTGTTTGTGCTAGCTCATAAAATTATCAAAATGTTTTATTAACTAGATATATTGAATGAATAAAGTTACACTTATATAGTGCCTTTTTAGAAACGCAAGGATGCTTTACAATTTACACACAATCATTAATATTCAGCACTTATCCACACACCGGTGAAAAGCAGCAGCCAATAGTGCACAACGTACTCTCAACCAGAAACAACTATCCACCTGGAGGACTGCCAATCCATATCTGGGTACAGTCATACATGCGTTTTTTTACATACACACAATCCATAGACACAATACCATACAATTCACATACCTATTAATGTAAATCAACTTAGAATATTCATTTTTTTTGGACTGTGGGAGGAAACCAGAGTCCCTGAGGGGAACCCTTGCAGACATAGGGAGAACATGGAAACTCCAGCCAGATAGGGACCTAAACACAAGACCCCAGTTCTGGAAGTGGAGCGTGCTAACCACTGGTAGGCAAAACCTGCTAACCACTAAACCACCTTATCACCCAAACATAACTAAATATAAACATGGTAACTCAAAGCTCTAAGTAGAAGTACTGGAAGAATAAAACATGAGGTAAAATGTTGCACATAAGCCCTTTAAAGAGAACCATTCTACACAATGTGCCACAAAATGAGTTCCATTTCAAATTCCCCTTATATTATTAAAACCATGCTCAGTAGCACTGTACAGATATTAAGAGTGTGAGGCAGGGAGAGCGTGGAGTGTGGTGTTTTAACTAACTAACCTCAAATGTAGATGGGTTTAGGATTAGTCAGCGTTAATTACTCCATCAGGGAGCTGATTAAGAGGGGAATAATCGAAGTTGTTAAAATGAGTAGCAGGCAGCACTTCTCTCTTCAGCGTAAATGCTGAATTATGAGTCGTGATGTAAGGAGAGCTGGGGTGTGTGCGCAGGCGCACTTCGGCGCAGCGCGAACGAGGGCGGGAGCGCGCGCGTCACCGGCACCGCCTCTTTCCTGCTACGACGTGGAGCGACGGCAGCGAGCACATGACTGCAGCAGCGGCGGCGGCGCGCGCGCTCGGGCTCCGGTCACGAGGACGGAGTACTATTACAGTGACCAGACGGAGGCGGTCAACCTCATAACCCCTGCGAAGAGCATCAGATAACGCTTCCACCTGAGCTTTTATATTTATCATTATTATCGCGGAATAGTGCAGAGCTCGTGCAGCTTCATTGCCATTATCATATTTGTGTTACCTTTGCATTCAGTCACACTAATTAGCTACTTCAACTTTTCCTCAACATTTCATGCACGCACGTAGGCTACGATACGAGAGAGAGAGCGCGCTCATCCTTGCTCCCCTTACTGTACTTATTTGTCTAATTAAATCAAATTAAAAGACACATCTGTGATGAGCATTATTATCGTTATCACTATGTAAGTCACGTGCGTCTCACCCCCTGAATCGTGTTTGTATAATAACAATAATAATAAGCCATAACGCTTCAAGTAGCCATAATATAATTGTTTTAATATAACTTCCCTCTTTTATGTAGTACTAAACTTTGCTTAAACATTAAACACATTACTACCCCATCAAAAAATAAATAAATAAAATAAAATAATACACCATGTTTAGTGCAGTGAAAGTAAGATCAGAGCAAAGAGCACGAGACATTATATCACGCGCGCTGTTACCAAACTCTTTCATCAGTTACGCAAACGTAACTCTTCGTCGCTTACGCAAACAAGTTACATGTAATTGCAGCTGCATAACTAGCCTACATAACACACACAGAGCTAACACCCCCACTGAGTTTACGATTCACGTTTAGACCACAAACATCAATACAATGAGGATTTTTTTTGAGCGCCTTTCAAGGTACCCAAGGACACTACGATAAAGCAGCACATATATTACAGTCACAAATCAAGCATCACATAAAATCCACAAAAACACAAATCATGTAAAAACGATCGTAAAATGTGGGTTCAAACTGAATTAAAACGATGATATATTAAAAATATATATTTATCATCACTTGGTCATGAATCTATATAGGTATAGTAGTAAAACAGTGCAGTAACTCTCTATGCAACGTTAACGTGCACAAGCATGCTATAAACTAGCCACAATAAATCAGCCTTATCCCTTACAATACACGTTTACAAGCTAGCTAACCCAATTTAGCTTACAAATATTGAAGCAGGCAAGCTAGCTGCTGCATGCACGCTTATATATTATGGATGGATGCATCATTTCAAAATAAACAAATAAATAAATAATACATAAACGAAATGAGCCTAATCCTGAGTCTCTTCTACTGATGAGTAGTGAAATGAAAACAAACAAACAAAAAAGAAAACTGAAAATAAACACAAATGAGTCTTCTCTGCTGCAACGTCTATTTTATATACGTATAAACATACGTATATCTTCATTTCACGCATTTTTCGCCTTCACGCGCTGCGAGAATATAGGCTATTGTATTCGACCAACTTCAAGTTCACGCGGCCACCAGCACCCACGTGTCAGACTCGCCGGGCAATTCCTGTGATTTTTGGCAAAGTGATCCACTCATTCCCAAGTTCCACTAACACAACCATCAGTCCCAGTGTCTAAACTGGCCCTTTCTATCCTCGTATGTCCAAAAAGCAGCGCGCGATGATGCATTATTAAGTAAATAATTCAACAATGAAAAATTGTTCCGCCAACTGCTCAAACTCCACGTGAAGCCCAGACGTCAGGGCTTCAAGACACCGGCTGCACGGAGCGGAGACTCTGTCCCAGCATCGAGCTGCCCGCACGCGCACGCCGGTGCACCGAGCCACGGGGGATAACGCGCAAAACCACCGCCCGGGTAGCAGAGCCCCAGCCCCGGCCTGCCGAACCATCAGCATCCCTTACCTGGCTTCCAGAGTTTTCTGTCAAGTAATTGAAGACAAAGGACGAGAGCTCCTCATCTAACAGGGAAACGCAGTCCGCCATCTTCTAGAGAATGAGATCCGAGAAGTCAGAGGAGGGGGTATACAGGTTGGCTGGCCTGCAGTACCCGCGTCCCGCCGCTTAGAGGCAGCACGCGGAGCTCGAGCTCACTGTTACAAAACTTACTGTTACCAAACACACGGCTACAACTATTTCGGCGTGGCTGAGTGCGCGCGCTCTTTCTCTCTCTCTCTCTCTCTCTGCTTGTTCGTGAATAATCCAAACAGCGCGTGAGATAAGCAGCACTGCTAAAGCCGTGGGAAAAACCGCGCAAACTGCAGGATGGACCACGATGATGGGCTGCCCACCAAATCCATAGCTGAAGCAGCCTGAAACACTCTGAAGCTCTGAGCTCTGCCCGTCTCTGCAGGGAGTCAAACTGCTGCTGCCGGTGCTGCTGCTTCAAACAGCTCACGGCCTATGACTCATTTCTACAGCAAGCCTTGCCTGTCTTTATATCCACATCAACGCCAACCAGGTTTAGACTGGAGATATATGAATTCCCCACAAACACCTGCAATGTTTAGACACTTCACACACTCCACAAATCTACTATAAACACTATTCACCACTTCCATATTAACCCACAGATACCTGACGCTTTAGAGGAGAGTCTCGGTAATCCCTTGAAAATAATCTACTTAGTTTAGCAGCTGAGGTGTAAACAAAGTCATTCAGCCACTGTCTGATGGCTGATATGCATTATTATATCCATATGTTTTCAGGTTAAGGTTTGGTCATACAATAAAACATACAATATTTTACATAGGTCTGTTATAGTTAGAGTTATGTGTAGGCAAAGTAGTTTCTAATAGGTATGTGCCATGTAGTATCGTATCATTATCGCAGAAATATTCTAAAATAATTAGATAATTAGATGGGCCATATTGCCCACCTCTAGTCCCTAAAATGTTTTAACGTTTTTTTCCAGATTTACCACAATTTACTATTATGAACGATCTATTATCTATTTTAAAGAATAACTTACATTTTAAGTTATTTGGTTATTTTGTTCTATATAAAATGACTAAATTTGTTTTAAACATATGTTGAAATCCTAAAATAGTTTGATAATATTTCAGGGCCATATGGGCCACCAGCGTACAAATGTTTTTGCTGTTTTTAGTGTTCTCATTTCGCATTAAATATCTAATGGAGACAGATTATGTCTGTCCAGTATCATGTATTTTACTTTAGTCCTAGATATATAAAGTGCATTATTAGTATCATGACATGTTGGATCATTGACTTCTGTTACAGTCTGGTGAAAATGTAAATTAGGACTGTTCCATTTGACATGGTATGCAATAATATTGCCAAATAAACTTTAATATTTACTCCATTCTAGTAGTGTATTATGTGATATTATGTTAGGGCCATATAGCCAACCTCCAACACTTTTTTTGTTGTTTACCAAAATTTACAATTTTCAAAATTTTAAAGAAGAACTAAAATGTAAGTGATTCGGTTATTTTGCTATATATAAAATGACTACATCTGTGTTTAGCATACCATGTACCAATTTACAACAAATTTACTTGGAATCACCTAGTATAAAGTTTCCTGAAATTTAAAAAAACATGGTGAATAAGAATGTTGTTCTTTAAGATTTTCTTAGTTATTCTTCATGTCCATTTGTTCTTTGTTCTAACAGCATCAATCTAAAAAAATATATGGCTAAAAGTGATGTTATTTATTACTTAATTAAGTAATTTATAAGTAATTAAGTAATCTATAGTATATTCTAATCACATGGAGTTACTGATTATTCATTAATTCATTTACCTTTTTATTTGCTTCATCCTGGCCAGGGCCACAGAAAGTATGGAGCTATTCCACAAGATAGGAATACCCCCTGGACAGGCCAACATTCCATCACAAGGTACAACACACACACACACACACACACACACACACACTGGGCTGTGAGCAACACACACAATACCTGAAGTGACACTCTGCCACCCTATAATATTATTTCTGTGATGCCACATACATACTGCAACTTTACAGGAATACAATGATTTTATTTAAAATGATTTTGGAGTATTTCTTTTATTCTAATCATAATATAAATATATTGACACAATATAAAGTATGACACTTGCATACTGGTATTGGTGTATGTTCATCCAGTATACAACTATAAAACATAAAATTACACCACTTTAGACCTATATAAAGCAAAGTAGCTAAAACCCATAATAAAGGATTGTGTAATATATACACATTTCCCCGGACTGTATGGTATTTATAAGAGAAATTCTTCTGTCCATGTCATCTGGGAGTGAGTAAAACAGTATGTGGGAGTTGCTGAAAGGATTTCAGTAATGATGCTGAAGCATGCTGCCATTTTCTCATTGCCTGTTATTTACAGATTTTAAGGATTTGAGGCCTGCTGTTGATCTTCTCATTGTAATCAAAATGACTCACTTGTTTACTCCAGTGCTCGCTTCAGCTTAGACCAAAACAAACGGTCTCTACTCTGTTACAACTGCAGAACCTACTCCACTGCAGAAACTGACATCAAATCATTGGGAAACATCTGGGCAATAATAAATGGAATCACACTGTTTTGTGGGGACAGTAATAGATCTGAATCAACAGGCCTTTAAAGGAGTATTACACCGTCTCAGCCAAATCAGAAGTGCCCTCAGGCCAATAGTCTATTGAACGGCACTCTGACAATCCAGCTATCGACCAAACTCGTGCTGTTTTAATGTTTGAGGTCAGAGGGAGTAATTCAAAGACATGCCTAGCATAGTAGAAAAGGCTAAACAGCACTGAATTAAGGCTCTGTCAGTGCAGCAACGAAAAACAATTGCTTCTGCTTGGCAGATTGGGTTAAAAGTGTTCTTTTGGATAATGTCTTGTGCAATAAATAATTACTTCATTTATATACCTGAACAAATGGCATGGGAATATAAAATTTTGAACATCATTGCCAATGTAAAAAGATTTTTCCTAAGTAGTTTTGGAGCATTTCTACTGATGCATTCATTTTTAAACTTTCATATGATGTGAAGGACATCTAGGAAATATAGGAAACAAAAACAGCCATAAACACTCAGTATACCTCAGTGTAGCACTGTCTGGCGGCATTAGTGCTAATGCTCCAGCCTTAGTGCTGGAGAAGTTCAGGAATCTAAGCTCACTGTAAATAAAGAGAAGAGCTTTACTCACCCAAATAAACAGTTTTCAGGAGACAAATCTGTGTAGATTAACATCCAGTACTCGTTTGACTTTAATAGAAAGTCTTTTTTTATTACAGTTTAGTTTACTCAGCTTAGCTTTACTTAACTAAGTTAAGCTACCCCCCACCACCACCCAGCAACACGACCTGCTGAATTAGAAGCTCCTTATAGTGTCTCTTAAAATGCGCCTTATAATCCAGTGCACTCAGTGCAAAAATTACAGTAGTTTCAAAACGAACCATTGACTACTACTATTTTAATAAGAAACTAAGCTGCATTTGCAATTCAGCCCACATATTTAGGTCATTGTTTTTAAGCTTTCACAAAAAACAGTGTATGTACATATCCGCCTCTTGATGTTTGGCCAACATCAGTTTAGCCCCACCCATTAACAGTTTTGTTTGAAGCTATAAAAAGGGTTTTTGCTCAGACTGTTTTGCAAACGACATCCAATACAGGCAACTAACTTTGACATCCTCCTTAAGAACTGCTGGTTCTAGAACTGAAGAGAAACAGTAATAAACCAGATCGGTAACACAAGTTTAGGGTTAGGATTGAATTGCATTTTTGGCTTTTGCAGCTGAAATAAAGAGAACAAAGGGTGTGTGCCAGTGGTGTGAAGGAATCTGAGACCATTTTTTTTACAGCCCACTGCACTACAACTACCCTATATATGTGTGTTACTTATAGCCTGGGCATTCAAGCCACCTGCTACTACTAGCGTGTGAAAGGTTCCTGGAGTGAGTGACCAGCCCTTTCAGACAGCTGTCTGACAGAGTCGAGGACTCTGCAGTGACTGTACGTATCAATCAGTGGAATACCCATTCATCAGTCACATTATCTTATTGATTAGCCCAGGAGGCCTTGGCTCGTTGAGGGTCAATAAGGTTGTGCGTCCAGGCCTAGTTGTCCAAAGGCGACAGTCAATACAGTTCACACTTTGTTTTCCGAAGTTGATGTTCACACACTAAGTGAGGCACATGGTTTGTTTTTACTTTCTGGTCAAAAGGGCTCTTAATGAACATGCTTTGTTGCTTTCGCGAAACCTTTTTTCCAGCCAATTTTAGACCCCATTTAAGTGGAGAAGTACTTGTCAGTTTGAGAAGGTTTAATGGAGAAAAAGAAAAAGAAGAAAGGGAAAGTTTTTTGTTTTTTAACTCTTGCTCTTTTTGTGTGGTGTATCCCTTAAAACAAATAGTTGGAAATGATAAAATCAAGATGGCTTCTCTGGCTGCTGCGTTTACAGTGTACTGTAGATTGTCAGATTTTGTCTGTGAGGATGTAGCTGACCATTAAATCCATTTCTGGGGATATCTATTTGTCTCAGTGTAAACACACAACTAGGTCCAAAGTTGTCACATCTCGTCGCTTAGCACATCTCTACTTCAGCACAATAACAACACACAAAATGATAAAGCATCCTGCAGCCTCTACAAATACATCTCAACATAAGAATAAGAACTTCCTGATCTCACATAAATCAATCCACCATATAACACTGCACCAGTGAACGGTGCTTTCATTACAGGAGTTTTAAAGTAACAAACAGGTGTTTACTATCAGCTGTTTCTTGAACAGATGTGTGACATTATATCATTGATCCATCCACAGCGGAACTAACCCAAGGTTTAGAATGACTCTACAGGTGCTGTTCGCATCTGGAAAAATCAGAATAAACTGAATCTGATTGGATACATATCAGATTTCAATACCACATATTGAAGTTGACCAAATTGGAATTGAAAATATCAGATTTAGTGTGTTTTTCTTTCTGTTTCCAGTACCATTCATACGAGTATACGTGTATACCGAACAGAATCGAGAAGGCTTGGTGAAGTTGCCCATAGCACTGACTATGTTAATGGAGTTGGCTTTAGCCATGCAGCGTCATTTTTATGTGGAAATCAGTTTAGTTTTGCCTGGTTTGGCAGACCCTGTAGACACTGTCATATCTTCATTGTCTGTTTTGCCTCCATATCAGTGGTTGTATTGTTGCTTAAATAATGCTATAGTAGAGTCACTTTAGTTACCGATTCTCATTAATCCACAGTACGAATGAGCAATAGTAGTGTACATCAGCATGAAAAAGATGCAAGAACATTTTGATGCATTTAGGTTTATGCCTGTGTGAAACCAAACCAAACAGAAGGAGAAACGCTCCACATAAATAAACTCATCAACTGATCCCGAACAAAGAAACCAACTACAGGTGTGAAAACACCCTAAATGTTATATTTAGGGAGAGACATTTTTTTTCTGGGACTGGCTCTTAATGAACTTTTTCTTTGGACCACTGTGTGAAAGTAGCCTACATGATAGATAGATGACTGAAGATTCTGAAGAACCCCCTGGTTGAACATGCCAAACACTTGAACAGGTCAAGAACTCACTCTGGAGGCCCAAACCGCCATTAATAGACTATGACCTATGTTTCAAAACATGACACAAGACTTAACACTCAGCATGTCAAACACTCAGGGACAAAGTCTTCTAAGGCAAATGAGGGGGATATTAACTTAAAACAGAGCACTTGGGCTCTCTTTAGTACCATAAAAATAACAGTGCTAAAAAATCATTCTTTGTGTGCTGCTGTAGAAAGGGGCACAGGGGGTGGGGGTTGGGATATGAGGGCAGAGTCCAGCACAGGTTGCTTATTTTCCTGCTCTATCGCAACAACTAAGCCTGGCAATGAACAGGTGAGTCAGATCAGGTGAGTTTAAACAGGAAAAAAATCAAACAGTGCAGGACAATTTTTCTAGATGAGGTGCGAAGAACTTTATTAATGTTTTAAAAAACAGAGGTGGAATTTTGGGTTTGAATCCCTCACTAATTAGCTTTCAAGAGTTTAAATGGTTATCTATGGATGGTAAGCAATTAGCATACCTTAGGGTTCTTCAATCCCCCCCCCATATTTTTTTTGAGTAGCAGTAGGTGTGTTAAAGCAGGCAATCCTCTAAAATGTGCTGGGCACCAGGACCAGGATTGAAGAACACTGGCATATCTGATTGTACTCCAGAAAATCTTATTCAGCCACTCCAAATCTCATCTCTTTCATAAGAAAGTCAACTACAGTAGAATAAATACAGTAGCAGGTCTGGTTTCATACATTTAAATGTCATTTTTTATTCTATTACTACCCAAATAGCAAACGAGTCACACCCCAGTTCTGGTCCACACTTTTATCTGTCCCACATACTACCATGGAATGACTGAGATGACTCCGTTAGAAACTAGGTGCCAGATCACAGCCACAGCTGGCAGCAGTTGGGTCAGTTTTGAAACGAAATAGCAATGCTATTCAAGCATTTCACATGGTACGCTGCTGGAGGGCCACATGTGGCCCAGAGTTCAAATGCCATGCCATTTAAAGGTAGCTGATATGGCTAGGCCAGTTTTGGCCCACAGTACATTTGTCAGTGCTGTAACTCAGAGCCGTATTTCTTGCCTTATCTGGGCCGTATTTGGCCATAAATTAATTGCTCAATGTAATTTTTTATCATTTTTAGTTGAACTGATTACAAGATCTTTTAAAATAAGACAATATGGGCAGATCATGTCTCATATGCATAAATGCTCAATTCTGAATATCACCACAACCACATTATTTTACTACTGCCTTGTAGCCACCCAGCATATATAAACACATCACCCTTATCAGTTTATTAATTTGCATAGCAGTGTTTTCATTTAGCATATTCCCTCATTACTTTAAGAGAGTGTTTCGCAACTCTGGTTCTAGAGGTACCCTGCGCTGCACATTTATTGCTTTTCCTTCTCCCCCCACACCTGATTTAAATAATCAGTTAACTAACAACCCCTTTCAGAGTTATAGGGTGTATAAAAACAGGGAATTCCCAAGAATATTCAGGGCAGGGTGCCTGCAAGGAACAGGACTGAGAAACACTGCTCTGTAAATAACTCTTAGCCCTAAAACTAGAACCTTGTTCACATTTACAAACCTTTTTTAAAAATGGTTATATAGGAAACCAACAGTGTTTACAGGTGTTCTTGCACCAATGCTTTTTAAGATCTTTTAAGACCTCCATAAATATAATTTAATCATAATTTCTTCGGTAGAAAATAATTCGCTGATAATGTTAGTTAGCTAGCTGCTAATGTTAGCTAGCTTGCGCTAATATTAGCTAGCTTGCTGCTAATGTTAGCTAGCTCTCCGCTGACCTTTTAAGATGTTAATTACCCAGATTTTAATTTAAGACTTTTTAGGGCCCAGCAGTAACCCTGGTTTATTAGGCATTACTCAAAAAACTGTGTTCTGTTTCTTCTCAAAACTGAAAGTTAAATCACCATTTTAACAAAATACTTTAAATAAATGATCAAAACTGACAAAAAAAAACACTCATGAATTGTTTCTAGTGTTGAGCTCATTAATGGACAAAAAACATGCTTTGACAGATTTCTACATCATGGTGCATTAACCCTCTGCTGCTCTTGGCACAGCAAGTAAGCTGATTGGTTCTTTCTGTTTCAGTCAGTGGAGGGATATACTGTACTTCAGGACAATGCAAGAATACAGTATCACTTTGAGTCACAGACTTCAGTCGTTTTTACAAAAAATGTTTTTACAAACATGTTTTTAAGGAGTCAAAAGTAATTCTTGGCAGTATGGCATTGTTTAGAGAACATTGTGTAGCACAATGGCAGCCATGATAACTATTTTGGTTTGGGTGGTGTATTGTTCCAGAAATTATTTCAATAAACAATATTCATTATTATGTGATACTATGTAGCACCTTTATTTTTGAGAGCATAATAAAAATTACAGTTTTATTTAAGATACAGTCATTTGTCCAGTTACTTATGATTTTCTGAAATTAAGGGACTATCTTCTCCATGGTTTACTCAACAAAAGCGTAAATGTCCACCTATTAAAGTGGACATTCTGCACTCTGACCTCAAAGCCAGTCTAAGCTGCTGGTCTGCAGATCAAAAATAAAACCTGTGACCTATTAGCTGCACTGTGTGTTATAGTAGACAGAGTATCCTCATGCAGAGGCATGAGCAAGAAAACAGAATGTCAATAAAGTAAATTGCCCTGCAGTTTCCCCCAGTGACCCATCCAAATAGTCCATTATAAAGAAACCCCATCAACCGTTGTGTCTGCGAGTTAGAATCACGGACAGGTGGAAAATTAACAGGTTCTTTTAGAGAGTGTAATTGCTGATTTCCTGATTTAGGGCTGGTGTAAAGGCTGCTGACAGGCTGTTTGCTGCTCTAATTTCCAAGTTGAGAATAAATGTTCTGAGTTTCTGGATCAAAGAGTCTATACTCTACATTTATCCTGTTTATTCATTTTACATTTAAAGAGCTGATGTCTAGTTACATTATAACATTTTTAATTTCATTTATCTTTAACTATTTTAATTAATGTTATAGGATTGTTCTACTCTTGCTGTTTATCTATATTTATCTTTATTGTGCCTTAACAACTAAAATATGCAAATGTTATCTGCTTGAATAGCTGCTGTGTGTTGTGCCACTTTTAATTATATCTATTATAATAGATCTTAAGTGTTACTGTTACTGAAGTGTTGTTGGGCGGACTAGGCTACATACAAAAACATTAAAATTGGCTGTTTTTGCAGTTTAGTTTGCAATTATATGGACTATGGACTTTAGAACCAGTGGTATGTTTTGAAATGTACTGTATTTAATGAAACACTCACATGCTGAACATCATGGGACAGGAACAAGTATTCTGTGACTTTTGCCATGTCATGTCTCACTAAAGGTTAAAACTGTACTAACCTGCAGGATGTGTGGTTCCTTCTGCATTGATCTGCTGATGTGACTTGAAAGCCTCTTCACTTGACTTGGATTGTCCCACCTTTCCATTATCTCTTAAAGTTGTTTTGGAGATACATGCTTTGTATTGGACAGTGATGATATACAGTACCAGTCAAAAGTTTGAACACACCCATTCAATGTTTTTATTTGTGTTCCTACATTGTAAATAAATACTAAGTCGTCCAGTTCTTGACAGTTTTCAGATTGATTGACCTTCATTTCTTAAAGTATTTTTTCTTTAATATGATGAGTAGTTCTTGCATAATATGAATTAGAACATTACTCAGATAGGGCTATTCATTGTAAACCAACTCTCTCTCCTTTTCACATCACAAATGATGCTCTCAAACACATTTAGAGGGCAAGAAATTCAAGTCATAACTCTTGACAAGTTCAGCACAGCTGTTAACTGAATGCTATTCCAGGTGACTCTACCTTATAAAGCTAACTGAGAAAATCCTGCAAAGTTGCCATCCTAGCAAGTAAAACTCAACTAAATAAAAAAAATACTTTAAAAAAATTTAGGTCAGTCAATCCGAAAACTGTCAAGAACTTTGAAAGTATCCTCAACTGCAGTCCAGACCAATAAGACCATCATTGGATTCTGGTTTGTTAAAAAAAAAATTGTTTACTGAATACTTATAAATTCTTCTAAATTTGGATGACTTTAGTATTAATCTACAATGCATAAAATGATAAAATAATACAAAAAAACACTGAATTGAAGGTGTGTCCAAACGTTTGTCTGTTACTGAGACTATAAGACATTTTGTATGAATTGATTGCAAATGATATCTAAACAAACTCCTGAAAGTAAGCAAGGTGAAATAAGGCTGTTTTCCCTCCAAAATACAGGTCATTTAATAAGTCTGACCGGGAGTTAACCATATTAGTGAGCATAAGTGAATTTTTCGCATTGTGTGACCTCAGTGTAGCGGCACGGTTTGTTTACCCTAACCTTGGTCATTGTCAGAATTACAGTATCAGCCTCCCTGAAGGACAAGCTGAGCAAGTTTGGGAAGAAATGGACCGTTTAACCACAAAAATACGTGCCGTCGTTACGTTGCGTCCGGGGGGTGAAGTTCAGCTGAAAAGGACAAGTTAATTCCAGTGTGTCAGAAACATCCAGCTCCTCCACAACACGCTCCGAACAGGGAAGCGAGGCGGGAGCACCGAGCCGGGCTCTGATTGGACGAGAAGCCAGGCGTACTACAGATATGCAAAGCACGCGAGGCGAGCCGGGCTGTGATTGGCCGGCGCTGCTGCTATCTGAGCGGCTGGAAACAGTGTATTCTGGAGGGCGGGGTGTGTGTGAGTAGAGTAGGGCAGCAGCGTGTTGTGCTGAAAAGCGGCTTCCTCGAGCCAACACGTGCGCGTCCGTCACATGACTCGCGCTCACGGAGCTGCTGCTGCTGCTGCTGGCCGAGCACTGGGCAGGATCCGCGCGCACTCTCGCTCGCCTGCGCGCTCGCTCGCGCGCGCCTGTCACGCTGGTTAAATAAATGGACGGTCAGGCAGGTCACAGGAGTTTTTCAAAGTCATTTGATCTTACACAAACTTGCCTCAGACAGGGAGCAGGATCTGGCACTGAACGTCTCTGCGCCGTGCCCACGTTTGGCACAACACCCCCCCCCCCCCCCCCCATCCTTCTCCACCAATCCCACCACCATCCTTCCTCGCTTAAGATAGAGTGAAGGGCAGAGGGAGGGAGGAGGAAGACACTGAACCAGGCAGAAGATGCTGCCACACTGTGTGTGAGAAAAGAGAGAGAGATAAATAGAGAGAGAGCATTTCACCACAGTCCCATCTGCTTCCACCTCTGCTGCTTGATGTGTTTATTTCCCCCCCCCCAAATTAAACAAAACCCCCCAGCTGGATTACTGAAGGCGGATTTGGGATAGTAGGTGGGCACAGCAGCAAACAAGAAAAATTCCACACAGTCAGAATCTAGCTCAAAACGAGCTCAGCATCAGAGACCATACGTATTGTGTATTCCTTTGGCTTTTGAGAGTCAGTCTGTTATAATATCTGTTCTTCCAGCCAACATTCTTATTCATGTGGGCCTCACATAGGTTAAACATGGACTAGGTAGGTTTCAGGTTGGCATATTCTGTGAGTGTATTGGGTTTGTACATGTGCTTTTTTTTACTGGGTGCCACAAAAATGGCCCCATCATTACTGCCAACTTTAATGTCACATAGATCCCATGTGTAGGACCCAGATGGGGACCATCACTGACCATAATGGGGCTCATTTCTCTTATTAATACATGGGGCAAGTGTGGGATTCGTGGACAAAACTTTCTGGTTCTCAGTTGGGCTGCCTAATAGAGATTCGATCTCTATCCAAGCGAGTGCATGTTTTGTCTGATCCCAACCCAGCCTGACCCATAAATTATCATTATGATCTTGAGCCCGATTTAAACCTCTTTAAAACTCTTTGATTTGAGTTGTAGGTGCCTGTAATTTCTAATATTTGCCCCTTTTTAGCAGCCACGTCCACACCTCTGTTTTTAATAGCATTAAAAACCCATGCCTACGTCACAGACCATTTTTTTGAGCCAGAGATTGGGTAGGGCATCAGGTCGTTTTCAGACAGACTATTTTAACGCGGACTAGGTGGGTTTCAGGTGGGCATATGCTGTGAGTAGGTTGGCTTTGTGTTTTTTTTTACTGGAACCCAGTTTAATGGACCCCACCATTACTGCCCAACTTAACCCCATGTGTAGTGTATGATCCAGATGGGGCCCATCAGTATCATTCATAAGTGAGGCCAACATGGAACCCATGAACAAAATGATCTGGTTCTCAGTTGGGCAACCCCTACAGGCCCCACATGGTCATATTATCTGGGCATAGACCAGATTTTCTTGTCATTAAAATGCATCCCCAGAGTGACCAGATGTAAAAAGTACACCAGCACGTACATTATTTCCGTTACCGTTTTTCATCATTCTGTTCCAGGAGACTGTTAAGACTGTTAAGACTTTATGGTAATGGTGAGGGTTTTATAGCAAGGTTGAACAATAGACCTAGACGGTTCTTTCATCCTTAATATGGCTGTTTCAAAAAAGGCACCTGGCTATTTACTGTATATTGCAAGGGAACAATATCTAGCTCTCTCATCTACCAGTAGAGCCAGAGAGCAGAAAAGAGAAGATCCACAGTAATAATCATTTCAATAAATTCTAATATTTTTGTTTTATAGTATTTGCCTTTGCCTAAGGGAATCACCAAAACTCATTCAGTTTACACTTTTGTATTAAATGCAAATGTTTTTTTTTTTTCTGACAACAGCTGAATGTGATTTGAGCAATCTTAAAGGCATCTATCTGTGGTGTTTTTATAGGCTTTTTAATGCAAAATAAAAGCTAAACCAAAACCAAATCCACACGTGATTCAGTCACTAAAAACATGTTAATGCTAGGTGTAAAAAAAAGTCCTCAGTTGTACAATGTTTGTATGTGATTTCTAAGGACAAACATTCCCTTATAAGTTGCACACACAGCAAATTCATCCGTGTGAAACAAACCTGCGCTTGAAGCTGATTTGCTTTGTCTGGTTCTGTCCTAGTTCAAAACACCCAGTGTTGTTGCTGAACGCACACTGAGTTCTCTTCCTTAGAAAGCAAAGGTCAAACCACATTGAAGTTAGCAGTGTACAGTACACAGTGAATTGGGGAAGGTTTTCATGAACCGGTTAAACTCCCCCCTTTCTAGGAAAAGGTAAGTCCAACTGATTAAACTTTTAAACATAGTCTCTATCTAATGTTTATAACCCCCTCCACTCCACTCCTCCACCCCTATCCACCACCTTCCCAGAACTATGAACTTTTCCCCCTTCATCCAAAATTTCACTTTCATGTTTGACCTGACCTGGAATTCAGTGTTACTCCAGCTCACATCAAAAACAAGCCCCTGCTTTGGACAATGGCCGGAGGCCTCTCTGTTGGAGCCGGCCTTGGGTGAGTGACCTGTGGGGCCGTGTACAAAGCTGTGGAGTGACCGCTTGGTAGTGGCTATAGCGCCTGTGTACATTGCTGCATGTGTGGCATTCCTGCTTTTGTGTCCTCATTTAGTGGACTTCATTTCCCGCCAGTGTTGTCCACCTCCCGCCCAGGGGCTAAACCTACAAAGAGCACTCAAAGACTTACCAGCTCAGGCCTTAGCAAGAGCAAAACAAGTCTACAGAACAGAAAACTGGGGCCGACATCTTCCACGTGAGCGAGAGACGTGATTATTCACAGGGCAAAATCGCCCATATTAAATGACCACCTACTGAACAATGACTGACTCAACTAGCCCACACAGTGTACAGTGGAGACCACAGCAACAATGAAAGTCTTCATTTTAACAAAGATTGTTTTGCTTCATGATTCAGTTGCACTCCCTTTGTTCAAGACTGCAGAGATCCAGGCTAGTTCCAGTGTCTGCTCTGGCACATTCTTGTCTCCGCTCATGCCAGGTTACAGGTACCGCGTCTGGCACACTGTAATCTCATTGTTTAAACTGCGGTGTGTATCACAATGAGTATAGTGGATGCCACCACTCCTGAGAACCACCACAGACTGAGTGTCTTTGCTTGTAGACAGTAAGCTGGGATAAGTCTGATAATTTCCTGAGCTGCTGTACTGGCGGCTGGCGCGCACGTGGAATGCCTCCAGGTCACCGAGTTTCTGTTGTGGTCTGGCTGGATCACATCCACTACAGGCTTACGGGAAGAAAAACAGCTGGCCATGGGGGCATAATTACAGGTGAGCTGAAGGTGGGTTCTACAGTAACAATAAGCCAACTTTAGCCAAGCTTGACCATTTTTTTTTACAATAAAACAACATTGGCATAGTTTGCAAGTTTACCTCTCCCTTCAGGACAAAGCTTGAGAAACACTTTTCATGTTTACATGAGACTAACAATGACCAAGCTTGCTAGTTCACAATAGACTAACACTGGAGTGGCTTGCTAGTTGATGGTGAGCTAACAATGGCCTGCCTTATTAGGTACAATAGGCTAACACTGGTCTGGATTGCTAGTTAATGATAAGCCAATACTGGCCTGCCCTATTAATTAATAATAGGTCTGCATGCTAGTTTATGATAAGCTAATGCTAGACTTTCTTGCTAGTTTACAATAACACTGCCCTTCATTGCTTGTTGACAGCCTGGCTTTCTAGTTTATGATAGGCTAACACTGGTCTGACTATCAAATTTATGATAGGCTAACACTGGACTAGCTCTCCAGTTTACAATAAGCTAACACTGGACTAGCTCTCCAGTTTAAGATAGGCTAACACTGGACTAGCTTTCAAGTTTACAATAGGCTAACGCTAGCCTGGCTTGCTTTTTGCTGTTTGAGAAATCCTAGCTGTTCAGTTACAGCTTATAAGCACAGCTTGTGATCATTAGTCTTGCCAAACCCAGATCCCACAGGACCTTCAATGACTAGACGGTGCTGCCCAGATCAGATCAGCACACTTCTACTGTTTTTTTTTTTTTTTTTTTTACAGGTGATACCTATTTTCTTGTTTCTAATGTCCTTTTCTTTTTTGTTCTAGCTTATATAGGATGCACCCATCTGGTATTATTGGTATTATTAGCAATGCTACAGGCTCAACAATGTACCAAAATGGACAACACACCACCAATTTATCTATTTTTTCCTATTATTGAGGCTACTGAATATGTCTGTCATTTTTATTAGAAATATATACAGATCAAAAAAAAATTAAGAGACCACTTCAGTTTCTGAATGAGTTTCTCTGATTTTGCTATTTATAGGTATATGTTTGTGTAAACTGAACATTTTTTTTATTCTATAAACTTTGCACAACATTTCTCTTTAATTCCAAATAAAGATATCGCCATTTAGAGCATTTATTTGCAGAAAATGAGAAATGGTCAGAAAAAAAAAAAAAGTACAGAGCTTTCAAAACTTAAATAATGCAAAGAAAACAAGTTAATGTTCAGAAAGTTAAAAAATAAATCAGAAATCAATATTTGGTGGAATAACCCTAGTTTCTAATCCCATCTTTCATGCAGCTTGGCATGTTCTCCTCCACCAGTCTTACACACTACTTTTGGATAACTTTATTACACTCCTGGTGCAAACATTCAAGCAGTTCAGCTTGGTTTGATGGCTTGTGATCATCCATCTTCCTCATGATTATATTCCAGAGGTTTTCAATTTGGTAAAATCAAAGAAACATACTTTATTTTTGGTCTCTTATTTTTTCCAGAGCTGTATATATTTATTTTACATTAAACACTGATGCTAGGTTTGGTTTAAGCAATTTGTTTGTAGGAGTTTTGCCTACTAGTTTACTCCAACATTCCAGGTCTATCTCTAAAAATGAATCACATAGAAATTGTAGATATGATAAAATGTAATTGCATATCAGAATGTATCTTTTTAAATGTAGAAGCTGGAGTACATTCATTACAAAATCTTAAAACTGAGATAAATATCAGATAAATATCTTCAGTACTGAGAAGGTGTGAAGTTTTTCTTTCCTCCCAAGAGCCTCTCTCCTCCTGTCTGTATCTTCAGAACCGTATTGTTTGTAAAGGCGTGGGGCCGGTTCTAGTTCCTTTGTTCAGCATGGGATTCAGTGCTATCAGGGCATGGGATAGAGCTGATGGAGTATGTGCTGACAGCCCACCTGCTGAAATGCTGAGTGCACTGCCAGATGCAGCCAAGGCAAACTAGGCCAGTTTAGCAGTGGAGGTGGTGCGGTTTCTCCATGGTCCAGAGCTGTGCTGCTCCGGCTTCCCCTGAGACACAGTGATTTATGGACTGGAGAGGAGAGACATGATTCTAGCCCTGATAACCTTCTCTCCAAAGCCTAGTAGCTAATGTGCTATTGGTACTGTTAGTGAAAAAATATAAAAGCAAGGGTTTTGAAAAAAAAAAATCCCCCGCATCTTCCCTACTAGTGAAATGAATCAGTAGTTTGCTTTTTTACTCCTTCTTAACTGTAGCTTACATTAGAGCGTGCAGCCAGCTATAGGGCTAGATATTTACAGACCTTCTTAAGACCTCACCGTTAACTAATCTAAGATAGACATGTGGTTTCTGACACTGTGTGATATGCAACTGTCTGAGGAAATAGCATGTGGAACTGCAAAAACAGTATTAGGAACAGTAGTAACTCCTTCTATATAAAGATCTGAGGGAAATAATAAGTTAAAATAATAAGATCTGTTAATTTAAGAAGTGTTAGAGGCTTCTTCATGTATATTACAGTCTGTTTTTAGGCTGAACCTTACGATTAAAGTGTATTTTATTGTAAGTTATTTTTAATGAATTAAGAAATATAAGTCTAAATAAAGCATTTTTTAGTTTAACGACATGTTTTTTTTTTTCAAAAGGGAGAAATAATTATATGATTGTTGGAAGGGTTCATTTGTTCTGAGATCTTCTTAAATCTGTTCCCAGACACATATGCATCATCATATGGCCTCACAGAGCTATTTTTGGATTTTTCCACAGTGATACCACTCTTTAAAATCAAACCAAACTAATCTGAGTCTGAGGTTTCAAATGGGATACGGTTTACATGGGGAGCAAATTGTTGTTGTTATAGTAAAAAAAGAGACCACTTAAAAATGATGCGTTTCTTTGATTTTACTAAACTGAAAACCTCTGGAATATTATCAAGATTCATAGATGCATAAAAAAACTGTGATTAAAAAACAGGGTTATTCCACCAAATATTGATTTCTGAACTCTTAAAACTTTGAATGAATATGAAATTGTTTTCTTTGCATTATTTGAGGTCTGAAAGCTCTGCATCATTTTCTGTTGATAATTGCTTTAAATGACAATATTTTTATTTGGAATTTGGGAGAAATGAGAAATGTTGTCCATAGTTTGTAGAATAAAACAACAATGTTCATTTCACTCAAACATATACCTATAAATAGCAAAATTAGAGAAACTGATTCAATTTATATATATCGTTTTTTATGTGATTCTACTGCAATTTTTAATCATTCCACTTTAGCAGCTGCTTTATATATAATTTATATTTTGTATATATAGTTTTTTTTATGTAAAAGAAATGTGATTCTACTGCAATTTTGAATCATTCCACTCTAGCAGCTGCTCTGTTGCTGAGCCTGAATTTGGTTCATATTTGTGGCCGTTTTTTTAATAGCTAGCACAATGTCATACAGCCTCAGAGACCATATAAGCCCTGCCCCCCAACCACCACCCCCTGCATGTACTTGCGTGCGTCCAGCAGGACACAGATTGACATGCAAGCTCACACACAAGTACAAGCACACAAGCATACAGCAGCCGTCTGTCTACTGAGCACAGAGCACAGATCACAGGCTGAGCACAAATCATCACACTGCACTCATATTTCTTCAGGAACCATGTGACATGTTCCTTACTGTAGTGTAGGTGGGTGTTCCGTGACTGTGTGTGTGATCTGGTAAAGCCAGGTAAAGGAGGTGTTCCTGAGAGAGAGAGTCGGATGAGAAGAGTAGAGACAGAAGGATGGTGCTTGTTTCCTTTTCTTTTCTGTATGCTCTACAGCAGCCCAGGGGCATGTTTGGAAAGCAGCCCAGGTGTTTGCATTTACACGATAGGAAACGTGTTGGCTGCAGACGCAGGAAACGATGAGAGCATGAAGAGAGTAGTATCTCCACATGTCACATCCCTGCAACCATGACTCCCCACACCAGCACTCAGCACTGGACCAGCAGTCAGGTTAGGTCCATGCTGTTCTCATGCATCCCACACAATGGCCAATGATTAACTGAATGCATGCCTGTCCCAAAAGGACAAAATGATAATTATGGAAATGACGGGCCTAACCCTTCTATTCCTCGCTTTCTCTAAACTCTCCCACAACCATCAGCCGCGCCATGGTGCGTTAGTGCCCAGAGACATAGGATGCGATAAGGCAGCTCGCTTATCACACACTCACACACACACACCCCTTTAACAGCAAACCTCTGGGTAATTGAATTATGCACAGGGCCATTTTCCTGATTATGAGCAGCGTTGCATAGATGTTTGAGCCATATGTGAGTGTGTATATGTGTGTTTGTGTTTGTTTTAATATATTTCCAAGCCTAGAACATTCTGACATATTATTAAATGTTAATACATGCTTAAATTTAATAAACATATAACTTGTAATTCCACATTTAAACTCCAGGACTAAGGTTAGTTGGGTCTGTGTAAAATGTGTAAATAATAAAAAAATAAATAAAATAAATAAATAAATAAATAAAAAACGTCCGTATTTCACGTCCTGTCCCGGGCGTCCCGGGTTTTTTCAAGAAGTGAGGAAATGTTCTGGTTTTTAAATTACCTTCATTGGACCATTAAATGTACAGGCACTAGGGCACTGCGCACGACGCTGCATGTGACATAATCCCTGATAAAAATATGAAACCCAAATGAAAATATGGTCACCCTATTATAGACCCAAATTTTATTCATAACAGAACATAGAAAACATATCAGATCATGACAGACATTTTACTATAACTTAAAAATAATAAAAAGAAAACATTTAGAACTCATTTGGAACAAAGTAAGTGGGACAGGGGCAAAACAAGGCTGAAAAAGTAAGTAAAAAGGAGCACTTTAAAGAGGCAGAGACTCTTAATATAAAATTCTGGACCACATGACGTTTAGAGGTCTGTGCACTGTATAAAAACAAGCAAAATGTGTGTGTGTGTGTGTGTGTGTGTGTGTGTGTGTGTGTGTGTGTCATGGATGGTGCTGGAAGTCTCTGCTGTGCTGCAGTGGTTAGTCATATGAAGATTATACAACTACTGGTACTCACTTCATTCCACCTCATGCTCATAAAGGGGTAAAGAGCTAAATATAAACACGGGCAGCAGCAGCAGCAGCATCTCTCCTACAGTTCCCTGCAAAAGGCCAGCGCCACACTTCCAGCGAGAGCGGCTTTCACACGCAAACGTGGATTCTTTCACATTATGCACTTCATACAGTGATAAAGGGGGGAAAAATGGATAACTTTCATAACTGTGTTGCATAAGTGGCCCTACCAGATTAGTTTATTATTTCCCTAAAGATGAGGTTTATTTTCCCCTCCCACAAAGTTCTTTGTCAGAGAGCTGGCTGAAAATGCCTTTTGTAACGGTGGAAAGCAGCTACATTATGGTGCATTTACATGAAAGGGAAACAGCGCAAGTTAGGCACCAGTTTACTGAAGGAGGCCACCCGGTTTAAAAGGCCCCGTTTCAGTGCGGGGGCACGCAACAAAAAGAGGGCAATGACAGGAAATCGGTTCGCTTATCACTTTGCCTTTTTTCATTTTCTTTTTCTTTGTGCAAAAAAAGAAGATTCACAGCGCTCCTTTGAAGATGGCTTTTCCAGAACCAGGGGAGTGAGTCTTCTCGCCTGCTTTTTCACTGCAGAAGGAGAAGAAAAATAATTAAGAAACCAAAAAAAAAAATCAGAAGAAGTGATAAATGAACTGAATCCTCCTCATTCCTCATTTTGACTCGCGAGCTTCACAGCGAACAGTTCAAATCAGAATGGCGTGCCATGTGACTAGCTCCAGGATAATCTTTGTCAGCCCAAATAAAGCTGTTTCAGCAGTCAAGTCGCTCGCTGACATGCTCAGTGGACATTCCACTCACATGTACACATATATACTCACACATGCATGCAGACACACACACAGAGTCATGTATAACTATTATTATGGGGTTATGCGGTATTCCACCTACACTTAAACCTAATCCTGACCTAGCTTAAATCTAATCTTTTGATCCTTGTATGTATGTTGTGCAGTTTTTAGATGTCATATTGTTTATGTAGTCCTACAGTATGTGTGGATGTTTAGTGCATCAGTTGAATTTAGTCCTCCATGTATGTTAATTTATTTGTCAACATCAGTTTTGTTGAAATATCTTTAACAAAAGAGTGAAAAAAGACCTATTGTATATACGCATTGTGAAGGATGTGGAATTGACAATCAAAATTCCTCCAAGTACAACCAAACCTCCCAGTACAAACAAAACCCTGCCCAGTACAGCAAGAGCTCCTCCCAGTACAATCAAAACTCCTCCAAGTACAACCAAACCTCCCAGTACAACCAAAACCCTGCCCAGTACAGACAAATTTCCTCCCAGTAAAATCAAAACTCCTCCAAGTACAACCAAACCTCCCAGTACAACCAAAACCCTGCCCAGTACAGACAAATTTCCTCCCAGTAAAATCAAAACTCCTCCAAGTACAACCAAAACTCTGCCCAGTAATGCCAAAACTCCTCTAAGTACAACCAAACCTCCCAGTCCAATGAAAACCCTGCCCAGTACAGCCACAACTCCTCCCAGTACAACCAAAACTCCTCCAAGTACAACCAAAATGCTGCCCAGTTCAGCCAAAACTCCTCCCAGTACAATCAAAACTCCTCCCCGTGTTGTCTGTCATTTCTGCATAGTCATTTTCTTATCACTTTATCTGTTAAAGCTGTTGGATTGCCATGAGTTTGAAGAAATGCATGATGATATGATTGTCACAATAACTGTTTTTATTTGGTCTTTATATTGTCTCAGAAATGATTGCAATAATTGATGTTGTCTATTTTCAATTTAAATTTTAATAATGCATTATGACTTTTTAAATAGCAAGGAGTTTATTTTTATTTTTTTTATTAATTAGGTTAAAACACTTTAAATACATTAATTAGCAATTTCCACACATACAGAAAAAGCAACGGTTGCCTGTAATTTGCCAAATAGTGATTCCACATTCATTTATAATGTAAAACCTGTTTCTGGGTGCTTATCTTAGTCTATAGTAGGTTTTAAAGGGGTTGCAACTCAACTACTTATTAACATTAATATGCGCCTTTATTAACTATTTATAAACCTTTAATAAAGGAGCCTTTGTTTAAAGTGATAAATCATTCTATGCAGTAACATAAATTCATTGCATGACAGAAAAAATGCATATACTCTGTCTTATTAGCTGAGATACAGTCATACTTTATTTCAGTATGTAGATTTCTATTTTCTCAGTGAGCGGAGCTAAGCTGCTGTTTAATTGGCTGATAGATGTCTGTTCTGATGGACACTAGGTGTCTTCGTGATCTGTGATGTGTTCAGTGTAGTAATACACAAGTAAGAAGAAAACACATGATGTCCATTGCAGTGGAGGCAGGGTCTGAAAGGGTTAAGAGTTAGCACAGGACCTGGGAATGGGTATGGACAGCTATATGCTATGTTTGGTAACTAACTGTATTTTTGATGGGAGGTGGGAACCTGAATCAATTTCAAGCAATGATTGGATATTTTGACAGGCCAAAATGTGATATGAGCACTAGCCCCTCAAATATGTGACATACACATACAGCACATGCATCAGCGTCCACACACATAAACATATAAATAAATACATTTACACACACACACACTCATATATATATAGACACATCCAGTGCTTTCACTAAGCACTAGCCCTTCAGCTAATGCAGCACATGCGTCTGTCAGCTCTAGTGCCAGTCTGCCAGGCCACTGATCGAAGCAAATGCCTCCCACTCCACTGGCTCAAATGTCAGCCTATGGGCTTTCCACTGCGAGGCCTCCTGCAGGCACGCTATGCCTCTGGATGAGGGAACTTCAGTGTGTCACTGGAGAGCAAAACAGTAAAGAAGAACCTTTTCTTAACCTTTCTGATGCTAAAAATGTCAGGTTATTATGCAAAACGAATGTAATGAAGCCATATTTTCTCTTGGGTTTTCATTTAGTCCCCTCACCCCTCTCCATACACACACACACGCACACACACACAAACACATACATACAATCTCTCTCTAAGATACACACACACACACACAGAAACAGCTGTTGTTGGAAGAGCACCAGAACACCAGCTTACTGGATCTGCTTAATGTGAGCACTGCCCACAGGGGGCGGAGCTTCACTGAGCACAAGACTGGCAGTTCGGCCTTGGCAGAGGATCCCCGTGCACACACTAATGCGTTAAGGTTTATCATCTGGACTTGCACTTTCTTCATTTCCCCCTTATTCAAGCTCACACTTTGAAATCACCTGGATCATGAATGATGTTCTGCATCATTTAATCAGTAAAAATTAGGCTTAATCTAGAATTGCAGGTACAAGTATAGAAATATTTCCCTGTCAAATTGTTGTACAGTTTGTAGAGTTGGCAGTAATATGCAGTAGTTAGCATTTCCACCATTACATTTTTCTCCATGTTCTAACCTCAAGCTAGCTTCCAAACCCCATGTCTAAAAACTGTTTATCAAAATTGAATGGAATTGAATGGAATTGAATGAACGGACTCTGGTTAATTTGTACCCTTGTGTGGTTTGTGTAGTTCGATTGAACAGGTGTGAAAACAGCAATCGCACTTGGGTGCGGCTCAAAACAACCGGGCCGAGACCATCAAGAGGAGGTGGTCTTGGTCCGGTCCCAAACGAACTCTGGAGCGGTTCACTTGTGGTGGGAATATAATCCGGGCTCGATCCGACCCAATCAAATCAAATATACTCCTTTTATTTGAGCTAAACTGCTGGTAAGGCGCAGTTTAATCTGATATATATATATTAGCCAGATAACGCTAATTACCACAGCTGTGAACAAATGCTGTCTCTGTTCCATGCTGTTTACACGCAAGGTATGTGCAGCATTCACTGCTCGCAGCCGTGTGACTCTATGTGTTTACTATGTGTACATCTGTGCTGCACGTCCTATTAAAAAGACTGTGTTTAGAAGTGCAGCGACACATTTTCAGCGTTTTGTGTTAAAGGAGCTTCACACCGCACAGATATACGCACTGGAACACAGAGTCTTCTCAGTATATTTATTTTCTTGCTCCTGCACCAGACAGCTCTGATTAATCAGAGGAGACAATGTGCTCGCGTAGTTTATTGGTGTGTATTGTGGTGCGTTTAGGTTTATGCCTGTGTGATGCTAAACTGAACAGAGGGAGAAAACTCTCCAAATAAAGAAACTCATCAATTAATTAATAATTGGTCCATATAAACCAAACTACAGGATAAAAAAAACGCCCTTAAAGGCAAAGTACCAAAAGATATTTAATTCATTCTGGGGCTAAAAAAAAGAGATTGGAACTTAAACATGTAGAATATGCGCTTGTGGCTTACGTGATGTGTGATTCTAGTAATAGCCTTGAAATATGATAGATTCCTAAAGGCCTTAATAATTTAAAAAGCTTCTTTTTCTATTGTTCTACTGTAGATCCATCCATCTAATATCGATTTATCAAAGAAAAGACTTGTATTTGCTCTACATAACCCTGTTTTTTGCCTTCTTGTCTTTGAGAGTAAACATAGATAAGCCTGCATTTAGGCTGTTGGAAGATGCTGAAAAGAAAAAGAATAGCTGAGAGAGGAAAAAAGGGAACCGGGGTGGGATGAGGCTGAGTATACCAATGAGACAGAAGAAAGAAATGGGCTTGTGTAAGATAAGGATTAGTCATCTGCTGTAACCCTGAACACACTCCCAATGAAAGCCTCCTCTCCGCTGCAGCACTCCTGCTGACCCGCTACCACAAAATAGAGGCTTCTGAATAGGACTTGCACAAACAGTATAAACCCATGACCACAGTTAATGCCCAGAAACTTACAGACCCCGAAAACCACAGCGTCCCCTCTGCTGTGAGATTGTGCGGTTGAGTGGTTAGAAAAGTTGTGTGGTTAGAAACAAAGGAGCAATGCAGATGCGAAAAAAACAGGACCGTCCCTCCAGAGACCCGCCGAGAAGCTCAACTGGGCCATGAAAGAATGCGCAGTGCATGTGCTGCCTCGCTGAAGGCTGTGACACACATTCCCGCAGAGGAGGAACCGAACCTGCTTCATGAACGAAGGAGGAAATGCTGTAGGTTCACAACACCAGTACCTCCTTAACCACACCAGACATTCAGATGACGCAATACTCAAAACTCCTCAAAACTGAGTCAGATGTTCTGTGTCTTCTGCCTAAAAACTTGCAAAATCCTAAAACTAACTGCAGAGGTGGTTGGTTTAAAGCCCACAATACATTTAACCCTCCTATTATGTTTATTGGTCAGGAACAGCAATGGTGTTCCCAGGTGTATGTTTAATTATCTAAAAGATGTCTGAAACCCAATATAAAATCCTTACAAGCAGTGTAAATATTTTACTACCTTCATTACTAATTATTCTATCAATATTTAGTGCAAGGCTGTTAGAATAATTCACTTATTTTCATAAAAACTTGTTTACACTTTTTTAATGTTTCACTACTTTATTACTTTTGAAAGACCAACATATAACAGTTGTTTTACATAACATTAAAACATAACAATTTTGTTTTACTTTTAGTTTTTACAAATATGTGAGATGAACCATTTTCATATTATATGTTTATTACACTAACTAAGGCAAGCAAAATAAGTTTTATACTGAAAAAAAAAATACTTTTAACTAATTTTCCTAGATCTTCAAACTTTAAAATGGGACAAATTGACCTGGAACATAACAGGAGGGTTAAACATGAAATGTTGTGATATTCAGTGGGTGAATACATTTAATCTGTTGTATTTGGGCACTTTTGATGACCTGAGTAAGTGAGTAAGCCCTAAGCGTTTCTGTCTCCACCATTTGTGTATAGCGCATTGCAGTTCCAAATTAACTTCCTGAGATCAAGACTTTTGCTTGGTGTGCATTTTTTATTTATTCTAGTAATTTGGAATTAGTAGGGTTTACCTTAGTATAAAAACTCAACTTTGTCTCTCTACAGACCAAAGATGACCATCCAGGCTGTTATCAGCAACAAGGCCAAAAGCCAGAGTCATGGTAACATCCTGTTTTATACTCTTTCTTGATGTAGTGGCAGGATTATATCCAGAAACGTACATTAAGGTATTGGGGCAACATATACTACATTTAAGCCTTCGTGCATTTTTTTTTAAACAACCTTCATGCATGCAAAACCACCTGCTGCACACATGACAAATGCATGAAGCGATGATGATGATGAAGTAGTACTGTTACACAACTCAAAGCATGTTTTCAGAAAAACTGGCACAAAATAACACATAAAGCACTACATCATTTTTTTGTCTTTTTGCCAAAACATTGTTTGACTATTGTGATAAGGAATGGTAACTTTAAAAAGTGCTAAATGTTTTAGTTTCCCAACTTTTTTGGATTGTGTTGCAGGCCTGAAATGTAGGAAAGGATGTATAATAACAAATAAAATGAACATAGTCAAGCAAAACATGTTTATGCTGTCTGCTATTAATTTGTTAAAGTCAGGGTAAATGTAAATGTGCACATACACTTTATTTTCCTTTTTCTCAGCAGCCTTTCAGTCTACCCAGTGGCAGCCAAAGCCTAAACTAAAATGGCAGTGTGCTTGTTTGGCCAAAATACTGCAGTGGTTTCAGTTTGAATGAAGCAGCGTACTGTATGCCTCCTAATCTCTACCTGTCTACCTGTTTATTCTAATATTCTTATGACAGCATTTCGTTGATAGTGTTGTTAGATAGCTGTTTACATCTTCCGCAACAAGTGAAGCTCTGAGAAAATCATGAATCACGATTCGAGACTGGCAGCAGTGATGAAATGTGGGCTTGCCACGCTGTAAATTAAATGATTATGACCAGTAGAAGTATTTAGTGTTCATTTCCTGATATTAGTGTCACACTGATAGTCTGGAAGAACTTGGAGAACTGCCCTGCTATGTTGCAACATTGCACTAGGCCGGTATATAGTATGTCTGCATCTCAGTCGTGAATTCAATGAAGATTCACTGTTTTTCTTGAGAAACACTTTGACTCTCATTTGCTTACCTTAGTGTTCGTGGAACACTAATCAGTCACATTTCACAGGCCTATGCTTTCCCAGGAATACTAAGATAAGGATTAGATTACTACTAAAATGGGGCAAAGGGTTAAAAACATGTGTGCCAAGCAGGAAACACACAGCATACAGTTCTAATTTATAACTCTGTTGGCCACATGTTTTGTTGGCATAAATTCGATTGATTGGAGGCAAGGCTTTGATTGATTGTTTTATCATCATAAATCAAAAATGTCCTGTGATGAAAAGAGTTAAGCTTACATAATAATGTAAATTAATTCAGGGTTAGGCCTTTAGAAGTATGCTAAGCTAACACCTGAAGCTGCATTAGGTAAAGCATAGTTGAAGCATGGTTGCCATCAAAACATTTTTTTACCTAACTCTTAGCTTATCCCCTAGCTTATTGAATGGTGTAATTGTGAAGCTTCTGGTTAACCACTTGTCATAATTAGTTTTTTTTTTTTTCAACAGCATTGACAGCACCATCAATCATGTAGGGTAAGGTCTTCAAACACCGTGCCTGAATGCAGTGGTTCTCAAACTGGGGTCTGTCCATGTACCACTGGTGCTACACAAAGCCTCACATGTAATCACACGCCAAATAACTGTTAAAAAAAGATGATTTATAAAGTGTTCCCCTGTAATTTCCATACAATTACATTTATTTTTAGTGATTTTGAATTTGGTATTTGTTTGTTCATTTATTTAACTCCTGAAAATCCTGAAACTGATATGCTTACACTAGAAAATTGAGTAATAATCGACTGCAACTCAACTCTAGGAAGCCTCTCATGGTTTTATCCCGACACTGGAAATTTGTCTGCGAGAGTGAAATCGCTAGAAAATAGTTTGGTGTAAGGTTAGCATAAAGCACAGCCCAGCCTTACCCAAAATCTAACCATAACTATAGTCTAACCCAAGCCATAGTCCTAACCTTCATCTCAAACCAAAACCTATTTCCTAACCATCATCCTGGCCAAAGTTCTAACCTTTAATCTCAAATTGAATTCTAGACTCAACCCAAAACCTCTAAAGTCTAAACCATGTGTATAGCACATGGTTTTCTGTTAGATGCCTTGTGGGTGGGACTTTGTTGGATATTGTAGACAATTTTACCAGTACCAGCTCTAAACACTTTGAGAACCACACCCTACAACTGCTCAAAATAAGCCAAAAAAAAAAAAAAAAAAAAAAATCTGTATTGAAGGCAGTATTGCGGTCGTGCCTGCTTTTGTTTTTTAAAGATGGTCCAAGCTAGTAAACCTGCTGACCCCTGTGTAGCGTGGATCACTGACCTCCCTCTGACAAGCAGTAAATCTTATCAGTCTCTCAATCCAGAGAGACGTAAGACCTGCCCAACCTACAGAAGTCAGAGTAAGCTGCCTAAATCCTAGGTCACTTTAGTCTACTCTGGGTTCTGTGTTGTGTTGTGATTCAATCTTTAACAGAACACATTAATCAGCATTATGACTTTGCTACAGCATATTCCATTAAGTCATGCATTTAGATTTGCCATTACTAGCACTATTTGTGAATTGTAAAACCTATTTCTGATTTAAGATGTATAAGTTGGTACAGTAGTGGGATCTAGAGGATAGTATTTTACCTTGTGTTTTAGAAAGAGAATAACATTAAAATACTGCCCTCACCTCCAATTAACACTTTTAATTACTTTTTCTCCAGAGGTCTTTTCATTCTTTCTTTCCATTCATGGCATGACTAGAGTGCTGAGCAGAGAGGACAGAGTCCATTGCATGTAATTAAAGAGTGTTAAGCCAAGCCCTGCTGCCCTCTCCACTGTGCTACCATGATTTGGAATGTTTGCATTAATTATCTTATCTAGCTCAGGATAAATCGGCCATTTGATAAGTTCTAAGGCTGTGATGAAATACTTCATATTGTATTGCTGCACTTCAAAGAGCAGACTGAACTCATAAAAATGTTGTTTGGCAATTAGAACAACTGTAGCTAGAGCATTACAAAGGTCTTTCTAATGTGTCCTAATCTGCTAAACAGAATGAATGAGCGAGTAAATAAACAAAGGGATTTGTTTTTCAAGTAAAATGTGTTTCCTAATCTAGCAAGTGTTCACATAACTAGCTATGCCCCAATTATTTTTTTAAATAAATGTATTGAAAAAATGTATCACATTTTCACCCCAATTTATAAGGCAAATAACCTAACCAGCTCGTTAGGACTCCCCCTATCACTAGTGATGCCCCAACACCAGGAGGGTGCAGACTAGCTCACAGACACCTTGTGCTGAGTGACATCACATTTTTGAGTGATGGGGAGAGACCGCCATCTATCCACCCAGAGAAAGCAAGGCCATTTGTGCTCTCTCAGGGCTCCAGCAGCTGATGGCAAGCTACATGAATGTAATGTAATGTAAATGAATGGGATTCAATACCCCAATTATTACTTACAGTTTTTAAAAGATTGGCCTGATTTATACTTACATTTCCACCAACACAAACTACAGGAGTTACCCCAAATATGGGCTTCTTCCAGAAAATAAAGTCTGAAAATACAAGGAAAACCTTATTTTTTCCAGATTTTTGTTATAATGTGCAAATTGCTTTCAGTTTATAATTGTTAAGAGGCTGAAAGATATCAAGATTTCAAAAATGGTTTGCTAGTTTGTGATATGGTGGGTCCCCACACCAATCACCAACTATCCTGAAAGACAATTTTTAATATTCAATTAGGCAGGTTACCCCTGCTACTTACCGGCTTCCTTATGGAGTGGCAGCGCGCGGGTCACCCAGCTTTTATACCCTTAATGGGGTGGGAAGAAACCTTTGGTGCCGGGGGGGTTCCAGATTACCTGTGGGGGAAAAAGCAAAATTGTTAATTAAATGTGTATGTATATGTGTGTATTATACTTACCTGTCCTATAAGTCCTAGTATGTCGTATGAGTGAAGATAACCGGTTATGTGTATATTTGTTATATGTGTAATTGTTGGTAGCTGTCTCACCCATGTACTCTTTTGGTTTAGCCCGGGGGGTATTAAAGGGGTATAGGGTGCGCATTACGGGAGGAGAGGTAGATTGAGTTCTCTGAGACGGACATGTTTGCTGGAGCTAAAAAGCTTAAGAACTCTATTAAGGACTGGGTTAGCGTTCTTACCCTTAAGTCTTAACTAGTGGTAGCATTATCCATTTATCTCTGCCTACTCCTAAAAATAAGTGTATATAGTGTATTGTATTCTTTTTTTGTTTTTTTGTTAATAAACGTAAGTCAGCTGAACAGTTTACAACTGCCCAAAGCGCCTCCTTTTGCCTTTACGTCGCTATTCAACAGCGGTACCTCCTGACCACACCACCCACACTACCACATAGTTATTCTGTTATTTTGCTCACTGGAAAAAACAGGTGTTTTCACTAAGCTCTCTGTATGGGAAATAAACCAAACATAAGACTGTTCCAGCCAATTAGCAACAGGGATCATTTGTGCTGATGCATAGGACAGAGGACTTGGGCGGTAAAAGATTGAAGACATGGTTATAAGGTACACTATTAATGAACATATTTTCTGGTCTATTTTCATACACAAGGGGTACTGGATTAAAAGGCACATTATAAATCGACACTAGTAAGGAACAGGGGTGTCACCATGTTTTCCTTCTTATTCAGCAGAACTCACCGATCTGTGGCAGAGCTAGCCAGGGTTAGCAGCAGGCTACAAGCCGATAATATTCACCTCTGAACGTCAAAAAAGCTAGCACTTAGCGCTGTTAGCGGCTAATGCTAATACTGCTCCAGTGGAGTGGCTTTACTGATCCTTACAACCTGACTGGTAAAATTCATACATAAGGTGCACCAAATTACAAGGCTCACTGTTGATTTTGGTAAAGTTAAAAATATGAAGTGTGCCTTACAGTGCGAAAATACGGTAAACATAAGATGTCTACTTGTTGAAAGGCATGAAAAGGGAAGAGGATTGTGATCTATTCATTTTTGATTAATAAATACTTTTGGGTACCTTTAGGACAGCATTGTTTTGGTCTGATATTTTAAATAGATAATTACAAATAATTTGCTTAGCAGCAGCAATTGTTAGTCTGCTAACCCATTATAGCATTTTGGGGGAGTTTGGGGATTGAGCTTAGCTTCTGAAGGAAGTGGATTTCCAGGATCGTATACAGCAACCTTTAAGAAAGAGAGCCATTTTAAAGACTAAAGCCAGATCATAACATTGAAACAGAGTAAAGTCAGCTGGTAGTAGGCAGATTTAGTTTCAGCATGTATGGATAATTAATGTTTGTGTATAAATGAACTGTATGTCATCCTTCAGAATCCTATACAGCACCTTTAATAATCTCAATAAAGTGAAAAATCTTTAAGTTGTTATTAATAAAAGTGATAATGCAGGATTTGCACTGTCTTCTTTAATGTTCCATGTATTAATCCTAGTGGGCCTGTTTACGTCAGAGGCCACATGGTGGGTGTTTATAGCTCAGCAAGAAAAGCATTTGTCAGCAGCCCCACCAGAGGAACCATCTTGACTCAAGGACAAACCGGTGGCCGGTGGAGGTTAGTTCCACATCAGTGCCTCAAAATTCCAGGGGTGTTACTCAACATAAAAGTCAGCGGCTTTGTCAGGGTGACCTCCCGGCCGGTGCCATTTACATCTGAGAGGCATGCAAATGACACGCAGCCACGGCAAGCGGGTGCTGAGCAGGCCCGGGTTGAGCTCTCCATGGCACTTACCTCCGGGTCAATGGAGGAGCGTCGCTACCTCTGCTCCAGTGCGCTGAGATGCTAGCCCACAGATCGATGGCTGGGCTGGGTTATGTGGGGAATGAGAGAATGGTGGAGGTGATAAGCTCCCATCTAATTACGCAGCAAGGCCGTTTCAAGGCCATTTGGGCTCTTCTGCAGAACAGCTTCCCCCTTTAGGAATCAATACATTCCATTGGCGAAGTCTAAAAGCCAAAAGCGTAATGCAGGAATACACTACAAGTAGTGCAAATAGTGAGGGAATGATATGAGAGAAATGTTGCCAGACAACCTCTCTGACATGTTTACGGTGGGATGTGGAGATGCTTATGAAACATGAAGGGCTATTTCACACCTTCATGTCACCTACTTACTGGTTTCAGCTGGTGGGCCTGCCCCAGGCTCCTTACAGCAAGAGCAAAACATGACTGTAATCAATAATTCTCTTTTTTAAATTAGATTATCTATATTTATATGGGTATAATACATACATAGGCATAATATGTATGTATGAGAAGCACACCCAGACGCACAGAAGCACATATTTAAGTATATTTAGCACATTGTGTCTCAGAACATTGATATTATGTGGGGGATAACAGTATGTTACATCCCTAAACTGGGCCACCACAGACTATGCTTGTGTGTGCGTGTGTGTGTGTGTACTCTAACTGTTTTATATGTAGGCTGGAATTGGCCGACACAGTCATGAGCTCAAATATCTGAGACCGAGACTGAGACAGACCTAAAAACAAGTTTATTGCACTTTCCACTTTTCCACATTCCAAAAAAGACACGTTCCAAAGAAAGTTAAAGCATTTACCACGTTGTTGCCTTGTTGTCATTCTCAAACAACACGTAAAAGACATTCTGTCACTGAGGAAACAAAGGTGTTTTGTTCCATTCTTCCCCCAAGCATGGTTTTAGATGTACAACCAAGTTTTACAGTATGAGCTTGTTGTACTTTTCAAAATTCTCCACTCATTCTGTACTGGGGACGGGTCAGATCTGCAGCCAGGCCATTTCAGTACCAGTACTCTTTTCTTCTACAGCCTCGCCTTTGTAATCTGTGCAGCATGTGGTTTTGCATTGTCCCAGAAATTAAATGAATGTTGCTCTAAAATCTCAGTGAACATTTATACACTAATGTTGCAATTACAAAAGTGTATTGACACAACCTCAAACCATGACAGACTCTGGCGTTCAGACTTGTTGCTGATAACAGTCTGGATGATCATGATATTTGTTTTTGGACACAGTGTCCAATTTCTCCGACCTTCTGACCATAATACAGCTTTTCACTGTGTGATGGTACATCCTAAGTCCCGTCTCCAAGCCGAGAGTAGTTGATGCTACAGCTGGACTGGGTTATCCCCTTGAGACCCTGTGTCCTTCTGCCTCTCGGCATCATGATATTTAATTTTATAAAACATTGACCCTTTGGCATCATATGGAGACACTGCCTGTATCATTTAGTGGTCCTATGACAACATTACACATCTTGTTGAAAAGAAGATGTGTCAGGAATCCCATTCAAAAGTTTCTACAGCCAGTCCAGGCAGATACATGGGCAAGGTAACAATTCTCATCCAATTTAAACATGTTTTTGGTCTAACCAAGTCCTTCTGATCCTAAATGGCAATGATCATTTTAAATGTTAAAGTAAATGACATCCCAAATGAGGACATTCTGTTAAAAGTCAAAGTTTAGATTTGTAACTTGTTAGGTCCTACTAATCCCAAATTAAAAAATGCACACAAAGCAAAAGTCTGGGTTTCAGGAACTAGCAGTAGGCTTCTAGCTCACAAAGTACAGTTTTAAATAGCATTTTTTGAATGTAAAAATATATTTTACAACTTGACAAAGGTTAGCCAAAGTAATCACTTGCCCATGTGGTTCTATTAGCTATTGTTGAATAGCAATTCTTGATGGTGTGCTGTTTGATGTGTTGGAGATCATGGGTGCTCAGATTGCTTACAATCAGTAAAATTATTCTTGAGTCATGCACTGTTCAGGGAGAAATTGAAAATTTCAATGATTTTCTCCATTTTCTCTGTTTGCTCCTCCTTAGGTCTCCTTAAGAGCCTATTTTGAATATTACTTTTGACCATATCATGATTATAATGCCTATAATCACATGTTGACATCAAATCACACTACCCACCTATTTATTAGCAAGAGCCGAAATCATATCATTTTTTTTCCTGCCCACTCCTCCACCGGACTTAAGCAGTGTTGAACACGATCACCAGAGCACTTTTTTCACAAAAAAACTCACATGGCATTCATTCATTTTAGACACCACTGACATTTAAAAATAAATTAAAAATGATGGAATGAGACCTTTAACAAATTAATTGATATTGACCAGAGAAGTTTACCAAACAAAACATGACATTTCTTGGGTTCAGCAGCTTCTGCAGAAACTGAAAAAAAAGGTTTTTTATTTCTATATGTATCTTTAATGATAAACTCACTGTTAAAATGTATGATTAATGAAAACATGGGAAAGAGGGAGAGTTTATTAGGACAATGCAGGTGAAGCTGACTCATCCAATGAAGTTTCCAGCCAGGCCCAGCCCATTCCTCCAGAAGACATACTGTGTTGTATCCAAAACTCACACTTCCTCTGTTCCTCGGAACCGTTCTTCCAGCTAGAGCAGTCTGTGTCTTGCTTCCTGGGATATTTGGACAGTTGTAGCACCGGAATTCAAAACAAGAGCGCAGCGTTCTTTCACCAGGCCTGTGTGATCTTCCCCTACCGCCCCTTTGCTCTACCAAACGCGCCACCATTAATTGTTTTCATAACTGTGTGCAAAGGTTAAGTCCGGCTCTGTTTGTTTAACATACACACACGGATGGTATCGTGGAAAGCAAACCTAGTCACATGATCTTTAACCCTTTGCAGGTGGGAGTGAGGGAGAGCGAGTGTGCTGGTCGGGGCAGCTGTGCTTGTGTTGTGCTGCTGTTTTGACCCTCTCTGCAGGCGTGGAGGCGAGCGAGGGGCAGTCCTTGTTCTGACCCGTCGAGCAGAGAGAGAAGTTTAAATGTGGGGTTCAGCTCACCCGGAGTGTGCCAGAAATTTGGGTATATTTACACTCGCTTGTGCACCTCTGCATGTGTCGGGGTTCAGCTGTGGACTGCTCAGCTGTGAGAGATCAAGATACAACACATATAGAAGAGCGTTGCAGGGGGTCATCTATTTATCTCTCCCTTTTTCTTTCTCTCTATCTACACTGTAGTGTATGTCTGGAATGATGAGCGTTATTTTTCCAGTTCTTTTGTTGAATGCAATCAAATACTCACAGCAATGCTCCAAAACATAGCAGAAAACTGTCTCTGCATAGCGGAGTTAGTCCAACTCCAAAGGCAGGATAATCTGTTTTTAAATACCCTTGATTTCAGAAAAAAAGGAAGCTGATTTGTCCATGTAGTGTACCCACTATATATATATATATATATAGAGAGAGAGAGAGAGAGAGATTTTAGTGTTTGTTCACCAAATGTCTGGCTGCTTACATGGGATCACACTTGATTGACATTACTGAGGTACATTTCTGTTTAGAGTATCACTACTGATGTAAATTATGATTATAACAGCACAACTGAGGTTAATTTCCGACTAAAATTACACTGCTGAGGTAGGGAGCTAGCTAAATGTGTGATTAGAATGACACTACTGAGGTAAATGTAGTTGTTGGTTATTCATTCAAAGTAAGACATTTTAATGTATGTATGTATATAGTATGTTTCATTTTCTAAGGTTTCAGGCCAAACTTTTAATTTTGATGCATTAAACACAGATTCATTTTATCAGAGATGTATAGGAATGAACTAAAACTACTTTTCTACTGTTCTTAAGTACTAAAATGCTATATTTGTATCTCCTATTTAATACTTTTACTCAGATATAATTTTTTGTGTGCTGCATCATTACTCGTTACAATTGACTAGAAATGTTCTGAATGTTCTGAATCCTTCCTAACCCACATTGACCCGCTTCCACTTAAGTGTGGTTCTTAAAGAACACTTCAACTTTTACCTAAGTCACTTTTATGATACAGTAGAGCACTTGTACTTTTACTCAAGTACTTTATACATCTCTGCATTTTATAGCTATCCCTGTTTATAAACAAAGCAACTAAGTGTAACAGGGTTATGCATTTCTCAATAGTTTTTACACTGAATTAGATTCTGAATTTGATTATCAGTACTAGGACACAATTTGCTGGGTTACTGGATATGTGGAAAGACTATAAGCACTAAAAACATACACATATAGATACAAACATAAACACACACACAGAGCAGGTGTCTCTAACAGATGCAGGCTCATTAGATTAGGCCATAAAACAGCATCCTGGCTGGTAATTTGAGGAGCTCAGTGCGTTAATGTGGCGCATGCTTCTTCTGAAGTCGGGCTGTGTTGAGGTGGTCCACACATCACTCAACGCAGAGAGCTGAGAGAGACAGAGAGAGAGAGAGAGAGAGAGAGAGAGAGAAAGAAAAAGAAAGAGAGAGAGAGATCTCAGCTTGCTGTTCATTGGAGAGGTTAGTACACAGTGCTGCATCACGCAAGCAGGACCTGTTTAAAGTTTAAACATATCAAAGTGCGTGCCGGACCGCTCAGCTCTGACAGTCATTAAACAGAGCAGGAAAGAAAAGCAGAGGGGAGGGATATACATACCCACACACACACACTTGCTGGCCTATTGTCGTCATGTGATTCGCTCTGGAAATAGCCGCCTGTCACAAAGAAGGAACGGATCCTGGTGCCCTCTCTGGTATGGTGGAAATACAACTCTCAGAGGTGAACCTCAGCTCCCCTTATATTTCAACTCATTCCACAGAGCCACCAGAAATACAGCCCGCAATACCACTGCCCGACAGAGAGAGAGAGCGAGAGAGAGAGAGAGAGAGAGAGAGAGAAAGAGAGAGATATAGACACACTGAGATGAGAGGTGTTTCGGGGGTTTAGTGTTTAGTGCAAGGCTGTTGATAAGAATAGATAAGGGTGCTGAATGATTTATTAGACGTGTGTGGCCAATGATGCAGCAGCCGAAGGAACACCCCATCTTCCCACACCGTTCCTCTAAAGCTAAAGCACGCTTTACAACTTACTGCTCACTGCTAACACACACACACTCACACATACACTACAACACACCGTCTTCAGTGCAGAGGTGAGGTCATGACCCCCAGCTTTCACACAGAACTTGACTCTTTACTGGAGACACTTCTGCACTGTTTATTTCTACCCGAAACTCAAACCACGCTTTCTGTTAAGAGCAGCTGAAGCCTGGCTGAAAGAAAAAGCCTCTCTCATTGACATTCAGTAAAATCTCTCAGCTCTACATGCTGGATTTTGACATTTTGCAGTCAGGATGTTGATGTTCTGAAGAATCCACAGTGACAGGTTTATTTCGGAAGAGGATTCAGGACACGTTAGAGGGAGTGTGTGTCTGGGACTAAGTGTCTGTGTGTGTGTGTGAGAGAGAGAGAGAGATCCGTGAAAATAAGAGATCAAGAATAAGAGATACGTGAGGAATGAAACAAGAAAGAGAGACAGTGAGAAAGAGAACAAGAAAGACAATCAGGGAAAAATAGACAGCAAGAGAGAACCACAAAGAGAAATAGTGAGAAATAGAGTGCAAAAGACAGAGAGAGAGAATTAGTGAGAAAGAGCAAGAGAGGGAGCGAGGATTAGTGATAAAAGAAAAAAGTAAGAGAATTAGTATCAGAATGAACAAGAGAGAGAGAGAGAATTAGATCAAGAGAGGGAGCGAGAATTGGTGAGAAAGAGAGCACGTGAGACAATTGGAGACAGATTAAAGCTCACCTTCCGCGAAAATCCAATTTTTCTTGTTTTTTGTGGAATACAGTAGGTCTCTCCGAGTTGAATGTGTACACCTGCACATTAAACTGTTTTGCAGCCCCCATTGTCTGCAGGAGCTAAGCAAAGAAATCCCCCCTCCCCCCCTCCGAAAAACGGGTGAATTTTGAATTATCTTTCTGCCTACGTAGGCAGAAACTCACAGACCAGCCCACCTTGGCTCGAGAAACTCCCAGAGGCGGAGCTGAAGCGACGCAACATCACCGCTCATCAGTTAGGAGGTGGGAGGCAGTGAGCGGCAGAGCGGAGGAGGGGCGTCGCAGTGCTCCTAGCCAATCAGAGGAGAGATATTTGCATGCTGTTTGCATGTATGAATATTCATGAGCAAAGCTGGAATCCGGTCATTTTGGACACACCCCTAAAACAGTCCATTAAAAAAGAGCTATACAGAGACACCTGAGCACTTTTTTTTTACAAAAACAGCTCACATGTCATTCATTCATACTAGAGACCACAACTAGACATTTTAAAATGAAAGAAAAAACGACGGAAGGTGAGCTTTAAACAAAAAAAGAGACAGAGAGAGAGAGAGAGAATTAGTGAGAAAGAGCAGGAGAGGGAAAAAGCAAGTGAGAGAATCAGTGACAGATTTAACAAGAAATAAAGATGAGAAAGCAATAAAATAAGAATAATTAAGAATAAGACTGAGAGAGAAAAAAGAATGACAGAGACAGGGTGAGAATAAAGATGAAGTAGACAGCAAGAAAGAGAAACAGTGAGAGACAGAGCAAGAGAGAGAGAAGCAGGTTAAAAGAATCTGTGAGAAAGAGAGAGAATAAGAGTGAGAACAAAAGAGAGAGAGAGTATCTGTAAGAAATAAACAGCAAGAGAGAGAAGAAATCAGTAATAAATATAGCAAGAGAAATAATCAGTGAGAAAGAAAGAGAATAAGACAGAGAACAAAATAGAGAGAGAAAGTATCTGTAAGAAGTAAACAGCAAGAGAGAGACACAGAGAAGACATCAGTGAGAAATAGAGCAAGAGAAAAAAATCAGTGAGAAAGAGAGGGAGAGAGAAGGACAGGGACAAAGATAAAGTAAGAAAAAAAGAAAAAGACATTCTCTTCCTTTGCCCTTCTAGAACAGTTCCTGTCCAGAACGCTGTGTCTCTGCTTTTGCTCAGCCGGGCTGTTCTTGGCCAGTCAGCCAAGCAAGAAGAGCAGCGTCGCCGCCGCACCATCAGCCACCTAAACACCTGCCTCCACACTTCTCATTAGAGGCCAGCAGGACCCCTGCATCTGTCACACATGACAACAACACGCAGGAAGACCCACTTCCCTCCATACACTCCACACACACACTCACACTCACTAAGTCACTTTGACATATGGCCGTTTCAGACACTAAAGGTCATGTAAAGCATTAGCGGCTCCACTGCACTGCTTCTTAAGAGCGGCACGGCAAACACATAATAATCACACATGTGAAGCAGTGTGTGTATGTGTATATTCAGCTGACTCCTACATACATGTGCCTGGTGCGAACAAGGGTGGGAATATATCCTGTTACACAGAGGCTTAAAGACGATGCCCGTAGACACACGCTAAGACGACTGCTAGCATTCCTCCAGGCTCCCCTAAAGACACACATGTTCTCGAGGAAACCAACATAGCAATTTTACTACTTTATTTTCTTTTAGCGTTGCCTAATCTGTATGTGCAAAGACTGCAAACATGACACACATCTCAGGCATGCCTTGTGTTTCTGCTTATGAATCATACCTTCCTCCCTTCCTCCCCTCACAGATACATAGCTCTTCTGCTTCAGTCGTGCCGCAGACCTTCCTCTTTAGAGAGCATGTGAACTATATATAAATATATGCATATATATGTACATATATTTTCCAGACACACATGTACACTCACCAAGCACCTTTTTTAGGAATGGGCTATAAACAGCAAAAGACTATGCCAGGTTCCACTTCTGTCAGTCAAGAACAGAAAGCTGAGGCTGCAATGAACCTAATGCCTGCTGGGATAGGCTCCAAATCCCCCCCACCACCACCACCACCACCACCCCACCAACGAATGGATGGATGTATGGATGGATGGATGGTATAATAACCAAAATTATACTTACGTACACCAAGAGTTCAGAAATCAAGATTTGGTGGAATAACTCCAAAAACTGTTTTTTAATCACAGTTTTCATGCATCTTGGCATGTTCTCCTCCACCAGTCTTACACACTGCTTTTGGATAACTTTATTTCACTCCTGGTGCAACGATTTAAGCAGTCATGCTTGAATGTGCTACTATAATGGGCTATAATAACCAGAATTATACTTACGTACATCAAAATGTTAATAGTCATAGGATAGCAATACGTAAATTGGTCATGCATTGCTATTTCAGGAAATAGCTTGAAAATGCCCACACCTGTAGATGTTGTGAGGTGTTATCTTGTGAGTGAGATTAATTACTGGGCAATGTTATTCAAGTTCAAGTTTAGACATAACAGTGAGTGCCAGATGGATGGGATGTTCCATTTACAGAGTTGTGCAGACACAAATCAACATTTCAGTTCAAATAAGAAAACCCAAATACACAGTTTTTAGAGGAATCTAGAATCTGTGTCATGTGACCTCTCAAATATGTGGCCTGATGTGTTTCTTCTAATGATATAAGAAGGCTCTGGTCACAGCCGTGCGGTGGTCGTAATGAATTGGTCAGTGAAGCATTGCTCTGTTGGGCATGTGAACCACTTACAAAGCACAAACCATTCAGACAGATGTCAGATATAGATCACATTAAAAAAAATGTGGGAACAGCCTGAATTAAATATCGGATTTGGTCAGAAAATCAGATTTGGGCCTCTTTTTTTGAAACCTATCTGCTGTGTGAACGTAGCATTTGTGTAACCTATAAAACAATTTTTTTTTTTTTAATTTCACGGAAATAACGATCAGTTCATCAGTGTTCTTGTGTATCCTTTTCAGTAACTGAATCTGTATCCAATAGAAGAGCTTTAGGATGTGGTAGTATGGGAAATCCATAGCATGTAAGTGGTCCAGAAACATCTGCAGGAACTGGAATCTCAAAGGAATGGTTCCAAAAATGTGGAGGAATCTATGCCACTAAGAACTGAGGGCTGTTTTTAGAGAGAGAGAGAGAGCAAGAGAGAGAGAAAGACAGAGAGAGAGACATATACTCTACTATCTTACCACTTCTCACAAGCACTCTCTTTTAAAAAGTGAAAGCATGTGTAGAACATATAGAGACTTGATTCTGTTTGTGTGTGTGTATTTGTCTGTGTGTATTTAAGTGTGTGGGCGGCGCTGACTCGCAGCACCAGAAAGAGCCACCACAACCTAAATGCTGGTGACTAATGGATAGAACAGCTCACAGACCCACTAACAAAAAAAGCAAAAGAAAAACAGAGGTAAAAAGGGGGGAAATGTGGGGTTACATGCGGGTGGGCTTTAAAAACAGCACTCAACCCAAACTCTCTGATACAGTATACCTGCAGCACTGCATTTCTTATAAGAGCTAGCTAATGCATTATTGAACAGCAGCAGCAGCAGCAGCGGCGGCTTCAGGCCGTGGCTTAGGGGTCGCCACATCAATAAAGTGAGCAGAAGTAGCCAGTAGCCTGAATTCACACACACACATATACCAGTACACACACACACACAGATCCATGTCTTCACCCTTAAAGAAGCCCCTTTCAGCCCGCCCAGCTCTTAGCATGTGCAGCAGGAGGATCACTCTCTCAGGCATGTTAGCACCGTGCCACCCCAACTGCTTGTTCTGTCTCTGGAGGAAAAAGGATTGAGTCATGGCTTCAGAATGCAGAATAGGAATCTACAGAGAGAAGAGCAGAAAACAGCAGTCTATTATATATGTGTGTCACGTGGATCCGGCACACAGAAAAGGAAGAAGCTTCCTGATTTCTGATAGAGCAGCTATGGCTTTGCTAACACACTGTAGTTACATTGACTACAAATGATTTGTGGGTGGGCTATTGATGGTACAATGCTACTGCAATAAAGTATGATGATGCTATGATTTGATATCACATCCAAAAAACACTCAAGATTCATACCCCTTAAACTTTTTCACATTTTGTCATCTTACAACTAAACTTAACATCAACAATAGAAATCAAGAGTCAAGTGAAAATGAATACCCTCACAATCTTCTCTCAATCTGCTTAAATTTCCTCCAGATGTGACTACATGACAGGGAATTCTCTCAGTCCAGTCAACTGTCAACTGGCCAAAATGATGCAAGTGCATCATAGAGGCATGTCTAGTAGCTTAAGATCTCTTGCCAAGAGGTACACTACCCAAAAGATGAATCTGAGAGCCTTTTTCGCAGGGAAACAATGGAAGCAATAACACTGTTATTTCTAATAGGTTTCATCAGGTTCAGACATTAAATCCTAAAAAAAAATGAGTTGGGTTCCTCATGGTCCATCCTTAGCATATTTTGGCCTAAATTTACCAGTGTTTGCTTTCCTCCTTGTTTTATTTTGCCTGCGTACTCTTTATACCCTAAACATTTTTAGTTAGTCATGCCAGAACAGCTCATGCTTTGGCAGCAAGTTCCACCAAGGTCAACAGGGTCAACAAGGTCAGCTTAAACACAGGACATTAGCCTATTGTATGAGAGACAGTTCAAAAGCCTTGACTCATGAATAAATATGTTGAAAATTAGAGTGAAAATGAATGTGATTTTGGGTTGCTTAACATTTTCACCAAGACAGGCTTTCATTAGGAATGTGAAGGTCTATTTAATATATCTGTGGATGTCTTTCATGTTTCATATGAGCTTTCCCAATAAGACATACAGATTCTATATACAATTTGTACATTTAGTAAAATAAGCATGCAAGTAAAACTAACAGAAAAACACTTTATTTAGACACAGTTAAAAAACTGCCAACCATGGTGGTGGTAAAATCATGCTATGAGGCTGTTTTGTTACTAGTGTAACCAGCTCAGTAAAGAAAGTATATGGTTAAAACAATAAAGAAAGAGGCCTACCTCAAACTTCTTCAACATGACCTTCAACCATCAGCTAGAAAGGTGTTTGTGGAACTGATAAAGCAAGCTAATAATAAGCCTTTGGAATGGCCTTCAAAAAGTCCTCATCTCACCTTTGTAGACCACTTTAATGTCCATATTCAGCACTCAGGGTACTCTAAATTGGATTTTCAATGACAGAAATGATATGGGATTTTTAATGTATTTTTCAAAATAGGTTGAGAACCCTTTAAAGTTTTTACATGTACATGAATGGATCCTCTGAATGACAAGGTTGAGCATAGAAGAGCATATGATTTCATTTGAGCTTGAATATTGAGTGGTATTAGCTTCTTTAACGTAGACAGTCAGATGTTTACTATGCAGTATGACCAGTTTATCAAACGTGTTGATTATTTTGATCACTCTGATAGACCAGTTCAACCTTCAAGCTCAAATGAAATCATATGCTCTTCTGATCAAGAGCTTATTAATCCAGGGTTTTCTGCTTTCTAACCACAAGAACCAGATTAGATGAAACCAGTTACCAGCAAAAGCGTGGTGTTATCAGAAAAACAGTGAAGGTTACAATGAACTGTGCTTAAAAGACGAGTTTGTACCCACACAGAAATCAAGAAATATACCTGAAATTTAGCGAGATTGATCAAATATCAAACGAGAATACGGCCAGAAGCTTGTTTATTGCTCCCCCAAAGTGTCTGGTTGAAATGTAAGAAGCATTTATACAAATATTTGGTCTTCTAAATGTACATTCTGCCCCTGTATGTATACTTTTGAACATGTGCTGATTTCAGAAAAGCCCTAAAAATTTAAACTTGTGCAAAAGATGTAAAAGATATAAGTTGTTCCCTCATGTATTGTGAAGAATAAAGGCCAATTTATATGTCAGAGTTGAAGCTACAACGTAGTCTACGTGTATTGAGTGAGATTGCGCTATGCACTGGAGGGTGTTTATACTTCTGTGTGCGTGTATCAGTGGCTCTAAATCGCTCTTAAGTTTAAATCGTACAATCGCAGGAATGTGTGGGCGGGAATGCGAGGCCTGGCAAACCAATCACAGCTGCGGCTGTCTGCGTCACACGACACACAGTTACATTTCTAGGAAGGTGCGGGTCAAGCTACAATGTAGGCTATGGTGTAGGTCCAATATGGCCCAATATTGCATATCCATGATGTACTGCACATGCCTGTGTAAACATCTGGCCACAAGTATAGTAAAGTATAGTATAGTATATTTAGGCAGTTTTATACATACATTTTGTAGCTGTCCTGCAAAACACATTCAAACCATTTTAATATTTGACGTTCTTAAAAATGTGAATCAAAAAGTTTTTTTTTAAAAGTCAAATGTCATGATGAATGGGCCAGTTAAAATACTCCAACATACTGAAATAAATTATTCCACTAACAGTCAAAAGGTGTTTTTTTTTTTCACTTCTCTTGTAAAGTTTTCAAACCTTTTTTTGTCAGACAACATTGAAACCATTGTATTCTTTCTCAATACTGGGTGGGCTAAGTCATATTGGAATCATATATTATAGGAATGCCCTCAGAAAATGAATGTATTCCGAGCAAAATTTCAAGCCTTATTAAAACTCTAATTGCTGCATATAAGCATGTAATCAATGTAAGAATAATGATAGCTAGGCCTCCTAGCTAACCCACATTAGACATGCATAGCTTCAGGCTAGTCATCCACTGGGTCAAAAACCCCATGAAAAGCCCATTAAGAAAAGCTAACTGTAAACATTCCACAGAGGTGACTTTGCCTCAGAGGTCAGTCTTATCTTAAGGATATAATCTTTACACACGTTTTTGTCTGAAAGATTATGGAGTCTGAATAATCTGGCCAACCGAGGGAAGCCTTCTGTTAATGGTTTGCCTCACACCGAGCTGCAGCCGTGAGCAAATACAGTGTAAAGGGTGGCGGAAAGGAACTGGCTACCATCAGCATGAAGGACACGCTGGAGTCAAATGGGCTCAACATTGGAATCAAACATTAACTCTGAACTTGCCTGGGTTACAGTTTGCCTGGGAAACGACCTCTTGCTGGGAAACTGTACTGAGATAATGTCAAAAGTACAGTATCTATAATATAGTTTACATTAGGACGCTGCAATGACCTCAACGCTCCCTTTAAATATGGCAAATACTGCATGGCATGTGAGCTGGTATCTGATGTCACGGCAGTATCCTCTCCGGGATTATACTCGGCAGCAGCTGGGGCCGGGTAACATCTGCAGGCTTGCTTAGCAGATTAGCACACAGGGATAGAAGGAAAAAGGGGAGTTTGGCAGTGTGTTTAACTTGCACCATTTAAAGCCTGCTTTTATATTTCATGTATAATATGATCCACAAAATTCAGTCCATCAATGAAAGTGAGTACAGTGATCACGAGTTGATCTTAACATATGATGAGCCAGTCATCGACAGTAGATGTGATTACTTTATGCATGGATGCAGTAAGACGACAATTTCCTGCACAGCACATTTAATTAGTTGGTTCAGGATTAGCATTTTGCATCTCTTAAAGCAACATTTATCCTTAAATGACCCTAAAATAACAACATGATCATAACACCACAATCATTGTAATGCTAACTGCACTATGTATCTCTGGTGAAGCTGTCAGGAAAATGCTTGTGTGAACTGTGTAATGCTGTGTATAATACTGAGAAGTATTGAAGCAGTAGACAAAAAAACACTCTTTAGAGCAGATAAACATGAACTTATTGCCATTATGCATATAATCCCAGATTTTAAAAAGGGGTATGAAGTTCAGCCAGCATTGATTTATGAAGCAGTGGAACTCTGTTCCCTCAAATGATGGTTTGCTCCATCCAGTACTTTAAGGATGAGTTGAGGAGTTGAGGATGAGGTGAGGTAAGTCCTGACCATACTAACGATTTTGTTGCTAAATGCAAAAGCAATGTTCTTCTATAAACCCTTCCCTGGACATTAGAGACAGTAAATCCAAAAAAGGCTGGATAAACTATTTGTTGGATAAACAATTCTGCTGAATACTTACATTTTCTCCACTCTTATTCAGTATTGCCAAATTCAGCACCCCTACCAGAAAAAGCACCCCCTTTTCTCGGCTTTAACTTTACTTAGAAAATTGAAATACCCAAGATACGTTTCTAAGCTACGCTGACTCATAGAAAATAAGGAAAAAGAAAACGTCACCTGCAGCCTCTCCTGAGAGGGTGTGCTTTGCCTGGTGGGGGAACTGAATTCGGCACCATAGTAGTACTTAAATCTGCACCTCCGCCATGAAAAGCACCTCTCTCTGCTGCGTATACGTACCGTCTTTCTAATAAAAGCAGAGATATTTGCTTTGCTAACTTTAATTAGAATCGTGCTCCTGAGAGGGGGTGCTTTTCATGGCAGGGGTGCAGATTTCAACGCTCTTTCAAAATAAAATTTCATTTTAAAACAATTTCTGCTTTTTTATGTGGTATCATCTCACCCTTTCCCCTCTCTCGGTTCCTATGGCAGTGCGTAGAGGTATTTCTAGCAGTCGAAAATCTCTCACCAAGAGGTACACTAACCAAAAATATCCTCTATGACCTTTTTATAGGGCAGGGAAAGCACATTTAGGCCCTCTTGTGGCAAGACCCAGTGTCTAATCAGACAACACCTGTAGACATATCCTAATACATAACTGCATGCCTAATTTTACAGCATCGCAGGATGCATTATTTTTGGTCTATGAGTGTATAAATGAGTTGATAAGATTCTACATGGCTCTATAAGGTATTAATATGCATAGTGATGTTTTATAGGAATGTAGTGTTGTCATCCTGACACACTTCCTTTACTGCAGTGATTAATATTCTTGACAGAAGTGCATGCTGGGATGCATTTTGATTGAGCAAGTGCTGTGAGCACCTCAGTCAGGTAAGTGTCTGCTGTTAGGTGGCTTTGATTAGTGAGTTTGTTCAGTTAGGATTTTACCATGTTTTCTTCCCTGAAGGCGAGATCACGGCGTGAGAACACGCTGACCTGTCCTGTCCTTGCTCTGCTGGGCTCCAGCGCTGGTGTGTGTGCTCTGCTAGGGGCCTGCGGCTCTGTGTGTGACGAGTGGGCAGTGAGGCGCTGAGCCAGCCGTCCTTTATTCGGCTCCTGGGGGGAGGAGGCTGCTCCATCTCCTGGGATTAAGCACTCAGCGGTGACAAACGCATCTCTCTCTCTCTCTCTCTCTTTCTCTCTCTCTCTCTTTCTCTATCTCTCTCTATCTCCATCTCTCAGCACGACATGCACTGTGAGAGAGAGGGAGAAATAAGGTAAAGAAGAGAAGGGGTGGAAGAAGGAGAGATACAAAGTGACATAGAGAAAGAGGGCGCCAAATAATATAGAGATTAAAAAAGGAGATGAAGGACATAAAAGAGAAGAACAGGTGATGGAGAAGAGTAAAAGAAGAAAAGGTTGAGGAAAAGTCGGAGCGAGAAGAAGGATAAGCAATTGAGAAAGAAGAAGAGAAAGAGAAGAAGAAATAAAAAAGAAAAATTAGATGAAAAAAAGAATGAGAAATATGAGTGAGAGAAAAGACAGAGGAGAAAGTAACAGAGAACGGGTAGGTTGAAGAAAGCGAGTAGAAAAGTATTTTAAAAAGTATATTAAAAGAAAAAGAAGGAGAAACAGAGGATAAGGTAAGGTGAAAGAGGGAGACGGGAAGTAAGAGAAACTGGGGACAAAGATGAGAAACAGGAAAGAAGTAAAGAAGGAGAATAAAAGAAGTGAGGAAAGAAGATGAGACATAGAACAGGAGATAAAGGGGGAGAATAGAAGCAGAAAAGGTAAAGAGAAAATCAGATAAGGAAAAGAGAATAAAGTAAGAAGTAAAATATAGAAGACATACAAAAGAGAGGAGAAAAATACAAAGCAGAAAAGGAGGAGATACAAAAGAGATAAAAGAGATGTATGTGATAGTTGAAGAAGAAAAAGTGGAGCAAGAAGAGGAAAGAAGAAAAGAGAAAAAAAGAAAAGAGGAGATAAAAACAGGGGGGGGGGGATATATGGGCTAAACATGGAGCAGAAGAGAAATGAGAAGAGACAAGATAAGGAGAGGTGGAAGATGAGCAATAGTATAGAGAACGTAAAGAGAAGAAGAAATTAAGTAAAAAGATAAAGAAAGGAAATAGGATAAATAGGAAAACGAAAAAAGGTAACAGGTGAGCAATAGGAGCGAGAAGGAGAGAAGAAGAAAGAAAGAGAAGTATAGAGGAAGAAATATAGTGGGGATAAAGAAGAAGAAAGAGAGAGTAGGAGGAGAGAATTAAGAGAATTTAGGATTGTAGGAGGGAGAGTTGAAGAATACGATAGGATAAGAAAGGAAAATGAGAAGGGGGAGAAGGAGAGGAGAGAAAGAAATAAAAGAGAAGGATGAAAAATATGAGAGAATGAGATAAGAATTTGGAGAGATAGTGAGAGAAAGGGGGATCATCAAATACAGTTGCAGAAGAAATCAACCAACATAAATGAAACTTGGTGGGTAGTCGTAGAAGAGTGTTAAGGAGTGAATCAGAATGACAGCGGGTCATCTTCGTCATTTTTGCAGCTGTATTTTTTGCAAATGTATTGGTTTGATGATGAGTGTATAGAGAGTGGAAGATGGAAAGAGATGGAGAGGAAAGAGAATGGATGTAGAAGAGATAGAGTGGAAGAAAAAGATGTGAATTAAGAGGGAAGAGACAAAAATGAGAGGACAATGCGGGAAGATTAAGAAAGGAGCAGAGGAGAGAGAAAAAGAGGCGAAGGATCAAAAAAGGAGAGAATGATAAAGAAAAGGGAGGTGAGAAAGAGAGAGAGAGAGAGAGAGAGAATATACACTGCATTACACACCTCCTCTCCCCAGAGAGCTGTGGAGTCGAGGCACACGCCTCACACCTCAATCTGACCAAAGCATCTCCTGCTGGGGAACATGACAGGAACATGTGACTGAACGTCTCAGAGGAACCAGCAATCACTGGAGGCTGTGTAGTATTGATCCACAGAGCAGCCTGGACAAGCTATTGATGGAGTAATCATCTGCGCTATAGTCATGTCTCCAAACGGTCTCTGTGTGTGCTGCACGGCTTATGATTAAGATGCCAGCTTAAATAAATAAATAATTAATAAATAAATAAATAAATAACTGGATGGTTGTGGAGAGCAGGGCTCATGTTACCTTCTAGGCTCAGGTTTCTTGAACTCAGCAGTCCTGCTATTGACTCATCAGTATGCAAACGCTGCTTCTCTGAATTCGCAGGAAGTGAAATGAACGTTTTGCATTGAGGCCTGTGTAACCAATCCATCAGCACAGAGACAGTCAGTTAGAATGTGACACATTACAAGAAGCAGCTTTCAATACCTGACATTGTCTTTAAGAGCTTGTATTATAGAGAACCACATGTTCCTCACTGTTTAAAAAAATAGACTTTATTACAGTGTGTACAGTATATACTGCATCTATACGTCTATACTGCAGCAGTGCAGGATCTAAAAGGTCACCCCCCCCCCCCCCCCGTTTTTGCAGCTCATACAGAACCAGACAAAAGTTATTTTTTCCTACATTTTCCTAAATTAAACCTGAAGTCATCTCGACTATGAAAAAAGACATAAGAAACCATGTTGTATCAGAGTCTGGTAACTCTGATAAACATATCCTGTGCAACAGAAGCAACTCTTGGTCTTTCTTTCCTGGGGCGGTCCTGATGAGTGCCAGTTTCATCATAATATTTTTGATGGTCTATACTTTTCACTGTATACAAACTCTGCCTCTTCACATCTTTACAACTGATGCTCTCAAACACATTAAGAGGCGAGAAATTCAAGTAATTAACTCTTGATGAGTTCAGCACAGCTGTTAACTGAAAGCCTGAATTCCAGCTGACTCTACCTCATAAAGCTGACTGAGAAAATCCAGCCAAGATGTGCAAAACTGTCATCTAGGCAACAGGTATATATAAAATATTTTTGTTTGTTGAACATATTTTAATTACTAAATAATTTCATCTGATTTCTTAACAGTTTAGATTACGTTAATATTAATTATTAAATGCAGAATGTTTTAAAATAATTAAAAACACTCAAATTTAAGGTGTGTGCAATTTTTTGACTGGTACTGTATATGGTAACAATGCATCCAAGACCTGTACTCATCAGTTTTAACCTGGCCTATAGGCTTGGGTATGTGAAGATACTTTGTTGTATTGTGATCTGTTACAATCAGTGTAATTTTTGCTTTGTAACTTAATCAAGTGTGTAACTTAATTAAGTGCAGCAACATTTCAATAAAAGTCGCTGTAATAAGTACGAAAATATATATTTTTAATCTGCCACTACAGATATATTTAGATTGCAATCATGTATATGGAGATAACTATCTTATACTCTGAAACTGAGAAGCACATGGGCAGTGACAGTTACAGTTAAGTGTTTGAAATGGATTTATTCATTTTCATATGTGAAGGGAGCAAATCAGCCTTTAAGCCAAATCCTGTCTTTATAAGTATGGTAAATAGAGAGGCCAGAAAAAGCAAATGAGAGAAAAAACAAATTATTGCTATTTGTGGTAAAAAAAAAAAAAAAAAGAAACCCACACTAGTTTCAGAAGTGGAGTCAGTAGCCTACTACAGTAATGAATTGAGAGATCCTGTCACAAAAGTCACGTGTTTATATTCGTCTGTGAGAAACGAGGGTGCTTCCTGTCAGTAGTGAACGATAGACACCACTTCCTGTTCAGTTTAACTGTAGCAGAGAACCAGAGCTCTGCCTCTGACTTTACACTTTTTAAAACAGTTTAACATAATATCTTGCTATTGTTATTTGTGTTGGGTAGGCTGAGTAGGAGACCAATGCTAGCCAATAAAAGTCGTTATAGTAATTGCAGTGTTTTTGTGTTCTGTAAGCCACAGTGTTTTTTAGTCTGGTCACTTTTTATTCTAGTTAAAGAGGCACTAAACCCCCTCATTTGTGTGGATTTGATTGTTGTTTGGGAGGGTCACTGAGTGATGTTTGGGTTTAGAGGCAAGGCAGGAGGAAGAGCTGATTGGCTGAGCTGCAGCAGCAGTGTGCCTCTGATAGCAGTGAGACCCAAATAGTTGTACCTCAGCAGGGGGGCGGTATTAGTGATTGAATGATTTGCATATTATGATGTGTCTGGTAAAAAAAGTAAATGGACACATCATCCACACCTATAGCACAGTTGAACCTGTGAGGGCGCTGCACAGGCAGAAAATGCCAAAATAAAAGTGTTTTTTAAAAGTTAGGAAATGTTTAAAAATTAAGCAGGACAAGATAATTACCACAGATATCAACAAGTGCCATATCTGCTGACGCTTCATGCTAAACTGGACATAATATACACTACACTACAGTCCAGAACACAGGACCTTCTTCCTGTATTTACTTTCTTGCTGTCATCCCAGACAGCTATGATCAATAAACAGAGAGAATGCTCTCATCTCTTGTTTATTTTGACACATGTTGTCACACTTGGGTTTTTCCCTGTGTGACAACAAACCAAATCATGGGGAAAATCCTCATCCTATATTGTTTATGTTGATATGACAAAAATGATTTCAAAAATCTTCCAAAAAATGAATGGACTCAATGGATTAGGGAACATTGGCAACAGTGTGTTTATGATTTTTTTTTTCATACTATGCCAAACTATTATACTGTATTTAATTAGAAACGTTAGGAAAAGTTTGGTATCTTAGGTAAATATTGATATTGGGACTATAATTCTAAAATACATGTAGAATTATGAACTCTTTAAGCTTCTGTACAAATTATAAATTAACTTTGTATTATGTTTTTACCTAGCTTTTTAGAGAGATTTTATCTAGTAAGAGTTGTTGCTGTTAAATCAATAGAATGATATTCAGCTTGTTTAAAGAAAAATGTAAATAATTGATCATTATTTTTAACATTTAAATTTACTTTAAATAAATGCCATTGCCAAGAAATTTAAGCCCATTTTACTCAGCAGGCTATATATATTTTTTTTTTGTCCTGCAGGGAGACAGTAATTCTTTTTTTGCAGGTGAATTATAATGAGTCTAATCATAGTAATCCGGTCTTGATTCTTTTACCAGTAACATTTCATCATTCTCTAGTTTCATTTTAACTGCAGGTCTGTTTCCTACTTCCTTCTAGTGAAACGTAGAACTGTGTACGTGACTCATCATATGTAAGACAATGGAGTCTATAGTGTCGGATAAACACTTTTTCCTCCTCTTACACAAACTTCTGCGCGCCAATCCAATTGCATTCCACTCTATTTCAGAGTGAAACTGGATTGAATCCAGACGTCACGGTGGCTGAAGACGAGACTAATGACAACCTAAGAGGAAAAGCTTCTGAGCTGCAGCTAAAGAGAGGCTGGAGGAGAGAAAGAGAGAGAGAGAGAGAGAGAGAGAGAGAGAGAGAGGGCTTTTAAAAGCCCCAGACGCAAGCTCATGTTTAATGAAGGCAAGTCGCAGCCTAAATTTAGTCCTGGAAGTGCATCATTGTTGCCTTGTTGCAACACATACAGTAGCTGTGGGCTTCCGCGAGATGGATGGTGGGTTTGTTTCTCTGTGAAGGCGACCTGCGGCTGCAAAACACGAAGAAAGCAATATTTACTAAGTTCCATTATGGCCCTTAGATAATCTCACTGGATGTTGATCAAATATTACCCCAGCAGCAGAAGTCATACTAAATAGAAAATTCCATCTATTCCATCTTATTATTCCTGGAACTTTGTGGGTATTACCAGAACACTGGCATAGCCAGCGCTTAAGAGTGGGAATCAAATCCCGGGAGCTTGTCAGATGTGAATGCTGTCGATCATGATGTAATCAAATCAGGCTTAAGAGCCTTAATGGAGGCTTTGTTGGGAGGGCCAGGCCTGCCATTGACACAGTGCTACCTGTGTGTGAAGGGGAGTGAGAGTGACGGCAGTGCCCACGCAAGGCTGTAATCTGTGGCAAATCCAAGCTGGTCAGCCTACAATGGGCACAGAGATTACCCGGCTTCAGTAACACACTGTGCTCAATTACCCTGGTCATCCTGACATGCCCTGCGGCCGTCTCACTTTTAGGCTCACCACTTAAGCTGACAGCAGTCACGGTATACTGTACCTTAGCGGGGCACTATTTGGTATGTGGCATCCTAAATCCCAATTGCAACTGGAATTTTTTCATTTTGGACTAGAGACAGGTTCCATAGTCTGTACAAGGAACTGAAATCTTCTTCAGTTTCCCAACTTCCCATTCAACTCCAAAGCCTGCTGGGAAAATATCCATATACTACAAAAGGGATGCCATAAATGTCACACACTCAGAAGCCATAAGAGACTCCTTCTTCTCCTTCCTTCTGAAAAAGACACATTATCATTATTACCTTCTTGTGATCTTCTACTTATGACTTATGATTATGATTTTACAGATGAGACACACACATTAAAAAAGGAAGTCTGTCTGCTTCAGCACCCCAAGGGAGAAAACGGCGCACCCTCTAGTGGCCGCACCCGGACTCAGATCAGTTTTAAAGTAGAAGCTGAAGGCAAGTGTCACTAACCTGAATTTACAGCTGACGAGGCAGAACAAGGTGTCACCTCAGCCAGCTCCGGATTCCAGTGCAGGCTCGTAGATGGCTTTTACAACTGCCCTGGATATCCATACCCAGTTGTAACCTGACTTATGTGTGGTGAAGGGTTCAAACATGGTTAAGTCAACCGGAATCATATGGATCAAAACTTTAACACTTGAATAAGAGGTGAGCAATTCCAGGCTTGCAGGGTCAGATCCATGCACAGTTATGTTTTTTTTTTTCTTGCTGAAGCACACTTGATTAGATTTTATGAATCTGTTTTGCAAGAATCGGATTTAAGGTTAAAAAATCCATCTAGATATGCAAAAATTTACCTGAATATAGCCTTAGAAGGTCAGTTATAAGATTAGATTTGTGTGTCTGGATATCTCAAACAAATCAAACTTCATGCATGTTTGGCACTTTTTTTTCGGACCCCTTCTGTCATATTAAATCTGATTTAAGCTGCCAGAGTGAGATATAATTTTTTTTTAAATGTGATTATAGTCAGATTTGTACAGTTGTGTCTCAGTCTGGACACCTTGGTGCTCAAATCAGATTTTGGCATGTCTATTGCATCACCCATTTTGTATTAAACAGTGACCTCATCAAATCCAGAGTGACGGAAGTGGTCCAAGGGTCCAAGAAGAACACCAAGGGATACCATTACTTGCAATTACAATTACAATACAGACAATCATCTCAACAGATTCACATTCAATTTGCATGCAGTCTGAACATAGCCTTGAAGCAGGGATATCAGCAAACTGTGCTCGACTCTGGTGCCTGTAGCAAACTCCTGCTTTAACTGCATTGGTGCAAAAGTTCACATCACCTGAATGCCCTGCGCCTCATGGCAAGTTTTCCTAGTTTATTATCTCCTTTACCATCGTCTGTTTGTGGAGTCAGTGTTTTTATTCCTCGCTACCTCTTGCACGGACTGTTTACACTACCAACACTGTTTACTATGTTCCCACTGTGGGTTCTGTTGACATGTAAGCATATTATAGTAAAGGCGAAACAATCACTTCCCGTATTTGCAGAGAATTAAACATTAACGGTGTGGACCTGTTTTGCCTGGCTCCAAAATCCTTTCATTTTCCCGAAGGATTAAGCTGTGAGAAACAACAGCTGTAACATGATCCAAGGGTAAGAGCTAACCTTTGGATCATTCTTTCCCCAAACGTGTGAAAGAAAAGACTGAAAAGAGTAAAAAGTGCTCTACGCCCAGCCTACTTCTTTGAACTATAGGTTACTTGAATGGAAGCTTCTAGATGAGCTTCTAGGTGATCTGATGTTGACCCCTGAAAGAGCTCTCAGCCAAGCCCCCAACCCCCTGCTTCTGACTGAGTACATTTTTATCCAGATGCATTCCCGCCTGTCAGCTCTATTATGGAATTGACCTTGACTTCCTCACCAGCCTTGAATGAATGGGCAGCCCAGGACAGCAGGGGGCCACTCCTGTAGTCTTGAGGCAGCAAAGAGGGGGAGGAAATGACAGGTGAGGCAAAGGACAATAGCGACTGAGGTCAATTGCAAGGTAAGGAGAGAAGAGACGAGGGACCAGGAGGACCCAAGCTGGACGTCTGGGTGCGGAATCAATAAATGTCCAGAGGTTAGAGCTTAACTCACTCAGGGTTTGGTCACATTACTCAAAGTTTACATTAGTTTTGGAAATTGGAATAAAATGTGTTCACTTAAATCCAATAGAAAAAGACTAAGCTAATGAAGAATAACATCAGTACATTTTTGCTAAAAACCTGATAGCAGAACAGCCACTGACTGGCAGGCAGCTTTTACTGATTGATAGGAGCCAACTGGGCCAGTGACTGACTGACTTCAACTCACATTCAGCACAACAGAAAAAAACCCTTGCTAGAGTTATGTTATAATATACAGCTCTTGAAAAAATAATGAGTTTCTTTGATTTTACCAAATTTAAAACCTCCGGAATATAATCAAGAAGAAGATGGATGATCACAAGTCAAAAGCAGTGTGTGAGATTGGTGGAGGAGAACATGCCAAGATGCATGAAAACTGTGAATAAAATATTGATTTCTGTCTTTAAACTTTATGAATATGTACTTGTTTTCTTTACATTATTTGAAGTCTGAATTATTTGTTGTTATTTCAGCCATTTCTCATTTTCTGCTAATAAATGCTCCAAGTGACAAAATTTTTATTTAGAATTTGGGAGAAATGTTGTTCAAAGAATAAAACAACTATGTAGATTTTACTTAAACATATAAATACATATAAATAGCAAAATCAGAAAAGAGGTCTCTTAATTTTTTTCCAGAGCTGTATATACTGGTTCTAACTGTCCTATATGTGCAATATGGCAAAAAGTTACTGAACAATTATTAGATTTTACATGAAAACATCATTATAGTGGTTTTATTGTTTGGGAAATGTACCGTCCAACTCTAAAAAGGACAATTTTACTTTTCTTTTTCAGAATCATTATGATTGGTTTGTGCGTCTGAGTTTGACAATCTAGTGTCCCACTAGTGTTAACATTTTCTATTCGGTTTGGCCTGTTTCTCTTTTGCTGAATTAGTTGTACCTCTAAGTTTGACCGTTTTTGTCCCACCCCCTGCTAAAATAGAGATTCTTATTCGACATCCTGCCCCCAGTTAGAATGGAGATTCTGATTGGATTTGCCTCTTTAATCGATAGTTTGTTGTCCTGTCCCCAGATAAAACGTAGTTCTACAAGGATAATCCAGTGGCGAAAATATGAAAGAAGAACTTTAAATCTTTACAGTTTAATTGGAAACAATGTGTATGGTAAAAGTATTTCATTTAAAGAAAAACAAATGGTGTAGGCCTGCTACTGGCCCAGGTCTTTAGCATCTGGACCCTTGCAGATCCTACTGTTTGTTGAAGGCAGAGGTGAAACCAGACCCCCAGGCAACACAGACAGATGGAGGTGATTGGTCAAGATAAGGTGATGTAACATTACAGTTAAGCCTTTATACTCTGATTGGTTCTGCCTCTGAGTTTAATTGTTTTATCCTTTCACCAGCTGAAACAGAGATTCTGATTGATTCTCCAAGGTGAAATAAAGATTCTGATTGGTTCAAACTTTGAATTTTACTGTCTATTGTCCTGCCCCAGCTGAAACAGAGATTCTGATTGGCTCTACCTATGAGTTTGACTATTTATTATTGTCCCACCTCTAGCTGAAATACAGCCCTTGATTGGTTCTGCAGGTGAGTTTAACTGTTTTCACCATTCCCCAAGGTGAAATAAAGATTCTGATTGGTTCAAGCTTTGAATTTTACTGTCTATTGTCCTGCCCCAGCTGAAATAGAGATTCTGATTGATGAGTTTGACAGTCAGTGTGGTGAGGAAGAATGGATTTCTCGTAATAAATGTCTGAATTTGGTTGAGAAGTGGTGGAGCATTACTGTCTTTACTATGGATTCTACATGTATTTGTCAGGTTGATTATAACCCAGCCCGTGGGCCATATTTCTGACAGCCCTGCTAGTCTATGATTAATTGTCTAATTATACCTCTATACATTCTGTGGTTTCTTCTTCTTTTCTCCTCCCCCCCTTTACATTGCCAATGTCATTCAAAGCTCTGAACAAAAGAAACAATTTTGCCCCCAATCCGTCAGAATGACTGTGGGCATTATATGAACATTGTAGAGTATTATAGAGGATACAATGTCCACATAAGTCCACAAAAAGGTTTGAAAAAACCCTGTGTGACCTTCCTGATCCCATTCATACTGCACTAATGATGACAGGGGTTAGATCAGGTATAAAGCTTGAAATTCTCTCTGCACTGTTGTTTAGCAGGTTGAGTGTTTGCAGCCTCCGTCACCGTCTCCGTTGCCGACGGGCTGCCGTGGTCTCTATGGCTCTGTTTTGGAGTTCGGTGGCTCTGCTCTTTGTTAATCTCCGCCACTGTTTCCCCAAAACATTCCCAGAGTTCCCTCCCCGCACATTCTCCAAACAGCGTGCCGGACTGCCTAAACGAACCGCATGCGAGCGCAGTGCAGACAGACAGTAGCTGAAATGTCAGCACACATTCCATGCTTCACCAGTCACTTTCAAGGCTGATCCTGCTGGACTGAGACAATGGACAAAGCTGCTAATTAAAGAATGAGGTATGAGGCATTGGGGAGGGGGGACAGAAAGCCAGCAGATGACTGGCAGGTGTCAGGGCCGAGCTGTGAGCTGGATGCATGCGATGGATACATGGATGACCATGGAAACGTGAATGGCAGGACAATTTTCCTCACACGAATATGCAAATATAGCTTAATTATCACAAAGAATGATGGATGTCTGAGACTTTTCCAGAAATAACAGAGCATAGCTGATGTACAGAGAGAGGGAGATGCTGGGGTCAAACAAAACATCTTAAAATTAAAACTAATATGAGTGTTAGGAAGGCCAGCCAGCCAATCAGAGACATAATTAAGAAAACGAGCATCAGGTGTTTAATCTAAAATATGAGTCTTACTAACTTCTTCTCACCAGCACTCCAGGGCAATCCACTTCTAAAGCCAAAAACAATTAGATTAATGCAGTATAAGAATTTCCTCTTGTTACATGTCCCAAAATTCAATCAGACTGTTTTTGTTGTTTATAGGTTTATGTTTGATTAAAATGAACATTGTTGTTTTATTCTATAAACTAAAGACAACATTTCTCCCAAATTCCAAATAAAAATATCATCATTTAGAGCATTTATTTGCAGAAAATGAGAAATGGCTGAAATAACAAAAAAGATGCAGAGCTTTCAGACCTCAAATAATGCAAAGAAAACAAGTTCATATTCATAAAGTTTAAGGAGATCAGAAATCAACATTTGGTGGAATAACCCTGCTTTTTAATCACAGTTTTCATGCATCTTGGCTTGTTCTCCTCCACCAGTCTTACACACTGCCTTTGGATAACTTTATGCCACTCCTGGTGTAACAATTCAAGCAGTTCAGTTTGGTTTTATGGCTTGTGATCATCCATCTTCCTCTTGATTATATTCAATTTCAATTTCATTGGTAAAATCAAAGAAACTCATCATTTTTAAAACCTAGTATATTTAATAAATATCACAGTTTGTACCATGGCAACTATCCTAAACTATATTTAATAGAAGGTTTGTTTTAACTATATATCAAATCAGATTAAAATATGTTTGACTCTGAAGAAAAATATCTGCTATGTGCATTATGCATCCCCAGTTCTGAGCAATCTCACACTCTTAACCCTTTAATGTGCAACTTGTGTCTTAAGTGACCCGGCGGAGTTTTTATTTCCTATATCGTTGCAATAAATTAATTTAATCATTCAGTATTAAAGGTATTCCTCAATTAACTTGATTTTTTTTATCATCATACATCCTTATTTTATTTTTTTTCCATTCTCACTTTATGAATAAAACACTTTTTGTAACACTACCTCTCTAATGCACAGCATGGGTCGCATTCATTTTCTATGTAACGTCATGCCTGACTTAGTGTTTCTATGATACATATTTGAAATAAATTAATCATTTATCATTTTCTTTTCCAAGTATGCAGTAAATACATCTTTTTTAAACACAGGGGTCAGACACAACCCACATTCGAAAATATTTAATGATAATAGTGAAGAATAACTGTATATCATATTGGATTAGGTTAAGATAAATTTAATTAAGGTAATTTAAGAGTAAATACATACCTTGTCAGAAAATTACAGGTAATTATTATTAACTAGCTAGCTTTTGACATATTCTTTTATAGTTAGCTAAATCTACTGTAGTTAGCTAACTATTTTTAGTTATAACTACTTTGCAACTACTAGTTTGCAACCCTCCAGTTCTGTCAGATATTTGACCTAGTGTTATGCATTAAAGGAGGTGTGCATATGTTACACATCAAAGGGTTAAAGGGGAATTTAGTGATTAAGGTGAAAACAAAGCCATTGGTAGACATCCCAATGTGCTAGTACACATTTTGGAGAAATAGTATCACCTACCTACATACAGTATGTGTGGAAGACACCCACAGTTTCCAAGAAAGGTGGGGGGCATTAAACGAGGGCAATTCATTCACCAAAACACAGACTAATCTATACTCGTCTTCAAATTCTGTATTTCTCTGGTTTAGAAGCGTCTTGTAAGAGATATGCTTTGTATTATGGCCTGTAGCTCTAACACTGCTTGGCCAGTGAAGGACTTACCCTGGCTAGCAGAAGACAATATACCTACCATCTGCTGAGGGTAAACATGACACAGCACCATAACCATAATGTGTCATGTGACAAAAACTAAGCAACGTGTAAACACAACAACATGGTCATTTTTTTAATGCTTACTTAAAGTGGTTCATTCTAGAGACACGTAAAGGGAAACTGAATTAACGATTGATTGGTAAAGAGTATTCCACAACTGTGGGCTGGAACAGGATAAAAAAACTGAGCTGATGATAATTGGATTCGTAATATCCTGAGAATACTGTTGCAGGGGGTGGACTGAGAGGGGGGGCTGCAAACCATGCTGATAGACTCTTTATAGAGGGGCCATCAGAGAGTGCTCTCTTCAAAGACGTATCAACACTTATTCCTTTTATGGTGAGGAGAGGCAAAAGGAACATCAGTTAAACATGTCAGCTTTAAAGGTGGGCTTGAACTGGGTGGAATCAGGGAGGTATGAAGGTCAGGGAATTTAACAGTATATAGTAAGAGAGAAAGAGAGAGAGAGGAAGAAAAAGAGGGGGAAATAGAGAGAGAGAACGGGAGTATGTGTGTGTCGGTATAATTGGATGGATTCCCCTGTGAGATCTCTCCCACTATAGCATGAGTCTATGTCACGTTGCACGAATCCCGGCCGCCCGCTGTGGAAAGCCGGAATGCCGGAGGAATTTTTTGTTCAGGCGAGAGTGGAAGAGGAATGTGTGCGGACATGGAAGACATATCTCTCTCGCGCCTGCATTATCATGCAGTACAGACACTGTCTGAGGCTCCGAGTGGCTCCTTCAATCAATGCCGGTGCCATTTAGGATACATTCAGCCTTGCCAAGCTCCCGCACAATGGCGTTATGGAGTTGGCTACTGTGATATATGAGACTTAAAAAATGAAAATGGAAATAGTGTGCAATATGAATTTCTGACAGAAGCACGAGACAGAATACAAATCACTGACATCTTACAGTACTGTAGGTTCAGTGGGCTGGATTAGATCAAACTTTACACATGTTGGGTTACAGTAAATCATTTTAAATCAAGGACTGTTTATAAAGGAACCACTTCAAAATACTGTACATATCATTAGAATATCATTACCAAATGTACAACTCATATATTATATAGATGTCTTGCAGACAGAATGATCTATTTTAGGCATTTATTTATTTCATTTTTGATGATTATGGCTTTAAAAAATCAGAAAAGTTTAATATTATATAAGACCAACTGGTATTTATGGCAGTGTGGGCAGTGTTCCAAATCCTGCTGGAAAATAAAATCCACATCTCCATAAAAGTGGCCCAACACCAGCAGATGACATGGCTCCCCAAACCATCACTGACCATCAGTAAATGTAGCATTTCATTTAGAAATCAAGGGAGCAGAGTCTGGAGTTAGAGTGGAGAGACACACAGTCCAAGCTGCTTGAGGTCTAGTGTGAAGTTTCCACCAATCAGTGATGGTTTGGAGAGACAGGTGATCTGCTGGTGTTGATCTACTGTGTTACTGTATATCAAGTCCAAAGTCAGCGCAGCGTTTTCCCAGAAAATCTTACAGCACTTTAATGGAGATGTGGATTTCATTTTCCAGCAGGACTTGGCACACTGCCCACAATGCCAATACAAAATATAATTTTTTGAGACATTGATTTATGTTTTTTGTGGTGTAAGCCATAAACAACATTAAAACAAGAGCAAGACGTGGCAAGAGGATTACTATGGTATTCAAGACAGTTGCATAATGGCTGCCAGGGTGTTGCTAGATTACAAAGTTGACAGGTGGTTGCTCAGGTGTTGTCAGGTGGTTGCTGTGAAAACCCATTTGGTTTGCTGTTTCTAGTGTTATTGTATGATTGTAAAATTTGATTTTGCACCCATATGTTGCTTTGCAGTTGGAAACAATGACTTATTCACAGATGATTTTGCTATGAGAATATATAAAAAATTAACCAAAGGCATTTTCAGTAAGAATTTCCCCATTTTAATTGTTATTAATCCAAGCAAATCATTAACTTCACAACTTCTTATTTACAGTGGCAACCTGCTGAGCTTTATAAAAAGCTTTTGTTAGTTAGTGTCTCACTCTCCTCTGTCTCAGTCAGTCCGTGTCAGTTCAGATGTGTTTCAGACTACTGTCTCTGAAAGTCAGGGTGAGCTAAAGTTAGCTGGTTGAACTTCACATGTCACCCTTTAGCTCCAGTGTCACATAAGGGTTGTCCTTTAAAGTTTGTTATCAGGTTTCCAGCAGGGCATGTTATGAACCAGCATACAACTCCTCAAAACACACACACACACACACACACACACACACACGCACATACACGCTTTAAACTACACACTCTAGAGCTGGAGAGAGAGAGAGAGAGAGAGAGAGAGAAAGAGAGAGAGAGAGAGAGAGAGAAGATGAGAGAGAGAAAGAGAGAGAGAGGATGAAAAAAGAGAGAGGATGAGAGAAATATATAGAGGTAGAAGATACAGAACCATGTTTTTAAAAGAGTCGTTTGAAGAGTGTCAAGGATCTTTACCCTGGTAAGGAGCTTTTACATCAATCAACCTACCTTTTCTCTAGAAATACTGTATATTAACCCTCATATTCCCTCATTAACCCTCATGTGTGGAAGACACCCGTAGTTTCCGAGAGAGGTGGGGTGCATTGAAAGATTGCAATTAATTCAACAAACCACCAGACTAAGCTTTACTCATCTTCAGTTCAAATTCTGCATTTCTCTGGTTTAAGAGCATCTTGTAAGAGATATGCTCTGCAATATGGCCTGTAGCTCTACCACTACTTGGCTAGCTGAGGATTACCTGTGAATGTAGCATTTGCTAAAGGTAAACATGACACATTAACCCTCATTTTCAGTGCTGTTAAGCATTTTCAACTTAAAATGACTTGGAAAAAAAATAAGATTGAGTTTATTTAAATTCAAACTTAAAGGTAAAACTACATAAACATATTAACATTAACATAAGCCAAGGTAAATAGCAGAAAAAATCTATTCCAGACCGAGAGACAGAAAGACAGACAGGCAGAAAGAGCCAATGAGAAAGAATGTTAGGTAAGAAAAAGTGTTCTGATTCTGTTCTACCTAAAACAGAATTAAAGTTTGTTTGTTTTAATCAATAATTGGGTAACAGGGTGGTGTCAACATCTTGTTAAAATAGTGATCTGCAGTGGTAAGTATCACCAGTAATAAATCTAAGAACAGAGGGATATATTTGTCTGTCAAATTTGTCTGTAAACTATATTATGGTAAAGCTTCTTAACCCTTTCAGAGGCTCTTCACAGTCACCCATCACTTCTATAAATATATTTTATTCTATGAAACAGAAAGTGGATGATGAGTGCATTACCATGTCCTGCTGAAGGATAAGGCTGCTGCCCCCCATACACAGCTGCTAACACACATCTACAGTACAAGACTAAACAGAGGCCAGGTGCTACATTTCACAAGCAGTGCTGGAAGTGAGCTGGAGACGGTCTGAGAGTTTTGTCTAGCTCAGACAAAAACCCAAAACAAAATAATCCTTAATGAGAAGCTATTAAAAAAGTCTGAGAAATAAGCCCTCTTGTTGAAAGTAGTAGAAAAAGTACATGAATACATAAATACATGTACATGTACTTGAGTTACAAGAGAAATATCCAATTTAAAATAGTTCTCAAGTAAAATGTAGCAGTCCTCCCACTTGAGTAAAAGTACATAAGTATTTGTCTTCAAATGTACGTATCTAAAATAAAATTATCTTCATTTATTATACATATTTTTTAGCAATTTTAAGACTTGCTCATTTAAATGAAGAGCTACTCTTGGTTTATTAGCTTATTAACAGAATGCCATTAATTAGTCTATTAAAATGAACATGAGAAGAATACACTGAAGGCAAACTATTTAATTTAGATAAAAATAAGTGGTCATAGATAATTTAAAAACTGGCTTTAAAGACAAATTTAGAAATTAGTATATCTGTATCATATTGCATAATTTATTCCACTATAACACTGTTGCCCTGATCTTGAACTATGTAGGCTATTTGCACTGGGTAGCTCTGTCAAACATGTAAAAATTGGTTCCAATTTTTGGCTGAATTGTTTTGTCTTTTTTCATTTTGAAAGGTAAAGTGTTTATGCACACATACCCAGGTTCTATATAATACAGTGTGGTAATAAAGCAAAGGAAAAAATATTTCACTTTAAATTGTACAAGAGTTCAATTAAAAAGTCACCCAAAATGAAAATCTTTCTGTAAAGTAAAGTTACATAACTTTGTTAGTGTCCATCACCGAAAGCTGAAACCACAACAAAGAGCCAATAGCATGTGATTTGTGATATTTCTCAGTCAGCCACATACACTGCCGATTAAAAGTTTTAGAAGCCCCCATTTTTTCCCCTTTATTTTTGCCATCTAAGCCCTGAGGAGTGGCAGGCAGTAACAGAAAATGGTACAAAATACACTGTACAACTTATTTTATATAGTTTGTTGTAAAATTATATTGTTCAAAACCTGAAAGAGCATATATTTTTTGTAAATAAGAGGGGGTACTTTTTTAGCAAACACTTCATTGGTTAACAGCTTAAAGTTGTAGCAATAGAAAAAAACTTTGGAACTTTGGAAATGGATAAAAAAATGTCAAAATGTCAAAGCATTTGTTTGTAGTAAAGCAGTAAAGGAACATACCATGTTACTTTACTCTCTACTGCAGCATTTACACACTTCACAGTTTCATCATAATAACTAGAAAAAGACAGATACTCAGATAGGTCTGTAACTATTAAAAATATATCATTTTCTTTAAAGAAATTACAGATGAATTCAGAGAGTGATGAGTACTGTTTCCTACACCTTTAAAAGACTTTTAGAAATTGGAGAAAACTTTAGAGAAGAATCAGGTCTGGCTAACCCACATGGAAACATAGCCTTTAGCTCAGCTTAACACTGGACATTGTAAGTCTCAGTTTCAGCAGTGAAGAGAAGCACTAGAAGTCTGACAGATGAAGTGCAGTAATAAAGGCATTTCTAGGGTGTAAATTAACTCTAATAATCACTGATATAGGACAACAAGAAATTAGGGTGTTCTAAAACTTTTGACAAAAAGTGTACGTAACTCAAGACAAAGTCTAGCATTTCCAGAAGTAAAAGAGTCATTGACATTACATATAAAAGAGCAGAGGGGGGTTATCTCACTGGGGCTCATGGCGCAGCTGGCTCTGAGATGACGTAGCCCCAGAAATATTTATTGGGCCTCCCATATAGATACTGACACGATTGTTCACCCATGACACACATAAAGATCCAGTTTCTTAACAACATACCTCTCCAGTTTTCTCCCATCAACCCGACACGCTCAGCCCTGATGCCTGTTTATCCCACTCTCATAATCATCTCATTCCATGATAACCAGTTTCAATCAGACCAATCATAATCTGCAGCATGTTATATATTATTTACAACTGGAACGACTGAAATGATTCCATTTAAATAATATATTTAAATGCCATCTGGCAAGGGTTCTTAAGGACCTGCTTATGTGTCAGACAGCTAAATACCATTATTGACAAACAACATTAACACATTAAGAAGGGGTGGTTGGAACAGAGTGAAACTTTATATGTGTAAATATAATGATAATAAAAGTACCATATTTTTTTGCACTATAAGGAACTTAAAATCCTTTAATTTTCCCAAAAATGGTCAGTGTGCCTTTTAATCCACTGCACCTTATGTATAAATTCTACCAGTCAGGTTGTAAGGAGCAGTAAAGCCAGTCGGCTGGAGTACAGCCTTATACAGGAGTTTCAGTTTAGTTCTCCAGCACCGGGGCTTAAATAGCATTAGCATTAGCTGCTAACCACACTAGCTCTTTCATTGTTCAGAGGGGAGTATATCGGTATGCTGCCAACCGCCGGCTAGCACTACTAGAGCAGCGTTAGGATTACCCGCTAACCATGCTAGCACTTTCCCTGTTCAGAGGTGAGTATTATTGTCCTGTAGCTTGCTCCTAACCCAAGCTAGCACTGCTGGAGCAGCATTAGCATTAACTGCTAACCGTGCTAACTCTTTTATCATTCAGAGGTGAGTATATTGGACTGTACTCTGCGTGTTTACCATGTTAAAACAAGCTAAGTGGGACAAACCGCTAGCTAATATCGCCCTGGCTTACCGAAACACTCAGGGTTCCTCAGGGTAGCCCTGTCGGGTGGCATTAGCTGATAATGCTAATGCTCCAGCCTTAGTGCTGGAGAAATTCGGCAATCTAAGGTCACTGTAAATAAACAAAAGTGCTTTACTTACCTAAATAAATAGTTTTCAGGAGAGAAATATGTGTAGATTAACATCCAAAGTCTTGTTTTATAATTACACGTTTGTTTACTTAGCTTAGCTTTACTTAACCAAAAGCAGTGTGTAAGACTGGTGGAGATGGCCAAGATGCATGAAAACTGTGATTAAAACCAGGATTATTCCACAAAATATTGATTCCTGAACTCTTAAATCTTAATTAACATGAACTTGTTTTCTTTGCATTATTTGAGGTCTGAAAGCTCTGCATCTTTTGTTATTTCAGCCATTTCTCATTTTCTGCAAATAACTGCTCTAAATGACAATATTTTTATTTGGAATTTGGGAAAAATATTGTCCGTACTTTAAAGAATAAAACCACAATGTTCATTTTACTCAAACATAAACCTATAAATAGCCAAATCAGAGAAAGTGATTTAGAAACTGAAATGGTCTCTTAATTTTTTTCAGAGCTGTATGTCCAAAACTAGCGGTTGTTGAACGAACCTGGATTCATCACTAAAGATAATGTCGTTTTAGTCCATAGCAGTCCAGGTTTTTCGCTTATGAAACCCATGAAAACAAAGACAATGGTGGCTAGTTTTTAGGCAACCTAGATTATGGTCAAATAAACATTCTGCTTCTCTTAGTCCAATGATGCTCCCGCTCTCAAAGTCTAACAGTCTCTCACCAAGAGGTACACTACCCAAAGAAGCCTCTGAGAGCATTTTTACAAGGCAGTGAAGGAGATACTTTTATACCTTCTTGCTCTAAAACTTAGTGTCTAATTACACCACACATGTAATTATTCCCATGTTTCTAAGACATAACTGCGTCCTGTTTTACAGCAATCCATGGTTTGTTTTTTCTTTGTCAATGAGTGTAGTGTAATGTGTTGTGATCAAAATTAGTGTGTAGTACTAGCTAGTGGATGGAGTGACATGTCTCAAGAGGTTGCCCATATAAACATTACATAAATAAACAAAACATAAACCCATGACAAAGCAGGTTTAATAGATAGGCATCACAAAGTCTCGGCTGTACCAATGAGAAAAGATAAGCACACAACCCTCATACAGAGTATTATATGTCCAAATATTTGTAGATATAATTAAGGCATTCACGTTAAGTTGCACCCACTGCTGATACACATGTACAAATGCACACGTACTGCTGGTCTAGTCCCTTTAGAGAAGTAATGCCAATAGAATCTCTGGAGCAGATAAACAACCAAAACCTATTGGTTTCATGCCTACTGCCAGCCAGGCCTCATTCTCCATCTGTTCTTAAGAAAACATCTTCTCAAAATCCTCTTTTAAAAAGTTTTCACAAAGGTTGTGACACTCCTTAGTTGTTTCTTATTTAGAGCATGATGTTACCACCACCGTGCTTAACAGCTTGTAGTTTTTAGAGGTCTAATGTCTCATCTGATCATAAAACTTTCTTCTGTCCGCAATGTTCCCCTTTTTATTGTCAATGTGGTGAGCTGGAAATTAATAATCTGAGAGGATATACAGCATTGGAACAGAATAAGAGAACATGCCAAGATGCATGAAAACTGTGATTAAAAATCAGGGTTATTCCACCAAATATTGATTTCTGAACTCTTACAACTTTATAAATATGAACTTTTTTGCATTACTTGAGATCTGAAAGCTCTGCATCTTTTTTTGTTATTTTTAGCCATTTCTCATTTTCTGCAAATAGATGCTCTAAATGACAATTTTTTTTTTTGGAATTTGGGAGAAATGTTGTATGTAGTTTATAGAATAAAAAAACAACATTCATTTTACTCAAACATAAACCTATAAATTGCAAAATCAGAGAAACTGATTCAGAAACTGAACTGGTCTAATTTTTCAGGAGCTGTAAGTCGAATTTTGTTCATTACAAAAAAAAACAAAATGTTGATAATTCACATTGCCTTTCCTTAAGCACACTGGCCAATGTTCAACTTCACTTACAAGATAACACCTCAAAACTAGTGATTAATTTACACACTGTTATTCCATGACTTTTGTGTCATGTGTTCTTGTATTTAGAGTACATCTTCATAGGGTACATGAAGAAAAGTAGTGATTTTGACAACACAAACAACAAAACAGTGAGTTGGTTTTGTTAAAAAATCATGTGAATTATGTTCAGAGATTCTTATTCCACACACTCTGATTATGTGGGTGGGGCTGGCTGTATGCCTGTGGTGGAAGATGGAGTGACTGATAGGATTTACTGCATGTGGGAGAAAGGTCAGTGATCTAAGCTGCTTCAGGTCAAAAGATCAGAAATCCTTTTTTGTTATTATTTGAGTGGGTTTTCTAAATCTCTGCTCCAGTTCAAACACTCTCACACACACACAGTCAGTGGTAGTAACAGCAGTGTGTCAGTGTGTGAAGGCTGCATGGGAAGAGTGTCTCACGTGTTTAAACACTGACCCTCGTAATGAGAAGCAGGGGCCATGTTTAAAGTTAGAGTTGCTCGTCAGCTGGACGGCTCCTCAACATTCACAGTAGCCGGGCCAGAAAGGTCAACCAGACAGAGTGGGATTAAAAGGTCAATTAACCAATTAATGTTAGATTAAAGTTCAGATATCATTTTTAGATGATTTTTATTCTAATATTTTGTTGGACAGTCTGTATCTGTATCTAGACTCACAAGTTTTTCAACAAATGCATGTGAAAATGATTGAAATTTTTAAAAACAATGCTCATCAAAGGACAATGCATATTTCTCCCTAAACAGTTTTAATACTTCTGCATGATTCAAGGAATTCTTTAGGCCAAGAGTGCAAGCTTAAGCCTAACACCCATAACCTCTGATTTATCAGAGATGGCACTGAATCAAGTTACTTAAAACTTTACTTTGCAAAATAAAACCATGTTGAGATGCGGCGCAGGGCATTTTCACACCTGAAAGTCCAGACCAGAGTCTGCATCAAGGCGGTGTCTTTGTTATATTGTATAAATTTGGTCCAGTTAGTTTTGGTTTCACACTGCAGTTTAGTGAGTGGACTAAAGAACATTTTTACTTCCATCTAGAAAAGGGATTTCACGCTGCAGATGAACTGAACCATGGTTTAGTAGACCTGGACTGAGACCACCTCTGGTCCTATGGTCTAGATCAGGGGTCTGCAATTAGTTTTGGCCACAGGCCAGATACTGTCCAAGCCATTAGGTGGCGGGCCACAAAAAATATTTTTTTTTTTTGGAAAATGAAGAAGGTAAACCCAAAAAGAAAGTAAAAAAAAAATAAAAAGATAAACACACCACTCCTCACGCAGGATCAAACCCAAGTCGTCAAGATTGCGGTCCAATACACTACCACTGCCTCGGCTAATGAATTAGGATAGAGCCAGGAAAATAGCCTCATAAAGAGATAGGGAGCCCAAGAACGGGCAGAAAAGCAAGAATGGGCGGAAAATAAAGTCACGCCAAGTGTGACAGAGAGACAGAGGAGGAATGTAAACTAACGTTCACCAGAGAAGCATTTTATTTTTTTTTCATTATCATTCTTTAATAGTTCAAACAACCTCACAGGCCAGATGTTTCATGCTTTCGGACCGCCTATTGCTGACCCCTGGGCTAGATTTTGGTTTGTGGCCCTTTTCACACCAAAAACTTTGGTTCAGGCCAAACTGAAAAGTCTGAAAATGTGGACTACAAAAGTGTAAACACATCTGTAAACTTCTCTGGTCTCTGAGGAATCTGGGATGGACCATCACACAGTAGAAGATGATACTCCAGATGTTTTTTGGAATTAATTCCCAGTTATCTCCTGCTTACTAATAAAACATCATCATGATGTAGGTATTATCTTTACGCTCACTTGTAAAAGTTAAGGGATAGCAGTATGATAAATGTCAACACATTACCTGCATGCTTATGCTTATAATACAAAATTTCTGTTACATCTTTAGGTATTATTCTAAGAGTCTTTCAAGAAAATGTGTATTTTTCCATTTTCTACCAACAGAAAGGCACTGAAAGTGTCGTCTGCGGTAAATTGATGATACAGTGCACATCTGGTACATGTGGACCAGGCTGAAAATTGCTGGACTCTTCCTTTAAGTTCATGCTGGGGCCACGGCTGCTATTCCTGCAAGGCAGCCCCAGCAGATCATCTCTTCTTGATTGCACCTTGCAGGATTTCCTCAGAAGCAGCAGCAGCAGAGGAAGCAGAGGCAGCAGCAGGGCCACTCATTCGAGCGGGACTAACATGTCCTGCTGGCTACTGAATACAGATGAGCCTTCCCAGTGCCCAGACCTGCCTCCAAAACGGACAGTAAATTCAATCCGTAGCACTGGAGCTGCTACAGCCCTATAAAACCTCATAGCACAGCTGATCCCCACAGTTTTCACCCCCTCTCAGACAAAAACACTCACACCCACACATATATTCAGGCCTGAGACTGGCTCTAGAATGCACAAACAGCAATACGCAAAACCCTCTTTAATTAGTGAGGCCTGATAGCGAGTGGCTATTGGATGGGATGTTCCATTTCTGAAATTGTGTGAGTATTTTAACATTCTTCAGTCCACAGTGTCATGAGTATTAGAAATACATCACAGAATACATTACCCACAGTGGACAGAACAGTAGATAGCAATCATCGTAACCAGTGGCTTCTGTCTAGAATTATCTATTCAAAAACAGATAAATGACATTTCCAATGGTCAATACAACTAGCTGTCTTTAGTTTCCATGGGATATGGCAAAAGTCATGGGACACGATACATACTTTCAATTGCAATAACTTCTGAAGGATGTTCACAATCCATGCACCAAACTGAAAAGACATAAAAATCCGGACCAAACAGGGTAACTGTAGTCAGAAGAATCAGTAATCCAGATCTTTTTTGGAATTAATTCCTTGCTTCAATGGACAATAAAAAGTCTCCTATGCCTATTTATCTCTTGCTTACTAATAACACCGCATCATGACATCATCGATGTTGGTATTATTTTTACACTCGCATGCAAAAGTCAAGAAATAACAGAAATTGATCACTAAGTGTTACTGCAGGGGTAAGCTTGGAAACGCCAACACCTTACCGGCATGCTCATATTCATAATAGGAACCAAATTATAATACCAAATGTCTGTGACACATTATGGACACATTATACAGCTGCTCCTCAACATCAGTTTGAGTTTCCATCAGTAGTAGATGCTGCTGAGTGCTGCACTGCCCATAGCAGTGTTGGGCGTACTGCACCTCATGTATGCCTTGAATTACTTTTTTTGAAGGACGTTCACAAGCCATGCACCAAATTAATGCAGGATAAGCAAAGCAGCTATCATGCATCATATGGGAACACGGATTAAACAGCAAGTATATCTCTACCCTAAAAGTCATGGGACATACTAGTGCATCTAAAAAAAAAAATAATATAATTGAAAAGTTACTTTATTTCAGTAATTCAGTTCAAAATGTGAAACTCTTATTATATAGCTGTATTACACACAGACTGATCTATTTTAAGTGTTTATTTTTTTGTTTGTTTTATTGTTGATGATCATGGCTTATAGCCAGTGCAAACCCAAAAAATCAGTGTCTCAGAAAATTTGAATATTATATAAGACCAATTGGTACGTTTGGCAGTGTGGGCAGTGTGCCAAGTCCTGCTGGAAAATGAAATCAGCATCACCATAAAAGTTGTCAGCAGAGAGAGAAACATGAAGTGCAGTAAATTTTTTTCAGGAAAACACTGCACTGACTTTAGACCTGATATCATATAACACAGTGACACATCAACACTAGCAGATCACATGGCTCTCAAAATAATCACTGACCATCAGTAAATTTTGCGTTTCTTTTGGAAATCAAGGGAGCAGAGTCTGGAGGAAGAGACTGTGGACTGTGTGGGGAGACTGCTTGAGGTCTAGTGTGAAGTTTCCACAATCAGTGATGGTTTGTAGAGCCATTTGATCTGCTGGTGTTGGTCCACTGTTGGTCCAAAATCAGTGCAGTGTTTTTTTTTCATAAATCTTACAGCACTTCATGCTTCGCTCTGCTGACAACTTTTATGGAGATGCGGATTTCATTTTTTTCATATTCTTTTTTTTTTTTTTTTGAGATGCACTACTACATGGGGCATGGTATACTCATCCTCAAGCCCATGCAGATCCTAGGATGGGCCTAGACAGCACAGAGGACAGCTGGTTTGTTTACCCTTACTCGAAGTAGCACTGCATAGTATGTGCAATTAGCAGGGAAGCTAACCATCTCTAATTACCTTTGCATGTTAGCCTGGCATTGAGATGAGGGCTAGAAACATAGAGGGAGGCACGATTCACTGTTATGTGATCCACTCTCCTTCCCGCAGGGGTGAGTGCATGTGTGTGTGTTTGTGTGTTGGGAGGGGGGGGGGGTGTAAAGGGTAGGGTAGGGTATGGAGGATAAAGGAAGAAATAGCCACACTTTGACAGCAGGGGGAGCTCTGCATGGCAGAGGGATCCTGCTGACAAGAGGCTATTTTTAGAGCACTGAATAGAAAAATGTATTTATAGAGCATTGGGCTCTGCCACAGTGAGGGAGCCGGAGCTGCAGGGAGTCAATGCATCAAATCACTGCTGACAAGCAGCTCTTAGCTGAGGGAGGAGATACTGACAAACGCAACATACATCCACAGAAACGCACAAACATCCACAGAGACACATATACACACACACACACACACACACACAGAGCCTCTCTGCACAGCACGCCGCACCAAAGATACAGCCATCATCAGCAGTGCGGTGACATTCACACGCTCTCAGAGGAATAGCACTGCTTGAGCTAAATGCAGCATCAAACCCTCGCTGCTGCTTTCCAAAATAAACCCCCAAATCAGAGCCAAATGCTTCTCTTCCATCACGTCACACTTCTGAAACACCGGCAAGCGCTGGGGCCTTTAAAAGGCCTTTAATGTGTATCCAGAAGTATCTGAACACTAATTCTAATTAGTAATCAATTAATACAAGAATGACAAACATATTCACTTTCATACTTGTGTTGAAGACAGATGAAATGCCACAAACGCCAAAAAAACACTAATTAGAACCAAAAGAAGCATTTCAATCATTGTGTAAATCGATGTGTAAAACCAATATAATAAGCCTGACTGACTTGCACTGATATGGACACGGATAGCAAGCTAACTAGCTAACTAACTAGATGGAGCACCATCCAGTACCTTTAAAAGATGAGGTGTGGTTTGTTATCCAGAATAAATCATTCAATATCATCTAACATCGGTGGCTGACCTCTCTAATCTCTAGTCTCTCTAATCTCTCGAGCCTGAAGGCAATCTAATCCTCACAGCAAATGCTCGTTCCAACATCAACTGACTGTAGTTTAAAGCAGCATTATGTGAAAACTGGTGTTTCTTGCTCCAGGGCTTCCCCTACAGTTCAGAATTGTAATTTGTGCTTTGAGCCACTACTAAAGGACAGTATGCACAGTTCACGCATTTCTGGACAATCTGAAAGCTACAGAATGATCTCGCGAGCATTGTTTGTGCAGCTTCACCCAAGTTACACAGTGCACCAGGCCCATGGAGATGATAACAGAGACACTATTTTGACTATAACAGCACTGGAGCATCAAAATGATTTCTATAAAGAGGTTTCTATAAAAAGGAGGGTTTAACAGCCTTGCTTTGGCTGAGCTGGTGTCCACAAACTTCTGGACAAAAAATCTGAATCTATGCAACTGCAATTTCACCATGGCAACCTCACATCATTTGCGTGTTTGATGTTCACTGCACCAAAACATCCCTAACCTGATGAGAAGATGATTGAATGAATGAATGAAATTCTGAGGGGAATAAAAACATGAAGCATTCTGGCAAATTGGAGATTTTAATACAAGATCAAATCAGAAATGTAGCCTCGTATTCTCCTACATTGCAGGGCTTTGGCGAATGTAAAATAAATACAAATAAATAAAAGAGGGAATTCACTCCTGGATCAGAGCATAGCTTCACCAGAGAACAAGCAAGTGATTGCTTCTCAGCGGAGCCCCTGTAAGGCGATTGTGAGAGAATCCAGGCAATGTAGCCGAGCCTACCGTTCTGTTTTCAGGGATTAAGCTCAATACTGACTGAGGTAATGCTCTGGGAAAAAGCTTGCAGTGCTGCACCGCTCATCCCATTTCAGTGCACATCCCAGTATACCTGCTCACCAAGCACGCTCTCACCGCACAGTGCAGCACACAGGGTCCACAGCTCCGAGCCTAATGAGCACACACTGTGAGTGAGGAGTGGACAGTGCTGCCAGAGGAGGCTCTGCAGATGGTGCTTCACTGCCTCTAGTGGTGAGCCGCTGTAACAGCAGGGAGGCTGCTGTCTCAGACCATGCAGTACTCACACTGCAGCAAACCAAATACCACCTCTACATCTCCACACTGTATATAAATGTTATATAGTCAGTGGCTTCAGTTTATTGAAATTATGCAGAAATTAGGGATGTCCCAAACCCTGATCCAATCCAGATCTATTAATGCTGAAGATCACTTAATATTGATCTGATCCAATTCAATCTGATTTTTGTGATTAAATGAATAAAGCTGCCACACAGTTTAGATAAGATGTGCTTAATACTGATTAAAACTCTATTTATTTTTTGCAACAGTTTAAATAATGATCTATTTGGTTTAGTAGTGATTTTCCATTTTTTTGTATTATTATTGTTTTATTTTACCACAGTTTTTTCAGACCCTGCACTGTGATTGGCTGGGAGGCCTTCTATGAGTTCCGTTATCCATGTATTACTCGCTACATACAGGTATCCTAGCAACGATGCAGCACTTACAAGCCAAACCGTGCAGCTACAAACAGAGCAGCAATGGAACTATTTTAAGTTGCAGAGTGTTTATGATCAAACAGATCGTATTTTTTCGTCCTCTTTAACTCAAAATGCAAAGATCCATAAATCTGCAGATTACACAGTATAGCATTCCCTCTCGTGTATTATTGTTTAATTTTAGTGTATTTAATATGTTAGATTCCAGTCTGACTGCTAATAATAATAATGATGTAACTCTTTTATAGTGAGATAAATATGCTATGATTTGGGTTTCTATAGCATGTGTTTATTTGAATTAGCACTAGTTTTCACTTAGATCTAAGTGCACTGTTCAGCACTGGCTTAAAAACAAAATAAAAAGGTGTGCTGTTCTAATAATAAACAATAAAACAGCATTTCCACATTAGTTTTATATAGTCTAAGATATTGTGTTTTCATGCTCCACTGTTAAATAGTTCTACACTCTAACTTTAACTAGACTTTTTAATTTACTTTCTGAGAACTCTCCTCAGTGCTGCTGGCTGGGCAATAATGATAATCGTTAACAGCGCCTTGACGACACCAGATGGTGCTCTGAACACTATAGTTAAAACTAAGACCTGAAACAGGATTGGGACTGAAGTAACCAATGTGCGATCCTTTAAAATATGCTTGGACTGGATCGGGACATCCCTAATAAAAATGGTAACTCACTAGTTAGGATCCAGTTTAACTGCTATTGTGTTTTTTTTTTTTTTTTTTTTTGGTACTGCCACAAAATACATTCTGAAACAGAAAAAGTACCACAGAATCACGGCACCTTACAACACTTACAATATGCAATGTTTAGCATGCTATGCTAGTAAACGCTACTGCTCTAGTAAACTTCATGTTAGGGCTGCCTTTAGTGTAGCAGCATTTTTGGTAAATCTTCAAATGAACTTCAAACTGATTTTCACAGTTGGACCACCACCTGGTATCTTCATTTCTTTCTGGGCGTTTAGTGAAAAAGCCAGTTGACATTAAGACCCATGTAAAATTTGATGAACTTCAGATTAACTGACCAATTGAAATGGTCCATATTTACTTCATATAAAATTAGCTTACGTTAACTTCCATTAAAAAAAAAAAAAGTTAAAAAGTTTGCTTATTTGCTTATCTTTTTGGAGACACAAGGTTTTGTTCCGGCAGAATATTTACAATATTTTACACAGTGTTCTTTGAAATACATCTGGATTTAAACTAGGGGTGGGCAATATTATATAGTATACAATATATCATGACACAGAAATATCATGATATTAAAAATCTGTATCCTGATAATAGGGATGGTTTGTCTTAAAAGTAGTTCATTATTTACTGTGAAGCTTTAAGTGTATTTATTGTATAATTGTTTTAGTTTATATTTTTGGTTGCAGTTTATATGCATGAAAATATTCTGCAATATCTTTTGCTGCATTATATTATTTTATGCTATATTTTTTATTTTGCCACATTATGATTATACTGTTATACTATTATACTATATTGCTGAAATTAATTAATTATTTAAAAAAATAAATAAAAATAATTTATTTTTCCTATATTGCCAAGTATATCGTTATCGCAAAAATACCCTGAAATATTGTGATATTATTTTAGAGCCATATTGCCCACCCCTAATTTGAACTCAATACTCAATACTCATTAGCAACTTTATACATCAGTCTCATCAGTCTTTATGCAGTTAGTATCAGGTCATTTTAAAAATCAGTCATCCAGTGTTAAAGTAATAAAAGTAATAAATAAATAAAGTAAAAAAATCCAGTGCTGTCGATCACCTCTCCTTCTGAATGCGAGTCAGTGCTGAAATTAGAGCGCAAGAGAGCTGACTCATGCCCTGAAATCCATATTCAACAGCAAAGCTTGAGGATCGTGAGCTCCTTTCCTCTCCTCTCCTCTCCACTGCAGAGCAGGGCACAGAGCCCAAAGTCTGTCCGTCACTCAATCACTCCATCTCTCTATCTCTCTCTATCTCCTCGCCCCTCCCGGGCGCAGCGTCCCGCCACTCTTCATCGCGTGGGAAAGAACAGGCTGACCCACACAGACAAATGAGTCTGCCTGAAGAGCTTTTTAAAACACACCCAGAGCGCACAGCACGCACTCCATCAGCACCACGCGCCTCATTTCCACCGGTTAGAGTCTTCTCCCCTGAAGCAGCCCTAAGCAGGGCTGAGCTGGAGGGCCTGAACGACCTCTTCATGGCGGGGCCTGAGCACCACTCCAGCTCACAAACCAGTCAGTAGAATCATCGCCCACCCCCACAGCTGTGGAGCACCTTTCAGTGAGAGTGCTTATGGTGGTCTATGTGTGGGAACACGCTTGTGTGTCTGAGTGCGTGTGTGTGTATTTCTGTGTGTGTAAGAGGAGGGAAAGTAGAATATGTAGAGGTTCGTTGTGAACGGCAACAGCAGCAGCAGCAGCATCAGCATCACAGTCACAGTTGCCATGGGTGACAGTCCTTGGCGACAGACGCTAATGATAGGGCATGGTGGGCGAGGCGACCACAGAGGGCAGCATGGCCAAGTAGTTGGAGGGCACGTATCCCCTCTGCCCCCGAGCCTCCACCAGACTCCACTCAGAGTTCCCCCGCTTGTCGTGCGGCTCCACCACCCTCACAGGTTCTCCTGCACGCAGAGAGATCTCATGACTGCTGCGAGCTGTGAAGTCATACCCTGCAAAGACCTGTAAAAAAAAGAGAGAAAGAAAAGGTGTTTAGATCAGCTGCACACTCCGTCTCCACATCCACCCTTATCACAAATCACAAAAACCTTATCAGCCACCAACCCTTTAGATCTGCACTGGAGATACAAGGCTATTTAAGCTATATAAAGTACAGAAGCTAACAAGTAATGAAAGCTTATAGACCAATGATAAGTATCCTAGAAACAGCATGCCTGAATCCTCACAAACTCAGACCTAACTTACAAACTACATCAGGTTTTAAATAATAATGTCAGATCGATGATAATACTTGGAAAAAGTCCAAGAGTTATCTCTCTGTCTGTCTGTTAAACTTCTGCTATCTCTCCTTTGCTTCTATGATATAATTAACATATCTTTTACATTATTGATCAGATTAATGTTGGTTCAATACCCATGTCTGCTAAGCTGCCAGTGTTGGGCTTTAATGAAGAAGAAAAAAAGCTCTGGACCAGCATTTGACCAGTTCTTGAACAGCATATGGTATGTTTTTGTCTGAGTGTGATGGTTTAGCTGGTCTAATAGCTGCACTGAACTAAATTAAACAAAAACAGCTAGTTAGTGCAGAGTGACATGACTAAAAACCCATATCTCAATATGTTTCTGAGAAATAGTAACACAGTGGTATGAAAAATTAAGCACCCCTGATAATTTTCATGATGATTTCCCTTTATAAATATATTAGTTGTCCAAATCAGCTTTATCAGTTAAATATATCATATATCATATAGGAGACAAACACAGTAATATTTGACCACACAAACAACAAACGTTCTTTTTCGGAACCAAATCACGTTGGTGATAACCTGGTAATCTGTGCAGAAGGTGTGATATTGCAATATGATTATTTATGATATATTCCCCAGACCTACAGCCAGTATGCACAGCCTTAACCATACTGGTCAATTATTATGATTAAGCTGCTCAACAAGCATTGTCAACCTAATCGATAATCAATCGAGCTAAACAACCAGTATGACCAGACCAAAAATCACCAAAATGGTCAGCAATAATGACCAGCATGATAAATATGACCAACCAGAATGGCTAAAACCAAAGCAACATAAACTATGGTGCTAAAGATCTGATTAACCAGTTTGCCAACCAGCAATGGGTATGTTTTTGCCTGGATTACCATCTTTTAAACCCCCTTAACCATCAAAGACCAGCTTAGACCATCAGAAATGCTCTACTAGCTAAAATCAGAAATGGGCTACATTTTTAGCAGGGGTAGTTTTTTATTATAAATAAGGTTTTTTACTGTAGGATTCCTGATAGCATGCAAGCTTCAGCTTTCCACTTTTTCCATTTCCAACTGAAACATTAGGTTACCACTTGTTTTTTTTTAGTCAGTAATGTATCTACGCCTTCCTGAAGGCCCAGAGTGACATTGCTCGCTTTTTACAAAACTGGTTCCACCCACAGGAAATCAAAACATGATTGACTGATTCTCCTCTTCCCTCGTCCTCATTACAATGATAGTTAATCTATTTTTCATTCATCTGACAAGTACAGTCATATATATGCTTTATGTGGGAGGGAGCTAAAATAAGTGACAGGTGAAGCAGTTCTTGTAGTCTATTCACTGACATCCAAGACAAAAATATTGGGACACCTGCTCATTTATTGTTTCCTCCTAATTTTCCTGTCTCTATTTTCAAGAAAAGACTTTAAACTAGATTTGAGAATTTGATTGCATTCAATGACAAAAGCATTAGTGAGGTCAGGATGATTGGTAATAACCACCACACCTCATCCCCAACATCCCAACTCATCCCAAAAAGTACTGGATGGAGCACCACTATTCTCAATTGAACACATTTCTCAACTACGCATATCCAGCTCAATACTGGGGGGTCTTTATGCTCCTCAAGCTTCTTACCAAGCCTCACCGGCATCACAAAAATGGCCAATCAGCATGGCTGAAACCAATGCAACACCCCATTACAGAACATGGTAATGAGCTGGTTAACCAGCTAGCTTATTATTATTATACATTTATGCCTGGATAACCAGCTTTTCAACCACAGCATTCACGGTAGTCAGACGCCAATCAACTTAAGCTAAGCTAAGCATGGCATGTTGCTAACTTGCTAAAAGCCAGAAGCTTAGGGTTTTCAGGTGAAACTCACACTGGTCAAACTTGACCATGCATAGTGTTAGTTTTATTATTGCATCCATACCAAACATGAACTGTTACATCCTTGTGTTAGGTCATGTTCCTGAAAGCCAAACCAAAGGAAGAACTGCTTGGCTGTATGTCACAGAGACGAATACACCACATTATTGTAACTATTTTGTTTTCAACAAAAAATGTATAACACAACATTATTAATGCAAGTATCATTTCATGCTTATTGAGTTACTCTTGTATAGGAGTGTGACTGAGAGCTGTAAAACTGAAGAAGAAAACTCTGGACACTAAGCAATGGCTTGAGTAATCAACTATATTTCCAATTAAGAGGAAAATTACAAAAATGAGACCTTTTCACTAAACTAATTGACTTTAATAGACTTTGGTAAATCTTTTATAATGAACTTACAGACTGCTGAGTTGAGAATTTGCATTCTGAACCCCGTGTTCCCGGCGCATCTGTCGGGTGCACCGTTTCACTGAGGTGGAACAGCATGGTCGGCGGATGCTGGCATAAAGTGCACTTAGCAGTGCTTCACTGCCGCCAACGTTTTAAGTCTACTTTTCTCTAGAAAACATGCCTGAAACTGAAAGTGTCCTTAGCTGACACGGTGCTATGATACATAATAAAAAGCAATGACGGTAATAGAGAGAAGAGAGCAGCTTTCACTGAAGTAGACTATAAAATCACAAGAAGGATCAAGAACTCCCCCATGTGGCAAACACTAGTAGAGTCTGGTCTTGATCCAAATGAGAAAACACTGCCAAGTTATTTTTTTTTCCTTTTCTGATGCCAAATTATAACACCCTCCTACCTGAGCTTGTAAAAGGTGAAGGGTACAGTGCATCTGTGAGATTGGACCTGTCACCTGGCTGTGCTCTGTGTTCCGGAAGGATTCTGCACTCGTCCAGTGATTAATGATCCTTAAAGGTCGAGCACGAAAATCTGCCACCCTCTTTTACGGTCTCGAGGGCCATATATCACACCCTCCCACCCATACAGGCACAAAGCAAATTGTCTTGGCTTGAGTTTTTTTCACTAGTACAAGCTGGCCAAATAATATGCCACTATTTGACAGCTAAACCACATAAATGAATAAATCAGAGCGTGTGGGTAGCAGTGCGAAATTGTAATCTAATACAGCTGACAAGGCTGGACTGCTCATTTCTATGTTCATTACATTAGTTCTCACATGCTGCTGTCGCTGCTGAGGCTGCTACCGATACAAATTAATACTTGCTTAGCTCAAATGTGTATGTGTGTGTGTGTATATGTGTGTATGTGTATATATGTGTGTATGTGTATATATGTGTGAGATTGATTGATGCGCTAGAGGCGGAATAGCATCACCATCATTCTCTTTATGCCCCCATCTATCTGACAAGACACACTGGACCAAATAACCGGCCTGCTCAGCCTGTCACTCATACCCCAAACACAGCACCTGCCACTCACCTGGAAACAGGGCAGAGCCATGGAGACCACAGGCTGAGCCCCAGGTGAGTACGAGTGTCGCCTGGGTCCTGGACCGCTGGAGGAAGCCATCAGGTAAGGTGATTGAGGAGGTGGGTCCGCGGTCACATGGTGGTAGCGGGTCAGTTTAGAGGCTGGAACGTAGCCCCTGGGACCTGAAGACACAGTCACATATAAAGAAATCTCAGACCTCATAATGATTTAAATACAAATATTAAAGTTTAGTAAAAAATGTTTCAGTGTTTCTGAATTGTTTAGTTTCTAATATAAGGTTAGGCCTGTGATAAACAATACTATTGTCATTTTATAACCATTTTATTCCATAGATATATTAACATAATATAATATAACAACATAATAATGCTATTACACATCTATTCAAGTGCAGTGAACTTTCAGATATTAAAACAAATATTCTAAACATTTACTGGCAATGACTGGCTTATTTACACTAATGTGCTTTCCTTTCTAAGAAAAAGACAATGGATGATTGTAAGGTCAGCAAAAATGATACAGTCTATATACTGTTTGATAAGCCAAAAATGTAATAATCATACAATACCTATTTTGGATTACGGCTAAACCTCACTGAACATCTACCACAGGAACTACTTATACAGAGTTTAAATGAAGACAATTAATGATTTGTAAAGCATTGACCTCAATAGGATGATTATAATGCGTACACTTTAGAAGGTTAGAATTGAATTATATTTATTCTGATACTGGATTGTCAGAATAAATATATTTCAATTCTAACTTTCAATTCAATTCTAACTTTCTAAAGTCTATGCATTATAACCATCCTATTGAGGTCAATGCTTTACAAATCATTAATACAGTCTTTAATGCACCTGCACTGTTTTTAAAGAAAAGACAAGCATCCAGGCAAGTGCAGTAACAGAAAGTGATCAGTAGATGTTGCTGTTGGTGTTAGCAAGCCCTTTAGAACAGCACTTATTACTGCAGGTTAACTCCCACACAAAAAGTAATCTAATACCTTCTTTCAATAAAATAAAGTTTTAAATTTAGCAGGAAAATAGAATTTGGAAAACATCACTAGTATGTAGTTGTACACTATAGTACACTAGTATACTATATATATAATAATATTTTGACCAATTTATAGGTGGTGGGTCATTATAAGCACTGTAGTGACACTAATGTGGTGGTGGGTGTTCTGCTGGTACAGAAGTGCTGCTGGAGTTTTTAACCCCTTAACAGGCCAGGATGTCTGCCCGACATTACAGCCCTAAATCTTGAGGATATCTATTCAAGCATTACACAAAAAGGTTTTATGATTGATAAGAAACATTATGGAAAAGCAGAATTGTAAATGTTAACAGGAAGTATAGAAAAATATTCAAGTAAATCTGCAACTGTCAAAATATAATGAATAAAATCATAAAATTAGCTCTTTCCTCAACTTCATTTTGAAATCAATACAAATCCTAAATACAAATCAAACAGTTCATGGCCTTCAAATCAGTTTTTATGTTTATTTTCAAACATACAAAATTTGGGTTGATTACTGTTATTGATCAGAAATTATTAAGTAGAGAGAAAACAGGCAGCTTCTCCAATTGTCCTGTAGGCATCTTCAAAGCCCTCAAATATTCAGTGTAAATAACTTATTTTACAGCAGAGAACAAGAGTTTTGTGTCACCTACACCTGTAGCCCTGTATGGGTCAAGACATATTAATAGGTTGAACACCTAGGTGTATCTGATGGACTAAGAATAAATAACCACCTAAAAAACATCCAGACAACTACAGAGTTCTGTGGTTGTGAAGGAAACAACAGAATTCTAACAGTACTTGCTTATTCTGGTATACCATAAAGGAAATCAACTTAACCAACCATTTAACAGTAAACAGGGTGCAAATCCAGACACAGCCTGTTGTATTATTTTGCTTTAGTAGTAAAACACAGCCCCCATAGCTAGTCTAATATAAAACCTAATATTTTTAGCTTGCTCCGCAGAATTAAAAAACACCTCCTTTGGCGAAAATCAGAGATTGCAAATGCTTTTTGTAGCAGCTAAAATATGGAAATATGGAATGTGGAAATACTGTCTTTATAGAAACCCTCTAGCCTTGTCGTTCTGAAAATAAATAAAACAACTAAACAAATGCAAGTGTGGCAATTGTCGGAACGGCGCTTTGCTGCAGGAAATATGAGGAAGTGCTTTGCCTTTGTAAGAACGGCTCATATTGACCCTGAAAGGGACATAAACACATTACATAACAGAATAGAAAACAATGGGGAACCATGGAGTGCTTTAAACAATCAGCATTAGTATTCTCTTTCCTCTGTCCCTAATTTGGCTTGGGCTTGAATTTCATGTTGAGCTGAACTTTACTGCAATAATAATGAATATGAAGCCATTCTGTATAGATTTTCAGTTTTTACTAGATACCTGTAATTGTCTAGAGAGAGACAGTTTTCACAGTGCATGATCTGAGAGCATGGTGTCACTGCTCCTGGATCAGAAGTGATAACACTTTGTCACATGTGAATTACACAATGCAGGCAAATTGGTGATAAAATGTCAAAGATTTATCACCTATTATCACTCTTTCTAGTTGAGTGATTATGTTGTTCTGTTTCTGAAACTAATTGAGCGTAGAACCCCTATGGTTCCAGTCCACTAGGTGGCAACGTGCACATTACATTGCAAGATGGACAAGTAGAGTTCTAGCCATTCACTGGCAACAGCAAAGATATATATATATTATATATTATATATATATATATATATATATATATATATATATATATATATATATATATATATATATATATATATATATATATATTTTTTTTTTTTTTTTTTATTATTATTTCTCTCTCCAATTCAGCCTAGCCTATTAACCCACCCACTCATTTGGACTTCCCCAATCATGTGCTTTGCTCTGATACACGTAAGGTCAGCCGCAGCCTCTTTTGGAACTACCCCAAAGCAGCGTCACTAGACAGCCAATGTAGTTGGAGGAAAGCACCAGATCCCCAGCTCTGATACACCTACCAACAGATGACCAGAGCTGACCCGTATCACAATGGGAAAGATGTGGGGAGAAAGAGCTACATCTACCCAACCCATCTCCCCATGGCCAGTTGGGCTCTCTCAGACTGCTGATGGCGAAACAAACACATAAATCAAATAAAAAAAAAAAATGTTTAGCTACTTTCAGGGTTTAACCTGGAGAAAAAGAAAAAGGCCTCAAGTTTGAAAAAGATACTCAACAGACGTTAATAAAAGGAAAAATACCACATAACCAGTTCGGTATGGTATGCAGTAAGTGGTTCAGTTTCATTAAACCCAGAAAGGAAACAGGAAAAATGTGCTTATCATTTTCAATTACTCATGTTTGTTGTATTTAAAATAGGAAACAAGTTTAAAACTGAACAGGGAATCATCCAGATTTTTTAAGTTAGTTCAGTTGTTCAATTTTTCAGGGTATTTTTAGTTTTCCAAAACTTATACAGGCCTGGAAATTGCTATTTTTTAAATTCCATGACTTTTCCAGGTTTTTCATGATGGTACGAACCCTGTACTATACTTCCGCAAATAAATTAAATTGCACATAACACTAAAAAGACAAAGGAAATGGTTGTTGACTTCAGAAGAGCACAACACACCCACTCTCCACTCAACATCGACGGGTCCTCTGTGGAGATTGTTAAGAGCACCAAGTTCCTTGGTGTCCACTTAGCAGATAACCTCACCTGGACCCTGAACACCAGCTCTACAGCCAAGAAAGCCCAGCAGCGTCTCTACTAGCTGAGAAAGGCCCGTCTCCCTCCACCCATCCTCACACTCTTCTATAGAGGGACCAATGAGAGCATCCTGAGCAGCTGCATCACTGCCTGGTTTGGGACCTGCACCGTCTCTGACCGCAAGACCCTCCAGCTTATTGTGAGGACAGCTGAGAGGATCATCGGCGTCTCTCTCCCCTCCATCACGGACATTTACACCACCCGCAGCATCCGCAAAGCAACCAGCATTGTGAATGACCCCACTCATCCCTCACACAAACTATTCTCCCTCCTGCCTTCGGGAAGAAGGTACCGCAGCATCCGGTCCAGCACGACCAGATTCTGCAACAGCTTCTACCCCCAAGCCATCAGACTCCTTAACTGCAGAGACTGAACTGATGGTTTTTCTGTACATGCACACACACTCTTACCCCACTTACCCCAGAAAATGGAAAGCACTAAAAACCCTACTACCTCACTGGACTCTATTGCACACTGTGTAATAGAGTAATTACTACCTCACCTGGTCCTTTTTGCACACTGCATAATTTGCACACTGTCTTGTTATTTATTATTCTTTGTCTGTATTGTGTTGTATTGTCTGTCTGCACTTTTGTACTGTTGCACTATTGTTCTGTCTACACTGTGTTTATGTGCACCATGGTCCCTGGAGGAACGTTGTTTCGTTTCACTGTGTACTCTGTATATAGCTGAAATGACAATAAAAACCACTTTGACACTTTGACTTTAAAAAACTAGCATATGTCTAATTTTGAGATTTTGAATGAATTATAATTAAGTTTCTAACATGTATCAAATTTAATAAAGTGAAAACAATATTAAGAGTGATATTTTGTTTTAGAAACTGTTGTGATGGAATGATTTTATACCTCCAGCATCCACCAGCCAGCGGCGGCGGTCTCCTCGTGTGTCCATCTCACTGATTACAGCCACCAGCTCGCCTTTGTTCAGGGTGAGGTCAAGGTCGCGGGTGGCCACCACCGGCCCGGTCAGCTGGTAGATCTTATCTGAGCTGTGCTTGTCCGTCAGAAGTTTCAGACGCTTCTCAGACACAACGCTGACCTGACAGATCACACACACACATAAAAATTAGGCTATTAGTCCACATGCATTTAAAGTAATGGCATTACCTCAATCATTTCAAGACACAGACCTTAAAGCAAATCACAATTACTTACACATGAGACATGAAGAATTACATGACCTGTGTCACAGATTATTATTTTTAAGATACTGGTGTGACTGGTGTGGACTTCAGATAAGATATTAACTATTAACTACAGTCAGTGTCATTTATCTGACCGCGTGTCCTAATTATTGTTTGTGACACAGAATAAGCCATATTTAAGTCATATATGAGGTCTCACCAGGCTGAATCATTTTCTGAATTATAGTAATCATTAATGACATACCCCAGCAAAAATGACATCACTACTCATAGCTACATGACACAGTAATTGCAGTTCATTTGCTTCAGCTGTACTAGCACAGGCCCCTCTCAAAACAGGCCTCTCTATTTTCACCCATGATGACACTCATGACACACATGAAATTTAGCACCACACCCAAAGACGACGGTTATAATCATCTTTTACGCCCCAAATGAAATCAAGCAACATCGATCATGCATTGCTCTTGCTCTTTGATCACCCACGGCTTACTTATGAAGACATCAGTATCGGTATAAGTCAGAGACAGCAGGAGACGCGAGGCATTGATTAGAACCTGCGCTCGGATTGAGCTGAACCAGTCAGACGAAACTCATCTGTCAGAATCTGCCTGTTCAACATTCTCATCAGCTGAAGTAATGGCCTCATGCCTATCATCAGAAAGCACAGATGGAGAAATAATGGCGTTTACAAAAACGAGAGAGGCTCACCAGTATGAGTTATGACATCAGTGTCAGGGTGACTTATTCAGTCAAAACAAAATGTAAGAATCAGAACTTTGACTTTGGGGAAAACTACAGCCAGTTTATAGGCTTCTTCTTTCATATGTAAACAGCATGAATAGAAGACAGCTGTTTTCTTCCAGCTGTGACACAGTAGGCCCAGTCATAAAATATTTGGCTTGGAGTGCGATATCCTTCATGGGTGGACTCATCCAAAACACATGACCCACATGCAGGCTAATTTAAGGTGAATGGCCGCACTGAGTAAAGTTTCCTCTCCACCATGGCTCACAAGCTCCACAACAACACGGAGGGTGGAAAAAAAAAGCGGCTTGTTGCCTAGCGACCGGTCCCCTCCCTGCAACGGACAATGAATGGTCAGGCTCTGTGCTTGGGACAGACCTGCACAATGGGAGCGTTGAGCTCGTCCTGAACGCTCTGACACAACGCCTCCAGCTTCCTGGCTTCCTCCAGCACTGAGCCCTCTGCCCACTCCCAGAATGCACTGCTGTCCAGATAGCTGTGTGGGAGCTGGAAAGAGAGAGAGACAGAGAGAAGCATGTAAACAACTATATCTGTACGCAGCAGTTAAAAGCAGTTTAACCACATTTAATTTCCACAGCCCTTGTTTGTTAGCTAGCACATATCAGAGAGCACAAGGTTGTCAGCCAGGCTTGAAGCAAGGCTTATACGCCTGCTCATTTATCCCAAACAAAAACTGTTTGTTGCACCAACAGCAGCTGATTCTGGAAAGTTGTGCCAAGCTAGAATTAAACTCTTAGTGATTACATAAGACCTAACCTTTCATTAATAGACCAAAGCCAACTGTGGGGAATACTTAGTTAAATAGCTTAGATTTTGAAGAAAGAGAAATAAATAACTAAAAAGTAAAGCATTTATGAATGGGGAAAAAAACAATAGCACTGATGCTACTATCATCAATCAGGTTATAGCTTATCAGACTTCAGACTTTTATTTGTGATATAAACTGCATATGAGATATATATAGTGTAGTGGTTGATCTCTGCTTGCTTCTACAAACTTTAAATAAATAAAAAAGTGAAACAAAATGTTGCGCTGAAAGGACTGAACAGCTCTGCCCTCATTAGAAAGCTGCCCTGGATTTGTTAAAAGGCTTAATGATCTGAAATCCTGATTTTAACCTTATCTGAACCTATTTCAGGACACAATGCTGACCATGTATATAGGTAAAATATATTACACCACCGCGAGACAGAAAGTCCAGGGTTAAAAAAAATAACTCTTTAAAATTAACAGGTTCAAAATTAAACACACGTTCTTAAATTAGGTCCCAGGTGGATCAGAGGCTTGAATGTTTTTTTTCAATAAGTGACTTTCAGGACTTGTTAGGTTAGGGCATACCTCATTTTTACTCTCACAAATCTTTATAGGCAAACAGCTTTCATTTGTCTCTCTCCCAGCCAAAAGATTTAATTTTATAGTTTCTAGTCGATCTGTTTTTTTTTTTTTGTTTTTTTACGTAGCACTCTTCAGACAAACAGTGTCTGTTGGTTGTTTTAAATGACAGTCAAATTACCACCTTCTGTAAAAGCATGTGTTTTTTTGACCATGTTAAACAATAAAACTTTAAAAAAGCTTGGATAGAAATAAATTTGTCTGAATTCCCAACAACTGGGTTTAGAAACACTAGTCTATCTACACCTACACTCTCTTCTCTTCTCTTCTCACCTGATGAGTGAAGCTGGTGGCGAGCTGCTCCATATCTGCAGACAGGTCCCTCTGCAGGCAGCTGAAGGCACCTAATGTGGTCCAAAGCAGTTGCAGGGCTTTGCCGTTGAACTGCGGCAGCTCGGTCAGCAGGAGTGTGTTCATGGTTTTGTATGTATTGGCTACGGCCTGTTCATCATAGCTCAAGTTGCTCTTCTCCTCAATCATCTCAAAGTCCAGCAGCTTGTCCTGACGCTTGCGGATCAGGTTGCGTGGACCGGTCATCAGCTCCCGCAGAGAACTGAGAGGCTTGAAGACCAGAGTCTTCAGACGGGCCTCCTGCAGGAAGACGCAGGGCGAGAGGTGATGTGAGCAGGGGAAGAATTTACAATTGGTAAAAAAAAAAAAAAAAAAAAACACTGTTTAGAGCTCCTAGGAGTCAATGGCTGAATAACATAAATATAATATATACACATTAATAAACTAAAGTCAAAAATATAGTAAATATGTAATGTAGAGGAAAATATAGGAAACAGTTAAATGTAAATTATATTCAGATGCTCTGATAAACCCTCTAATATGCTTCTGAAACACTGTAATATTATTCATGGCGATGAGTGTTGGTTTAACTAGGTCACTGAACAGAACGTTCCAAAAAAGTAATTTAATATAAAACATAAGCAAAAGAAAAAAAAGATACTTGGTAATGAGACACAAGAGACACGCCTGAAACTCCAATTCTCATAACTGCCATCCATAATTCACTTACATATGCAGGATATATCCACTGTCTGAGGGCAACAGTGATTTCCTTCGAGAACAAGGCGGTCTTCTCGCCTTCCAGGTCCAGGTCGGCCTCCTCCGGCTTGCAGCTGAGGAACCGCTGCAACAAAAACAGAAGATCACATCTCAATACACTCGATACACACTCTACCAGCACACAGCTGTGACCTGAGCTTCAACACAGCCACATTTTCCAGAGTGTCCTGTCCTGGGGTGAACCCTGTATAGATTTTTTTCTTGGACTCAGCAGCTGAAAAAGCAATGAAAACTGACCACAAAAAGCCAAACACAAGTGAATACATAATTTCAGTTTTAAGATATGGAACATTGAGCCCAGAGGGCCTTTAGCAGAAGGACAGCTTTATTTACCCACCTGCAGGTGGATGAGGTAGGCCTCCATGTTGTCATGCAGCTCTATGATCCCCTTTTCCAGAACAAAGAAAAAGCCGACGAGGGAATCAAACTCTTCATCCTTCATCTACAAACGAGAAAAAAACAAAGTGTTCAATTATCTGTTTAAAATATGTGTAATCAGTAAAGATGTGAAAGATTAATTGCTTTTGTATAATTAGACAGGCTGACAAGCCAAAGATAATATGATAACATCTCACAACTTATACAAGTGTGGGCATCCCAAAGCTTTCCCCTAAGGTAACACTTTGACCAGTTTACATATACCTATCCCATGACTTTTGGCATCTGACTGTATATATACAGTATATAACTGACCATGTCAGTTTCTGAATCAGTTTCTCTGATTTTGCTATTTACAGGTATATGTTTGAGTAAAATGAAATAAATATTGTAATTTAGAGCATGTATTTGCATAAAATGAGAAATGCCTGAAATAACAAAAAAGATGCAGAGCTTTCAGACCTCAAATAATGCGAAGAAAACAAGTTCATATTCATAAAGTTCAGAAATCAATGTTTTGTGGAATAACCCTGTTTTTTAATCAGTTTTTATGCATCTTGGCATGTTCTCCTCCACCAGTCTTACACACTGCTTTTGGATAACTTTATGCTGCTCCTGGTGCAAAAATTCAAACAGCTCAGCTTGGTTTGATGGCTTGTGATCATCTATCTTTGTCTTGATTATATTCCAGAGGCTTTCAATTTGGTAAAAAAAAAAGTCATAATTTTTATGGTCTCATTCCATTCTCATTCTGTATTTTATATATACACAATATACACACTAAAAAATAATAAAGGCTGACAGATTTTTATTTTATTTTATTCTGTAACAAATTGTATGATCTCTTTAATTAACAATAATAAAAGTTTCAAAGTTATTCTGTTTACAAATGCAAAAATATATATTTTTTTCTTTTGTAGTTTTTATTAAAGACATGTAAGCTGAAACCACAGTCACCCTCAATACTTTGGCTTTCTTGTTTAAAGGTAAGTGCTGAGATAAGGGTGCGTGGAGTCTCAACTATTGGTAGAAAGCCAAGATTTCTGACTGTATTAATTATAAATAGATTTTATTTACATTCATATTTCTAAAATGGGAAAAAAACAAAAAAAAAACAAACAAAAAAAATAAAAAATAAAATAAAGCAGAAACAGCATCCTGATATACAGGTTTGATTATAAATGTCCTGTATGTTACAACACACTGAATGAGTCAGACAAATTTCCATTAGCTTAAGTATCAGATTGCTCAGCAGATGGTGTTCACGTAACACAAAAGAGGCAATCCCTCCCTGTTTAAAGATTAGCCATTTTCAGAACGTAATCTCAGTTTATGACCACCCAGGAGCGCTTTAGTAAACAGAGCCCTACCTTTGGTATCATTCCGGTCTCGTGTTTAATGTACTGGCTCAGCCTGGCCGTCTTCTTGGCAATGCTGTGGCCACTCAGTCGGTTGATCTTGTCCTTGATTGTCAGGTTTTCTGTTTTCTTATACTTATCAGCTTTGAAAATGAGTAAAATAGAGGGGAAATGAGTAAAAGAAAAATCAATGACATTTAATGAACCTTTTTCCCCATCAATGCTTCCTATTACTTAAATAATCAATAGTAAGCCATTAGCCATTATATAAGCCGGCTGCTTTGAAACTACAGAAGTTCAGGCTGTGTCCTCACCCACTTCACGGAAGCGCTTGTACTCATTGATCCTGCAGTTGAGCTGGACGGCCGTGTGGGCAGTCTCCTCCAGCAGGGCATAGGCAGGGTGCTGGGGGTCAGTGTGTTTCTGAATGGTCTGCAGTAGCAGAGGGTAGCGGGCAATTCTCTGTACTGGCATTACCAGGAAAAAGCTCAGAGTGGAAGCATTTACCTCCGGACTGAGAGGAGAGAAATAAAGACAGAAACAGACAGTATTAGACATCCTAGTAGCTGTAGAGGAAACTGATTGGCATAAACTTGTCCTGTACAGCAGAGGTACTCATTCATTTTATCATATTTTGATAAAAACAAGGACATGCCAAAGGTCATGCAATAGCATTGATCATGAATTATTACATCAGGGCGTTGCTTGGGAACAGTTAGGAATTATCTTTAGACTAAAGTTTAACACCAGAAATTTTAATTAAAAGTTTAATTGAGGCCTGGTAGTGGATGCCACAAAAATAAGGGCATTCCATTTCTAAAGTTGTGCCGGATAAAATAATTATAAGTTAATTATGTTTAGCAGCCTCAATTCAGATTTTTGTTTTTGAATTTTTCCCAACTGAGGTCAACTTATGACGTCTGTGTGAGTTATTGTACCACAATCAGTTATAACTCATGCTCAGACAATCTTCATAATGTTTATTTCTTACAATTAAACAGGATACTTTGTTTGTTACTGTGCCTTAGAGAATGATTACACACAAAACATAACCACCCCTTTCTAATGAATGCATTCAACAAACACAGACATGCACAGAGACACTGAGGCACACACAGACAAAAACACACGGAGACACACGGAGACACACATGGAGACACACATGGAGACACACATGGAGACACACATGGAGACACACATGGAGACACACATGGAGACACTGAGGCACACACAGAGACACCCACACACAGACACACACAGAGACACTGAGGCACACACAGGGATACACATGGAGACACTGAGGCACACACACTGACACACACACAGACACACACACAGAGACACACACACAGAGACACACACGGAGACACTAAGGCACACGCAGAGACACACACACACAGACACACACAGAGACACACACACACAGACACACACAGAGACACACACAGAGACACACACGGAGACACTGAGGCACACACAGAGACACACACACACACACAGACACACATGGAGACACACAGAGACACACAGACACACACACGGAGACAAACACACAGAGAAAGACACAGAGAGACAGAGACACACAAGGACACAGAGACCCACCAAGACAGACAAACACACACACAGACATGTAGACAGACACACACACAGAGATGCACAGACACACACAGATACACCTTATTTTTAGAAAAAAAAAACATTTTTAATCATATAAAAGGGTGTGTGTTCTGAAATGAACAGAATTTAATACAACTAAACTACAGAAGAAATTAATTTTTGGTCAGATTTTGTGGTCATGACCACAAGACCAGACTTGACAGGCCTTTCATACCATGTGGTTTTGCAAAAAATTCTGTTTACAGTTCACTGAGCATGCTGTCAGTTATGATACAGTGGAACACAGCAGGCAGATTCATAATGAGTTATGCTCATTATAGGGTTCAGTAAAAGCAATGCTGCATTCAGCAATCAACAGACTGATAATCAGTAAAATCATTAACCAATGGTAGTGTAACTCACGCTGAGGACTTGATTACTTTCACCATCTCCATCCACAGGACCTCCTTCTGTTTATAGCCATTCTCTATTGCTGTGATGTTATTGTAGTTGGCCAGGTACTCCTTGTAGGCAGTCTCTATGTCTCGTGATAAAGTCAGAAAAGATGTGCCTGGGGGAAAAAAAATAAACAAACAACAGTATAGATAAGTGTTGTTTTTTTATTTGCTGCAGACCTTTTAAGCTAATGAGAACCTATAAAATGAACCTCAGAATCTATATTCAGATCAGCACCACTGTAAACAGCATGACAGGCATTGAACTTCAGTACTCTGCTCTAAATTTAGAAGCTAAATTTGCTGCCAAGCCGCGATTAAAACAGCAGTTTATTTAACCCACATACTCAAGAACAGAACTTAAGAACAGCCTTAGAATGAGTCAAGCGTGCCTAGAAGCTATGAATAAACATCAGGCTTCCTGACAGTTCACCAGGCAAGTACTGTCACATCATTACGTAGTACGGTACACAGCAGTTTTGGAAGCGTGCTTATTGTATTGGTCACAATACATCATTACATTCCATTAAAGTGTTCACATAATAGGTGCGCCAATGATCCACATTAGAAAACACATGAATAACCCTGAACCAGAAATTCCAGTTTGTCTTAAAATATTTACACATTTTTTCCAGCTACCTGGAATCTCCAGACTACATGTGCTTTCATTCAATGAACCTGTGCCACATTCCCCGAACCGGATATTCCAGTTCAGCCTGTATCACTCACAGAGAGTCTCCAGATACTGAGGATCGCTGGGCTTCATATGCGCTTGGTGCAGCAGGCTGAGGAATCTTCCAGACACCTCCATCACCTCGTCTATGTGCTGGAACATTCCATCTAGATTGGCCAGTGGAGGCTGTAGGAAAATGTATAGGATGTGAGAGATTACTCACTATGATTAAATCTTCTTATATATAGAAACCTGTAAATAGCTTTACAGTAGGGGTGTGCCATATCATATCGTACACTATAATATCGCCAAAATATTTGAATATCTTGAACAATATTATATCCTGAAATATTGTGCAGGATCACCCACCCCTAATCATCACATCAGGGTTCACACTGTTCTCCCATTATCTATCTACTAGAGACAGATTATATCTGTCCAGTATCATTTATTTTACTTTAAACCTGGATATATGGAGATATTTGGAGTGCATTATTATTATTAGTATCATGAAATTCTGGATCATTGACTTCTGTTACAAATCTCAGTTAGGCGTGTGCCATATCATATCGTATGCAATAATGAAATTTAATTTTCATTTTGATGCAGTAGTGCATTCATGATTTTTTTTTTTATTCAGTGTTTTGTCATATCGCCAAGAGTATTGTTATCGCGAAAATACCATGAAATATCGTGATATTATTTTAGGGCCATATCGCCCACCCCTACTTAACAGTTGCTTTAGTTAGTTAATATTTTTTAAATAGTTCCTCTAGAGAAACCAGCTGTTTATGCTGACTGTCTCTGCAATAGCGGACTACATGTGGAGGAGTTTTGGTTGTAGTGGGAGGAGTTTAATGGACGAGTGCTCACTGCTGCAAAAAATGATAGCCACTGCTGCTTCAGAATAGAATGAAAGGTCATGAAATCTGAATTACAAAAAAATGATATAAGGTTTTTCATTTTGAAATACAAATGGGGAATTTTGACAGTACTACTTTAAATAAAAAAATTAAAAGCCATAGTAAATCACATGTGGCTTAAACTTTAAACAGAGAAAGACAGCCTTTCTTTTGGTAAACAAACAAATGCTAAGGCTAAATGCTAAGTTACCTCAGTTAACATTACCATATTTTTCGCACTATAAGGCGCATTGTATTATAATGCGCACTATCAATGAACGTCTATTTTCTGGCCCATTTTCATACATAAGGCACACTGGATTATAAGACGCATTTTAAGAGACACTATAATGAACATCTAATTCAACAGGTCTTGCTGCTGTGGGGTGGTGGTGAAGGGGGTAACTAACTAAGTTAAGTAAAGCTAAGCTAAGCAAACAAAACTGTAATAAAAAAATCTTTTACTTTTAAGTCAAACGGGTGATGGATGTTAAATTACACAGAAAACTGTTAATTTGGGTGAGTAAAGTGCTTTCATTCGTTTACAGTAAGCTTAGACTCCTATTTTTTTTTGCGGCTAACTGCTCCAGCAGTGCTAGCCAGGGTAAGGGCAGACTACAGGCTGATAATGCTCCCCTCTGAACAGGGAAATAGCGAGCGTGGTTAGCGGGTAAGGCAGAGAGATTTTCTTGTGGCCTGGCCTTATCAAGACTTACCGATACCCAAGGTGCATGAAGTGTTCTAACTTAATGTTTGCGGCAATTGTGTAAAGTTTAAGCAAGCAGTTGCAGCTAGTAGGTAGAAATTACCAACCAAGCAAAGCTGTTCACAATACTGACCTTCTTCACACTGAAATGAAACCTAGGCTTAGTAATTCAAAACCAGGAATGTTGATTTAATTACACACTCACTGCCTAATCATATCAGTGTGTGCTCAGGGAACCGACTGTGTTTAAGGACATCTGCCACCTTCACACAAACACAAACACAACACAACACAGTGAGTGAATCTGAGGCATTTTTATACTTGAAAGTGTGTTAATGTTCATGTTTTACACTGTTTTAGGCTGCAGTTTAGTGAGCGGCTTAAGGAACTTTGCTAGGTTCAGTTGTCATCCTCTATATATGTGGGCTGTGCTGTGTCTCTCAACAAAAAGCCCAAAGTTCCAAACCAAACAAGATAGGTGTGAAAGCACCCTGAGAGTATTGATAGTAAAGAGCATTAACTGCTATATATTTCGCTAACCTGTATTTTCTCAAGGTTGCTGCGGATGGTGACCGTGCAGATCTGCAGATGTTTCAGATAGTTCTTCTCAGTTTCCTCCAGCTCCTGGATAGCCATGAGCTGCCTCTGGGCTGCCCTTTCCCTGGCCGCTGCCTGCTCAGCTGCAGCCTTCTTCTGTCTCTCTGCTTCCTCATCTTCCTCCTCTGCTAGATCTTCAGCAAGTCCATCCATTTCTCCCACCATCTCCACCACTGTTCTGGGGCCTCTGACCTGGCCAGCCACCTCTTTGACCTCCTTGGTGAATTCCTCTGGTGTTCCGTGTCTTCTCAGGCTCTCTGCTGGAGATCTATTGGTCCTGAGGATATGCGCCATGCTAGGACAGCCTGGGGACAGGACAGATGCGGAAGTGCAGTGTTAATCCAGGTTTATAATGAACCACAGTGACTCCAAAACAAGAGTTTAGAGAGAGCACAGCAGAAGCAGAAACAGGGTTCATAACACAGGCAGAAAGAAAGGAAGGAAGGAAGGAAGGAATCAGTATTAGCATTTCCCACACAAAGACCTCCCTGTCCCATGTGTACTGATAGTGGCCCATTTTAGTTCATTATAATCCATTTTACCAAATTCCAAGGAAATTATATTACACACTGTTGTTAAAAAAAGAGCACAGAGTTTCATAAAGAATCACATTTTTATTTTTTTAATTTGTAGTTTATGACATAGACCTTTCATTTTAGATACATCAAAAATAAAGCAAAAAGGAGGTTTAAGTTGGCAGTCCACTGATTTTGTAAACACTTAGTACAGGCCTGAAACAGTTTTTTGTTTTAACTATGTTTTTCCTCACACTTTTTAATGCTGATGTCTGTAACTTTTGGGATTTTGGGCACTCTTTCATGAGAATGGGTAATTGCACCGGGCATGCGGAAGAATCATTTTAAACTTGGCGGGTGTGATGCGGTCTCCTTTCAGAGCGGATGAATCCGATTCCAGGTTATGTTCAGTCAAAGAGAGAACCCTTTCAGGTCACGGAGCTCTCTCCACTGTTCAAACGGCAATCGGATAATAATCCTGGTTTTAGTGTGAACTCTATCGTGTTCCTTTTTAGTTTCATAGCTTGCTTTACTCCTTCGTTTCTATGTTTTACTATGAGTGAATGAGCTACTGAGGTCTGAGTTTCCTCTTCTGAAGTCTCCATTGCTCCACCAGCCGCTCCCGTTCAGTAAAACTAAGCCGTATCCTCTTTTAGAGGCTGTACATCTGACGTAAGTACGTAAAGACACGCGACATGACCCCTTCTCCACTAAGAAATGCTTCTGCTTTCAGTTTATAAGCAAAATAATACAGACTGCCACTTTACAGAAAATAAAGGGAATTAAACAAACAATAGCAAACTCTTGCAATTACTTATTTTTTGCTTTGTAATTTCAAACAAAGAGTTAATTACAGTAGTTTAGGGAATCATAGGGCTCTACTTCCTCTAATTCTGCTGCTTTAGAACATTATAAAACATCCTTTTAATTTAAAAATGGGTATACAGAAAGTGTGATGAGAGGGAGAAGAGAGAAAGAAGAAAAAGGTAGACCAGTTAAAAAGAACATGTACAATGTAAAGTAAAGATCCATTTCACACTGACGCCAGCACCACACGTTGGCAAATAAAGTTGCTTAATGACTTTGAGCCACATAACAACATGCTAAAATGCATTTTTTACAGTAGAACATTAAAATTCATTAAAGCCAAAGAGATCACAAAAAAGCCTGAGCAGACCACATGACTAGGAAAACTGAAAACAAATGCTAGGGCTAAAGTTTCCTCAGCTAACATTGCTATCCTAGCCCTGTACAGATGGGAAGGGGAGCATGATAAGTAAAGCTCAATGCTTTATTTAATTTAATAAATATGAGCAACAATGACTAATAAAAGGTTAAATTACAATGAAAATCATACAGGAAACACTATTCCCAAGTAAAATACAATAGCCAGTGTAACACACTGTTTTTGTTTTAACCAAACTTCATATCAATGATTCAGTAACTTTTTAGAAAGAAAACTCACTAAGGTGACAGAGATAGAAATTCCAAAGCATGAGATTAAAATTAGCAGCAGAGGCTCTGAAGATGGAAACAAAGCCAATGGGTTTGGCTGCCACTTAGGATGCGAGTGTAAAGAAGCTGCTATTAAAGGGACTGAATGGCTCTGAAGGACCAGGGTCTGTGTGCATTGTTTCATTGATGTCCTCTGGGGTGGAACACGGTGGGCTACTGGAGGAGGGTCTTTAGACACTCAAAGAGATGCTACATGTGTCAGTCAATCAGGATTTCAGCCATTGGATGACAAACACTTGTGAACTCAATAGATATTCAAAAAAGAATCAAACAATTAAAGAGCTGTTTAAGGGTTTCTGCTAGATGATGAAGAAGTGATGCCTGAAAAAAAGTCTCAATATTAAAGTCTAATTAGTTTAGTGTTAGAACCTACAGCAAAACAACAGGAGAGAACCTGGTGATTTGATATGGATCACAATACAGGATTAGAACTTGATATATTATGCATTATTATGCTATTGTATTATCATTATATTAGATTGGTCATAAAAAGACAAAAACATTGTTTTCTGCAGTTATTTCTGGGACAATATACAGCTCTGGAAAACATTTTAGAAAAATACAGTTTCTGAATCAGTTTCTTTGATTTTGCTATTTATAGGTATATGTTTGAGTAAAATGAACATTGATGTTTTTTCTATAAACCACAGACAACATTTCTCCCAAATTCCAAATAAAAATAATGTTATTTAGAGCATTTATTTGCAGAAAATAAGAAATGGCTGTCAATACTTGGTTGAATAACCCTAGTTTTTAATCACAGTTTTCAAGCATCTTGGCATGTTCTCCTCCACCAGTCTTACACACTGCTTTTGGATAACTTTATGCCACTCCTGGTGCAAACATGTAAATCCATCTTCCTCTTGATTATATCCCTGAGGTTTTCAATTAGGTAAAATCAAGGAAAAACAACATCATTAAGTGGTATTCTATTTTTTTCCAGAGCTGTATATCGTCCACAACAAAAGTATTTATAATGGCAGACCTAACTGATACAGGATATGGTTAAACATAATATGGTGATACATCAATATATTAATATTTTCTTTCTTTAGTTCTACTTTATCAAAGCAAATCTTTTGGATTGACTTGGACTGTTACTCAACAGCTCACATCAACATCAACACAAACAGAGAAAAGCTGCAGCTCAGCATGTTCCAGAGCCTCAGTCTGAAGCCTGCTTTAAAGTGCTGCAGTGCAGCACCCCATCCCACTGGACTAACCGGGCAGGAAACGACAGGTTAGCATTATAAATCAATTAAAGTGCATCATTACCTTCAGCAGCAGAGAGAAATCAGAGCTCGATCGCCCGGCGTGGAGAGAGAAAGAGAGAAAGAGAGAGCCAAGGGAAGGTGGTGAAGGTGGTGCGCTCCGTTAGGGGAAAAGCTGGCATGTAAACACATGCACACACACTCTCAGACTGGGGTAACTTTCTCCACTGAGTCAGACTGCGGGCCCCGTGTGGCATGGGTGTGTGACTGGAGGGGGGGATGGGTGGGTCAGCAGAGGAGTGTATTGGGGGAAGGAGGGGCTGTTAGCAGCAGGGAATGGGATAAGGCCAGTGAGGACACACACACACACACACACCCCACACACACACACACGCTCGCTCGCACACATACCGCTGAATAGGCTGATTGACTGCACCAGCTAGTGGAAAGGAAGCGACGCCTGCTGAGGAAGCGGCCCATTTGCTGCAGTCTAAACAGGACCAGCAGTATAGTGCACATGCACGGGACAGGATGCTCACAACCATGTCATCAACACAAAAAAAAAAAAAAGAAACAAAAAAGAAAAACGCCCTATGCACTACTAAAGGTGCTAAAACCATCACCGCAGTGTGGCTGAGATAGAAACTACACAAATGCAGCAACCAAAATGAAACCAAAAAAAGGGGTGCAAGCAATTTACAAGTCTGCAACATATCGGATGAGGGTCACTCACAGACCTACTGTAAAAAGAATACAGCAACACTACAACGTCCACATCAGCAGCCATAGAGCAAAGTTCAAAACAAAGTGTACACGAAATTCTACATCAATATAGTAATATTTTTTTTTCTGATAAAGTAAATTCAAGTAAGATAAAGAGAAATTGTAGCTTCTGATGCATCTTCCGGGCAAGGGTGGAGGGCTCCCATTAAGGGAAGATTTAGAGACATTACTGGCTATTCATTCTTGCCACTGTGCTGTTTACACTACTGGTTACAACAACTGTTTGTGCTGTTATCACGAGTCCTTCAGTTGTTGTGGCTATTACACTACATGACTACGGTAATCTGTGACACAGGATAACAAATTACACCATTTTTTAAATTGGGAAATCACAGACTTGCAAACTGCCATGCCAGAGAGGAGAATAACCACTTGAAGTGAGTCCAAAATCAAAGTGTTTATATGTAGCAATTGAGCAAAGTCAGAGTTTATAAATTAAATATCTAAATGTTTCCGTACTATAGATATAATTTGTAAGGTTTTAAACTCCAGTCATAAACCTTTTAACCATACTCTCTACCTGTAACCCCAGCATTTGCTTTCCAACCAGTCAGCACTCAGTAGCAGAGGATCTAGTGTCTTTACTGCATAAAATCTGTTTGCTATAGAAAAAATTGTAAATGCCTTTTTAGTAAAATACATCATTTTACTTTTTAAAATGAATGGAATACACAGAACAAGTAGTTAATAACTTTTAAATGTGCGTTTTTAGCTTTTAGCTCCACTCTCCCCCATTCATAAAAGTATGCAACTAGATCAGATATTAAGAAAGTAAGTCAAACTCATTTTCTTTATAAAGTTAACTGAACACCACACAGAGACACCTCAAAAAGGACACCACTATCCTCCAAGACATGGCAATAAAAACAGTTTAAAAAATAAATTATTAAACATTTTTTCCAAACATTGTTGTGTGATATGTTATACTATACCGCAACATAAACTATAAAATAGACCAACAAAAATAGGAAAAATTGTGTTTGATTCTGAGACAACATAACATGCCATTTTCTAACCCAACCGACTGAACATGACCTGGAATCGGATTAAGCTGCTCTAAAAGGAGACCGCATCACACCCACCCAGTTTAAAATGAAACCCCCAAATCCCAAAAGTTATGGACATCAGCTTTAAAAAAAAAAAAAACACCTGCATAAGTTATGAGTAAGGTTAAACTCTGTCCAGCATGCTCATGGCAAGATGGATGGAAAATTCCAATTTTGTTGTGTGTACATTTAACATTCTTCGATCCACAGTATGTGTATCACATATGTACTAATAAATGTGCTGATAACAGGTCACACAGTGGACAAAGCAGTGGGTGTTGCAATGAATGTGACTGGCGGCATCTGCCCATTCAAACAGACAACAGACTGGCAGAGATCACATCCACATTCAGTTCAGTGTTATCTGGCTTCATATAAAAAACATGTTCAATTTTTATAAATGTTGCACACTGTAGGGTATGATGTCATTAATATGTTTATGTAACATCATTTCACAAGATACTCTACACTTTCACATGTTCCCGGATGCGTAGGAACAAATGATAAAGACTATATCTCACAACATCACAACTGCACATTCACATTCACTATTGCACTCGGTCAGTACTCAGAGACAGAGGAGTGGCCCTTGGCTGCACTGTGGACGGAATGTACATATGGACAATTTCCTGGAATGCAGGAGATGTGGTTCATCTGTGTGACATCATCACAAAAAGACACAACAAGTAAAATGAAAGAATAGCCGACAGCCGAAAGAAAATGAATCTTGCTTTGTACTCATGACTCACAACAGTTTAAGTGAATGTAAGTATAACAGTAAAGACTATTCCTAAAACAATTAAATGAAAAAACTCTAAATCATTATGGTTGCATTTAAATTTTACTATCTTATCTGTGTTTTGTTTTCCACAAAAACGTACTCTATTATAAGTTATTTACCTTTCCCATAGAAATCACTAGGTCATTTTTTGAGCTTTTGGGGAATTTACTGAATGTTTGAAAAACATATTTTTATTAGAAACGCAACAGCATTGAACTGTGTCAGGCAGCCATCTTTTTGCTGGTACCTGGTATCAGATGATATATTCTGGTCTTTGATGGACAAAGTGGTTTAAAACTGGCCATTCAGGCAAAAACTTACTGGAGTGGGCTATTCAATAAAGGACTGTATTTGTTATTATGTTACACTACAATCCAAGTCCATTTCACACCAGATTTCCCTTTTAAATGACACCCAATCTATAACATAAAATCAGAACAGAAATAATTTACATATATCAGTCTTAAAGGCACAGTGACAAAACTGACACTTTTATTCCAACTACAACAATACAATTTTGAAACCTCACATTTTTTAAAAGAGGTTAAGAGAAAACTGGCTATCTATTGACAGGGCCATTTAAAGGCATTTAGGGGCCCCCACCACATACCACCCAAACACGCCCACAACCCCCAACTCCCTGCACCTCTATCTGGATCAAAAATATATTAACATTATAAAAAATAAACTTAGATAAAGTGAAAGCAATGGTATAAAACGCACTATAACCACCATCCTTACTGAAATGTTATATTGTTGTTTAATCAAGGTAGAGGCAAAATGTGCTCTGCCTCAAACAGAACGCGGCTACAAATATAACCATATAAATCTCAGTTCTGTTACATAAACTTAAGATGAGTAAAGGACATGTAAATATAATCAACTATCGTCAAATATTAAGGAGAGGTTTACCCATTCTAGTGTTTAAAACAGTGAACAGCTGGTGTGCATGGACACTGCTGAACATGTTCCAGTCTGGTTATATGCTACTGTTAGTAACTATAGAGGAAGGGGCCTCTTTAAGGGAAATGTTGATTACAGTGTTATATTTCCTGATTTGACCATCACAGAAATAAAACAACCTCTCACACAGTGTGTGGTTGATTTCAATTCATAACCAATGAATTGAAAGCCCCAGGCCAGCTCTGGATTGCCTATCCTGTTGTAACAGGCTAATCTAGTTAAATACAGCTCTGGAAAAAAAAAATTAAGAGACTACTTATGTTTCTGAATATTTTTTATTTTTATTTTGCTATCTATATACATATGTTTAAGTAAAATGATTGTTGTTTTATTCTATAAACTACAGCCAACATTTCTCCCAAATTCCAAATACAAATATTATCATTTAGAGCATTTATAATGCAAAGAAAACAAGCTCATATTGATAAAGTTTTAAGAGTTCAGAAATCAATATTTGGTGGAATAACCATGGTTTTTAATCATAGTTTTCAGGTATTTTGGCATGTTCTCCTCCACCAGTCTTACACACTGCTTTTGGATAACTTTATGCCACTCCTGGTGCAACAGTTCAAGCAGTTCAGCTTGGTTTGATGGCTTGTGATCATCAATCTTCCTTGTATTTATATTTCAGAGGTTTTCAATTTGGTAAAATCAAAGAAACTCATCGTTTTTAAGCGGTCTCTTATTTTTTCAGAGCTGTATACAAGAACTAGCAGGAGTTAACTAGATTAGATAAATATAACTGTTACAATAAAAGTAGGATATGGGCCCTTTAACCAGGACCCAGAAGGAGGGTTTCTCCTTTTAAGAACTGAAGAAAACTCAGGCCAGTCTAGACTGTGAGAGTCCAGCATTTTAACTGTTTATTAATCCCAGCTCGTTCCCCTCACTCACCTACAGTAAACTACACCCTGCTGACTGAAGACCATCACAGCCCCGCGAGGAGGTTCCTGAAGCGGCGCTGCTGCTCCTCAGACCCCGGACTGTCGGACTGTTTACATCAGGCGGCGCTCAGTTCCAGCGTCGCTGTGACTTCAGTACACACAGCTCCTCTGACCAGCCCCCGCCGCCCACTGCGCCATGTTCACTCACGTTTCGCCCCGCAGCCTCAGCCCCGCACAGCCTCAGTCCCGCACAGCCTCAGCCCCGCAGTCCGCTCTGACACGAAGCGACTCTCCTCCTAAAACACTCTCACACAGCGGCTCCTGTCAGGTGAATCAGCCCGAGGGCTTCACCAGCGCTGCACTGACTCCCTAACTCAGCTCCTAACAGTGACACGCGCGGGTTAAATACCGCTGTGACTCATAAACTCCTAACTCCAACTGTTGATTTTCACTGTTAACCGAGTTAAAAGGAAGGCTGTTTATCTCCAGCGTTACCCTGTCTTTACCCATATGTCACCAAAATAGGATTGCCCTAAGCTCTGAGAAACAGCGGCACCGCGTGGTGATCTGTAGCAACTGCAGAGACAGCCATGCTATGCTGCAACATAGTGGCTGTGTCCCAATATATGGAAAAAAAATATTCCCTAAGGCTACGTTCACATTACCTGGCTGAAGTGACTCATATCTATTTTTTTTTGCTCAATGTGGCTCAGATCAGATTTTGTCATAGCTGTGTAAACGTGCCAAATCAGATTTTTTCATCAGATTTAAGTCACTTGTGGGACATTCCAGGATTTTGGTACATTTCAGGGGTGGTCACTTCTGAAAATTTGATCTTCAATTTGATAATTTTTTAGTTATATATTTATTAAATACAGGTAATAGACTATCAAAAAGTTTGATTTGTCAAGCTCAGGTATCAAAGCAGTTTTTTTTATTAAATTATGCAATATATTGACAAACATATTTTGAAAAAAAAATGAAAATTGTTTCTCTGCCAGGTAAAATTCCTTATGGTAACAGGGTTGCGTGCATGTTGTAGGACACAATTTAATAGCATAAAAACTGTAACATGCAATACAATGTAGACCAAAGAAGTTGTTTAATAAGTAAAGGAGATGCATATCAACAATATACAAGAGGAAGTAATTTATTTAGAGATTATTTTAATTGTTAAATTAAAGTAGTGGGTCATTCAATGTGTGGGACAAGAGAAAACAGCCATTTTTTGAGGTGGTCCAAAGGTATTTGGTCTTTTGAATAAAGAATCTAAGAAGCTTATTTTTCCACCATATTTTACAGTTTGTCTTATAACAAGTACATTCTTCACAAAAAAATAGTCATGTACATATTTTGGATATGTACATTTGAAATTTAAGTGGTGGGACAGGAAATGTCCCTTTTGCTACATTTACATTACAAGCCACATGGCTCAAATCAGATTTTTTCATCAGATTGGGTTTTGCTATCTTGGCGGTTCACGTTAACAAATGTAAGTGACCTGTATTTGTGTGTAATGTGAGTGGATTTGTATTGGAAACGCACAGCCTTCTTCACCAACAACAAAAAACGGCATATTTGAGAGACGACTCGTAGCTTTATAAAGGTGAAATGGATGAGTTAGCAGCTCTTATGTGGAGCATCTTTTGCTCAAGTGAAGTGCAAACAGCTGGTCTGAAGTACATGCTCAGGTCGAGGAGGTGAAAAAAGCTTTTGCTGTTTTTGCAGCTTTAGCTGCACAGCTGCACCAAGAGATGTGTGGGTACGAGAGAGAAGCAAGTAGCGCATGCGTAAAAGCAAAAAGACGCACGAATTACGATTTGACTGTTCACATTCATGTCACATGTCCGTGGATCATGGATTAAGGACCACGCATTGAAGTGGTTTAGATCTGATTTAAAAAAAAAATGGATTTGGCATTTTTACACAGCCATGAAAAAATCAGATCTGAGCCACATTGAGCAAAAAAAGCAGATTCGAATCACTTCAACATGACAATGTTATAGTGGCAAGGTATTCTTTAATTAACTTTTTCATTTTTGATCATCATACATTTTATTATTATTTTTTTTAACTTTTTTAATAAAATCCATTTTTGTATCATTAACCCTCTAATGCACAACATGGGTCAAAAAAGACCTGATTTTATATGTAACTGTATGTATGGCTCAGTGTTTCTATGATGTGTGTTTGAAATATATGAATCGTTAATCATTTTCTATTCCAAACTGATTTACCCTTATTTACCCTGCTGTCCTCATTTAATTGGGCGGTTCACAAGAATTGACGTGTATGCTGTTCCACATTGTTGTCATATCAAGCAAAAGTAAGGCAAGCAGAAAGGAAAAAAGGTTTAATTCATCTCTGTGAGACTAAACAGTATCCTGAAGTGTACATTCATGTCTCCGTACTTTAACAGGCACTTCAATTTACACAGGGATTATTAATTAGCTGAATCTGAGAACAGATGTCAGATTAAGGAGAAATCCTGATTATACAGGCCAGGGGTCCTTTAGGATTAGAAACCTGTTTCTCAGTAACAAAAGCTTAAAGAATGGCCGTTTGTTCTTGGGAAGAAAGTTATTGACAAGTTACTTTGTAAGTACAAACTCACAGTTGAGTTTGAGAACAGATGACCTATTTAGATGTTGTGTACTTGCAATTTTATTATCTTAATAGGCTACAGAGTGATGCAGTGCCCTTGAGAAAGTAGACATTCTTATTTGTCTCAGTAACTGGATTAGAAGGGTGTAAAAAGGTCAACTTGTGGTAAATAACACAAAATTAAGAATCTGTTTCTTATTTGATTAATTGTTCAATGGTCTGCCATCAACAGAATTAAAATATTGATAATTATAGTATGTTGCCTGATTTAGTTTGAGAAGTAGTATTGAAGTTCAGTGAAATGTTAATGTATTCTGTTCCATTCGGTTAATAATTTTGGCTAGTATGGTATACATCTAAAAAAAGAGATTTTTAAGTCAGTGCTAAAGTTAATTTTAATTGTACATTTTAAAATTACTTCTTAGCAAAACGTGAAAAATGTGATTAATTTAGATTATTAATCACAGAACATGTAATTAATAAGATTTTTTTTTCATCCCTTGATAGAACTAGTAAAATGCAGATTTCAATACTTTCTTGAGTATTGGAGTAATGCAAAGTGGGCAGTGATTGATGACATCAGGCAAGAACATATAGATGCAAAACACACGTTCATGTTAAGTAAATTAAGCATATTAAGTATTTACCTTTAAATGTACATAAGTACCGAAAGTAAAAGTACCATGATTTATTTTGACTCTAATATTCTATTATCATTACTGTCACAAGACTTAATCAAATCATTCAAGGTGGAAAGACACTGTGTCACTATTGATCCACCAATTGTTTAATTCAATGTAATTAATTTGTCAGACCCTAATGTATGGTAAAATGATCATAACAACACAAAACACTGAAGGCAAACAATTCACATTAGGTTTCATTATGTAGCTATGAAATTACATTTTGCAAACAAGTCAAAAGTTAAAGATTATTTATAACTAAGGTAAACGTTTAAATTTAATAAATAAAAACTAATGACAAACATTTTAAGACTTTTTTAATGTTCTGTTAAAGGAAGAGTTTTCTCTTTTCAACAAGAGTCAGCAATGCTGGATTCCTGCACCCTTTGTTAATCTATAAATTCACTAAATAAAAATATAGTGGAAATGTTTTTATAAGTACAAATAAAAACAGTTTTTCCTGTCTTGGTTTGATACACAGTTATTGCCGAAAGAATAATCAGTCAATCATAATATGTGTACTTGAATAATGAGCATCTCACCAATAAGATGTGTAGTATACTATGTTGTTTGTGACACAGTACACAAGTGCCCCCCTTCCTGGAGGAGTGGGTCAACACAGTGTGGTGATATCTCTGCTCAAACACACCTGATTAAACTCAGCATTTCATTAGCAGGTTCAGTCAGGGTGTTTAAACAAGGATCTCACACTGAACTCCAGCCTTTGTGGAAAAGATTTAGACCCCACTGCTAATACCACTAACATCTGAATGACAGTGTGCTGATAACAGAACACTGCTACTAAGAAGATTTAAAAGGTGTATTTTTGTTAACTCTAGAGATTCTCCTCTTCTTTTCTTTTCTGTACCCCTTTGTCAATTTAAATAAAATCTAACCAATATATACAGCTCTGGGAAAAAATAAGCCACTTAAAAATGATGAGTTTCTTTGATTTTACCTAATTGAAAACCTCTGGAATATAATCAAGAGGAAGATTGATGATCACAAACCATCAAACCAAGCTGAACTGCTTGAATTTTAGCACCAGGAGAAGTTACACAAAAGCAGTGTGTAAGACTGGTGGAGGAGAACATTCCAAGATGCAAGAAAACTGTGATTAAAAACCAGGCTTATTCCACCAAATATTGATTTCTGAACTCTTAAAACTTTATGAATATGAACTTGTTTTCTTTGCATTATATGAGGTCTGAAAGCTCTGCATCATTTTTGTTATTTCAGCCATTTCTCATTTTCTGCAAATAAATGCTCTAAATGACAATAATTTTATTTGGAATTTGGGAGAAATGTTGTCTGTAGTTTATAGAATAAAACAACAACATTCATTTTACTTAAACATATACCTATAAATAGCAAAATCAGAGAAACTGGTTCAGAAGTGGTCTCTTAATTTTTTCTAGCGCTGTATATTCATTTAACCAGAAAAAAACATTAACCAGGCAGAGAGTCATGGATGTCTCAAAGCACAAGAGGGTATATTCATCTGTATCTGTACATATGAATATTGTAATAAATTAAATATATGTGTACATATGAATTTCCATTTAATGTATTTATTGTGCATACATTAAATAGATAATAATATAAGCTAAATAACAGTCAAACAAAAGGTGGGAAATATAAAAAAAAAAATAAAAAACAGAGGGAAGGCAGATCTAAGGCAAAAAAATATTACGGAGCAGCAACAAAGAAAGCAGAACAATAAACAAATAAAATATTTTTTTGCTTTGTTTGTGAAGATAAATAGAGATAAAATAGACAAAATGGATAGAGAAAGAGAGGAAATAACTGTGTCCTAATATATATGCCCAAATATATATGTGAGTAGGAACATTTGGGTAGAGGTGCTAGATGTATGGGATGGTTGCTATATGGTTGGTATAATGGTTGTGTTGGTGGTGTGTTGATCTGTTATTTATTTATTTTTTTAAAAGGAGTTGTATTCATGCATAAGTGCATGTCTGATAAATAATGGGTGAAATAAATGGCTTTGAAAGAAGAAATCACAATTCAAACAGTGTCAGATATTTCAATAGCTGATTGCTTTTTTGAGGTTAACCTCGAATTCTTTCTACCCAGCTAACCGAGCAGCTTAACCCATGACATTACATCTCAGAAATGTGCTTTGCTCCTTGGAGACAGAGTTTGAGCCATTAAGAGGGAGTTACAAAATGTAAAACTGCGGCTCTCCACACATTCTGTCTCCTGGCAGTGCGACGTATTTCAACATAAGCCTGCCATGCGTGCTTGACTCTCGTCTCCAGTTTGCGTCTGTGGTTTCTGGGTTATTGATGTTGGAGAGGTAAATTGTGGGCCGTTCCTGTGGAAGCCATGCATTTTGACACGACGAGAGGAGCTGTGGGCCTGTCAGACATCTCCCTCAACCTCTCTCTCGCCTCTCTCAGTCTGACTCTCTCTCTCTCTCTCTCTCTCTCACACTATGATGCTGAATTAGAGCCCAACCTGCAAAACAAATGAGCGCACCCAGAAACAAGAGCCTGTCATTTCACTGCCCACTGAAACCGCAAGAGCAGTCATCTCCAGACAAGGCCGGCTTGTTAAGAAACTGTTGTCCTTATTTTAAAATCAACATGCGTTTTCATGCTTTGGAAAGAAAATAATAATCAAATGGACTATGGTATATAATCATAATAATACGTTCCAGACCGAGAAACAGGCCTGCAGGAGGCCTTTGAAATAAACATATGGTTATAATTTTTTCTACTCTGTCTTGTTGGGATTTTTTTCTCCTTCTTCTTCTCCTTCTTCCACTTCTTCAACAATATCTGTGGGACTGTAAATTATGATCTGCAGCTCAACTTCACCAAGCAGTTATTAGGAAATTTTGCATTCTATATGAGCACATTCTCCCCAGGTAGTCTGGGCTCTGGAATGTGAAAGGAAATGAGTGGGAAGACGACCAAAAGTGTGTGTGTGCTTAAACTCAATTAAATCAGGATTCAGGGTTTCCAGAACAATACAATAGCAACCCTCGCACAACACTTAAACGCTTAAACAGCTATAGGAATACTCCAGTGTATTTCAATCACATCTACTCTAGCTAGCATCTGTAGCATATTGCTAACACACACTTAAAACATACAGTAGGCGTTATACAACAATAACAATTTAGTGTAATGAAGAGGAGGTAACAACAGTGCTCTCCCTATAATACTCCTGCTGTACTAACACTCCACACTACATCAAGTATGTCACTGCCCTATTAAAAACGAGTATCTCTAAAGCAGCAACTTCCCAGGATAGAGAAAAAAACCTTCTAAACTTTTAATGAAAGCCAATGTAAAAAGAGTTAGTTTTATGTCATTTTTAAGTATTTCTATTGGTCCATTCAAGAAATTTCGGTAGCGTGTAAGGGACAGTTTGTGTGTTAAACCTTTTCAGTAAACTAAAAATTGACAAAATGGAGATACTTGTTTTTCCTCACCCAGGACATTTAACTATTCAAAAGTTATTTTTTCTATATAAATTATTTTCAGCTCAGTTAACGTTAATTGATTCAATATTTAGTGTAATCAAAAATTAAATTTTTAAAGTTACCAATGTTTACTTACATAGTTCTTCATAATTTTGTCAATTAAATGACTTAATGCTTCACAATTTTGGAAAAAAACTGAAAAAAAATCTTAATTCAAGCAGTCTACTTTTATAATAGGGGCTCCAATTTGTAGCTCCAATTTAATGTTCTATATGTTCTGTACAGTGTGCAAATTATTATTTTACATCTACAAATTACAACAATATTACTAACACTACTACTACTACTACTACTACTACTACTACTAATAATAATAATAATAATAATAATAATTTTTACTAATGTCTCAATGTATTATTATTTACAACATTATTACGCATATAAATTAGTAATGTTTAACAATATCTTACTATTGTCAATTAATAATTAGTTGAGACATTACTTAACCATTTAACAGTGTCTATAACTTTTTTGTGACCCTTATGGTAAACTGTAACAACAACAATAATAATAATAATAATAATAATAATAATAATAATAATAGTAATAATAATAATAATAATAATAATAATAATAATAATAATAATAATAATAACTTTAGTTAAACAGCAAGAATCATCTTACAAAGCTGTATAAAAAATAATTAAAAATGAAAAAAAAAAAAACCCGGTAATATACAAAACATATCAGTCAAACCAGGGACAACCCAATTAATACAACAACAATAGGATAATACTTTTTTCAAATATATCTATTTTATTCTATTTTATTCTATTCTATCTAACTATATAAAAGAGATATTTAAAAGTATGGATAAAACATAAAATAAAAATGAAAGATAAATAATAAATGTACATTACGCTGCAAAAAATATTTCAGGCCCCAAAAAGATTTAAAATATTTATTTTTAAACTATGAAACTTGTCAGTTTGAGCTGAAGCCTGACAGAAATGTTAAGTGTTAAATGTAGGCTGGAGTTGAGGCTGTAGCTGTGTGTGTTCAGCAGCGGGCCAGCAGAGGTCAGTACAGCAGAGCGAGAGCAGCAATGACTCTCTGGGGCAGAATTTAAGGTCGTGTAGACGTTATTCATTTCATCAGTTAAGCTCGGATTTATGAAACACAAAATAGTCAGGAATATGGTTAAGAGCGCTCCATTGATTTTCATATGCTGTGACAGGCTCAGACTGGAACTCATTCTGTCCTCTTTTTTTCTGCTGGGTGAATATTTCTCTTTTCTGAGTGAGAGCGTGCCAAGTCCAGTGCGTCAAAAGAGCGGCGGCTGCATTTGAAGTTCGGCTAAAAATGAAGGAACCTGGACTAATGCACTCCAGGGCTGGATTCAACTCACACACATGGTTCTGAGCTGGTCCACATACACACACTCATACACACACGTACACACACATAAATAAGAGTTGGCCCATAGACCGTCGCTCCAACATAAACACTCTAAGCGGAGTGAGAAAGCGTGCTGGATCGCTGTCGTTGTTAATATGTATATTTCCTCTTTATATTTGCTTCTGTCAGAATCTTGTCCTAGCGTTCGCTCACGAACAGTTCTGCTGGCCCCTGGGAGCTGTAGCGTTGGGCGGCCGGTGCCAGGCTGGGAACGCAGTGCAAGTAAACAATGAGCTCATGCCTCCTCGGGGTGGCCATTCTGCTTGACTGCTCGAGTGCTCGACTGCTGGATGCGGCTGTACTGGAGCGTACTGGGCTCTGTTCTCGCTTCTCACTGTTCCGTCTACATCCAGATGCATCCATGCAGGTACGGTTGAGAGGAAAAGTACACAGAGAGAGATAAAGAAGTGAAGCGTGTGTCCTAGGCCTCCACGCCTCATCCCCGTACCTGCACACCAATGGAGGAATCAGTGTGTAAATCTGTGCATGATAAGAACCCTGTGTCAGTGAAGGAGGAACCTGGGCAAAGCAGATAAACACATCTACATGTAAGAGTACTGTAATCCAAAACTAAATAAATCAATAAATAAACATCCAGATCATGGTTCGACACAAAAAATGAACCAAAAACGCTCAATTATGAGCGGAGGTGTCAAGTAATAAAGTATAAATACTTTAACTTACCTTACTTAAGTAGCAATTTGGGTTATCTATACTTTACTTAAGTAATTATTTTTTTACTTCTGCTCTTCTTTTAAAAATAACCTCTTATTTAGCATTTTTTTCAGTCCAGTATTCTGTCAAGTTGCCCTACAATTCTAAACCTTTTCATATTTTTCATGTTTTCTATTATAATTTTATGAAGCCCCTAAGATGATATCATGTAACAAAAATAATAATGTGTGGCCACAACTTATTAAGGCTTAGTAATGAGATCTTAAGGCAAGGCATGGGAACGAGATCCTAATGGCTGGGAATAAGATACTTAAGGTATGTGTATACAATAATTAAGCTGTTGTCACTACTTATTAAGGTATGGGATCAAGATAATTAAGTCATTGCCAAAGAATATTTAAGCTTGCTTTTCTGTAAATTAATGCCTGTGAAGAAGACTGAATATTACACCAACGCTCCAATCCAAGGATAATCTTTATAATAAGTTTAATACGTTTTTTCTTCCATGCCTTAATTATCTCCTTCCCATGCCTTAATTTTTTTTTTTCACACCTTAATTATCTCGTTTGCACACATTAGTTTCCCAATTCCCACGCCTTAAAAAGTCATGGCCACGCGCTTTAGGATCTCAACAAAATATCCTACCTAACTACTGTTCCAGCAGCTTTTCCTATAAATACAAACTAAAGTAGCATGATTGGACAAAGAAGTACAACTTGACAGAACCCAGAAAATCTCTCCATCCAGATAGACTGAATTTGATTGTGGCTGAGAAGTATAAACTTAAACCATTTTAACACCCTATTGGTTTATACGTGATCCATCACACCTGCCCACGTCACGCCCCACACTCCAGCAAGGACAGACGTATGTAGGCTAGTATATGAAGATGCTCCCTGGCAGAGACTAAAGAAAACTCGAGCAAAATGTCCCACAATGTAGTGCACTATAGGTTCCTGTAGCTCTGCCTAAGCTTTTGTCCTTAATGCCCTTAATGCCCCTTACATTAATTTTATTTTATAATAAGTTGTTTTAAAATCAGTACTTAATACTTCAACTTCCACAGAAGTATATTTAAATGCTGGTATCTATACTTCTACCTGAGTAATGAATGTAAATACTTGTGATATATTTGGTTGCAAGACGTGTGAACATGTCTGTGGGGATTTGATTGCATTCAGTCACAAGAGCTTTACTGAAAAACTGCTCTCCATTAATGTTCACCTAATTCCAAAGGAATATGGATTCAGATCCATCCAAAGCCTGAGAGATTTACACCCCTTTAACAGCTCTTGGCATTGGATATTTTTACCATGGGCTCATGTGTGACTGCTGCAGAGTGGCCTAAGCTACATTTAATGCTTTTCAGTAGATTTAAACAAGCTGTGAATGCCTGTATCAGCAATAGGTGCGCCTTAAAAAAGGGAAATTCCAGGGATGCCAGTGATGGGACCAGGAGGGGTTAAACATGAGCCCCATCTGAGTTAAACACTTAACATGGGGCCTAGATGGAACTCACGTGAGATTAAGGTGGGCTGTGATGACAGGACCTATTTGGGAAGACATGTGGGAGCCCTCTCAGAGCCCATGTCCACCTGGAGCCCAACTAACCCACGGTCCATCCATGTGAGCCCCATGTGAGAATGTTGGCTGGGTCTATGCCTTTCATGTATTATATATATTATATTAATATATATATTATATTATATAAACCTTAGGAACCCTTTTATCCATTTGCAGTGTTATTTTTAGTATAATTCCTATCCACCATTGTGAACCATTCTGAACTGTTGAATTAGGCAAAACATATTATAAATTGATAGTATAGTACTAATATATAGAATATATAATAATGAATTAAGGTTACACTTACTGTATATATTTGGCTTTCTTTACTCTTTTTTACACAGCAACAAGAAGTGTTCTTTCAACTCACCTGAGTCAAGCACTAGTTGGGTGTTCACCCAGAACAGAGTGTCAGTCCATATCTGGGCATACAGACATACGATCATTCACAGGATGATCTCTATGTTTTTTTGGACTGTGGGGAAAAAAAAAAACATGTGCCCACACAGATAGGGACTCAAGACCTCAGTGTCAAAAAGCAAACATGCTAATCACCAAACTACAGTACAGGCCAAAAGTTTGGACACACCTTCTCCTTCTGCGTTTTCTTTATTTTCATGACTTTTTACTTACTATGTACTTAACAAAAAATGACCTGGCCTCCACAGTCACCGGACCTGAACCCAATCCAGATGCTTTGGGGTGAGCTGTACCGCAGAGTGAAGACAAAGTGGCCAAGAAGTGCTAAACACCTTCAAGACTGTTGGAAAACCATTTTAGGTGACCACCTCTTGAAGCTCTTGAGAGAATGATGCCAAGAGTATCATCAGAGCAAAGGGTGGCTATTTTGAAGAAACTATTATATATATATATATATATATACATTTGTTATTTTTGTTAAGTACATAACTCCCCATGTGTTCATTGATAGTTTTGATGCCTTCAGTGAGAATCTACAATGTAAATGTCATTAATATAACGAAAAGCCTGTACTGTACTGTACAATGCTAAATGCTACCCAATAGGTGTATTAATACATTTGGACATGTTGTGTATATTGTAAAGTATAAGTAAAACAATTACTACGCAAACATGCTCCATCAATATATAGTGCAATATCTACTATTTAGGTGCTAGATATGATGTTTATAACGATACCATAGAAGAACAACTTTTGTTTCCATAAAGAACTTTTAAAATAGTAAAACTGGTTTCTTCAGTGGCATTGTTTAAAGAATCGGTTTTAGTATCTTTTCTAACTTTATTTAGTAACTAATGTAACTAGCTATTAGCCAGCTACCAGCTATGCTTCAAAGACTTATCAACGAGAGCTTATTAGTGGTTTATGATGGTGTGCTCAGGGTAAAGAGCACATTAAAACCCATCGATTCTGGATCAGACCGCATTGGGAAAAATGCTGAGCTGCATTTGCATAGCTGTTCCTTCCTATTTATTAGCAGTTCCGGAGCAACCTTAGCTGAACGGCGACGGTCGCCACTCAGGACGGAGGAGAGCCAGTTGTGGTCTGTTTGCAGCTAGAATGGATCAAATCCCCTCCTGTTTGCTTGCCAGTGAGTTGAGGTTTTGCGTATATGCAGCGAGTCACACGTTTATTGGCTTGACTAATTGCATGATGGATGTTCAGCACTGCAATCAGTGTTGTGTCCACATTTAGCTTAAAGGGAAATGTGGCTTTTGTGTTATTATACCCCGGCCTGTCAGCTTTAATGATTATGCTGCTCCTAATCATAACTCTCTTGTGCTGAATGAGCTGCCCCCTTAAAACCAAAAAGAGGAAATTGAGAAAAAATGCAAATGAAAGAAAAAAGGATATTTGAACATCATGGCTGAACGATATAAATGTTTTAACCAGTCCCGTGTACGGCATGAGTAAAGTGTGTCCGCTTTTATTTCAGCCTCGTAAACAGCTAAATTGAAAATAAATTGAAGCCGTTCTGATGGTGTTTAAAGGCTGGACGGTCAGTCGCTACACGGTATATTCATTCGGCGGAGGAAATGGCCGTGCCTGAGTGTTGGGCAAGCTTGCGCGAATGAGGCTGAGCGTTTATGAAAGAATTCAGTCATATCTGCTGTGGTTTGGGCCCCGCTCATATTTTACGGGATTTTTAGGGCACAAATAATTGAAAGCGGCTGCCTGCACACTTTCTTTTTTCCAGAAACCCAAAGTTGTGAGCGTTAGAGACATTTCTCAGAGATCGGTGTTTGACCTTAGCTACCCTGACAACGGTGCTGTGAAAACGGCCTCACTAAAAGCAGGCTGTCCTCCACCGTTCCCATAATGCACTCAGAGCCAGGCCCGCTGAAGCCAGGTACCCTCGGAGGCCTGTAGTCCTGCGAGACCGGTGGGGCTCGTTAAGGCAGGGGGAGACATTTAGCATAGGTTGGGGAAATAAACCTGTATCAAAATGTAATGGGCCAGGTTGTAAAAGTATTAAATAGTACACGATTTAGCCAGGGGGTACCTTGGCCGACCTTGCAACGAGTGCGTGCGGCCACGCGCTGTTAACTGTTTCAATGAGGAGTCAGGGTGGCGGTAATCACAACCGGGTGGGTTTCATAGTCCTCACTGTAACGCCATGCCACATGTAGCCCACACTTTCTCCCTGACCCCGCTCCACTATTACACGAAGCGTCTGCGCATGAAGTCATGCAGCAGAGCAGGAGTGATACGTCTCATAAGGGTGGCCCTCTGAGTGTTACTGTGTCAAGTCTATGATAAACACGATGAGGTATTGCATACGCAATCTGGCGCAGGCCTATTTTTAGGTGGAACTGGACCTGACTCAAGAATTTCCCTATTCTTCTGAACATGACTCCCCCAGGGCCCCCTGCTGAGAGCCGTGATGGCTATCTGTACATCCTAATGCTGTGTGGATGTGTGGACAGGATAACTGATAACTCGCCTCTGTCACTAATCACATCACTAATCTCACAATATTTGCTGAAGATACAGTACCAGACAAAAGTTTGAACACACCACTTCTCAATTAATGCTTTTTCTATTTGCATCATTTACTACATTGTAGATTAATACTGAAGACATCGAAACTATGAAGAAATGCAGATGCAATAATGAAGAAAAAACAAACTACGTTTTATTCTTTAGATTTTCAAAGTAGCACCTTTTGCTTTGATGCCAACTTTACTCACTCTTGGCATTATTATCTCAGTTGGCTTCATGAGGTAGAACCTGGAATGGTTCTCCAACTGTCTTAAAGGAGTTCTAGATGTGCTCAGCTCTTGTTTTATCTTATTTTCCTTCACTCTGCACTCCAACTTGTCCCAAACCACCTTTTTATGTCAGGTGTTTGTGAGGGTCAAACACTTTTTGGTCTACTTTTGTCTGCTAGGAACTACAAAAGTGTTCCTTTTTTAATTTTTAGGCTTTTAATATTAATCTACAGTGTGGTAAATAATACAAGTACAGAACAAATATTAATGAGAATGTGTGTCCAAATATTTGCATGGTACGATTGATAAAATTGGTTGCAAAATATTATTTATAACATTTTGCTCTTACTTATCATGTAGTTGGTCAGCTAAGGTTAGTGTCCAGTGTTTGCTTTTTCAGTTTTTCCTTAATGAAACAAAGTAGATAACTGGTAAAGACCCTTATCCTCCATCCAACCCAACACCAAGAGGGTGAATAATGCTTCATCAGGGAAACCACCTCAACTTAATCCCATTACCAACAAACACATATAAGACACACACACACACACAGTACTTAATAACCCTAAAGAAAGAATTATGGTGACTACAAAGCATTATGAGATTGAAACAGAATCAAGAGGCGGAGCCTCTTAGACAGTTTACACTGTAATTTTAACACTGTGGATTTTACTGTGCACACTTTCTTCAAACTGCAAACTTCAATTATTGCATATATGGGGCCAAATTAGGGGCTGTGACAACAATGTATGCATATGACTAGCAACAATGTTATTGACACAACCCTGAAATCTCAAATCTGTTTGACATTCAAGCAAAAAATCTGATTTAATTCACTTCAGAATGCCAATGTGAACAGAGCTTTAAAAAGATTCCACACTCAGGATAACCCTGAGGACAACAATTAGCTCGGAACTCCGAGGTCACTCTCACTGACTACTCTGCATGCTCGTTTATGAGCACTTAAACTCACACCAGTCAGTGTGTGAGTGAGTGACCTCATCTCCTAAACGTTCTGTCTTCTGGTTGCAGCCTTAGCATGCTCTGATCGGCCAGGCCAGCCAAGCCAGGACGTCCTGGAACACTCCCGCTTCTCACACTCGTAAAGATTATGTTTACCAAAACACTCCACTTAGGCAAGTTTACAGTTCATTAATTATAAGCACACAGAGGCCAACCACATCAGTATTCCCATACTAAGCACATGTGTATAAATAGGGAAGGAGAAAATAAATACACTTATAAATGCGTTCCAAGTGTAGCGGGGTCACGCTGCACAGCCCTGCCAGTGTTTTGTGTGCAGTGGTTGGATTCAAAGCGCAGGAAAGGTTGCATTTGAAGATTTACAGCTGTGCCCGTGTCTAGTCCCACCCATCCAGTTGGTAGAATGGATAAATACATGCTGCTTTTATGATTGAAAATTTTCAGAAAATAAAAACTCTAAGGGCGTTTTCACATTAAGAGCATTTTTTCCCTAGAAGTCTGCATGCTTACTCTGTGAGTTTGGTATGTTTGGTCAAGTGTGAAAGCTGTTTTCAAGCTGGTTTTTGTGAAGTCCAGAGCAATGATCTCTGGTCCCTCTAAAATCGATGGTTTGGGGGTCACTTCAAGCTGACTATGGTGTGATCCACTCCAGGTGTGGAAGCTATCTGCTCCAGCTGCTGCGTGTGGGGTTGCATGATTGGTTCATTATGTAACAGGAACAGCAATGTCCAGTGAATTGAATTCAATGTATTTTTTCACTTTAATGCTGAGAATACATTGTTGGAGTGGTTATAATGATGTTCAACAGATCCACAGTCTTAGAAAATGCATCCTGAAGGATACACAGTCGAATATATTCTATAGTCTATATTTTTTGTTTCTGAATCAATTCCTTCATCCAGTGTGCAGGCCTAAATCCACCTCTACTACAAGATTCTTGATCTGGCTGCAATTAATGCTTAAATCTTGGTCAATGAATTCAGCACTAAGAATAACTCAAAATAATTAATTATAAAACAAACCTCATGAGTATAACAGACTCATAACTGGCATTTAAGGAAAGCTGCAAAGAAGCAGTTTCAAGTTAAAAGCCACAAAAAGCAACAAAAAACCCTCAAGATATTACTGATAAATATCAAAGTGGAGGATGTTCTTGTGTGTGAAAACAAATAACCATTAAGGAGCCCCTCCCCCAAAAGAGCCCAGAATCAGAATGGATGTGCATGGTTTATTCAGGACAAGTGTCTCTTTCTTCTCCTGTTCTGTTTCTTTCCTGTCTGTCTCTGTGTTTTTCCTGCCCTTCTGTTTCTTTTTTAACCTTTCCCCTGCACGTGCCCTGTGTGTTCCTCCCGTATCTCCACCCCTGGCTTCAGTGTGCTCACCTGTGTTCATCTGTAGCTCCACCCACTCGTTACCCACTCCCAGGTGTTTCCTGTTTTCTGCCATCTTTCCTGTGTGTATATATGTAGGTTCTGTGTTTCTTAGTTTTTTTCAGTCTCTATGATCTCAGTGACTCCTTCTTTCTTTAGTTTATTGTTTGTTTGTTTTGTTTTCTTGTGTTTTCCTCTAATAAATACTTACAATTGCGTCTTCCTCCGCTTCTGCATCACTCCATACATGACCCAAATACTTACTACTCCTGTGCTTAAAAATGAGAAAAGCTATTAACCAGAATATGCTTGCTATTTCTCCCACAATTTCCACACTGTGCAAAGGAATTCCGAGAAGTTTTTATTTGAAATCTCTCATTTCCCTCCTTAATTCTCCTCACAAGAATGTCAAAGCGTCACAGGTGGTGCAGGCTTTGCATAAATCACCTGTCATATTCCATATTTATCATCAGAGTAAAATGTGAGTTATTTCTTAGCTGTGAGCGCCGCCTCGCTTCGGATATACATTCCTCAGACATTGCGTATCCCCGACTTACAGGCCATTACTTTTTAACATGCTTTATTATTGTACAAGCTCAGCCGCTGATTTAAAGCACCCTCATTTTAAAGCTACGTTTGTGCTCCCCTACGTGAGATTAGTTTCCTTATGTTCTTTATCTTTTATAGGGTAATTTAGGCAAAGAGCATTGCCCTGCAGTGTCTTAAACTTAGCCTCTTACCTGGAATTAAAAGTAATAAAATTCTGCTGGCTGCAAAAACGAAAGAGGCATTTGGATCTGCAGCAAGCCTCACAGTTGAAGGAGCGCATGTAAACACACCTCAGGCCTGGTGTTCTGTCCATTTCTGCTACCTTTTTAAATTGCCCTACCATAGTGTAGGTTTATAGGTACAGCTGCTGAAATAAAACTGTAGGTAGGATGTTTTGATTGGCTGAGGGCACCAAATTACAAAATGCTCCCAGCAGGAGTACATTCATCTTAACAAAAACAAAAAAAACAACATAGTTGCACCCAGAAGGGAGTGTTGGACTGCAGTGCAATTTATGCAGCATGTTGCATTACAAATGTATTACACAATACGTCTGTATGTTAATACGCTGAGGCTCAGTAAATATCTATTCTATATATAATAAAGATTCTATTAGTAGAGCCTGAATCACTGTGAAAGGAAGTCCTTGTTTTAGTAAATCATTGTTTTAGTCTATTTTTATTTGCTATGTACACTTTAGTTAGCTGTTAGCTGAGTCTGTATAATATAAAAGAGCAGAGTTAGCATAAAACATACATAAACCATTGTGAAAACACAGTCATTATACTACACAAGCATACACAAGTGGAGGGGAGAGCTTGATTGGTAGGACAAATTGTTAGACCACCTGGCTACAGCCAGTGTGTTTATCATATCTGCTTTTCCTGCTTTTTCCAGACAACACAGATTGTCGTCTCCTAGACGCTCTCAGCTCTGCTGACTCTGCACGCAGTGGTTGACTGGAGCTTCCAGATAAAGCTAAAAAAAGGCATTTGCATTGAAATGATCACAAACAATAGGCCTCTGGCATCAAATGTTCTTAGGAAAAAAATTCTTCTTAAAATCCACTTATGCGATTTTGTAGTTGGTACAAAATAGAACCTTCAAAAAGAACTGCAAATGTCAAAGAAATGCCTTTAAACATTTGTTCTAGTTAATATTAGTAAATTGTTTAACTTTAAGATGAAGTTTGCTTGTTCTGCTTTTAAATATGTGATGTTTGATCTATGTACTGTATGTACACGGGATCTCTTGGATGTAAGGTGACCTTGAGTGTCTTGAAAGGCGTCAACAAATAAAATGTATTATTATTATAATGGAGGGGGGTGCTGGAAGGGGTGAAAAGTACATTGAAAGGAGAAAAATGAGATGAAAATGGGCTTCTTTTCATTGAAACATATGGAAATAGGTGGATGCTAAACATTACACTTCAACCAATCAGTAGAGGCGCTAGACCTGTGATAGTTTCACAGTTTCCCTTCGTTCCTTGTTGGTATCCTACCTTGTTCGTACATGTGTAGTATTAAACTAAGCCAGTTTCTGACCCCAGGATCATTGTTCACTGGATATTTTTGGCTGGGGACCTAATCTCAGTCCAGCTGTGGCATTCAGGTGTAGAAAAAAAATATACGGTGCCTTATACCCTCACTCTGGTGTTGCGAATGGTCTGCCACTCAAATAATATCTGTAGAGCAGTGTTCCTGTGGTGAGTTCCTGCCGATGATGGACAGAGTGGAGGGCTGAGAAACTGTTCAAGTCCAAAACAGTGGGATACAGTACATCTACACTGACATGCCACATCAACCAATCACTCACTCTGTTTGGGTAGAGTTAATTAGCTAACATTTCATACTACATTTCACAAAAAGTACAACTTTCCTATTGGCTCCTGATATCAGGGGTTTGCATAATGGGAGTATCCCCCAACTCTCACTCACCATCAGTGTGTAGTCTTTCCCACCATCCCTACCTTTCTTTGGGTGCCTGGTTCTGTTTTAGAAGATGGTTTACTGCCTGGATACAGTGTTGTAGGCCATAAGAACAAGCTGTAATTTCTTTGCTGTAAAGTTTGACTTCACGCTGATTCAGAACTAGGTTGTTTAAGAGGAAAGCAGGTCAATTTTATATTGTATTAAGATACAAAACACAAGGTAACAGTCCTTGATTACACAGATGTTAGTCATTTTGAGTAGCTAATAAAACTAAAATGTAGACTAATTTCATATTTCATATCTCTGCCTTCCTCCGAGTTACTGACTGCCCACTGTTTGACCTGATATTGATGGATGTTGGACCCTCAGGCCCTCCTGTCCCCTGTCCGGCCAGACTGATGGAAGTTTCTGGAGGTCTGGACGTTCCCCATCACCCATCACAGATCAGCTGCCCATCATCCAGTTTCTGCAACATGCCTCAGACTAGCTGCTCACTCTCCACTACCGATTACATCCAAATTTAAAGGAACTGTAACTGCCTGGAAAAAATTAAGAGACCACTTCTGTTTCTGAATCAGTTTCTCTGATTTTGCTATTTATAGATGTATGTTTGAGTAAAATGAACATTGTGGTTTTATTCTATGAACTACAGACAACATTTCTCCCAAATTCCAAATAAAATATTGTCATTTAGAGCATTTATTTGCAGAAAATGAGAAATGGCTGAAATAACAAAACAAAAAAAACATACAGAGCTTTCAGACCTCAAATAATGCAAAAAAAAAAAAAAACAAAGTTGAAATTCATGAAGTTATAAGAGTTCAGAAATCATTATTTGGTTGAATAACCCTGGTTTTTAATCACAGGTTTCATGCATGTTGGCATGTTCTTCTCCACCAGTCTTACACATTGCTTTTAGGTAAATTTATGCCACTCCTGGTGCAAAAAAATCAGACAGTTCAACTTGTCTTTTAAAGAAACTCTCTTATTTTTTCCAGAGCTGTACAAATAAATTTGATTTGATTTAATTTAATTTAAGAACCACAAGATAACTTCTCGTATTTTTCAAGACTCCCATTACTTTTGGCAGTGTATGTGGTGAATGTTTCTGATGTAATGGTTTAGTATCCTGTGTGAAAGTGCAGGTGAAATGTCATCAGCATCATCATCTCCACCTCCAGAGCTTCAGTGCACCATCCTCCTCCTGCTCTCTCTGTCAGCACGGCCCAGTTCCCCCTGGCTGAACTCCACGAAGAGATCCTTCTACAGGATAACACACTCTCTCTCTCTCTCTGTTGTGGTCACATGGCCTGCGCTGATAGACCCCCGCTCTTTGAAAGACCCGCATCTTTCCACGACACCTCCGACAAAAAGTTCTTTCCTCCGCTAGCGATTGTTGCTAAGTAGCAGGCAGAGTAAACATCCTCGCTGGCGTTTGTGGGCAGAGCAGCTGAGAGCAGTGTGTGCGGTGCAGATGAGGGAGATTTTCCCACAGTGAGTAAGACAGTGTAGATAAGAGTGGGGAGAGCCCTCTGCCCACTGATAAGAGGACCAGTGCTGTGTTTGCTGCTGTTGCCATGTTGCTCCTGGCCTCTTTGATGCACTCGCTATGCTGATTTATGTTCCCCGCTCTGAAGTCATTCATCTACTGTCACCCAGTTTACCTCTGTTTACCACGTTGCTACTGCCGCTGTTGTTTCTGCTGTTGTTGTTTTCTTGCATTTTACAAGCTGCGAGATGTGAATGAATAAATGCTTTAAAGATGCTGGAAGATTAAGACTGCAGGCATTTTAGAAGCACAATATGAAGGCGTGAGTAAGACAGTGGGCCTTAAAGGTCTCATTTCATCGTTTTTTTTATTCATTCATTCGCTTTAAAATGTCTAGTTGTGGTCTTAAATATGAATGAATGCCATGCGAGCTGCTTTTTGTAAAAAAATTAAAATAAATAAAAGTGTTCCGGTGATCCGGTATAACGTGTTTAGTCCCATGGAGGAGTTGGGGAGACACATTAGGATTTTGGCTCTTGCTTATGAATATTCATACATGCAAACATAGCGCCAGCACCGCGACACCAGGAAAATGGACAACAGTTTAAAATAAAGACATTTTTACACTAATAACAGTCTTTGCAATGTCATACTTTACAACATGTGCAATGTCCTGCTAATTGCAGTTCAGACACTGTCCTAGTTTTAGAGTCTCTGTAAAAACGTGAAATCCACTGGAGATCCTATGTAAACCCTTGTAAACACGCAGAGGTAAGTAGTCCAGATCCAGAAAGTAAAAATCTGGATTCTTACTTCTAAGTAGTGTAAACAGAACTGTTCTAAACATACACCTTTCTATCTCAATTGTACTTCGCTGGTGGTGTTCCACAGACAAATTCTTAACATTTGTTCTTTAGCTCTGAATTACTGGGCAAATAACACAGGAACGAACTGCCATGCTGTTGCTGTTCCTAGCAAAGTTAGCTCCTAACAGACGAGACGTGCCTGGCTGCCTGGCTTCAGCGCTGTCTGTGGGCAGTCACATGCCAAGGTGGGAGAAGGTATAAATACTAAATCATGGGTTGACTTAGACACAGTGCTTTTTTCTGATCTATTTTTATTTATTTGTTTTTTTTACTAGCTACTGCAGACAATGGAGGTGTCACATATTAGCCTGTGTCTGTCCTGTGTTTTTCCCTCTTTTGGTTTTCTGTGCTCCTGCCCTGTTTTCCTGTCTTGTGTTTCCAGCCATGTGCTTTTTTGAGCACATGGCATTGTTTTGTTATTGTTCTGTCTCCGCCCTAGCCCCGCCCTAGCCCTGCCCAAGCCATTAGTGTTGTCACCTTGTGTCTCATTTGTAACTCCGCCCCCTCATTACTTCCACAGGTGTCCCTAGTGTGTGCCTGTGTATAAATACCTCATGTGATCCATTGTTCTCTGTCGTGCTTTTTGTTTGACCTTGTCCCGTGTGTTTGTTATTTTGGTCTACAGTTCTGGTTTGTTATCTTTATAGTGTTTTGTTCCTTGCTTCTCAAGACCTAGTTTATCTTTTGTTTTATAGTCTTTAAGTGTTTACTTTAAGTGTTTTCTTTGTCTCAGTTTTTGGTTTGCTTTTTTGTTATGTCTAAAAATAAATATGACTTGCATTTGCATCCGGCCTCCTCCTCCATGTTACAGGAGGTTGAGAAAGGTTTCATTTGCAGCATCCATATACAACTCAGGGATACCTATTGTACTTCACAAAGCAAAAAGACACCTTTAAGTCTTTTTCAGATAGTATTAGTTTTACATGGGGAGGTGGTTTACAACCTCAATAATTTTAGTCCCATATGAATGTGCCACGTCAGTCAGTTTTCCTAGATTGAGAGCAAAGTATATTAATCCAATCGAAACGTGTGTAAATATTCTGTCTAATCCTGTGAAAAATAAGTTTTTTGCAGCTTTTCTTAAAGGTTTAAAAAATATTTTCTGTAGAAATTCATAACATGATCAGGATGTATTATCAAATATTAAGGAAACATGTTGAGAAACACAGCAGAGCTTCAGCCAGTATTTTCTTATTTTAACTGTGCAGAATGTCACAGAAATCTGTGTAGGTTTAAGCATCTGAATCTGCCCACCACCATTTCCCCAGTCCCAATTTCACACTCAGCATTGCCAGGTGTAGACAACAGCACACAAACAGTGTGGTGCAATCATAGAAAAAATGTGTGAGCTGGCGATTGTCTAGCTGAACAGGTAATCACTAATTTTCAGTAAGGTTGCTAACCATGGCGCTGAACTGCTCTCTAATGGATGTATTAGATAACATCCATGCCAGCATAAAGAATGCATGTGGGCAGTAATGATTACCATATTCAAAACAGGGGTATTGATTTTTATTTTGAGAAGTGAGTAAAGCCATTAGGAATTAAAGTAAGCTGATAAACTCACATTGTATTTAGTAGTGGAGATTAAAAAGATCTTCAAATATTGCTTTAAAAATGTCAGTAAAACCATGCACTACCGTTCACCTTACCCCAGATTGACAGCATTATGTACAATAGAGATTGTCTCAACTAAAACTGGGGCTAAATAAAAATTAGTAAAACTCCACCCAAAAAGCAAAAGTATGAATATTTCTCAAAATCTAGACAAATGTCTAAACTTTAAGTTTGTAAATCTGTGTGACTGTGTGTAATGGGAGACTGACGGCACCAGCTGCTTCGTAAAATAAGGGCTGTACTTTCCTCAGTGCATGATTTCCAGCGTGAGCTTCTGATCATCAGCATGTTGTGCAGACATACATGAAGGTTCATTTTTCTTCCAAATGAATTGGTCATCAGTTTGGTCTGACTCCTTATCAGTCTGAACTTTCCCATCAGTCTGTTCAAGAAAAGCACAACTCCTTCTCTCCCTCATGTTAGATATTTTCCAGACAGCCTCGCTGCGCTCACTGCTAAAACCTCGGCTCCACCCTCGCGTTCAGACCTGCCAGCTGCAATCTTCTAGGATCAGGTAATTCACCACGGTTTACACCCAGTGCTAATAAAAAGAGAATACAGCAGTAAAGCCAAAACCCTGAAGGAACTTCGCTATTTCTCCTGTCATGCGGTTTTGCGGTTTGCAGACAACGTCTCTTCAGTGTTTATATTATAGATATTACCCAGTCTTAAAGACTTCAACCTTCTGCAGTCAAAACTAACAAAACAGTGAATAGGTCTTGTAGGTCCAGAGATTTTAACATGGATTTCAAAAAGAATAATTGCTCTAAAACCAATGTAAAAAAAAAAAAAAAAAACATAGCTGCATTGCATTACATTTATTGCAGGAGCAATAAATGTTAAAAAATGTAGACTGGTATGAGCACTGTTTATTGACTTATATAAACAGATGTAGTCTGTAACAGATGTGTAATGCATGTGTAACGTGAAACATGCTAGATGTCTCGGCATGGAATTGTAGAGGTTCTTAATGGTGTCTTCCAATATTCTACCCCATGCAGCTTATAGTATACTTCTGCACATTTTCATATTGGACCACTAGTTGCCACTGTTTGACTTGACATGCCAATATTCATGGGATAACAACATACAAATTGATCATGAAGTGTTAGCTCAGGACTGCTCAGAAATACTCACACCTGTATAAGTTGTCAGGTGTTATCTTGTCATGAGTGAGCAGAACACTGGCCAATGAAACATTTAAATTACTGATTTTTTTTAAATAAGTTTAAGTAAGGCCTGACAAGTAGTAGGTGCCAGACGAATGGGACATTACATTTCCAAAGTTGTGTGGATATTTAACATTCCTCAATCCACATTGTCACATGTGTACGAGGAACACATAATTATAGAAGGCATTACCACCCACCTTGGACTGTGCAGTGACAGGCAGTGGTCTGGCTAGAATAGTCATACAGTGAACAAAGATTAATTAGCAACTATGGCAGAAATATCATATTCAGTGCCTATTTTACAGGCAGGGAGGGTTATTTCAAGGGAAACAATACTATTTCCATGTTCCATGACATGTACTGTAGTATGTTATTGTATGTGTGTGTAGAAAAATTGTGAAAAATTGTGTTTTAAATGATATAGATTGCTGTTGGAACTTATTTGCCTATTGTATAACTTAAACCCCTTAACAGGCCTTGGCCCATATGTGGGCCATAAGTGTAGATTATATAAATCCCCTTTTCTCTGCAGTAAAATAACTTATTTACATTCTATAAATTTGAGGGCTTTGAAATCTCCTACAGGACACTTGGAGAAGCTGCCTGTTTTCTCTCTGCTCCACTTTATAAATCCAGATCAGTAACAGGAATCAACCCAAATGTTAAAAAACAGACATAAAATCTAGACAAACGAGGACATGAACGGAAACTGGAAAATACTGATTTTAAAATGTTTAAAGGTGTAGATTTACTTACATTTTTCTATATTTTCTATTACAATTACACTTAGAATTTGTGGTAATGATTATTATCAAACATGAAACCTTTTTATAGCATAGAAATCCTCAAGATTTGGATAACATAGTGTAATATCAGACAGAATATGACAGACACAAATGCTGGCCTGAAAGGCTTAAATTAATGCCATTGTAGTTTTATCACGTTCGTTTATTAAAATAATTATAATCAAATATTGGTTTATCCTCTAAGGGGAGGTGCAGTCCAATCCAGCACAGCAGATAAAGACCTCTAGTGTCTATAAATATCCATACAAAAAAAAGATACTGGGAGCCTGTACCAGGCCAGAATTATAATTTCATCAAAAGGGCTTTGTCTGTCATGTTTTCAGCACAGTAAATTGAAACTGGGAGGGGTGCTATAATATATTTCACTCTGTTTGCAAATATTATGACAAGAAAGCATTTTTTTCACCTTTTCAAGTTGAGAATGTATTAAATATTCCTCCTGCGTAAAGATAAGCCGTTTGTTTAAGCTGCATATTTGATAACATGCCAGAAAGTTTCTTACTGCAATTCTTTCGCTCGTCCCCAAAAAAGTACCGCAATTATTTTTCTCCCTCTGGAATCTTAGTCGTTAATCAATCCTGGCCCACAGCAGCCGTCTCTGAGAAAGCCACCGCAAAGAAAGGAGGCTGCGATGTTTCAAGTCTTCCAAACTTCTGAAATATTTAATGGTCAGTCTGGAAAAAAGGGCTAAAGGTTTCAGTGGCCTGAATTCCTCGCAATCTTTCACAGTGACTGTAGGGATGGAAATAAAGCAATTAAGAGCTGAGGTTTGACAGCTGCATTGTTCGGTAATTGTTCGTTATGACAAATGATGCTTATTAGTAATAAGGAAACCGCACTTATTGTGAAAGCATCTACTGCCTCTCGGGTTCTGATTGCATCTCAAGTTTAAGTAAACCCAGATATTATCGTCAATTAATCTGACACTTGTGACAACATATAAAAATAACAAAAAAAAAAAAAAAAGAATTTCACCAAGAAACGTTATTTATGAATATTTACTCCAGCCGTGCTCTGACAAGAATTCCTGATGAGCGTGTTGAACATGATTCATTCCGATTGATTTATAATGTAAATGTGGCAGGTAATAACATGAGCTGTAAATCAAGTGCACATTTTATATGGGGAGTGCCAGAATTACGTGCAACCAAAACAGCTTTGTCAACTTGAGCTTCTCAATAAACCAGGGCTTCATTCCAGCCTGGTGAGAGAGATTGATGACTGCGCTGGAGATGGGATGGGGGAGTGCGGCAGGCTTTTGGAATACTCCAGATTACTGGGCTGCTGGGAAGGGCCTGAGGAAACACATTGTGCACCGAGCGCCAGACTCCATGGCCTGTAAAACTGCTGACCTGGTCAACTTTTTCCAGGCCAGGGTGGGTAAGGAGTGGCAGCGGGGGCTGGAAGAGGTGACATCCTGGCCCCAGTTTGTCCCTTTCTCCTTTCTGCAGCTCAGTGCATGCAGGCCCAGCCTCTGTTTCCATAGTTCTTTTATCTCCTGTCCACTTCTCTCCATTGTAGTTTGAGGGAAGCAGTTTGGGTAATCTCAGACAGAGCTCACAACTGCCCTAAAAAAACACAAGAGCATGATAGATAACGAGCATCTGGACATGGCATGGAGTTTAAAGGTCATTAAACTGAGAACCCTAAAATTGACACAGAAGCGAAGCATATAATATCATTTTATTTGTAATAGATTATAGATTTATAATAGAGTTTACTGTATAAGTGCCTTTGAGGCAACTCAAGAACAAAATTCATAGAAGAACATAAGACATAATCAAAGAAAGGTACACAAACAAACCTAACACAACCTAAGACAATATTAAAATAGGAAACAAAACACAGGGTAAAAAGGACATTAATGATTATGTTTGTCCTTGATTTTACCAAAGACTACACCAAGACTGGTGGAGGAGAGCATGCCAAGATGCATGACGACTGTGATTACAAACCAGGGTTATTCCACCAAATATTGATTTATAAACTCTTAAAACTTTATGAATATTAACTTGTTTTCTTTGCATTATTTGAGTTCTGAAAGCTCTGCATCTTTTTGTTTTTTTCAGGCATTTATCATTTTCTTCAAATAGATGCTCTAAATGACAATATTTTTATTAGGAATTTGGGAGAAATGTTGTCCGTAGTTTATAGAATTAAACAACAATGTTCATTTAACTCAAACATAAACCTATAAATAGCAAAATCAGAGGAACTGATTGAGAAACTGAAGCGATCTCTTCATTTTTTCCAGAGCTGTATGTGATTAAGCAAGTCCCATTACTGTATTAGTATACGTTAGTCTTTAAGTCTTTAAATCTGGGCCTGTGGCTGACCAGACATTAAAACAGGATCCTCAGGGGTCCTCATCATCATCATCTTTACCACAAGGGGGCAGTATAACCAACTGTGACATGATACATGAATCTAGCATAACAACTGGATCTCATCAGTGCTTCATTATCCAGGTTACATCCGAGGTTACTCACCTCAGTAATCAATGCTACAACACATCCCATCCTTGCTGCATAATGCTCTGTCAGATTACTGAATATAGTGCTAGAGCCTTTGTTTTACATTTTAAAGTGCTGAGCTCTCTGAACTGTGCTACAGACGTTTCATAAACACGCTCACATATGGATCCCCTCACGATCTCATGGTCGCAGTCGAAGAAACAAACACAGCAAACCCTTGTCTCCTGCCCCGCAGCCCAGTCGGGGGGCTTGCGCTCATGGTTTTGGGTTGGTCCCAAATCTCGGTTAGCACAGGGTCATGCAATCTAGCGCTTCACTGAGGAAGAGAACTCCGAAGGTTTACATAAAGCCTGATCCCAGGGCTTCGCCTTGTTTAGCTCCCCGCTCACAGATGTGCTCCTGCTTATCATCTCGATCTTCCCTCGACTCCATCCACCCTACATTAGTCTACCTCAAAGAAACACAGCGAGGGAATTTAGGAAAGTGACACGGTTTATATTGGACCGGCCTTCTGAAACGAGAGAAGCTGGACGTGACTGGGGGCAGATCGCTCGCGGCCAGGAGATTGCACACGAAGACAAATAAACACTGTTTACAAAACAGCGTTTTGATCCAAAGATATTCGGCCGATCCAAAAATGACAAAATCATGTCAGCTACTCTTTAAGTGAATTTATAGCGATGGCTTGCATTGCGAGTCATGCTGTATCATTATGTGGTTAGCGGTTAGGTTTATGCCCTCCAGGCAGCTGCGCCAGCCCCATTCTGTTTAAACAAAGCCTGATTTTCTCAGACGCTGCAGCCCTCGACCTGCCCGTTCACGCAGGCCGGCGCTACCAGAGGCCGCCGTCCAGGGAAGTTTAAACTGTTTAAACAGCGCTATTGTGTCTCGATGAGAGGCTGAGGCGCGAGCCAACACTTCTCCGTGTCCATTCATCTTCAACATGACCAGCGCAGGCCCTCATGATTATGGTCACAAGTTGAAGAATTCTTTCTGTTTTCTAAATCTGCTCTTTTTCCTTACTGGGCCTAGCTTTGTTACAGCCAATTTACTTTTTTCATTATTATTTTCCAATTTATGCTCGAGTTTCCCTTCATCGCAGACTAACAAATTTCTCATTTCCTACATTGTTGTTAGACAGTTTTTCCTTAAATTCTTGACTGACATTTGTGTGGGATTATGCGCCAGAAACAGTCGTAATTTAGTCATTTGTATTTGGCCATTTGCCAACTTATCTTTGTCTTTGGACAGGCTGTTACTTATATAATTTTGCCAGTTACCCCAACCACCCTTAAGGACTCCCCCTATCACTAGTAATGCCCCCAATGATCATTAGTAATGCCACTGCACCTTTTTTCAAACAGTCGCTGATGCAGCTTCACTGGATCTTCAGTGCTGTAAAGAAAAAGCATCATCTACCCACCCAGAGAGAGCACGGACAGTTTTCCTCTCTCTGACTCTGGCTGCTGATGGTGCTTACTGTGCCTTTAAGACCCTCATATACTCAGATTATAACACTCATAACTACAGGGTTAAAAGAGTCAAAAGTCTCAGGACACCCTTTTATTTTCCAAAATAAAACATAGTGGCTTTCAAGACATAGCCACAAAGATAGGCCCACTCACCCAGAATTATTTAAATATGTCACTTTCCCTTTAATTTTGTTTTGTTGTGTCTTGCAACTTTTGACTCACCCAGTATAACATTGGCTGCCTAATACTGTGTAAGTTCACCTTGTGCCACCAGAACAGTTCTGATCCATTGAGCCGTGGACTCCAAAAGACCTCTGGAGGTCTGTTGGGTATCTGGAACCGATATGATAAAAGCAGATCCTTTAAGTCCTGTAAGTTGCGAGGTAGGGCCTCCATGTATTTCAGCAGTGAGTCTCGGATGCCTGTGACCCTGTCAGCAGTTCGCTGGTGGTCCTTCCTCGAAGCACTTTTGGTAGGTACTGACCACTGCATTCCAGAACATCCCACAAGAGCTTTAACAATAGCTCCCAAAGGTTCTCTGACTGGATGTATATAACCTATAGCACACCAGTATCTCAACTACTGATATGGTTCTCCAAAAAAGGATATATTGTAAGATTCCTTAGGGAAACTAAAGTCTTCTTTTTATGTCTTTTCATTTTGGGTATTATAGCATGTGGATTATTTTTTTTGCGTTGACCTAGCACTTAGTTGGACCCTAGGGTTTAAAATGAAAAACACTCTAAAATTGCAGTCCTAAAATAATCAATAATCGGGGGTGCAGAGTGGTCCAGCGGTCTAAAGTGCTGCCACTATGATTGGGAGATAGCTGGTTCGAATACCAGTCATGCAGCTTGCCATCAGCTGCCGGAGCCCTGAGAGAGCACAATTGACCTCTGATTGAATCTCTCGGGGTGGGTAGATGGCACTCTTTCCCCTCATCACTCCTATAAGGTAATATTGATCAGCACAAAGGGTGTGTGAGCTGATGTATCGAGAAGCTGAGCTATTACACACTGCTTTTGGATAACTTTATGCCACTCTTGGTGCAAACATTCAAGCAGTTTAGCTTGGTTTGATGATCATCCATCTTCCTCTTGATTATATTCCAGAGGTTTTAATTTTTAAAATTAAAGATTCTTCTCTTAAAAATATTTAGTTAAAATATTAATTAAACTTCAAGGTTACACCTAAATGTTTTTTTTTTAAGTTTTTAAGTTAACTGAACTAGTTGAAGCTTGTGCAAACTATACTAAAATGCACAATATACAAAAAGGGAATATCTCCTTCACTGTAGTTTCTTCAAGGCTTCTTCAAGGGTTGCATGTTTTTTTTTTTTAAGTAAGAATAATTAATTAGATTTTGCTGTTTATATTTGATTAAATTCGAGTTACATGCGTGCACAGATAACCCAGCTTGTATAACTAAGATGGAGCTGCTGCTGATATAAATGTATGTTGTGATATAAACTATTAAATCAGAACACCACTGTCAACACTGCTTCTCTCTCATCTCCTCTCTTTTTTTCACTCTCTCTCTTCTTTCTCCACGGCTGTGTGAACTCTCCTCCTTGATAAGCTCCAGATGTGTGTCTGCAGGCTGATCTGAAGGTGCTGGAGTGAGATCCACTCTCCTCCTCCCAGTAAATGCTTGCTCTGCTCTGACCAGGTCACAGTGCCTCAGCTGATCATTCATTAGAGAGGACTGAGCCAGACGAGTAAAGCAGACTAATCACCTGTAGAGCCTGACACTCGCAGAGGAATGTAATGAAGCAGATACGGTCTGTAATAAAATGTGCTGTGCTTTATTTCTCTCGCTCTTAGTAAGAGTACACTAATAAGAAATAGGGCTCACATTTCCATTGGAGTCTACTAATAATATTTGTGAGGCTTTTTTTGCACCTTATGAAAAAGTTTGGGTACCTTATGATCATTTTCATCATTTTCCTTTATAAACCAATGGTGTGATTTAAATCAAGATGTTCATGCTTAGAAACCATCAAACCTGACTGAACTGGAGATGTTTGATAAAGAAGAATGGTCCAAAATACTTTTTGCTAAGTGCGGACCACGCCTAAAGAAGTAGAGAAAGAAGAAGGAAAAAGGGGAGGGAACTCAGGGAAATTTGGGCTGGAGTTCTGAACTGCGTGCTTGAAGAAGCGTGCAGTTATATCCCCCCCTTTTTATTTAATGAGAAGTGGAAGAGTAGAAAAAGGGGGTTGTTGGGGAGGAGGTGGGTTGCGAACTTTCGTCACGAGAGATAGTTAGTTAGGGGAGGTATTTATAGGACGGTTGATTGATACGGGGTGGAGTTAGAACGTAGAGTTTGGGCGTGGTCCTTCTCCCAAACTTTTGTTATTACATAACATCATTTTGCTAAGTGCGGACCACGCCTAAAGAAGTAGAGAAAGAAGAAGGAAAAAGGGGAGGGAACTCAGGGAAATTTGGGCTGGAGTTCTGAACTGCGTGCTTGAAGAAGCGTGCAGTTATATCCCCAAAATTGGAGCTTATGTGGAAGCTAGTTTGGAATGAGCCTGTCTCAAACCGTCTGGTCGGGAACGGATGTATAGGTTATAAGCTTGGGAAGACCACCGGCCGGGCAGCTTGATCGTGTGCTCGGAGATTCCTTGTCTGGAGGCGTTGGATGCTGCACGATTGTAAACTGAGTGGGCGGAGAATTGATCTGGTGAGTAACTACTGGGAGAAAGGATGCGACGGAGATGTGTTGGAACCAGTGCTTTGAGATTATACTACTAGATTCCATTGTGAACAGAGGATCTAAAGGTGATGCTTGTTAAAAGAGGCGGAGATTAAGTGGTGGACGAGTGGTGCGTACGGGCTGAGGGGTGAGTCAAGTTTGAATAGATAGAGGATTGTGGTTTTTGCCAATTTGGTCCGTTTGCTTCATTCTTGAAGGTAAGGGTATCTGAGTCGAGGATGATGAGATCTGAAATTAGGGGCTGAGAAGGAGTTGTGGGAGATTTTAAGGGAAGTAAATTCTGAGCATCTGAGGAATCTAAGTAGAAGGACGGCTGAAAGGATGGTTTGTTGAGCTTGGAAGATCAGTTTGTTTACACGGGGGTTAGGTGAAGTGTAGTTTGTGAAAATGAAGGTACCGAGGTTGGGTTGCATTTGCATGCGGAGCCAAGGATCTGAATTTCTGTAACTGAAAACGAAAAAGAATAGAATTAAACTCTATCAGCGATAGAATTAAATGGACCTGAGGTGTGAACAGCTTTAGTGGTGAACTGATGCTTAATGGAGTGCCAAGTGAGACGACGGATAAAAGGCAAGATTTCTAGCTATTTGGAGCAACTTTTTTTTTTTTTTATGTGGACTGCGGCGAGATTGATCAGAGTGGAGTAGAATAGATTTTGACCATTCATGTCCCCAAAGGAGGGCAGCGACGAGGACCGCATATAAGTCCAGAGAGCGCAGAAGAATCGCGCGGCTGCGCGGCGGAGCAGATGAAGTTCTCCGGCCAAGCAGAAGCGACCAGAGGAAGGAGCGGCATCTGTGAATAGCTTAATATCAAAAGAGCTGGAAGCTGCGTTGGAGTAGAAGAAAAACCTGTTCGATTGCAGAGGAGGCACAGCCAGAAATGGAGCTCTGACGTGCAGTATCAGTTGAGCATAACGAATGGTGGAGGGCTCGGACGAAAAAGCCAAGCGGAGGAGGCGGGAAATGAAAGAACGACCCTGGGTTCAATTTTGGGTTGTGAAGAAAGTGGCCGAGGGGGGAAAGACGGTGCTAGGTACGGGCGGGGAGACTTGAAAGGAGGCGGAGTCCAGAAAGATCCCAAGAAACTCGAGAGATGTGGAGGGACCAACGGAGTTCTCCGACGGCGGGGCACGGAGGCGAGTGAAAGCGCTGGTCATGGCTTCAAGACCCATCGAGAGGGGCGAGGAAGGAGGACCGATGACGAAGTTACCCAGGAGGTGGAGCACGAACTGGGGCCCGTGTTAAGCAAATCCAGCAGAGCGCCTTAGCAAAGGAGTCGAAGCTTGGGGTTACTTTGCACCCGAAAGCAAGGTGAACTGAAAAACGGACTCTGAAAAGGCGCCAGGAGTCAGGATGGAGAGGGAGGATTTTGAAAGCCGAAACCACGTCAGCCTTAGACAGCCAGGCCCATCGCGGGATGGGGAGCTTTGTCCCGCAAACACACGTCAATGAAGTTCCAGATCCGGGGCATCTTGGAATGTAGCAGGGTTCCAGTGTTGGAGATGAACCGCAGCGCGAGCTGAGAGGGGGCGGCGCTGTAGATGGAGAATGAAGGTCATGAAGCTCCAGCAAGGAGCTGAGCGGGTGCTGCAGCCCAGTGAGAAACAGCGAGAGAGGAGGCGGGGAGAGAATTGACGGAGTAAAGGAAGGAGAAAGGCTGGCTGGAAGGGACGGGTTGGAAAATAGTGTTGCCAACTGCTCAGTAAGGAAAGTAGCCATTGGCTGCAATTTGTGATTAAAACCCCTTAAATGTTAGAAATGTTACAAATGAACTCTAACAAATGAACTACGTCTGTTGCTTTTATAAATAGGCAGAGACTTCTGAAAATAACTCCATTTTAACGTAAATTACATGATTAAGTTTTTTTTTGTTTTTTTGTTTTTTTTGACAGTCAGCGGCGGCTTTAGGTATGCGCAGTTCGTTGCAGCGTGTTTGAAGAGCGGTGTGAGTGTGTGGTCTGACTGAGACTGCGCTGTGAGTGTCGTGGGCGGGGCTCGCGGCAGCACCTGCTGCTCGCTGAGGAGAAACTGAAGAGCATGTGTGTTCATTTAAACTCTCAATAACAAACAAAAACTAAGTTGGCAAGTTGGCAACACTGTTGGAGAACAGCAGGAGGAACGCAGAAATGGAGAAGGAGGATGACTGAGAGAGGGGGTTTGAACGACTGAGGGGAAGAGGGAAACGAGAGAGACGAGAGAAACGAGGCGCTGAGGCGAAGTTGGTGCCGCGCCAGGGGTGCGAGAGCTGCAGCAGCGGCGAGGGGGTTTGGACGACTGAGGGAGGGGGTTTGGACGACTGAGGGAGGGGGAGTTGGACGACTGAGGGAGGGGGAGTTGGACGACAGAGGGAGGGGGAGTTGGACGACAGAGGGAGGGGGAGTTGGACGACAGAGGGAGGGGGAGTTGGACGACTGAGGGGAAGAGAGACGAGAGAGACGAGGCGCTGAGGCGAAGCTGGTGCCGCGCCAGGGGATTACGGAATTCAGACGACGAACCCGGCGAGGTGGAGCAGGAGTGGAGACAGGCTGGCTAGGAGGGAAGAGGTCCTCGTCGGAGGCGGTGAGTTAAAGGTCCATGACGGAGAACAAGCTAATGCTAGCAGGCGGGTGCGGCAGATTCGACTGATGCGAACTTTCGTCACGAGAGATAGTTAGTTAGGGGAGGTATTTATAGGACGGTTGATTGATACGGGGTGGAGTTAGAACGTAGAGTTTGGGCGTGGTCCTTCTCCCAAACTTTTGTTATTACATAACATAACTAACCAGAAGCTAGACTTTAATTGGAAGCTATAGAAAGAATTTAGAGGCTGTTATTTCTGGTAAAATTAAATATTGACATAATTTTCTGTTGGACTGCCTAATTTTGTTTAAAGAAGTGTTGCACACTTTCTGTAAACCCTATAAATTTTATTTCACTTCTTAAATATTACTGTTCATCTGCTATATGATATATGTCACTGAAATTGCTGATCTGAACAACCCATGATTAATAAAGAATAATTGTACCACTGTATATATACCATATTCTATGTATGGTTTATTTCTTTTTTTATGACATGCTGTTGATATTAATATTAGTTATTGTACCTTAAAACTGATGTATGCAATATAATAGTAGTAGAAGTACATATTGAGTAACTGACTTTCTCTAATCTTACATATTTGTTTAGATAAATATTTATTTTAGATATTTGTATTTAGTCAATGTGTTTTCCTTCATTTAATTTTTTTTTACATCGTAACTTTAATAATGAAGACTATATTAATGCTATAAAATGTTGAATTATTTGAAATATATGTTGAATTATTTATTAAACCAAAATTGTTAAACAAACCTAAATATATTTTATATTTTAGATTATTCTAAGTAGCACATTTATCTTTGAGGACAGATCTGCACACTCTTGGCATTTTAGTCTAATTTCTGGAGGTGTTGAACAATAGTTGCTGCTTTCCTTCACACTGTGAAGCTTCAGCTCATCCTAAAGCACCTCAAAACACCATCTCAGTTCGTCAGGTTTAGATCAGAGGGTTGTCAAGGCCTAACACTTTTTTAATTACTACACAATTCCATATGTGTCCTTTAATTGTTTTGATGTCTTTAATATTAACAAACAATGTAGAAAATAAATTAAATAATGAAATTAAGAAAACACTGAATGAGAGGGTGCTACTGTATATTTAGATTTTGTATATTATCTGACAGTTCTGTTCTCTTTTACCTTATAAGCAAATTACATCGGTAATCTGAATGTAGCCCATTCAAGAAATAATACAATGTTCAGACTAAAATCATTGGATACACCCCCCCCCCCTTCCAAAAAAGAAAAGTAAAAGGAAAAATAAACTCTTTAACCACTTCTTTTGTCTCAGTGAGGGGTTCCCAAATTGTTTGCAATCACAGCCCCCACACATTCAACCACAAACGCTTCTGTGGTCAACAAGGGGATTTCTCTTTTACATCAAAAATCAATCAGCCTATCAAATTTCAGTTACTGTACAATCCCACAACAAAGCAGCCTGAAATATTGTAATTTTCCTTTTAACCATGATGGTGCAGATCCAGACTATCAAAAAAAAAAACATTTTAAATTGAACTGAACTAAAATAGTTTAACAAAACAAAAGATAAACTCAACCAAAATATTATATTTAATTTAAGTAAATAAGAAACATTATGTGTCATGTTTTCTGTCTTTAGACATTAAAGAAACATGCTAAGTTTAAACACAGGCGAATCTTGAGACAGAAGTGCTTCAGCCAGTATATTCCTCTTTAAACTGTTCGATTCAACATAGATGAAATCTATTTATGTTGTCATCTCTGATCTCTTTCATTTACTGTCCTTTCCAGAGTATTATATTCACACCCCGGGTTCCCAGGTATGAAACACAACCCCAAGGAAGCCACAGACCGTTTCTCAATTTGTATTAGTTGTTCTGAAAAGGTTGCAGGAAGTTTAGTCTGTACTGTTACAATAATTATGTTCCAAGAACTTTCTGAAAACATGTGACTTAATAATGATTTGCATTAAAATGTTATTTTTTATAACATTTCTCTCAACAGTCCCAGCTAGACGAATTGTTACAAGTGGACTGAGGGCAGCAGTGAGAGGAAGTTCACTCAGACAGTTTTTCAACAAGCAGAGTCCAATGCAGCATTTATTTTCCTTTTTATTATTATTATTATTTTTTTAAAGATGCAAATATTTACATTTCATAGAAGCAAACACGAAAAATAAAGTAATAAAAAAAACTTTAAAACATTTAGAAAGAAAAAAGTGCCTTTATAGGCCTGTTAGAGAAACAAGCTAAACATCAGTGCCTCCTACTTCTACTAGCCTCTAGGTTGCAAAAACAAAAGCTGATTGCGGCTCTTCTTCTTCTGTGGTGTTTATGGCAGCTGGCATCCAAATTGTTGCAATGTTGCCCCCTTCAGGATCATTTCACCTTTATTCCAAACTCTCTTTATAAGTCCATTATCTCCTAGATATAAAAAAAAAACAGCATTTTCCCTTTCCAGTAAGACCCAATTCTAAAATTGTCCTCAATGACACCACTATCATACCCAGTTTCATAACCCCCCACTCTAGCTTCAATAGTGGTATGTCCCACTCCATAGGCGGGAAACTCCCCTATATAAGGGTTTATTGGTACAGCTGCCTCTGTTTGGGAGACTCCACTGCTGTTGCATGTAAGTGTTTACAATGCTTGGCTTTCAAGTTAAAAACTAAATAAATGCTAAATTTTGAACTTCTCCTGAGTAGTGTTTTAATTTACAATGCATTTTAAGATGTAATTAAGCTAAAATGGAGCATGTGTTTGGTAAGAAAAAAAAGGGTCTAACAACATTGAACAAACTAATCCAGGTATTGCAAACAGGAAGAGCATTTAACAAGTACAATGTTTCTGCTGGCATGTCTGTGCTCAGAATTCCCATTTTACACACCTCAGATCTATGACACAGATGCGAACAATAAAGGAGAACTCTGGTGTGAAATGACTTTTGGTTTAGTAAAACATGATAAAAATTACTTAACCTTTGATTAATAGCACACCTCTGTTCTCCCACAGCGTTCTGAGATCCAGAATTTTTTACAGTTTGTCCAAACACCCTTCAGACTGGGTGATTGGGCATAATGTGTATAACCTGATAAATCATTTTTTCCATTGTTATCCAGCTCAAAGTAGCTCCACACCTCCTTGCTAGAATCCGGAGAGCCCGGACATTTAAAACGAGGCAATAATAACTTAAAGTTAAACACAAGAAGCTTATTAAAAAGCCCTGTTTACATCCTATAGTGCTAGCTTCAGCTCAGAGCACTGCCGCAGCACTTTTTAAGTTATTAAACAAAAACAATTTATCGGGGCAATATGCCCCATCACCCAGTCTGAAGGGTGTTTGGACAAACTTAAAATGTCTGGATCTCAGAACGCTCTGGGAGAATTGAGGTGTGCTTTTTATTAAAGATTAAGTACTTATCGTGTTTTACTACACAAAAAGTCAATTTTACACCGGAGTTCTCCTTTAAGGAAATGGATAAAGGTAACATTCCCAAAATTTGAAACACTGACACTAAAACACGTCACTTTGCAGCAATGTTACCAGAAGGTTTAAAAATATTTAATATAAAAGGTTTTCTGAACATCCAGATGATTCTTGATAGATTGAATGTTCTGTGAATATCCAAAAAGAAAGTAAATAAACTAGTTTAAAAAAAAAATAGATGAGAATTTTTACCTCACCCTGAACTCTGTCTGAACTGGCTGTAGAAACATTTGACTGGGATACCAGTCATCATGTTTTCAATTAATTGTATATAAATTCATGTGACCACTGGACAGTGTAGGCACTGTGCATCCATATGAGTCTAAGGGGTCAAAAAGTATCATGGTGCAGAGAAGCAGAAATATAATGTCTTCATATGAGAACACAGGGTCTCAAGAGGATAACCCAGTACTCTATTCACCACCACCATTACTATACTAATACGGTCATACTCTAAATCAAAATATATTTCATATATTGCACAGTATTACTCTAAGGATAAAAATGCAGGACACGTATAAAAAAGAGAAAGCATAAAATGTCTCATGCAGCTGCATCAGTCCTTTTTTTTTTTGAGTGATGGTCTCGCTAACCTGTGACAGATGTTCTTGCATGGTCACTTGCCTCCTGAAGCACCTCTTTTTCAAGCTTGGCTTTTTCACGCTGCTTCGCTAGCTTTCTTCTCTCCACGGCCCGGAGTTCACCGTGTTTGCAGTCGTAAGATCCATCACTCCGTTCAGTTATCTAGCTGCTGGTTGGGACTGACTGTAGCTGGCTCAACCCTTCACCCTAATGCGCTCGTATGTGGAGCTCTCCAACTAATGGCACAGAGGCCAAACCAATCAGTGGCCTCAACGATGGCCTCTGCGATGCCCTCTGTCGGCTCACGCTCATACTGGATGGGACTGGATCTTCCTATTTAAGATGTAGCTTTTATTCTTGAGTGGTTTAAGCAATTTAAGTCTATAATCTCTCCTGCGGCACAAAGTCATTTGGAAATAAGACTTCTATCTAAACACATTTTAAGAGATTTTGCCGAGATTTAGGCTGCAGTGTCACTTATTTGTGGAGGTAAACCGTAAACAAGATACCAAAGCTGTTTTTTACAATATTATACATTTAAATAACAGCTTCAAAATCATTAAGATGCTTCATTGACTGTGGTAGAGTAGGTAGAATGACTTCTCTGCCTTTGCCAGTTTGGGTGGCCACTGTTGATCAGAACACCAGCTACTGCATTGTAAATTCTAACTTTAGAATTAGAATTAGAACAAAGCAGTAATGTTCATTTTACTCAAACATACCTATAAATAGTAAAATTAGAGAAACAATTTTAAGTGGTCTCTTAATTTTTTTACAGAGTTGTAGGAGTTTTTTTAGGTGAATAAGTTGAGTGAAGTCGGTTAGTGGGTGCCAGATGGATTGGACATTCCATTCCTGAAGGTGTGCAACCATTTAACATTTCCCAATCCACAGTGTCATGTGTTCTGAGAATATACATCACTGAAGACTTTACCCTGGTCACAGACTAAGGGGAGTGGACGTAAGTGCAGATATATGAAGTCATATTAAATTTATTTAACAAATAAGAAATGAAAACAAAACAAAACAAACACTGGTAACGCAAAAACTCAGAAAAACAAGACTAGGCTATATCATTAACTAAGACTAAGAAAAACAAAGGAAACAAGAAACAGTAAAACATGACTCTTAAAGCTTAGAATAACTAGGGAAAACAAACCAAAAGAGCTGGATAGATGAAACAAAGAGAGTCTAAGGAACATAAAATACAAACCCAATACAAGGATACAAAAGACTCAACAAGGAAACACTCAAAGTATATATACACAGAGAGGATAAGGAACACCTGGGGCCAGTAAACGAGGGGGCGGGGTTACAAACAAAACACAAGGTGATAACACTAATGACTAGGGCGGAGACAGAACACTAACACAACAAAGCCTTGAGATCTAGTAGCACATGGGGGACTAAACAAAACAGGACAACAGAGTCCAGAAGCAGAAGACAGACACCATAAAAATTAGCCAGCCGGAAAACACTAATGTAGATAGACAGGATGGACTCAATCAAAAAAAATTATTTAGCTGTTAAACTGGACTGAAGTAGCTTTAGTTAATCTCAGTGGCGAGCAGAATAAAAGCATCCTCTTTGCTTCTGGTCTTTTGGACTGTGCTCAATAAAAAGTTCAATAAAGTCTGGGAGAAAGGGGCGTGTCTACCAATGAGTAAGCTAGTCTGGCGTTGCCTCTGATCTGTACTGTGCAGACTCTGGTTACAAAGTTGACAACATAGCTCACAATTTGGGCCTCATTTCTATGGAACGGAAGGGAATAGAACCACAGTGTCTACGTTTTATAGAGTCATTGATTTGAATGCTTCTTGTAGTGAAATCATTGCTGGGACCGTTCTTAATGTTGTATAAAAGCCCTAATTTAATATGCAGCTTCAGCTGACGTTGTGCCTGCTGTAAATATGGTCACTTTCGGCATTGGACTGCTAATCAAAAGATCTTGTTTCATATTCAATGGAAAATGTTTCATTTAGTAACATTATAGCTGGTGAAAAGAGCTTTTCATAGCATTCAAACATTTTTATGGTCATGGCTCATGAAGGCAACCCTTCAGCTGCCAGCACAATAGCAGGGCTCTGTTCACTGCTTTAGAGAGGTAGCGCTGAGTGGATGATGGCTATATCTCTGTACTGAACTTTGACAAATCGGTTTTGACATTTAGCAGGCCCATAAATAATCCAGCCTCTGATTGCAAGGCATGCAGTTATGCGACTTAAAAGGCCTGTATCTTCTAAAACGCAAATTTTCTCAAAGTTTTCAAAAAAGGAGAGTTTGATGTAGAACTGATGTTTGGTGAATAGATGTACAGTATCCTGAAGAATGTACTCCTCAGCAGATATAGTCTGCAGCTGTGTCTTAGTGCTTAGACTGCATTTATTAGTTTCTACATCACAGAAGGCAGAATTCACTATAGACATACACTACCTGCTCAAGAACACCTGAGGTTAACTAAGCAAATGATCTGGGGATGCTGCAGTTGGTCTGCAGGTCTAGGTTCAGCAACAGTATGTGCTGAAAGAATGAGGTCAGCTGACTACCTAAATATACTGAATATAGACCAGGTTATTCCATCAATGGATTTTTTCTTCCCTGATGGCACGGGCACATTCCAAGATGACAATGTCAGGATTCATGGGGCATGAGACCCCATTGAGAATCTTTGGGATGTGCTGGAGAAGGCTTTGTGCAGAGGTCAGACTCTACTATCATCAATGCAATATGGATTGAAATAAATCTTGTGACACTGCAGAAGCTTATCAAAACAATTCCACAGCGAAAGTGTGATATTTATATGGGTGAGAGCAGGTGTGTTCAATATTCCAGTGATTGACTTCCTGGAGATTGCATGTGCAGTGACATGTGATCGTGAATGAGTGTAATGTCAGTGTGTGGTGCTTTCTGGGAAGTGTGGTTTGGAGACTGGAGATCATTTAATGTTTGAACTATAATAAATAATAATGAAAAAATGAAATGCTTCTCTGGCGAGCTTTTGTTTACGCTCGGCATGACTTTACTTTACACCCGTTCTCGTTTTTCTGCCCGTTCTTGGGCTCCCTATCTCCTTATAAGGGGCTTTTTTCCCGGCAGTGTTCTGGTGTTCCAGTGTGAGGAGCTGTGTGTTTATTATTTTTTTTCTTTCTTTGCTTTCCTTTCTTTACCTGCTTTGAGATCAATTGTTCTGCAATTGGGTTTAACTACCCTTTGAGTTGGAGAGCTAATAGTCTGTAGCCCTCTATCCCATCACACTTAATTTTCCTAAACAGGATTTTTTTTTTGGCTTGGAAATATCTGGCTTGTGGCCAAACTTAATTGCCGACCCCTGCTTTACAGTATGTATTACATATGACTACAACATGAATTCCATACAGATATTATCATATGTAGCACTAATTACCATTAAAAAATACTCTATAAAACAGATCTTTTACAATTAAATAACTTATTAAACTATTTTCCCAAAGTACCCTGCTTTATTCTTCAAGTCTTCAAAATGATTGTCCAAACATTTAGGTAATTTTTAGTAATACAAGCAGGAAAGATATTCAAACCAAAACAATGCTGCCTCAAAGACAAAACATTTCCATTAATAGCAACAATGGAAGAAAAATGTACAGTATGTTAATAGTATGTCATTGAATTAATTTAATTCTGAAAATAGGAATTTCGCACAACCTTACTACTTACTACTGAGCAGCAGTATGTGCAGTAGTCCAACGTGTAGCGTATTCATTCTACATTCTAAATTTACTCACTTACAGTAGTTCTAAAATGAGTCCAGTGGAAAATGTGTCTCTGTTTTCTGCTGTTTTCCTGTGGGCTGAAAGTGGTGTGGCATCCTACACTGGTTAACAGTGAGTGGAAGCTGCATGCGTCCGCTTTTCATGCCACTGCTCTCTTAACTGAAACCAGGCCACGGCTCTTGCCAAAAAGCATTTTAGGAGTGGTTATGGCCCTCTGAATGGACCAGAAGTGCTGGACCTCATGGAGACTACAGGAAGAGAGTTCTAAAAACAGTCCTCCAGAGCATCTTAAAACCTTTTATTGTCATTTTAGCGAGCGTGTGTTTTTCTCCATCATCATCCTTTTTGGCGTCCTACATCTCCGTAACACCATCGGGTAGTTAAATGGGTAGGAAAGGGGTTAGAATGTTGTAGTAGCGGGGAAAGCAAGAAGAAATGGGGTCATTTGCATTACAGGCTCGCTTACAGTGGAAAACAACACACACACACACACACACTCTTAAAGAATGACCGTAGTATCTAACTGTATTTATTTCTAACTAAAAATCTTAACAACGTATTTTTTGTGTCATTAGCTTAAAGCAGAGGCAGTTCAGTAGGCAGGGGGCTGTTTATCGGGTGCCAGAGCGTCACAGTGTCTTGGTCGGGAGTCGTCCATTAGAGTGCTTTAATGTGGGGCCCCATACTGAGAGGCTTCTGGGAAAGCTCAGCAGGTGTGGCGCTGATTATGATCTGACACCCCTGTTGGAGCTAACAGGAATCATACCAGGCAGAGCCATGGCCCAGTCCCCTGTTCCTTAGCCTCCTCCTGCATTCCTGCTATCACTCTTGCATAGTTTATTGCCACAGTAATCGTTCATTGGCGATGGCGTATCATGCTGGTATAGTTAGTCTATAAGGTCATAAGGTTAGCTGTGTATCTCTTTAATCTGCTGCATTAATCAGAAGACAGAGACAGATTTGTCCTCCAGTATCTCTGTTTCCTTCCTCAAACGACTCCTACTTTGAAAACAGTCTTCAAGTTCTTTAAAATGCTAGAAAATAGAAGTTTAAAGCCTTAGCCTATTTCCTTGTAGTGCTTTTACTGTTACCCTGTCCGTTACATCGTTAATCTCTCTCTCTCTCTCTCTCTCTCTCTCTCTCTCTCTCATTTTCTCTCTGTTGCCTACCATCAGATAAACTCAGGCACTCATTCTGTATATGGCAGCACAGTGGCAGTCTTTGATCTTCGTTTTTTTAGATTCAGCGCTGTGAAACCCTCACACCTGGAAAAGGCTATTATGAAATACTACACCAGGGGTACTAAAATGTGATGCACGGAATATTTGGCAACCAAAAATATTTAGCAACCTAAAATCAAATTGGTCAAACCTGACAATAAAAAAATAGAACTGAGAAAAAAACACCAAACAACAATTCATGCTATTTTATTTTTTTATTTATATATTTTCCAATGAATTTTTTTAAGCATCACTGGCATGCCAACACAACATCCCCACCCTGCTCCCCTGGCTCGTTAGTGTTCTGTGCCAACAAACGGCAGGTTTAAATAAATTTTTAAGCTGTATGTGCATTCAGCATCACTTATCACTTATGTTTGCTATCAGTTTATTTCTTCTTCACAAACTGATCTGATTTTTATCTGAAAGATATGAGCTCCGGGGCTAGGATATTAACATTAGCTTAGCTAACTAAACCTTAGCATCTGTTTCTAACTCTGCATACATTTCACTTGCATGTGACTTGAGTAGCACTCCTGCAGTGCATTCATGTTTAAAATAACACTACGGAGTACATTTATGACTGGAATAGTAAATCCATGCTTAAAAAAACGCACTGCTTAGGTAAGTGTGTGCTTTGTTGGTTTTTCTGCATGGATATTAACAAAGTTAACCTTAAGTGTACTTAAGGTTAAGTAATATTTTAAGGTGTAGTGTGGTTTCATTTATTTATTCTTAAAAAAACATTTGCCACACAGCTGCGAAAAATCATCTCTTAGAGGTCCATTTTTAAATAGACGACAAACATAATATAAATCACATGCATCCCACACAGTACTAAATAAGGGTGATCCCCAAAGTATAGTACTCCAAAATCACTTTATTGAGAAATACGGACTATATGGATTATTGGGGCATTATTGTTATTATTATTATTGCACATCTAAATGCAATTTATAGTTATTAGAAGAGGTGTCCACAAATATTTGGACATATAGTTCATTTACAGAAAAAGATTTTACTGGGGGAAAAAGGAACATGTTTGTGTTATCAAAAATGTGAACTGGTGAGGCAGAGAGAGAGAGACTGTTGAAACAGTTGATTTGTGAGAGAGCTGCGGTGCTGCTGAGGCTTGATATGGTGATTTAAGCCGGGTGATTTGTGTCTTACCTCCGTGTTCTGTGGGTAGTTTTGTTCAGGCAATAATGAGGGCGCCTCACGCAATGCTGTACAAAGTCCGTGTCTGCAGTAGGTACAGTACGAACCAGCTTTAAACACACTGTTATCGATTAGCAAAGCAATTTTTAATGAGCACACATGCTGCTACTGCGAGTCTCTGTTTATTTCTGATTGGACCTCTGGAAACAAAAGTATACAGCAAAGTTTGGATGGACTGTAAATATATTTTCCTCTCAGTTTATACTCTGTCCACAGTACAATTCATTTAAAAGTCACCACACTTTGTTCCTATTCTCAGCAGTATGGTTTTAAACAATAAAGAGAGTCTTAAAGGAGAACTATGGTGTAAAATTTATTTTGGTGTGGTAAAACATGATAAAGACTACTAACTTTTGTTGAGTAGCCCAGTTCCAGTTTCCTGCAGCTTTCCAAAATCCAGCCATTTTTTACAGTTTCTCCAAACATGCTTTAGAATGGATAATATGGGGCATATTTTGCCCCTGCAGATAAATCGCTTTTTACACCATTATCCACGCTCAAAGTAGCTCCACACCTCATTGGTAGAATCCAGAGAGCTCTGACAATTAAAATCAGTTTGCATTAGTATAAATAATGCAGCCACACAGTTTAGATAACATGTAACAGCTAATTAATATTGAACTAAAACCACTTTATTTTTAGTAGAAGTAAATATGTTGATAATAACAGTGTGGACTGGTTTATCTAACCTAATTTAGTAGTAAATAAGTGGTAGTTTTAATATTTTATAATGTGTTTAATATTGTATAATCATGTCTGATTACTGGCCGTTTAGCTGCCAGTTTACACTCTGCTGCTTTAATCAAGCTATTTAGTGCTGGTTCATGAAGAAAATGTGTGCAGTTTTCTGATAAAACAGACAATTTCCATAATATTTTTATATAGTTATGATTATATTATGTTCATAATGTTTTCATGTTCCACTGTAAAATAGTTCCACCCTACAAAGTCTTTAATTCACCTTCTGAGAACTCTCATCATCTTAGTGTTGTCTGCTGGGCAATAATGTCTATTAATGGTGCCTTAGGGACGACAAATGACACTCTGATAACTGTAGTTTAAAAAGCACTCTGATCTGAATTGGGATTATAAACTAGCCAATACAATTTGATCCAGACACTGGATTGGATCAGAACATCCCTGCAAGATGGTATTCCTTCCCTCCATTTCAGAGAAGCTATTTTATAAATAAAACAGGGAAGAAATGGCCTCTAAAAATATCCCTATCTGTAACTCAGGCCAGATGAAGGCAGTGGGAGAAGAAAGTGGTTTGGCCTGATGGATTTAAGAGCCATTTACCCATGATAATGCCTGTCGTTTGAGCGAGCAGAAATCAAACTCACCCATCTTATCAGCAGCAAACCCTTTCTCTTTGATCAGATTTCAACTGTAGTGCCCCTCCCTCCCCAGGACAATTATACCGCCCTTTCTGCCTCCCCCCCTCCCAACGCCCCCAAGCATGACTCTGTAACCCGCCCTTTATAGCGAGTTCTTGCATGGCCTCAAGTCCTGCTAGGTGTGTTGGCATCCCCAGCTCCCAAGGCTGACGTGCACATCTGTAAGCAATTCCAGGTCTGTGTGTGGGGGCTGCCGGATTCCAGCAAGACCCCCTCACCAGGAAAGTGGAGGGAGGTAAAGCGTTGGGGAAAAGTGGGAATGGCAATTAAAAGATCCCTGGCCTTTTGATGGAATTCCCGGCGGAGTTTGTCAAAGCAGGATTAATCACGGGTCTGATCCCGGTGATCCCGCATCTCTGTCTCTGCCTTTCCCCCCTTTTTTTCCCCCCTTGTTTTTTTTTACAAGCTTGTCATTTCCTCATTAATATCCTGGGAAAGGAAATCTACATCAAGCCCTGAAAACTTAAACATTTTCAAAGCTCAAATGGCTTTTTAATGCTTCCATGTGATGAAGCTATAGTTTAGTCCCTTAAGGATCTCAATCACCAAATCAACCAGAGATTATTGCTCACGTATTCCTAATCAGAACTCAGAATTTAGAATGAGTCACATGGACTGTGTGTACAGTTTAAGGAATGATCTCACAGTCATCCACTGTTGCACATGTCCCTGATATCATTATCAAAAAAAAAAAAAAAATATCACACCCCGGGTTGCTGCAAAACTCAGCATGCAGTAATGTCTCAGTTATGGTAGATATCTAAATGCTAGGTGTGGTCTGATTGGACACTGAGAGCCCTATTTTACATCATGCGCAAGTTGCTGACTTACACCCCACCAACTGTCAATTTTCACACTTTTCACCTGTGTTACTGAAATAGCAAGAATACTTCTGAATAATATTTATTTCAATGGGTTCAGTACTCTCAAAAGGAGGTGTGTTCAGGTAGGTTGGAAATCACAAGTGCGAAACTGACTAAAAGCAACCTAGGCAGACATCAACAGTCATAAATTCATTGCTATCTTGGCAGTGAATTGTCAACACAGAATGTATAAAAGGATTCCCTATAAAAACTCTCTCAGAAGCTACTTTTGGGTAGTGTACCTCTTGGTGAAAAACCTTTGATTGCTAGACATTCATCTAAAATGCACTTAACTGCATTTTGCCCAGTTACAGACTTTAAAAGTGGGCACATTATTGGACTGAGAGAAACAACATGGATAATTCTAGGCCATCTGACTTTCCATTTGCCAATGGTTGTCCATCAGCCGGCCACCAATGCCTTTGTTTACGCAGTGTTGTGAATAAGAAACCTCCACTGCTACAGACTGGAACTGTATCATCTATAGTAGAGAATCCAGATTCTGTGTGGGATCCTACATCACTCATATTTCTGTATGGAGGCCTTGTGGTGAACATATTAGTCCTGAAACAGCTGGGACGGCAGCTTTGATGGGTATACAGCTCTGGAAAAAATAAGAGATCACTTCTGTTTCTGAATCTGTTTCTCTGATTTTGCTATTTATAGGTATATGTTTAAGTAAAATGAATGTTGTTGTTTTATTCTATAAACTACAGACAACATTTCTCCCAAATTCCAAATAAAAATATTGTAATTTAGAGCATTTATTTGCAGAAAATGAGAAATGGCTGAAAAAACAAAAAAGATGCAGAGCTTTCAGACCTCAAATAAAGTTCATATTCATTAAGTTTTAAGAGTTCAGGAATCAATATTTGGTGGAATAACCCTGGGTTTCAATCACAGTTTTCATGCATCTTGGCATGTTCTCCTCCATCAGTCTTACACACTGCTTTTTAAAATAAAAGAAGCTCATCATTTTTAAGTGGTCTCTTATTTTTCTCCAGAGCTGTTTGTGCCATATGATGCCAGTCAATGTCATACAGAACCTGTGTGATGATGGAATCATATCCCATTTTGTTTCCAGGAAACAGGCCGGCCAACAGGGTACTAGGGACTCCTTAACTGTACAGTTTTTCCAATAAGCTTATTCTTTTGCTCACATATTGTAATCGCTTATATACATCATCATTATATTCACACATAAAAAAACTTGATCAATTCCAACAACTGCTTCTTGGTGCGTTAATTTTTTTGTCAATGATTGTATTACAACCAGCGATTTAGTGCAGGCAACTGCGTAATTACAGAGATTTATATTCCAAATTACTGCTCTCTCTCTGCTTGGTAAAGTTATGCTAAATACATTTTTAAGTCCACTAAGCCAAATTTGTGCAATCTACTTCAGTGAAATCTTATAAATCTGATCTTAATCTTAAAACGAGTAGTTCTGCTTTGCAAGTTCTGCCATTTTTTCTTAACTATAGACTTTGTGTAAGACAATGTGTGTGTGTAGGTGCCAGTTTTTTGTCATAGTGACGGAAAGGCAGACACATAGTATAGCTGCGAGCACATGTGCGTGCTTCATCAATGGATTAATGGGCTATGATTCACCCAGCGCTGCCGATAGTTTATGGTATAAACGCTGCACAGCGAGGCCTGGCACAAGAAGAGAAAGAACCGCACTCGGGATGAATGCTTTACATCATGGGCTTTACGGGCTCATTTACAGACAACGGCTTGCAGCATGACCTCAAGACAAACATAACTCCAGAGGCTCGAAAACAAAAAGAGAGAGATATAGAAAAGGCCCTAGTAGAACTGAATTTAAGGTTAATTAAATTAATTAGATTAACTAATTTATTGTCATAACCTTGTGTTACTCAGAACTTGATATTCAAGATCGTACATCTTTACACTGAAAAAATAGTCAGAGGAAATCTTATAGATAGGCTTGTGCTTCTGTCAGAAATCTGTAAAGAACTCTTTTTATGTCGCAGTGATTTTCATATTTTACATAATATTCCTTAACTGAAGTATATGGAGGTTATGTTTGCAGCTTGTTCAATATTAAAACCCATTTCAACCCTGCGGTCACAATTGTGACCAAAAATGTTTTATTAATTATAAGCCTCTAAAAATGTTACTGGTTAATTTCCCAATACTCTATAAGAAAATATTGAAATATTACAATGTTTCAATTAAATGTGCGCAGTATAATTTTGTGTGAGTAAATTGTCACATGGCCAGAGCTGTTTACTTCCTGGTTGCATCTTGAGAAGAGGATGGCTGCCTCAAAGCTCCCAAATAAAAGGTTAGTAAAGTATGTTAAAATAAACATAGAAACAAATATTTTTGTACACATGCTCCCTAAGTTGTTTAGTTATGACATATGCATTTGTAATTAGTCAAATGTCTTTGGTGTGTTTGCAGAATGAGCAAACATGTAAACAGTCACAATTGTGACCGGTGGGATAGAATGTTATATCTAGATGCACACATACTTAATATACAAACAAATTTCTTGTTGCATCTTACCTATATTTTTTTTATTTTAGGATGACTGATTTTAGGCATGCAACATTGCTATCATACCTCAAAATGAGAAAGATTACGGGGGCGAGTAACAAAAGTAACCCAGTAGTTACTTTTACTGGTAACTAGTTACTTTTATAGTGGAGTAACTCAGTTAGTAACTCAGTTTCCTTTTCGGAGAAGTAACTACTAACTATAACTAATTACTTTTTCAAAGTAACGTGCCCAACACTGGTTACTAATAGTATACACAACAGTTTACATCGTTCCTGAAGTTTTGAATGAAGTATTTGACTGTAATGTACATTTAGTTGCAAATGTTGTACTAAAATATTATACCAACATTAAAATATTTGCACTAAAGTACAATTTAAAAATGTTTACAAATAAAAGTTTCAATACATGTTACACTAAAGTGATGCTGTTACAATTTGTATTTGAAATAAACAAACAAGGTTAACATATTTTGAACATATTTTGCCATGGGTCTTAGTGTTTCTATGGTGTGGAAAGTCCCAAGTTCCTGATCAAGTATTCTGTTTCAGTAAATGCTGTCAGAAGGCCCTTATTTCAACAAAAAAACTATTTGAGCAACCTTTCATTGAGAATACGCATATCATCCCACCGGTCACAATTGTAACCGGTAATAAAACACACTTTTTCATCTACTTTTCTCATTTTTTTGGAGGAAATAATTTTTGATTATTTCAAAGGGTTACTAATAACACATGATTTGCATATTTGCATGTCTGGGAAAAATTTGGGCATAAATGGGTTAAAGCTACTTGTAATGTTGAGGGGAGCTGCTTGCTATTCTGTAAAATGCATAAATTATGCTTTTGTTTTTATATTGGTTTCATTTCATTCATCAAGTTTTATTGTGCATGCACAGTTTTGAGTTTTGAAAATAGATGTAAAATAAACCACAGTTTGCGTGCATCTACAAATAAAATACACCTTCAAATATTATCTTTAGTTGTTATGTAAGAGCTAGTGATGTCAATCGATTAAAATACATTTTGGATTAATCTAAACGATATTCTGTGATTAATCATGATAAATTGTACTCTTTTTTTAATTTTTTTAAATTACGAAATCAAAATCCTGTTAAAAATTGCTTACATACATTGTCTGTCCAAATTGATATTAAACTAATATTTAATTGGACCACCTTTAGCTTTGATTGTGGCACACATTCACTGTGGCATTGTTTTAATAAGCTTCTGCAATATTACAAGATTTATTTCCATCCAGTGTTGGATTAATTTTTCACCAAGATCTTGCAGAACATTGATGATGGTAGAGTCTGACCACTGCACAAAGCAGCGCTTCTCCAGCACATCCCAAAGATTCTCAATGATGATCTCATGCTCCCTGAACCACTCTTTCACAATTCCAAATATATATGCCCATGCCATCAGGGAAGAAAAAGTCCATTGATGGAATAACCTGGTTCAGTATATTCAGGTAGTCAGCTGACCTCATTCTTTCAGCACATACTGTTGCTGAACCTAGACCTGACCAACTGCAGCATCAACCCCAGATAATTCGCTTAGTTAAATCCAGGTGGCGATTTTTTTTTTCTTTCTTTTTTTTTGGGCCAGGCAGTGTGTTTAAAGAACATCAACATTACTTTTTTTTTTTTTTACAAAATTGCTCAGTGTTAAGCCCCAGATGCACAACAGTAATAATAACCCCCACAGGACTGAGATACTCAACACTGACCTTGCTTCCCCTCGTTGGGTAGTTCAGATCGGCGAGGTTACTTTCAGTAGGCTGAACCGTGGCTGTAACTTGAAGCAGGTGGCAGGAGGCAGTAGCCCGGTGCTGGGAGCTCTCACTGTCATGGCGTGGGACAGTTTAATTGGATAAAAGGGGTTGGAGATTAAAGGGGACCTGAATGGAGATCCCGCAAAGGCAGGCCCTGATTTATGAAGGCAGCAGACAGAGGTGGCAGCATGACGAATGGCCTGCAGAGGAATAGGAATGTCATTTCTCTTCTGTGGGAGAAGCAGCGAATTCGGAATGAGACGCTCTCAGATGGGACTGCAGAGAGGGGTGCGGGGGGACAGCGTGGCAGCTGAGATAAAACGTAAACTTTGCGTACGTTTGAGAAGAGTGTCTTGGAGGGTTATTGCAGGAGCTCACAAATGGGATTCTAGGTGTCATATGGTGAAAATGTGGGCTTGTATTTTGTAAAGGAAAAATCTGTGACTGTGCAGGAAAATGATGAAATCTGCTAAATGATGCTACAGTTATTGGACAGCGATTGGACATACAGTATCTATTTGCATGTGTTAGTCAAATTAAAATTTAATCACTTTAATCTAGACAATATTCTTTGATTAATCATGATCAATCCCAAGTAAAATGACATGTGGTTTCTTGTATTTTTAGGAGGTAGAAAAAATATTTATTAAAATATCTCAGTAGTAGTGTGGTTTTTGCACTTAAAATCCTTTAATTTTCTCAAAAATCGACAGTGTGCCTTCTATTCCGGTGCATCTTTTGTATTAATTTAAGTTAACTGGTGCTGCCAATGGTGCTGATATAAGAGCTACTGTGAACACAGAGATATCACAATGGCAGACTCTTCATCTGCTTATTCACACATCATTAAACCAAAGAAAGACAAAATTAGAACCTTACTATTAGGACACAATTAGAGTCCTCACTATTATCACCAGATTCATTCACTTTTCAAAAGTACTTTTTAGCATGCTCAGTGCAATAACACAATCTCAGCAAACTGTCACTGTACAGACTATCACTTTAAAGCTTTGCATTTCACCAGTAATAAATATAAATTTATTTTTTATTAATTTATTTTTATTTATTTTGCTGTTTATTGTTCTTTCGTGAATGTAGCCTACTCACTATAAACTCCTTAGTTCAGTTCTGATCTAACATGTAAAAAGATGAACTATCACACATCAATCACCTATCAGATTTTATCATCCTGTCTAATTGCTGTCTACAGCTCAGTGTATTAGTGTGTTACGTGTGATAATTTACTGCATGTTAGATTAGGTGGGTGGCGACTGTTGTGAAAAGTGAGATAAGTTTGTGCTACCTCAGCAGGTTACCCTGATATCACAGTATCTCCAGCTGTTCACCTGACTGAGACACAGTAAATTAGTTGAGCTCTTCTGATTATTTATTCAGCTCCTTTTTTAATTGATCTTGGTTAACACTTAGTTTTGAAGTGTGGTATGAGCAGGGTCTGTAAAGTTAAAGCCCTGCTCTGATTGGATGAACTGTAAATACATGTGGTTTAAATGACTAGGTGTGAGAAGGGTGTTGGATTAAATACGTTTTGGACCTCCTAGACTTCTGAAGTGGTTTGAGTGATTGGATTTGTATCTGTTTTAAATGCTTGTTGGGGGTTTTTGCACTAGCATTTTTGGGGTGTTTTCACACCCATTAAGTTCACACCCAGGAGTGATTCAGGGCTCATTTGGGGGAGGGACTAGCTTACTTTTAAACACAAGGGGCCCAAAGCTGCTCTTTGCTATCTTACACCCCGTCACCAGTCTATTTTCACACCTTGCGCCCGCGCCATTAATATATCGTCGGAGTTTATGATAAATACATTTACATTGATGTGTGGTGGTCTGGAACTGAGGAGTATTCATGTAAATTTCTGGTGTGTTGCTGTTTTGGTGGTGGAAAACACAGGTGCTCTAGTGACTGATTTAAACCCTGAAAACAGTCAACTATCAGAGTCCATTCCTATAGGTGCGCCCAGCATGCATACACCCCCACTCACATGGAAACATTGCAGAGCGCAAAGCCAATTTGTAAGTCAACAATAAACAGAATAAAGAATAAAATAACTTTGCTGGTCCTTTAAATGAGCTGATGGCATATCTTCACAGCAAGAATGTTCAGGTCAGTATTCTCTGCTGAGAGGCACAAAGCGCTGCGCTGTTAAGATACAAAAGCGCCAAAGTCAGAGCGCACCTGCATCTTAAAGGAAATGGCAAGTGACACACTGATTGGTTTATTTCACGCTACGCCCAAAACACACCTATGATTAATTAGGAGAACTAGTACATGCCTTTTGTGCGAGGTGTATGTTTTCTGCCCTCACGATGCCAAAACACACCAAAGCTCCCTAAATCCAGCTGCGCAATGCACAGTTAAACGGTGCGCTATAGCTCGCTAATAGATCGCAATTCTGTGCGCCACTTTCCTGTGTGTATAAATCAAGTCCATTAAAAACTATTTCCCCATCACTTCCCCCACCACCCAGTTTATGCCACCTGCCTCAGACCAGTTGCTCACTCTCCACTACCAATTATATCAAATATAGATAAATATATATCTAACTAGGAATTTTCGAACTACTTCCAGTGCCGGTGTGGCTATTCACCAAAATGTACTAGACATATGTCTTATGTATAATTCATATATGGATTTTTCATTCATTTATAAGTTTTCTGACCAGAGGAGGATGGGGCCCAACCTACATATTAGCCTTGACAGTACATGTGATAGTATATGTGATAGTAAAAGGTTTATTGGCATCTGTTTAAATCTGTGTTGTTTATGTGGTAAAATCAGGTAAAAACACCACATATTGCTGAAATAAATGAAAGAGTGTAATTTGCTTTGGTGCCTAAAACTTTTGTACAGTACTGTGTATTTGAAAGTCTATCTGCAGAAAACACAATCGCAGAAACAATGAGCAGTCTGATGCTAATAAAACTACTGTTAAATAATTTATCATTTATATTCAACTTCTCAATCAGAACTCTTTAAGATTCAAGATTCAAGATTTTTTATTGTCACATCACAGAGGTGAGTACAAGTACATGAGTGAAAAACTTGGGTGCAGATTCCCACCAATGTGCAAAGAATAATATTTACAAAAGGAATAATAAAATAAAATATAAGATAAAATAAGACATACAGATAGCTTTACAGTATAAACACTATACACAATACACTTCATAAAAAAAACATAGTAACTTACACTATAGGACAAATGTATTTATTGTATAAAGCATCACACAATATATTTTCCAAATATTTTATAATGTTTAAAACCACAATACATCAGTTATTGTTATTGAATATATTCTAATAAAATCTGGCTGCGTGACTCCATGCTTTTGAACGGTAGCGTAACATCAGGGCCATCCAGTACGTATGACCCCATGTCCTGACAAGGTATGAAAACAAACATGCATGTGGGGGACTGTGTCAGTCTGTGAATGTAAAGGCGTGAAAGAACAGAAGTTTGATCCAGATCCAAACTTTACCCCCCTCCCTTTCTCCGCTAACTCCTAATCAAATCTACACTGCCATGGTGGCCAGACTGGTGCAGGTGCACACTGTTCAGTCCCGCACAGAACGAACACACACACACACACACACACACACACATGTTCAGTATCAGTCAAGTCAAACCAGTGTTTGGGCTGAAGTCCTTCGACATTCCGGCCTGACAGAGCGCATTACAGTCAGCTGAACCGCCGCTGTGCTTTTTTAACTGTGCCCTCCAGTCCAGGAATCCAGTGGAAACTTTTCCCTGTTTGGGTCGGACATGCGAGTGGGTGCGCTGTGCATATGGTTAGTATTTGACGTGAGTTTGTTAGCCACCAGCTACTGGTGCACGTGTGTGTGAGTGTGTGTGTGTGTGTGTTGAGCCTAAATGGAGCTTGGGGGCGGACTGGCGTAAGGCGTCTGGCAGGCCCTGTTGGCTACATTCTTTCCCATCTGATAGAGGCTCTTATCGGCTTGAGACGGAGGTGCTGAATAGGAGATGCGTGTTGGGCTTTACAGTAACATCAACACATTCCTGGCCACATTCCTCATGGCCAGTGAAAACACTGCCGGCCCGATAACAGAAGGGCAATCAAAACAACGATAAATCGCGCCGGATATAAAGTGCAGCTAACCAAAACGCCGGCGCTTCAAACAAATACTTTCCCTGCCAGCGTTAAATGCACGTAATACCCTCGGATGGAGCCGTTTCAGCTCCGCTGCCTGTATTGTCATGGTTCTTTGTCCCCCTCTCTCCAAACCCCCCACCCCAGAGCACCCTGAGTCCTCTCTGCTGCAACACCTTTACCTTGATTCCAGCATCGAGCTTTCACCTTCTTTCATCTTTTGCCAGCATACACATATTTTTAAATCATTATCATGATTCATGATGAGTTTTGACGATAAACAAAGAAAGAAAGAGCTGCAATAGTCTTGTTAATAACAATAAACTCCAACTGCATTACCCGCATGTAGCAACAGAGGGAGCTCTTTAAACAGCAGGCCTACTGGAGGTAGAGTGAGGTAGAGTTCCAACAAACTCTCGGGCGAGCCAAGAAAAAAAAATGAAGGAGCTTTTAAACTAATTACTTTAATATCAGGATTATTTAAGGCACATCATGTCAGATCCCACATAATTGTGATAAAATGTGTTTAAAGGTGTTTCAGAATGTTTCTACTGAATATTTGAATAGTTAATTAAGTAATAATAATGTGACTTTTATCAGAGTGAAAATTCTCACATGCAGTTTTACAATCTTAATTCTTTGCTCAGATTGTGCTTTGATTAAACCATGATAATTTCTGCTCTTCTTGCACTGTGATGGCTCTTAGGTGGCACATAGCTTCATGTAGTATAGCACAGCCTAGCATTGCTTTGTTTTTAGCATTGTAACAGAGGATGATCAAAGTCTAATTTTCCACCGATTAATTGTAAAAAATGCATTGGATTTCTAAATTGTGCAAAATGTTTGAGATTTTGCACCGATTTCATTTAGATTTTTGCTTGCATTTATAGATTTTTACAGTTTTAAGCATGTCTGTTTAAGCCCAATTTTTTCACCACCTCCATTAGTACATCAATTTATAAACCTTTTGCTGAAATAATTGTGTTGTTTTTTGGCATTTGAATTAGAATATCTCATGCAGAGTTCTATTTTACGTCTTAATATTAATTGTGACAGTAGGGTTGTTAAGAAAGTGAAGGAGTGTGGGCTTCAGGGTCTAAGAGGTTCATTTAAAAAAGTTAATCAAATATTTAAAAAAGTAAAAGTAAAATTCTCCACAAACTTTTGATTCCAGCACAAACACACACACACACACACAAACACACACTAAGCATGTCCCTCACTCTGTTGCACAGCCAGTGTAATCAATGATGACTTTTACATTTTCTTTGCTTGGAAAATTGGTGTCCCCACTGGTTGGAAATTGATGAGGTATGGATTTATTGTTTCTCGACTAAAGACATTTAATCAATCAGCGCAGTCCCTGAAATATGTGCTTTCCCTGCGTTACTGTGTCACTGTGCAGCCATTGTGGTTGGCTCTTAACCTAAGGCAACAATCAGGGCTTGGAGAACAACAAAGTGGCCCCAGTACTAAATTTTGTAGAACACTGAAGAAAGGGTTGTCGGGCATTTTCCTTGAGTCATGGTGCAGCAATTTAGACATTAAGCTGATTAAATTACTTTGACTTTTCCCCTCTGAAGGCTGAACTCTTAATGCGAGGACTAAGAGCCACTGACTGAAAGAAAACATTACGGTCATAAGCGGCTCTATTTTGAGTCAGAATGGGCACTAATTGTGATGAGTTCTTTATTCATGAGGGTACTATCCATGTCTGCTTGTTACAACTCTCGTATTTCACAGTCTCCTTACCCTCAGTTTCCCGGCAGCGCTGAATGTCTTGGCATGCAGAGCCACAGAAATGGAATTAAACCCACCACTTGGGGCAGGGGACCATGTTTCAGAGGCATATCTTTTTCTTTAGTGGAATCAAAACACAAGACATTACTTAGAACCAGAGGAATATGCTGGAAAACCTTGTTGGATGGAGTTTTATGTGTGTTTAATATTACTATACTGAAGAAGCTAAATACAGACACCCCACTTCTCCTGTGACTTGCAGGGTTTTCCCACATATTGATTGTGGCTTTCTGAAGCCTGCATATCTTATACAATGTCTTGGATAATGGGGACATTGCATATTAGATCTACTTGAGGACTTTCTATGGTTAATCAAGTGATATAGAGGAAGTTTGGGACACAAGAAGCACCCTGTGTGACATAGGAACGTCTCTTTTGCTCAGTAGTCAAATAAGTTTTCTTTGTGGGTGGGACTTAGACCCTGATTGATCTCTGCTTATCCTCAGTTGCCATACCAATCTACATTTTAGGTACAGTGACAGTGTCTTTGTGCTTACTATACCTATCCTGGTGTCTTTTGGGTGGAATTTACACTGCGTTTAAAGAATCCGTGCCCACGGGGCGCCGAGTGGTCCAGTGGTCTAATGCGCAGCCACTATGAGCAGGAGGTTGCAGGTTCGAACCCCCGCTCATGCAGCTTTGCCATCAGCTGCCGGCGCTCAGAGGGAGCAAAATTGGCCCTGCTCCCTCCGGGTGGGTAGATGGCGCTCTCTCCCCATCACGCTTAAAGGTGGCGCCAGACGGCACAAGGCGTCTGTGAGTGGATGAATCGGAACCTAGCCGCCATACTTTCCTCCGAGCGCGCTAGCTGCTCAGGCAATGATTAATCATCAGCAGAAAAAAGAGGTGATTGACTTCACACGTGTCGGAGGAGGCGTGTGCTCGTCCATATCCTCCAAGGGTCGCAGGTGCCACCGGTGATCTGGACACACAAAGGGGTGGAACAAGTGGATAACCAAATTGGGAGAAAATGGGGAAAAAATCAGAAATAAAATTTCAAAAATGTTTTATAAAATAAAATTTAATAAAATAAAAAAAAAGAATCCGTGCCCAAGCACACTTACCTCATCACTGACTGCTCAGTGGGCTAAATTTAGCATCCTGCCATGCAAAGCACCCTCTCTCGGGAACGCATCTTCTTAGAAATATGCACCAAAAGTTACAGTTATCTCAGTCACAGTTACATACATAGCGACAGAGCGCATGCTCCCGAGAACGGGTGCTGAATTCGGTGCAACACCGCCATATCTGTTTACAGGAACGTCATTGTTGACATCAACTTGTTCCATGCTCGGACTAACACGCACTAACATTGCACTAACCACGCTTAAGTCCAAGTGAACCGTGCCTTGGCCCACCTCTTCAAACAGGCCAGGGCACAGTTTGGAGTGATCACACTAGTTAATCAAGCCAGGATTTGAGAGGTAAAGGCACAGATCGCCTAGTGTGAGTACACCCTTAAAGGGTTAATGCTCAGGAGGCCAGTGTGACTGTAGCGTTTCCACTCTGCTCTGCTCTGCACAGCGCCACGCTGGTAATGTGTATGATTGGGAAAAGACGCTGTGGCAGGAGAGGGCAGGCTTATCACTGATCCTCCATCTCCCATCCCCTCCTCTCTCACTTCAAAGCCCTGTAATGAGAAGCACCTGCCCTTGTTGCGCCCGAGGAAGTCTTTAGTGAGAGAGGGAGATGGAGATAAAGTGAGGGAAATGTGTAAAAGCGAGAGCTTTACGTGGGCCTCAGCGGCTGGACGGGGCCTAGGCGGGATGAGGCGGCTCGGGGAGCGCATGCAGGCCCAGCAGAGGCCCGGCGGAGAGCCGGCTTGCATTAGCTCAGCCTGGGTCTGGCTCAGGCTCCCACTGAGCTCTCTGATCCCTCCTTCAGTCCATGAGGGGCATGCGCTATCTGCGGCTAATCTCCCCAAACTCGCTCTTTCTCACTCTCTTCTGCTTTCCCTCTGATCTCCAGCTCTAATAAAAAACAACTCGCCCTTTCACTCAGCTGTTTTCCTTCCCCTCAGACCAGGATTATAAAGGAAACCTGAATCTCACAGGGATATCAGTCGGATTTCATCAGATTTACTAGCATAATATTCCTCATACAATGTATTTATCATTTAATCTCCGAATGATATTCAGTAGCCTATATGGTACAGTTAAGCTGCACCTTATCGTAAGGAAAGATCATAAGAAAATCAGAGTTTGAAATGAGCTGGTACTCACTGCTGAGTTTTATTCCAGAGTTGTAGCTCTCAGAGTGCCTTTTTCTTGCATACTTAAATTTAATATAAGATCTTGGTATTTTGTTTTACCACCAATTCAGATTATCTGACCATTTCAATTTGTGAATTCAGTCAAAATCGAGATAGTATATTAAATTAATGTTGAATTAGCTGTAGCTAAACTTCTTCAAACAGAGTGCACTTAGGAGTACCTAAGGTGATCATAAGTCTGGATACATCTTTTTCAGAGGTGAGAATTGCATCTAGGATTGCTAAATTTTGTTTTAAATTTAGAATTAAATTTCTTAAGAATTTGTCCAGTTTTTATTATTAAGAGTGCAGCTGCTGTTAACTGATGCTGGTTGGTGAATATTTTTTTTCCTCTGTAGTCTATGCATATTTAACCTGATGTGGAAAAACACTGCTGTTTATCGCTCTATTCAAAACAAACTGACTACTCTACCAGTGCAGAGGCCCCCCCCCCCCCCCAAAAAAAAAGCAGGTGAGAAGGAGTCATGTGTCCACCATTTTTCATCTTGCTCCAATAAGAAAGCCCTTAAACATGACAGCACTTAAACATTCAGGCTTTGCAAGTAGTAACTGGGATCTTAAAAATGTCTGTTTAAATCCCACCTTCTCACCACCACTATTGCTCTACATGTAACTGGATTTACAGTAGATTTACAGTACCAGTTCTGACACACATCACGCTGTGCTCCAGTTCATCCCAAATCCCCAAATCACCCATATTGGTTTGGTTTAGGTCATTGTGTGGGGCAAACACTATTTTTTTGACAGAGTAATTCCACATGTCTGCCTTAATTGTTTTTATGTCTTCAATATTAATCTACAATGTATACAATAAATTAAATAAAGAAATGAATGAAGAAAAAACATTGAATGAGAAGGTGTGTCCAAACTTTTGACTGGCACTGTACATTAAAATATCTATATTCGTTCAAATGTAAATAGACACAAGTTTATGATTAATACATTTTCTTACACTGGCAGGAACATAAAAATATATATTATGTAAAAGGTCCTAAAAATAAAACTATCCTTTTGTTTTTTTTTTTACTTGTGAGACTTTCACCTTAAAAGAAAAGGAGATTATTTGGCCACAAAGGCTATAAATTTCTCTTTTTTTAATTTAATAAATGATTATGTTCTATGTTTATTAACATGATGACATGATGGTACAGATATTGTCCAAGTCAATCCTACCCTCCTTCACAAATACTGACTTCCACCATTCCAAAATACTGCATAAGCCCAACATCCTAACCACAATGAATTCCTTTGGATCCCCAGTGTCCTCTTTTCTGAAAACAAAAATGTCATCAATGTAACCCAAATCAGCACAAGCACTCCTAGTATTTCCCACAGTGCAAGTATCTCATATCTTTTTTCTGCTCTGTTTTTTTTTCATAGATATAAGAATTCTTCCCATCACTGACAAACATATTTTACATACAAATGTGCGACAACATACTAAAAAAGGAAATAAGTATCAGCACTGATTTTTACACTTTAAACAACTTTAAAAGTGGAAATAAAACACATTGGACCCTATCGTACACACTGCATAAGGTGCGTTGCGTCATAGTTTAGGAATATATCTACGCCGATGGGCGTAGTGGTCTGGAAGTGAGGTCTGTTCAGGTAAATTTCTGCTGTGTATTTATCGAGATCACGTTAACCAGCTAGTTTACCAATTTTAGGGTATGTTTTCACCTTGATGACTAGTTTTCAACCATCTCCACTATCAAAACCCGGCTTCCACATGCAAAAACGCCTTCTGCTTGACTAGCCTTCTGCTTTTGGCAAGCTTAATAGGATGATATTGAGCAGCTAAAACAAACAGGATAAAGATCTCAGTCAGAATGAGAAAACTCAGCTAATAGTAATTAGTGAAAAGAGATCAAGCAGCTTTGTTCCTAAATTGTACAACCAGGGTATGTAAATCAACTGTGATTATGATTTGCTAGATGCCCTGTGTCTGATAATCACTGTACAGACATGCACACTTGAGAGGGGTATCTGGTTATTAGTGCCAAAAGTTTAAACTCTGCTTGCCTCACAAAACACGCTACTTTACCACTCAGTTTATACACTTTAACTGTAGTTTTTACGTTTTGTCTAATTTTGTAATAAAGTAATTGTAATGTGACTATAAAGGATCTCTAAAAGATCTATTCTTCACTTGAAGTAAAGATAATTTACACATTTTTTTATTTTTTCTGTGGTGTCACTCAAAGGGCCATTTGAGGTACATTTATTTTTAGGAGTGTAGATTTAAGATTATTTCACTTCCTATGAGTAAATGTTCTGCAGTTCATGCTGAAAGAGTGATAACATGAGGACGAAAGAGAGAGAAAGGGAGAAAAATCTTTAAACAGCATTAGTGTAAGCAATGGTGCCCTTCTTCTTTGATCTGTGTAAATGCCGGGACAATCAGCTCCCATGACCGGGCAGTTTAAGCTGAGCATGAACTCCCACCAGCACCGGGCTTAGATCTGCTGTAATCTTGCGTTTAATGAATGAAAGATTGTCAAAGAAATAAAGGAACTAACTTATTTGCATTTTAACCCTTTACAGCTTTGGCATGTCATTCAGATCTTCAGTAGCTACTAGGGCTTTTTTTTAAAGTACAAAGAAGAAGTGATGGCTGCTTCACATTTTGGCTTGGGACTTACAGTTTAGATAACAAAACTATTGTTTAAGCAGCAATACTCGACTACAATTCCCACAATACCTTGCAAATCCAAACCTTGCTTGCTAATAGCTTACAGTTTAATGAGTACAATGTGATTTCTGTGAACATCTGCTGTGTATTTTAGTATTGCCTGGCTGTTACCATTACAACCAACCTGCTCCAACCATGCCAATGCCGACTGTTGTCCCTGGTAGCATCTCTGCTCCAACACTGCTGAGCCTGGCTGTTAGTATTGTGGCTAACCTGTGTATTTTATCAATATACTGTTAGACAACCTGATGCATGAAATATTGCAGTTTTTGGGTGGAGGAATAATCGGACACTTACTTTCATCTGATGCACAGTGCAATGGGGGGTGGTCAATGTCTTTCTTTTGGTGAGGGCCTAAGTAGAGACTTATATGCATGCATAACCATTCTTACTGTTACACTCCAGCACCCTTAAAAATAACGCTGTAGCAAATGATTCTATTTGTTCCAGGAACACTGTTGTTTTTTAATCTGACTTTCTGAACTCGGCCTATGAGATAATTGAACAGCCAGATGAGAGAATGAAATAGTATTCCATCCTTATTAAAGTTCGTTCTTCCCTCCCCATTTATTTGCTTGCTAACACACAAGATAAGCCTAATCTGACATTGCCAACAGTCATAATTAAGCAGCAGACGTATTGAACTTGCATTGACCTGTTACTAGTGACATTAACACTAATCATTGGCTTTGAGTTGTGTTTGCATCATTATGTTATGAATGGACAGCGGATGCAGCCAAAACTGCATCTCATTCTTGAGCTCATTGTTCAAAAAATAGTTTTTTGTTAAGAAAGAATAGTCAGAACAAGAATAAATTTATGACAGAACCACACAGTGTGATCAGGACTGCAGCTCCCAGGACCAGTAAATGTTGATGCAATCTCTCCATTGGTCCACCAGCCTCTCACGTTCATTAAAACTTAGTTGGATCCTCTTTTAGAGGCTGTACGTGTAACTTTCTGAAACTTACCTTGTACTTTCCCAACACTTATGTTGTAACTGTTCTCTATGAATCAGTATATACACAAAATACTAATGGGGTTCTACTCGTACTTAAATGTAGGTACAAATAAGGCAGAGGAGAACCTGCAATTTCCCTAAACTTGTGTTGCAATTTTCATATAAAATAATATATAATCATTTTGCGCTTTGTTCATGGCAGTTATGAAGGCTTCATTCCAGTCACATTCCAGGGAATTATTGTTCCAATAATTTTATGAGTTTAAAAAAGAAGATGAGAATTTTATTTATGCTTTTAAAACTGTCTAGGGTGAAGCAGCTAAAAACAATCAGGGTGGAGCAGGAAGAAAACGTATATATTTATATATTTTCAATAACACAATCAGGAAAAATGAAAGAATTTGAAAGAAAATGTATTGATTCATACACAAAAACTACAAGGTTTCATATTAATGCTTAATAAACCCACACCTTACCTGATTTTTACTGTTCTTACTCTATATGGACACAGTATTTACTCAGTAAGTACTCAGAAACAACAGGGATTGGGCTGTATTATGTAGTGTACAGTGTTCTGCCGTTCTTACTCTGTAAGTACACAGTACTCACCCTCTAAAACTTACCCGGGCTGTATTATAAAGTGTTACCACAAAATAATATGGACTGCCACTTTAATAACGTTTTAATAAATAATGCTGGATCACGTGAAGTTCAAACAGCAAAGCAATGGTTTAAACTATATATAGCCTTTATTTGACAAAAATTGACAGTTACAATATCACAAAAAATTGCACAACATCAAAAACATTTAATATCATATTACAATAATTATTAATATTGCCTCCGCCATGATCGGCTTTCTCTCACTCACTGAACAAATCCCGTCCGGGAGGGGGGTAAAACACTGCCCGCCCACACTAAAAACTGATTGGCTGTCTCACAGACTCTTTGCAGAGAACAGGCCAATCAGAACCCTCTCTGTTTTCTCTCTCTCCTTCCCACACGCGATTAGAGAAAAAATTCTGTCGCCTGTGTGCGCGTTTGGGGCACTCGTTCTGAATTCCGGGAGATTATATGTGACTCGCGGGCATCAGGGAGCCACTACCGAAATGCGGGAGACTCCCGCAGCTTCAGGGAGACTTGGTTTGTCTGCTACACCTGAACAGTCGTTTAGCTCAAATCAAAGGATTATGTTTGATAGTCAGTTCGGATCGAGGCCAGATCACGTTCTCACCACAAACTAACCACTCTAGAGTTCATTTAAAATCAAACTGACACCACCTCCTCTCACGGGTCTTGGTTTAGTTGTGTCAGTCCACACCCAAGTGTGATTACTGATTCCACCTCTGCCAAAACGAACCGCACAAAGGGTACCAACAAACCTGTCTGTTTTAACAAGACGAAATAGTGCTGGTGTGAAAACACCCTTAAAATAATGAAAATACAAAAATAAACCATGACCCGTTCACACTCTTTAAATGCAGTGAAAAGCTCATGTCGCTAAATGAGGTAAGCAGTAGTCAGTAACGTCAGTATTTGGTGTATCGGTTTCTTTCCTGGCTGCACAGTGCTAGCATGCTGTCCGTGTCCCACTGTGAGGCTGATTTATCATCTCCTGGATGTGCAGAGATGTTCGTTCGTTAAAGCCGTCACTGCTTCCCACTTCACGGGGCAGCGTCCTGTGCACAGACCGCGCCGGTGGAGGATGGCCAGGAGTCATTAACATGACACTAACCTTGACCAGACTGCACTGTAAATCACTGATGTCATCGCACCGGGAGGTTCCAGCATGTAATACAGCAGCAGCGACTGTGCGCACCGCAGTGGTTACATGAGGAGCAATGTTCCATAATTCAGGGGGTTTGCTTGCACTGTGTGACAAACACGTCTGAAAATGCTTGACTTTAACAGGCTAGCGAACGAGCGGCCTGCTCCAGAACCCCAGCCTCACACATCAGACCTCCCGGAGGTGTTATTACACTCTCACTATTTACATATCTGAAGCTAGCTATGTTTTTACATGTACACACAGGAGGAGCAGCACCCACCAGGGAGGACGTGAGGTGTGTGCTTTTAGCGTAAACATCAAACATCGTGATCTCCAGGGTCTCTTTTTTTTTCACAGACCACTCCATCAGCAGAGCAGTGCTTATCTCAGCAGCTGCTGATAAGATAGCTAATCTAAGCTAAGCAGAACAGCAGCCTGGCTCCTCACTCACGGCCGCAGCAGCTCCAGCCCCGTCGCTCCGACCCACTTCTGGTGCCGTTGTTTGCGGCGCGTGTTTCCGAGGCCTCTCTGATAAGCGTGGGAGGCTAATTGCTGTAGCCGCTCGCCACGCCGGAGTAGAAGTAGGTGGGCCGGCTGTGGATGTGTGCCCTGTGTAAATACACAAAATACCAGCTCCAACACTCCATCACTGCCCACTACATATATAAACTCAGCGGCTAGTTAAACACATTTAAAACGTCCAGCGAGTAAATGGGCCCGAGCAGCGCAGTCTTATAAAGACATTTTTCAAACATTTCCCAAAGACTCCCACAGCAGTGTTGCGAGATACGGCCCTGGCACTGAACTGGGTGCTGTTGACTGGACTCACTCAAGTGTTCTTTGGTGACAAATATAGATTATAGTCTGGTCTGCTTAGTCCAAAAACAGTGCATCTCTTTTTTTCCCAGGGGAAAGTTATGTACCCTTTAACACGCAGTAAAAAAAATGAAATACCAACTTACAGTGATGAAGATACATCTCAGAAGAAAGAAAGTGTTCGGTTAAGATCTCCTCTTTGTCTTTTTCTGTGTCTTAGACACAGTTTAAAGTGACAGTATGTACATTTTGAGTGATTTCTTTAGTGATAATGTGTAAGTTTAGCTTATAGAAAAGTACCATTGAAAGGGAATTGCAGTGTGGTCTCTTTTTCATTTTTTTTAAATGGTGCTTTTTACAACAAACTTGTCACAAAGCAGCTTTACAAAGATACGGGTCCAAGTCTCTTCTGAGTAAGCATCACAGTGATAGTGCCAACAGTGGCAAAGAAAAACTGCTTTACAGTAAGAGGAAGAAACCTTAGGAGGAACCAAGACTCAGCCCCTTTGAGTCGACCCGGACAGTACAAATAAATAACAGAACTACATAAAACAACAGTACAGAGGGATAACAAGGAGCTACAGCTAATGTAGAAACATCTTATGAGTTATGAATAGGGAATGGTTACATGCTCAGTGTTAATGTTGAAATCCAGGCAGTTTGAGCATCTGTATGTACAGCTATGAAGTGTGGCAGGAACGAAACAGACAGACCTGATTCTGGAACGCTGGAATCACGAATGCACCTCCAGGCAGGTTTCTTAGTACATTCAATAACTTTGTCCCACTGTCTTTTAGTTTGGCAGCTCTCTTCTGTTCTAATTCTATGTTTCTTTGGTTTAACAATGAGTGAAAGGGCAGATTAAGAGTACAAAAGCTGTTCTGATATCTTCATATTCACAGTAGTTCTTTAACACTAGCCCATTAATTAATTAATCACTCAGGAATACTAATGCTTTTAATTTAAGAAAAAAAAATCTTAAGGACTGCTTATTTAAATCCCACTAAAACCAGTGTGAGATCCCAAAACTCAACTCTTGAGAAACAATCCTTTGATTTTCTCACATATTGTTTCATTTTTCTAATGTTTCTATCATGTTTATCTCATCTTAGCTAAATAAAACTCACAGACAACAAGTGTAAGATTTTATCATTTCTTATACAAATAGAGATATATTGTAATAGTGTATCAGTACAAAATGAGTCAGTCTGCATGCTTTTCTCACTTTGTGTCTAGAAACCAGTTTTGGAAAATACAAAATGACATTATTCCTTTGGGCAATTAAAAAGCATTTTTGAATCTAATTTTAATTTAGTTCAGTCAAAAATTCTCCTAACTTCTAACTTTTTAGCTCTGTATCGCAATACATTACAGCATTACATTTTACTATATCTGAGACTCAGACCCATTAGTAAATGAGGTGTATTTAAAATATATTAAATACTGTGTCTTCTCTGTTGAAAGAACTTCGTAATCATTGAGTCCTTTCTCATTATCAATTGGTAAAATGTATATGTAAATCATTATATGGAGAAGTGCAAAGGTCTACAAGAAATAATATTTGAGCTTCACGTTCCAGTGGAAAAGTAAACAAATATTTAATAATAACAATTATGCAGCCCAGACTTTGCAATGATTTTGCTGTCAAAATGCAAAATTAGGGCTTGAAGCTGCACTCAAATTGCATTTCTCATCACTGGACTGGAATTTTCACTGTAAAACACTTGTTTGTTTGTTCTTTGCCAATACTGTAAAAAAACAGACAATTTTACACTTAAATATTTGTGTATGTTCATTTAAATTAATATTAAGGTTCAAATAAATTGGCTGGGTAAAAAATATTTTTTCTACAGTGTTTTAAATGGCCAGAGGTGTATATTAATAAAGTATAAGTGCTTTGTTACTGTAACTGAGCAGATTTTAAGTATCTGTACTTTATTTGTGACTTCTTTTACTTAATACTTTTACTTCCATGTTTTTAAGAGAAAAATCTAGAGTGCTTAATTGAACTGTTTTTTTAACTGCACAATTTTTTAATCATATAATAGAGTCATGTTCATGAATCTGAATTTATTAAAGCTTTGTTTCATCTGAAAATCAAACTGCACTGCGTTTCAGTTCTGTAACCTGATTTAATAGTTTTCAAAATGATCTCTGTGAAATGAATCGACACCTCGTCTGCCATCACCTTCTCGCAAACTCAGTTTTATGAGTTTTGAACTGTATCACAAGGTTTGAGGGAAAAAAAGCTAAATGTGTTTTTATGCTTATGTAGACTAGACTAAAAAAACATTTTACTTTGGGACTTGTGTAATTCTACCACCTCTGGGTAAATGGATAAAACTTAATGCAGAGTGGGTTCTCAAAAACATTCAGTCAGATGAACAGACTAAAGGGAAGCAACAAAACTGTTTGAAAAGGCAGCTGGAAGAATCTCACGCCCCAGAGACTTAAGACTCAGCTTGAACTCGCTCCCCAGAGACTTTAGACTTGACTCATAGGATGACTTGGTAAGGAGTATGTCTGTGATGAGGCATAACATTAACATTCATTTAGTCTAGCCACAGTGAAAAAGCTAATGTTGCATCACAATATTTCCTTTTATTTAAAAAATCATTAACAATATTAATTTATAAATTCAGACTTATTTAAAGCCGATATATATACCAGAGAATCTGGCAGATCTTGTTGGAGGCTACTGAAGTCATTTAAAATGTGACATTAAATGAAAACCTAGTGTTTATAGGCTGTTGACAAGCAGACTGAGGGACAGTTTTATCCACCAAGCTGTCAGGATGCTCAACTCTCTCCCTGGTCTGCTCCCAGTACAGGAATCAAGACTGTAATATAACTTAGTACTGGAATTAACACAGTACTGGAACTTAGTACTGGAATCAACACAATACTGGAACTTTTCAAGAACTGATATGCACTCACACACCCCATCCCTGCACTACTGCTTACACCTGAGCTTTCAAACCCACTTTAATTTCCTATAAAACTGTGAGATTTAAAGAACTTTAGGCACTCATTCACTTTAGCAGCTTTAAGCTTTTGTACCTCTATATTTGCACTACTGTTTTTACAGGGTCTGTTTATACTGGTACTGTCATTCCCTCTTTAATCCCCCATCATACATAACTGGTTCACTCTCACTCTTATATTGCACTATTGTCTTGTGTCTCTTGTCTACATCTGTGACCTTGTCATATTGTACATTGATGTCTCATTCTTTTATTTTTATTTTTTATTTTTTTTTGCTGTACTTTAGTCGATTCTCTCTCTATGTATTTTTCCTGTAACTATTGGGAAGGAGAGTAATGTAATTCCAATCCCCTGTATGTCCTGTATGTATGCAGTATAATAATATAATATAAAACTACTTGATTTGACTATTTTGTATTAATTAATGATAAAAAGCTCTCTGACTGACGGGTAAAGAAGACGTTAAAGTGTTCTATTGTAGAAATGTCATGCAGGCCATTGTTAGAGAACCGTACTTGAAGTTTTGAAAGATCCTCCTTGTATTTGGTAGATACCTCATTTACCCTCCCCACCATTAACTCCCACATGACTTCATGTTCTCTCCACAGTCTCAGTCAGGCCTAACTCAGTGTGGGCTGTGGGGAGTAATGTTTTTTAGGCATTAGGACCTCTCGGTAGGGTTGCACATGGCGCTGTTATTTCAGGTCTGTATGAGTGACAGCGCTGGACTGATGGGGGTTCTGGTCTCTGGAGGGTTTGCGTCCTTCAGTGGCCTAGCCATCAGATTGGCTGGGGCCTGAGTGGGGCTGGCAGGTCGGACATAGAAAAAGCCACTTTGCGCTGACCTCTCATTCAACTTGGACAAAAGTGACATGTGGAAATGCAGTATTAGACCCTCCGTTTCCATTCTGTCCTGCCTGCTCTCTCCCACTGGCAGTCCTTTGGACTCTTGGTGGAGGGAGCAAGCAATGAAGAAAGAAATGAAGATAAAAAAGAAAGAAAAGAAAGACAGTTAAGTGGTGTTCTTATGTTTCCAGTCATGTTTGTCATGTCTAAGGTCCCTTTTTGACCTTACAAACATGCTCCAGCTTCATGGGTCTCTTCACCATCCAATTTGAATAAAACTACTCGTTCAGGATCGAGGAACTGTGAAAGGAGGATTTACTTTCATAATAAATCATTCAAGTTGATTGAAGGTGGTTGTACGCACTCAGGGGGCCGGGAGAATGGGAGGGTCCTGGCTGTAGAAGTTAGAATCGTCTCCGAGTGTTTGTTGATGCTCTTTCAATCCAACTGTAATGCATCCTGACGAGCTAAGGCTGCCATTGATAATCATTTCCTTCACTTTACCACCACATCCAGGATAGCTCCCGTATCACAAGCCCTTCCAGCCTGGAGAGGAGAGGAATGAAAAGGAGAGGAAAGGAAAGGGGCAGAAACAAAACGAGGATAAAACCCTTGAGCCAAATGCGCTAGAGTGAACTGCAGCAGTAGCAGAATATACTGTAGCCTACAACAACCATATTTGGGCAGGTGGAATAAATTAATGAAATCAGACCTGTGGATCTCACCAACAGTAATCAAAAGCATACAGCTCAATCGGGGCCTGCGGGGCTCCCTTTATAGGCCACATTTTGAGCACCCATGGAGAACTGGCACATTTAACATCTCATGGAATCCTGTCAAATTCCTATTTCCACATTTCATCCCGTAACACTAGCACCATTGTTAGAACACAGTGTTCGGTGGTAATCGCCATTAGAGTTTCCAAAGAAAGTTGCAAAAGTGCTGAGATCTCCGCGCAGTGTCTCGAAGTAGGCCAGCCGATCCAGTCCAATCAGACTCAAGACTATTGCTCCAGTGAAGCACAATTGTGGTTTTATGGACTGGAGTGCTTCCCTATTGATTTGATTCACCACACAGCGTAGGGTTTGCTCAGCTCAGCCCTTTCCTGTCCTCCGTTTTCCTCTTCTTTGTACAGTGGAGCCGCTGTAAACATAATAAGGCCTGATTTAGCGAGGGCCTCGGTGCCCATGTCAAACCGCGGCCGGCTTGCTTGCTGAGGGATAGAGTTCCCACTGCCAGTCAGCCTAGAACATTGTTTTCCTTGGGCCAGGGCCACTCGGGGCATTTCCACCCCATTCAAAGCAAACAGCACCACAGCTGCTAAACTCGCTCGTCAATGAGCGAGCTCTTGGCATTCGACCTTCACCTTCCAGGGTCCTCCTCATAAAACCCAGCATTTCTAATTTTCTCATGTTGACAAAAGTCCATGCGAGAAAAGGAGGTCATTGTTTGGCCTCGTTGAGTCTCCGTGTGATTTCACCCTCTCCGAGTCGTAAGGCTTTCTCCACCAACCTCTCCCCACTTCCCAAAGAGACCCCCTACCCTTTTTGCCCCACTGCCATTCTCTCACAGACAAAAATCACTTTGTCAGGTCGGGTTAATTAAAATGCCTTGCTGGAGATTCTGAACTTTGCTGTTTTCAATGTCTAGCTAAGCATTACCCCCACCAACCCCCAGAAAAACTTCAAGTTTCTTTGATTTAAATCTGTGGAACCCTCCGAGGGTCCACTTGTGTTGCAGTTGGCTTGCCTTCGCCTCCCTGAAAAAAGGGCCAGTGGGGGAGAACGGTGAGGCCAGCCAAGCGGGAAAGTGACAGACTTAGCAGAGATTTGACAATTAATAAAAAATTCTGGTCAGCCAGACTTTTGGAGGTGAGAAAAAAGAGACGGCGAGGCAATCACAGCTCTGTGCAGGGATGGACCGTAGCCAGAACGAGGTCAGCCTTGTCGACCGCAGCCTCGCGAAGACTGAAGGCTGTAATGTCTACGGGCCTGGCTGTGATGGCTACGAATGGCTCTCTAACGGCCAATCGCTAATGGCAGCTCCCGGCCAAACTGCTTCAGCAGAGCGAGCTGGGTTGTGAGTTTCCGAGAGATGTCCCAGCGGAGGCCTGTGATGAATGCTCTGAGGACATCCTAATGTAAATAGCTCTGAGCTGTGAGCTGGAGGTGGAGGGCAGTGCAGATGGCCTGCATGTGCTGGCCCCAATCAACGGTCTGATTTCAGGGGTTAGTGTTAATTACAGATTATTGCTGAACCGTAAATGCAGTCATGGTAGGCCAGTCCAGGCCGGAGAGACTCAGAATCATTTGTGGTGGCTCTGTTCTGGGTTTGTGCTCGTCTGTCAGCCATGCCGAATTGTAGAGAGAGCTGTGAAAACTCAGGTTCTGCTGTTTTGCTGTTGTTTTTGGCCATGTGAAGGCGAGCGATGGTGAGAAGGACGCCGCAAATCTCAGAGCTTTTCCTCTTTTCCTCTGTCCATTGTGTGCACAAGTGGCCACCTAGTCAAACAACTGCAAAGCAACACTACATACACATCACTCAAAAGCCCAGAACCCTCCCTGGAAGTAAAGTGCAAACACCCAGCCCAGTGAGGGTGTTACAGTGAGTTTACCCCACTGTGCTGGAGAACCGGACCTGACCACACCAGCATCGCTCCCGTCTCTCTGAGTGCAGATTAAATCCTGGAGCTTGGAAAAATAGTGGCAGAGGAGTGAGTGGCCGGCCGCTCCATGCAGCCGTTTGTATTTAGGTGCATGATAACTCCCTAGTAAATTGGATCATCAATCATCCGGCCGTACCGGGAGACAAAAGTCTTACATTGTAATGTCAGGGTTAGCCCCACATATGGAACTGTTTATAGGCTAATCCTGATAAAAGCATGGAGAGTGCAAGGGCACCAGATAAACCCCCCACCCCCAATAAAAAAAACATAAGCAATCATATCCAGCAGTCCATCATCATATAAACCTTTCCACCATAGCATTGCGCCCAGCTAATTGCGTTCCACTGACAATACGACGAGAACATGGTTTGGTTCAGGCAATTATTGCTGCTGCCCTCACTCATTATTTTCTGTTAGACTATTGTCATTATACCACATTCTGACCCTGTCACTATTGTCAAGTATAGTATAACAATAACCAATCACAAAAGGTCACAACAAAATTAAATAATTCCAGTGATGCCCAAACATCTGCAGCTGTTGTGGTATTCACTCCACAATTGTTGGTTTGAACTCTGGTGAGAACCAAAACTGTCCACAATTGGCCAGTCCCAGAAAAAGAAATGGGGGGAGTGAGGGATTCAGAGAGGTCTAACTGGTTGGGTACACACTGTGAAAAATAACTGTATACAATATATTCATAAATAAATATATATTAAGTTGTTTACCAAACAAAAGTTTACTAAACTTAAAGCTGATAAATTCTTAAACAGCTGTCTAATAAGTTGACTTATAATTTAAATTCACTGACATTTATTTATTTACCACCGAGTACTCCAGCAGTCTAAAGCGTTGTCACTATGAACGCTGGTTGGAATCCTGGTCATGCAGCTTGCCATCAGCTGCCGGAGGCCTGAGACAGCACAATTGGCCTTTGCTCTCTTTGGGTAGGTAGATGACGCTCTTTCTCTTCATCACTCCTAGGTCCATACATCAATGTCAAGAGCTGACTGTTAATTTGCTGCTTAATATGTAAATCCCACCCCTTCACAGGTACCACTGTAAGCACATAATGAAGTTATGAAATAAATGTGTATGGTACTAAATAATACTTTTTTTTACTGTTGTGTTTTAGATATTCTAACCAACATTTCTGCCAATAGTTTAAAGCAAAGTTCAAATCAAATCAAATTGACCCTGGAGACAAGCATGCTAGAAGAAACACTTTAACCTCGATAAGAATTAATAATTTTATATTGAGCTTAAATGTCTGCAGATCCTGCCTCCATGGATGGCAGGGGTGGAGTCTTCCCACATGGAAACTGGGTGGGACCAACCTAAAAGTGGTGGGAGGAATGAGGGTAATCTGAAAGTAGCAGAGTGAATTGTGTTCTTTTCAAACTGGAGGAATATGATGATTGGTTGGGATATTAAGTGACACAGCATCAGAGTCTCCTGGTAGAACTTTCATTATGGCTGACATTTTTGTTTTATGCTGTATTTTTGAAGTATTTTTCTTTGTAATATTGTCATTACTGTGCCACTGACCCTATGACCTTTATTAACCTTTCATAAAATTTACAAAAAAAGTCTTTTAAGGCCAAATTAAACTAATTTGGAAATGTAAAATGTGGGAAAACTACTGCAGGTGTCCTCACATTCATAATAAAAAGTGAACGAAATATCTTTTCTGTGATCTCAGAACAGCAAAGACATTTTCACTGTTGTCAAAAAATCTGTACCACCAAAACAGTTTACCTAATAAAATCTTAATATTTAAAATTTACAATACTTCTTTATTCTGTAATATTTCCTTAAAGAAGAACTTTGGTGTACAATGAACTTTTGCTTTAGTAAAACATGATTTAAAAAGTACTTACCTTTGATAAATATCACACCTCCGTTCTCCCACAGCGCTCCAAGATCCAGAAATTTTAACAGTTTTTCTAAACACCCTTCAGACTGGGTGACATGGGGCATAATTAGGCAAAGCCCCGATAAATCACTTTTTACACTGTTATTCGGGCTCAAAGTAGCTCCACACTTCCCTGCTAGAATCCGGAGAGCCCTGACATTTAAAACGAGGCCAATAATAACTTAAATAGTTCACAAGAAAACACTGTTTACATCTTATAAGGCGAACTTCAACTCATTTTCTTAAGCAATTTATTGGGGCAAATTATCGCTGTATCACCCAGTCTAAAGGGTGTTTAGACAAACTGTTAAAATGTCTGGATTTCTGAATGCTGTGGGAGAACGGAGTTGTGCTATTCATCAAAGGTTAGTACTTTTTATCATGTTTTACTCTGCACAAAGTCCATTCTACACTGTACATTTATTGAATTTCCACCATAGTTTATTGTTACTTTCTGTGGCTGTTGCTTTTTGTTGTACAAAATTCAGGCCACTGACAGAGCTGTTAGCCCTGCATGCCAAATGCACTGCTCAACACATGATAAACACGCCTCTTCAAATTGCCGCGCCTGCCAGGCGGGAGCAGAGCATTGAAGAGAAGAGAGCGAGAGAGAGTGAGAGATTCGGCAGGAATGCTCGTGTCTGGAGGCCGGACATCAAACAGAGCAAGTCCCGGCATCAGAGCCGGAGCAGAGGTCAAGCCTGTTAAAGAAGCTGCCTCAGGTTGACCATAACCTATGGTGTCCGGAGGGGCTCCTGCCAATGGAATGCAAGCTTGTAGAATTACAAATAAATCAAACTACAAGGGCTGTGGCAACATCTGGCCGTGGTGTTTTCATTTTTTCTTTCTCTCTTTCTTCATACGTTTGTTTGCCCTGACCAAAGGGAAGGACAGAAGTCAAAAATAGTCCGCTTTGCACATCCGCAAAGATCAGCCGTTTATTTTTGGACTGCCCTTCAGCTGGGAAAAGATGGGTCGCTAAGCCAAGTAGTCCTAGTAGGCTAAAATAGGGCTCTGGGGTCTCGTGACAATGTGTGTCCAGGGACAGTAAGGGCTGTTTTTTTGCCAGACTTTTTCCCCCACACCACAACCTTCCAACTGCTCCATAGCTTCTCTCCTGCCTCCCACCGCCTGCCTGCCCCATCTTTTTACGAGTCAGGACAGTCATGCTAGTAATTAACAGTTCTCTGTGGCAGCGGTGGCTCGTGGGCACACATGGCCTTGGCTCTGGTGCTTCTGGGGGCTCTGGTGGTTCTGGGGGCTTTGGTGGTTCTGGGGGCTCTGGTGGCTCCAGAACATTTCATGGTCTACGGTCTGTAGTAGCTGTTTTAGAGGAAGTTGCCTTGTTGGTTATTTCTATTCAGAGACTAGAACCATTTAAATTGTTAATTTTAAGGCTTGTTGGTTGTGTTTAGTGATGTATTGGTATGTATGAAGGCCAGTTATTATATTCATGCATTCATGCCATTCCAGCTTCAGTTTGTTTGATCTTTTTGGTAGGATTCTGACTTGTAAACAGCTTTTTGATGGGATGAAGGGTTTGCTGTATTTTGTCTAGTAAATATGAATGCGGAAACAATAGTTACACCCACCCAGCATAGCAACTGCCCAGCAACCACAAAGCAACATCCAAGCAACCACTTGGCATACTTTAGCATCTGGGATACTACTGTATAAGTAACAGCATAGCGCATATCAAACAAACATCATAGCAATCACCTTGGAACACCATATTAGCCACCAAACCCAACGTAAAGCAGCCACACAGTACATCAATGCAAATAACTAGAATAATATAGCAACCACACAGAAAAAGAATAGTTTCATGCTAGTAAGCACGTAGTTACAGCCTATCAAACTGCCAAGAAATGAAAAACATTATATACTATATAATATATTTGAAATGTGTCATGGTGGCACCCCAGGTACTGTAGTGTGGGTTATGGGTTTGATCTTTACTCCAGTTAATGTTTATTAGGAGTTTGGTGATAGCAGCTTCTCCTTATGTTTATGTGGGTTTCCTGTGGATGCTCTGGTCTTCTCATGCTCCCCAAAATAGACATGCTAGGTAAGAGAATTGGCCTTGCTAAATTGCCTCCTAGGTGTGAGTGAATGGTGTGTGTGTGTGCGCACATGTGTGGCTGTGTGCGGGCAGGTGTGTGTGTGTGTGTGTGTGTGTATGTGTGTGGTTTCTGCCTTCCGCACCCAATGATTCTAGATTGGCTCTGAACCCACCGTGACCCTGACTAGGAGGAAGCATGCATAAGAAGATGGATGGATAACCCCTGTTTTTTTTATTATTACTGCAAAGAATAAACGTGATTTAGAGCTTTAAAGAACTCTTTAAAATGTTTCTACGCAGAATCCAAAAGGTAGCGAATCTTTTTTTGCTTACAGTACAGACAGCCAGGCAAGGTGAGGCTGAGAAAAAACGGGCTATTTCCCATTCGTGTTCATTTGGCTAGCACTTGTAGGAACCCCCGTGGCAGCAAACTAGAATCAAATAATGTTCAGTGGCAACTGTTGGTTCAGTTAGGAGGAGGAAATCAGTCGAAATCTACGGGCCGTAAAACAAATGTCGCAGTGGCATTTCGCGTTGGAAGAGAGATTTTCCCAGTCGAGCCGAGCCGAGCACAAAGGGAGAAATCATTTTCCGCCTCGGGAAAATGAGAAATCCGTCTCTGTTCTCAGTTACCGAGCCACATAACAGAACGACAATCCTCGACACACACAAACTGACACAGGCAGGGAATATATGGGCTGAGAGGAAATCTATATGAGACAGCTCCCCCCCTCGCTCTCGCAGCGAAGAGATAGGCTGAAAGATTGACGTAATTGCTGGAAAAGTTTGAATTTCTCTTTATGTTTGAAGCGCTCCATTAAAAGGGCCTCTCATGTCTAATGCTATGCTAATGGCTCTTTTTCTCAGACAGGTCTTTGGCCAGGCTGCTCTCTGCGCTGCCCCTGGGCCCCAGTCCACCCCGGCCATGCCAAGTTTCCCCACGTAGCCAGCTGCCCACTCGCCTCCCGTAGGGTGTGGGACGCCCAGCGTTGTGAGCTTTGGTTTAATGTTGACCTGCTGAACCGATAAAACTCACTCTGTCATGCTATTCGTTTCAATTACTCTAACAGGGCGTTTTATAGGTTGGAAAGAACAAGTAAATGCAGACAATACAGTGTCTGGTTTTACTATTTATGTTTATTATGCTTATGATTATGATTCACCCAAGACTGAAGGCCTTGAAGGTTTCCAGCTCCGTTGGCCAGAGGACATTTTCCCAAGCCTGACAGGTCTGAGTTGATTAGGGTCGTGAGGACGGTTTTTTGGAGTGTTTAGAGAGAGTAGTTACTGTAGGTCCATTTATTCTATTTAGATCTACATTTTAGATACGCAGATTTAATCATGTAGAATGTAAATAGATTTATCATCCTCATAACCTTTTCAAAAAATAAAACCTTTAACTCTACTCAAGTATATTTAGTATCAAATGGATCTACCCTTTTAAAAGTTTACATGTCTAGGGCAAATGTTTAGGGCAATGCTTTACAGGCAAACAGGGGTGCAATATGCAAATACACAAACGAAAACTATAGCATTTCACTATATTTGGTCATATATTATATATAATTACTAGCATACTAAAAATACATACTTAACAGGAAAAATATAATGAGATATATACAGTACAGTGTAAAAATATGTTTGTTCTCTTTGGAAGAGAGCATTGGCTTGAGGGACTGTCTGCTTGTCCAAATTAAACGTCCTCACGGCCCAGTTTTGGCCTGTGGAATACATTTTGGACAGACCTATCATGGAAGAACCACCCCTAATTGTTTTGAAAGGACCTTTCAATGAATGGTTTTTGAAATAACTATTTTTCTGAATAAGACGTGAGTGTGAGGAACATTTTCCACTGTAAAAAAAAAAAAGCTGGTCAATCTGTTTAAGATAAGAAACTAGCTTAGCTGTTAACCAGCACAGGGTATGTTTGTAATTGACTTTCATGGTTTAGCTGGTCTACAAGAATTATCAACTTTCCCAAGCTAGACAACCAGCACAACCAGCAAGACCAGTCTGCTCAACCAACATGAACAAACGTAACCAAAACCAGTTGCAACATACAGTATGTTATTCTGGTCAGGACCTGGATTACCATCACAGACAAGACTATACAGCCTTTGCTGCATACCTACCTCATCTTGTGCTCAGTAGACCTATCACTGTGCTCTGTGAAGTTACATTCTGATTGGCCCAACAGTGAAACATGGTGGTTGCAGCATCATGCTGTAGGGGGTATTTTTCAGCTGCAGAGACAAAACGACTGGTTGCATTTGAAGGAAAGATGAATTTGGCCATGTGATATTTTAGTTACTCTTTTTTTAAAAACTTGCTAAAAAAATTCTGATTTCTGTTAGTTTTTTTTCTGTCAAGATGGGATGTTTGGTGTCCATTAATGAGATAAAATAAAATAAGATGAACTTTTTGGATTTTAGCGAATGGCTGCAATGAAACAGAGTGAAAAATTTAAAGGGGTCTAAGCAGTTTCATACCCACTGTTTCACTGTGCTCTTTTTATGAGAGTTACATCCTGATTTGTCTCATCTTGTAAAAAGTAGACCTATTACTATGCTCTGTCCATGAGAGTTACATTCTGATTGGCCTCATCTTGTGAACAGTAGACCTATCACTGTGCTCTATGGGTTGGAGTTACATCCTGATTGGCCCTATCTGGTGCTCAGTTGACCTATCACTGTGCTCTTTTTATGAGAGTTACACTAGATGAGAAGGCTGTGAAAAACGCTCTGTTGAGCATTTTAGCCTTTCTCTATCGGAAAAAAGGGAAGAAAGAATAGTACTATGCCAATAAATGTTGGATGTTCTTTTGAAGTTCCAGTGTTTTTCTGTAAAGAACTCATAAAGGACTTTTTGACCTGATGCTTTTTTATTAACTTCATCACAAACTGCACACACTAGATTCCTTCAACATCTAAGAGCCTTTATTTCAGTGAAGTAAAAACAGAGTGTGTTTTCAGGAAACTCTGCCCAGCTCTGGTTTTGATGTTCTCTAGTACTCTGTCAGGAGACAACTTCTTCACTCTTGACAGCAACAGAACAGAGGCAACTGAACTGCGCAGACTAAATGAAGACACGTCTTTACTGAACACAGGAACTTTTTCAGGCTGCATTATTGCCCGGTCGTGCCTGAGAGTGTGGCACGGCTGTTCAGAGGTCAGGCCTGGCTGCTGGATCTGACACATGTAGAGCAGCGCTGCTCTTGGCACGCTCATTCTCCACACCGCGGCACAGGTGGAGCCCGGGCATTCCTCACTCCTGACGCGAACAAGTGAAAGGAATAAAAGCGGCCAGTAAAGCCAGATCATCAGCCTTATTGACACCCGCGCCGGATTTACGAGGCCGCGGCCATGTGTGTGGGTTAAGAGAAAGCGTGAAGCACATGGTTCACAGCTTAGCCTCGCTGATCTACCAGCAGCGTTTAAACACAGCAGCTTACTGCAGGGAGAGGGGCTGCTGCTTCCAGATGGGGTGATACCTGCTGAAAAGAGAGAGGAAGCTAAAAACATCAATAGAACATGAAGCATGAAGAGAAAGAGGCTGAAGAAAAAGATCTGCTCAGTTTTATTTGATTGCAGACAGTATAAACCCAAGATATTTTATGTTTTGCCTAGTTAACTTCCTGTCACGTATTAATATACATCCATTCCAAACATGCATTATATACAGAGGTGGAAAGTAACTAAATTACACAAGTAATTTACTTTGCTACATTGGAAAACTCCCCAATACTGAGTAAAAAATAACAAATTGTCTGAGTTTTGTTCTCCATGGCAGCGCAGCTGAACTTCTCCATGTAGTGTTTATTATGTTTAGCGGGAAAGACGCTGTGTGAATCAGATGTGCAGGCTGGGATTCTGTGTGTGCGGCTCGGGGGAACCGGTGTTCTGTCGAGTTATGCTACCCATCAAAATGTGCTTCTTTACAGCCCTGCGCATGCGCCGACCAACAGTTTTTTTTTTTTAATGTTTTTCATAATAAGTCCTTAAGTTTTTATTAGGAACATCTGCTTGAATGTAAAAAAAAAAAAAACATGTAAATAAAGCAGTTAAAGCATAGCAATGGCAAGTTAAAAAATAATAATGAACTGTAAAACTATAAAAATACAGTTTATAGTCACCTATATGACCATAACGCTTTAACCTTTTAACTGTAAAGAAAAACATGGATCATAGAAACCTATGCCACTTGTTGTTGAAAATGTTTTATGGGGTGGTCTGAACAAATACTGCCTGAAAGGTCCAAATTATTTAATTTAGTATTTATTTAATTTATTATTGTTGTACTTTTTTACATCAAATAATTAAAAGTAACTATGTAACTTTTACTCAAAGTACATTTTAAATTGAGTACTTTTTACTTTTACTCCAGTAGATTTTTAGATGGGTACTTTTACTTTTACTTGAGTAGAATTTTAGCAAAGTAAAGGTACTTTTACTTAATTACAATTTTTCTGTACTTTGTCCACCTCTGATTATATACCAGCAATCCATAAAATGTTGGAACATTAGAGCATTTACCATTTACCATGGTTATAATTCCGTTTTAAATGATGAGGATTCAAAGAGATGAAGTGTTTCAGGTGTTATTTCATTCTATTTTTCCAGCAAACCATGCAGGTTAATCGTCACATTTTGTTTCTAAATTCTCCACAAATTCTCCTTTGGAGAAAAATTAGGACTACATGCAGGCCAGTCCAGTTCCTGCATCCTCTTCTTTCACAGCCATGCCTTTGTCATGTGTGTTGCATATGGTTGTGCATTGTCTTGTTAAAAACAGCAAGGAAACCCCTTGGGGAAAAAATGCTATGTTGAAGGCAGCACATGTTTCTGTAAAATCTCAATGCACTTTGTACTGCATCAGTGCTTCCATCACAGAAGAGTACAGACACAATCAGCAATAACTGGACTTGTTGCTGATAACAGTCTGGATGGTCCTTTTTGTCTTCAGGCTGGAACACATACTCATTGTTTCTCTATGTATCTGGAACATTGATTCGTCTGACCACAATAAGATAAGATAATCCTTTATTAGTCCCACAGTGGGGAAATCTACAATACACATTTCACTGTGTGATGGTCCATCCCACATGCCTCCTAGCCTAAAGAATTTGACGTCACTTCTGGACTTGGTTAACATATGGCTTTTATTTTGCACAGTGCACAAAGTTTTAAGTGGTATTTGTGAATGTAACTCTGTATTTTAGAGCTTGATAAAGGGTTGGAAAGTATTATCTTGTCCATCTGGTTTATCAACTATTGTTTAATGAAGGTTCTGTGCTGTCTGAGAGACTGGAGATCACAAGTGTTTAGCTTAGACTTGTGAGGGGGGGACACACATTTATTTGAGGAACACTGTTTTAAATGTTTCAGTCATTTTCTCATGCATTTTTTCCCATATTGGAAATTTGAATTTTGTAAGATTTTGTGGTTTTAGAGGACTTGACCTTTTGTGGATTCTGCTTTTGGACCAAATCACAATTTTTTCACCTGTTGACTTCATCTCTTTGGAAGTACAGTACATTATGTATTTATTTATTTATTTGTTTGTTTTTTTTCCTCATTACCAACCCTATATTTCTTATGCCCTTTAAAAATTTTAATGGAATGCATGTACAGATGCAAGAAAACTATGTGAACCCTTTGGGATTACTTCCCCCCTCACTGTGAACGTTAACATGTGTTCAATAAAACCATGAATATATATATTTTTTGTGTGGTATTAGTTTAATTAGACTGTGTTTGTCTATTGTTGTGACTTAGATGAAGATCAGAACACATTTAATGACCACTTTATGCAGAAATCCAAGTAATCCCAAAGGGTTCACATACTTTTTATTACAACTGTATATAAATATATGAAATGAAGTTAAATAAACAAAACATTAAATATATTTGATTTATACTGTCTGCTTTAAAATATATTTCAAAATTAATGTACAAAACCCAGCATTGTTTTTTGTTTGTTTGTTTGTTTGTTTGTTTGTTTTCCGATAAGGGAATGTATATGCAAAAGTATTTGATGAAATGAAGCAATCAAGATGTGATTAAAATGTAAATCTTCAGCCTTAATTCAGGTAGATTAACAAAAAAAATCATCTGTTTAGAAAATAGCCATTTTTACACAGTCCCTTTATATTCAGAAGTTAAGCAATTGACTGATAAGCAGTTTTATGGCCAGGTATGGCCTGTCGCCTCATCACTCAATGACTAATGAAAGAGATCAGAGCTCTAGATGTGATTCCAGTTATTGAATTTGCATTTGGAAGCTGTTTTATTGGACCTCTCAATATGCAGTCCAAAGAGGTGTCGATGCAAGTGAAGGAGGCCATCATTAGGCTGAAAAGAAAAACAAACCTATCAGATAGACAAAAAAGCAGAAACAGGAATGTACTGGCGAGCTCAGCAACAACAAAAGGCCTGGAGGATGACTGAAGATGAACTGATAATTCTTTCTTTGGTGAAGAAAGGCCCTTTCACAACATCTGGTCAAGAAAAGAATACTCTTAAAGAGCTTGACTTTTCACTCTCAAAGAGTTCATGAATGCAAATACAGTAATTACTCTAACTCAAGATGTAAACCACAGGTAACACCCAAGAGCAGAACGACCAGATAAGACTGAAAGAAAAGAGGAAGAAGAACTCTTGATCTGAAGCATTCCACATCATCTGTCAAACATGGCAGAGGTAATGTTATGGCATAAGCGTGTACAGCTGGAGCATGTATCAGTGAAACTGTTTCACTGAAGATTATTATCGAGGTGAATTCTAATGTATGCATCAAAGCAACACAAGACCTTCTCAATGAAAATAAAAAAAAAATTCTTAATCAGGCAAATCAGTCAACTTATCTCAACTTAATTGAGCAGCTTTTACTTACTGAAGACACAACTGATGCGGAAGGTCCATAATCAAGCCACCTGCATGGAAAAGCATCTGAAAGGAGGAAATTTGGAGATATCCATGGGTTCACTGCACTTACTGACTGTAAAAAGGAAATAAGTATTAAAGTATTCAAAATATCCCATATATTTACAATTCTACAAAGTTTGGAAACTGGTTTACATATAAATATTGTAAATAAAAACAATGCATTGATTTGCACATATCACAAACCTATTTTTTAAATTCACAATAGAACATAGAATACATTTCAGATGTTAAACGATAGATAATTTATCATTTCATGAAAAACAGTAACTCATTTTGAACTTTACAGCAGCAACTCAAATCAAAAACCCAGCTCAACTGGGAGGCTCATGTTTACCATTGTGTTGCATCTCTTAATCTTTTAAGAACAGTCTTGAATTTCCTTCTAAAACTTAAAGTCCCCTCTGGGAATAATAAAATAATATAAGAAGTATCTTCCTATGTACAGTATCTATCTATCTGCAAATCTGTGGTAAGTGAGGATACCATTTGCAGGATTTTTAGTGGACGAGGAATGTTGTCCCATTCTCGTCTGATGGAGGATTCTAACTGCTCATCAGTCCTGGCTCTTCTTTGCCAGATATTCTTTTTCATGATGCGCCAAATATTTTCTATTGGTGAAAGGTCTGGACTGCAGGCCGGCCAGTTCAGCACCTGGACTCTTGTTTTGTAAAGTCATGCTGGTGTGATGGTCTCAGTAAGTCTTGATGGCTGATGGTCCCTCTCATCCCAAGTCATCATCTACAGCATCTGTGGTTTCCGAAAACATATAAAATTTTGATTCACCTGAACACGTTACAGTTCTTCTGACCTCGCTCCATATTAAATGAGCTTTGGCCTTGAGAACATGGCTGTGTTTCTGGATGGTGTTGACATATGGCTGTTTTTCTGAATGATACAGTTTTAAAACTTTTTGCATTGCCAACTGTGTTCACAAAAAAATATTTATGCATAGTGAAGATCACTAGTATATGTGATTGATCCTCAGCTTTGTCACTTGCACAGTATGAGTTTAATTTTTTTCTATACTATAGATGGTGGGATATCCAGTGTCTTCTCAAATTTACATAGTGGAACATTTTTTTTATCGTTCTATAATTTTTGGGCACAGTTTTTTTGTAGATCATTGAACCTCTGCCCATATTTGCTTTTGAGACATTCTTCCTCTCTAAAATGCTCTATTAATACCTATTCATGTGAACTGCATTATTTTTTTAATATCTTTTATATTATATTATTTTTATATTATTAGTTAATTAGCTAATTTCCCTAATTAGTTTATATATTTTAAAGAAATGGTAAAAAAAAGTCTCACTTTCAAAATCTGATATTTATTCTATGTTGCATTGTTAAAGTGGCAGTCTCTGTATTATTTTGTTTCTAAACTGAAAGCAGAAGCATTTCTGAGTGGAGAAGGAACAAAATATAGTGTTTAATGCTACCAGTGTGCTGGCATGACCATACCTGCTAAGCCTAATATATATTCGTTCTAAAAACTGGGGTGTCAGGTCACTTTTCGCACAAGTTCTTCTGGCCACGTCTCACGTCTTTATGTACTTGTGTCACGTGTACAGCCTCTAAAAGAGGATCCGGCCCAGTTTTACTGAATGCGAGTGGCTGGTGGAGCAATGAAGACTTCAGAAGGGGAACCTCAGAGCTCATTAGCTCATTCACTCATAGTAAAAACAAAGTGTGTAGTTGAAGTGAAGTTTCTGACTGAGTGCGCTCTCTCTTTCTCTCTATCTCTGACTGAATATAACCTGCAATCGGATTCATACGCTCTGAAAGGAGACCGCATCACACCCGCCCAGTTTAAAATGATTCTACAGCATGCTTACTAGAGAGGGGCCTAAATCACAAAACTTATGGACATTAGCTTTATTAAAATATGGGTCTATGAGATTTGAAATTAATTGCATTTTGCTTTAAATGACATTTTACACAGCATCACAATCTTAAAAAATTTTTTAGAATTTAAGGTAAGTTTCGTTTTTTCAATTTTCTTTTGAACCTGTAAAAATGAAACGTTCATAGAAATACCCATAGGTGCAAAACAGGTGCCTTTATTTATTTTAAAACACAAATGCTAGTGAATTATTCTGGTAGAAGGCAGCAGCTTCAGTCTGCACGGTGTGTTAAACAGGTCTGGGGCTATTTTGGGAAAGACTACCAGCATCTAATGAAGCCATTTACACCCACTCAGTCTCCTCTGTGTCTATGTGTCCTCTGTTAGTGAGTTTCTCCTACTTTACACTGTTTCTAATCTAATTTCCTCATCACCCTGCGTGAACTCTGCACCCTCAGGCTCTTCTGAAGAAAAGAACACTCCATGTTTGAGAACTTCTGTATATTCTGCCATCTGCATATTATATTGAGAGCTATTGGACCTTATTACTGTAATTGAGTTTCACACCAACAGTTAGTTAGTCTAATTATATGCTTATCATGAACTGTTTAGTCTCAGAATCAGTTGTTTATCTTCTCACCAGATGGGGGCACTGCAACTGCAACATGGAGCACACTTTAGGAAATCAGTCATGAGGGCGGGAGACTGACATTAATCTCTGCTACACAGAAGAACTTTACTGTTAATAGTAGAGTCTGATTCAGCATGTTTATCTTCACACACATTGATGCTCTTATGTGGAGAAACTATATATGAATAGGGTTCATTAACTCATGTTATGACTTCATCTGCAAATGTGTGCCTCATAGGAACAGAAAATATGCTCATAGTGGAGGTAAATAGCATTCACACAGGCCCATAGGCAGTGCCATTAAAACATGTTTCATGTGCAACTTGTTCTGTTGATGTGTGGATATACCCTATATATATATACATGTTCTCATTTTCAATTTTCAATGTTCAATGAAAATCAAATTTTACACAATGTTCTCTATACCCCAAACATGATCAACTGGTTTGATGTCTAAACTTCATTTCTTTAGTCATCAACAAAGTCATTGTCATCCAATCTGTCGGACAAGTTACATAAACTTCTACTATATTAGCCCTGCGATGTACTATATTAGCCTATATCTGATGTATAACTGATATATTGGCTGAATTAGAGTGAACTGAATTATTCCTATGAGGACTACTACTATACAAAACTAATTTCTGATGATATGTAACAGTAAAACTGTTAAAGTGTTTCATACAAACCATTCAATTTAGACCATTAAAATGACTGTTTGTCTGATGTCACACGTGGCAAAAACGATTTAAATCTTTTTAAAAGTTGGGGATTTTAACCATATTTTATTTTTTTCTAGGTTGAATTAAACTTTTGTTTCTAAAGAATTCTATTTATTTATTTATTTATTTTTAATGCACTTTTATAGCTTTGGATATTTTAAGATATATTTGATCATTTTAAAAGGTTATTTGCAATGTGAACCTTTTCAAAAATAATTTGCACATAAATTTGAATCTTTTAAAAAGCAATTGAAACTTTTTTTTAAAGTGACATGTTGAAGAGTTGGTTTCCTTTTAAAAAAGTGAAAGTTTTAAAGCAATTCAAACCCTTTTTAAGTGATACAAACTAAACTTTACAAAAGCAATACATTTCTTAGTTTAGTCCCACCCAAACTTCAACATTCAACGGTTAAATCTCTAATAGTATTTTAATGAAGAAAAAAAGCAGCACATCTAATCAGAACAGATATCACTTATCTTGAAGTAACTGGAACAGCCTGTTTAATACATAAAACCACAAAAAAAACTGGATCTAAAGGAAAACATTATATTGAACACATAGTATACATGTCTGTTAGACTATCTGATACATCTCCCAATGTCGCAACACAAGTGATTTGAAAATAGTGCTCTATTATTGGCCTATTACATCAACACGCTGTCTGCCAAGCATAAGCCATAAACTGAAAGACTCGAGTGTGTTTATTATGTATTTGATTCATATGCAAATGGCGTTTCGCAACAAGTTCTTTCAATGCATGGTTTTGTTCAGTGTATTTGACTGCATGATTGGTGAAAAAGGAACACACACCCATACACATACACACACACAAACACACACACACACACACACACACACACACACACACAAAGATAGGAAGTTTTACAGAGAATAGAGCACAATCAAAACCTCAAACTTCTTGCCTTTTTTCCACATTGAATTCTTTAATCACATTGATTGTGTTCAGTGCTTTCCTATTACTCAAATATTGTATAAGGATAATGTAGTGTTCCACAGCAAGCATAAAAAATACAATTTAAAGATAAATAGACCATTTTACTTTATGAATATGAAACCTCTCTAATATAATGAACAATTGCATGTTTTCCAACTTTGTTTCCAACGTATTACATCTAAAAAACAAAATCAACAAAAATACACAGCTCTGGAAAAAAATTAAGAGACCACTTCAGTTTCTGAATCAGTTTCTTTAATTTTGCTATTTATAGGTATAGGTTTGAGTAAAATGAACATTGTTGTTTTATTCTATAAACTACAGACAACATTTCTCCTAAATTCCAAATAAAATATTGTCATTTAGAGCATCTATTTGCAGAAAATGAGAAATGGCAAATAAACAAATGAAATAACAAAAAAGATGCAGAGCTTTCAGACCCCAAAGAATGCAGATGCAAAGAAAATTATTTCATGTTCATGAAGTTTTAAGAGTTCATAAATCAGTATTTGGTGGAATAACCCTGGTTATTAATCACAGTTTTATGCATTTTGGCATGTTCTTCTCCACCAGTCTTACACACTGCTTTTAAATAACTTTATGCCACGCCTGATGTAAACATTCAAGCAGTTCAGCTTGGTTTAATGGCTTGTGGTCATCCATCTCCAACTTGATTATATTCCAGAGGTTTGTAATTTGGTAAAATCAAAGAAACTCTTAATTTTTATTTTCTAGAGCTGTATATATAAAACATAACATAAAAACAATGTAGTTAATAAAAACCTTTTAAACGTTTATTTTATTTTTATAGTAAATTTAGATTTATATATGTAAAATTGACTTCAATGGAGTCAGCCCTGTGGTCATAGTCATTGGAGCTGTAATGGGCTTCCCTTATTATTTTTCTGAAAGTTGGCGACCCCATGTGCACATGACAAACTTGCACCAAAAAACAAACAAAAATCAAACAAACAAACAAACGATTATTTCCTCATATTTTAGGGGTGATGGGACCATGGCGAGTCCATGAAAGCTGGCAAACTTTAAAAATGAGGCAGTGGTGATCTGTAAAAAACTGCAGTGACAGTTGGTGGAGTTGCTCTCCACTCTCCACTCTCACTCCCTGCAGCCTGCATAATAAAAGGAGAAGGTCAGTAAAACAAACCATAAATATAAAGCTGCTGTTTTAACTTTAACTGTGATGGAGAGACATTTTAATAATGTTCACTAGAATTACATTAAATATTTTGTTTACTCTGAGGTTTAGCATTAGCTAACAGCTTAGCTACCTATCTAGCTAGGTTAGCTAGCATTAGTTAGCTAAGTTAACTGAGCAGGCTAGTGTCCAGTACTGCTAGCTGTGACTAAATGAATGCTAACTAACTAGCTTATTATTATTATTTATTAAATTTAATTACAGAGCAGTTTTTACCATATTGCTAATTGTGTAGCTATTTGTGTCATTTATTGAGCTGTATGTACAGTTTGTAAGTTATTGTATTGTAAAGGCTTATTGGGTTTTATTAGCTATGTCTAAATGTAATCAGTTAAGTTACCTAAGTTAGATAGCATTAGCTTAGTTAAGCTAACTGTATCCAGTCCCAAATAGCAAACTTTGCTAACGGTTTATAAAGCATTGAAACAACATTCTGGCAATCTCTGTCATCAGAATCGATTAATTTGGGTACTTTGTGTTGATGCTGATTCAACACTGATTCAATGTTATTTTGTGGTTTGTATTAAATATTACTTACATTACATTAACTAACTACTTCCTCACTTTCCATTGTCTATTGTTTGTTTAGAATATAACATTGTTTTTAGTCTTATTAGTCTTATGTATTTATTTATTTTACATTACATTACATTATATTTGGCAGACTCTTTTGTCCAAAGCGACCTACAATAGTGAAGTACAAAAAGTAATAGAAGTTAAAGGTAAAAAACATTTTTAGTTAGGGCCTAAAGGAGGTCAAAGGGAAATAATGGAATAGAGGAGTGAAGGAGGGGAAGAAGGAAATTAAGTTAGAAGTAGTTAGTTTGTTAGAGGTGTTAGGAGATTTTTTTTATTTTTTATTAGTGGTAGTAGTATTGTTTTGCTTACTGTGTGTTAAAACTGCCTCAATTGTATTGTACACTGTGCAATGACAGTAAAGACAGCGTATTTTTGTTGGCGATATGACAAAACATTGATATTAAACATTGATATTATATATTTTAAAATATTTATTTAAATATTACAGCAACAAAAAGCATATTAAACTTTATTTGGTAACGTTTTACCATACAATATGATATGGCACATCCCTAACATAGATTTTTAACATACATTAATGTTCAAGATATAAGTACAATGAATGATACTGGACAGATATAATCTTTCTTTTTTACATATTTAATGAAAATTATCAGTGTGAATTTTCCTTTTGCTAAAAACAGCAAAGAAAATTTGTACCCTGATGGCCTAAATAGTCCTAAAATAATTTGAGGATATTTCAGGGTATTTTTGCGATAACAATATTAAAAATAGTCACAATGTAACTGTGTATGATATGATATGACACACCCATAATGCAAATATTGTAAATAATGAATAATTAAATATATGGATTCCCTATACCTATGAAAAAAATATGCACCCACAAAATATAAGAGACCACCTTAAAAATTATGAGTTTCTTTGATTTTACTAAATTGAAAACATCTGATGGGCGGCACGGTGGCGCAGTGGGTAGCACTTCCGCCTCACAGCAAGACGGCCTGGGTTCGATTCCCGGCTGGGGCGACCCGGGTCTTTCTGTGTGGAGTTTGCACGTTCTCCCCGTGTCTGCGTGGGTTTCCTCCGGGTGCTCTGGTTTCCTCCCACAGTCCAAAGACGGCACGTTAGGCTGATTGGATGTCAGATACAAAAATTGCCCCCTAGGCGTGAGTGTGTGAGTGCATGTGTCTGTTTGTCTGTCTGTGTCTGTCTGCCCTGCGATGGATTGGCAGCCTGTCCAGGGTGTATCCTGCCTTCTGCCTGATGCCTGCTGGGATAGGCTCCAGCACCCCCCCGCGACCCTTAATGGATAAAGCGGTTGATAATGACCTGACCTGACCTGACCTGAAAACATCTGGAATATAATCAAGAGGAACATGGATGATCGCAAGCCATCAAACCAAGCTGAACTGCTTGAATTTTTGCACCAGGAGTGGTGTAAAGCTATCCAAAAGCAGCGTGTAAGACTGGTGGAGGAATACTTGCCAAGATGCATGAAAACTGTGATTAAAAACCTGGGTTATTGCACCAATTATTGATTTCTGAACGTTTAAAATGTTATAAATATGAACTTGTTTTCTTTGCATTATTTGAGGACTGAAAGCTCTTCATCTTTTTTGTTATTTTTAGACATTTCTCATTTTCTGCAAATAAATGCTCTACATGACAATATTTTTATTTGGAATTTGGGAAAAATGTTGTCCGTAGTTTTTATAGAATAAAACAACAATGTTCTTTTTACTCAATCGTATATCTATAAATAGCAAAATCAGAGAAACTGATTCAGAAACTGAAGTGGTCTCTTATTTTCTTTCCAGAGCTCTATTTCCAAAACGTTGTTCTATGGTGATTAAATAAGCAAACAATCCATTATTTCTCTAATCCTCAAAAATACAAGGATCTTTAAATGATGTCAGTAAAATATACATGTAGCACTTTAAATGACACATGTTTTACTATAATAGTAATACACCAGTTTTTAGGATTTTCTTTTTTCCATTGTAGGTTATCAAATAAGGATCAGCAAAACTTTCTGAGCGGTGTGTAGAGGCTGAATGACATCAGCAGCGCGGTGAGCCAGTCAGAGAGTGGCTCTGGGTTTTGGGGGGCTGAAAGGGGGGGCTGGAGGAAACTCGCTGGAGAACTTCTCGCTCTGAAAGCTCAGCACAGGGCTGCGCACAACTTTTGGACGCGTGCTCCTCTCTCTGCTCAACTTCTACGCACAGGGAACTGACTGCGGCGTGAACCGGGACCACTGAGCGCTGGGGCTTCAGAGAAGAGCGAGGAGAGGGGGATATATCAGGACGGGACTGCTGGCTGGGGCTGATTTTGTTTTTGTTTGTTTTTTTTTTTGTGGAGAAAACTTTTTTATTTTTATTTGTAAAGCTTTTAGGAATATCTCACAGAGACGCTTTACTTCTCCGATTGCTTCACTTCTCTTTTCACTTTACTGCACTTAGTTTTTTTTTCTAGTGATCTAGTGATGTGCACATGGACTTTTCTCGTGCACTCGCTTTTCTCCTCGTTTCTTCGGTTCGGACGCGAGTGAATGGATCGCTATTAAAGTTTCGTTAACTTTATTGGGCTTTCGGAAGGAGTTACTAGAGAAGTTGCGCGCGCTCTGGTTTATAAAGGGCTGTATATCTTGTACTGGTTCTCTTGGACATTTTTCACAATCTGCGCGTGGCACTTTTCTGGCTTTGCACGAGCGGACAGAGGGATTTCTGTCTGATAGGATTGTTTTTATCCTGTTTTTGTTGATTTGTTGGTCTCTTTTCGACACTTCTCGCGAGCCCTTGTTTGACGTGTGCGCGGAAAGCGAGCGAGAGAGAGAGGATGCGAGCGCGCGCGCAGCAGAAGCGCTGGCCGGCCGGTGGCGGAGTACTCGCGCTGCTCCTCGCGCTGCTGCTGAGCGTCGCCGCTGTTAGCGGATGCCCGGCCAAGTGCAGCTGCTCGGGGTCGCACGTGGAGTGCCAGCAGCAGGGATTCCGGTCGGTGCCGAGAGGAATCCCGAGGAACGCCGAGCGACTGTAAGTACACGGATATATAGCTATAATAATATGCACGTGCTATTTACGGTAGTCCTTGTCGTGGTTGGCTCGTGCACTGGAAACACTTACTGTGCGTGCTATCGCAACCAGAATGCACAAGTCAGCAAGACAGTTAGCAACTAAGTAGTCAGACTGATTTATGTTTGATAAGGTAGTAATCGATAGTAACTGCCCTGAGCAGTGAGGGAGGGGGTAGTACCTGTTTTATATGTGTACCAACAACCCAACAACTGCTTGGGTCAAACTCAATAAACTCGAATTATATTGTGTGAAACTGGTATCAGCTCTGCTGCAGCTCTGCTAGTTATATTAATACACTCTTGCAGTAATAGAGACATACACATCATTATTACAGACGTTTTAGAGTCGCTTTCAGAGAGGTTTTTGTTCTTTGCTTTCCCTGACATTAAGAACCTGACACTGGTGAGTTAGACTATGTCCCAAAGTTTTTATAGGCTGGTTATCTAAGCTGAATGTTAAAGTAAAACTTCTGTAAGAGCGCTTTTGAGTTTTGTAGGGCTGCACAATGTAAAACTGGTATTGAAGTATTTTTATGTTGCAATATATATTGCAGATTTAGCCAGAGATTCTGCTTGTTGTGATCATTAATATTAACATGCAGTAATGAGTGAGTGAAGTAAAGATTGGAGTAAAATAAATAGTATTTGGTGAGTGTGAACTATGTTAAAATTGTTTTGGCCAAAAGGTTTTCAATGATCTTCACAATGAGGTTCACAATTTCCAAAAATTAAATACCATAAATGCCATTTTTCCTGCTTTGCAAAGAAAATGTCATTGTTCTGTACAAATTTTTTGGTTACTCATTTCTCCAAATACAGTGTATATAGTGTTTTTTAGCCTTTTTCAGCTGAATGACTTCCTTAATCCTTAATAATGTGTGAATATCAGGTTCTGGTATAACCTATAGTTTAGTCAGAAATAAGAACAGTTTTTAAAAATACAAAAATATTCCTTTTGTATCAGGTTGGAGTACCATGTTTTAAATATTTTGACATTGTGTATGTTTACATTGTGATGCCCATGCTAAAACATTATATTGTGCAGCCCTAGTGTCTTGCATTTAAATCAAATATATTGTTTAGTTCTAGTGTCTTTCATTCATTTGAATTTCAGCTTTTGGCTTAGAATCAGGCTTTCATTCGCGGCACAGGTTTGGGCAATTGAGTGCGTAATTGAGGGGAATCCCATTGTTTTATCAAAATTCCTGCATAATGCCGTTGTTGAGCTCTAAACAAAGACATTCAAATTGGTTTGTTGTTCATAGCTTTGTTGTAAGGAAACTCACTTGATGTGTGTTTTGTTACAGTAGTGGTGATGATTTAGGTGTAAGTATTTAAAAAAAAAATAATAATAGTTTTATTGTTAATAGTTTGTACAAGACTGGTGTCTTCTCTCTAGAAACAAAACAATTTCCATGACCCATGCATTTGAAGCAGGCGTGAAATTAGAATCTGTAAGTATTTTATATCTGGTATAAGATATTTTTAAAAATATCAGTGTTTGTTATTTATTGCACTGCCCTGGATATAAAGTATGTATAAAGTACATATAAAGTAGGTATAAAATGTATGCTAGCAAGTTTTCTTTGAGTGCTGTTTTGTCCAACAACATCTCACATTAACCGTGATTCAGCTTTTCAGAACTGTTTCACAAAATTCCTTTCTGTGATATAGCTTTCAACAGACTTTAAACAGCCTGGACGTGTGGTTACCATCACCACCACCCTGACCACCACTGTGAACTGTGCTAACTTTAGACTGGAGCGTTTCACACCAAACCACTCTGACCCTTGTTTACTTATCCCACATATCTTCACCATTTAATATCAGAAATCTTGAAAAAACAACGTGTTGAATCAGCTGAATTCCCTTTTAATTGGTGTAACGGATAGGCCCATGCAATCATTAGTATGATTAATGGAGGTGTAGGGTGTGTGTGTGTTGGTGTATGTGAGTGTGTACATTGGCACCCTAAGTAAGGGAGCCGTAAGCAGGTTTTTGGATAGCGCACACGCTGGCAGTGCACAGAATTTCATTCTGGTTCTCTCCTTACAAGCCGCAGGGTTGGTTAGAGTATATTTGAGATATGTTTGGTTTGGTTTCTGGGTTAAAAATGTTCTCTGCCACAGTGCCACCTACGCATGGACGTGTAAGGCATCCCGGAACATGCAATAAGTATCCGACTTAAGGAACATTGGGTTGCCATCTGGCTTAGATCTAACAGCAGAATGCGGCCGATTGCTTGGGTTGCGGTATGGCGGCAGAAATGTGCAAAGGTAGGCTGGAGGGTTACTTGACCTCTCAACCTTTTTTTAAGTGAAAGTTTTTCTTGGGAAAGAGGATAACTTGAGCTGTTTTTGCACATACTCTTTGTAGGAACCCATCTTAAAGTGACAGTCCGCAAGTTTGGAGTTTTTTGGGGATTAGAGACCTCTCTGGTGAGAATGTGTAATTGCACAGAGCATGTGGAAGAGTACTGTTAATGCAGGTTGGTGTGAATTAATTTGGTGTTTTTGAGTATATGATTTTGTTCATATTGTTAATGTATAAAGTACTATCAAAATGTAAAGAGCAGTTACATCCAACAAACCAACTAGACAACTCTATTTTCAGAACATATGCATTTATTAAGATATTTAATCCCCTACCAATTTAGGAATACCACTGCTTTTAATTAAAAGAAAATCTTAAGGATTGCTGCTTTAATTATGCCACACATCCTCAAAGAGTCCCATTTCTATTCAGATTTAAGACTGTCAGACTTTTTTGGTTTAAAACGCAGTTGCAGTTAATGCCACCTTTTTTCAATTTTGTACATCGAACAAACCATTGCTTGATTTTCTGCTCGCATGCAGGAGGTTCATTTCTTTTCTACATTTCTTTAAAAAAGTTATTCGCAGAAGAATTCGTTGTGCAAGGCAACAGCACTCACCTCCCATTCTTAGCCGAGTATTTCATCACTAGTTGTGAAGGTGGATTAATGATACTGAGTGGGCTGCAGGATTAAGGCTCGGCTTTGCCACCTGAACTTTCAGAACGGAGCTGTAATTCCATCAGTAAAGCATGTTTTCAGGACCATGTAAAGTTCAGGTGCTCCTGGCCTTGTGTCTCTGGGGTGCTCTTAACACACTGCCACTGTTCTCATAACACCCCGGAGTGTTGATTTAAGTGTAATGAGCCCACCGCTCGGCCCGTGCAAGGCTTTCGTTCCACCAAACGCCTGCAAGGCCCCGTGCGAGGCTGTCTTTTGTTCCAGAGTCCCGTACACTGTGAAATAATGACCAGAGGAGGCTGTTTGACTTATAAATCACTAAAAGAAATATAAGACATTTAGGTGACAACATCTGTACTGATTAGCCATAACATTAAAACCACCCCATTAGTACACCCCAAACAAACTTAAACAAATTGATTTTTGAAATGATGGACTCTGCAAGACATAGCCAGCGTTAAAATTCTCACTTTTGTGAGAATTCTAATTAGCTTTTCTGTAGTATCAAACCAGATGGGCAATAGCTTCTTTTCTCCCCATGCTCCTTAGTGAACCTTGGGTGCCCATGATCAGCCATAACAATGAAACTACCTGTCTGTTGTATAAGTCCCACCTTGTGGGTCAGAATAACTGATATATGAAAGCTTGGACCTATGCAAGACATAACCAGCATAAACTTGGCTTGTCAATGTATGCTGACTTCATGATGACCAAAAGAGTCTGTTTGACTTCTTAAAATAAAATCTATCAATTTTTAGTGCAGTTGCATTTTGTGTTGTGTTAATTTATCAGGGCAAGGATTACAAGAAACATCGCCACTGCATTAATATTCTCAACCATTTGGTTAAAACTCCAGTAGCTTTTCTGTCGTATTGAACCAGGTGGGCTGGCCTTCTTTGCTTCTTTGTCATGGGCGTCAGTAAGCTAGTGAGCTGGTTCATAATTTGCTCTGCCTCAGAGAATTGTTGGTAGCTTCTAACTTTTGCCAGCAAATTCCTGCTTATGCCCAATTGTGTTGATTGCAACAATCAACTTCAAAACATTCACCTGTTCACTTGCTTCCTTACACTGTACATCCCACCCTTTAACAAGTTGCATTTGCTCCAGTTAATCATTAGTATTCATGTCACGTTTGGGGTTTTAATGTTATGGCTGATTAGTGTATGCTGACTTCACTCAGTTTGACTGAATGGAAATGTGTTTTAATAAAATGAAGCTCATACAGTACTTTGAGTGACATATAGCCGCTAATAAATGGCTGGTTGGTTGAAATAATTCTCTCTTCCTGACAGCTCATAAGAGTTTTCACTCATTTGTGTTGGTGTTCTTCACCTCTCTCTCTCTCTCCCTCACAAGCACACATACTCTCTTTCTCACTCTCACTTTCTCTCTCTCTCTCTCACACACACTCACATACAGGCTCTCTCTCACACACTGTAACTCCCAGCTCGAGCTCCAGCACTCTCAAGCGTTTAACAGCGCCTTCTTTCCAGCAGAGTTTTCACAGTGGCTGGCCACTCTTGCACTTCACACTTCAGGAACAATGTGGCACATTGTGGCTGGTGTAGCACACTCTGTCTCCTGAAACCAGAAAAGGAGAGAGAGAGAAGCGAAAAAAAGTGAAGAAAAAAGGACAGATTCTTCTGTTCAGATACACTTTCTTATTATCTATCTTCCTTACTGTGCTTGAGCAGCATTGGAAAGAGTGAGCATTGTTTAAATTGGAACTAATTGTGGATTTAACAGAAGGGGTTGTGTAGTGTACATTTTATAGGATTTGATTGGCTTGATTGGTTCAAGTGGAAGAAGGTATCTGTAATTTCAGAATGTTAGCACATATACATTCAGCCTGCATAGAAACAGTCAGAATCAGTCAAACTGGGTGTCTTATGATGCTTTCCAGGACTTTGGCGATGTTCGTTTTAGCTCTTTCCCAGAGAGCAGATAGATGACTTGGGCCAAATAGAGTGCAGTCAAGACTCTTACGCTCTTACACTCTTATTCTGTCAGTTATAACAGTGGTAAGTGTATTGTGGTCTAAGGTTTATCATGACATTTAATTAGCTTATTCAGCATTTCGTACACATGTCATGGGACAGGAACTGATATTGTGTCCCATTATTTTTGCCATGTGCCTTTGAAGCTGTGAGATATGTATAGAGCCTCCTGCTATGAATGTGGATGTGTTTTTCTGTTAGACTTTGTTAGTGTCTGTTTGCATGGATTGGAATTCTTGCCAGATGCCTCTGGTCACTGTCTTTAGTACTCCTTGGGAAGGTTATGCCTGCTGTTATGTTCCCAGTATTCCCAGTACAAATATGACACTGTGGATCAAGGATTGTTACCGTAATACTGAATATCTCAACTATCTGGCCAGTGTTTAGCCTCACTCACAAGATAACACAATGTATACAAGTGTGAGTGTTGCCAAGGCAGCCATCTGATGTAATACTTTTTTAATAATGTATAATTCTGTCCCATTGCTTATGGCATGTCCATGTATTTTAGTCTAAAACTGACCATATAAATGGACAAATGGATGAATCTTAACCATTTTGACAAAAGCCAAATTGTGATGGCTAGACTACTGGGTCAGAACATCTGTTAAGCATCAGCCAGGTCCTTTCTGGTATTCAGAAGTTAGAATCTACCAAAGTGGCTCAAGGAACGGCAACCAGTAAACTCGAAAAATGGTCATGGGGGCCCAAGTCTCACTGATGCTATTAGGGAGCGAAGTTTAGCCTGTCTGGTTCAATCCCACAGAATAGCTACTGTGAAGCACAGATTACTGAAAGTTTTAATGCTGGCTAATGTGGCTATGTCTTGTGAAGTTGATGGGTCAAAGCCTTTTTGTTGGTGGAAAGTAATATATTACATAATCCATAATCCAAATATTAGCTATATATAACATGCATTGTTGATATTGGTATTAGTGTGGGATGGTAATTCCAGAGGTAAAGCTAATGCAGTACATGCAGTAAGCTTTAACCACAGAGGCTCTGGTGGGACAGCCACACTGGTGCTCATACAGCCTTAAATGGACACATGTAGCACACTGTTTCAGGTGTCTGGCCTGGTTATGACTAAGCACAGCAGACAGTGCCAGTCAGTGTGTGTGTTTGTTGTGGTGAGGTTTGAGCTAACAGCCAGCGGGTCTGGTGGTAGGCTTGCGGTCTCCGGTGCCCCGCTGACCATAGCTCAGCAGAGAAGCAGCACATGTAAAATTTGGGTGAAAGTCTGTGGAGCTGGCTGCCAGGTGGTTGGCTGCTGGGCACAGGCTTCAGGGAAATATCAGCCACCCGAACTTGTGTAAAAGTGCGTTAAATAAAACTTTTACATGAATGGAAAACATTCAAGGTGCTGTGTGTGTATGCTAGTCAGCACTTCAAAGTCCACAGCACTGGCAGAGAGAGAGAAAGAAAGAGATAGAGAGAGAGAGAGAGAGAGAGAGAGAGAGAGAGAGAGAGAAAGATATGCTTTCAGCTCAGGGCAAGGGGATTGACAAGTTCACAAAACCCCCTAAAGTTAAGTTTTTTCCTTTTTACCATAAAGGTGCATTTAATGTAATTCACTCAATACAATTAAAATACAATTAAAAGTATATGATCCTTTTTAGAACACCAGCATTCTACACCAAAACACACTATACATATTCAGATATGCCTTTCCCGTTAGACACGCCCCACGCTCCCACAGTCATAATTTTGTGAACAGTGTTAATTACAGTTTTTTGTTGCTATATTAATGTTAAACATGTTGGATAGGGAACCTTTTATCATTTTACAAGTAATTACAACAAAGTAATTATAAAAATGATTACTTTAGCATTGTCACATTGACACTGATGGATATAAAAAGATACACAATGAGTAGAATTGCTGACTCTATAGCGAATAATACATTTCAGAACTTCAGAATAATAAGAAACAGCTATTTAAATAAAATCCATTGCTTTTTTGTGCTAGTCAAATCAAATAAAGAGTACATGTAAAACCATTAAACCCTTAAAATGTATCATGATGGAGATCCTAAAATATCTATTTGATTCACTTGAAGAATATTATGTGGATAAAGAAGAACCGTAACCATGTTAATTGGGATTTTGAAAGATGGTGAAAATGTGGTATTGCAATACTTCCGTACATTTGTATGAGACTTGTTATGTATCGTAATATGTTAATGTAATGGAATGCTTTTTTAAAAATGAAACTTACAGTTGCTGAGATACAGCATATATTTATCCCAATGACATTTTTTTATAATAACAAAAAAAAAAGCATCACATTAGTAATCATAACAGCCCTCCTTCAATCCAACCTTTATACTGTCAGTTTGGGCTGAGCATAACTGGACATGAAACAGTGTTTATTCCAATTTCACAAATATGAATAAATCTTTGCATGTTTCATGTCTTTGTCATCATGATGTAAGCAGAATCAAAGGCCCAAACACTGGGTTTGTGGTTAGCAACTCGATAAACAGACGAATCACGCCAGAATTCCTTATTAATCGATTGGGACTGCCGCGCCTGTGGTGTTAGCATCCGGAAAATAACTGTCCCTTTGGATCCAGGAGCTGGCCTTTTAGAGCTTTGATAAGATTTACATGAGCCACCCTCTGAACCAGAAGCTGGCCCGCTTTGAAACGAGCCTCCCGCTGAATAAACAGAAGCTGGAGGTCTGGTGGAGCGGCGGATCTTAAATATGGTCAGGACACTCAGGATTTATTTTGCTTCTGCTGTTCTCCCCTGCGATGACGTCCGTAGAGGTATGCCACTCCGGCTGCCTTTATTGGTTCCTGTCGGTGTCTCTCAGTTTTTGCACTTGGCTGCCTCGGTGCTGGACGGCCGCTGTGTTATGGATGGGTCCTCTGTGGCCTGGCTGTCATGTTGACTTTAGCAGAGGAGCGTCGGAAATGCCCATGTCACCTCTCAGCCGCGCGCTCCCGCTGTAATTTAAGAAGTCAGACACTGTGCGAGAGCAAACACTGAGCTGCTGAGCTATCAGTTGCCAGCGCTTTGAAAATAAACGATCTTGAGAGCAAACAGACACAAAGGAAATATGAAATAATTCATTTTTGCCCGCTCTGCTTAGCGTGAAGGGAGCATCCTCCTGCCCGGGAATGCATCCAGACGGCGCAGTAATGAAAATATTTACTAAACAAAAGCCTCCCCGAGACAGTCCCCACCAGCACTGCCCAGAAACAGGGGAGAGCAGTACAGCTTTTTACTGGCACCTTTACTGTCTCTCTTTCCATCTGCCAGAGACTCTGATGATGAAGCTGGATTTTTTTTAAAATCTTTATTTATGTTCTTATTTGTCATAATGCTGATTTATTAGGATTTCTGCACACCCACAATTCTCAGAAATGCTGCTAGTAGTCATCAATGACCGAAATAAGCCAAGAGCTGAGTATTACTCAACATTCAGATTTGATTTGGGTTCAGATTTAGTTTCGGTTCGGTTTTGATTAGGCTTCAAATATAGAAAATATAGAAAGTGTGTTTGCTATTTTACTACCACTTACTACTACTTTAATTTTTCTGGCTCTCTTACATTTAGAGTGTTTGATACAATATAGCTGAATCGTGATATACAAGGCAACAATAACTAGTTGGGAACTATGGGATCTTCTAAACTAAAGCCTATGTTTAAAGCTTCTAAAAGAGGTTGGATATTGGATTTATCTTAAATGTGTTCTAGATAGTATAACAGTATACATCACATTTTACCTCTTACAATTAATAGTCTTTATTAATTGGAAAGTTTACAGTTACAAATATAGCTGTTTGATACCCAAAACATACTAGAAGCTAAATAATTATATTTTGCAGCACTTGAAGACACATTACATGCAAATATTGTTCTATTAACCGAAAATGAAAAAGAAATTACAGACACTTTTTGTTTTTCTTAAGCTTTGGAGGCCCTAAGCTCTACACTGTTAAAATCCAGTTTTTCTCTACAACAACAAAACTGAGAAAAGCTCTACCTTGAGAAAAATCTCTTTTTCATTCCCTGCTAAATATACCCAAAGCTCAAAATCCTCAAATAGCTGTGTTATGTTAATGAAACCCTCGTTTCACCTCTGCTTCTGTGAAGGAACAGAGCTTTCAAGGCGATGCCAAACATTGTAGTTCGAGTAAAATTGAAACCCAGGCCAAATATTGATTCTGCCAGTTCAGACACTTCAGTGATGCTGTGTAGGGCAGACGTGGTAGCCATAGCAAACTGGAAACGGCTCCTTTTAGGGCTGTCCAGCAGGGACGTGTGGTGACCACATGGCAGTCGGCTCTTGGCTCCAAGGAGATGAAAGACAGGCAGGCCATCTTTTATTCCTCTGACGCGTACATGGTGAGGCAACAGAACACTCCATTTGATCTTGCACTTGAGCAAACGAATGCTGAACAGCTTCCAGCGAGCTAAGCGGGACTATATTGCACTGTGTTCTGGGAAATCTGCGGTAGGGACAGCACGGTGGGTCGTGTTCCACTGGGGAACATACCAAATCCTTGATAAGAGTCATATAAAAACACATATGCGTAAGCAGCCCATAAATCTCGCCTGTCCATGTCAGATCGTTGGAGCTGTTGCGCCGGGTGGAATTAGCCCAGTGAGGGAGATGGGAATTAATTGACGCAGTCATTCAGGAAGGCGGTAATAGACAGCAGAAATTACAGTTCCAGCCACTGACAATTACAGCGGCAAACCCCTTGTTAATCTAAATGGAAAGGCAGGGCATGTTTTCCTACCAGTTATTCTAGCACTTGTAATTAATCAATGGAGATGAGCAATTTAATTTGCTTTTATTGATAATTTCAGTACCTGCTCATTTCGGGCTGACTCATCTCCGCTGCACATGCTCAGAATACTAATGTTTAGCGGAGGAAGGCTTCAGCTGTGTCACTGCGTCAGTGTTTCAAATGCTATTATATATTCTGCACATCTTCGTTCTAACTGTGAATGCTGACTATATTTGCGACACATGCTCTTTAAGAATAATGTATTTTGTGTAAAGTGTGTGCAGATGTTACAATTTAACTGCATAAACTTAGTTTGTGTTATTTTGGGTTTTCATTTTTCAATTTTGACTATAAACCAATGTGGAAAAAGATTTGATTGTTTTATTAAGGAGTACTCCTATAATAACAGGGTTTCTAGAGGTTCTTTAGTACAGAAAATGGTCTTATGTAGAACCATGACAGTTTTTGAACCTGTTCTCTGCCTAGAAAGGATTTATAAGGAACCCCCTTATAGAAAATATTTACTTTATTTCAAGCGATTTTGGAGAATTTTTATTGGCCTATTTGTAAAGAACCTTTAGGACCGTGTAAAAAATAACTGCCAGATTATGAAAAAAAGAAGCTAAATGAATTTTGAAGGTCAGGTACATTTATTGGCTTTATACAAAGCTTATTTTGCTTTGGAACAGCTTTCTATGACCTAGCAAAGCAGACTGATTGTGTGTGTGTTTGTATGAATTCATATTTTTCTTAACACTGGCTGGGTGAAAAGGATAATCAAATAGGACATTTCTGTTTGAGATCATGTTGGGTTTTATGTAGCACTAGGGGTGTGTCATATCGTATCGTACGTGGTAATATCGCCAACATTTTTGAATATCGTGAACGATATTATACCCTAAAAATATCGTGCCATATCACCCACCCCTAATTATCACATCAGGGTACTACTTTTTTACTGTTTTTAGCAAAAGAAAAATTCACACTGTTCTCATTTTCCATTATAAATCTACTAGAGACAAATTATATCTGTACAGTATTGTTTGTTTTATTTTATTTTATTTTAATCCTTGATATATGGATCATTGACTTCTGTTACAAATCTGATCATGATCATCTGGATTCTTGTATTTTTTTAAATATCTCAGGTAGGGGTAAATCATTCATTTCTATCGCCAAGAGTATCGTTATCGCGAAAATACCATGAAATATCGTGATATAATTTTAGGGCCATATCGCCCACTCCTATGTAGCACCAACATGTTTTTTGCTGTTTCAAGTCAAATAACTCTTTTTTTTCAACAATACAAAAACATGTTTTATTTGAACAGGAAACAAAGCTGTGTTAGGTATGGTATCTTTTGATACATCATTCGGAACTGATGCATCGTTGCACCACACTTTCAAGAAATATGAGTGCCTTGAATCAATTTAGCAGGAAGTTGTGTTCTTACCCTACGGAACAGATCTAAGGCAATCAGATTCCTACAGTGATTTGAGTAAACTCAACTGCTCGTGTTTTACTGTGTGGTTAGCTTGCATCTTGCCAGCGTGTGAATATTCCAGAGATGAAATTCACCAGTTAGAGAAGTCGAAGCTCGAGAGGAGGAACTCAATTAAGATTCCAAACTGCGTTCCGAAGCTTTGCAGGGGAAATGGAGCATACCTATCTGCTTTTGCGGACTAGACGAATTGCCTTTAAGGAAAATAACAGGAGATTAGGGCAGGAAACGCATTGTGAAGCGAAGCGTCGTACGGCGAGAGACGAGGCCGCTTTGTGTGTTTTCAGAAACATTCTTCTCCCATGACTTTAAGGGTTTAGCGGCCCTCGTGAACTAATCACCTGCCGTGGCACTGTTGCAACAGTGTGCTCTGCGATGCAGTCAAAATATCCTCCAGCGCATTGCAGGGCTGCCTCCTATTGTATAGCTCTGCTCTGAAGCGGCCCTGAGAGATTTAAAGCAGGCTTTAGCTGCGCTGTGTGCCGACTTGTGACGGCCTGGAGCGGGCGGGCCGGTTTAATGCCCCTGTGTGTGGGTGTAGCGGCCCGAGGGGGGGCATTGTTAAAGCGAAGCACCTGCCGTTTGGATTGTCACTTTATACCTTTAAGAAATTAACGCAAACAATGGCCGTGAGGGTCGGGGTGGGGGTGTTGGGGGGGCTTGTTACTGTATCTGTGACCCCCACCAATGTCAGTGTGACCGCAGGCCTAATTGAGTTTCAGAAGCAACATTACTCACTTAACTCCTCGGGCTGTTAACACATACTGTAACTTAGTGGCAGGAAGAAAGATGACTGGATTAAAGGAGGGGTGGAGAGGGCAGCGTCGGGAAGGAGGCAGGAAAGATGGATTTAGTATGATCACTGCTAACTGGTGAGAGAGGAGGAAGTAGAGAGAGAAAGTTGGAATGAGGGACAGACAGTCAGAGTTCGAAACGGTCATGAAAAACCTGAAAAAAATCACGGAATTTGAAAATAGAAATTTCCAGGCCAGGTTTCAGGTTTAGGAAAAATAGAAATTAAATTTAAAAAATGTGTTTTTGTTTATCGACTGAGAAAAGCTATTTTGAGCTAACAAATACATCAGCTCAGAGTTAGTTCAGTAATAAAGCCCTACACAATGAAACTCTCAGGATCTGACACACATTTTATTAATATTGAAGATTGTGTCAACATTGCTTCAAAATGTTTTTTTTTATCATTATAGTTTTAGTTGATTTTTGGTTTTATTGTCCATGTCTGCACTGATGATTTAAAGATCGTATGATCATTAAAACATGGAAAATCATTAAAAAGTCATGGAAATGCATTGGTTAAAAAGTGTATGAACCCTGGACAGCTATTGAGAGATTTATATAATTAGGGTTGGTTTCTCCTTACCTAAAAGTACATCAATATTATCTTGTTGTCTGGCCGTATCAGCCAGTACAACTAAAAATAAAAATTAAATTAAATTAAAAGAACATTGACCTAAAAACTTTAGATTTTTTTTTTTTAACCAAAAATGAAAGGATTTTTAACCAATTACACATGCATTAATTACAAACTTTGTGTAAAACAGCTTTTAAAAAGGTTAAACGGCGAAATAACAGCAAGAAATTACAGTTTACTGTATGAGAGAGAGATAAAAAAAGATTGAGGATATTTCACAGTAGGTCCCGAGTTTCTGAATCATTAGAATGATTTATCAATCATGTAGAATGATTGCTGGATATGTTCCTGCTGGGCCACTCCAGTCATCAAACATCAAGAGCAGGGGGCTTTCAGTTGCTCTGACCAAGACTCTAAAATTAAATAAAATTTGGATTTACCAAACAGACATATTTTTTAATCCAAAAGATCTTAGGTTAGATTAGGGTGGTGATACTTGATGTACATTTCAAACCAATATTTATTTAAGATGATCATCTGAAAGAAGAAGACTAAGCTGCTACTAGGGCTGCAACAAATAATTATTTTGGTATTTGACTTATTTGGCGATTATTTTACAGAGTAGTTGATTAGTCAACAATTATTTATTTTTGTTTATTTAATTATTTAATTATTTCCTCCATCTCTGCTTGCTGTGGGTATGGTTCATGTATCTAGCTTTCTCTGTACTCGATTTAAATGGATAGAAACAGCTGAACAAGGGACTTAAATGCCCTTAAAATGTTCAGAACATCACCCTTTGAGTGTGAAAAATGCTGCTATTTAGTGAGGAAATGTGTAATCTGTTGTGTTTGGGCACTTTTGGAGACACAGACAGTTGAGTTGAGTTAAAATTGACAAATCGTTGCAGCCCTACCTGCTGCTATTAAAAAGCCTAAGGTGCAGTGCATGGTTCTGATGATGGTCTGGCTGCATTTGTGTTTTGCAGAGGAATTAATATCTATTACAAATTTTGGTGTAAAGGGAAAGAAAAGTCTGTTTCAGGATTTCAGGATATGCAAGAAGATATGTGGTTAGAGGGGAAGAGAGAGGGATGGAGGGCTGCTGAGCGAACGCTGCATCTCCTCATTGCCTCTCTGCTATAATATGTCTGCAATATGGCTCGTATTAGTGCCCCTGATGTGCGTTTTGTGGTGCGGGGGGGAAGCCTTTTGAAATTCAATATGTCCTTAAATCAGATTTATAAATGTTTATGTATGTTATGAGAAACACACTGTGTGGAGGTAGGCTCGTATGTGTATGTGTGTACATGTGTGTTCTGGAGGTTTAATTCTTCCAGTGTGGCATACAGTAACTGCAGTAAACAGTGTCTGTAGAGGAAGTTAGTCAGTGACTTTTGGCATGTACACACATTATCTGGAGTGTATACATTTGTAGATCCTTTGCGTACAGGGTAACAGCCTGGAAACAAGATAACTGATGGACCCCTGTGCCACATTGCTCAGTTTGGCGTAATGTGGCCGCTCAGATGAGTCGGGAATGGCTTTCCCAAACAGAACTGTCTCTGTGTAATCCGTCTCTCTTGTGCTGGAGGCATGCTTTGTGTTTAGCCTCATGTTCTGAGCGGTGGCAGTAATGCACGCTTCTGGGCCTTCTGTAGAGCCATTACACTGAAAATTGGAGCGGCCTGATTTGAGCTGCTTTAAATCCAATAATTAAAAGCAAAGAACGGAGTGAATCATTGTCAAATCAGAGATTTTACAAACATAATAATCAGAGAATATGTCACCAGGGCCAGGACAAGGTGAGACAAGTGCTGATTACACTGTAAAACATTACAGCCACATTAAGTTATGTGAACTTATTTGTTCTTTTCAATTCCAATTGCCATGACAAGTTTAGTATATTGAACTCAAGTTCCTTCGTTTTACATAAAAATAACTTAAAATAACATATTGTCTTAACTTCCTGTGAGTTATTCAAATTTACCCAAGTTTATTCAACTTACGTTTTTAAGTTATTGGTTAAAAAAAATGAAAGTGTGAAGATTTGAAAATGCAGAGAGGTAGAGTGATAAGCAGCAAGTTAGAAAAGACTGGAGTACTTTTTACAACTTTAAAACCGTGGGCACATTAGGCTAAACACTTTTTAACCGACGCATAGCAGTTAATAATAACAAGGAGCAAAAAATAAAGGGGATTACTTTCAGCTGCGTGAGTCACCAACACTCCAAAAAGTAATTCTGTGTTTTAGTCAGAAGAACTAATGTTATTAAGTTGAGTGAACTCACCGGCCAGTACAACTCCATTGTTTTCAACCGGAAAACTTAAAAAGGTTTGTTGAGCCAATGAAAAAATGTGATTTCAACCAACTTTTAGCTCTTTCTACAGTGTTGGTTCATGCAGCTTTCCTATTGGTTCCTGGTACCATATATCTGCATATTGGGTGTATCCGCTCCCTTACTTACCATCTTTGTGTTGTCTGTTGCCCAAAGCTACCTTATTCTGGGCGTGCACTAATTATACTATATACGTTGATTGCCAGGCCAATATTTGCATATTGGGTGTGGTCTCTCCCTTACTTACCATCTTTGTGTTGTCTGTTGTACAAAGCTACCTGATCCTGGGCGTGCAGTAATATAATATATGTGTTGATTGCCAGGCCTCAGTGTTGTAGGCTGTAAGAGCACATTAACTTTGTTGTGTTTCTAGTGATCACAGTATGCTGGCTTTGAGCTACAGAGTTCACTCTTTACTGAGTTTACTCTTATTCTGCCCCAGCAATATACTGTCAGTATTGGCAGTTAAATAATAATGTTAAAAATGTTTCTAATACTTATGGTTAACTTAAAATAATAAGTTGTGTGAATATTACTGAAGTTTTACTAACTTGAAAGCGTGTGTTAAAATAAAGCTGAATTGTTAGTTTATTTGACTAAACAGAACATTTTTTTAAAAAAGGACAAATTAAACACTTGAGTTGTTTTAACTCAGTGCATCAAGTTGAAACAATAAGTAATGAGTATTTGAACAACTTGTTTAACTTAACATCTTGAGTTCATACAAATGTTTTCATCAAGTTGAGTTAACTCAGCTTTTTAAGGCAGCAGGGGAACTTATGTTGCTGAGTTTAACCAACTTAAAATGTTTTACAGTGTAGAAAAGACAGGTTTATTGTTAACACAGATCCCAAAGAGATTGCTGTACACAGTGAAACTAGTGAATAACAGGGCAGCAATAAATGATAACATACTAGAACGTAGTGAGCCAGAAGTAGGGTCGGTACACAGAGCAGAAACGAGTAAATAACAATAAGTCAAGAAAGAAAGGAAAACACGTTGTAACAGAGCTAGTAAACTAGGTAATACAAGGGAACAAAGGGCTATTTATACAAACACAAACAGGTGTGGGAAATGAGCCATCAGAATTAGGGAGAGGCTGAACGCTGCAGTGTCATGTGTTCAGCCGAGTCATGAGAATGCTGGGACTTGGAGAAAAGAATTGTCCTGAAAGGGCAGACTGACCCCGTCAGGACTGACAGAAGATCAGCAAAGATCAGCATCAATGGGCTAATATCAAACAATACACTGATATTACGTGTATTAACTGTTACTACACCTGTATAATATTAGTTTTGAGCTTTTATCTTGTTGTTAGGGAGGTTAAATACTTTCTAGAGTTATCAATTAAATGGGGCCTGATAGTAGTGAGTGCCAAATGGATGGAACTTTTTAGTTAAACTTTTTGATGGGGGAATTTAACATTCCTCAATCAACAGTACATGTGTACTGGGATTACATCATAGAAGGTTATATGTCATTATTACTACCAACAGTGGATAGCAGTGCAGCGCGTATTAATGATTGTGACCGGCGTTATCTGCAGTAACCCCACACACATACAGTATCCTTCAAGTCGGCGCTGTATCTTTAGCTTGCAAAAGTGGTAAAGCAATTAAACATGATGCTAGTCCCATGTCCCATGACATTTGGCATGGCTGTTTGCATCACACTTCCATTAATATCATTAGAATTTGAGACAATGATGAATTGAAAACTGATTAACAAGGAAGTTTATGTTCATCCACAAAGAAACAAAGCTCTGATTTATGAGCAAACACGGAAACTCCCACCTCTCAGTCGTATGGATTAGTTTCTCCTCGTCTGCTTCTGGCTAGTGTAACTGTATTTAACTGATAAAAGGTGACAGCCTTCACTGCAGTGTTTTTGTTGGAGTGGAACTTCAGCACAACGAGACGCTACAGAAACATAAACCATCAAAACCGGCGCTCCTCAGCTTGTTCAGAGACTGGTGAGAGAGCGGTGTGCTAACAATATAAATATGCACTGGATATATGCAATATTTTGTTGTCCTTTCTCAGTGTTTTAAGTCTTCAGTATCAGCAGATGCTTTCTAAATATTCATCAGTTTCTTAAAAAAAATATTTTTTATTTTTAATTCAGCTACCTAACTTAAACACCCATTTGATTATTTCTAGGGATTCATGATGATAACAGAATTATATCAGTATCTTATATAATAATTGCTTTTTTTTAAACAATGTCATTGGCACTATACCTAGATTTGGCTAATATTTATTTATTGTATGCCGGAAAAGGACCCAGAGAAGCTGGCTGTGCTATTCCAATTGACCAAAACTGGCCAAAAAATATTTTACAACAATTTCTTAGGAGACCCTTTTTTTTATATTTTATTGTGTTCATACAGTTGGTTGAAAGCTAAAATGTAAGCAAATAATGTTACATTATTTGTTATTGTTACATTTCTTTCTAAAGATATACTGGGGTGTCTTGTCTCTCTTTTAGATATAAATGTGTATATCATCATTGGCAGATTTATACATGCGTAATGTAGAATATAAGCATTGGCCCAGAATTCCAGCATCAGTGTATCCCTTATAATTTTCCCTTTAAACTACACATTTCATTTCATTACATACTGGGTTGAGGTTGGATGTTTATATATGATAGGTTTAATTGTAAAATCAGGAGTTGTTTTTATGCACACAGTTATAGTTCTAGATTTCTGTGTTTTGGTTAGAACAGTACATGTATTACCAATATCTTAACCTGTTATAAATGGATAGCCGGTACAGGATCTTCATATTAATGTAGCCGCCCCCATTATTCCTATTAGTGACAGTCAATGAGCAACAGAGAGCCCTGAGATTAAAATGATAATTATAATTAGCAGGTTGATTGACCTCTCATTTCATCCCTTTTCTTCTTTCTATTATTCTTTCTCTCATTTTCTCTCGGTTAGTTAACAGGTTAATTGACCTCTTCTTTCATCTCTATTACTTTTTGCCCTCTCTATATTTTCCCTTTTTCTCTTATTATCTCTCATTTTCTCTTGATTAGTTAAGAGGTTAATTGATGTCTCACCTCCCAAATGTTCTGTCTATCTGTCCATCTTTTAACACTGTATGTCTGAATGTTTGTGGGTGAATTCGTTCAGCTAATGCTAAAAGAAAAGGAGTGCATGAATATGAATCTACTGGCATTGAGAGGTGGAACTGTGTTCTTTGTAATGATAGTTATGTATCTAGCAGTTTTGGGATTAGTTGGAGAGCTGGAAAAGTGGGATGGCGATCATCCAACATGCAACATTCTATTGTGTCCCAGTACTTTTTATTTATTTATCTGTATATCTATCCATAGATCCATCCATTTATCTTATTCTCTGGATTTTGTACAGTTAGCCTGTTCTGCTGGGCTGATCCTCCCTCTCTCCCCACATTTGTTTCAGCAGTAAGAGTTTAGATGTTCACAGGGTTTGTACGGTCATGAAAAACCTGGAAAACTCATGGAATTTGAAAATAGTTATTTCCAGACCTGCATAAGTTTTGGAAACAAAAGTACCCAGAAAGTTTTGAAAAATGTCATGGAAATTTGGTCAACAAAATCTATTTTGAGCTAACAAAATACATCAGCTCAGAGTTAATTCAGCAATTTAACACAATGAAGCTTTACGGATCTGACACATTTTATTATTAAAAATTGTGTCTCAGATTCATTTTTGGCCTACTATGATCAATTTTGATTATAGTTGTATTTGAATGTTGCTTTACTGATGTTTTACATATGGTCATGAAAATTGGCATTTAAAGGCATGGACAAGTCAAGAAAAAATCATGGAAATTTATTGTTTAAAAATTGTATGAACCCTGAGTTCAGGAAATTATGGCACATTGTTAATTTTGTAAAATTTGGATTTTTATTAAATCTCACAGAAGGAATTGTTTTGCATGGTAGTTTAATGAAGTAATGCGGTGTGTTATTCTAGTACATCTAAAACATGTTTTAAAAGCTAACTTCTCTTTCCATCTCTCTCTCTCTCTCTCTCTTTGTAACAGAGATCTGGACAGGAATAACATCACTCGGATCACCAAAGTGGACTTTTCTGGGCTCAAAAATCTGCGAGTTCTGTAAGTAACACCTCAGTGTCTCTCATACTGAAAATTCCTCTCAATCCTGAAAGCCTGCTTCCTCACCCCTGCGTGTTCTGAGAGTCAAAGCCATCAAAGTGTTTCAGTTGTGAAGCAGAGAGGATTACTGTAAGACACAAGTCATAATAAAACACACAGACACTTAATCTGAGTAAATCCGACATATTTAACACGACCCCACTGACAGAACAGAGCAGTGAAGTCACTGGCTCGCGTTCAGTCAGCCCTTAAAGTCGCTCTGAAGTTTGAGGAACATGGAAGTGTATTCTTTACAGAGCGGCCGCGCTGAACTAAAATAAACAGATGGCGGTCGGCCTCTCCGGGCCGTGCGGCCTGCTCGAGTTCAGCTAGCGAGCGGCGCGCTGCCAGAGCAAGTGTGTTAGGAGCTTAATGACTGTAATCATCGAGTCCTCCGTGCTGTTTACCTCCCGAGGAAGAGCCCGTAAAGGGAGAAAGGCGTACAGATAAAAATAAATGAGTCCAAAAAGGAAAATAAATGAATGAAGGGCAGAGTGGGTGGTGAGAAGTAGAGGTGGTGGCTGGAGGGATGGTGGTGGTGTGCTCTGTAGGCGTGGACGAGATGTCCTTATCATGATAAATTTCACCACAATAAGCTTTTATCACTATTATTATGCATATCAGTAGTACTTATAGGGCTTAAATCATATAGTTGTCTATAGTCTTGTTTGAAGGAACACCTACTGTATACATTTTGTCTGGCTTTATGAATAAATGAATGAATGAATGAATGAATGAATGAAGTGGATTTATGGATTTATTATATATTTTTGACTTTTGTTAATATACTTTACTTTTAATCAGGCCTGCAACATATAAGAGTTGAGACAGGGACAATTAAGGGCGAAAAAAAAGAAATGAAGACATTTTCACATCATTGCTTCATTCCAAAAACAAAAGGCACCATGCTAGTTTCAATCTTTCCTAGGGACGTTCATTTCTAGCATTTTTCAACCAGACAATGCAAAACCAGATGCTGCAGTCAATACCAGAGCAGATGAAACATGATAAAACATGAAATATCTTCAGAGAGTTCTTACTAATAAAAATTCAGAGAAATAAAAGTCCCAATAAGTATAGGAAATACATTTTTATAAGCTTTTTTTAGTACTGTTCCAAGTCTTTCTGATTTTGGGTTGCAGAATATTGAACAATAAACAGTGTGTTCAGTCTTTGATAGCATGTATTTTTATATGAGGAACTGTTTTATGAATGCATTTTCTCAATTCCAACTTATCAGCCCTCATATATACACAGCATATTGTGATACGTATCGTAATTTCTGCCCCATCACCCACCCCTGATGCATTACAATGAAGAATCTCACAACAGCCTCGCCCTGGCCCCTGGAAACCCGCACTAGACCCCCGTCTTATCTTTCTGGAGCACTGGTACTGTGATCCCCTCCATCTGATAACATGAGACAAGCCTCCGCACACACCTCAACACACTCACGCTGCTCACAGACACCCTATCTGACTCTCACAAAGCCGAATCCTGGAGGAAAAGCCCGCTGTGCTGACCCGTGCTATCCTATAAGCCTCACGTCTAGTTAGTGCTTAGGGCAACAACATGAGTGAAGACTTTTCCGATGCCATGTGTGTTATTCAGCCTCTAGAGGAGATGGCTTTTGCCCTGTTTCTCAGCTCTGTGAAATCATAGGTGTTTGCCTGCGCCCCATATGTTTCTATAGAATGCTTCAAAAAACATGGGGAGAGCTGGGAATGACTGAAAAGTGAAGAAAAAAGAACAGCTATTATTCCTCGCCGCACACCAAAGCCCATCTGGAGGGGATTGAATAAGATTACTTTTAATGCCAATACATAAACCAGCATGGGACTGATCCCCCCATTTGTATGAATAAGCCAGATTGTTATTCGGGCCTAGATTGATGTAAGGCGCGGGCTATAGGATATGTTTGTTATCAGTGAAGAATGCGATTGTTGCAGATGATTCAGTTTAAACTCTGCCTAGCCTGAATGATAGCCAACTAACTTGTATCTTTGGCTTGGCTGTGCTGGATGTTTGCTAGAAAAGCTGTGGTATTCAAGTACCGCCTCTTATCTAAAGCCTCTGTAGTCTGTAGTGCATCGCCAAGTGTGTCATCTCTTTTCCACCAAAAAAATATGACAAAAACGTAGATTAATGGCCCTAATACAGACTCATGTACAAACATTTGCTTTAAAAGGCAATTTATGGCACCGATAGAGCTGCCAAAGCAGAGTTCCACATTAAAGGCCCTGGATATTTTCGTCCAGTCATCTTTTTTTATTTTTTCCCGTCTTGTATTATCAAGCGCTAGAATATCCGTCATTGGTAGTCTGGTGAGCTTCCCATGAATGTCACTGCATGTTGGCTGTAATTCAGAGAGACACAAATCTAAACAAGAAATGTCTGCCGAGATGTAGCCCCTTTGTAATGCATCTGGAAAACCTTAGGGGCCCTGAAATGTGACATAGCGTTCAGAGCAGAGGGGAGAACCCAGTGTACCCACCAGGACCTCACAGGCATGTCCAACACAAACGCCACCCCGCCAAAGCCCACCACACGCTCCTGAGACTCGGGGAGACAAAACGACTCCACGTTTTCCATGCAGGAAAAGGAGCTTATCGTTAACCGCCTTAAAAAGATGAATGAATTCATGTCAGGGGAGGCTCTACTTCACAGGTTGTGTTAACCAGTCAGTCTGGATAACCAGTGTCTGGGAGTAGATGTTGCAGTGAATGTGATGATAATGAACAGATAATAAGGATGTTCTTCTTCCTCCACCACAGGCACTTGGAGAACAATCAGATCAGTGTGATTGAGAGAGGAGCATTTCAGGACCTCAAGCAGCTGGAGAGATTGTAAGTATCAGCGCAAATCATAAAGCTAATCTTTTATTACTACTAGTACTTAATTATGCAACTATTAGTCCATATAATCAACAAGATAGATAAAAAAAACTTGTCGACTTTATAATGGAGGGTCTAGCACAAATAATAGTTGACTAAACAACTAATCAGAAAAAAATGTATAAACGTCAGATAAGTCGACTTCAATCCAAGTGTACTGCTGCTGGTGGAATTGAACAAACCCATGCTAGAGATCTTAACAAGCATGAAACTGAAGCATTTTGAAAACAAGAAAATAAAAAATGGCTGTATTAACTAAAAAGCTGCAGAGCTTTCAGACCTCAAATAATACAAAGAAAACAAGTTTATATTTCTAAAGTTTATATTCTTAGAGTTCAGAAATTAATATTTGGTGGAATAAGCCTGGTTTTTAATTACTATTTTTATGCATCTTGGCATGTTCTCCTCCACCAGTCTTACACACTGCTTTTGGATAACTTTATTTCACTCCTGGTGCAATAGCTTGGTAAAAAATAAAAGAAACTCATCCTTTTTAAGTGGTCTCTTATTTTTTCCAGAGCTGTATATACAAATCGGAGTAATTTAAAACAGTAAGCATTATTTAACCACGTTAAATCTCCCCAAACTTTAAAGGTCATTGTATCTTTGTAGAGCCATTCTCCTCTTCCCTTCACTTTATGAAGACAAGTCTTTCAAGTGTGTTAGCATGTGTATGGGACTGAGCGTAGGTGGAGTTATTTTTTATGACAGCTAAATTGACCTTGTTCAGCTCTAAAAAGGCACCTTTTGGTTGAAAGGAACCTTTAAAAATTTAAAGGTGACCTCAGCAGCATCACGATGGCATCCTCAATTGCTCCCTGCCAAGAGACAGACACCCATTTGCCCTTGGCTCGTGTGATTCTTAACACCTCTGGGTGAAGTTGACCAGTGGGTCAAGTCAAACAAGCAGGCCATTGCTACATGTGGGCCTGGTCAGGCTCAGACTGCACAGCTGGCTGGGGACGCATTTGTCGGAGGCTCAGAGTTTGTGTGTGAATTGTTTGACTTTTTCTCTTGTCTGTGAAGACGTGTGTGGTTCAGGCGGAATTTGACCAAATCCGTTAGCCGCCAGCAGTGGGTTTAATAACAGTAAAGCTTACTCTGGGGTCTGTCTGTCTGAATGGCTGTGAGACAACATTAGAGTGTTTGTTACCACCCCCGAAAACCTTTACTCAACGTCTGTCTCAGAGAGGATGTGTTTGCCAGGGTGCGTTCTTCTGCCTGTCGCTCACACTTGGAATTTCACAGTGATTTAACCCTGCTGGTCCCCACTGACCCCACATGACCAGTGTGATGTGACTCAGCGTCATGCCCAGCATATCCATTTATTTTATTAATGTAACACGGACTTGCTGAAGCTCCCACTGTCTGTTACTGTAGAATCCTGCATGTAAGCTTTTACCAATTCACAGAGACCACTGACCCTGGGTGTGGTCATGAATAGGACTTTGTGGACAATACATTTAGATTAGAATTTAGAAGGTTATTTTTGATGTCACTTTTGTAAATTTAGATTTACAATAAAAAGTATTGATACACCCAAATAAAAACATTCTAGTAAAGACTGGAATCAAAATTAGGACATGTCTGATAAGAAACCAAAAATGTTTTAAACTGGCCATCTTTTTAATACTTTAAAATGAGTATACCAAAAATACAAACGGCAAGAAAATAAAAGACAATACACTTTTGTATTTTCTTTTATTATTAAATCTATAGATACAAAACTTATCTGACCATTAAATTTAAATAAACTCAAACTGGTTAAGTAGCAGCAGTAGAAGTGTGTAATATCATGTTTTGCAACACTGCATCTATTCTAATTGTACAAAAGTAAGCTTTTCTTTCACTCATAGATTTTATGCATATGATGATGTTTTTATACTATCGCAGTTGTCAGTTTTATAAAAAAAAAACTACTGGATCATATTACAAATTGTATTGTTGGGTTCTAATAAAAAAAAAAAATATGTAGGCTACAGCGTATCAAATTTAAAGTCCTCAACAACTGAGAACTGCTGGTCATAGAAGAGCAACATAAATTCCATTATTTTCTTTCTTTTACTTTACCATTGTAAAACATATGGCTTATGCTCACAGATTTTCCTAACAGTTTCTCTTCTTTTACTTTGCTGAACAGAATGTTGTGTTTCAGCAGAAATCAGAAGTGTAGTGGAGAGGTTCTTCAGTGTTGAGAGGTTCTTGGCATGAACAGTGATTGATTACATGTCACGTGTTTAATGTCTCTTGTGGAAAACATGGAATAGTTCCACATTTTTCTCCCCACCCTTTTTGTGCTGCTGCTCAAATAGTTAAGTAGTTAGTTAATAGTTAAATAATAATATAATAGTTAAAAAAAAAAAAAAATAATAATAATAATAGTTAATTAATAGTGAAGTAGATTCTCATTTTCAGGATTTGTTAGTTTGTGGTAGTTTGTGACTCTTTATTGTAGTATTATATGATGTTTTGTTTTTATCAGAAAGGCATAAATATGATACAGTATACTTTAATCATCACTTTCATGCAAAAAATTCTGTATGCACGTTAGTCATTTATTACTTTTAGACATGCTTCATAGTTAATATTTGTTCTTTATATTGGCTCGAACATTTGTGTTGAGTGAACAGATAGAAATGTTTCACAACAATTTAAAATAATTGTTTTACATTGGCTTCCATTAGAAATTAAGTTTAAATTAAAGTTTTTAAGTTTTTCATTCTCCTTTAACATTGCCACCATGAATATACAAGGTTTTTGCAAAACAGCATCAACAATATATTTAATTTGCTTGTTCAAAATTTTACTTCATGGCCTGAATCTAATGATTTTTGGCTTTGCTAAATTATGCTCTTTTCTCATAAAAATAGACAAGCTGACAGCAGAGTAATTAAAAGGTTCCCCTCTGTGTTAGGAGCTTAATTGATATGAGCAATTCTGACTTGTATATTGCTGGTTAATATGACGTTAGTAAAGCTCTGTGGAACCGGTGCTAATCTCCCCTCTTAGAGCATAATTCGTCAGAAAGACAGCCAAAAACCACGGGACGAGACACTTCTGGGTACATGAGGTTTTTGGAGATTTTTAGTTTGAGCCTAAAATAGAGCAGGCTTTCATTTACGGGATATAACTACAGTTCAGCAAGGGGCAAAAGTCTAGACTGAGCAAGCCTAATTTCAGTCTGTGCGTCTCACATCAAAGCCTTGCGAAACAGTGTCAAATTTGTCTTGTGCTGTTAAACAAAAGCAAGCTGCTGTCTGTTCTGGGCAGGTCTAGCTAGGGGGTTGATGCTATCGAGCTCTAACTGATAGTGACTGTTGAGGCTCTGCGCTGAAAGCTGATACTGCTCAGAGAAGCCCTTTCCTCAGCGTCTGCTGATGTCATGAAGGTGGACGGAGTAAAACGGAGAGGGATGACAGAAGAGCTCCTCCACCGCATGCCTTCAGCCTGGCCCATGACCTGTGGGGTCCCCATTATACCCTCATCCCCTGATTAAAACCCCCTGCTCCCATGGTAAGGGTCAGCCCATGAAAGCACTCAGCAAGTCTGGGGAGGCTCAGGCTCGGGATAAGAGCCTTTAACGGTTTGTTGCGGGAGATAACCTCGGCCGTCTTCAGAGGAAGTGCACGTCTTTCCAGGCAGCTTCGGCACAGCTGTAACCTCTGACCCTGAGACGCTGCCTCCGTGTTCCTGGGCCCGATGGCCAGGTCGACCTGGCTGATTGCCCTAATCAGAAAGATTTATTGGCTCCTTTGTGTGCCGTACGTCTTTTTGCCTCATCTTGCGATCAATCTCTGTTCTCTATGCCAGGGCAGATGTTTGTGTGTGTCAGCTTTCTGTCAGCAGGCAAAGTCAAACAATCCTAAGCTCTTCCTCTCGGCCTGGCACGCTCGTGTCTCGCTATCTCTCCGACAGATACGTATACACACACACTGCTCTCAGAAAGGTCTGAAAGGTCATTCCCACACTGCTCCATGCTGCCTTTAATGTCTGTCTTGCATTACACTGCTCCGCTCATGACAGCGGTTGTTTTGACCACACTAACTCTCGTCCTTCCCCTGCCCTCTCGCCCTCCCTCTCTCTTTCTCTCTCTCTTCTCTCTCTCTTCTCACAGGCGCCTGAACCGGAACCGGCTGCAGGTTCTGCCGGAGCTGCTGTTCCAGTCCACACCCAAGCTGGGCCGCCTGTAAGTCCCCGCGCTTCTCTTTGATATCCCAGCTCGAGAGAAAAAAGAAAGCCAGTCAAACTTTCCCCGCTGTTATAATTTTGATCATTGTCCTGGAAGGGAGCTTGCTCAAATATTTGGTTTTCTCAAAAAAACGCTGTTTAAAGAGGACACTGTCAGCGCGGCGTCGTGCACTGTGTTATTCCTTCTCCAGATGTGGCTCTTTTATAAGGGCCGAGGGCCTGGGCAGGCGTAAGGTGACACAGCCGTGCTCTGTGCTCCTAACAGTGAGGTGAAGGTGTGTTACGGGGAATGTTTTACTTGGACAGGCCGAATTCCTGTTCCCTGAATATCATTTCCCCGCTCCAGCTTTGAGCCTGAAGCCAGGCGACGCAGCCTCTTCTGGCCAAGCTGCTGGAGAAGACTTCATTCGCGAGTTTACAGAATTTAGCGAAACAAGTCTACTCAGGTTAGCCTTAAGTCAAGCCAGAGGTTAAGCTTTATAAGTGTTGATTTTGGGGTACTCCATGAATGTGACACGGGTGGAAGCCACACTGGGGAGTTTTAACGTCTCTAGTAACTGAGCAGCTCTTTTGTTTCTGAGCGGTTTCCCCCACAAGGCCGGTGAAGGTTAAGATGTCCCGCTTGCCTCTGCTTTTGGGAAGATCCAGCGGACATGTTCGCACGCCACAAGCTGGATTTTGATACGCCGGTGTTTTGATACATGGCTGATGGCAGCGATTAGGCCTCGGTTTACAGATGTGAAATTCTCCTTTTATGTCAGCAACAGCTCACGCAGCAGCCTTTAATATTTCCTTGCTGAATATCTGAGCCCTCGCCGAAACAATCAGCAGGAATGATGGTTTCATTTCCTCCCCGTTGCCAGCAGTTTCATAAAAGCATTATTGGCAATGATATCCTTATTTATCACAACTTAATAAGCGTCCTCTTGGGTCGTAGACAGTTGTGAAGGAGTGGAAAAGATGAGCGAAGGCCAGGCATGCTCACTAAATCCACCATTCTTATCCCTTCAGCATCATTTTAAATTACAGTGTTTGATGTTTTTTTCCCTTTTCTTTGGCATTTGCTAAATCTAAACTTGACTCTTGGTAATAAAGGTTGTGCAGGGCGGGGGTGGCTTATGGGGAAGCTTGTAACCTTGGGTTGTCAGAGTTGGTTATACTCAGTGATGATAGTGTGATATGAATGGCCTCACCCCTAACCCTCCCAAAACCCTCAGGCCCGGCCAGCTGGACAAACCAGTCTGAACGCGTCCCACTCAGGATAGCAGGGCTAGCCAGATCTCCTAGGCCTGCCCTGACCATAAGAGTGGAAATGCTGACAGGGGTCAGGGAAAGGTAACGGGTGTGTTCTCTTTGAGCTAGTCCCATAGGATGGGCAAGGCTATTTTGAATGTAGGGGCGTCCAGCTTTATGTTATTTTGTTTTTTATTGAGTATTCTGATGAGGAATTTGTAGTTTTGAATATAAAAGTAAAGTTAAACACAAAAATTGCACTGTAATTTGGAATTATACTGACTGAGAATGCTGCATGGAACCAGAGAGAATGTTGGAACATACATTGCTAATTTTACATAGGTCCGTTGTGGAGCTGTTCATTTGTTTAGAATAAGTTGATTAATAATAAGTCAGATTCAGAACTAAATTAGGAAATTGCAGGCTGGCTAACACACCTAGTATAAGCAGTAAAACACTAAAGTGATCATGATATTTATAATTGTATGTTCGGCTTCAGTCAGCCGAGGTGCCAACTTAGTTATTGGCGATTTAGTGATTAGCATGCTGGCTAACTCACAACTACTATATAGACAGCAAAATCACGCTTGTGACAATTTGTGATTTGGTAATACAGTCTCCTGACTGACTGTGTGTGCAGTCTCCTTCTTTTACTTGTTTATGAAGAGCCAATTGAGAACAAATGGTCATGTGTAGCCACAGATTTTTAGAATTAGCATTTGCTTTGATGTTTGTCTATTTTGAGTCCTAAAACCTGTAACTAAAAAAAACAGTGTACCAATGATGCAAATAATGACTTTTTATAATGTCTTCAAGTAAAATTACATATTATAGCAGGATTTGATATCGGTCTGCTATGCTAAAATGTCTGCATTTATTTCATTTTGCTGTTTATGTAACTCCACGGGAATATCGGGTTTCGTTAAAAATGCTGATTTGTGAACAGCAAAATTGGTTAAAGTACTTAATAGCCGAGGTAGGACTGAGGTAAGGGCATAAGACCTGAAGTATGGAAGTATGATAGAGAAAACAGAGAGGCTGTGGGCACAGCGAACATGACCCCGCTGCGGCAGGCCCAGGTGTGGGGAAACGGACGAGGACGTGTGGGTCTGTGGGCCACTAGCTGAGGGCAGGACAGGCAGGCGCGGGGGCTGCCGTTACAGGGCTGCGATGAGTGGCGTGGGCCGTTTGTGGTCAGTCCTCTGTGTGTGTAGCACTGCTCTGCCTGGAAGGAAAGAATGTGGTTGCAGTTATAGACCCTACCCTGCTGCTCGGTGTGGGCCAAGAAATTTGCCTCACACACACATGCATGCACGTACTCACAAACACGGACACACACATACACAACAGCTTGTGCAATCTAAGGAGCTGGTTTAGTTCAGCTTCCTCCACCCCTCCCCAGTTACGAATCTCCATGCCGATGGATAATGGAAAGCAAATGAAGAATTAGAAGGAGGCCATGAATATGCCTGCTCCCATTTATTAATGGTGGCGCTGAGTGGGCCTCCATATTAACTCGGCTTCCTGTGCGCAGTCAGGGCCCAGCTTGAGTACACGGGGTATTTCACTCTGTGATAGCCACGGAGCTCCACCACTCCCTGCCATTACATTGAGCTCCGATTGCATGTGATTGGTGTGATTTAGGAAAAGACGGGGAACAAAGTGCAGCGATATCGGCCAATTCCGAGGCCCTTCTCTTTCTTTCTCTCTCTTTTTTTCTCTCTCACACTCTCTGCGTCACTCTCTCCCTTTCATTTTCTGGACTCAGTCATTCTGGCTCAATCATTCAAGCTGTTGGGCTGTCAGGGCGTGATGATGGCCTGTCATAGCCTCTTTGATGGATGGGGCTTGAAGTTTGCCCAGCGCCTGCCATGGGTGTAAAAAAGGCTGGTCCAAGGCCAGGCTCCCCTGTGAAGCTCGTGTGAACCTCCCTAATTTTAGAACGTGAAGAAGTGTTTGGGTCTTTTTTGGTTCGCATCACGTAAAACTCTTTTGCCACACCCCCCAAGACTGCCATCCCACCATTTTGGGTTTGTTGTCTATTTACAGCACTTTTATTTCATTTATTATATTAATTGTCATACAAAACAGTTGCACGCAGAAGGAATTAACTGAAAGGTATAAAATCTCTGTGGATAATCATTCCAGATTGACTTGTCCTGAGGGCTTCTTCATGACAGTGAGTCCCGATTTTGACCTAGTGGAGACAACCAATAAATCCGTGTATGGAGGGACCATGGTCATTGCTGTCAAGATCAACCTTTGTTCAACCTTTGTTTTCTACCATGCCAGAGCACCTTTGGTCTTCATTCCAGGTCTTTTGACAGTGTAACCTTAATTAATGAGGTCCTCCTTTTTTAACACAACAGACCAATTCTCCTTCACATGATATGCCATGGAGAGTAGCATAGTCATACCTATCCCTGCAGGAACTGTTGCCTGGGATGTATCGTCACAGGACACCATTAGGAAGCTTTACAGCGATATGCTGAAACCAAGATATCATCAACTATGATCAAGAGTTCTCTATATTAGTCTATTTTTTAACATGTATTGTTCCTGGTAACTTTCATCTTCGTTCTAAATAGCATTGTAATCCAAAACTAACTAGTTTTTCAACTTTAAAGAGCAAATTGCCCACCTAACATGGGACATGATGTCTTGCTGCCATTATCCTGTTACAACATACACTGTAAACGTATGACTCCCGCAATCTCTGGGATCACTCAGCTCTGACGTAGTTCGTTGGCTACGAGACATAACGAGGTAAACAGCAACACTTTCTTTCCAAAACTCTTCCATACAACTGTAACTGTAGTGTTTTCACTGATTCCCCTCCTTGTAATAAGTGTTGTAATTACCTCTTAACACTTCAGGGCAATAACCAGATGCGCCGATGGCACTAGCATTTGCATGATAATTATTGTAATTGTATATCTCTGCGCGGAGTGGCGCATTTTTCTGCAGGCCGCAATAGCTGGCTAATAGTTCAGCGTGTCTCCAGCGTATAAACCATGGTACTGCGGCTCAGCGCTGGAGCAGCGGCCCACTGATTGTTTTCAGAGAAACGAAGCCTCCCAGAATCCAGCCAAACGTCTTCCAAAATAGGGCTGGGCTCAGCCGGTTTCAAAAGGCCAGACAGCTTTGTGATTTACTCCAAAGACATATTTAGATAAATATAAGCTACAAAGACTTCGGAGCGCTGACAGAGAGCCAGCTCCATCCGGAGAGCTCAACAGAAAAGCTGAAGTTGTTTTTTTCCCCTATCTTTCGCTCTCTCTCTCTCCTGTTCTCTCTCTCTCTCTTTAATAGCGCTGGTTTTCTCAGCAGTAAACCGACCGCCTTGTTTGCATGCAGTGGGGGAGTTGGAAAACACTCAGGGCGAAGCAGGTAGAGGGATGCAAGATGTGCCGTCCCACAGGAGCAGATCAAACGGCAGAATCTAACGCTCTCAATTAAGCTCCGGCAGGAACGCTGTCAATTAGCAAGCCCCCCGTTCCCCCCTGACATTTGCACACAGGTGTAGCTTCATCTCGTGCTGCTTAAAGCCGTCAGAGTTCCAGAAACCAAGTCTGGATAGGTCGTACACAGACAGAAACAAACATCACCCCCCTCCTCAGCAAGATTCTGCTCACATGCACATTTCTGGTTTCTGCTGACAGGCGGTGGGAATAAATAAAACTGTTTACTTCACACACACATATGCACACACGAGTTTGATTGTTGGCGTGATTGTTGGCCATTTCTTCACCTTCTCACAAAGTTCATGTGTATTCAGAGAGTAAAAAGAAAGCAGTTTTAAAAGCTGTGGGCAGAAGCGAGCGGACAGTAATAAGCCAAGTTTTTGATGCTTCAAGGCAGAAACACCTCGGCCTGCAGTTAGCAGCTCAGTACAAACCGGGCCGGAACGCTGCCAGGCTTTCGGCCATATATTTTATAGAGCAAAGGATTTATATGTACGTAGTGTGCACTGAAATAGCACGCGACACATGGAAGCAATTTCGCTTTCCAAATAAAGGTAAAGCGCGTAGCGTAGAAAGGCTGTTTAGGTAGTGCATTTTGAATATCATTAACATCTCTTCCTTGTTTTATTTCAGCTGGCATGAATGCACGAGCAGATGAGCTTGGGCTTCAGCCAGTTCGTAAAAGCTGGAAGCTGGAATTTTTCTGGGTTCTGGAAACAAGTGTAATCTTGTCCAGCATTGTCTTTCTACGTACACATGGGTCTCACACACCAAGAGTTACAAAACTGTGTGTTGTGAAACTGCAGTGTAGGGCTGTCACAATGGTTAATATTGTTTGAATGGTTTATTGTACCAGAAATAACTGCAATCAACAATATTATTGTCATCTTTAGAGCATTTAGACAATTTTATGTCTTTGGAATTAAAAGATTTTATGATATCCTACATTAATAAATCAAAAATAAAATAAACCCCCCTCCTTTTTTTTTTTTTTTTTTACAAAAGTGAGAATACCAGCTCATTCACGCTTATGGGCTCTTCTTGCTTAAAAAAACAATAACAGACAAAATATAGGTCAGTCTTGTCATGTGCAGATCTGTACAATAAATTGATAATGTAGGTAATTATTTTAAAAATATTCAGCAGTGTTTTTTTTTGTCTTTTTTGAAAGTTTTTGAGCTTTTTTCAGTGTAAAGGCTGTTCCAGGTTTTGTTTTACATTCTTCAGATATGTTCAGTCTTATCCTCTCTCTGAACTCTGAACTTGTAGAAGATCTGTAGGATTTCTGTATTTCCTCTGGATGCAGGAAGCTAGGTGAAGACGAGTGCTCTCTCTGATATGTAGATAGACCGGACAAGACAGCTGTAGGTCATGTTTTGATGGCCTCCAGGAACACGCTTTGCTTAATTTATGGGAGGGACTGGAGGGGAGTGGAGTATATATAAATCTGAAGCGTGGTGTGGGGCCCACAGAGCCACCCAGTGTTCTGAACGCTGCACTGCGAACAGGGCTGCTGGACCTGGATCCGTCTCAATTCTAATAAGCTACAGTGCAGAGACAGCTTACAGCTCGGCCTGTTAGCCTATCAGTGCAATAGAAACAGAGAGAGAGAGAGAGGGAGAGGGAGAGGGTCTGAGACAGAAAAGAAGAAAAGCTTTCACGGGTCACCGGACTCCACAGGCTAATGCAGTGATTTAATTTGTTTAAGCAAAGTCTGATTGTAACAAATTAACCGAACATTTTTTATCACTCTCGTAATTACTTACCCAGATGCTCATTTTCAAACACACATCCACACTCCGCCAAACAGTTATTATCATCCAGAGACATCTAGTTCTTTGGTGGTCATTTAGGAATCTCTGGAGAACTTTTCTATCTCATGGAATTTTCACAGAATTCTGTATAACACATTTATTAACAATCCCCAGAACCACCTGTGTGTCTAAACATTTATTACACATTTCTCTCTTCTCTGGAGAATAATTTGGCTTTTGATTGCATTGTAGTCAATCTCAGAGTTGGTTGAACTTGAATCTGACTAGAAGTTTAAACAAATTAAACTCTTTTTCTCATTCAGAGAGTTTAGATAAAAATGCAATTTCTGAGAATTACTAATAAAAAACTTGATTTCAGGTTTGGCTTTTAAGTAAAATAAACATTTTCTCACTGTACTTAGCGGATAATAAGCTTGTTTAGTGTAATAGAGCTGGGATTTTAGGGGTTGACCTTCCTTCTGAAACCTTTACCACATGTATGTCAATAATAGCATTGGAACAAATCACAAAGTTCAGAATTTGTTATAAATGGTTATAAAAGGTTATAAATGCATATGCTTGTTAGCAATGCTAGCGATACCATTTGATAACTCTATATATTTTTGCACATCCAGATGCTATATAATTGTGTGAACAGTACTTTGTGAATGGCTGATTTAGTTACACACATATAGATACAGTATAATAATCTAATGCTAGCATAATATTAGCACTCTGGTTACAAGCTAATGTATTAGCCCCAAGCTAACACACACTATACAAGCTGAAATGCTAGTCAACATTTACAGTTGATCAAATACATGTGCTATTACATAGTATATATACAGTATATAGTGTTAATACATCTCTAGTCAGTCACATGCTTTATGGTATACACTATATTTAATGAAGTATATGTGGAGTCTTCTAAACCTATTTGGAGATCCAGTGCTGTTTGCAGTTGTGCTAACATTGTAAAACAGATTATTTTTAAATCTTTTAAAGAAGAAAAGACCTATTCTTGTCAGAGCAGGTAGGACTGAGGTGTGTGATCTAGTTGGTAAATATTGTATTATGGTAATTACTTCCTCAGGAAGCAGGCAGGGTGTGTTTATAAGGATTAGTTTGAAGGTTGAATGTCAGTTCTGTGAGAAAAGGAGAGCTTACACTGAGATGACTGTATCTAAACGTTTGTGCAGTATCTCCAGCGACAGTGAGAGGTACAGTATGAACACACTATCTGCTAAGAGACTGAAAGAGATAGATAGAGCGACTGAAGGAAGAGCTTGCTGAATCTTCCTTTAACTGCTCTCAATCTCATTAAAGCTCCTGAATGGACTCTGGTGGTCATAGAGCATTTTTACAATGGATAAGGGATGGGATTGTGAAAACGCCTACAGCAGCTTCTGTAGAAATGGAGATGCGGCTTGGAGAGGGGCGCATGTAATGCAACTCAGGCCGAGGTTCTGGGAGCATATTAAAAGCCCAGTAACGTCCCTAATGCTCCATTAAAGGATTATCTTCAAGCGTGGGATTTCAGCGGGGAAACCCTTTCCAGAGGTTTCGCAATAAGACGTTATATGTAGAGAAAAAGCACGGACACTGCTTACTTCCAGGAATAGTGGAGGTAGAGAAGCGATGCAATTGGTAGTCTATTGTTTGTACAACTATTGACCAAAAAATAAGTAAAGCAGACAGATTGCTCTAGAGTCGATTGCAAATAAGATATTACTCCGGCAATTTTGTTAAAAAATCAAATGTGAAAAGATCATAAGTCTTGTCACAAGAAGGGTAAAACTGCTTCCCCCGCTGCCCTGTTAAAAGAAGTCTCACAGATGCTACATTTGGGTTGATAGTGTACATCCTGGTGAGAGATTGCGGACTGCTACGCATGCCTCTGCACTGCACTTAAAGAGCAGCACAATGGTCCACTTTGATGACCAGCCAGATACCTCCGTCAACTTAGTTTACAGTGCTGTCATGAACAAGAGACCTGGACTGCTACAGACTGGAATCATATTGTGTTTATGTATATCTGTGTGATCAGCAACCTACAAGTGTGCAGGATCTACAGGCCCAGCTGCAATATATGTGGGCAAATGTGCTGCAGAATGTTATAAGGAACATGCAAGACGCCATTCTCAACAGTATCTCATCTTGTATCCAGGTTAGAGCCACCTTTCAGTTGTATATTTTCCCCAATAAACTGAAAGTTGCTTTTTTTGTTGATCTAATATTGTAAAGTTTTCATTCGATTCAAGTTTATGTTTATAAAAATTTAAGAGTTCAAAAATTAATATTTGGTGGAATAACCCTGTTTTCTTAATTACAGTTGTCATGCATCTTGGCATGTTCTCTTCCACCAGTCTTACACACTGATTTTGGATAACTTTACGCCACTCCTGGTGCTAAAATTCAAGCAGTTCTTGATTATATTCCAGAGGTTTTCAATTTCGTAAAATCAAAGAAACACAAAGAAAATAATTTTTTAAGTGGTCTCTTATTTTTTCAGAGCTGTATATATATATATATATATATATATATATATACATACACAACACATTTCATTGTAATAAGTTGGAAATGTAACAAGATGTACATATAAACGTGCCTCTCTCAGGTAGATGCCAGCGCTCTGCAAGCTTTTTTACAGTGAGAGCATTTGCAGGTAGAGTGTCCCCTGCTCCCTTCAGGGCTCACGGAGAGCTGGGCCTAATGCGGCGTGTTGATTGAGGGCGCCTGTAATTTGGGAAATAGTCCGGGGCCATTATGCACTGGGGTGTTTATCACAGGTGGTTCCCATGACAACCAGTCAAGATCGTAATTGGATTTAAATGGGCAGAACTGCTTGCACATGTTTCAAAGGGCCAGGAGGAATGCACTGTAATGGAAGGGTGTCCTCGCTTTCTCTATCGGGGTCGTCCTGTCCTCTCTGTTTCTCTTGACCAAGCACTTAAACCAATGTTTTGCCATCGCCGCGTTTATCAGAATAACAGTTTAGACCTAATCAGTCGTGGAGAAGTCAGTGAAAAGTTCGACTGCTACTTGCTAGAGCTGCACGATATTGGAAAATATTGACATTGTGATATTTTGCTGTTCTGCAATATAGATTGGAATTTAAAAAGTACAGGAGTTTTCTCCAGATTTCTCCAGACATTAATAATTCAACTTGTTATGACATTAATATAGCATTCTGTTTATCAAAGATTTGAGTAATCAGTTATATTTATAGGCTGTAGGAAAATGTTGATGTATTAAAGTTTCGTAATACTGTATTGATTTACAAAAACACGTAATAATCCTAATGACATTGTGATTACAAGCCTGAAAAGATATATTGTGCACCTCTGTTGCTTACATGCTCAGGCTCTGAAACAGTGGGCTAAAATTGTAGTTTATTCTTTGTATATTCATGTTTGACATCTTGCATGGCAGCCCCTGCATCCAAAGCATGCATGCTGTAAACTCCTGCTCGGAACAGCAAAGGTCGGACAGGTTGAAGGTGAGTACAAGTGTGCAGGCAGCATTGCAAGTGTAATTTTAAACCAGTGCTACGCTCTAATTCAGGCACTCCGAGAGCTTCAGAGGCATCGGGGGCAAGCCGGCACTGTGTGCACTGAGCTTCAGAGTCAAGAGTCAGGGTTTTGCTTAGGTTTAGGATTTCCTGAGGGTTGTTAAAGCGCTCAACCTACCCGGACTCCAGCAACCTTACTGGAACTCTTGGCCACGCGGATTGTTTTTGCAAGTGTGAGCTAAGCACAGGAGTGAGCTGCAGGAATGCGCTTTTTGCGAATGAAATTGCGCATCTAGGAACGAGGCAAGAAAAACAAACAAAGCCCGTGTCAGACCCGCCTCGCTCACCCCGACTGGATTTCTCACCCCTGCCAGCAGCGCTGTTGCCCTTCACACAAGGCTGAGGAGGAATTCTGACAGGCCAGCACATTTGCAGCGTGCTGCTATGTTTGCAAGAACATCTGAGTCCGTGGCGCTCTATCACCCGGATATCACGGCCTTCTCTCCGAAGGCTGAATTATGCTTCCGTGAAGACGTGCTAAAATGTTTTTGCATAGCGATGCGAAGAAGAGCTTTACGGGTAATCGTGGCTTGCAGGGAAGCCAATGCACACAACACCTCCAAAATCTCAATTACATGTCATGCATAACTACCCTGCTGTGTGTCGGACCAGTGCTGATTGGGATTACACCCAAAACTAGGTTTGCCACCTGTCCAAGATTTTCCTGGATCATCCTGGATTTGGGTTGCCTTCTCAGGATGTGTTATTTCTTTTCTGGACTTAAAATTCCCCCCAATTCCCACAATCCATGTTTTTCTCACATGTTTACATTTCCTATTTCCAATTAAAACGTGTAAAGAAGTGCAGTTTTTGTTTACTAAATAGGTAAGCATAAGACAGTGCTGCAACATGATTGTGGAGCTGAATAGGCATAGATCTATTTATGAGAAAAGTTGAGGCTGAGGTGAAAAACCTATGTAGAAAAAAATCATATCCAATATGTTACTTCTTCTTTCTATTATCTGTAACATGTGAAACCCAAGGCTTTGGATCTACCTCTTCAGTGGCAATGTACCCATCAGGCATGCATCATACTGGAATGTTCAAGTAGAATTCTCTTTGAAATTCATTCATTCTTTCATTCATTCATTCATTTATTATTTAGCCTTAGTGTTTTAACCATGCTAAAAGCTAACCATGCAAGCTTTTCAATGTAAAATCTTTTTTTTTTTTCAGAAGATAATGAACATAAAACATGAAAGTGCTTTGCTAGATCGTAAGTTTGGTTTAAAACTGCAGTGTATCACCTTCATTTATTTGTAGTTTTAGCCATGTATCATTTACCTTGCTAACTATTAAGCTGGCTCAGTAATAAGTAAAATGATTTGTAAAGGATTTTGCTGTTTTTCCCATTACAAACCGCTTTGTCCACCATTTTTTAAAGGGATCAGAAAAGGGCTTCTAGCCACTTTAACTTTAAATGAATGTAACAACCTTTTATGATAGCATCTTGAGAGAATAATAGATTAGGGAACACACTGCTCCAATGATAATTTTAGCATTATGTGCCAGTATATTATGCACATTGTCCTGCACATGTTCTCATATTTGCAGATCTAGAAGTGTAATACATTCAATAAGGAATATTTTACACTGCACAGTGATACTGTGAATCAGTCAACCCTCAGTGTGAACTCACATGGTCATCATCCATCTACAGACCTAGAGAACCAACAGAAGTTCTGGCTAGTTCTGCTGTTGCAGACGTTTGGATTGCCTTAGCTTTTGGGTTTAGAGTTTCTGTTAATGTCCATTTCCAGCTATTATTAAGTTATTGAGGTAACATTATAAATGATTGCTGTTAGTTTGCTAATCACTAATAGTTATCTGCCAGCATGATTTGTTACACAGTTGTATTTTGCTTTTTTGTAATGCTACATTGTAATCATATCATGTCATTATATGCTTAAATATCGCACAAAATGTCAATAGGCACAATTGAAACTCTATATCCATCATGCTGCAATCTTCAAGCGTAGTGTAGGACTGCTGCTGCCTCTCCGGCTCCTCAGCACGCCTGCGGTCAGATGCCAGGCCCCTTTTGTCATTTTTCAGCTAGAACAAAGTGACATGGTTCAGCAAGCCACCCCGCAGTGGGAAGCTGACTGCGGTAAAAGGACGATTATGGGCAGGTTAGTCAGCGCCCCGGCCACCCGGGGTGGGCCGTGTGAAGAGGACAGTTTACGGTCGGGGCAGCACGCGGTACGAGGCGCTCTGGTCACTTTATGAGAGAATGAGAGAGACGGAGGGAGCGCGAGAGGAAGAGAAAGAGAGAAAGCTGGCTGCTAGGGTTCACTTCCAGGCTGCCCAGCCTTCGGTCCACACACAGTTGTCACTTACATCTAATTACAGCTTCTTTTTATGATCCGAATCTTTGCCCACAGCCACTTTGCTGCAGGCAACAATGGGAAGGTTGTGGAACGCAGAGGAACTAAGTGGAAACAGGCCCTTCTCCTCAGCTTCTCCGCTGTTGTTTTCCGCTTTTATCTCCCTGTGTGTCTACAGAAAGAGAGAGTTCAGATATTCAAGCCTCTATTAGTCATTCCGGCCACCGCGTGGTGAGGAGTTACTTGGCTGAACTCTGGAGCTGGGTGGTTGGATATTATGCACCCAGAATGCATGGCTCGGCACTCCCAGGCGGCCGGTTGAATATGCATGGCTCATTGCTATAGATCCTGATGTACATGGGAACTGCAGCGTGTCTTTATGAAAGGAAAAGCTGGGAATTATGCGAATAAATTGTTACATTATGTCTTTTTTCGCCCCCCTCTCTCAGTCTTGGCTTCGTTTTGCTCGGCACGGCATATCACGCTCCCACAAGGAGTTCATCTTAGATTGTTATGTAGGCCTATGTGTGCGCAGTTGTGTGTGCAGTTGTGTGTGTGGTATTTTTTTTTAATGTTATTATTGGGCAGAACAGAATGAGCTTTGTGGATGAGTGTGCGTGATTCCAGTGTTTTCAGTGTTTACTTATGGATGGATAGGGACCGGTCGATTCAAAGGAGCAGTAGACTCAGCTGAGTTAGTGGACCAGCTGGACGGGCTGTGCTGAAATGATAAATGCTGTTGTACCCGTGGGACTGACCAGTGTAATATGTAGCGCTCGCTGCCCATTGTTCACGCTTTTCACAGATAAGTATTTCAGCACTGGGAGCACTTCTTAATAAAACAGAAATTGTAAAACAATACCTAAAGCACTGTGCATGTGCGTGTGTGTGTGTGTTCTACTGTCCGCCCAAGCTTATACATGTCACCCCATGTGTTCTGCCCAGGAAAACAAAAATGAGAGCCTTATAGCTTTCAGTGGCCTGAGAAGTTAAGAGGACAAAAGTATTGAGACACCTGCTCGGTCATTGTTTCTTTTGAAACCAAGGGTGTGTTTGATTTTTAGAGTCAGTGTCAGAGTCTCCAATGTTTAGGGAAAGCATTGTATACTAGATTGTGTTGAGGACATAATTGGATTTAGGGTCAAGAGCTTTAGTATGGTTCCACAAATAATGTTGGGGGTCTTTATACCACTGTAGCCCATGGCTAGCATTAGGCATGGTGCCAAGCAGTGAAACTACAAATTGAATGATGGTAATATAGTGATTATCTTAAATTTAACAAGAAAAATACTCACATTTGTGGGTTTCTTTGGTTGCTTGTGCCGCCAGCTTGTCAGTGATTCTCAGCCCTCTGTTTTGAGTGTGCCTCTGAAAAATCTTCATTTGTAGAGCCATTTATTCCTAACACCACCTCTACTCCTCCATCCTAACAAGAATCAGGACACCCTACCCCTAGGCATGCATGAACAAAACAGAGGGGTAGGGCTTAGTGGTATGGGGACAATGGGTCAAATGGGACTGAGCTTAAGTGTGTTTCTGTTTGTAAAAATTTCAGATCACATTAGAACTGATTCTGTCAAACAAAATACAGTAAGAAGTAACAATAATATCTTAATATGAAGTAAGAAAGTAGTAAGAAACCACCTTTACCTCTACACTCTACAGTCAAACAATATAAGAATAACCACAGGGTGATGTCCACACACTCCAACAGCAGGAAGCAGGCTGGTGGACCAGGGGTCTATTTGTAGTTTATTATAGTCTGGGTCGCTGAGGCAGCAGAGTTCACGTTGGTTTGCACAGAAGGAATAACAGAAAGAGAATAACACAGGCCTATATTAGCAGCGGGAATCTTTATCAACAGTGGCTTAGAGCAATACACAAACAACGAAAAACAAAGTTGAATGGAGAGGGAAAGGAACCGCGTATGCGTAGAGGTGGATAATCCCTCACCGCAGCTATGACGCATAAGCCAAGATCATTCTCACACTCGAATGACCGCCGCTGCCTTGTGGCTCCGAACAGAAGAAAACAGGCTGAGTGCGTTTCTGGCGAAAGCGTTTTGTTTGAGAGGACCACATTTGAGAACGACAACATCGCTTTCGTGAGGATGAGGGAGAGAGAGAAAGAGAGAGAGGGGAAGAGAATGAGAAACACAACACGTCGCATTACGTGCCAGTGCCATGTCCAATCCAGTCTATGTCTTATTTACAGAGGCCAGCGCTGTATCACGCCAAGGAAGTAATGGGAAAAACACACCAGGCAGTTGTGGAAAAGGTTCAGCAGAATCCTTTGCACCCAAAGACTCTGAGCAGGGGGCAAGTGCTACCACAAAGAATGGGCTGCCAGGGGAGCGCAGCTTTCCAGAACGACTTGTCTCTTATTTGACTTGGGCACACATCACCGCATTATTTTTCTCCTCCTCTGTTTTTTTCTGCTTTTTGTCCTCACTCAAACGATTTTTGAAAATTGGATTTACTTGTAGCTATTAATCACAGCGAGAAGGGGAAAGTAATGCGGAGGGGAAACAGAGCTTGCTAATTTCCAATTCCCTCTGATGGCAGCACTGTAACCTTACAAGCCAAAGAAAATGGGTTTTAGGCATCATTTGATTTTTCTATAGGCCATGAGGAAGGATTGCTCTGGGACCTCCGTGCACAGGCCACACCCACTGAGGGTGAAGCTGGGTAATTGGGAGAAGCTGGGAATGGAGAGAGGCTGCTGTGGGATGTGTGGCAGTGCAGTGCAGATTCCAGAACACTCTGAGGGCAGGCTGGACCTCAGTGACCTGTTAGGCTCATTCTGGAGTCGCAGTGTCAGTGTGACAGACAGAGCAGAGCAAGCTGAACTTGCTGAAGTAATGAGATTGAGAAATTGTCCAAAGAACAATTAAATAAAACAGTAGATATGTTGGATAATGCACTTTTATAATTCTATAAAACATGGAAATGGAAACATATATTGTTATATGCAAGCTCTACCTCATATTTGCTCTCAAAACAATTTTCTGTTTGAGAAAACATTTGCATTGTATCAAACTAAATAAGGAATATTGTGAATTGTTACATCCCTACTAGCTCAAGCAATTTTATACAAAATAGACAAGTGTGTAGTATTTGAATGGATTGAGAAAAGTATCTGATGATTTTGACTAAATGTATTTATTTATTTGTTGTTTATTTACTTATTTAACATACCAGTAATCCACCTTCAAAGATTAATTGACCCTGTTTACATCAGGTTACTTCACATGACTACTGTCTGGATTGTATTCAGATTATATGCAGAGATTATGGTTGTTGAGGGCATTTAAAGCGTTGGATGTGTTTACAGTGCAATAGCATGCCTCTTGGACCTCATGCACCTTGGACCACATCCTGAAGTAGTTTGAATGATTGGATTTGTATTTGTTTTAAACAAGTCTTGGGCGTGTTTACTCTTGCATTTGTGTATGCTTTGGCATTATCCAGATATAACCTTGATACTCAAAGCACATAAAATGACCAGGTGTAAACAGGGTCTTTAAATCTGCGTTTTTGATCACATGATCTTATGTGATCATCTCCACCCAGTAGAAGAATCTAAAGTCACACAGTTTGACATCAGATTCCTCAAGAAGCAGTGTAAAAGCACCAACACTGACCTACAGAAAGCACAATGCAAGGGTTACATTGTTTGTTTTTGCATTAGCAAATCACCACACTCTCCTAATTGGCCAGAGAAGTATTTTTTGTAGCTTTGTTATAAATGTAAGATGCAAAAGGCTGCATTTCGCACATCCACAAAAAAGCACTGAAAATGGAGCTCTGAAAATTCTACACCCTGGAGAGCATTTTCCAAAACTTCCATTTCAGTGACCTAAAACAAACGCTAAAAATGCGAAGAGAAAAATATTTGGATAATTTAAAGCTGATCCTGGTTTTGAGTGAAAAGGAGCTTTGATTGAATAGGTGCACATACCTCGCGGGTGCCCCTGCCACAGTGTTATCTTCCTCTTAAACCCGAGAAGTATGTGCGTGAGAGTTTTATTAGGTGAAGTTCAATGTTGAGTAACTGTGGTGTGAGGAGATTGTACAGCACCCCCCCCCTTTCCCCTCTTCAGTTCCACAGCACCCCGCTGACGGGATGTCCCGTGACCCCAACATCACGCAAGTCGCTCCACATCTCCACCCAAATATTTACAGGGCTAGCTAAAGGTGGCGGGGGGTGGGGGGCCAATTACGCTCTGTTTTTCTTCTCCTTTAATCCTGGCAGTGTTTTCCGCTGGAGGCTTTGACGTGACGACTCTGCGCTGGTTTGGTGTGTCCACGCTCCTCAGAGCTTTGTGCTCAGTGGGCGAAGGCATATTTTGAATCGCTCCCATTTTTACCAGCGATGCCTCAGCTGTGAGTCACGTAAAGCAGCATGTGAGATTGATTAAAAGCGCCTTTGTAGCCTCGTCCGGCCCCGCCGCACACACTCTCCAGGCCTTACTGCCTCGTGTGATTGGGCTGTTTTATGAAAGGTGTCTGGGCACTGTCATTTTACGGGATATTTGTTAACGTGTGCACATGTGCTGGTGGTGATTCTGAACATGTGGGAGAGTTTGTTTGTTTTTCTTTGTCTGTGCGTATGATTAATACATTATCAAGACATTAACTGTCCTGAACTGTGCAGGAAATGTCTGGTTTGTGTAAGAAACCATTTAAATGCTGGGATAATCTTCATAATCCTGATTTTGTTGCAGTTTTTAAAGAGTTTAATGTACTAATGCTTCTATAAACTTGTAAAAATGGCACATTATTGAGTTTATACAATAACATGAAACTGAACTGATAAAGATTCATTGGCATGCCAAAAGTAATGTGATAGCAATATGTAAACTGATCATGAAGTGTTACAACACTTGTTGTGAGGTGTTATCTTGTGAGTTATGTTGAACACTGGCCAATGAACATTAATGATCATGATTGGCTGCATCTGGCCAGAATTTTCCATGTGAACAGACTCGCGTATCTTGTTTTGTTGTTTAGATTAGCCCAAACCACCATGAGTAAAACATGGTGGTGGTAGCATCTGGTTGTTGGAGTGCTTTTCTTTTAGAGAGGATCATCTTTAGGGATCATCTTCTTAGAATGGAACAATACATGGATGCTGCAAAATATAGGTGTTTCTACCACTGGTACTGGTCTGATGAGCTTTTTTTACAGGTTTAAACATCTGGCAGAAAAAAATAAAAATTTATTTATAAATTACTGAAGTACTGAAGTTTAAAATCTAAACAGATTTGTATTTGAATATGAGGGAGAAAAACACAAATGAATGTGTGTATGTGTGTCTGCACGTGTGTTTGTGTGTGTGAACACCTTTAAGGCTTTGGGAGAACACAGTCCATGTGGTGTTAATGGCGTGTGGAATAATCATGGCTGACCCTGATCCACAAAAGTGTTTTGGCTTCTTGGGGTTGAGCTGACCTGTAGAGAAGCAAACATGGCTCTCCGGTTAGACCCGGTGCATTTGTTTCTGTTTGGAATTGTGTAAGTATTAATAATGGCTGGCGATTAGCGCCAGCCGCGAGCCATTTGCGCTGTATATTTGCTCTGCGTGAACGGAGCTGGCCTTTTGCTCGTCTCGGCGCTTGGTCACACGGTCACCTCAGTCTTCACTGCTTCCTGTGGGCCTCCGCCATTAACCCTTTAGATTCGCAGGGGCTGCTAATTGACTCCATGTCCTGCTGGTGAGAGTCTCCTAACGAAGTCTCAACATGGCGCCTGGGAGCCGGTTGGTGCATGTGTGTCTGATTCATTTCCAGGGCCGGAGTGACTGGGACTGTTATGTGTCAGTGCTGTGAGTTACGGCCTCTGCTGAGATTTACTCAGCTAAGTACTGCTTCACTTTTTTTTTTCTTTTTGGAACAATGTGTCAGTGGAGCAGTTGTCAGAGCTGTGGTTGGGAGACCCTTGTTTATTCTCTCTTAAGACCAAAGAAATGCCCAAGTCTTGGATTTATATAACCCTGCCACTGAAGTATAAATAAAAGTTTAGAAGTAGAAATAAGCTTTGATTTTAGGAAGTTTGTGTTATTGGTTTAGAGCCAATATGTGCAGAGGTTCTTTGTACTTTATCATAATCCTGTCACAGTAGGGACACTGAATTTCCATGCATTTTCAATACAGTACAGTACAAAATGTTCAATGCCATACAGCACCATTAATTTTAGCAGGTTATTTGGATTTGTATGTTTTTAAGTTTTAGTTTTAGTTTTAGTCACATTTTACACTTAGACCTATTTCTTATTAAAATGTCTCTATTAATATGATGGTGATATTAGCTTATTTTGTTGTAAATATATTAAAGTTGTGGGTAATTGTACCTTTCCCGAGGTATTTTGTGCTCCTTACATGTGGGAATGTTTTGCACTTTTAAACTTTGCCTGCACTTTAAAGACAGGCCCTTATCATCTTTAAAGTTGCCAGATATTTTGATTAAATGTACTGGGCAAAATGGAAAAATCCAAAAATGTAGAATATACTGATTATGCTTTGTTCCCTTTTCCTTCATGATAGAGAAAATGTGATAAAAAAAAAAAATATCACATTGAACACAAATATCCAGACGTATGGATAGGGTGAGGTACAGCTGATCTAGTTAATTATTTAAAGTACCAGTCAAAAGTGTTTCACACCTTCATTTCAATTCAGTGTTTCTTCATCATTTAAACATTTTCTGGATTGTAGATTAAAACTAAATTAATCCAAATTATGAAGAAACACACATGGAATTGTTTAGTAAACAAATATGTGTTAAACAAACCAGAATATTCTTTATATTTTATATTCTTCAAAGTAGGCACTTGCTTTTGCGTAAATGACAGCTTTGCGCATCATGTTATGGCCTTTTAATTGGAGTGTTTGAGAGCATCAGTTGTGAAGAGGTAGAGTTGATATACAGTGAATAGCTCTATTGTAATGTTCTATTCCATATTATGGTAAGAATTTCTCAACTAAGTTAAGAAAAACATGACTTAAGGTCAGTCAATGTGAAAAATTCATCACAAGTTATGATGAAACTGACACTCATCAGGATCACCCCAGGAAAGAAAGAGCAAGAGTTTCCTCTGTTGCCCAGAATAAGTTCAGAGTTACCAGCCTCAAGTTAACAGCACCCCAGAAAAGAGCCCACCTACATTCTTCATAGAATATTTTGGTTTGTTTAACACTTTTAAGTTTTATGTGTCTCTTCATAGCCTGCATGACTTTTATTACTTTTATTATTTTTGCCTAAATGGACTATAATTTATCTGATATATGAAACCAATAATATCAGACTATGAAAAATGGGAGTAGATATCATGTTTCTGTAATTGAGATCCAGAGGAATGCAGATGTTCCACAATGGCGAGAACCATGTGAACTAACAATAGTGATCGACACACAGGCAGATGGGTGATGAGCAGCGCCCCCATCCCAGTGACTCACAGCACAGCAGAGCTCCTTCAGATAAACAAGTCAAATTACATGCTGCAGTGCTTTAGATTTTTGAACATTGCTGAATAAAGTCTTCTCTGACTCTAAGTATGACATTCATTAAGGAATTAGCGCCAGAATTCCTGGAACAGGGACTATTTCTGACACAGCCCCAGAGCAGCTTTGATTTGTACGTCCAGCAGACCGTCTCAGCCTCCCCATCACTGTCAGCGACTGCAGGAATGAAACAACATGTGGAGAAGACCTGAGACTCACAGCGCCAGGATTTAAAATGCCCTGTGAATGATTTGGAATTCCAGTTGGAGGTCTCAACATTGTTATTTATAGCTAACACTGGTAATAGGTAGCAGATTAACGCCATAAAGCATTTGCATTACTGGTTTGATCCGAGCTGCAGTTTGATCTCGCACCGACACGAGGCGTTTGCAGCTCTCATCATATTGTGTAGACAGTGTGATGGATCTGCTGTAGAAGCTGGAAACTCATTTTGCAGTGTGAAGATGCATTTAGGGTCCCTTCATGTCCTGAGAAAATCCTGGGCTCTAATCACTGAGCAGTGTAATGTGGCAAAGTCGATGTCTCGAGCAAACCCCAAGCAGTGTCGTAAATCTCCGGGAAAGAATCTGTGTGGTTGTAAATATGTCAGCCCATACGTTTCTGCGTACTGTGTGTGTGTGCGAATGCGAAGTGTCTTTCATGGCTCCGGGATACTCAAACATAGTTGCCAGGGGAACCCAAAGGAACGCTTAGCTTGGTTGTTGGCTCCGGTGGCTTAAAAACCATCGGCCTGTGTTTTATGATGACTCGTCTGATTCAAACTTTGCTGCAGCATTCCATAGCTGGAAAATCGGCTCATAAATTTGCTATTCCCATTATATATGTGCAAAAAACCCTGTATGTTCACAAGAGGTCTGTTATGTGGCATACTTCAAATTCTGCAGCCATAGCCTCCCCTGGTGTGTCAGACCTTTAGAGCAAAATGCATGCTGGTGGAGAAAGATGGATTTGGGAGGTTTTCTCTGTGTGATTTATGTAATTTGCTTTGTTTAGCAAAAGCCAGTCAGTGCCCTCCTTACTTTAAAGCTTAGCGTGATGTTAAAGTTACATTTTGTTGCTAGCCTACCTGCTGCTCAATTTCTACTAATTTATTCAATGTAAATTATTATTTACAGTTGTCCTGTTGTTGTTTTTTTCTCTTAATTTTTTTTACCTACTTTACAGGCTTTCTGATTGATAACTCCACTTCATGAAGTTTTATATTTTGCCGGCTACAGGAATCACAAACCTGGTTGGCTGGCTACTTTCAGCAACTAGTGGGAGATGCCCCCTTGATTGTACTTTTATAAAATTTAAAGAGGTGCTCTCACAGTTTTTTGTTACATTTAGTTCATAACCAGTCGTGATCTGGGGTCCCCAGGCTAGCTTAGAGTTAGCTTGCCTTGTTGCAGCGGGTTAAGCACTAAATACAAACAAATAAAAATCTATATTATAGATTTCAATTTTGAGTATTTGAGTGTATGGCATACATTATACCTTTATGCAATGCTTTGTGTACCCCCAGTGATACACGTAGCACAGTTTAAGAACCACTGACTGAAATATTATATTATCAATACATATTCCTGTTGAGGAGAGGCAGCTTTTGTTTGTGTGGATGGTTTCACACCAACGTGTATAGTGCTCCTCATCATTTTTGGCCACGGATAGTTTACTACTGCTGAGAAATGCCGTGTCCGCTCGAGCCGTTTGATTGGCACTTGTGGATACTGGACGTAAACGCTGGAGTTGGTGGAGTGGCAGCGCGTGTGTTTTACGGAGTGCCAGTCCTCATTTGAGGCTCAAGGCCTCATTACCTTCAATTAGCCTCCTGAGTGGCCCGGGCCATTCCCCTCGCAGATGAGATATATCACAGGCTGGAGCCTATAGCACTTCAATCTATCAGGCCATGAACCATTTCTCACTCGCAGAGCCCATTAGCAGACGCGCAGAGTGACTGCAGCTATAAGTACTTATACGGTAGGAATTATTCTACCTGATGCTGGTACTTTGTCCTTCACGCACGCATACACACACACACACACACTCATACGCACACACGTACACACACACATGCACACACACACACATTAATCACCTGAAAAAATGCTTCGGCGTTCCAGTAATAACCAAACACCGGCCTTAAGTAGCACAATCCCGCTTCACAGTAAATGAGGCCACTCAGGCCGGAAGAGCTTTTGGCCGTGGAGATGAAAGGCCCTTTGGGGAGCCTGTATTAATGAAATTTGCTGAGTGAAAGCTGAGCCGCCCCGGCCAGGCCCCACCAGCCAGCTCCTCACCTGCTCAGACTCACCCGTGGCCCAAGGTCACAGAGCCGCGAGCTGCAGCCCTGGCAACACTTCCGCCCGTCCTCACCTCTGCTGCACACACACACACACACACACACATATATGCTTGCACACACGCGACCACGGACACAAACCTGCTCATCAAAAGGTAATCCTACCCTGCTCACTCAAGCCCGGCAGTAAGAGCAGAGCTAGCTGCATTGTTAAACTGAGGGCTGGTCTGAACTGATATTTGTAATCCAATATTGGCAACTAGGCATTCTTTTCATCTCCACATCCTGGCTGATTATGCTCAGTTCTGCTGACTTCCAGAGCGATGCTTTTTTATATTAGGAAATGGAGAACAGACTGCTTGATTTAGTAAACACAAAAATCAGAAATCTAGAAAAAACAAATTGGCCAGCTTCACTGTAATTTGCTTTGTTTTTTTGTTTAACACGAAAATTAGCTCTTTGAAAATTAAACGAACATTTAGGCAAATCACCCTTGTTTCAGAGCAGGCCAAGAAATTGAGCTTTCCTCTGTTTTCCCAGCTGATGTGGAAGTCAACTCAAAGCCCCGCTTGGAAATGCTCCGATTTTTCCTTGAGGAGCTCTAGGAACTAGACTGCACTTGCTTGCAGCCCTGGCACCCGGGCAGTGGGAGGCTATAAAAGCATTGAGCACGTTATAAATATATCCTATAATCAGAAAGTCCAATTACGCCAGAAGCCTAATTATCCAAATCACAACTTGCAGTTTGTTGTAGTGACAGTCGCTATGTCGGCGAAGTGGCACGCGGCGGCCCCGCTTCGCTGTTATGCTAATTGTGTTAGGTTTTGCTTTATTTATTCAGAGGAAGATGTGAAACATCACAGGCTGTTTGGGAGTCTCCAGCTCCCTCCTCTCTCTCTGCAGCATGCACAATTCATGAGCCACGCTCTCACCGAGGCGTTTTCCGCTTCTCTAAACTCCCTGCAAAGGTCAGCTTGTGCCAAGCGTGCCCTCCCTCTCTGCAGGCAGGTGTTGTTTCAGTTGACCAGTGGTGCTAGACAAATTCATGAGAGCAATTAGAACCCATACCAGGCATATAAACCACTCTCAGTACCTTTCACTTTTATTAGGATGGAACCATATGAGAATTGTGGGCTCATGTCAATAGCTGATATGACATTGATATTGAATTTACATTAATGTCTGTACATAAACATTATAAGATATGTCTGTCTTGTAATCTTAGACTAATACAGAAAGATATTGTCACAGCATTTGATTGAATTAGAGAAACATAATACAACTATTAATTACATTTATTTCTTTGCAGACAGTATAAACCCAAGATATTTTAATGAGTTTTGTCTGATCCACTTTCCTTCATTTTATTTGTTAATATAAACCCACTCCTGCAATTCAGGCCTGTAACACATTTCCAAAAAAAAACTTTGGGACTCGAGCAATTGGGGGGTAGAGTTGAGGTTAACAAAACTAAATTACATTCAAATAATTTCAAACAGTGAATGTTAACAGGTCATTATTTATGACAGAATGTTTTTTTAAACAGATTGAGAAGGATTTACATATTTCATCTTTCAATGTGCATAGTATGATTAAACCATTCAAGGAATCTTAAAGCTCCACTAGGTAGGATTGAGATTTTTTGCTTGTGGGCTCCCCCTACAGTTTTAGAGTGTAATAAATGTTTCAGGCGGATTAGTTTCTCTTTCTCAATTTCTGGCTTTCACAGAAATATTCGGTCTCTTTCCAGCTTCTGCCAGAGTGTCTGTATGTTAGTTTGCAAAGAATGAACCAGTAGTCCTTGTAGAACTGTTAGAACTAAAGGTCGGAAAGCAGGTCGCAGTTCTCGCGAGCGTTATTCGCTGCCGCCTCGGAAAACATACAGAGTCTGGTTTTAGCTCAGAGGAGCCCGGAGAGCACCGCTATTCCTCCTATTACACCTCAATGGAGCGCTGCAGTGAGTTTCAAGCTGTAATTTTACTTCTTTAAAAAGATCAAAAATCAAGAAAATCCTGCCTAGTGCTGCTTTGAGGAATTTCAGCAATGGCGGTGCAATATGGTAGATACATTTATTGAACATGAAGTGCATTTAGACTCAGGAGTCTAAAGGAGCCTCAGGAGACACAGTCATAAAGACCCTTCTGTGGAAGCGTGACCGTTCCACCAAAGCGGTTGACAAGCTTTCAGTGCTGAAAGCTAAAGATGGCCACTGGAAATGGAACTCCAGGTGGCATACCTTGAGCTTTCTACTCCTCTAGTTGGCCCCGGGAGGGCTGTGGAGGAAGGCGGAGCTGTTGAAAAGTCCCAGGAGGTGGGTTTCTGCACAGGGGTGCGGGTCAGCCATGCGGAAAGGCTGGAGTGCTGTTTTAGGAGCGGGGTCAAGCACGGGCGCAGAGGGGATTTGACAGCGAGTAAAATAGGAGCCCACAGAGGCCTCTCCCAGCCGTGACCCAAAGAGATATTTGTATAGAATAGAAGCGTGTATGTGTGTGTGTAGGGTAGTGCTTGTTTTTGTACACTCTCAGGACAACAGTGTCCTTAAACTGTAGGTTTCATTTACGAGAAGCAAAAACGGCTAAAGGCGAAATTTGATAGATTTCATTTGGTGTCATGAGTCATTATATTTACATCACATTTAGTATATACACACTATAAAACAGCTGTAACTCAGCCATAACATTAAAGCTATCCATCTAATATTATATAGGTCCCTCTCATGCCACCAAAACCTGTTAAATTGTTGTTAAATTGGTAACCTCAGATCAGATACAAAGCACCAAGATGTTAGCAGTAGGTCCTTAAAGTGCTATAGAATTGGAGCCATCCTTCACTCTTCAAATGAATCATCAAACCAGCTCACTGGTTGTTCTTTCTTGGCCCACTTTTCTTAGGCTCTCACCAATGTGTAGCAAGACTTAATCCAGTAGTCAGCCATTCAATCGTCGTCAGAGTGGCTTAGATCCTTTCGGTTGCAAGAACTGACTGTTCACTTTCTGCCTAATTTACAGTAAACTGATAATCAATGTGTCTCACATCTTTTCACTTGGCGGTTTTACCATTATGACTTGTTATGTCATTATTGCTATTATAGTATACACGATACTATCATCTCAATGACAGTAAAGCTGTAAGAAAATTTTATATATATTTTATATCCATATATTAATATGCCAATATCTCACAATATATTGTAACCCTTTTATTAGGATCACATCATATCGCCAGTTTCTTGCCAATAGTGGCAGTAATACTAATGCAACACTTTATAACACTGTTATAATACTGGACATAATCAAAATAAGACATCTGCCCCAGCATTTGTGATATTTATATTATGCTCAGTGTTATGTAGAGTTATTTCACTTTGTATGACCACAGGTCCTGACATTGTACAAAAACAAGTAGCCTGTGTCTTTTAGTTTTGGACAGGACTGAGCCGAGCCATCCCATTCTGTTGCACGTGGCCATGGCTGGCTGGACAATAGAGGACCCGAGAGAGAGAAAGAGAGGCTGTCTTTAGTGTGTTTACTCCTGGCTCTAGTCGGGGCTACTTGTGGTTGTTAAGGTTGTGAAATGTTTGCGCGAGAGGAGCTTTTTCGGTCTGGCTGTTGTGTTATTTCGGGAATCCTTTGTGTATTTTATCAGGTGAGTGCTGCTATTGTCCGGACCCTCAATTACTGTCTGTCAGTGCGATGGGGCTCATTTCGCAGTAAACACTTCTGATTTTGCGGAGGAGCCAAACACAAACACACACATATGCACACACTACATACACATATAGATATTTATATACACACTCACATACACTTACGGCAGACACCCTGTCTGGGTTTTACTCTGGCTGTGAGAAACTCCATCCTCTTCCCAGCCAAACCCATCTCCCTTGACATTTGTTTCCAATCAAAACTCCAATTCCCTGTTTTTTCCAGTTCAGAACCCTGCAATAATAGAGTTAACCTTTTGATACGTTTCCCTCCACCCTCATGGGCCCTGGCTTAATGCTGAACCTTACCTGACATCAGCTCCCGCTAACCAATTTACTCAGCCCTAAGCCGGCCGTATTACTCTCGAAGGGCACTGCTCCGGTTCTTTCCTGTCCTTTGTGTCTTTCTTCTGGCCGGCTCTTTGATAAGTGACATTGTTGTCCCGCAATTAAGCCCTCACATTCGCAAAAGAGCCGTTCGGAAGAAGAGGTTCGCTCAAGTTTCGAACTAAAAGAGTAATTTCCGATTCCTGGGGTTTTCAGTTTCCTGGCCCCCCAACAAGTTCTCCACTGTAACCTGTGCCTTAATCATTCTCTAACAATCTGAACAGGCTGGCACCACTGTGTCATATTCACCACGTCTTCATGTTAATAAAATGGCTCTCGGAGAAGGATGGTTTTAATTATTCCAATAACTTTTATCAGCATTGCTGTCAGCTGAGCACGCCGTGTGGCTGGGTCACTTGTGGTCAGGCGTATGCATTTGGACGGCTATAAATTCGACTGAATGTAATCCAGCCCCCCCAATTAATTTCCTCCTGGAGTATAACTGTCAGGGAGGATTAATCTGATGTTCCGCCGCGCCGTTGTGTTTAAAATATGCTGTTTTCATTTCGTCCGGCTGCTGATTTACGGGAGGCCTCACTGTACACTGGTTCAGAGCTGTGCTGTTTGTTATTCGGATGCTGGGGATGGGGCGGTTATCGGTTTGAATGATATACACAGTGATATTTGTATCATTTTAATCTTTTTGTTAACCACAAACAAAGGATGCACAATATATTGCTTTACAATATACCAGCTTTTTCAAGCCTTGATGGAAGTATCTAGTCAATTTCTGTAGCCAAACATGCATTGATACAGGATATCTCTTCTGATCCACACTAATGCTGCTGTTGCCCTTCTGAAGTAACTGCTGTTACAGAGCTGAAAAAGCCACAATCGTTTTTCTAGTCTTATTGTTTTGGAACATGAGGAACAGAAGTTTTTGTCTTGTTTTTTTTTTTGTTGTCTTGTCTCGGGGCTCGGTGGCCTGAGGTGCCTGTGGTACAGAGAAGGACAGAGTCTTGCAGGCTGAACTCAGTGTGCTAGAAGGTCTCAGCATGTGGGAGTCGGGCCAAATGACGGCTCGGCCGCCCGCAGCCTCTGAAATATGGTGCCCTGCAGCTTTGAGAAGGGACATTGAGCTCCGTTTAGAAGCTTCCAGATGACGAAGTTGTTTGAGCCTGCACCATTTATCCTCATCTGACTCCTAACATTTGTGTAAATGCGTGTGAACTTGCGGATGTGCTGTACCTGAGGGTGCTGTATCTGCGTAGCTTTGTTTAAAATGTACAGGCGTGAAGAAAGGAGAAAATATAAAGGAGAGAATATTCTAACTACACAGGTCATAATAACAGCTGGCTCTCAATGCAGAATAATATCTGTGTGTGAACAGATGGTTGGTAAGGCAGTAAAAAAAGAGGGTTAAAGATCTTTTAGTGGTCATGCTTTAGGAGACAGAAGACAGTCAGTAAGAATGGTTTATGTAATCCTTAGAACCATTATATATTTTTTTGTTATTTTGTTTATTTTTTTTTAATGTGGTAAATGTGGCAGCTGTTTGGAATTACATTAACATGCAAAAAGTCATGGGACATGGCACTACTATACTATCCAATGGAAGCTAGATGTTTCAGTACTGATACTGCATTGATATGTAGTAAATGTGTTACTAATACTTCACTGTTAAGTGTTTATAAAACATTTAAAAAGGACCACTCAAAATACTGTGTTTGCAGTGGGGTTTTTTGTGTGTCAGCGAGCTGCTCCACATGCTCACACTAAGAGTGTTCATCATCTCTGTAGTCCAGCCTCGCCTGGCTGTCCTGTCTTTTAACAGCATATCACCTCTCTCTCTTTCTCTCTCTCTCTCTCTCTCTCTCTCTCTCTCTCTCTTTCTCTCTCTCTCTCTTTCTCTCTCTCTCTATCTCTGTTGCTCACTCTCTTTGCAGTAATCACAGCTCTGTGCAGCTCGTAATGGACGGGTAGGGTAGGGAGGAACACGCAGGCTTGCGGTCCCAAGCTGGGCTTCCCAGCCCGGCCCGGCCCGGCCCGGTGTGTAATGCTCACTTAGCTCTGTAAGCCCCATGTGCTTCTCCACACAAACAGAGGGCATGGCAGACACACATACAGTACTGGCAGGGGAAGCACACACACACACTTAAGCCTGAATAAGCAGCATAGACTAAAAGTAGGACACACCTCACCTGTAGCTACAGATATCTATACATATACATAAACATATGCTGGAATGTTTTAAAAGGGGAATTCCATCCAGTTTTCAAAACCTTTGCAGAGCTAAATCCTCAAATGATCATTAATGAAGTCTCCTCAGATATACAGACTAATGCTCAGCCTCACTCACAAGATAATATCTCACATCCTCCTATATTGGTGTTTCTAATTTGTCCTCTGAACTCTGCCTTTGGATCAATTTACAGTCTGCCGTCCCATGAATTTTGACATGTCTGTGCAGTAGGGGTGTGCCATATCATATCGTACGTGATAATATTGCCAACATTTTTGAATATCATGAACGATATTATATCCTTATATATCGTAGCATATCACCCACCTCTAATTATCACATCAGGTTACTACTTTTTTAGCAAAATAATAATTCACACAGTTCTCATTTCCTTTTATATATCTACTAGAGACAGATTATATCTGTCCAGTATCATTTATTTTACTTTAATCCTGGATATATGGAGATATTTGGAGTGCATTATTAGTATAATAACATTCTAAATCATTGACTTCTGTTACAAATCTGATTAAAACAAAATATATATATATTTTAATATCTCAGTTAAGGGTGTGCCATATCATATTGTATGCAATAAAAAATGTAATTTTCATTTTGTTACAGTAGTGTATTTTTGAAATAATTTTTGTGCTTAAGTGTTCTGTCATATCACCCAGAGTATCGATATGAAATATCGTGATATTATTGTAGGGCCATATCACCCATCCTTACTGTGCAGTTGTTTTATTATTAGCTCACATGCTCTAACATAAATGTAAAATATGTTGTAAAATGTATATATACACACACACACACACACACACACACACACAGGCCCAAGTAAGGACACACACACATGCACAGACCCACAGTGGGACCCTCCTCATCTGCAGCTGCATGTACAGTATTTATGCTTATGCATAAATATTCAATCACTGGAATATGAACTGACGTGCACTGCCTATGGACACGGAAACATAAGAATGCTCTGTATACTGTAAAATACACACACACACATGTACACACACTCACACACACTCACACGCACACACACATCCATAGGGCTAAAAGCCACACAGCAAGAAAAGACAGGACGCGTGTACAGCTTAAGTACACACACACTCGCCCACTGCTTCCTCTGCAGGACACCGCATGCTGTGAGGGCCTCTGATTGGATGTCCTCCCCTTGGCTCCCAATCAGAGCCTGGGGACAGGCAGGGTGACCGGCAAGCGGACTGTGGGATCTCGGAGAGAACAGGAATGCTCTGTTTTACACATGCTCTGAGAAAAAAAAACAAAATTTAGTACGAACAACTGCAGTAAATCTACAGCAGGAAACGCAGCCATGGTGGCCAGGATTAGCTCTGAGTTTACTGGTGGTTTAGCGGACGCTGCCTCGTGGCGCTGGTGTTAGAAGGCATCTGCCACTAGAAATTATTTTGAAATTGTGCTACACGGAACATTGCTATCTTTGTTACAGGCTTTTTTGGGACAAACGTGCTTTTAAAAGCTTAAATGACTTACTGAAGTTGTTCTATATTTGGAAATTTTGATTCTGTACATTTGCACCAGAGCTAGAAGTTAAAGAAAGGTATATACTGTATGAATAAAGCACTTAACCAACTCAACCACACAAAGAGAAGCAGCAGCTACAGTGTACTCTCTGCATCGATCAGTAGGGGGTTTAGCCAGGGCTGATGTCTTTGTTTTTTGGTCTGCATCTCTAGAGGAAACCCATGTAGGCCCATTGAGATCATAGGCCTAAAAACCCAGCACTGAGAGACAATGTGATCAAAAAAAATATGGCCTAGCATGTCTTATAAACTGTACTGATCTTTCTTGACACCATTAAAAGTGGTAAGCAAATGTGGCATGTAGCTTAAGTCTTGAACAAAGACTTTAGATTTTTTTATTCTTTGTCCAATGGCCATTGTTTGAGTGCTTTTGTGCTTTTGCTCATTTTTAATGATATCAGTATGATGACAGCGTTAGCAATCACATACGTTTGGTATTGGTTTTGATAACAATGCCAAGTGTAGCTGCAGTGACCCGCTCACTACAAAGGCGGCCAGTTTTCTTCACACAATTCCTGACGTGTTCTCCTCTGGCTGCTATGGAAACACAGACAGGTCCACGAGTCCATCTGTGTGTTGATTCACTTCAGCCCAAGACACCCTGCGTCCACACCTGCTACCAATCAGCCAGGACTAATAGAGAGTGTCCAATGAAGCTTCATTTCATTTCATCTGGCTGCAGTTCTGTAACGACTGACACTGGTCTTCTCCACATGTCTGATGAAACAGAGTTTCAACCGTCCATCTCACTTCTCCTCCTCACGAATCTGGGTCATCTGCGGCCCAGACGAGTGAGATGGTGGAACGGGAGATAATATTGTCATCGGGAGATGAGAAGTGATGAAAAGGTTATGAAAACCAGCCAGAGATTTTCATTTCCCGCAGCCATGGCAGGAATGTTAATACCAGCAATGGGTTTTTACCTGGTTCCTGCGGTTTAGCGCTCGCTAAATGCTCCGAACGCTCAAGGAACAACCAGAGGAGCTCAGCGTGATGGAGGCCAATAACAGCACAGGAGAAGAAAAAGGCCTCCCTGCTGTGTGGCAGAGTTATTGCATACAGACAAAGGCATTCAATTGAACTTTACTCTTAACACCCTTTTGTTTGAGGCTTTTCGTCTACCCTCCCCTGACGGCAGGGTGCTAGTTACGCAGCTAGAGGACTCCACCTGAGGGCAGGCGGCTTCACGTCTGCAGCTGTGTCCACGCCAGGACCTAAAAGGAGGACCTGCATGTGTACTGAAGAGGGGAGAATAGAGCTGGCTGTTGAAGGGTGGGGGAAGTTAAGTGGCTCCTTTGGTGGCGGCCTTTTTTTGCCTCTTCTTCTTCTCTCCCTCTTGTTTGTTTTTGGGCTTTGGCTCTATAGAGATGCTGGCAGGCCTGTTTGAGCTTTCCCAGCTCTAATGAGTCAGGGGGGAAAAAAGGCTGTCTCAGGACCCGCCAAAGAGGGCTGCTCACCTTGCCACTCAACCCTACAAAAATGTGCATTGTTGCTTTGCTCCCCGAAAGTGTCCTGCCCTCAATGGCTGGGCTTTTAATCTGCGAGTAAACATTCCCTCGGCAAACGATTTTTCCAGGGAGGAGGAGCGGGAGAAAGAAAGTGTAGGAGAGAGAGGGTAAGCATTAGAGAGAGAAAGGCATGAAAGAGAAGAAAGAATGGAAAATGAGCAGAAGATTGAGAGAGAATGGGAGACAAAAAGAGGTAAAGAGTGAAAGAGCAAAGCAATGGAAGAATTGTTGGAGATCAAGAAGAATGAGCAGAAGACAAAATGTAATCAAGAGAGAGCAGTACAGAGAATGTGAGAGAGAGTAGAAGAGAAAAGTGGGAATATAAAATGCAAGCATCGTAAAGAATGCAAAACTGATTAGAAAAGAAAGAGACAAATGGAAAGGAGTGTAAGAAAGAGAGAAAGAAATAAAAAGGGGCAAGCTATAAAAGAGATGTTAGACTTAGAGAATGAGAAAAGAGAAAAGTTAAAGCAAGGTGAGAGAAGAGTAAATATTAGATAGAAACAGGGAGAAACGTAAAATGAGAAATAGGGAGAGAGAGATAGAAAGTAGAGGAAGAAATTGTGAGGAAAACGAATGGGATGAAAAAGTAAGAGATATGCTTAGAGAGAATGAGAGAGGCGGGGCAGGAGAGAGGATAAAGAATGAGAAAAGTGAGAAAAAGAGAGATGCAAATAGAGGGAGAGCTACAAATACAGAGAAAGAACAACAGAGAAAGGGGCAGAAAAAAAAGATATATTCAGAGATAGAAAGTGAGAATGAAAGAAAGACACAAACAACATAAGTCAGGGAGAGGGAGAGGAAGAGAGGGAGGGGCAGAGTGAGTGGTACTGAGCAAGATTAAAAAAGGCAGAAAGTGAGTGAGAGTAAAAGAAAGAAAGAGAAAGGGTAAAGAATAGAAATAGACAGAAAAGAAGAGAGAGCAGTAGCTGTGTTTGTTGGTCCACTGAACGGAGGTGGGCATGTCTGGACAGTGAGGGGCTGTGTGTGGTAAATACAGACCGGGTTAGTGCAGTGTGGCTGTGCAGGTGTGTTTATTGTGGCAGTAAGCCTGTGCACAGTTACCCTGTTGTTTTGCTTTAGTATCGATTCGCTTCTTACAAAACATGCACACACTGCGGTTAGGTCACAGAGGACAGCCCAGTCTGTGTGTGGAAGCATGACATAGGGAGCGCGTCTGATGTACGATCCGTTCCCCTTTAATGCACTAAGCAGCCACACACACACATGTACATACACACACACCTTTCCTTTCATAACCCCCAAAGTGTGAGAGAAAATAAGGGTAGCGTTTTTGTGGTCCATTACTCATCTACTGTAATACACCCAGTGACGTGAAGTCCTTGAAAAGACACATACAATGAACTCCCATTATCTCTGCTACTATTGTAAGGAGTTGGGGTGTGTGTATGTGTGTTTTGTGTGTGTGTGTGTGTGTGTGTGTCGTTGAAAGTGCGTATGTGTAGGTGTGTGGTTTTGTGCCCAGTGTTAATCTGCCTGCAAAGGAATTCTATATTCTATAGTTCTACAGTTTTTCTTCTTCTAAAAAAATGTGGTAGCACTGGATTAGAGTGCTGCTGAGTCTCCATTGTTTGGTATGTTGTTTGTTATGGTGTTTGGTACAGTGTTACAGCAGAGCAGAAGTAGGAGGTGTGTGGCCTGACGGTGCACTTCTGCTGACCTCTGCTGCTGCAGCACTCCTGCAGCATTTCTCGCACTGACCTGCACGACTGTTCTAACGACTGCTGATGAGAATTGCTGGCATTTCTGTGGGGGAATTCGGTCACCTAAAGCCAAAACAATAATGATGTAATGACTTTAAGCAATAAAAGTGCATTGGAGCAACCTGATTTATGGGATGGTTAACATTCTAGGACTTCACACAGGCACCTGTGGAATCTATGGAAGACTGGAGGCAGCATAGACAATAACTTAATCCACAGATGTAGTATAATTTAAAGTGTTATTGTCAAACACTTTTATACTGTATTAGAGATTTTAGGATGTAGAGGTTATGGGATTTGGGGTTTGGAGTAGTGTGTGTGTTCATATTTGTGTGTGTGTGTGTGTGTGTCGTTGCTGTCCAATGAAAAACAAGTATTTCCATTTTAAAAGGAAACACTTACATAATTTGAATACATATACTGTTCCATACACTGTGTCGAAATTACTTGATGAACAGACCAATACAAATTCTTTAAAATGATTTGAAATAAAGTATTTTTACATTGACTTTTTTTTACCATTGGAAGTTAAGAAGGTTTCATCTCTTTGCTGTAAAGTTGCTGTTTTGGAGGTTCATGTTTTAATTGGACAACGACGACAGTGTGGATCCAGGCAGTTGTGCCCAGCGGTGCATGGTGTAGGTGGCTGACCCCAAGTGCCCTGCAGGTGTGCTGGGGACGGGTCGACTGGAATGTGGCCCCACGCTGAGAGATTCCCATCAGCCCCGGCATTCCGCATCCAGCCAGGGGGACAAAGGCAACTTCTGTGTGAGACTAAGGCGGGACGGTCCTTGCTGAAGCCCCCCTACCCACCTTGACTGACTGTCGATTATTGGTCTGTGTTGAGGAGAGACAGGGGCATTTCCCCCTCAACCCTGTTTCCACAACAGTCAAAGTGGAAACAGGTGTCTTCTTTCACAGAGTGCTGTGTGGCATCTGAAAGGCAAGCAACGATCCGTGACCATTTTTTTTTCCGGCCAACCGCCATCGAAAGCTATTTGCATGGTCTGACAGGGTCCGAGGACAGAAGTATAGAGATTAAATAAGATGATAAGATGTCTTGTTAGGCAGGTCCTTCACCACCTGTAAAAAAAAAAAATTATATATATATATATATATATATATAAATATACGTAAATATAAAAATCACCATGAGAAGCTACAAGGTTACAGGGCTCAGAGGGGAAACTGAAGGTAATTTATGTATTTGTGTTTGTCACAGTTATTTATGCCTTCTCTAATGAGATTATCATACCGGGTGTTTCTGTTCTGCTGTCACACAGAACAGCGGGGCGGCATGAGGCCGAGGCACGGCGGTGCATCCAGCCAAGAAGATGAGCCGCCCAGCTTTTCAAGCACGGCTCAAGTGGCCCCTTGTCTCTTGTTAAAATTAGTGGCTGCTTGCTTCTTGCCAAGAGTGCGCTCATTCCAATAGCATTCGCATATTCATTCTGGAGTTGTCCTTCTGTAAAATGATTATAGAATGAAAAAGTGAAATCTCCCACGGTGACAACCCTGGCTTTAATTAAAAGAGAGTGTGTCTCAAACCGTGCTTTTTTTCGTCAGCCATCGGTATTCTAACGAAAGGTCAGGCGTCTGTGGAGCGGGAATTTGGTGTTCCGGTTGTGCAGATTTCATCTGCCTTTAAAACAGCAGGAAGCCTGCCTGCTAAGCAGTGTTTAATTCGGTCAGGTAAAAGTGACGCACCTCCACGTCCGGAATGCAGATCACGTCCTCTAAGGCAGCACAGAGCCTTTGCTTTGTCGTTTCTGTTTGACTGGACTGATTTGAAGCTGAACTGTTGTCGCCTTCCCTTCGCTGGAGTTTTTCTTACTTAAGTAGCGAGGTGTTGGAGGCAGCGTTGTTCAATTTGCCCTCAGGCAGCGTTGAATGCCTGCTGTGCCACCCAAACACCTCTTCTCCAACAACAAAAGAGTTCAAAGGAATGCAACCAATGTGGGTTCAGCATTGTTTTACAGCCGCTTACGCTCAATCCCCACTGTTTGTGGAAAAAGGTACAGAAACTAGAAGTGGTTTTGGAGGGGGTGAGCTAGAACATTCATTAAGTTAATGAATAAACCATGATGTATTTGTGAAGCACATGCCTGACCTTGCAGAGGAGTGTAAATAATAAATAGGCCTCCCTCAAGGCCCCAAAGCAGACACAGAATGCTTGGCACGTCTCGTCATAAGACGCAAACACGCAAAAAGACTGATAGCCCGTCATGAGTAATCGCAGCGTCTTGCAGGCAGAACCTTTGATTTTGGGGCAAAATCTAAATATTTGTGGCTGTCTTTCGCCACAAATTCTTCTGCAGAATGGATTTGTGTGCAATATGTAGGAGATACCCACACATGATCTCCCGTTATTTCTCCGAGGGCTCCGTTTAAATATTAGCTTTGTGCAAAAACAAACGCAGTGTCAGAGAAACAGGCCCCCTGTTGACTGCGGAGATGGGCGGCTTTGTAAAGACGCAAATATTTTGACTGATGGTTTATTTTCCTGTGAGAAAATAAATACGGCGCGGTGTTGCTACGGTGAGCAGCCCTGGGTGAAGCGCGCTGGCAGCAGACCCAGGGTCTGGAACAAAAACACTATGAGAGTTTTTCATTACTTCAGGGGTGGGAAGGGGAGAATGAGTGTGTCTTGACCGGAGCACGGTACTGAATCACACCGCCCGAGCGCTCGCATTGAATGCTAATAGGCAGCAGGAACCCATAAAGGTGTAAAGACTCGCAGCCCTTCCAGGAGGGTTAATGGTTTCACGCTCAGAGGTGTAATACGTATACCATGGTGGTCATACGGCGTCAGGATTTGATATATTGCGTGCCAAGTCTGCCAATATAATCGCTCCCTATCGTTTTAGCCTCTCCCTGTCAAATGTGTTTCCATTGTCTGCTTAATGTTCCGCTTTCATCCAAATAAACTATTGTTACCCAGAGGCCCTGCGGACATCTCTGTTCCCACAAATCAACTTGTCCATTTCTCACCCTGAGCCACCACCATCGTTGCCAGTTTTGCAGGTGCCACTGCAGCTCAGCCAGGGCATTAGTCATTACAACCAGGTCTAAAGTGTCAGCTTGCACATTTGTTTTCATTGTGTCAGAACTTCAGCTGCCTTTGCCTGTGGGAAGTCATTTTTCCACTCGTTTAGGGTTCATGGAGTAGAGTCGCTCTGTCTGAACAGCAGCGGTGAAGCCTGAAACTTTTACATAAATATCTCTGGCTGAAATGTCCTGGGACTCAGCCTCCTTTAACTTGTTAGAGTGTTTGGAGGTTGTCAGAACTTGAGCGGATCAGGGTTTTACCATGCTGCGGTTGTTTAAATTCACTCTCACCACAATCTGGAAAGAACCTTTGTCTGACCAGTGTGAGTCAGATCAAAATACCAGCATGAATCTCTCCCATAATGCTGTTATCTATCCAAAAACATTAAAGACCTTTCCCAAACATGCCTGTCTCTATCTCAAACATGCATTGTTTTTCCCACATTGGGCTTTCACACACAAGTCTTGAGTCTTGTATCTGGAGAATACTCTGTGATTCAGCTTCCCTGGCTTGGACTGTTTCCATGGCACCTGGTCCGGGAAAGGAACTCTGTATAAAGACAGTTAATCACAATAAGAGAGGGCCTTAGTGAGAGAAAATGTGATTTAATAGAAATTCTAGCCAGGGTAAACGTTTAAATCGATACAATTAAAGTGTAATTTAGCCCAGAGTTACCTTAAAAGTCAGTCAGCTGAACACCTCAGTGTTTGCTTCTTTGAGAGGGCTATTAAAAGTCTGGGCTGTTCTGGCTAAGACATGGTCTAACATACAGCAGAGCCTTAAATTCGAGGAGAGACAATACATTCCAGTTGGTAACCAACGTTAGCAGTTAATCATTAGCTCGCTGCATTAGCTTCTGGCTTTATTAAGGGTATAAAACATGGAAGGGAGGCACTTAGCTGAGTTCCATCAGCCTTTTGAACTTCACGATGGAGTGCAGATGTTAGTCGCAAAACATAAATACAGCGTTTTTAGTTTAGTAGTGTCTTCACAGATAAGATATACAGGCCGCAGAGGAGCATCCCGAGAGCTCTGGGTGAAAAAGTTGGCCCAAGACAAGATCTTGTTCTATTCCAAAATGCTTTGTTCCCAGCGGAGACTTCGCTGATTTATTCAACCCCAGGATTGGAGTTGAAGAGGTTGCATAGCTCGATAACAGATTTTCGAGACAAGAAATGCCTGTAAACTTTCACTAAATCTGTTCGCTTGAATTATGCTCGACAGACTCGCGGTGCATGGCGGATGCCTCGTTCTATCTCCGCTCTGTGCTCCTGAGCCTTTGTGCACACCAGCACATCCTGTAAGTGTGAGGATGTGTATGTGAATCCTGCGGGACTGACGTGTGTTTAGGTGCCGGCATGCAGACACTAGATCCTTCTCCATCAACACCTTTGCGTGTGCTCTTTGGAAACACTGATGACATTTGCAGATTGGGCGTATTGGCTTGGCTTTGCCTCACAGCCTAAGCAATGTTGACCACTCAAGACATAGAATACTTCCACCAGGAAAGGAAAACCATCTGACTATGGAAGCTCAGCTCTCTATTACATTCCTATAATTAAATGTCAACGGTTAGATAGAGATTGAGGATATATTCCATTCAAATGGCTTTTCAAGGCATTTGAGCACACATGGATTTGGCATATAAAAGGCCCAAGAAAGGAAATAAAAGATGTTAGGACGTGTGTAATATTTTATACTGGAACTGTAGCGTGAAATGAGATGGACATATTCATATTTTTTTTGTAGTTTTGGAAGTAAGTACAGTATATTATGAGCTAATATACCACAAGTGTGAGCTCAATAAAGCCATTGTCGCATATGAACTCCGGAAACTTTATGAAGATTTGGGTCTAGAGCTTACTGGAGCTACTCATTTGCACATGTAGCATACAGCCAAAACGTTTTCATGTAATACATGTTCAATCAACAGGAAATGTTCCGCGTGATTTACGCAAAGGGTGGTGGCGCTTGCAGGAGGCACAGCATGACCCATTGTGAATTCTCTAGAAAATTGCTTGACTTTTTTCACACATGGGCTCACTCGGACATTACCCAGACTTCGTACTCATGGGGCTGGCAGGATAAAGTCTGGCTAGTTTGGAACATGCCATCAGTTTGTGATTATGCGGGAGGAGACTAAAGAGAGGGGAGAGAACTCAGAGAACCTTTTGGGCTGGAGTTCGGGCAGCTTCTGCCTTTCTTAGGAAGTCAGTCTCTCCTTTCCAACAAGTCGATTCAGAAAAGATAGATAACATAGGTAAAGAGAGGAGAGTTGTGGAGGGTTATGATGACTCATTATGAACACATGAGCAAGGTAGTGATGATATTTGTAGGCTGGTAGAACGGGAGGAGGTGCTTCAGGGGAGTTCTTCCTCCCGTTTGCGTTCACCCCATGCCGCTTCTCAGAGTAATATCCAGAAATCTTCTGGATTGAAGTTACCAGGCATGTGTGAAAGGGGCTTAAGTCACTAGGGACTGCATGGTGAGTCAAGAAACCCCTGTAATCTCCAAGAAGAGAGTGTAAATTAGCCCCTTGTTTAATGAGGATGCCTGAAAGAGAAACGACTCATGACTGATGGTGGGGGAGGGGATAATAGAGCAGGAGGGGCTTTGAAGCAATTCTAAAGCAATACTGACGACTGCCTGACGAGTGCCTTTGCTCTGTTAGGGTGACATTTGACCTTCCCAGCCTGGCGGAGGCATAGCTCAGCGTCACTGGGAGACTTGTTGCCAGAGACACCCACTGGTATCTGTCTGCATAAGAACAAACATGTTTGACCCCTCAAAGGTGTTGTGACTAGCGTAACAATGATAAGATTTTCCTGTTTTAATCTGCAGTTGATAGTCTTTGCTGTACTTTTGTTAATCCATTATCTGTTAAATCATCACCTCAGAAGATTCAGAAGTTTTTTCTTGACGGGCATGGGCTTAATTAAACTTCAGCTCCACCAACAGTAAAACAAACCTCCAGTGCTCCAAGCCATAACAACCTTGTTCAGATGTTCTGCATTTCGGAGGCCACTCAAATAAAGTTTGTTTTTCTTTGGTACCTGATCGCATTTGTTTGTTTAGGCAGTCAAAACCTATCAGCATGTGAGCATTTACTGAAATGTGTGTAGCGTTATGAGAACATTGGTTGCAATTGAAAAGCTCTGGTTCCCTGTGATTTTTTGTGATGTTTGGATTTAAGGCTAGGATATCAAATACACTAGAGAGGGGAGGGTCTTTTCTTGACAGGCTGTCAGCCTTGGAGCAGCATTGCAGAGGCATTGAGCTGACTGACAGTGACCGCTTACTATTTCACTATTTCACATTTCTTATTCATTTCAGGGGAGAAGGTTTCCCTCATTCCGTCAATTCTGTGTTGCAGCATTTTGTTTTTTATTTTCTCTGATGTATTATCGTTTCACTTTTTTCTGATTTTGGTAAATGGCCTTCAGCAGTTCTAATGGTGCTGGTTCAGATTAATAGATCAGGCCTGTGGTGGCATCTTGTACTCCTGACACCTCTGTCAGCTACGAGCTGAAGGAAATGTTTAGCACCTTGGTGACATGTAGTAGTACAGGGATTTATGGCATTGAGCGGCATTTTGCTGGCCTGACTTCAACTGACTCCATACTCCAGTATCCAACCCTTCTTCCAGAGAGCAATGTCCCACAGACTTTACTGCATTCAAAAGCCTAGGCTGCAGCTGAGTTAGGTTCATATCTCCTTATAAAGACTCTTTCTCAATAGTCTATTGGTCGCACCAATGGAACAGTCAAATGGGTGTTGTGGTGAAATTAAATTCATGCGCTTTTGCATTTCTTTATGAAAATAAAATATAAGAAACTAAAATGAATGTTGACTGCATTTTTAGCTGCATACTCAAGGTCCTTCACTTTGGACAAGAATTGCAGCCCACCGGAACTACAGCCTAGGCTTTGGGATGCTTTGGAATGCTAAGTGGACTGGCCAGGTTAAAGTTAAAATCTGCATCAAGGTAGATCTCCAGGAATAGGTGTGAAGACCACAGAATTGCTTTACAAGGATCGCATTCAGCAACGTCTCATCTTTTTCCTGGAACATCAGTCATCTTACCTCCTTCCTTTTTTTCCCTTTCCTTTTCCTCCCATGCTGCTTGTATCTCCAGGTGACCACCTCCAACGTGTGTTTGAGCTGTAGCTTGTAGCTGCTTTGATTACAGCAGCACAGTCTGTGCTTATGTGTGCATTGGAAGCAGGCTGGAAGCAGTCAGCCTTGGGGGATCCCAGCTGAATGTGCCCATCTTTGACAAGCAGACATGCTTATAATGACAAGTAGATTTGCCTTTCCAGAACCAGGGGAAGGAGAGCCGCTGTGTAGATCCTACACTGCCAGGCTTAGGAAATTAAGCTTCTCTCTTGCAGCTCCGCAAAGCTATCGGCGGCACCTGGCCGGCTGTCCCAGTAACGTGGCCTCTTCTGGTCCACTATTATCCTTCAAAGCAGGGAGTTGGGAGAATGCACCCACTTAATTAAGAATTTTAATGAGCTTAATCAGTTGTTCTTGGAAGCACACACAGTTCTCTTCCTCTGCCCGGCTCTCATTAAATCCACCATAATCACCACGGCCCGGCCTGTACATGGCTGTGCCTTCTTGCATCTTTCATCTACTAATAAGGGGATAACGCATGGAAATTGATTCATCTCCTTTCACACTGCAAAGTATTAAGCAGATTATTATTGTTGTGATAATGACTTCACTGTGCCACTTGCACTTTTGCCTCGTAGCGACTTTTAATAGACGTGACCCCCCCCTCTTTACTATTATTTAATGCTAATGAGAAATGTCCCATGTGTAATTTAATAAAAGATACAAGACAGATTCTCTTGAAAAGAGAAAGAAAAAGACCTGAAACAAATGTTTTTTTGTTTTTTTTACAATGAATAATTAGATGCTCTGATGTTTTATTCAGATGAAATACAGTAAAACAAAAAAGGAATCTTTGGAATTTCTTATCTGCATTCCATTGTGCTAAGTGTACCACAGAAATGGGCCATTTGGCAGTGAATAAAACGCCTGACCTATTTTGATACATAAACCGTGGTTTCTCAATGATGTGGTGTTTATTTCCTTTCTTGTAAACACATCAATTTTTCTTTTTTAGGGCATGTTGGGGATGAGCGGATTTGGTATTTCCCACAGAAAACAGACAACAATTTTTTTCTTCTGCCTTCTTCTTCTTTTTCTTTTTTTTTGTTCACAGCTTATTTGTGTTTTACTTGATTTATATGTTTAATTTGACAATAGAGACAATGTCTACCTTATTATGAGTCCCAAACCCCTTATTTTAAGTACGTGGAGGACCACAGCAGCCTAATGTTTCACTGCAAGGAGCGCCTGGTGGCAGGCGAGGACGTTTTGAGTGGGAGCAGGCTACTTTGATTCCTAAACACCTTGTCTGGGAGTGCGCCGCTCCCGTCACATCTCAGCAGCTGCTGCTTGTTCACACCACTCTGCGGCTCAGAAGCTGACCTTCCTGGGTCCAGCCGGCGACGCTGCACCTGAGCGGCGCTACGATTCCAGCCAGGAGGCCCGGCTGATTTGTTACGTGTGAGAATGGAGCCAGAGACAGCTTATTTCCGTAGCGCCATTCTCAGCTCCATTGACTGGCCAGGAACGGCTCCTTACATCGCCTTGAATGGCCCTCCAGTAAGACTTGTGGGACCACTCTCTCTGTATAATGGATATGTGGCTGAACATTTCAACGTATGGTTCCATTTTTCTTTTTTCACTCCTCAAGGCTCCTCGCGATTTGCAAGCTTTCTTCTGGCATGCTGACATTAGTCACTGCTACAGGTCCGTTGCAAAACATGCCAGGAGCATGATGAAATATTTGTGTAGAATTTTTTTTCTCCTTACATTGAAATGCTCACCAATGTGTATTAAGGAATGAGAAACATATGGGCCCTAAAATGTACTCAGAAACAAATGTTCGCTTTAAGCTGTCGCTGGGTACCTACTTTTATGGGGTAATAATTTACAAAATAATGGGATCTGGGTGCTAATATTTGGCATTTCGTACTAAAAAAACTCATGGTAACACCTGAGGCAACAGCGGTGGAATTTAAAAAGGTGAACTAAAGGACCACCCAGGGGTAGAAACCCCACCTGTGTGAAGGTGCTTGTGCTGGCCAGATGGATGAGGAGTAGGATGAGTAGTATCAAGACAAATCTCCTGTCTTGTCTCAAACCCTTCTGCTGTCTTACATGTTATCTGACTCCTTTAAGTTAATCCAGACATATCCCTACTACCCTGCTTCCCCAGGATCCCCTTTGAAAAGGAAATTCTAAAGTCTGGTGCCACCTAATCCTGACTCAGACAAGTTGTTGAGACAGACGGGGAAGTTGGTGGGACATGCCCAAGCAGGGTGCCTGCAGATGGGAGCCACTTTTGATTGCCTCAAACTCCAAGAGCCATTGACCCCTGACCCTAAGCGGAAGGTCTTTGGTCCTCTTCCAGTCGTCCCCCATCCCCAGAGGCAGGGACAACAGAGCTGCTTGTCAGTGTGTCTGGGTCAAGTCTGAGTGTGGGGGGTTAAAGAAACTCACAGCTGCTTGACTTTGGCTTTTGATCTTAACCACAAGTGTCAAAAACAGGTTGTTCCTTGGTCCTGTCCTGATTTCAAATCACTAGACCAGCAACATGATCATGGTCTTGTTGGATTTTAGATCCAAGAACTGGATCTAGGGGGGCTGCAATGCTGGCACACTTTGCTCCTGCTTTTATGAGTTCCCATTTAAATGTTGCCACTGAGTCTGGGTTTACAACAACGCCTTATCAAAGAAGGCTCCAAAATATGAAAAATGTGAGCCATGTTTACAACAATATTTGCAGTCTGATACATATGGTGGTGTTTACTGGCTGTCTGGGAGGCAGACATCAAACGAATGAGTATTGTTTGACTTTTAGAATCACCCTAATACGGCTGCACTGCCAAGCCACTAAGATACTTGAAGACGCCTTTCCTGATTAGCTGTTCTCATTTGATCTAAAGCGTTTTTTCAAAGGGATGACAAGCGAGCAGAATGTCTAAATTGAAAATATTAATCCAGAAGCAAGGCAGCGAAAAGACTTATATAAACATGGCTTCTTATTATATTTTGAAGAGGTGTTGATTTCTTGAGAATAACTACGTTATAGGTGATGAAACTGAGCCCATATATTATTACTACAGTGGTTGCAAACCCCTTTAAAACTCATGAGAATGTTCATTTGAAATAAATTACTGTTGAAATGTTTGTCCTGCTGGACGACCATTTCTCCCTAGAACATCGTAATTGGACATTTGTCAGCACTAATGTGTCAATTTCTTGCATGCACCTCACTCCGAGCTCTCAACGGGTGAATTACGAATGAACTCAGAGATTAACTTTCTGAGTGGAGATAACCTGGGAGATTTGAGTCAAGAAGGGAACTCTTTTGCACCTGAAAGAAAACCTTGAGACACATCACCCACATAGTGAGGAACATGTGTTCGGGACCGCTGCCAAAAACAACACGTCTCTAAGCTATGTGGTGCCCCTGGGAGCGTGTTAAAGGAACAGAGGTGAAGGAGGGAAACTGAGCCCTCAGTATGCTTCATAATTACTGCAGAACTTCACTATTTTCCTCTGCTGTAATAAGTTCTGTGCCAGTGGATGATCCAACAAATGTTTATGCTCCATTGCCCTTATTTTGGTCACTCCAGTGAGAGAAACGTTTAGTGGAAAAACACTAAAGGAACACTAAAAGAGCTTCCACAAGTTGTTTGGCTTTGTTGACCTCCCAAAAGACCTTCCTGCCCTTCAGATTGGGACCATCTTGGCACTGTCTAGTCCTCCCCAACTTGCTTAACTGGCTACTGTGCAGTCTCCTCTTCCTGATTCTCTGCCTGTGTAAGAAACTAGAGAGCTCTGATCCTGGACTCACATTTAATTGAGAGAGCTCTGAGGTTTACTGGTCCTGTCACTTCTGATAACTCAAGTTGGGCAGTCCCAGAACCCAGCCACAGTACTCTGCCCATCTCCCCTCTCTTTCTCTCTCTTTCTGTAGCCTAGGGGGTATTCTTGGGTATAGGCCGCTTGAATAGGGCCCATAAATGCTCTAGACCAGCTGGCATCCAGATGTTACTCAGCCGAAGGCACTTGACAAGTCCCATCAGTCTGCTTGCTTTTTGATTAAAGGTGCTATGTAATCCAGCAACAAAATCAGGCCATCTCTCATTGCCCCTATCATCCCCTTCACCTTCGCTATCTGCGCCCTGATTGACGATTAATGTAATCCTGCCTTCTGGCCTCACCTCTGCCCTTGCTTGAAAAGGAAAAAAGCATTGTGTGCTCAATTAGTCCACCTTCATGCTGATTTGAGGCGAATGAGATGCCAAGTAAACAGGCCCCTATTTGACTGGACTGGGTGGATCGGGCGACTTGCTGTCCCTGCTGGAATCCTCATTTCCTGATCCTGTAATGCTAATCAGAGCTAGGCTGGTCTTGATAATGCACGCTGATCATTTCAAAACGACTGGAACTAATGTGGACCAGAGCAGTTGGTAATCCACTGCTCGATAGGGAGAAAGGTACTTCATTCAGAGCGGTGATGTATTTCCCCCCGTTGCTTTGTTTTGGACATAAAGAGTAATAATCCAAATATTTCAAAGCTTGGAAGGTATTGAGAAAGCAAAGCATTTGTGCAGTTTGATTGAGCAGGCGGTTCTCATTTCATGTACAATAGAGAACATCTGTGGCTAGGTTACAGCACCCAGACCATCCTTCCTTCCCATCCATCCCTATACCAGCCCCACTCTAGCAATCTACCAAGAGTCTCCTTTTAAAATGTTCTTTTATGATTTTTTTTTGTTAAATGACAGCTGGTTAATAAATGTCAGTATGTGACATATTAAATTAACAAATATATATTTGATAGATGACCACCATAACTATTCTGTGAAAAAGATATTTGCACAATTGGCTTGTTTTTCTTGAGAGATTAAATATATATTTAATTTTATTTTTGCCTCGTTTCTAATTCTACATTTTGTTAATTTACTCCTTAGTAGATCTTTGCTGTGCCTTTCAAAAACATTAATCCTTCTTCTTATAACATGTTTGCTGTGTCCAACAGGGATTACCTGGGTAATGAAGTGTATTGCACACTGCCTGAGTGGGTTTAAAACGTGAAATTCCTCAAAAGGAGGAATTTTCTATCTTTTCCATCTCACCCCCCGCTTTCTGAACACCCATGGAGCCATGTTTCAGAAGTGTATGCCCCAGTCCCAGATTTACACATTTGCATTTCTCCTACAAATAGCTTAATTCATCCCTTCTTGAGATTCTTTTGATGGTTTTGCTGCAAACCTCGCCATTCACCCCATTTCAATTACTCCAGTGTTGTGGGTAGAAGCGAATCATGCCACTGGCCCCCTCAATCACAGACCTCCAGAAAGGTTGATGATTAGGCTGTCTGTCTCACTGTAAGCAGGATCAAAAGAGGAAGGTCTGAAAGAACCCTGCAATAATGTTGGCTTTCTTTTTTTAATAGAGAACCAAGCAAATCCCCACTGATCCATCATCATCTTATTTCCGGCCCCCGACCTGAGATTAGCAATGCCGGGGAGAATAGGCTTGACTGGAGTAGGGGGTGCTCTCTTACTAAAATATTAACACGTCGCCACCGCTAAGCTTTTTTCTATTGCCGGTGATTAGTAGCAGGTGTTGGGGTGCAACTTGAGAAAACAGAGGGCCTGCCACCGCATGGCCGCAAACCCTTACCACATGATGGAGGGCTGCTCAATTGATTTATGGCCTTGAGACCCCTGTGTTTTCACAGCATATACTCAGCTAGATAACATATTTCAGAGGCAAGTCAACCAAAGTATTCCTTTCTTCCAGAATTTGGCTCCCTGCACATCACAATAAAATAAGTGTAATGAACTACCCTTAAATGTGTTTTTTTCTGTTTATGAATAGTAATAGTAAAAGTTATTAGTTTAAGCATTTGTGCCCATACTGTTGTGTGAGTTAAGTGCAGATTAAGGGAAATTTGATTTTTTTTTTTCTTTTATTGTTGGATGGATTTGAATAAGTTTTAGTTTGAACTGAACTGAAAAGTCCAAAGGTCCTGAACAAACAAGGTACTGTAGGTGTAAAAGCACTCTAAACCTAAGGCTTTTTTGAGTAGCCCCAAAAAGTGTTATTCAGTGTATCCCTGCTTGTTCAAATCCACAATAAACAGCAAGCAAGGCACAAGACAACAAAGAAACACTGCAAGGCACCTTTACAAAGGAAAACAGCAAGACGATATGCATGGAGTAATTAGCACTGACCTGGATTTGTTCACTAAGGTAATTAGCAATGGCTTTGATTGCAGGATCTTCTCTTTTTTGACTTTTAAAGCCCACTGCCTTTCCTGAAGGTTCTGCATGAATATGTTTTGATTAATTACTCCACACTACTCAAGCAGACAAAAATCAGCCCTGTGTAAACATTCTTAATCAGTAAAGGACTGCCTTCAATCGTACTCTGCAATTAAAATCCCTTCACCTTCCATTTCTCCTTCTTCTAAACTGAAACATGAGCTGGGTAGACTGGTTTATTGTCTTGGCACACTTGTACGTTCTATTTAATGTGTGTGTAGGAAACCACTGCTTGCCTTGCATAAGGAGTAATCTATTCTCTCTATTTCCTAGTGCAGTAGTATTTTTCCTAAAAACACTCACTTTGTCATCTCCCTCCTCGTGCCTCATGTCAAGTAGACTGTGAGGAAATCTGTTTGGAGCAGATGATTAAAGCACTAGATCATGTCGTTTGTTTGTCAGGCTCTCTGGGGGTGCTTTTGAAACACTTGCGCCTGTCACGTCCCCTTGTCCTGGTGCCCAAGGCACTGAGCTCAGGGGAGCATGCATAAGAATACACCTCCTGGGGGCTCAATCCGCTGGCAGCATTCTGCACATGCCTTTGGCTGTCAGAAGTGTGTTTCCCAATTCTTCCTCTGCTACTACAGGCCTCCTGAAGGAAAGCCAAGGGAGGAAACCACAAGTTCCGCTCTGTAAGACAATTGGACAACCAACAATCAAGGATCTGTTTATATTCATGATTCCCTAGGTGGCTTTCGTAAATTGTGTTACTCAGTTTTTCCAGAAAATGTATTGTGGGCGATGTATCTGTTTCATGGCTGCGTTTTCAGTTGTGCTGTAAATTGTATCTTTTTCGAGTTGCAATGTTTTGCGATATGATCTCAAATCAGTATCACTGTGTTACCTAAATTGATCTAAATTGAGCAGTTGTTTTGAATGAATGATTATTTTGATAGGAAGGTATTTTTCTTTGGTGAAAGCTGCTTGAGTTGCTCAGTTGGGTCAGCATTTGCATTATAGCCAGTGTTGCTTCCATGGTGCAGATTGTATAAAGCAGAGTCACGTGACTACAGACGTGGCAGTATGATTTAAAGTGGATACTACATCAACACACACACAGTGGGGAAAGTATTAATAGAATTAAAATTAAAAATGAAACTACCAATCTGAGAAAATAACTTGGATAGAGGTTCTCAAGGTCCTGTGAATGTTTTGATATATTTCTTATTAATTGCCCAGCAATAGCAGTACTCTTCATGTCAAAGCCTAATGATTTTGTATTGCTGAAGAAGTGGAACTTGTAATAAATGGAAAGCACAGTTATAGTTAATGTGATTTTCAGAGCTTATTACCAGTAAATTTGTTATCTTTGGGACAGAGTATCCCTCTGCTGGTCTGGAGAACCCATAAATGCTTCTTGTTTGATTAGAAAGCTGCTCCACGATGGAGGGCGTGTTTAGGTTTGGGCTGATGAATTGAAGCCACCTTGGCCTGTAAATGGATGTATTTACCTTTAGAGTTGGCCTAATGAGCAGGAGAAGGGCCTGGAGACGCGCTGACGTCAGCACTAATTCAAACAGCATGGCAACGAGGGAAAGCGGCCACATGCATGTGAAGGGAGCTCAGTTAGCTAGAGCCTCTGTCACAACACTGCCAGGAGTAGACAACTTCCTGAAAGAAGAAACCTCGCTCTACCATTATGGGTTACTTTGCCCACATCCCAGGATCAGCCTGTACATCCAGACTTTAGGAACTGAACGGCTCCATCAAAGGAATTTTTTTGACGGAAACAAGAATTCGTTCCACACTTTTTTCAGCCCCTGTAGACAAAACAAAGCTTCCCGAGTATAAAGCTTGGAAATTTCTATTTGGGACAATTAACTGTGCTAATGAGCCCCTCCATTTGTTTGCTACTATGTTTGCATAATTTACAGGTCATTAATTCTTGACTATGTGGATCAGATTGTGTAGTAAATGAAAGCCCTTTGATGTTACCATCTTGATAAAACCTTGCCACTTGACTTGTTTGGAATGGAAATTACAAATTATTTCTCAACATGCATTACACGCTTCTTTCCCGTCAGGGGTCCTGAAGTCACTGCCACAATGATTATTTTACCAGTGGGCACTTTTTGTACTTTTTGGAGCAGTTTGGTTGCAGACATAATGAGGGCAGTACATGTAGGAAGATGGAAGCCCACCAACATTAATGATGGTATGATACCCTACTGATGAAGCCTCTTGTGTGCTGTATTGTTAAAGGCTGTAAAACTCCTTTCTCATAGTTTTTCTCACATTTTTCCCTCTGCAAGAGCCATTCATGTTTCGCAGTGCCAAAAGGACGTGCCCTGCCCGCCAGCCCATCACGACCTTCCTGCTTTAAAAAGTATCGCATCAGAGGTTGCACAGAAGTTAAGTACATAAAGTGTCCGGGAGGGACAGGTCAGCCACCATCGTAATTCATGAGCAAACCTCCCTGCCAGGCTGCCACGTCAGGTTTCTAGGGAGAATGAGGATGAGGAAGCCAGTCACTCTGGGATCGGCCCAATCAAGACTTGTTTTATCAGCCGCCTTCATCAGATTAACAGGTTTAGCCATTCTGCTTGCTTTGCAAGGCACGGCTCTAAAAGGAGAAATGTATTCTTTTAATGAGCCTTGACTGGCGTGCGCCCTCACTCCCAGCTGCTTACAGAGCACTTCCCTTGGATTGGACAGCTTGTTTTGCTTCCCCGTTCCCTGCCTGCGCCCCCCTGGCGTGTCTGGCTTTGGCAGAGGAACAGTGCCAGACCTCGGCCAGGTACTCCGCGGGGAGGGGAGAGTGAGGCCTGGCGTCTCAGTCTCTCTGATAAATGAGGGACGAGGGGACTAGTGTAATCTCCCTACTACTGTCAAATTTATGAAGATTACTCGAGGAAAGCCAATCTAGGCCCACCGCATGGCTTGTGGAGGACGGGGCTGAGAGCCAAGGTACATACTCCAGCATGGGCTGCTGCTCTGTAAGCCAGCCCTGTGCCGTTCTGCTATCCCAGTTGCTTCCTGATCAGCCTCTCCCTTCCCAGGAGTCATTTTTGTTGTTTGCTTTAGAATTTTTAGTAAAAATGCCAAGTTTTTGATGCTGTGTATAATCAGTTGTAGGTATAGTCAAAGCAAGCGGGATCTACAGCTTAGTCCGATTCCTAAACTCAAAGTACAGCATCAAATACTAGGGATTTTTACTAGGATTGTATTGTCCAAATCAACTAATCAGCTGTACCTTGGTTAGCTGAATATATTATTACATACGTAAGCCATGCTGGGTAATGCACACTGAGCTTTGTTATATTGGGAGTTATTATTATTAGTATTATTATTGGGTACTTTCTTATATTGAGTTTCACAAATTTCTTTTTTGAGTCATGCTGGGAATAATTTAAATATTTATGCTAATCTAGCTGCCAAGTTAGACCCTAAAGGGTCTCAGTCTGCTCACTTGCTGATTTTTGTAATATAGAGCACAAGCAATATGCATAGCCCTGCATTTGGTTTTGCCTTGTTGATTGTTGTTAGTTGTTGACAGTCCTTCTTTCTTTCTTGATGCTTAGTCAAGACCACAAGACCACCACATTATGGGGCCATTGGCCTGCCTTCAACATCTGTGTAATCTCACTGCTAAAGCCATGGTTGAGATGAGTCTCACGCACTCTGGTCATTCCCTGTACCCGATGACTGGGCCCCATAGTGCCACACACATGCCCCAGGGCTCTGTGTATTCAAATTTGCTGTCTAGATAAATATTTTCGAAGCATGGATGCAGATGCAATGGATTTCCTTGCACAGTTTGGTGTGTGTTGTGTGTAAGGGAGCCAACTGGCCAAAGGGGATGACTCACAGATGTTGGCAGGGCTTTTTCATGGACCTCGCTCTCGCTTTTTTCACCCTCGACAAATTCATTGCATGATAGCACCATTCCCCCTTCTTTAGAGCTGTTTAAAGAGAGTGGTGTGTTATGGGCGCTAGGTGGCGCACAAAGCACCAAATAGTGTTGACTAAGGGTGCTGATATTACGTCATTCAGTTTACTGCAGCTCCACACTGTCTCTTTCAGATGTCCAACAGTCAATGGCGTGAGTCTACCAGTTGAGAAAAGACAGCACCCTGGCTCAAGCCGCCCTAATTGGCTTCCGGCACCTTGATTACTTGTCGCATCTTAATTAACCTGCCTGCTGGATTGAGGAGATGTAATGGTTCACAGATGTTGCGACGAGAACCACACTAACACTGTCCACTGTCCTCTATTTAAACAGAGAGAAAACATATGGGAGTAAGCATTAATTATGCAAAGATATACGTTGTCACCACGAGACCTCTATTGACGATCTCCAGAGTTCCCCAGAGGCGACGCAAGACGTTACTCATGTCGGTGCTATAAAAAGACGTAATCATTTAGGCATGATCTTTCTCCACAGCTTTTGGTGTGCTGGCGCGAGGAAAATATTTTCGTGCCACTGACGCGTCAGAAGCTGTTATAGGAGGCGTTAGGAGAGCTCAGAGTCGACCATGTTGATAATGTCACTGAAAACAAACTGGACCAGACTGCAGCCTCTGGTCTGGGCTTGAGGAAAAGCAGAAATCTTTTGCTGCATTTGTCTGTGTTTGGGGACTTTAATTCAAAGAGGACAGTTTGATGAGCTAGTCCAAGAACAGACTCCGGCATTGCCGCTAAGCCCAGCATGGGACTCTTTTACATGCTGTGGTGCCAAATTACAAAGGATGATATCCAGTCCAATGATTTATTTAGCCTTATACCCCTTGCAGTTCAAAGCTCCCACATGCAAAAAGCAGACGGTTATAAAACATCTGTTGCTATTGCACATGGCTTTCCCATCACTGTAAGCTTTTTCCAATTATTTTACTATCAGGTGCTCCATTCCTGCAAAAGGAGGCCAAAGTCTTACTTGACCAGAGCAGTTTGTAAAGATCCAGGAGGATCCAAATGCAGCAGAAGCTCCTCAGAGGCCCAGTTAGCAAAGGCCATCGCTCTAGGATTAGAGCTTTAGAGGATGCCAGTAAATGCACTTAGTCTAAACTTTGACCCAACAGCTCTCAAGAGCCTACCCAATTATGGTGGTCCGGTTCATACATCAGAGAATCCGTGCTCTTAGGATGTCAGAGTGTATCACCAGGAAAATTTGTCTGAGTGTCTTTACCCATTTTAAAGTCCATCTGTCTCTCTAGTTGAAGGAGTGAGCCAAGCCCCATTATTGCACATCCTTTCGCGTATCACGTTTGCAGATTTTCCACTTACTCGGATTGTTCTCTGCTTCATATTTTGTCCAGAAGACTCTAATGAAAGTTGCTTTGGCAGCGGCAGTCGCTGACCACACTAAGTGCTGTAATTTCCCTGAGTAACACACTGCAATTTGATTTGGGAAAAGGTCAAAAAAGACTAGCGTTAGTGTGTTTGAAAATGTTACGCTAGTTAGTTAGTTTATTCCTGTGTTATAATAGGGCCCACAGTAGGGGAGAGAAAGCCAGTGGATGTGGCTAGAACTGATTGTCAAGTTGCTGCGATTGTGTGGCTGAGCTTGTTTCCACTCATAAACAGCTGTAATGAAAGTCATGCCTACCCTCACTTTCTTATTGGCAGTTGGCAGAGTGTCCTGTTATGCGGGCCCTCTATTGCATACACATTGCGTGCACAATTGCAAATCCTTGGCCTTACTGTAATCACTTTTCTTTGGTTCTAATTTGACAGTGGCCAGCTTAGTGATGACAATTAAAGATCCAGAATGTTATCCTGGAGCTTAGTCTTGAGATACATAATACAAATCATGACTGCCTTGTTCACAAAAAGCATCACAAAAATATAAGCAAACTAAAGTAATGTTAAAAGCGAGGGTTCTCATTATGTTCCTCAAAATATTTGAAATAAGATATTTGTTGTGTTTTAAGATGCTACTATAATGTAGAACAGCTTTGTAGATGTTTTTAAATAAAAATCCTAAAAATTGAGAGAGGACTGACGCGGCATTTTGTGCAACTTCAAGGAAGAGGTACCTCCGTCTGATGATGACATTATCTGCCTCTTCCTCCACCCCCCTCTGGCTCTCCCGCCATGTGGGACGGAGACTTGAGGAAAGGTGTCGGACAGGTCGAGATGAGAGGCTCCGCTGGGACAGCAGCATTGATGAGAAACAGGAGGCTTCAAACAAACATTTTCATCCTGCCTGTCAAGGCCACCAGGGCACTGAAACGGGGGGTGCGGGGATCACATCTGGCAAAGAGAGCAGACCAGAGCAAACCGGAGCAGAGCAGAGCAAATCTCGGCCACTTTAAGCAAAACTCAGAACTTTATTGTGAAAGGCTGAGAGATGCCCAGGGAAGAGCATTTAGTGGAAATTTGAACATTTATTCTACATGCATTAATGCACAAGTTTAACATCTGTCGCAAAGACACACTGTGCCTCCATTATTCATTCATTACATAGGAATCAGCTCTCTCTGATTAGCCTATATCCATTACTTTAAATTCATGGACTTCATTTGAAGTCATGAAGCAGTCGTAATGAAATTCAACAATGCTGATATTTTTGGACGCCATCCTATATTGTTTTTGTGTTGTTTCGTTGCTGGCAAAGAATGAGAGGCCTCCTCCCTAAGCTTGTTTGAAGAACAGTCTTAATAGCGGCTTCAGAGATGGAAAATAATGCTGAAAGCTGAAATGGAATACCACTGTGCCTTTGCTCTCATATATAGTTATATAGACGTGCTTCCAAAACCAATGTCTTACAAAACATAATCAAAAGGGATTCTTTAGTTTGATAATTGCAGTATTAAAAGTAATTCTTCTATTGTGTAATCTCCCGTTCTTTTTTTACCTCATGTGTAGCTTTTTAACATTCCCTGCCTTTCTCTGAGACATTTTTACATGTATGTTAGATTTACCTCATACTTGACATTAAGATCCGTTTCACACAAACTTCATGAAAGTCCTTTATGTTGCCCACACGTTTTTACTCACATTTTGCTTTAAGGCTTTGCTTTAAGTCTTTCCTCTCCAAAGCTTCCTTGCTGCCTCCTATCCTCAGACCATGAGTTCTGTTGGAATACTACAGCTTTTCTCTGTGCCGTTAGAAAAATGCCATTTGTTATATCACAGATTTAAAACAAAGCATACTGATTGAATCAATGTGAAATTGACCAGTGACAGATGGAGAGCTGATATTAAACTGGGCAGAACCTGCCCTAATCCAGTATGTCTGCCCCCCCCTTTTCCCACCTCCATCACCCACCCTCTTGGGAAGACCATAAAAGCATCTCAGCAGCAGATAAATCAGCTAGCACAGCAGGCCAGCACTCTCCCAACTCCACATCACCCAAATATTGTTTGGCATGAAAAAGCCACTTGGACAAGTGGTCTGAATAAAAGCTGAAACAGTGCTGTGCATCTTAATTGCTGCAGGTGCATGTCGGCTTGAGTTAGCCGGCCAGCTTCAATAAGAGTTTGTAGCGTGAATAAATTGTCCAAAGATTCCCCATTGCAGGCAATCAGGCTCTTCAGGGAATTTGCAGACCTAAAGCAGAGGGAGGCAGCAGGTGAAGCTGTAGTCACCAGTCTAGAAAGGTCATGCAGATTTGTTTGCAAAGGTCTGTCTTGTGTTCAGGTGGCTGTTGAACACAATAAGAAGTTCTGCTCAGATGTTAATTGTTTCCAATTAAAAGTGTCCATGAGATGTACTTAATGTCAAGAAAAAGCCCAACCACTGTCCAAAACCTCTCCCTCCCTTTTTTAATATCCCTCGTCAAGTGGGCACTTTCATGGGCCTGGAGTTCTTCAAAAAAACACGAAGGGCTTTGAAAATCACACATAATAAAGATGTTGTGAGAGGAGAGGCTGCTGTACTGCCAAAGAGTTTGAAAGGGTTTGTTCCGGCCAGCCCAGATGCAGAACGTGGCTCTTCGCTCACTGCCTGCCTGCCTGAAAGAGCCGGGCCAGAGCTGTTAAAATGCAAGTGGTTTAGCTTTGCTTGGTGTTCACAAGGGTTACTGATCTCAGAACACTGGGACACTGTCAGAGTTCAGTCTTATCGACTGCGCCACACTACAATTAGCATCATTAGCATTCACACAAAGCTCTGGCCCATAATACACCACAGTGTAAGAGCAAGGTCTCTGGCGGGCCTCTTGATTCTTATCAGGTATTAAATTCCAACTTGAAGAAACCCCAGCGGCACAAGTTAATTTGCAGAAATTAGACTCAATAGCCTCAAGTGCTAGGCTTTACTGACAGACACGCATGCAAGTGTGTAATTGGAGGAAGTTCAGGCGAGTATACTTGCATAGACTTACGCAAACCTTGTAGGAGTTTTCCTACAAAGTCCCTGTGGATGTTTTTTTTTTGAGGATGTTAATGTAGATTTTTTAAACTCACATGTATCACACGTACAGGTGAGCAGGAAATATTGTGATAAGTGTGTTTGAATAATTATTTTGAGAATTGTTGAGAAAATACACACCCTTCTCACTGAACAAGACTTTCAGTAATTGACCTCCGGGGTTTCCCTACACTCCACTCTGAGTTTGATTAAGGATAACAGAGAGCAGAGCATGCAGCCCCGGCCATCACCTTAACTACACCAGCTGGGTGCTATCCTGCACAGATCAAACAACGAAGGAAACAGGTCACAGGATGTGTTTATGGGTGTTCCATCGAGCAGCTGCACCTCGCACCGTCGTTGCCTTGACTACTGGTGTTGACGGCACGCAGAGTTTGGGGAACCAGACAGATTTTGGCAGATGGAAGAGCGTCGGCATGGAGGCAGGTTCGTGAGTGCGGCTAATTTGTTCAGAGGATCAGCCGATCGATGATTGGATTTAATTAGGTTTTGTTCTAGGCAGAGCTCCTAAGTCTTCCAGCTCCTCTGACGCTGCCGATAAATTCACAGCCCTGTTTTTCATTAGAGATCTCCATGCCGGTGTCTCTACCTTAAGGGTCTTCAGAGCCAAAGAAAAAGGGGCCGAGATCTGACTCTGACTCTTTGTGGAATCACAAGGCCAGACCCCTAATGGGAGTAAGTGTATGTGCGTTAATATAGGATAGGGGAATAGAAGAAAGCTTCTACTGGCTGCTGGCTTCCTCTGCTTGAGCGGAAGGCTCAAGCTGAGTGTTCCTGCCATGGCCTTGAGAGACCATCAACCCAGGAATTTCGGTGCTGTCTGAAACTTCTCAGTGCCTCAATGCCATTAGCAGAACTCATTATGCTAATACACTCTCCACGTCTAGACTGCGGGGCCTGGATTAGCACACATTTGTGCGTCCGTTCAGCTCGACACAGCCGAAAGGCTGAAGGTAGCCCCCCTGCTTCTGGATTTCACACCCTCATGCAGTGCACTTATCTCTGGTATTGATTCCCGGATGCCCGCAGTCCTTTGCAGGTTGGGATCACAGATAACTTCATGGCACACTAACCTCCTCTCCTCACTCCATTTCCACTAAGCTAAGCCAGCTTTCACTCTCCATTAAGACAACAGAGAGGCTGAATGTGCCGGTGTAGAGAATGAGTGGAGTAAAGCATGGGTTGATTCTGGTTTCGCACTACATGCTCGCAGGCAGGAGGCCAGGGCGCCACCATCTCCACCAGAGACGACTGCACCGCAGCCTTCCAGCTGCCTGGAATGTAAACACCTTGACACGTTTTGCGCTGGAGACGGAAACTGGGGGGCTGCAACTGAAAACTGAAGCATGCCTTTGTGTTCCTAATGCCCTCTCTAATTTTGTTGTGTTGGGTGTTTTGTTTCAGTCGCAGGCACTGATAGCATCTTTTGGAAATTGGCCAGCACAAATGCCTCTTTGCCTCTCTTTTTCTCTTTCTTTCTCTCTCTCTGTCTCTTGCTCAGATTCTCTCCAAACCCCTCCCAACATGTATTTTGGGAAAATGGTTGCAGGTCCGCCCTTTCATTTTCCCACAGAGCTCCCTTTGGCCCTTTTAATGCGCTATGAGGAAAACTAATAGCAGAGGCTTTATGTACGATTGCCATCATTTACCAAAGTCACATCCACTGGGGACGCCGCTCTGCGGATTGCTGCACTATTCTTACCGGTGCCATCCATCAGTGCACTTGGCAGCTTTTGGCTTATTGCTCTCCGCATTAGTGTGGGAGCATGAAGCCCCAAAGCCAGGCTAAATGACAAGAGCAGAGAATCTGTGACGAGGCCTCCAGGTCTCAGTGCCTAAAGCGATAGTTAAGAAGAACGAATCTCTTTTTCACAATTGATCCCAAATGTAGTCGATCAGGGAAGGCACATTTCCAAGGGCATAATGGTGCTTTAGAAATGAAGTCTAAGTTGAGTCTGGTTAGGGAGACCTATTAGACTTTCCATGACCAGGTTAAGTGGTGGCATCAGGACACTAGTCTAGACTTTTAGTCTTTATCTCTTTTTTTGTGTTCTTGTTGTCTCTGTTGTGCTTGCAGTCTCATACAGCTACTCACTCAGCCCTGAGCTGCTCATTAAACTGTTTGTCCTGAGCACCTAGTAGGGGCTCTTTCCTCTGACCGGTGGTGCTGGCGCCACTGCTATAGAATCCTCCTGCTCATTTAGTGTGACCAAACACACACACACACACATAGGCATTTAAAAAGCACAGATCTGCTGACCTCACGTAGCGGTCACTAGCGGAGAGAAACACCACACTACTCCTCAGTGGCCCTTTGGCAATGTCTTGCAAGGGACGGACATCTAAAGGGTTTGGCAGTAAATCCCTCACCCAAACTAATGGAGGGAAACCTCTACCCACACACACACACACATACACACATATATTCTATATACAGTATATTCCCTGACACACAGCCTTTGCACCTGAATGCTTCACCAGGCCATGCCACCCACCCACAGAATAGCCACAGGCTCGTGCCACGTAACAGCCCGCAGCCAGGGCGGAACCGGCAGGACATTAACGCCCCGCTGGCGGAGGGCATTGATTTATTTATTTCGCTTTCCAGTAAAAACCTCGGGGTGCTGTTTGAATTGGCATATCCTCTTCTCAGGTCTGCTTCCAGGGCAGATTACTCATCTTTTAGAGAAAAAAAAACCTGGGAAAAAAGAGCTGTGGTGGTTTGTTTCAGCGGAGGCTGGACAGGCCGACAGGATGATTGATGGAGTGATGAGACCTGGACAATAGGGCGGTGGTTTGGGAAAGGGTTGTGAACCGTGTCATGGAGGATTTGAGAAGATCCTTAGTAGCATTAGCAATGGGATAATAGCGCAGCATCCAAAATGCCTTGATGCCAAGATGACTGCTGTCAAGAAGGTGGCCCCCGCCTTTCACTCTCGCTGTTTTTCTTAACTCGTTCTGCTCCATAAAATAATCAGCCCACTGTCTTGAGCCTGTAATTTGGCTAATGTGTAGCTTAAGGGCAGGGGTGACCCTCCCATCCAATCAGAGCGGTGAGAGCGGTGGCTTTGGCTGCTGGGTTAAATCAGTTAAGGTGATCTGGATTGCCTGAAGTCTCCAGTGAAATACAACATGTGACACAAACACAAGCAGACATATTGTGTTGTGTGTGCAAATGTTTACACACTCACGCCACATGATTTGTGCCTCATGAGCCAGATATTTGCACATACATACACACACATATACATACACACACATGCACACAGAAGGCACCTCACAGCACAAATCATCTCAATCATTGGAGACCCACTGACTCTAATCTCGCTCCTAATGAGACAGGGCCGAATGGCTCAATTTTCCAATGGCCTGGAAAGATGAAAATGAGCTGAGTGTTTCTCTGGCACAGTCTCTCATTATATCTACTGGCCAGGAGAGAGAGAGAGAGAGTGGGAGAGCAGGAGAGAGTGAGGGGTGGAGATGGTGAAGGGTGGATGTGGGTTTAGCTGTAAAAGAAGCCCACAGTCTTGCGTATTACAGGGACAGCATGGCTGCATGCTTGTTAGCATGCGCCCATTTTAATCACATCTGGTCATGCTTCATTTCTTCTTGAATATAAAACTTCTCACCTCCTACCACCAACCCAAAAAACGAGCCAAAGCAAAATAAATAAATAAAAACAGGTTCATAATTGGCAGGACGGTGAACACCAGGCAGCTATAATCAGTCCATTGGCCGCACCAGTCATATTCATATAGTCATATTCAGACACGACCTTATTAGTGCATCCTGCCTCCATCCAGTTTTTTTTTTTTATCACAACCAGTAAGACGACTAACATTGAGCTCTAAACGAAACATAAAAATGTATAAAGCAAGCTTTGCTCGCAAAATCAAAGTGACTCTGATGTTGAAAGCATTGTCGTGATTATTATGGCACATCTCACGACTTACCAGAACAGAATAAGCCCAGCAATCTGGTGCCTTTGAAATGTGAGAACACATGATCAAATGTTTGGCAGCTGGGTTGCCTGGATCACAGAGAAACAAATTAGTTTAATGGCTTTGAGGTTGAAGTTTACAATGTTGCGTAATGAAACGAGCAACCTCACATAGCAAGACGCAGTTGTGGTTCAAAGGGTAGATCCAGCTACAAATGTGCACGGACAATACGGCAAATGTGCTAAAAAAAACATATAGTTAAAAAGTTTGACCTTCCATTGACCAGTGTGTTTAAAGAGCAATTGTTTAAGATTGCTTTATCACGTTGTTTCCTTTTTTATTAAGTTATTTTAAGCATATTATAAGATAACAGGATTATCCTTGGCCATCTAGAGTATATAAGCACTCTGGTGGAATGGCCACTTCAACATTATGTAGTTATATCATAGTAGCGATAAGCTGGACGAGATGGTTGGCCTGCCTCCGAACCAATGCTGCCTTGGCAGCTGAGGTGGTGGTGCATTAGTAAAAATGACCAAAAATTGGCATATCGGTGCTCTGGAGCCAAGGCAGTGCACAAACAATACAACACAAATGCCAAAAAAAACAAATGCTCCCATTGACCAGTATGTTAAGAGGGCATTCATTTGGGATTGCTTTATCTTGTTGTTTTATTAAATTATTTGAAGTATAAGCAAATAAATAGGATTATCCTTGACCATCTACAGCACAATTATGTGGTTATATCTGTGTAGCGATAAGCTGAACTGGACTCCAGCTCCACTGTATGGTTGGCATGCTTCCAAACCAATCCCGCACTGGCAGCTGAGGTGGTGCATTAGTGAAAATGACCAAAAATTGGCCGGCCGGTGCACTCCAGCCAAGACAGAAGGTCTTTTGGAGGAGATTGACTCCTTTGTGAAGAATTAGAAGAGCTAATCCTCTGGTTTGGCTTAATCAGAAGTCTCTATGGCACCACTAGGAAAGCCTCCAACTCATCTCTCTGTTTCTCTTCTGTGTGTTTCTCTCTCTCTCTAGGAGCAGTCAAAACCTGCTGAAACCTGTGCGAGGCTCATACTCATAGATGTGTGTGGATGTGACTCTTTCACTCTTTCCCTTATTAACCTGCTTTACTGCTGTTCCGGGATGTCAGACTGGGTGTAGTTTGTGGAAACTCTAAGGCAGGATGTAATTAGGCGAGATGATCAATGCTTTATTCTCAGTTCAGCATCAGGGAACGTGAGCATCATTAAGGTTCTGGGAAAGCTTGTGCTGGTGCCGGCTTATGAAAGAGTGGGATTATCGTTAGCATGTGGCTGTAGAGAGGACGTGAGTATTAGGGGATGTTTGGGTATGTAGTATGAGTAGCTTGGGTCTGGTCTATGGTAAATCTCTCGCTTTCAGTCATTTTGCCTTTCTCTGTCATCGTAGCGAAGACGAGTGTTGGGAGGGGGTGGGAGTCTTGGCAGAGGGCACTCTCCCACATGTGCTCTCCAGACTGTCCGCACTTCGATTTCAAGGAAGATAACGCTGCAGTTTACGGTGCAGACGGCATCACTCAGCCGGCTCGCTGCCAGTCGGCCTTCATTGACACACTCGCCAATGCAGGGGCTTTGGTGCCTGTCGACGAAAACAATTATATCATCATAATACCACAGGCAGACCGAGTGATGAAGGCTTAGCGAAGCCTATCATCCTTAGCACCCCTGACACGTTGTCAAAAGAATAGTTGTGCTCGCTCTTCAGGCGCAAAATTAATTCATACCTTGATAATGGGCTTATGATAGCAATTTTGTCAAACATGATTTACCCGCGCAAAAAAGACGTGAGGGATTCATTACGCTCATTCACAAAGCTCCCAAGAATATCCCTCAGTTCCTCCCTCTCTTCGTCTTCAATAGCCTGGAATATCTTAGCTGTATTCTCTACAGAAAATTGAAAAGGAACGGAGGAGGTTTTCTGGTGTTTTAGGGCTATGGAGCTCATCAGTTGAGCAGCACTCCGGGTTCGCCAAGAGGAGGGTTGCATTCCTTAACATTGAGCAGATGCCAGCACTTCTAGCCCTCTCCAAACTGTAACCATGTGACGAGGAGGAGAGCAGGAGGAGGGAGGGAAGGAGGTGGAGGACAAACCTTCCAGATGAGGTGATGGTAGTGATTCACAGCTCTCTGTGGGGCTGTAGGTCACGTCCGTCAGGCAGGTCCAGGCTGAGATAATAGGAGCCTCATGAGAAGAGGTGATAGGATAATGAATAGGTTGATCGGGTCTTCGGCTTCACGGCAGGTCTTGCCGTCGGGGAGCCAGTGCTGTAGGAGACTGAGCTGGTGGAAACTATTAACCTTGCTAGGCTCCCCAGTGGTGTATACACCATCAAATTCCTCTTACATTTAAAAAAAAAGTTTCTTTCTCATAGCTCATTGAAAGAGAGAAATTGGGATCATTTCTCGCGAGCTGAATTTGAAATGTTATCATTATTGTTCATCATTAAATTATATAAAGTTTCTGGGAACTTTTTTGAGAAAGATGCAGGGGAAAGTCAATTGCATATTAAGACCTGTCGAAATCGGAGGTGAATTGTGATTTATTGTTTGTGGTATCACAAGTGGTTGTAAGGTGTTGCTAAGGTTTCTAGGAGGTTCCTGTGATATTTCAGGTTATTTTATTCGTACTGTAGTTGGGATGTCGGTATCTGAAAAACTGCAGAATAATTTGAAAAAATTAAAAAAGTATTACAAATGAAATTTAGTGGAAATATTATAATTACATGTAACACTAATAGTTGCTGACTTGTGAGGGCGAAAGTAGCGAAGACCTTATGTGGAGAGCAGTCCAGGGAACTTTTCCGCAGGGCTGGAGTGTGCATAGCAGGCTGCTGATCCTCAGGCCATTACTGGTGGAGTCCTCTTTAACACATCGGGGCGTCAGAAGAGTTTAAGCCAAAGGGAACTCACCCTTTCAGTGATCTCTAAAGACCAGCCCTTGCTCACATCTTGCAGCGATCTGCTGGTCTGAAACCAAATCGAGGTGGCCCCTCAGCACCAGTTACCATGTACACCCTTGTACATCACTCCGAGATGAAAGCGCTGGCAAGGGTCAGGCTTCGTAACCCAGAAATATTACCACTTGAACAGCACCTATTGTTCCCGCAAGAGTTTCTCAGCGATTAGTAGCACATGGAGGAGGGCCCGCATTAACTGAGTGCCATGCGCCGACTTCATTATGCGAGCCGCGGCCGGCGCGGGCCAAGCGAGCCGATGTGTCATTTCCTACGCTTACCTCATAGATTTACTGGAGTGCTCGTCTGTAATTGCCTATAAATATGTCCAGTCGAGCAGGGGAAAACAAGAGTCATTTGGGTATTATTGCTCGTCGGAATGTTATGATTCTTGTAACCCTTAATGCTAACCATCTCTGTTTGTGCAGCCTGGGGTATTACTGTCACCTCCCGCCGAAAGAAAACGATCTCCATCCACCACATCAATAGGCCTCTGCAGCGCGTAATTCATCCATCCATTCCTGTGTGTTTCATTATCATTTCAAAGTTGTTTGAAAAATGACGCTTCGGGCCTGGCTCCGCTGCAAAGCCTGGCTAAAGTTAAACGGATGATAGACCCCAATTGCCTCAGGTTTAGAACCACTGCTTTTGTTTTATTTATTGGCTACCAAACAATGCCCACCCCCACCTCCTCACTCACTCGCTCTCGCTCACACAAACTAATACACACGCTAATGCAGAGGTCAGCTCAACTCAGCCCAGCCCTACAAAAGCCAGGCAGCAACGTCAGGCCAGAGAGACGAGCTGGCCGGCTCGTTTATAGCGGCAGGCCAATTACGAGCTCCATATCAGAGCCGCATGCGCTCGGCGGAAACATAAAAAATAAACTTATTTATGCTCATGTATTAAATATGAGTGTGGAAGGAAAGCGAGAGGCTCTGCTATAAAAAACGAGATATAAAAACTCAGCAAAGGTTTGTTTTTTTATTTATAAGCATCAGCTGCTTCACATTTCCTAAATTGAATGGCCAAACACATGAGAGGCTGCAACTCAAAACAGATTGTGTTACGGGGTGGGGTTTTGCAGTGCTCAGAACATAAAGAGATGGGCTCTCAAGGTTGCACTGTCTGTTTCAGATCTGCCACACTTAACTTGCTTGGAAAGTGTTCTTAACAAAGCGCAGCGGTGTGAAGGCACTATAAAGGAGGGAAGCAGACAGACGGCTAATGTCTGACTAATGCAAACTTCCTGATTTGATCTCTGATTGTCTGTTGTTTAATCCAAAATCCTCGAGCCGGGAATCCGAGCGATGGCGTGCCAGTAATCGACTCCTTTTCACACCCTGTGAGGCCTGTCTGCTATGCAGCATCAGAGTGTGTGGCTCCCACAGTTCCAGTACATTCTTAATGGCAGTCAGAAGCGCTTGATTTACAGCAGTGCTAAATAAGCGCCATCCAGACATTAAGGCCTCATGCTTTTATGTGAAAGCTTTGGTTTTAATCATGTTTTGCCATTGATGTGGCTATATGATTAAAAAAGTTTACCCAGCGCTGCCACATGGGCGATATGTTTTTTGTCAATGGTCATGCTGTTGAGATCTTGAGTAGAGTGTTATTCGCATGCTCTTTTCTCAGTGGTGGAATCCGCCCGATGCAGTCTGCTGCTGAACCAGACGTGTAAAGACTCCCATTAACCGTAGACAGGGAAATCCCAGTAGTGGATTATCCTAATTTTCCCTGCTTCTTCTCAGCTGTATGTGCACTATTTTTTCTCCAATCGAAGAACAGTAGCAGTGGAAGGGGGGGAGTCTGGCCTTGTAAACGGTGTGGTGAGATAGTCTTGGCTGAAACCGTCATGATCTAGCAGAGCTGCGGTCGACCAAGCAGCAGGAAAGGAAGAGAGAGCGGCCCTTTTTCTCTCTTGTTAGAAGACATGAGACCTCTCCGGTTCTTCGCTGTCTGTCAGCTCTCTAAGTGTAAACAGAGACCCATTTTCACTAGGAAGGATCCAGTATGGCCGCCATGTTTTTTCATGCTGTTGTGAAGGGGCTTCTTTCTCTTTTGTGAGCGCATTCGGTCGATGTCCACATTCAGGCTGCGTTTGTGTGTGTGTGTGCGCTCATACATGTGTGCTTGTGTGTATATGAGTACAACATGTGTGAAGAGGCATGGAACGAGATTTGTCTTGGCCAAAATTGAAATTAAATGAGGCGTTTTAATGACTTTGTTAGCAAAACTCCGCAAAAGCCATCTGGCACAGGGCTGGACGCCTGGAGGCACTACAGAGGGAGGCTATTCAAATTGCCTCAAGGAAAATCAGGAGGGGAAGCAAGATATGGAGAAATCTCTGCAGGTTGAAATTTAAAGCAGTGTGTAGTCTTAAGAGAACTATAAGCGACAAAGAGCAGGGAGACAAAAGATATTTTCTATTAACAAATAAGGTAAAACTGAGGTGGTGTGTTACATAGCAAGAGAACTGAGGGGCTAGCTTGCGACTTTTGCTGTTATATTACAAAGACTTTCATAATAATTTCATTATGATAAAACTATAATAAATGGTGGGAGAGTATAGACAATGCAGAGTATACTACTCTCCCTATACTTCATTTTCCAATGACCTTCATGTATTTTTTAAGACAATGCAAAACCATGTGCTGCACACATTATGAAGATGGAGTTGTAGTCCTGATCTGTCTGCAATAGAGATTATGTGGATAATTGTTTTTTCTATAATTGCAAATTATGTAGAATAAGATATATTTTGATGTATATGTTTGTGTGTTTCCCCTATTCGACCACATTTAGAATTTTTTCTTCATAATAATTAATCATGTAGGGAGAGTCTGTCACTTTCTGAGCTCTCAATGGAAATGAAAGATCTTTTCTATTGGTCCATTCATTAAGATATTCTGACACGGTGTTTGAGGGACAGTTTGTGTGTTTAAATGATGTAGTAAACTAAAAAGGCTACAAACATAGAGATGCTTGTTTTTCATGGAACAGAGATGATAAAATCTATGGTAACATGTATATTATAACATATAATAACATATAATACATATATAGAGAAAGATAAGACAAATGGTTTTACTTGCAGTATAGAACTTTTATCAGGAGTTCATGTCATGAATCACAAATCATGAAATCAGTCAGTACTTTGCAGTGATATTCCTGCATTGCTTCAGTCACACCTACGCTTGAGTGTCCATCCGTGCTGAAGGCTTGTCAGTAGGCATCTGGGAGACTCCTGGCTGTTTGGTCTTGCTGTGTTCAGGGGAGTGTGAGGAAAGAGTGTGAGGGGACAGATGGCAGCGCAGGGGCCTGGTGGAGCTGGAAAGTGTGTGCTGAGGACTCCTGGCTGGGAGGTGAGCTTTGACCTCTGTGGAGCAGCAGGGGGCTGGTGTTCTGATCACAGATAACCTTGACTTTCAACTCGAGCCCACAAGGGGGCTGACACCGAGTGCTCCATCTGCCACAGTGCCAGTATGCTTCAGAGACTGATTATAAATCAGTGGGTCTCCCATATTTATATATTTATAACTATTCTCAATGGACATCCATGAAGTATTCATTAACCACCAGACTCTGGAGTCTGGAGGCTTTCGTACCAGAGATCAGGGCCGCTACATTCCCATGTGTGAACGAGCGAGCGTGCTGTATGCCCTCCCACATAGAGTCGCATAGCCTCTGTGCCCTTTCATTATTTACTTATGTATACAGACACTCCTTTCTCATTATTTATACACGCAAATTACCCAGCCGCCCCAGGTTCATTATTCAACGGCAACAGTTGCCCACTGGGCAGGCCAATCCTTTCAGTCAAGGAAGGCGCAATTCCCTGGGCAGTGCAATCACTGGCTCTCTCTTCCACTCTCGCTCTCTCTCTTTCTCCTCTGTAAAAAGCCTAACCCTGGGGCTATGATTAACTTAATTCCCATATTTGCTCACCGTGAGAAAACGTATATAAAAGCTCGCTCTCGGCCCGGTCAGAGCACAGCACAGCCTCCACCAGCCAAGCCGCTTTCTCTCGCCCACAGCATGACCAGATGTCCTTCACCCAGCCTGGACCGAGAGTAAAATAGACCTTGTGTCTCAAGTTAAGTGTTTCTCTAATGTGCAGTGGCCGCTTTTAGCGCAAGCAGTGTGTTCAAACCTGGAAACGAAATGAATGCAGCGGTTCTGTTACCTGAATTATGTATTAGAACTGCTGAAAAATGAAGTGTGGAACGCTGCGCAAAGTTCACACTCAGCAGACTGCTGAAGAGAGAGAGAGGAAAGGGAGGAGCTGTCCGAGGAAATGAGAGAAGAAAAAAAAATACATGATGGTAATCGCGGATGTTCCATTATAGCTAATTTTAGCATGTTAAAGGCAGCCTTGTTAAGATGTACAGCATAAGCAGTACATCATATTTTAATAGAACTGGACATTAGTACCCTATTTTAAGGCATGCAGAGTTCTAACAGTCGTTCCTGAGGGTAATTCGGTAATTCAGTATCAGTATAAGTTAATGTGCTGCAAATTGCCAGAAGATCCTGTATAAAAATAACTCATGGTGTCCCAGAGCTGGTTAGAGCTTCAAGTTAACATACAAAGAGCATAAGAGCAGATGCTAATTAGTTGAAAAGTTGAATCAGGTGTGTGAATTAAGGTACTGCAGTGCTAATTACAAAAGTGTCAGGACTGGAGACTGGAGTGTGGAAGTATATAGTAGAGGTCTTAGAACAGAATCTTGTTGGATGCCATATTTTACTTATTATAATTATTATAGGAACAAACACTGCATATGTACAGTAGCAGTTAGACACATTCTCATGACTGCAACCAGGGTTTCTATGCAGTCTTTTAGGATAGTCTGGTCTGTGGCAGTGGTTTTCAAACCTTGGGATATCCTGTGCTTGAATCATGTGCTTGTTTTTGTGCATCTTTGTGCAAATTTTTGAAATTTCATCAGTGCTTTAACAGCACACACATGCAGTTGTACTGTTCATGTCTTTAATTGAGAATACGAAATGAATATTTTACAGAATTCAGGCTAGAAAAAGTAAGTGACACAGCAAACACCTCCACCAAATGCTGTGGACCATCCCTTCTTGCAAATTGTCGCTGTCCAGTGAAAAACGTGTAACATCTTCTAAACATCAACTTTACAGGAACAAGATAAAATTTCTTAATTTTCAATGGAAGTCAATGTAAAAAGAGTTTATTTCAGGTAATTCATTTTGGATAATTTCTACTGGTCTATTCGCCAATAGATTTTGACACAATGTAAAGGAACTGTTTGTGTGTTTAAATTATTTAGAAAATTAAAAATCGTCAAAAACAGAGGTACTTGTTTATCAATGAACAGCAACAAAATGTGTTTTAGTTCATCAGTAATTCTGGGATGCCCTGCTTCTCAGAATCTTTGCTAGATGCTTTCCTGTGTCTGCATTATTGTGAGGCCAAAATCCTAAAAGAAGTTTCCGAATAACGTTTGCGCTCCTTGTACGAGTTTGAACTTTGCTGTCTCTGCTGAAGACAGGTCTCTGCAATTTTCCTGGCTGATCCCCTGGATCTGTGGCTGTTGAACCGCTGTGGGGACACTTGGACACTTGTTGTATCGTTTCTACAGTAGGTCCCAATGGCTCAGCCTCCCCTGCCCCCGGAAAGGTGGAATATGTAGGAGCTAATGGGATCTCAGGAAGGTGGAAATGTGGCCCGAGGGTCTGCAGCCGGCTTGAAGGACTCTGATTTATGATCCCGCACGTAAAAGCGCTCAGCAGTGCCACGCCGCAGCTGAACCCAATTTCAGCCCAGACCTGGGTGTTAACAAGGGCAGACAAGCCGTTTAGCACGGCTTCAACACCACCGGCGGCTGTTGTTCTTCCCGCTGATCTGCATACCCGATTCCTCAGAATCCCTGCACTGCAGACATGCCACGACTGCACGACTGAGACAAGTCACGGAACAACGTGCTTTCGTTTTTTTCTTTTTTTCCACCCTCTATTAATCAGAGGGTCGAAAGTGTTACAATAATTAAGATGTTCCTTCACAACAACTAAGTCAGCGCTGCTTTCTCTGAAACCCTCCACCCTCCTCCCGACAGGCAGGCTGTTTGTGAGACCCCCAGGGGAGCTGTTTCTTCAGCTCTGGAAAGGATGCTGGTGTTTATTTAAATACAGCCTCATCAGCGGGCCCTAATAAATCAGCCTGGCTCTTATGATGCTGTAATCAGTGAGATCACGTCCCCGCGAAGAGGTAGAGCGAGCGCACCATCCGCAAAATATTCCAAACACGGGTACAAACCTAATACTGGACTAATGATACTGCTGCTCTATATACAAACACTGGCACAGAACCTCACACACTGATCAAACCACAGACTGTGAAATCACAGCCTGGAGCGCAGGGCTGGAGGGTAATAGAATACATGTTACAGAATTACGCATCGGATACACATACGCAGAAAAATAACTAATCAATTACGGTTATGAAAATAGACAGAAATCAGATTACAGATACGGCATGTTTGAAACGTAAGGTGATTACGTCTAAGATTACACCAAAAATGTTTTAACAGGAGAAAAAAAAAGCAGCACAACATGTTTGAGCACGAGAAAATGCAAACAAAAGGAAATTAAGAATAACAGTGAAATGAGACACGCCGATGTTAACCGTGACCTCTAGCAATAAGAGCCTCCATCTGATATACATCTAAAATACAGCCAGTACGTCTCTTCATGGGTCAATACGCGGACCTTTAAATTGGAAAATTAATGGAATGCAATTCTTTTAGATTATATTCATGATAGTTGAGGTCTTTATATTCATGAAGTACAAATTGTTCTTCGCTAGAAAGTTTTCTTCCCTCTGCTGATTTGAAATGTGAATGCTGTCGCAGTTAAATGCCACAGAATATTCTCTTGTCAGACCCTTCTGGATGAAAGATGGGCTGTACATGGCAGGGGCATCTCTGTCACACTGGAGTGCTGCAATATATTTGCACCAGAGGATGAGAGGATGAGACAGTAAAACACTGAAACATTTACCACAGTATGTTGTTTTTTGATACATATTGTGATATATATTGTGTACAGGAGTTTTTTTAATAGATTTATTTAGATTTTTAATTATTAATCCTGCATGCCATGATATTAACATCTCTCTGTTTATAGAAATCGGAGAGATAAGTGATTACGGACATAAATGGTCTGATTCTGGTACTGTAGATACATTATGTCATGGAAAATGACTATAGTGTGAATTTTTCTTTAGCTTTAATTGCATATCCAACAGTGTCACTATTTGCAATGACTATCCTAAATCCAACCCTCTATACAAGATCTGAACAGCTTAAAATGTCACACAGTCTTAGAATGTGCTGTAGAAATTAAGAAATTTAGGCCACCATTAGTTGATAAAGTATGTTTATGTATCTTAATTTAGTCAGATTTTTAGTTCTGCATTCCAGTTTGGTGAACACTACACACTGAGTCGAGCCAAATTTCTGCAGCTAAATTATTAACATACTAATTTGTAACACACTAACTTGATGTAATGCAATAAGTTAAATGAACAAAAAAAATATAAAGTACATAAAATAATCCTCAGAAATCAGCTTTAAAAGCTCCTTTTTTTATTCTGAATGAAAACACCCTGATTTCTCCCTCATGACAGCAGTAATGGAGGGTTTCGTACGGCTGAGCTCATGCTGAGACTGACCAGAGCTCAGGATTTAACAGGGAAATCCAAGGTTATATTTAATCAGTGCTAAAGAGGGCTAGGCTCTTTGCTCTATGCTATATATCTACTCTGTTGATACATTGAGTTGCTCAGGGCTCAGGTTGAGCACCTAGGCTTTCTTTCTTCTCTGCATTCTACAGTTTCATGCCAACAGATAGGGAATTGTAAGTTATTGTTGGAATGCACTGAGTTGGAAACAGATAGTGTTATCCCTTTGAAAACAAGCAACAAACCAAAAGAACAGGAAGGAGAAAGCAGTGATGGAATGAGAGAGAACCCTGGAGATGTCAGTAAGTGGAATATGCTGCAGGAATCTCTTATAGGAGTAGGCTGGTGTTGCCTACTGCAGTACACCAAAACATATTTACTATATGTAAGTATGATGGCACGAATGAGGTACTACATTTACAATAAGGAAGAAAGGAAGTACTACAGAAGTAAAGGAGAAATAAAAAAGCACAATAATTGATGTATGTAAGTTCCTAAGCACTTAAGAAGTACTGCAAATCACTACAGAGGTAACAGAGGTATTAAGCAGACCCTGTAATTTGTTTAATGATGTAAAGTGATAGTGAATAACATGTGAAAATCACTGTATGTAAGTTAAAGGTACATTGTAATTACTGTATGTAAGTACAATAACACTAACTATGTACTGTAAATGTATCACTGTATTTAAGTTAAATTGTGCTAAAAATAAACTGGAAAGACCATGTGAGTAAACAGGTACTAAAGAGGGACTGTACATACTGTATGTATGTAAAATATTACTAAGCAGATACTGTATTTATTATATTTAAAAATGAAGAGGTGCTAAAGAGGCACTTGTTAATGCAGTATTTAAGTAAATAGTACTAAAGAGGTACTATAGATCACTATATTTTAGTCTAGAAGTGGGCAATAGGCTCTGTAATTACTGTATGTATAAAGTGGTTCTAGAGGTTCAGATATCAATGTACACAAGCAAAACATTACTAAAGAGGAACTATGATGTGTGCATGTGTGCAACGTGGTATAAATGTGGGACTGTAATTCATTTATGTAAGTAAAATGATACTTAATAAGTATTCTTGTGTGTGGAAAAAATGGCACTAAGGAATATTTTAATCACTTTATGTAAATGTTACAGGAGGTAAAGTAAATCCCTGTATTTCAGTAAAGAGTTAGTAAAGAGTCACAAAAATCATATGAAAGTGGTAACTGAAATGGACTGTAAATCACTGTTTGTACTGTATGTATAGAGGTACAAACAAGGCACTGTAATTTTTGTACGTAGGTAAAGTACCACTAAAGAGATGTCACAAGGTACTGAATAGGCACTGTAGTTACAATATGTATGTAAAGTACCACTAAAGAGATGTTAGTGACAAGGTACTAAATTGGAACTGTAACTACTGTATGTAGGTAAAGTACCACAAAAAGAGACTAAAAGGTACTAATTAAGCATTGTAATTACTAAAATAATAAAAGTGATACTTAAGGCTTACAGTGATCAATGTACACAACTAAAACTTTACTAAAGAGAAATTAGAATGTGTGCATGTTAATATTGTGGTATTAAAGTGAGACTGTAATCCCTTTATGTAAGTAAAATAGGTACTGGTATTTGTGTGGAAAAAACGGTACTAAAAGGTACTTTAATACAATAATGATAAAAAAGTGCTACTAAAGAGGTACTGTAAATCACTATATGTAATGTAAGTAAAGATGTACTAAAGAGACATTTTACTTATTGTATGCTAGAAAAGTGGTACTAAAAAGGCAACCATTATACATTAATACATTGCATTAATCGGTACTAAAGATGTACTATAACCACCTTATTTGAATAAATAAAGGCTCTAAAACACGTTTATACTACACTTTACAGCTACACTGTTACATGTATAGTGCGGTATAGCAGGAGACGAGTTGAATAAATTAGCATACCAGACGGATTTCAGGCATTCTAATGTTACTGGAATGTATATGGAATGCGCTTGGGTAGAATGCGGGGCAGTAGACAGTCGGTGATGGGCCTGCGGGGCGCTGCTGAATGCAGCCTGAGAGGCAGTAATGGCCGTAATGGGTGTGAGTAGAGCTGCTGGAGCGTGCCTGCAGCAGCCCTGCTGCCTCACACAACATTGAGTGATGCAGATACAATCAGCAGGCCAAATAGGAAGCGGCAGGGAGTGACGTGCGGGATAATGCCCCGCGACTAGGTGTGGAGGCCCATTAGATTTCCTCACCTCAAGCTGGGATGGAGATTGGAGAGAGCGGGCCAGATGCGGGGGGGAGGGGATGAGAGGGGTGTCCGGGGCTGGCCGGCCTGACCGGGCAGTCTGATTTTGAGTTTTGAGTTGTTGGAAAGGCAGTGGCGAGCGTGTGTGGCTCCGCACGCCTCCACTTTCTCCGGAAGAGGTGGCGTGCGGGAGGCAGCGCTGCTGATTTGATTAGGGGAAGGGGGACAGGGGGCACTGGGGGTAAATTGAGTTTCGACACTAATCTCAGGAAGCAGTTTACACACCGCAGCCAGGCAACTGAGGCAACACTCGGGCACCCATAATAGAAACAGTACCAAGCACGGCAATTCCTGTATCCCACTACCTTGTACTGTGTATGTATCTGTATGCAGGTGAGGGTGTGTGTGTATGTATGTATGTATGTATACATTGAATGAACCTGCCATGACTGAAATGAGTCAGCTGTGTGTGGCACATACATCATTTCAATGTGATATGATCATCTTTTCTCTTTCTCTATTTCTCTCACTCTCTCTCGCTCTCTCTCTCTCACTCTTTTATGCCCACCTCCTGATAGAGCGCAGTATCTTATGCAGCACTGGCATGGCCCAGCGGTGCCTGGAGATGTGGATATTTTAATTCTGGCTAGGGCATTGAGGTGTTCCCCCCTACAGATATCTTATTTCCAGCCGCCCGACAGTGGACAGACAGCAGCATCTTTGTCTATGGGCAAATTGGTGAGGAAATGAGACGGCTTCTCTTGCCCCCACCCACTGCTATCCTATTATGCCAGTTCAGCAGAGGCCCAGTAAAAAGGACACAGACACTCTGGGAGACCAGAACTAGCATAAAAATAAAAAAAAGAAACTAAGGAAACTTTTTTTCTTTCCTATTAATGGAGCTACTACATTGATTTAATCCATTGAGTTGATGTAAGTAAATGATATTTACTTACATTAGCTGAATTAGATGCAGCAGATGAAGGGTGAGAGGGTAGGTTCTGTAATGTACTTAAACTGTGGCTCAGGAAGCTCCTCAGACCAAAAATGAGTCCCATGCATCATTTACCCTCTTGTACCTGGTTACACATCCCCTTGCCTTAATAAAAGCAATAAGTAAAAGCTGTCAGGTAGTGACTTTACCAGTCTTCATTCGTTTTAGTCCAAGCAGGATGCAATATAAGCAGTTTCATATTTTGTTAGACAGCTGTAGGGTTTATAGCTCTCAATTCCAATGTGATTGGATAAACAGACATGTTTTTGGGAGACATATAGACTTAAGATTTAAATGCTTAACTTTTAGCCAATTCCTAGAAAAGTGGACCAATTAGACAAGAGTCTCAAGAGATTGGAGAGTGATAATCTTTTCCCAAAAGCACTGACAGTGTTATTTACGCCAGGGTGTACATACCCAAGAGTAGAAAATAAAAATGTGACAAATTTTGACCTAAATAGATTATGTTTATACTTTATGTTGTGTGAATGATGTATTATTTATACACCCTTTCCATATAAAAATGAAAACATCACTTTAAAAATGATGTAACCCTCACTGCCCACATGCTTCTATGCATTGTATACATTGGCATAAATGATATACAATACATCCACTATAGGCAGTTTAGAGTAATATTTTCTGACAGCAACAAAAATCTTAGCGATGATAAAGAAAGTTGTAATAATATATATTTAGTACGTAAAAACAAAAACAACAACAACAAGGCACCAGTGTAAATGGCTGTAAAAAGTGTAAAACAAAAGTTGTTGTTTTTTTTGCGAATGTATGCCAACATTGCCCCCATAATTTCCACAGTACTGCTTCAGTCTGTCTGCGTCTAGAAGCTTCCAGAGAGCATGCACAGATATAGACAAAATCACCACATATTACGAACAGAAGACGTTATCTATTTCTGTATCCTTTATCAACAATTTTAAGAATAAAATAATATTTTCGCTATAGTGATTACAAAATCCCCCTTCTAAATAATACCTGTGCCAAATTGCCCTAGACAATCTAGATTTATAGTCCAGATGTTCACGTCACCATTACACAACAGTGTTGAAGTGTCTTAATAAGAGGTTTTGCTCTCACATTAATATCATATTCATTCAGACAGGACTTCCTTCACTGAGGGAGCTCCAGCTTGGTGACTTCATAGTTACTGCTGAATGTATGTGCACATTTATATTTATACATGTGTATGTTTACAGTCCCATATATCAATATCTGAAGTAACTAAGGCTAGAATCTGCTGTACAACAGATGTTTTCTGCTTCTTATCATAACACTCATTAATCAGATCCCAAAATGGTGTTGATATTAGATGATATTACATAAAGAACTAGATTTGTGAGTTGAGTTTTACAGTGATGTAGGAATAGTGCCCATTAATAAACAGTGCATACATGTGCCAGACTTGCCACCGGAGGCTAATTTTCTTTTTTCGTCTCTGGCCAGGCTTTTAAAAGAATGGTTTAAACTGACATTTTTAATTAATATAATAACTATCGTGAATCTTCAGTAGCCATGTTTTTATCTTTGGTTGTCACAAATAAAAAAAGTTAGGTTGTATGTGTTTTGCTAAGCTTTGTCACATTTTGGTTTGCTCTATATGAGTCCTGCATGCGGCCATGCAGTGAGTGTGTGTGAGTGTGTGTGTGTGTGTGGTTAGTAGAGCAGTTCCAGGATCCGCTGCAGATACCAGTCGTCATAATTGCCACCCTCTCATTGGCCCTTCTGTGCGTTAATGTGCTCGCATGTAAACATGTGGGGAAATATTATGGCTCCTGGGGCGCTGGGCCCGCTCTCGGCCTGCTGAATCTCCCTGCCAGCCCGCGAAGAGATGAACTTGTTGATCGGTTGGCTCAGAGGGTTGAGAGAAGCCAGGGGGCTCCATCTTGTGGTTAAGGAGGCGCCTGCAGTTTGGACACTTCATTTCTCCTTCATTCTTTCTCTCTCTCTCTCTCTCTTGATTTCTGGCTGCTCATTCATTTGCAATTCCACTGCAGCACCTCTGACCTCCAGCCTTTGTTAGAAAACAGATGCCGGACTCAAAAAGCTGGAGCATGAAACGGGAAAGAAGTTGCACTCTTTCATTCTTGACCTTAGAGCGACCAGGCTTGTTTGAATCGACACAAGTGGTTGAAAATATACCCGGGCCTAATAGGGAAGCCTGTATAGGAAATTGGAAGTAGCCTGGAAAAGCTTACAGTAACGGCGCAGGTCTTTTCCACCACATTAGAGCCCGGGGCAATTACTCCTGAATGAGAACCTGCATGTTTGTCTTTCTCCATTATGGGCCTATGTTTGGGTGGCCGTTGCTGGAAAAGTAGAGTGGGGATTTTCTAACATGCGATAAAAGCGCCACGGGCTGATTGGAGCCCCCTGGGTCTCGGCCCCGAGCTCTCTCCTCTGGTTGTTTTTTGTTTTTTTTTTACTCTCCTTTCCTTTTTCTGGATGCAATTAGACTTTTCTCAGGTTAGGTTACATGTTAATTACTGTGCTATGTTGACCTTCGTAGACTCGCTTGTAGAGTAATTACAGAGCTAGAAAAACTCACTCTCTTGACAGTGGAGGCCCACTTTTTCTTGGCTCCTCTGGCGCTGTGGCCGCTTGGATCATGGACGCTCGGAATGTGGTGAAGACTGTCTCCTTCCGTCTCCCCAAAACCTCCCCTCCAAATATTCCGACCGCCCTTCTAATGTTCAAATTCTCTTAATTAGATTTAGGTGCAATGCTCCTGCGTACCATGAATCAGTCGTATCTTACTTCCTAACGTATCATCTGCAGAAATAATCAGCCCCATTTGGATTAATAAAAAATAATGTCCCTAGAGTTGTTGGACTGCATTCATATCTGTCTTTAATGACGTTTAATTCTGAATCTATATAAATTCATGTGAAGTTTGTCACAGTAATGCCACTCACATCCGATATCATAGCACAATATCTAGTAGAAAAAAACATTTTAAACAGTAAAAATTTAAAACAGTACCAGCTCTCTAGAACCACCCATTCATTCACTGATGTTTATTAAAGTACTAGATTTTTCTGAGACTCCTGTAGCAAGAGAACTGAATTCACACACCTAAATCCAGTGGTTAAGAGGTGTGTGTAAAAGTATTTGCCCATATATTGTAGTCTATTTTAAGCTTCTAAGCTACCATGATTTATATCACAGCACTAATTAGGTTACATTAAAAACTACTTATCCTCAGAAATCCTCATAAATGTACTAAATGTTCATGTATCAGTATCAGCAGATGTACAGTACATACAAAATGTTTGATATCAGCATTGGCCCTCAACTGTGACATCAGGGCAATATGCCTTTTTTTTCGCATTTAAAAAGACCCCATTAAAAAAGACCCTTTTCATACAGGACCATTGTTCATCCCAGCCCTATATGCAAATTCACGAGAGCGAAGGGCGAAGGGAAGGTCCTGTGATTTGTGAAGGCAAGCGATTCGGCCATTTCTTTAATCGAATGGCTGCGGATGTCATCCCCATATAGATTAACTCGCTCATCACTAACTCACAGGTGGGCGTTCGGTCCTGGTGAGTGTCCTGAAGGCAACGATCAGGTGCCGCAATTGAATTTGCCTGTGATTGCATTCACCATTAGTCTCCATTGACAGGGTGCAGGCAGCGTTGCAGGTCTAGCTAGGCCCAGGCGCAGGGCGGCGGCTCATCGGCACACAAAGCTAGTTTTGGCTCTTATTCAATTAGCCTGACGTTAGCCATTTACCGAGTCTAACTGGATTACTCTCATTATAAAGAGATTAGGCTTATTTGCCAGCCAGGCAGCAAACAGAGCGTCTTGCGTCTTTACGCTTTCCAACATGCCGCATTCTGGGAACTTGTTTACAGAGCGGGATTTTTCCAGATGCTTGAGAAGTATTAGATAGAGCTGTTTGAAATGAGCTGTAGCGTGTGTTATCGGGTGGCCTCCTCTTGTTGTTTGTGATCGCGTCGATCAAAGGACACCGGCTTGTTTCTTTTTTCGCATCAAAGGTGGCGCATCTGCACGCGCTGTCCTCCGCACGGAGACGAGGGGAAGAGGCGGAGTGACAGCAGACAGCAGGGGGCTGGGAAACAGAGGTGATGTGGGTGGTTGTGGACAGGCCATGGTCATTCAGAATACACAAACAGAGTGGCACACAGTAACACACAAACACACACAGTGACACACACACAAACGCAAATCTCTTCTCACCCCCACCGAGTGTGTCACCGTGTAGGACAGTGGTGTATTGTTTCGATGCAATCACACTGTCTGTTCATCCGCCTACCCCGCATGCCTGATCATTCCACAGACCTTCCTAGGCTGCCTGTTTGTAGTGAATCAGAGGGAGCCTGCAGAGATTAGCTCTGAAGCTACTGTGTAGAACCAGCCGGCTTATGACTCGGCCATACACTGGCCAGTCAGTCACCCTGTTCCCCGGAGAGTACTGACCTCCTGCTCAGTGACCTGTGCTAATCTATCAAACACAAACACATTATTAGATAATAATAATAAGCTGTCCTTATTATAACATAATTACTTTAGTGTTTCTTTAAGAACTGTTCTGCCATTATCTTACCTTTATCAGTGCATACTGTCTTACACACTCTTAAAATACACCTGGTGCCATAAAATGTGATGCTAAAGAAGATCCACCCTCAGTGGTCTGAAAAAGAGACTTGTGAATATGAGGAACTTATATGCAGAAGGTCTTCAAACCAGGAAACATTATTTACTTCACACAAAATTGTTTTTTAAAAACGGGCCTATAGATAGCCAATCCTGGTTCTTCTGTGGCAGGTGCGCCCAAACCTTTTGGTTCAAAGGTGAAATAGTAATATAAAAAACTAAAACATTTTATGTTTTGAAACATATATTATGCAACTACACAGTATTTACTCAATAGTCTCTCAATGTTATTAAGCCATCCTAACAGGCAAACTTTGGTTCTTGGGCCATACTTCAAGGAATGACAGTTCAGCGGCGTCCTGCAAAGAACCATGATGACACCTTATTTTATATTTTATTAAGAGATTAACTTCCATATTGTTTCACATTCGTGTGTTAATCATTTAAACTATTATACTGGTTCTAGGTATTAAGTAGGGAGGGAGGGAAATCTGAGTTTTTAAAAATATCCTCCCTAAACTACACTGTAAAGACACATGTTTAAGCAGGAGAGGAATGTAGAAATTTCTTCTGTAGTTCCCAAATAGTTACATTAAATATGTCACAGAAGACACATGAAGACATATTGCTATTTACATCACACCTAATGATATTGTAGATTTAGTAAATTTACAAGTATTTTTTTATTTGGTAATTTATACATTTATTAATTCATCAATCATTCAGTCAGTGACAGTACACAATAATCATCATTCAGTTTCTATATCAATGTTAGTTAATGAGCTATGTTAGTACATACTGTCTTAATACTCAATATCTCCTTTTTCAGCTTAATAACTACATTAACTAGACTAATTTGGTTAGACTCTATTACTACATAACCCTTTCATATGCAAAATCCTAAATTGACCTCGGACTTCAGAGTCTGTACCTCACTCACACTTATGTAGCACCTGTTCATCATCTAGTGAGTACTGAACAATACAGTACCTCTGCAGAGTCACCTTCTCAGTCTGTCTCTGTGGATTTCTGAGTACACCCAAGTACACACAAACACACACAAACACACACACACATACACACACATTAACACACACACACACACACACATCATCCTGCACTACCACCTGCACCTGCACAACCAGCCTCCGAGTTAATTGGACAGCATGGCTCTTGGTCTCCGTGGCAACCGTGACCTGCCGCGAGATGAATTGAAACTCCGCAGATACACACCCCACCTCCACTACCCCCCCTCCCCTTCCCTACACCCCACCCCCCACCCACCCCCCACCCCATCAGCCAATCTCTTAATCTCTTCAGTATTATTTATGGCTGCTGAGGGGGCCCAGATGTGAACAGAGAGACGGAGAGTGAGCGGGGCTCAGGCGTCCGGCCCACTCTTTTTAAAAGCCCCTCAAATCCCATTGTCTGATTAGCGGGTTCATCCTTTCAACCACGTGTTTTCTCTTTTTTTCAGGGGGCTTTTTGCTTTGTGGGAGCTTTTCTCGCCAAGACTGATACGAGACACTGTACACAATCTCTCTGCCCTCATCTTTCTGATGCCTCCCTATCTCCAGAAGCGTATCCGACAGGCCGACGGATCTGCTGTCGCTGTCCGCATGCGCTCTCCTGTCTTGTCGTGCCTTATAACTGACATTTTATTGGTGCTATAAATGTTCCTAAAAGCCCACTCTGTCGCTCAGACCCCGTCCGGCGGCCCAGACGCCGCAGAAGAAAGAGAATTAAGCCCAAATGACAGAAGAGGAATAAAAGTGAATTAACCAATAACAAATCACCCCGTGTGCCCAACCTCTCCAACTATTCCTCGTTTTTTTTTTTTTTTTTCATCTCGCCGTGCCTCCAACTCATCTAAATTTGTTCGACATTTCTCGGGCCTCGAGCCAAAAAGGCTTTTATAACCATAAAGGGTATGGATCAAGGTAAATCACATTAAGCTGTCCAATTTAATTAAAGTATCGACAAAACATAATAGATACTTACGCGGGGAAAAAACTATTTCCATTTATAATTTCCATACGCGGACGCTTTCTTGGGAGCGGTGGAGGAATGCTGAAGCTGGAGCAGAGAGCTTTAAGCACCCAAGGGAGCATTTGAGCCCATTTACCATGATTTAGAAGCTGTCCTCTTTTTTTTTTTTTTCTTGCCCTCTGCTACAAGCAGAAAAAAAAAACGCGGGCGGCGTAATGAAGCGAATGACTGTCCCAGTTTAGCCTGCGTCAGCTCCCGGGATGATCAATACTGGAATATTTTTATTCATAAAGCACTGAGTTAATTAAATCAAGGAGTCTTTGGGCTGAGTGTAAGACACTAAGCAAGGGCACCGAGTTAAACGACTGGAGCGGAATACAAAACCAGCCGCCGCCAAGCTTTGATCAGGACACAGTTCCAACTAATGCATGCTTTCTGTTTCTCTTGTTCTCTTTCTCTCTCTCCGTCTGTCTCTATCCATTTCTCTCTCTTTCTCTTATTTCTTTCTGTTCTCTTCTTTCACTTTAATTCTCACTTATCCTGCCATTCTATCAGTCTTTCTCATTCTTTCTCCTCTCTGCCTCTCTTTACATCTGTATTTATTTAGTTCTTTAATTGCTTTCTATTTCCTTTGCTTATTTTCTCACATTTTCTTTGTAATTTAATCTTTCTCTTTTATAATATAATCAGTCTTCCGTCTCTTTTATTGTTCTGTCTCTTAGTATATTTGTATTTCTTTCTATCCATCTATAGAGGTGTAAAACATATACAGACACACTTTACTGATGCTGTATTAGTTTTGCTTAATATAGTTTTGTAATATATCAAATTTATCGGAACACCTGTATCATGACACTTAACTATTTGTGGGATTCTTGCCAATTCACAACCCTATCTGTCTTTCTTTCACTTACTCTTGTTCTCTTTCTCTCTCTATGCTTCCCCTTTTCTCTTTCTTCTCTGTTGTATTTCTTTACATTCTCTGTTATTTTTTTACTTTCTGTTTCTTTCATTGTCCCTCCACTCTTTCCTACTCTATTTATCACTCTCTCAGTCTGTCGTTCTCTAAATCTCTTTCTATTTTTCTATATTTCCTTCTCTCTCTTTTATTCAGCATTTCTTTCTCTTTACATCTGTTTAAACATATTTTTTAAATATCTCCTTATCTTTCACTGTATTTCACTTTACCTGCTTCTTTTTTCTCCTTCGTTTTATTCACTTGTGCTTTCTTTCATGCTTTGCTTCAATCTATGTCTGTTTTCTTCGTTTCAATATTTCATTCTCTCTCTCTCTCTCTCTCTCTGTCATAGTTTGATGTGTTGAACACACTGAGTCGTTCCTCAGATCTCAGTAGTTTTATTGCTGCTGCTTTCTCGGTGAGGTTGATCATGGCTGCTGTAGCTCTCTCAGCTTATATCTCCCCAGTGTCTTCATTTCAGCCCACTTCTCAGCCTGCTGCCTGTTACAGGTCCGGTGTAGTGCAAGTTGTAGCGTTCAGGTTTAACAAGCCGACAAGTATTAACCTACACTGCCGTGCTGTCTTTTCCATCAAGCCTGACTGAGGGCAGCCACCCCAGCTAAAGAGCTGTAACACGATGATGCCGCACTGCTCCTCATACAGAACGGAGCTTCATATCCAGAGCCAGTGTGCGGTTCCACGTTGGTTCTCTGCCACCTGCCAGAATATAATATTTGCCTTTCGCTTCTTCTCTGTTTTAGAGATATATTTCAGCGGAGAAACCGCAATCATAACTCTAATTAATGGACGGGAAGGGTACGGAGAATGCGAGCTGATTCTGCAGGCTGGTGTTTTATTGAGGGAGAGAGGAGAAGGAGACAGAAGCAGAGAGAGAGAGAGAGAAAGAAAAAGAGAGGGAGAGAGGAAGAGGTAGTTAATCCCCATTCCTCAAAGAGAAAGCAACATTTAGCCTCTGCTTTCCCTCTATTTCTCATGCCGGCCAATGAAAACGTGCCTCTGTTCTCCGCTTTAATTAAGAGCTACAGTCATCCTGAAAGCCAATTACACTTTAGAGTCTTTCAGGGCCAGGAATCCATAGTGTTTTAATTTGCCTCCATTTTTAAAAGTGGCCATAAACCAAGATGGAGATGACCGCTAACTGCAGGAGAATCCTACGCCGCTGTGTCGCGCCCATCATAGCCATAAGCAGGGCTGTAAAAAGGGCCTGAAATACGAGCCGGGTAGGGGTCAGTATTTATTATGCGCCGTTCTATATATCTTTATCGAATAAGTGTGAATGAATTGCAGCCTTGGTGTAGGAGTGTCCTTACACTTTCACCACAGAGAAGGATGAGAACTGACAGAAAGAGAGATGAATGAGAGTAAAAGGGAGAGATGGATGAAAGAGAGGGAGAGGAGAGAGAGAGAAAGAAAGACGGAAGAAAGAAAGCAGTCAGATATGCAGCAGCTGGAATGGAAATGCACAGAGATTGCAGTAGAGAGAAGTTGTCCATTGAAGGCGTCTTTGGTTTCATAAAACAAAAACGCTTATGGAGCCCTCAGGGGGTCTTCTTCCCCTCTGGTTCTGGCTGTGTCTTTAATGAAAGAAATCAGAAATGTGCATCTCATAACCCATGTGCTCAGCGTGTATGTGTGTGTGTGTGTGTGTGTGTGTGTGTGTATGTGTAAGTATGTATTTGCTTTTGTGTGTTTTTGGGACCAAAAATTTCAATCCAGAGTTTAGTGGAAAACCAGATATAAACCACATATATCATCATTATCATGCAAAAAACTGTCAGCTTTACAGTAGATGGGCAAAACCTTCTTAAGTTTTAATGGAAGTCAATGTAAAAAAAAATTTTTACAAGTCATTTTCGACTATTTATATTATATTCTATTGGTTGGATCTGACAAATCAATTATTTAAACTTTATATAAACAATTATTTAACATCAGTCTCAATACTCAGTCTTATTTATACAGTGGTTTGATGGTCTGCATGCATGTGTTTCTGCATCATGCAGACATCTGCCAGTGGTGCTGGCACTAACAGGATAACTCTCTTTTCTCTTCTCTCTCTTTTTTTTCTCTCACTCTCTCTGTCTCTCTTTTATAGTTTGATATGTTGAACACACTGAATCGTTCCTCAGATCTCAGTAGAAGTAGTTTTATTGCTGCTGCTTTCTCTGTGAGGTTGATCATGGCTGCTGTAGCTCTCTCAGCTTATATCTCCCCAGTGTCTTCCTTTCAGCCCACTTCTCAGCCTGCTGCCTGTTACGGGTCCGGTGTAGTGCAAGTTGTAGCGTTCAGGTTTAACAAGCCGACAAGTATTAACCTACTTTCCATCAAGCCTGACTGAGGGCAGCCACCCCAGCTAAAGAGCTGTAACACGATGATGCCGCGCTGCTCCTCATGAACATCTGCCGTGTTTTCTTGCAGCCGTCATGCAGCCGTCTGCCAGTGGTGCTGGCACTTACAGGATAACTCATGAAGGACGTCTCTGCTCGCTAAATGTCCTAAGTCATGACTTCTTTGATTCACTGTTGCCAACAGTGATGCTCAGTATGTTGTTACGATCCCTCAGCTTCCAGGAGCCCCCCTACGATGACACTCTTTTAAACTCTCCCAACTGCTGCTTTCTACATTTTTTTCCAAGCCTCTGACATACTTTCCTGAAAAATGATGCTACCATTGCACACATCAATCACAGCACGGTTGCATGTCCCATGGTTTTAAATCACCAACCAATTTTTATTCCTGTCAGTTAATTCCTTCTGGGTGCAACTGATTCTTTGATGATGAGTGTAATATAAGACATACGTAGGCCCCCTCGTCCTGACATTGTCTTAAAACAAGCATGTGTGTGTAACAGAGAAAGCAGCACCTGACCCGTTCAAGCCGCTGTCTTAACCCTGTCAGTTCTCTGAACCATCACTAGCTCCTGATTCCCCACGACACACTTACAAAAAACAAATACTGGAATCCGTGGTGCTTTTGTAATTCTGTGGGCGGGCCTGTTCGCCCTGGGCTCCGCACTCTTTGTGAGGACCAACCCACCATGCTCACCATGCTGACCATGCTTAGCGTCTGAGGCCTCTAATGCGTACCCATGGAAAACCTGCAGTTTTTTTCTTTTCGCTCTGCTGGTGTGAGCTGCCATTCCCTGAAGCTGTGAATGCTCCTTAGATGTAATATGGAGGTGACGTGATCGGTGCCGGTTATGAAGGCCTGTATTATATTAATAATGTAACGCAATATTCCTGATAGAAATGGCTGCAGGTCCCTGGTAACCTCTCACCCATGTGTGGAGTGTGGATGCTGGGGTGGATAGGATGGTTTAGTTGTAATATGTAGGATCTGTGTGTAGATGTTGATGTGGGAAGGGTAATGTGAGCATATAGAAAAAGAGCAACATCTTGTAGTGATCATATCAGTGTGGTCAGGGCATGGAAATGAGTGTGGAGCTGAGCTATAGGAGGTGGGGATTTTGTAGAAACGACTACAATTAATATTATATTATAATTGGTTTATTACTGAGGTTTCATTACTGTAATTTTTTTACATAATTTGAATCTGACAGATCTTCTTTATTTTGTATCAGTAGTAATGCTCCAACACTTGGACTTGGATTAAAGTCGTTTAACATTGAATTTCACTGAATGTTAAAACGGGTTTTACCTTCTGTTCTAAAGATACCAATTTGGAGATGCAACATTTTTGTCGTTTTTCACTTTTTCACATGATTCGAATCTGACAAATGCTCTTCATATTGTGCCCATATTTTATGATGAATAGACCAACAGAAATGCTCCAAAATCACTTATAAAAATAAAATCCCTTTACATTGATGTCCAGGAAAGATCAAAAGGTTTTTTTTCTTCTCCTGTAAAGTTTCCATTTTTTTCAGAGACAGGGTTTTTGCATAATAGCAACGATTTCTAAATCAAATTCATGAGCATGGATGGAGGCGGTATATTTGGGTGGAATGGGGTTGTTGAGAGTGTGTAGGTGAGCGGTGTATATTCCAAAGTGAATAGAGACCAGTGACAGGCGTTGGTTCCTCTGACAGGATCTCCAACCCCAGATTCAATTTGGCATGCAGATAACAGGCCTGCCAAGATCAAACCCTGCAAACACGGCAGAGGCTGGTAGATAGCAGGAGAGGCACGGACAAGGCAGGAGACGAATCAGCAAGCCCGGTCTACAGCCCCTACTGCACTGTGCTCCTGATAAGCTGGAGAGAGAGAGAGAGAAAATGATGCCTGTTTTGATCTTACAGTATTAAAAGACTTGTGTTGGAGGTAGAGGTGCATGATATGAATAAAAAAAAAGTGTGACGTGCGATAACATTGTTGGATATCCTGATATCGTTGTGAAACGCAAGAACTTAAATATCAAAATGAGTCTTAATCCTTTGAAAGGTTTTTCAGAACATGTCTTGGCTGCAGTCATTTTTTTCCAGGCGTTCACTGTGGACCTTTACCTCGCTCTACCTCCAGCTTTAGGTTTGTCACGTGACTACAGTCTACAGTATGAAGAGCTCCCCCTGTTTCTGCACACGAGTAATGCAGTTTGTGTTTGATGATTTTATTTAAAGCATTATTAATGTAGTTATTTAAAGCATTATTGATGTGACTATCATAAAAAAATCATATCTCGAATACAACAAAAATACGGTACAATAAGAGAGAGAGATTAGATCTGTGGGAACAATCTGGAAACAGCTAGCAGTGTTCTCTCTGTCCATGTTACACTAATAGGCTCTTCATCCTCGCTCGACTTTTTGACAATCACACTTTTTCACACCTTTGCTTTGCTTTGACTGAACTTTGTGCCGTGAGAGAAAACATAGGAAAAGAAAAGGCAGATTGAAGAATACCGCTCCAAATCGCTTTATTCCATTTTTCAAAGAACAGATAAAGGATGACATTTGTGTAGTGTGATAAGAAGCAGAATTGACCATAACACACACACACACAAACAGACACACACAGACCCTGAATATATTCCTCTAACTGCTCTTGTGTTCTTGTGTACAGCTGCATGTGTGTATGTGTATGTGCATATATATAAATGTATGTATGTGTGTGTGTGTGTATATGTGTTGTGGTCTCGAGGACAGATTCTCCTTGCACTCCTGCTCTGTTATCCTTGTGTGTTGTTTAGCTTTTATCAGTAATATGTTTTGGTGCTGCCAGGTTGTCTGGACATGGGAGGCTTTAATGGAATCAATAGGAGATTTATGGCAGCCATCCTGCGAGTCAGGAGGAGGAGGGCGAAAGGAAAATAAAATTAATGAAATTTGCAAGCAGATTGTCAGAGGAGGGAGACCGATGCACCCCCCAACACACACACACACACAAGCTCACACACACACACACACACGCTCACACACACATGCTGTCTGTGAGCGATTCAGCGATTCGTCCTCGTTTACATGAGGTTGACCTCTGTAGGCCCGAGCACTGCATGATCTTGTGAAAGGCCTGCACTGCACACACCATAGATATCAATCCTGAATAGAGCCACGGACAAAACGTTTGTGTTGGCTCACCGCACTTTATTTAGAAGTATGACCAAAGAAGATGAATACTGGGTGCTGCTATTATTCCTGGCACAAAGGATTTCTCTCTCATAAGCTTTCATTATCTCCTTACAACCACAGCTTTCCAGTTTCCAGTCGTTATTCATTAAGCAACACCTAATGCGGCTTATTGCTGTGGTGCGTTCCCCACTCGCCTACGACTTCATTTCACTTTCACTACAGCAAAGAAGCTGCGAGTTGTTTGCCGCCATAGAGAGAGCGATGGTTCCTCATAACTGCTCTTATTTGGCCGGGACAATTTGCCTTTTTGTCAGAATGATAAGAGGGAAAAATTCCACTGAGTAAACAAAGCCGTAAAACATTTATTAGCTGTGGAAGTGCAGTGCCGCACTCTCAGTCCCCAGATTAGCTAGTGGCGTACCAAATACAGGGCTAGGACTGGAAAAGGGTGTTCTGTGTTCTTAACCGAGCTTGGACTGTCTGTAAGCACATTACCACAGTTTTTAATAGCATTTTTAGAAGTGCCATGATTTCATAAATTTATAGTACTTGGATTAGCTAGTAGCATCTGCTTCACCAGAAATTGCTTTTAGCATCTCATCTCCTGCACAAGAATTGGCTAGCAACTCATCTTCTGTGCTAGAACTGTGTAGCAGCATCTCATCTGTGCTAGCATTAGTCTTTTGTTTCAGTGTTTTGTTGAATAGTAATCTTCTATTTACTGCACAAAGATATGCTAGAAGCTCATCCAAGCTAGCCAGCCCCAGTTAGCAGCACAAGCCAGACGCTTTTAGCAGCGCTAGCCAGCCCCGGTAAGCAGCGCTAGCCAGTCGTGGTTAGCAGCGCTGGCCAGACGTTTTTTAGCAGTGTTCCGGTAACCCAGGCCTCTATCAGCTAGTGGTTCATCCTGTGTAGCCTTTTTTTAACACGGTAAACATGAAGACTACAGTCCGATATACTCAATTCTGACTGGCAAAAGAGTCAGCTTCGGTCAGCGGCTAATGCTAATGCCGCTGCGCTTAGCCTCACTGAAACTCCCTTATAATGCTGCACTTCAACACTGCACTTTCCTTATAGCATCTCATCTCTGGCGCTAGCATTTATGCTAAGACTGGCAAGTAGAACCATGACTTCTGTGCCACTGTTAGCTTTCTGATACAAGGTTGGGCTAGCATCTGGCCGTAAGCTTAACCAGAATATTTTTGTAGCATCATTGGCTCTAGCATTAACAAGTAGTCTCTCATATGACCAAACTGAGCATTAGAGCAATATCTTTTATTCTATCGTATCTCCCGTGTTAGCATTGGTGGGCTAGTAGCATCTTATCTAAAAAGAGAGAAATCAAGAACTTTTCTGACACACACTCACCTAGACGACTGTTTTGCATTTGTGCCATAAAAGCCAGCAGACTCTGTAGCCATTATAGCTAATGCAGTTTTCCTCTACAATGCACAGAGCCTATAGCTTTAATTTTTTTTCTTTCTTTCTTTCTTTTTTCTTTTGATGGAAACATGCACAAAAGATCATGTTGTTCACATCAAGGCAACAAAGGCATGCAATCCAAGAAAACACAGGACCATTCAACATGTCAGAACCAATCAAGAGCGGCCAGACCCCAAATTCTGTTTTCCTTCAGTGCTGAGCATAACAAAGTTATTAAGATTTTTTCCCGTACTAATAAAAGTTGATTGATTCCTAAAAACACATCCATATCCAGTTTTGGTGGGAGGGAGGAGGACTGTGGGGGGTGGGGGGAGAGCAGAAGCTGATAAATTCTGTTTGTATAATGCTCCTAAGAGGAAATTGCTGGCAGTCCTGTAGGTGATGCATGATTAGGGAGAAGGCAGGGAGCCTGGCAGAAGGCCGCTGAGTGTTTGGAGCCGTGCCTGATTGTTTATCAGTGAAATTGGTTGTAGCAAGGGCAGGCATTTTGACCCAAGCTCAGGGCTCACCGTGTTGCGTGTTGCAGGCATGACTGCAAGGCAGACACTCCGATTAGCCGGCCAGATATTCCATATCTCATTTATTTCCTCTCTGGCCAGTAATTGCATTCTGGTTTTCAAATTATATTTGCCGGCATGAGCCAACCAACAAACAGGCTTAATAAAGTTAAGCCCAACCATTGTGACATGTCAAAAATCATTTGGCTCATAACTGAGCATAAAATAAATAATTAAGGAAGAAATTGAGCTGCCGGTCATTAATGCGCTGATGTTTTTGAATGGAGAAGATTTTTTGTTCTTATTTATCTTATTGTTCTGTTTTCTTGCTTTCTAATGTTACCCAAAAACTCAGTATGATTTTTACAGTATTTTCTTTTTTGTTTTGCTCTTTGAAAGTCGTATGCTGCTTCCGAAATGTTTTACATAAGAAGAACCTACACACACATGCATGCATGCATACACACACACCCACACATGCTCACATACATGTGTGGTGATAGAGGGTCCAGACAAGAAAAAAAGGCAAAAAAAAAAAAAAAAGGGAAGATGTGACATTTATGGTCTGTTGAACAATTTGGTTTTGGACTTCAAAGCCCGAGTCGTATCACTCAAGAAAGGCTGGAGCGTCTCAATACCCATCTGGCCTGAGATGCTTCTTCTGAAATGTGAAGTGGCTTCAAACATACTCCTAACATTTCATCTCCCTCCCTCTTTCCTCCTCTCCCCCTCCCTTACCCTGTCTCTCTCTTTCTCTCTCTCTCTCTCTTTATGTGCAGGGACCTGAGTGAGAACCAGATTCAGGCCATCCCTCGCAAGTCTTTCCGCGGAATCACCAACGTCAAGAACCTGTGAGTATAACGTCTAAACAGCTGTCACCCCTAAAAAAAGAAAGAATTAAAGACTTACTCCATTATGCCTGAGTGAATGAAAAAGCTGTCCGCTGTATTTAGGCCAGGTTGTGAATTATTGCACAGTCTGCCCATGAGAAGGAGAACAAATTTTCCCCAAGAGCTGTAGACTGTGCCCACGCTCTGTGTCCTTGGATCGTTTGTCTTAATACTTGATAAGCGTTGCAATCATGGGAAATCAATTAATCAGTATACTTCAATAAGATAGATGTCTTCAGGATATTGCACTGAGTAATGTTTCCCAACCTCTCGCAATTACACTAATGGACTTTGACAAATTTATGCTCTTACTAACACGTCCAGGAGCTGCTTTTGCTATTTTGCTGTTCGCTGCTAGTTGTGTGGCTGGAAGCTGAAGCTGCAGTTGGCGATTAATTGTGTAATTAATTAACGTATCAGTTTGTGGACTAATCTAAGAGCTTGTCTATGCCTGTATGTACTGTATCTATTTAGTTTTAATTAAATGCTTTCTCAGTTTGACTGAATGAGATCCGTATGTAGCTACATAACTTTTAGTAACATCATCAACTAGTTTAGTTGTTACCGGTGTATTATACAGTATACTGTATAACTGATTAAAAGCACACTAGAATGTCAAACTGTATTTTTATTGGCATCATCGAATAATGAAAGTTATTGGAACTGGAACTACAACTGGGGCTAACACTGTTGTCTTTAACTTTATTAGAAAATCTGACAAGGCCAAAACAGAGCTGTGGAATAGGCCAATTCTAAACCCCCACAGTTTCACTCAAAAACTTATGCGAATGTCCAAAAGAGCAAACAGTGCTTCACATGAAGTTTCAGTTTCATTTTCTGCAGCATCACAGGAACTATCAAGGAGTTTTACTGTCTTCAGCTGAGATTATTAATGACAATGCATTCATTATATTGTTTGCGCCCCTGGTTGCAAACAATATAACTTTAGAACTTTAGAACTTTTTTATTTTCCTTTGACTCTGCAATCCTTTAACCTCACCTGTGGTCATCTTCAGCCATTTCTTTAGGAATCACCTTAAATATTAATAAATATTAAGTTTCATCACTGAAAAACTTCCCTCACTGCTGCCATCCATTGTTCCTTGAACAAGCAAATGTTGAGTTGGATTTCTGTGAAAGTAAAAGTCAAATAAATTCTGATCTGGCTGATCAGACTGAGTTCCATTGTCCTAAATCGGACATGTGAAGGATTTCAGAAGCACATATGAAAATAGCTTAAATCAGAACGAACTGAAAATGTCAGATTCAGTGTTTTTGGCTGTTCCCACTGCCACACAAAGCACAGCTCAGAGAGTTGTGTGAGCACAGCCTAAGATCCTAAAAAAATTACAATATAACACATCTGACCACCCTCTGTGACCACCTCCAAATGTGGTTTGAGTGATCCGATCCTAATCCAATCTCGATGCTTCCTGGGTGTGTTTACTATGCAGTCAAATGAAATCCATTTGTCATCTAATGGCTGAAAACACAGGCTGATGTAAGACGTAAACAGCCTGCTGGCAGCTCTCTGGCTTAACATAAGCTACAGAGTCTGAGACAAACGTTATAGATTTCACTTTTTTGAGCCAATATTGTGTCAAACATCCACATTGACCCTTTTGTTCCTAATGGACATTGATAACTTTATCAGCAGCAGCCTTAAAGACAACCAATACATTGACAGAAAATGGACACAAAAGCGTGCACAGATGGGGCTTATCTACATCTTCATCTGAACCGTGCTCTTTTGCTAAAAGAAGAAATATCTGCTTTTAAAAGCTCAGTGTTTCTGCTGGATGGAGGGAGCGCATGTTCTGGAAGCTAGCATTCTCTATCGCTCACCTACAACAATAAACAGTACATTCCCCAAGTCCAGAACCCGTCTTCCCTTCTCCGGGTCAGGGCTGGAGCCCAAGTCCAGCTTATCGATAATTTGTCCTAATGAACGGAGAACGCGATTGTTAAGGTTACATGTAATGGGCCACTTCCTCTGTTTTATAGTTAAAGATCAGCTGTGGTATGTGGCCTCGGCGTGCTGCTGTGTTCACTTCCAGGCCTGGGTGTGGGATGCGATGTGATGCGGTGCATTGCGGTTCTGGAAGGTTTCCTGCTCTATCTGATGGAGGTCATGTTCGGAAAGGTGGCTCATGGGTCAGTACAGTCCTGCTGAGCCGGTACTTGGTGTTCTGAAGCTTGCCTCTCCCTGGTTCTCCAGCCTTACTACAGTCTACTACATGTCAGGAGTATTTACAGTCATGTAATACAGTGGTGCTTGGACTAGATGAACCCAGATTTTCATCTTAAAAGTGAGAACAGAAGCAAATTGAAGCAAATGCAGCAAAAATATTAGACATCCTCCTTGTTTCTACACCCATTATCCATTTTTTAAGCACCACTGAGCGTTTAGGAGGAGCACTATGTAGTTTATATTTACAAATACAGACTGCACTAAAGAAATGATGCATAACATTTAAGTTTCGCAACTTTCTGCATTTGCTTTTTTGAAGTAAATTTAATTTCATGTAAATTTAAGTAACTTCAACTCGGTTTCAAGACTTAAATGTTACATAGAGTAAATAAGTCAATTGAACTTTAGTTAATCCTTTCTTTTATTAAACTTTACTTCATTTATTTTTACTAAATATTTTTTTTTCTTTTAGTGACCTTTACTTACTTTCTGCATAAAATATTACCTAATTACAATTACTTAATTTATACAATATTATTATGTATAATTTTAGTTAAAACTAAAAAGAATGTATTACATGCCATCCATGTGTTGAGACATTGTAATATGTGTGTTTTATCTAAAAATATTTAAACTTGAGGAATTATAATATATTATGTATCATAAATAATTTAAGTAATATAAATTAAGAAATTGTAATTAGGTAATATTGTATGCAGAAATTAAGTAATGTTTAATAAAAGAAAGGATTGACTAAAATTCTGTTCACTTATTTACTTTATGTAACATTTAAGTCTTAATTCTGAGTTGAAGTTACTTAAATTTATCTGAAATTAAATTTACTTAAAAAAAGCAAATGCAGAAAGTTGCAAAACTTTTTTAAAGTAAGTTTTACACATCATTTTTTTTTCAGTGTGTAGTGCTTCATTATCCTTCTTTCACCCTGTTCTTTAATGAAGAGGAACCCACTAGACCACCACAGAGCAGCTTTTATTTGGTGGTGGGGTCGTTCTCAGCACTGTAGTGACACTGTTATTATGTTGGTGGTGTTATGGCTATGCTTGTATGGGTTGATCAGATACATACAGCAGTGCTGCTGGAGTTTTTAAACACTGTGCTACAATCACTGTCCTTCACTCTATTAGACACACCCAGCTGTTCCACAATGTAGATGTACAGTCAGAGACAGAAGCTTATCTCTTGCTGCTTAGTTTGTGTTGTCTACTAGGCAGTCTAGTATAAAACAAAGAGGGAGAGAGACCATCAGACAGACAGACAGACAGACTGCTTGATCATCTGCTTGCTTTTGACAGCCTGTACAACCCCAGCTCTTTAGTGGTATTGACAGTTTGAGCTGAGGAAAAGCGACTGCTTTTATACCAGAATAGAGAAGCCTATTCCCTGCTGTCGGGGGTCTGAGATTCATGGCTAAGATGATCATTTTCATTAGCTGATGGTGTGCTTGTGCAAGGTAATTGCATTTGTGTGTGTGTGTGTGTGTGTGTGTGCGCACGCCCTCGCCTCTGGTCAGATTCAGTTAACAGAGTGTCACTCCCATCTCTGACCTCAGTGACCTCCGTCAAATGATTCCCTGCCTGTAGGCATATCCTTACTCATCTGCATGAGCCACTGGGTCTCTGCACACAGACACACACACACACACACACACACACACACACACACACATTTCAATTACTTCAGTGGGTGTTTAAAGACTGCTCAGTCCACTAACACACATCTATGTTTGGTCCATATATAGATGGTCCGTTATAGATGCCTTATAGATACTGAACTAACATTTAACCGTATGTCTATTAAAAGCAATTGAATTCTAAGATAAAAATAAAAAAAAATCTCTTTTGAATGTGAAACTACACCTAAGAAACTCTACACATAAGATCTAGGGTTTAGATTTTTAGGTTTAGTTTAGATTAGAAATAGCTTTTACATTCAGCTTAGGGTTACATTGCATTTAATAGAATTGTAGTCTAATGTTAGTTGAAAGTTCATCTATGAGGCATATACAGCTCTGTAAAATATAAGAGACCACTTAAAAATGATGAGTCTCTTTGATTTTACCAAATTAAAAACCTCAGGAATATAATCAAGAGAAAGATGGATGATCACAGCCATCAAACCAAGCTGAACTGTTTGAATTTTTGCACCAGGAGTAAAAGCATAAAGTTATCAAAAAGCAGTGTGTAAGACTGGTGGAGGAGAACATGCCAAGATGCATGAAAACTGTGATTTAAAATCACAAGTTTATTCCACCGAATATTGATTTCTAAACTCTGGAAATGTAATGAATATGAACTTGTTTTCTTTGCATTATTTGATGTCTAAAAAGTCTGCATTTTTGTTATTTCAGCCATTTTTCATTTTCTGCAAATAAATGCTTTGAATGACAATATTTGTATTTGGAATTTGGGAGAAATGTTGTTCGTAGTTTATAGAATAAAACAACAATGTTCCTTTTAATCATATACTATACTTATAAATAGCGGAGAAACTGATTCAGAAACTGAAGTGTTTTTTCTAGAGCTGTATAATGTTTTAATTTTTCTATGAATTAGTCTATTTTGCAGAAGGCCAGTTCTGTCTAGGTTAATTCAAATCAGTGCTTGGTGGATGGATGATACGTAGGAAAGCTCCTCTTTACTTGACCGTTGAGTGGATAATCTGCTTATTCATTGTTTCTTCCAAAAAAACTGTTGAAGAAAGTTTTTCCTGTTTTTGTCTGAGTAATAGTCTCCATTGTCCAGGGACCATTTACTACTAGAGTTTGGGACCATTACTAAAAGGATTTGATTGCATTTAGCGACAAGATCATTAGTGAGGTCAAGATGTTGGATAATCACAAGCCCACCTCATCCCAAACTCCCAAACTCATCCTAAAAGATATCGGGTTTAGCTCCATCATTTCAGAGAACACAGTTCTTCCACTGCTCCACAGCTAAATTCTGGAGTTGTTTATACCATACCCATCTTCTAGCCAATGAGTGCTATTAGGCACAATTAGTTTTGGCTCTAGAAAGTTCTAATCTATTGGCAAAGCTTCTCCACAGGGGAAAAAAATCCTTTTTTCCTTTGTTTATTTGGGAATTTCATCATGAATATTTTACACAAAATAAAGAATGTAAAAAAAAAAAAACAAAATAGAAATGAAGGTGATAGATAGGGATGACAGGGAAACTACTGAAACTTCCACCACTTGTTTCCTACTGCAAAATTAAAGAAGTGAATTCATACAGCGAACTATGGCGGATGAGCTACACTAGCATGACATTTTTGTCAAGCTAAGCAAAGAAGGACTGGATCTTTTTTTTCCAGCAGTGGCTCAGGAAGGAGAGGAGAGGGGAATTAAAAAAGGAGAGGGTTGTATCCCACTTCCACTTACTGTACTCCCACCCGCCCGCCCCCCTCCTCAGCGCTCAGCAAGGTGACTCCTGATTTAATTGCTGAAATAGTCCAGCCTGTGGTTTTTTAACCGGAGGAGCGGAGAAGAAAAAATGGACAGGCGCTGGTCCAGAGGCGCATTGATTTTTTTTCATATGCTTTCTGTGTCTTAATGTCCTACTGGCGTACTGGCCAACAGCAGCTCAGATCGACTGTGGAAGCGGAGTTGATTCTCTTGCTCCCTCTCTCTCTCTCTTTTTTGTTCTCTTTCGTAACCTTCCTCACTTCTCCTCTGACCACTTTTGCTTGAGTCAGCATCCCAGTCCTCTATTCATTGAGAGGCTATCTGGCTAATATGGACGTCAAGATGCCTTTTGCGACTAACGAGCGCAGCGTTGTTTGCACTCTGCTTAGCCCAGGACCATATCTTTGTCTGTGTCGTGTTAACAGTGCAGCCAGGCAAGCTTTCCGCATGCAAGTCTATCTCTCTCCGCTATACTATGCTGGTTTAAGACAATCCTGCACACACACACACACACACACACACACTGTCATACAAGTAATAATAAAACCGAACACTATGTCACTATTATACGCATCTGCCAGCTCTGTAGGCCTAGCGTTGCGTTATGTTTTCTATAAGTTGGCGATTAATAGCAAACGAGGCCTGTGCGCATCCATCCTGCTGACATTGTTATTCACAGAGTGCGAATGGAGCGTAAGAGCTGCATGAATTGCCTGCTCGCCGTGGGCCGAGGTCGCTCTATCACCTGCAGCAGAGAGGTGTGATTGAGGGAGCTCTGGTTGAGGAAAGAATGAACGGGTATAACTCAAGCTGCGCCACTGTCCGCTTTATTACATCTCCATGTACACACACACGCAGAGGAACCCACGCGTGCCTTTTTGTGCCATTATGGGAAACGCTGATCTGGGGGCTCGTAAAGCAGAAAAAGGCTCTTGGTGTTCTACCCAGAATGCCTGAGTGAGGAAGAGAGGGAGAGACAGAGAGAGGGAGGGAGGGAGTGGGTGATAGAGTGAGTTATGAACTAGGGGCCGAGGGGCAGTCACGGCCTGCTTTACGAGCAGCCACACCTGCCGGACGTGTCGCTGCAGATGGCTCGGCTCAGCGTTTTACACACGCTGCCACTTCTGATCTGCCGCGCGCTTTACACGCTCGTGGCAGGGAGTTAAACACTACAGCAGAGCTTAAGGATCAAAGCCATTGTCGGGATACTTCTGTGTGACTATGGCTAAAACAGCTATATAGAATATATATATAGAGCTAATAGTATATGGGATACCCTATTCTAGTTATTATGCTTCCTAATCCCAGTCGTAATCTAGTATAAACTATACATTTGATAGTAGAGTGGTGGAGCACTGTTCTACTGTGCAGTTATACCACTCAACAAGTATGGTGTGTTTTAAAAATTAGTGCTGTGGACTGATAAAGCTAAGGTTCATATGTTTGTAAAAATTTAGATGTTTGGTCCAGGTTGTTACATCCTATCATCATCACCTACGTGGGCTGCGCCTTTTTATAATCCCTAGACAATGATTGGTTTGTAAAGGAGTGTGTGTAAATTTGGTGAATTGTCTTTTCAGGTGTCATGCCTAATTCTGAGTCCCTGTAAGAATAAAGCACATTGTAATAGATTACTATTAGATTCATTTTATTTATATTTGTAAATAAAGGTTTATCTATAGTCACAGTAGATCTAGGGGTCACAAGCATAATGTTTAATAAGCACTAATTCTTCTGCTGTTGTTTGATTGGGGATGATAGCCTGCTTTAACTGTAGCCAGTCAGAAACTGATCTGGATGAAGACCATCTAATGTGGCCAGATCATATTTTTGTCCTTTTGTTTGGACTGGGGTCTGCAGCACCTTTCATACCTGCTGCTTTTCATTCAGACCAAAGTAAAAAGTCAGAAAGTTGTGACCAGACATGGTAGGTGTGAAAGCACCACAATGAGCAGCAGGTGTAGAAAAAAGTTCAGATATTCATTACAAGAACCCATTTCCAACTGTTAAGCATGTGGGTGGATTGGCTATGCTTCTACCTTGGGTTGTAGTCTGTGGTACAGAGGAAACCTTGATTGTTCTGGTAGAAGGAAAAGTCAATTTATCCAACATCACACTATGTCTAGAAAAATCTGAAGTCGCAAAGAGGATGGCTTAGCTCCTACAGCTCCTCCTAATGACACCTCAAACTACACAATTGACTACTTCAAGAGAGCTGTGCATTTAAAGTCCAAGTCCAAGAATCAACTCCATCATTTTTAGAAAAATGGGTAAAAAACCTCTCGAACTGAAAGAATCTGACAGGGATCCCCAAATTTTGCATATCACTGTGCATAGAAAGCATATCTGTAAGACTAAATCGAATGCCAGGTATACCTTTGCTACTGTGTTAGTAAGCATGACTTCATGCTCATCTCCCCTAGATCCACTGATAGCCGTGTTAGCCTTCTAGCTCCAGGAAGCAGCCATGCAGCACGAGGCTGAGATCTCGCCTCCGTTTTGCTGCCTCGGCTGATGGACGCTGATGGCGTCCGTCCCCAGATGAGGTGTAGGACTGCTGGTTAGCATCAGGAATCTTTGACAGATTGATGGTGGGGTGCCGGGAGCGGGGGAGTGGGGGCCCGGGACGGCTTCCTCTCTCGCCCCCTCTCTCGACCCTCTCCAGATGGGCCACTGGCAGTGCAGGAGCATCAAACTGCCAATACGGCTCATGCCTGCAATGATTAAAGGCCAATGTAATTAGAACCAAGGAAATTAAATTTGGGACTTCCATTCCCCACCATGTCCCACCTTAGACACACACACAGACGTAGACACTGTACATCCATAGACATATGTACACACACCAGGCCATCAGCCACGCACGAATTAGCAGTGATTATTATCTTAGTTAAATATGGAAATAGCCTAGCATGACTCAAGTGAGCATTTTAGCCTTGTTATCCCAGATAATGACACTGGGGCTTTGCAGATGTTTCTTAGACCAGCAGGGTTTTTCTCAAAACAAAGGTTCATTAGACAGTATGGTCTGTGTATTATGTGGAGGTTGTTAAAATATCATATTAGGACCAAAAGAGATTTTATATGTTCTTGGTAAAGTATATGAACGGTGTTAGTATGAACTTGCTTTTTAGTCCATATATACAAAAACTACTGTAAAAGATGTCGTTATAACCCACAGTGGACAGCACTGTGAGTGATAGTGATCGTCTGGCTAGAATTGTTCATGTAAAAAAACACGCATATCCCAGAGATCAGTGCAGCATTCTTTAGCTTCTATGTCATATCAAATCAAATTAATTATAAATATAGAGTGCTTTTTATGACTGATATTGTCGCAAAACAGCTTAACAAAAATGTGAAAGCAGAACAAAGAATCAGACAAAAACATTAAACATACAATACGGACCCCCAGAACTCCCTCAGAGCTGGAGGAGGAAAAACCCTAGGAGGAACCAATGCTCATGTGTACCTTGTGCTACTATCACATATACTATCACATGTACTATTAAGGCTAATATATAGGACATATAAGACAACTTATATAAGACAACTTATAATACAGTCATTATACATCCACATAGGTATAAAATATTTTAAGATGAATAGTGGCACACTCTGTGAATGCAGTTAGAAAATTGTTAGAAATAGTTCTAAACATCTATTGTAACTTCGATGTAAACGATAGAGTGAGCAACCTGTCCAAGGCAGGTGGTGTAAACTGGGCAGTGGGTAGCTCATCAGAGACTTCCATCAGTCAGGCCAGACAAGTGACAAGAGAACCAGAGGGTGGAACATCCATCGGTATAAGGCCAGACAGATGGGCAGTCAGTAACTCAGAGGAAGACAGAGAAATGGATTTAGTTTTGACTGGATTTTTAACAGACTATATGCAACATAGTTAGAGTGTGGCTATCAACTCCAGCAGTCTAAGGGAAAAAGCTAGGACATGGCAGATGTCATGTGACACACTATTTATACAGTGTCACATACATTTGACATTTTGGTGTATATGTTGTACACTATTTGCCATTTAAGCTTACAGTACAGTACAAGCCAACCATTAACTTAGAAGTTGTAAGAAATGTGTTCTAATCTGGAAAACATTTTTTTCAACAGGGAGGACATTCAGAACTGTGCTTGTTAACTGTACTGTACATACAGCTCTGGAAAAAAATAAGAGACAACTTAAAAATGATGTTCTTTTTTTATTTTACCAAATTGAAAACCTCTGGAATATATAATCAAGAGGAAGATGGATGATATCAAGCCATCAAACCAAGCTGAACTGCTTAAATTCTCGCACCAGCAGTGGCATAAAGTTATCCAAAAGCAGTGTGTAAGACTGGTGGAGGAGAATATGCCAAGATGCACGAAAACTGTGATTAAAAACCAGGGTTATTTCACCAAATATTGATTTCTGAACTCTTAAAACTTTATGAATATGAACTTGAGGTCTAAATGCTCTGCATCTTTTTTGTTATGTCAGCCATGTCTAATTTTCTGCAAATAAATGCTTTAAACGACAAAACCTTTATTTGCAATTTGGGAGAAATGTTGTCTGTAGTTAATTTAGTTCATGTTCATTTTACTCAATTATATACATATAAATAGCAAGTGCTCTTTTTCCAGAACTGTATATTAGTCTTGAAGGCACAGTAACAAAACAAAGCATGCACTGTTTTTGCATTGTAAAAGGAATGTCCTCTAATGTGCACATATTGTTCTTATAAAACTCAGCAGATACATATATCGTCTACATCATTTGAACATAACAACTGCCTTTGTGACTGCAGTTTTTTTAACAACTAACCTTTAGCCACACTGACAATAAATGGATAAAGTTTGACACAGTCCTTCTTTACACATTATACAGTATTATGTGTACATTTCATTAGAAATGGACCAGCAGGAATGCTGCAAACAACAGGAGCTTGAAATAAATCCTAATTACATTAACTTACATTAATTTTAAGACCTTTGTGGCCATCTCTTTTAAATTTGAAGGGTTTTCTGGTAACAGTAAAGAAATATGATTTTTTTTTTAAAGAATTATCTATCAAAGCTTCTTTATACAACTGAAAGAGTGGTTCTTTTATGGCTCCACTCCAAAATACCCTTCTTTACTTTAAGAGTGTTAAGAGTGGTATTATATTGAGCTACAAAAGATTATTCATCCAAGTCATTCACTCAAAGCTAGAAATAGCAGCCTGGAAGTCTTCACTTATTATTTTGAAGACCCTCAGGCTGTCTACATTTTTTCTAGAGGGTCTTCATAGTTACTGACTCTTAGGGTTCAATTCTGACTCTCTGAGACGAGTGTCGTGTAACGTACATTTTTTTAGACACTCGTTTTGCTTAAGTGGGTCGATTACGTAGAATGTATGGGTCTGCCCTGAATGGAATTACAGTGGGCATTGCGCAGACCACCGTTTTAATTCAGCCCTGTACTTATTTCATCTCCACTGTGATAGAGAACGTTCTCGGCGTAAGTGCCGCCATTTGAATGGTCTCTGAGAATAGACGAGTCTCTGAGAGGCCGGTGCCATCTCCTCTTCACTTATGGAGATGAATGGGCGCCTTTTCAGGATGAAAAAGGAAGAGAATGAAAGCAGGAAGGAGCTGTGGTTGGGGGGCAGTATTCTAGTTTTATTACCCCCCACCATCTCTAAAGAGGTTAAAGCAGTGGGTCTGTCGCAGGTCAGATGTCACTGTAGCCTTTGAGCTGAACAAATGACTCAGGAGGGCCATTCAAAAGTCTTGCTCTTTTTGCGTCTCGCTCTTCTGTCCATCCATTCTTTTTTGGCTGGAGACGGCACGACGAGGGGCCGGGTGGTCATGGGTTGGGGGGGAAATGGGGAGGTGGGGGGGACACTTAGGCCTGCAAATTAAAGTAAAAGGAAAGAGAAGGGAAGAGGAACGAGTGAGAGCGTCCAGCGTCGTGACCCAGCCTGATTTACCAGCCCCCCTCTCCTTTAATGAAATTGTTTCAGTGACAGAGCCGGTAAAAGCTCGTAATGGATTGGGTGCTCTAATGTAATGAAATTACTCCCTTTCTGACTTAAAAAAAAGAAAAAAAGAAAGCGCAAGAGAGGGGGAGGATGGATGGAGAGAACGAACGAGAGAGAGAGGGAGGAGGAGGAGGGGGGAGATTGGGGAGAGGGGGAGAAAATGCAATTAATATTTACAGAGAGTTGACAGACGGGGTGGGCCGCACTATAGCCAGCCTGCTGTTCACTCTCCTTCTGTCTCACTGCCCCTCTCTCTCTATCTCTCTCTCTTTCTCTCCTCCTTTTTCTTGCTCTATCCTTCTCTTTTTATTACCTGCATCTTTCTCCATCTCTTAATCCACTGCATTCCTTTCTTTGTTTCCTCTGCGTCTCTCCATGCACTGTCCTGTCTCCCTCTCTCTTTCCCTCTTTTGCCCTATAGCCCTACAGCAGCACAACTAGTGCACCATGATGGCGCTTTGTCTCTCTCACTCTTTCTACTGCTCTCTCTCTCTCACTCTCTCTTTTTCTCCCATCTTTCTCTTTCTCACTGTCCCCCTCACTCTTTCTTAATCTTAATCTGTTTCTTTCTTGCTTTCTTTTTCTGTTCTATATCCCCCATTCTTTTTTGAGACAGAAAGTAAGTCGGGGTAAATGACTCGTTCAGTGTAGAAAGTTTTCTCTTTCATTCTCACTTTTTCTCCTGCTCCCTCTTACTTTTTCTCTCTTTTTTTGTTCTGTGTGTCTCTCTATTTCTGTCTATATTTATTCCCTTGTTTTTTCACCCCTCACTCTTTACATCTTTATTTCCATTTACCTTTTTAACTCTGTCTTACCCCATACTTTTTACACCTCCCTTTCTCTTTCTCTATCTCTCTTTATTTTACCTCATACTCTTTATTGTGCTGTATCTCACTCCCTTTATCTATCTCTCTCCCTCTCTCACTTTTTACACCATACTCTTTAAACTGCTCTCTCCCACTTTTCTTCTCTTTATATACAGTATATCTCTATCTCTCCCTTTTTTGCCCCACACCACCTGTGCTGTATACTGTCCTTTCTATCTCTCTCTTTCCCTCTATCTCTCTCTTTCTTTTACCTGTTTACTTCACACACTTTCCACTGTTCCTTTTCTCGCTCATATTCTTTACACTTTTGTATCTGTTTCTCTCTCAGTCTGAATCTCTCTCTTATTTACCTTTTTACTCCTCTGTACTTTTACAACCTCTCTTTCTCTATCTCTCCATCTTTTATATCTTTATTTCATACACGTTACACTGCTCTCTCCCTCTCATTTACATATTTACCCCTCTATACTTTGACACCTCTCTTTCTCTGTCTATCTCTCTTTCTTTTATATCTTTACCTGATACATATTACACTGCTCTCTCTCTTTTATTTACCTCTTTTCCTCTCTATACTCTTACACCTCTCTTTCTCTGTCTATTTCTGCTTCTTTTATATTTCCAAATCATACACATTATACTGTTCTTTTCCTCTAATTTGCATATTTACCCCTCTATACTTTATACATTATACATTATACTGCTATCTTTCTCTCTCTTTCTCTCTTATTTACCTCTTTCCTCTCTATACTTTTACATCTCTCTTTCTTTGTCTATCTCTCCTTGTTTTATATCTTTACCTTATACACATTACACTGTTCTTTTCCTCTAATTTGCATATTTACCCCTCTATACTTTTACACCACTCTTTATCTTTTTGTCTCTCCTTCTTTTATATCTTTACATCACACACATTACACTGCTCTTCCCCCCTTACTTACCTATTTACCTTTTTATACTGTTACACCCTTTCTTTCTCTATCTTTCCTTATTTTATATCTTTACCTCATTCACATTAAACTGCACTCTACCTTTTATTCACCTCTTTACCCTTCTATACTTTTACATCCTTCTTTTATATCTTTACCTTATACACATTACACTGTCCTCTCTCTCATATTCACCTCTTTATCCCTCTATACTTTTACACCTTTCTTTATCTGTCTATCTCTACGTCCTCTATATATCTTTACCTCATTCCCATTAAACTGCACTCTACCTTTTATTCACCTCTTTACCCTTCTATACTTTTACACCTCTCTTTCTTGGTCTATCTCTCCTTCTTCCTTTATATCTTTAAATCATACACATTACACTGCTCTCTCTCTCTCTAATTTTCCTCTTTACCCCTCTTTACATTTTTACACCTTTCCCTATATGCAGTACCTCTTATCTCTCTCTTCCAACACTACTTCCTCTCTCTTTCTATCACTATCTCATTTTCTCTTTCTGTCTATACCTCTTTTCTCTCTTTTCCTTTTTGTCCCTCATACTGTTAACACTCTCCATCTCTCTCTCTTTTTATAGAGTCTATCTGTTTAGTTTTCTCTCACTTTTATCTCTTTACCCATTTTTACACCTCTCTTCCTATTATATATATATATATATATATATATATATATATCTCTTCCTAATATAATATATATATTATATTTTCTCTCTTTATCTGTTTCTTCTTTGTCTCTTTTAATTCTTTACCAAATACTCTTTAGACCTCTCTCCCTCTGTATATATAGATCTATTTCTCTTTTTGCCTCGTTACCCCATGCTTTACACACTGTTTCCTTTCTTTCGCTCTCTCTCTCTGCCTCTTCACCTTCTTGCCCCCATACATTCATACAGTAGGATGAATAGAGAGTGGGGTGATGAGATGTATAGATAGAAGAGAGAGAGAGAGAGAGAGAGAGAGAGGGGTAGAGAGAAAGAGGGAGGGGAAAGGGTATGGTGGGCTATAGCCACAGACAGGCCACTTCTATTCATTTGGTCCTTGTCCCTGACTGCAGGGAGAAGAGTGGAGGTGAGAGCTCAGCATGTGTGTGTGTGTACCTCCCTCCTGCAGACCCCCCCCCCCCCCCTTACCATCACCACTCCTCCTCCCCATCCACACCCCCCCTACACACCACCCCACCTCCCCATCCTCTCTCTCTCCCTCTCCCTCTCTCCCCCTCTCCCCCACCCGCTTGTCTGCAGACCTGCCGCTGACTCCTGTCTCTCATCTGCAGGCAACTGGACAGCAACCACATCAGCTGCATCGAAGATGGAGCCTTCCGAGCCCTGCGCGATCTGGAGATCCTGTGAGTTCCCCCTCCTGCCTGCCTTCTCCACTCCTCTCTCAGCTTTATCTCTCCTCTCCTCTGCTTTCATCTCGTCCTTTCATCGCTCTGCTCTTCTTTTATACTCTCTTCTTTTTCTTCTTTTTCTTCTCCTTCTCTCTCTCTCTCACACACACACACAGAGCGAGAAAGAGAGACAGAGAAGCTCACTTTACTGCTCTGCTCTTTCTTCTCTTTCTTTCTTCCTTATTCCTGTCTTTTTTCTCTTATTGCTTTTCCTCATTCTTTTATTGTTATCTTACATTGTTCATCCTTAGCTGTAGGTATACTGTTTCTCTGCTTGTGTGTGTGTGTGAGAGAGAGAGAGAGAGAGAGAGAGAGATTGTGTGTGTGTGTGAGTGTTTCGCCTTGACCGTTGTCGAAGGGCAAAGTGTGTTGCATATCAAAGTGCAGTGTACCTGCGGCACAGTGGCAGTGTCTGTGTCATCCTGACCAATCTGTTGCCACCACAGTGTGTGTGTGTGTGTGTGTATGTGTGTATGTGAGTGTGTGTGCAGGAGAGAAAAAGAAAGAGAGAGTGTGTTTGTATGTGTGTGTGTGTGTGTGTGTGTCGCTGTAATGACTGTGCGACAGTGAAAGTTGCTCGTTTGTCATCCTGTGCTGCATTGTGCTTGCATTGTCGTCTCCACCAAAGAGGTTCCGTCGCTCCTGCCGACTTTTCTCTTGTTCTAGCTCTCTCTCTTTCGCTCTCAGTGTGTGTGGAGCACTTTTTTAAAACAGCACTAAGGTTCTACTACTGTCTTATGTGTCTCTGTCTGTCTGTCTACCTGTCTGTCTGTCTGAGTTTGTGTGTTCTAAGTCTTTCTACTTCCAGTCCAGAGTTGTAGCCTGTTAGCGCCAGTCCTCCCTGTTGCACCGCTAGCTAATATCGCTAGCTATCAGTGCTGCTGGCAAATAACTTCTCAGTCTATGAGGACTGCTAATGCTGATTAGCGCATCGTTTAACCTCTGTAACCTCCAGCTGCTTCCATAACTCGAGAACTAGCAAATACTTCTCTAGTATGAGCTTAGAACAAGTTCTTTCCATGTGCTGCTGCTCAGCCAAGCACAGTCGGGCAGAAAAAATAGCTGCTATACAACCATGCAGTAAGACGGAAGATTGCGTGCTAAAAGCCTTAGCTTGTGAGAAAAAGAGAGAGAGAGAGAGAGAGAGAGAGACAGCAGTAGGCAGTGAACGCCGCAGCCCCATCCATCAGGCCGGTGGCAGAGTGCTAAGTGCCAGCCTCATCCCCCAAACGAGCAGCCCTCAGTGAACGAGGGGGGGGTAGTCCAGCCCCCATGTCCATTTATCCGCGGCACCCGAGCAGCACGGTGGCATGGCACTACATCACTATTAGGCTGGGAGAAGTTTCTGAGGCGTTATTGAGGAGCCACAGAATGAGGAGAGACTGAGGGAGACAGGCAGAGAGACATGGAGAGAGAGAGAGACATGACATAAGACTGTGTCTCATTTATTCTAGGTCTGGCATTATAGGGTCAGCAGCTATATTACCCCCAAAATAGTGGTTATTCCAATTTTTGTATTAGCCATCTTTACCTGGTTTATAGTTTATAGTCTTCTCTATAACAATAAACCTTTTGAAACCAAAAAAATCCTTTAACTACTCAAAAACCTTGAATCTCCTTGAATCAGTTTGCAGATTTTTACCATATTAATATGAATCTGGCAGATGTTCACTATGTAATAATGAATGGATCAATATTAGTGCTCAGAAATGACTCCAAAATGTCTTCTGGTGCTTCTCAGGAGTTTAAGAGGTTAAAGTAGCTGAATACACTTATTTGAAGGGGTGTCTGGATAATTTTTGACACATAATTTTCTAATGTCATGCATTCTCAATGTTTTTGATTAAATAAATGGTAATTTATGTAGGTTTTCAGATTTTTAAATCCATCTCTGTAACAGAGGTTTTGTTACAGTCGTGCAAATACTTGTATTTAAATTTTCTAAATTCTAAAATTAGAAAATTATAATTTCTAATATATATATATATATATATATATATATATATATATATATATATATATATATATTTTTTTTTTGTTAACATAACATGAATTTAGTAGTTGTTCTTCACACTGTGTCCAAATTGTACAATGAATGAACCAAAAGAAATCTCTAAAATTATTTGGATTTAAAGTGTTTATCATTTACTCCTGTTAATTTGCCTTTTTTGACTGGGATAGTTTTTTGTCATTATATCGATGCTATACAAATGTTTCTACTTACAGTGTAGAAAGTGGAGACTAGTAATGGACTCATGTATAGTATATATGTGGTACATGGAGATTGATCATATGGGCAGAATAAAATGGGCATAACTGGTAATTATGCACTAATCCTTTTAAATACATTTAATACTTTTAGAATGAAAAGAAAACGATTAACTTGGAAGCTCACAAAAATACATTAAAAAAATTATATATATAAAAAAAAACGCCATGTGGCGAAAAATAAAAATGAATGAATGGCTGTGCCTGGACCAGTCTCTGCTTTTCACTGTAGACTAAACCAGTTGGACAATTAATTCTTTACTATTATGCAGATGGACTAAAAAAAAATAGGAATCAATAGCACTTGTTGGAGAAGCTACATTTCAATAGATTTATATCAGGTATTCACATTATCCATTAAGTTTAATTTGAGTAATCATGACAGCCCTTTTCACTTTCAACTTATTACTTTCACTAAAAAAAATACTTTTCTCTAAAAATGGCCCTCATGCTCACCCTAAAAAAATAATAAGTTCTTCCAGTGTTCTTCAGTAAAAATGTCTCAGTGACAGCTCACAGATTTATTGATTGACTAACACTTTTTTGCTTTTCCTGGTTTCGATGATTCATCTTTATGATGGGAAACCTCTTGGAAATTGTTAAATTCCGTATTATATACAAGCTATTTTACTTAGACTGTAGAAATTAGAGACTAGTAATAGACAAATATAGACATAAAACATGAAAAAAATTCAGTAGACATAACTGATCCATACACAGCCTTTCAAAGAGCCATAATACTTTAAAGCTCACAAAAAGACATCATTAAAACATTATAAAAACACCACACCACATGTGGTGGAAAAAGAAAAAAACATAAATGGGTGACCATAGACTAGACTCTTCCTCCGTCTTAATAAAGACAAGACTACTGAGAGAATTGAAAATATGCTTTATTATTATGCAGATGGACTACAAAACAAATCAATAGTTCAGTCAGACTAAACTGAGTAATTGTGACAGTTCTTCTCACTTCATCCTCCATCCATCGTCTTTTGCTTCTGAAGTTGCACACTCAGCTATATTATATGTACTCAGCTATAGTACATTCTTTAAACAGCGGGGTTCCTCCAGGGTTCTTTGGTATGAAGTTTCTTGACCACTCGTTGAACCATTGGCCTCATTTTATTCTGTTACATGCTTCTTCTCAAGGCTCTTGTAAAATCCACTGATGTTTAACATCATAGACCTTTTTCCAAGCTTTATACAACCTTTTCTGAGCATTGACTAGTAATGGAAAAATATATATGGACAGATTGAACTGGACATAAGTTGACAGTGTGTTTGTACAGGCTCTGCTTCTGCTTCGCAGAACAGTGGAAGAATAAAAAAATGTTGTATATTATCATGCAAATCAACACTACTGGTCTGAGCAGGGTATGTTTCAGTTGATTTAAATAAAGATAAAGCCATAAATCAAATTTATTCAAGTAACCGTGACAGACACTCTCACAACTCATTTATATGATCAGTTAATTTGGACCCTTAAACAAGATTCTTTCAGAAACCTTTTAAAAATAAACTTTTTGTATGGGTTTTGTACAGTACAATAAAATAACTCCACTATGTTAAAATTAAAGTCAAAGATCCATTTTCCAGTATTTAAATAATAGTATTTGCTAAGATAGTTGAAATTTGAGACTAATAAACATGTACATATGGACAAATTTAGGTGGGCTTAAGTACACAGTGTGACTAGACTAGGCTCTGCTTGAAAAAATTGAAAAAAAAGGTTTATTATCTTGCATGTGAACTAAAACTAAATGAAGTAAAAACAAATCAATACTACTTCTCTAAAAAAGATGCATTTCAGTTTATTTTAATGAGATAATGTTGCAGCAGTAGTGTTGCATCAAATTTAATGAAGTAATTATGAAAGCTTTTTTTTAAGTTTGCGACTCGTAGCTTGTACACAGCTATATAATCAGCTATATTATTATGCACCTAAAAAGGGATTCTTCCAGGATTCTTCGGTGAAGATTGGATCTATGATTACTCACAGAACTATTTCGACAATTTTGATTGCTTAAATAGCCACATGGTTCTTCTTAGTGATGGGAAACGTGTTCTTCCTTCTTGTGAAGAATAATCTTTATTGTTCTGTACAGCACTGTGGACTCCCCTCTGTTGTTAAATAAAGTGAAGTGTGAGAATTGTTAAATATTCTTTATTATAATGCATAAGAACTAAAAACAAATCAATACCGCAGGTCTGAGGAGGTACGTATCAATTGATTTAAATGAGCTAGTCACCATCCATCAAATTCAATCGAGTTATCGTGACAGCCCTTCTCACTTCACCCTCAGTCTTTCGCTTAGCGTCTCTCTCTCTATCTCTCTCTCTCTCTCTCTCTCTCTCTCTCTCTCTCTCTCTCTCTCTCTCTCTCTCTGTACGCGCTCCAAGGCTAAAATGGCCTGATCAGGAGAAAAAAATCTGAGAGCACATGAGCGGAAAAGTGCGAGTGAGTCAGGAATCAATTTTCATTAATAATACAGAATATCCTCAGATTCCACCAAAGCCCATTACCAAATGCCCAGCCATGGAGAACAGGAGAATATGAATATTGGCCCCTACCCCGCTCCCCTCGCTGTGATTGAGCCATACATCCCGCGCGTATCAGGGGGGAATATATATATAAATATATATATCGCTCAGCCGATCATGATATGTTAACCCAGTGCATTGTAATCACCACCCTCCACGCTGCGTACCCTTTATGCATAATTTCAGACTCTCCTGGCCGGCCGCGAAAAGCAATTGCCTTTGACGTCTGCTTAAGCGAACGGCGGGAAAGTGCGGCGCTGGGGGACGCTTCTTTGAGCGTGTCATAGATCTGCTTTAGTGATGGCGAAAATGAGGGACGGCTCGTGCCCGCGCACACCGTCTACAGTTTTATCTTCTGGATTAATGCAGCGGTGGCTCTCGGAGGGAGCTTAATGAGTCCTTCCTTTGCCCTGCGCCGTGAGCACAGCTCCGCTGCTAACCTGCGCTAAAGATAGAGCCATCTACAGGGTGGTCTCGGACAGAATATTAAAGGCCTCATTCAAAAACAAGGGGTTTTAACACAAAGGGAGGCGCTGTACATTTACTGATGAGATGCAGGACGAACAGCTTCTATTGTTGTGATTTCCATAATGTTCTTATTAGAGGCATTTTACAAACAGGAATACTCCAGTGTAGGGTTGCAACGGTATGAGATTTTCACGGTATGATAACCGTCTCAGAAAATACCGCGGTATCACGGTTATCACGGTATCACAGTTTGTTACATATAATATTAAACTGACCCTTAAAGAAATTACAACAAAGGTTTATTGTTCAATTAACGATTTATTGTAGAAACCTGGAACAATTATAAATTTAATGTCTCCTTAAAAAAAAAAAGCTGTACACCATCAGGTGAAGGAAACCAGGTTTTTCCACTACTCTTAAGGGCATTAGGAGTGCATATATATCTAAAAAATATATATATATATATATATATATATATAAATATATATATATATATATATATATACACACACACACATACACACACGTTACACACATTACATGTCCTCTAAGAAGTAAAGATTCTGTATTTAAAATATTCAGTACAATTATTTAGGTTTAAATTATTTAATATCTGATAAACTGAGCCTGGGTCAGTGTCTGATCAACGACGTCGGTTTTACTGCCAAGTTGGTATATAACCAGATACTGCAGAAAGAGGGGATTTATTTCTGACATGATCCTCACAATAGAGATTTCTGTTTTAAGGCTTTCACACCGAGTCTGGTTTTAACATATGAAAAACAGAATTTCAGAAAATGAACGCATGTAAATGAATGGCGTCTTTCACATCCAGTCCGGCCAGGACCTTTACACGGACACGTGAATCCATCGCAGCACGCACTTCACGCCAGCACCTGAGTGCCCACATTTCGGATAACTCAGCGCTTTTGCGGGCGCTTACCGCAGGGGTTGTGCACGACTACAAAGAGGTTTTATTTAGGTTCAGATTAAAATTATAAACTAAACACATACTTTGCGCTGCACGGCGGGGTGGTGTTCTCGGAGACGGGAGAACAGGTTTGACGTATGTCCCCCTTTAGCTGTGACTTTATGGCCACATTGATTACAAATCGGATAACCATCCTCGGGTGCGTTCGGCGGGTATCCGAAATATTCCCACACTGCTGATTTTAGTTTAGCCTTTTTTTAGGCGGACGGAGATTTGTTTAGTCTGATGCACTTTCTGCTGTTCTCACCGCTGTGTGCTGAGTAGCTGAAGCGGAGCAGAGTTGCGCATGCGCGGGTTAATTTTGTCCGCTGGCTTGCGTTTTACCGGTAATAAGCAAACACACACGGTATGATAACCGTGCATTTTAATACCATGGTATACCGTGAAACCGGTTACCGCTACAACCCTACTCCAGTGTGCTTCACACCGATCACTGTGGGCCATACGGGCCATTACCAGTCATTATCACTCTGGCACATCTTCTGTACTCTGTAAAAAAAAAAAAAAGAACAGAAAACCGTTTAACTCTTAAATGGAAATACTTACAATATTGGCTTAAAAGATACAAAAAAAGTTGCCTTTAAAGTGATTTTTTTTTTAAAACTGGGATCTCATTTTGCTTATTTGTAATATTAGAGTAATATTAGTAATGCTATAAGGAATATTGAACTAACATTGCTAACAGAATCTCTTTAAAAAGTCTCTAAAATGCCATTTTTTCAATGGAAAGGAAAAAAACGTCTTAAATTTTATTCTACTAATGACTCATTTTTATCATTTGAGGCCATTTCTATTGGTTCATTCATAAACATTTGGACACAATATATGGCAACAAATAATATTTCACGTTTTAATAATACGTGCCAGATATACGTGCCTTATTTTTAAATACTGACCGTATCCAACTACTGAGAGTTTCCAGGGCATTGAATAGCTTGAACTCTTTTGTGAACTTCATCAGAAGGGTCACTTTGCGAGTACAGAGTGTCTGCTTTGATACGTGAGACCCAGAATGCCAAACGCTTTAGCTAATCACAGCCCTCATTAGAGACGTGTGTAAGTAATGACGCACTGCAGCAGGACCCAGGCCTTTCACGTGGCCTTTTGCGCATCTTGGAGGTGTTGGAGAAAGATCCGTGTGATCCACGTTTAAAAAAATGACCTACAGTGCAGAGAGCAGCTGCTTTAAAAGATACTAAGCAGAGTTGATCAGAGTTGATCAGAAAGAAGAGACAGTGCTGATTGAGCCCGAGCGACTGATGGGGGGCTGCAACCCAGGCCCTGCGCGTGATTTAACGCCTGCCAAGCTGTTCAGAATAAATGATTGGCTCTTTCTGGTGATGAATTGTAATGTATATTTAACATAACTGCGCTAATGACTGAACTAATGACTTCAAAGCTATCTCTCACCAAACCCCTCACCGACCACCCGCCCCCCGCCCCGCTGCAGGACATGCCTTGCATCCTAATGAACTGGAGAAAGTGCTGCGGCCAGCACAGTGATGAGTATAATACTTCATCTGCAGGGAGCGAGCCTCCGAGAGGCTTAACCCATGTAAGAGGGAGCAGAAATGTCGATAATTATTCATTACGCAGTGGCCAGCGGATACATAAGCAGACTCTTATTATGCTGAATTTCACCATGCACCAGATTTGGGAGTTGAAGGTACTTATTGGGATCATTCCTTTGCCACTAAGCGTAGTTATACAATGTTGTACTTTTTGAGATTAAGGCAATCTTTAGCTTCGTTTTAGGTTCAATTAAAATTCTCATTTGTATTTATTAGGGATGCACCGAAACCAAATACTGAATGCACAACACATTTTTTGCAGGTTTTCATTCATTTTGCAATTTGCATTTTAACCATTGCCTTAATTAAACAGCCTAAATGTGTTTTCGTCTCACTTAAAAAAAAAAAAAAATCAGTGCTTTACTAGTATTTAAATTTTTGCACAAGTGATCTTTTACTTACAACAGGGTTCGTACGGTCATAAAAAAAAAAAACTGTATACGTTTTGGAAAAATAAAAATACCCAGAATGTTTTGGAAAAGTAATGGAAATTTGCAATTTACAAATTTTTGGGTTTTCGTTTATCGATTTAGAAAATCTATTTTAAGCAAAATAAACAAAATACATCAGATCTTGGTTAATTCAATAATTTAGCACGACACAATGGAGCTCACAGAATCTGACACACATTTTATTATTAAAGATTGGGTGTCAACATTTTATCAGATTCATTTTAGACCTACTATAATTCATTTTAATTATAGTTTTAGTAGATTTTTTGTTTTATTGTCCATGTCTGCACTGATGTCTTAAAAATTGTATGGTCATGAAAATTTGCCTTAAAGCAATGAAAATAAAAAGTCATAAAAAATCATGAAAATTTGTTGAATAAAACGTGTATGAACCCTGTTATAAAAATAAAGGCTCTACTGAAGCTTCCACATTTAATTCCATTAGAATCGTAAGATGAGCAAAATTAAGATTTATCTATAAAGTAAAGGCGTCAACATCCTTCCATGTCTAGGTCGTCAATGTTGACTAAAATTTTCATTTTATAGCAATGCAAACATTAATTTATTTTAATGTAATATATTTTAATTAAGGGGTTCAGAACACTTATAATAACACAGTGTAAAGACTAGAGAATGACCTCACCTCTACTGTATAACTTGTGAGGTGGAACCTTGTGAGTGAGGTTGACATGAATGATGGTAAGGCGATGTGAGGAGTTTGTGAGTTAGTGAGATAGAAGGTGGCAGATGGATGAAGGTTGTGCAGGGATTTGTTATTCCTTCATTCACAGTGTCATTAGTGTGTGTTGTGGGAATACATCATAAGAGGCATTATTACCACCCCCAGTGGACAGCGCGGTGTGTGTGTGGTAATGATCGTGACCAGCGGTGTCTGGTTGGAATTTCCATGCATATAGACAAGTGACTCAGATAGGATTTACATCCACATTTATTTCAGGAAGCCCCACACTTACATCCCACAGGTCAGTGCAGCATTCTTTAGTGTCTATAGTACATGGCAAAAGTCATGGCACATGATATCAATCTCCCGTAGAATTTATTAAAACCGTATTAAAACCAGAGTAATTACAGCTCATATTGTTACAGAACCACAGTTATAGGCATGACTGCAAAAAAAAAGATCTCTGCTCATGCTCTGTGATGATGACACTACCTTTGGCATAAAATGCTCATCTTTTAGAGCTATCCTTCGAGAGTTATATATAAATCCAAAAGTTGGTTGTATTTGAAATCAAGAACTCATATCATATTGAGTTTGTTTTCTCCTTAATGGAGTAAAAACCTCTACTTTTCTTTAAAGGCTTTCCAGTAGATTTTGGAAAAAATGCTGTGAGGATTTGATGGCATTCAGCCTTTCTTAAAGCATTGTGAGGTCAGTTACTGATAACAGATAATTCGTTTCTGATCATAAGTAAGTGCTTTTTTAACTAATACCAGCATTTTTGGCTGCAGCCCAAGCACTGAAGAGAAAGAAGCCTGAGAGAAGATCCACCTCTCCACAGCCCAGTGGACCTTTTATTTCTAATAAGATGAAATAATTAGATTAGGGTTAAAACAAGTTGTGCATGCACAACTAAACGTCTGGGTCAGTAACGTGTAAAAGTGCAAAGAAGCAGAAAGTATCTGAACCCACTCATTAAAAAGAGCATCTGGATACTCTTCTATTGCATTTACTGTACATTTGATCATAATTTGCAGTGGTTTAGCTGAATATAAGACACAGGAGGAGCATTTAGTTTAGCTAGAGATGCTGGTATTGTATAAAAGATTATTATACGCATATACTGGGCTCATTATATATATATATATATATATATATATATATATATATATATATATATATATATATATATATATATATATATATATATATATATATAGAAACAGTTCTAGAGCTTTTTCTCTCTTTATATTTATTAGCTTTAGAATAGGTTTTAAGTTTAAAAGACTGGGCTGTTTAGAGAAGAAAAATGACCATGCTTCCAGTGCTGTGGGTAGCTGCCCCAGGTTCCAGCCCTGCTTGTACCCACACGCACATGCACACACACACACACACACACACACACACACACACACTTGTGTGCACACACACACATACACCACTCTGCAGAGCGCTGAGACCACTGCATATTTTATAAGCACTTTTGTACAGAAAACTCTGGCTCTGAATCAAATGTCAAATCATGTGAATTTTTTTTTTTTTTTTTTTTTTGCGAGGCTGTGTCATTTTTTATGAGGAGGAAAGTGCAGAGACGTTTCTCTCGCGCGCGCCCATGCGCTGAAGGTGACTTTTCTCCCATCCGCACATCGATAAGAGGCACCAAATTTTCACATTTGCAGCGATCCTCCACATCCTGCCAAACGCTGTCATTTGTCAACGAGAGCGCTGTGCATTTTCTTGACAGCTTGGCGCAGACAGGCCCGTTCCAACCAGGGCGAGTTTATTGTGATAGTTTATTCGGCCTCGACGGGGGACGTCTCTGAGACTTCACGGGTCTTCGTTCCATGGGCAAAGCACGAGCCGCCTTCACCAAAGGCATTCCTCTGCGTTTGATTCCGCAGGCGCACTCTGAAGCGTGAGCGTAGTTTAACGATGTTTTCACCCTTTTTGTTTAGAGCTCGTTCGCATGCACTTCATTAGCACGCCAAATTATAGCAAGCTGGGGGGTTCGTGCCGCCTCTGATGCTATCCAAGATTGTGAAGCATTTCATTCTGGATTGTTCAAACAAATTGGAAAAGATTTGCGACTTTGATAAAGCGCAAACATTCCAAGCTTGAAGATCGTTACTGTCACGCAAAAACCTTGTTTTAAAAATGGCAACTTTACAGAAGAAGGAAAAAAACCTTCAATGCTCAAAGATGTTCACTTTATGGCCCAAGGATTGCAAGTTCAAGTCTTAGATCATGCAGAGTCATGCTGTACCACACTGTAACTCCTGTTGTGATGCTGGGAAACAGGCATCTATTGTCTGATATATCAGAACTGGAAAACTTAGTGATGCTGCATTAGAGGTAATTAAAAAAGGAGCTGTGGATGACTACATATGCATCGGAGGAGGCATACACTTGTCCTGACCCTCCTAATCCTGGGAGCATATGAGAGAAATATATGTTTTTTTGTGACAGCAGTGACATGATAATATGAGAGGAGGCTGTAAGAGATCGAGAAGATCTCCAAAAACTTAAATAAGAGTTCAGGTGACCTATGTCTTATTATGAATGGGAGGGGCTTCAGTATTATCTCACCCTATTTGTTCCATGCTATTTATATACATAAAAGGTGATTTCAACAGAAAACATTTTTTTTAAGTGTATTGAAGGTATTTTCATAGAATGACAAATCACCAGTTCCTGGTGAGAAAACGGAAAACGCCCGACCGTTAAGTTCGGAAAGCTGAAGTGTGGCGACGAAGAGAAGCTATCACGTTTCTGTGGTGGAGCTGGAGTCTCGGTTCCGCTCTGGCGTGAGACAAGTGGGCGTTAAATCGAAACCTAAATGTATTAGTCATGAAATGTGCCGTGTTTCTTATGAAGAGGTCAGAAAAAAATATAGGCTCTTGGTTTTGGCTGTTTTGAGTTCTTTTTGATTTTTTTTGCACTCCAGAAAAGCCTCAGAGCGTGACCTTTTGAATGTTCTCCAAGGCAACGATGGAAGTGGACCTTGCTCCCTCTTCGTCCCGTTTTATACTAATCATTTCTAACCTCAGAGCCCATGTAAAAAACATTAGTCTTGTTCTGCTCTGCCTAATGCCCTCTCAGCTGGTAGTTAGAAAGTGATGGCCCCACTGCGGTTAAAGGAGAGAGAGGGAAGGGAGGGAAGGAGCGAGCGAGAGGAGCCGGGATTCGTCGCAAATCAGATATTCCATGCATCTTTAATTTCTAACACCAGTTCGCCTCCCACAGGACAAATCAATGTTACTTTCTGCCCGGCCTGATTGAAAGCTTGCCTTTCAGTCAATAGAAGGCTTTATGTGACAGACAACAGGCAGGCGAGTGGCGGGAGCAGGCCGGTGGCTAAATGAGGGAATGGATTAGAGGACCGGGTGGGGGGAAGGGGGGGTCTGTGTTGAAGGGGAGGGACCCGTCATTAGCTCCAAAACAGCACTTTCCTGTACAGGAAATTGCCTTGCCAACACTCGCGCCCGCGTAGCCTTATCTTTCCTTGGTCTGCGCCAAAGCATGAGGGGAGGGAGGGGCTGGACCGGCAGCATCCCAGCAATCGGACCCCCGCACACAATTAATCATTCGCTCCTGGGCGGCCGGCGAGAGCAGGAGCGGAGGGGGGAGTGGGGGGAGGGAACAGCTTAGATTCAATCTGTCCTCATTTAAGCTGTAATGGCATCATCAAGGGCCGGAGCAGCACGTCTGTCTGTCTTTGCGGTGGTACCTGTTTCTCTCCCAACATCCACTCATCTGCTCACACCCGTAATCTTCCTCCAATGAAGCACAGAATCGCCTTCAGGCTTTTAATTAGGACTGTTATTTAGGGATTTAGGATTTGTAAATAAATACTCCAGTGTTTCCCATTACCTCTATATTATTTTATTATTTCTGCCACATCTGTAGCACCCAATCAATTACAACACAGCACACAAATATATCTTTGTACTTCAAACCTGTTGAATCATATTGTAGTTATTATTGCCACCAATGGGTGGGTGCTTCAGCGTCTATCTTTGACTTCTCAAAGGGTTTTTTCTTAATAAAATCTGCTGAAATTATAGGTGTGGTAATGAACGATATACTACAGATGCAGCAGGCTAAGGTTAGAGTAGAGAATCTTTCAGTACTCAGTATTTTGTTTTAAAATCAATGAATGAAACCAATCCAATTAAACCGCTGCTCCTGTGCAAGGTATGTAGTTACAAAACAGAAGTGCTTATGTGAAAACGTTAGGAGAGGACCAAGATTTATCCATAAAGTAATGACCCCGCAGATCAGAGCAGAATTCTTTATTTTTAGTGGGATATAGCAAAACTCATGAGACATGATACTAGTTCCTGTCCCATGATATTTGGCATGAGGGTGCAGTTTGTCCAAGACAAAGACGGTTTTGTTCGGTTTCACTGCTCTAGAGTGGCACAACTGTCTAACTGCCTGCAAAAGACATAATATTATTTAAGTTCAAACTCTAGTCATGCCATTGTAGTTCTTCATAATTTATAGTACCTCTGTCAGAATTCAGACTTGCTGTTCAGAACTAACTTTATTAATATTTTTACAATGCAGTTAAGTTTCAGTTTAAGTTGGATCATTGTTAGAGTAAGGAATTGAAAGGTCAGTTTAGGCCTACACACAGGCCTTTACACAAGGCTTTAATGAGGTAAAGCGTGGCTTATGAATGAGAGCCAAATTCAAAATGTCTTGTGTTGTTTCAGTATTTTGTTTTAATAAGCCTGCACCGAGATGCAAACCACATGCGTAGGATTTTGCGAGGCGGATCGTGTTATTTCCCTGTTTACCCTCGGACGGTTTATTTGAATTAGCGCTGCGACATCTGATTGCGGCTTTGCGCCGCAGCTGAACCTTCAGTGCTTAGCAAAACAAAGGCAAGCGTTTTCATTCTCGGCCGGACGGATTCCGTCACGCCGCAACAAGTGAAGGAGCCCGGGCCCTCGTAATGAAATTAGCCTCCATCTGGAGGCACTCCACTCATTCGGTTTGGCTTAAAGGGCCAACAAGGGCACACACCGCCCTGACGCTCTGGGCACACACCCAGTGTTGTGCTGCAGGAGCTGTGGCGACAGCGGCGGTCTCTCTTGGAGCCATGGCAACATTCTGAAAATGTCACCTTGCGTCTCAGGCGGCGCATCTTTATCCCCCACTGCCTCATTAACCCTCTTCCAAACTTTCAAGACCAGTTTTATAAAGAGGGATTAGGCCTAGACCTGGACTGCATTTTGAATGTAGAAGTATAGAGATCTTTACACATTTAGAATTACATTTTAATTCAATGGATATAACATTTGGTCACAATCATTACCGCCCACTGTCCTGTCCACTGAGGGTGGTAATGCCTTCCCAGTAGACATGTGACAATTTGGATTGAGGAATGTTAAATACCCTCACAAATATAATGGCACCCATTCACCTGGCACCCTCTCAAGGTTCACGTTCATTAAGTGAATGGGTATGTTTGGCACCCTGGTTTCCTGTTCAAGAGGTATTCCTGCCTTGTGCTCCATTATTTCACGTAGGCATTAGGAAGCTAATTAGATAAAGAGCCATTTAAAGTTATTTTTGCTTCAAATAAGAAAGCAATATTTTAAGATATACTTTTAATATGTACTGTATACACACATAAGGGCATTAATGAGCAGCAACAGTATAAAACAGCAGATTCATCTGTTTTTACTGTGGTTTCAGGTTGTTGTATTGGTTCAGATACATTTAAACAGCGCTTAAATCCAGAATAATGAGCATTAGGATGTCAGTAGAGCTACACTAGGCCTGTAAATCATTGGGAACAATTCCAAGCTCTTGACTCTTGAGCTTATGTCTGCGTCTCATTTAAGGAACTCAAATGTGGGACGAGTAGAACATTTAGAATTTAAAGTTCATGATTATGATAGGATCTATATTTTTGATTTAAAGATTTATAAGAAAGAAATTGTTCATATAAAATGTGTTAGTAATAAAACTTTATTATGCTCACTTCACCTTTGTGGCCTCACTGTATTGTAGTGTGAGTGAAAGCTGCACAGTCCGAGAGCCGTGGGAAACTTCACCTTTGGACAAAACGAGTTACTCTTGACCTTTTCCCTTTGAGGGGAGTCAAAGGAGTATGCATGTGAACACAGAAGCGTGGTGGTCCGCCCTCACCAGACAGAAGTGCTAACGCACTGTGCACACAGGCATTGTGTCGCATTGCGTGTCTCTGTGCCCAAGTCAGCAGTGGATAGATGGCTGCAGAGTGCTCTGGTGTGCTCACTGTCTGTCTATCTGTCTGTCTGTCTGTCTGTCGCTCTCTCTTTCTGTCTGTATTTTTCTCTTTCTGTCTCTGTCCCCCACCCAGAAGCCCATACTTCCAGCCTTTCTCTTATTTCAACCTCTTTCAAGAGGGAAGTGTCCCGGACCCTCTCCAAAACCCCTCTAATGAGGGGCTGGAGAAATGCTGAGAGCCCTCCAGACCCCAGGCCCAGCTTTTCTGCGACTGTGGGAAAGCTGTCTTGACATAGACAGAAAAAGAATAGAGAAGAAAAGAAACAGGACCCAAAAAAAGAAAAATTAAAATATAAAAAAAAGATGTCCCATTCATCCCATTAGTCCCATTCAAGACAAGCTCCTTCACCTAGCCATCAGAAGGCAGGGCTAGGTGAATGGGCAGCTAATAGCTACTCAATACCATTGAGCGCTGCGTCAATAAGGCCCTAAATAAAATCATAATGTTGCATTGTTAAGCTTAGGCAGCGTGTTATTAGTCGGGAGCTAGTATTGATTTGATTCAGTTTAAGTGTGAATGCACACTCTCAGGAGACACAGGGGGCACATCAATCTGTCCTGCGGCAGTTGGCCAGTTGGCATTTCCCTCAATTTTCCTTTATTCCCCTCTGGGAGACTGAAAGAAAGGATAAAGTTCACTCATTATCAATTAAATGATTGCATATCCGGTAGCATCCCACACATTTTCAGTTGGTCATGGCATGGCATAGTATCTACATTTTTAAGGAAAGCTAATGAGATGGCAGAAGTATGTGGACAAGCGTTGTCCTGCTATAATAGAGCATTGGGGTCTGCGTTCAGAAAAGGTAAAGCCAACTGAGTGTAGTAACTCATTAATGTAACTTTGAGCTACCAAAGAGGCTTTAATGAAGACCAAAGAAACCTTACACCAGGTCTGATCAGATGTGTGAAAACAAACTATATTTCTTGATATGCAGTATCAAGTACCAAACAAGGACACATTCCTGGTTCCTTCTGGGTCCAACATCTTTTTTGACAATTTGTCAGTGTATATATACCAAAAGATCATTTAATTTAATTAAGACTTCAAAGTACAAATCAGCACAGCTAGTATCGTATGTTTAATAACCAGTACCATTTATTTATAGCATTTCCAGCAAAATTAGAGTTTTTGTGATGGTGGACACTGCCATTGTAAAACCATTGTCAACCAAGACAGATGCTATAACACCAGCCCAGACCTGCTCTCATTACTGCTCAGACATATGGTCAAGAGTTATCCTCCTCTAACTATGCCTGGGAGGATGAAAATCCATATAAGATTATTTTTACCCGGGTTTTTATAGCTGGAAACTGGACGGTTGAAATATGGATGAGTTGGAGAGCACTACCTCTATTAGCGCGAGCCGTTAGGTGCACTTTGGGGCGGGCTGGGTGGAGTGTGGGAGGAGGCGGGGGTTCTTATTGCTCTCCTTTTTTCTTCATATTCCTCTCCAGCTGTATATATGTGTTCCTCTGTACTTTTTCTACATCTTATCACCAGAGCTGCTGGTGAAAGGTCTGTCCTGGAGGAGCTCTAAGGATGGCAGATAAGTGCCAGTCTTTCTTGGGAAGAAGCAGGCTTTTACCAGGGCGTTCCACCCGAGGCATTCCACCTTGGGATCTTCTCTCCCACTGCTTTGGCCTATACAGTCCTGCAACTGTGTGGAGCGACCTTGAGGAGCAGATCATGTTCTCCTCTTTTGGGCCATTCTCCGTTTTTTGGTCAACCTCTCGAAAGGGTGATTCCTCCACCCTGCGTGTAGTATTTTTTTCTGCAATAACAATAATTTTCCGTACCATTGAGATGTATTTTTTTCTCGCTTGCTTGCTTGCTTTCTTTCCTTCGGTCTTAATAAAGTGTTCCCCCACATCCAGATCCTCGCCAAAAACAATATTAAGATTGTCATTAAAAGTTCCGCAAGAATTTGATGTTATGGAGAGATTTTTTTCTCTCTCATTTGTGTGATTTCTTTCTCAGTTCGCTCTTTAAGCACTGCTGTTGCTGGGGACGGTGATTTTCCACGGTTGGAGTTATGAGTCGGATCGCAGAAATAGTGAAACGTATGATCCTGTGGTCATATCCATCTTCCTGCCTTGTTTATGAGGAGGTTAAGATTGAATTAGCTGCTTGTGAGTGAAAAGCGAAGGTTTGGCGGATCCAGTGGCGCGCTGAGTTGGCGTCACTTCTCGAGCCGCAACACTTCCCCTGAGTGGCTCAGTACTGTAATACAAGAGGCTTTTCTTTTTTTTCCTGAGGAGCTTCCCCAACACCGTGTGCCCTCAGAACCCTTCAATAGGCAGCATAGTGCGACCCCAGACTTTGGCTGGAAGCTGAGCGCTTTCAGCAGTTCAGACGGGCTGGAGTTACGTTTATAATGGAAGGTTTCTTTTTGGAAATGATGTATAAGATGATGTGGAGAAGCTTGTTAAAGTTTAAAGGAGCTTTACATCAGGCAGTTTCACATTAAAAATTATAGTAATCATAGTACCTCTAAGGCTGGGAATCAAAGACAGACGGCATGGCTGGGCTCACTTTATCTGGGTGGGTGTTTATCCCTCTCTGCATCACTCAGAATGATGCAAGCCAAAATTGACATCTGTTAGTTAACATAATATAAAAAAGTGTCAGTTAACTGTAAGCAGGTTTGCTCCAAACAAATACTGACTGGTCACATGTTATGGGGTATAAACTACCGTATCTTTCCCAGTATAAGGGGCACTTAAAATCTGTTAATTTTCTCAAAAATTGTCAGCGCGCCTTATTATCTGGTGCTCCTTATGTATGAATTTTACCAGTCAGGTTGTAAGAAGCTGTAAAACCACTCTGCAGCATTATACAGGAGTTTCAGTTTGGTTTTCCAGCAGTATTAGCATTAGTCGCTAACCCGCTACCCTGCAGCGAGACCTGCTGAATTAGAAGGAGGGAAACATGGCGACACCCCTGTTCCTTACTAGTGTCACAAAATGCGACTTAAAATCCAGTGCACCTTATATATGAAAATAGACCAGAAAATGCAAAAAGGTTAAGATTAAAGCTAAGTTAATCGGACGCACTTTATAGTGCGAAAAATATGATAGCATCATTTGACTTTTCACTTGAATTTGTTTGTTTGCATGTACAGTTTTAGCTAGATGCAGCCGGTCATGATCTTTGCCTCCCATGAGCACACTGGCATTTTTACCCAATGTTGGTATTCATACTGCTATCCCATAACTTTTGGCATGTCAGTGATGTTGTTGTATTAGTCTTATTGTCTATCCTTTAATGTCTGAGCATCGTAGCTTCAGATGCTTTAACTAACCAGTCCAAATTAATATGTGAATATAATCAGTTATTCATATGTCTAAATTCATTTATTGGATCTCACACCAAGGGTTACTTACAAGCCTTTTTCTGTTTTGTAAGAATTCTCTTCAGGCTCAGTTAACAGTCACAGGGCCTCTCTGTCTGTCTCAGAGGGAGGGGTGCAGTAAGGGATGGGTCTGGACCTTGCAAGCGTAGGACGGCTTTATTACAAGATTAAGGCGGCTAACTAACGCTAATGAGGAGGGCTGCTGCTCTGGCAGGAAGCAAACGAGCTCGCTGGCCAAGCTTATACAGCCGTGATGCCTTAAAGCCGATTACATGCTGCAGTAGATACACACCAGTCATGCATTATATGCACCACAGCAGCGTTGGGATCTATAGACTCACATATACATACATACATACATTCATACATACATACATATCCTCCAGAGACCCAGAATGAAGGTTTAAATATTGATGCTATGTAAGTTATGTAATGGTTTTGTATTCATTTTTTATGTAAAAAAATATTTCCAAGAACCTGTCCGCAATTCTGAAGTATGAAAGCTGGGTAAAAATAGTGGTAGGCAGTAAGCACTTTAGTCCAATACAAAGAGTTAATATTGAATAAAGGACACGGTTTGATTTCTGTGTCATTTCTGAAATCTTACAAAATGAAATGTACGAATCTCAGTTTATTTATTAGCAGCAAAACCAATAAAATCTGCAAAAATGTATCAATAGTCCCTTTTTTTGCATTTTGAAAAAAAATATCTGTGCTCTATTGACCACACCCCCACAGTTAAGGCTCTACAGCTCATTGGGCAGCCCAGAATGTGCTCTCTGTCCATTACAGTGTCAGATATTCAGGCTTCAGAAGCATATATTGTATTAGCAAGCCTGAAGTATCACTCCAAATTATGTTGGATTAATTTTAAGATTTCGTTTAGTTCATTGAAAGATAATATCTGTATATCGTTCCCACCAAGCCAACTCCTCTTAATCTGCCGAGGCGTAATCAATACATCCTCACAGACAACAAATCTGCTGTAATACTTCCTTCAGTGAAACTGTTTGAATTGTGTCTTTGTTTTGAACACCTCAGTCCTCCTTGTTCCAGTAAAACATGCTCCTGCTATTCAGTCTTTGTGTGAAGCTCCAACCGGATCGATACAGTGGTCTGATCTTTTCTGTCTCTCTTCTGCCTTCCAGCACTCTCAACAACAACAACATCACGCTCATCCCGCTGTCCAGCTTCAACCACATGCCCAAGCTGCGGACTCTGTGAGTATTAGGCTTTTGTCTGGGTTAGCGGGGGGAAAAGGCGTCGCTCAGTGAAGCTACACGTCCACTGTGGTGTAACCACCACATGCTGGGTCATTACTCTCCTACAGCTGCAAGGCACAAGTTCACTGTGCAAGATTTCTGCAAGAAGAAGCTTCTAAACAGATGCATAGGGTTTTCTCCTATTTTGCAATAGGTTTTTAAAACAAAAATGAGCTTAATTCCATAATTTGGTTTGATTGTTATGCATTAGCTCAGATTTCTTCATAGTGGTGGTGATAGGAACTAGATGGTGCAAGTCAGGGATGCATGATGTTGTGTCATATATTGAGATATTAAAAAGTACAGTAATTTTTACCAGATTTCAACAGAAGGTGGTAGACATGTAGATATAAAAATGTGAATCAGCACCAATGTTATTGTAATATACATAATAAATGTTCTGAAATATTGTGTAGCACCAGATGTGTTTAATGAAGAGACCAGACACTTAGTTTAATTACTAATAAAATTGAGAAATAAATCTGCCAACATACAACTGCTGTTCACCAGAGCTTTCAGTATATACTTTTTAAATCTCACCTTCATTCCTGAGGTGGTTTAAAGCAGAATTTTGCAAGACTACTGGCAACTATTCGGGCTTCCCCCCCAAGAATTGAAATGTGCACTTGCCACAACTACATTACACAATTTACACGTGCATACCACAATCTGAGCGATACAGAAGCTTCATTTGAAGTAAAGGAATCAACTGAAAGGGAATCTGGTGCTTTTCCAACTGTTCTTTCAGTGTTGCTGTTGTTTAGCAAATACATCTTTCTGTTTAATATGTTCAGTTATTGCAAATCAACAAATAAAACTATGCTCATTTGTAATTTGTAAACATTTTAAAGCATTTGATAAAACACAGTTGAACATGTTTATTTCACTCAAATAAATACTTAGAATCAAACAATGGCTCTTCCTCAGTATTTATTTGAGTTGGATAAACACAATAAAATTGCGTATTACCACATGGCGTTTTGGAATTTACAGTCCATTGTTTCTTACATAAACGGACATAAATTCAAGCACTGAATCTTTCGTCAAACTCTGTGATTCGGTTCTCAGTGAAGGTCTTGTAGTTTTTCTCCAGGTGTACGGCTCTCTGAGGTCCGCTTGTGTAGGAGTTTTATAAGTCTGTCTGGAGACGGCTCACATACGAGGCCGTGTCGCTACACCACTTTTCCACCGCTGGACTCAAACCACAATCGATACGAATCATTCCTCAGCGACCAAAGCAGGCCTGGATGGGTCCCATCTGTGGCCGAGTCTGTGTATTAGCAGGGGATCAGGCTAGCTTTCCTTACGATTAGCATGTGGTGGTGCAGTAGGCTCCAGGAGACATAAATAAAAGTGGGGATGTCAGCAGTAAACGCCGGTTGTGCTGTAACATTCGGGGGGCTGTCTCTGCAGTGCAGGCCCCAAAACCCCCTGGACTGAGGCGCTCTGCGGCTGGCCAGAGTCTGGAATCCTTCTGCGGGCCCTCCTGAGGGCCTGGTTGGCTGGCTTTTTCTCTCTACCCTGGGCCCTCTGGCTCCATCAGTGGTCAGCCCCACGGTCAGGCAGTCTGGACGCGGTCCCATCCGTCAGAGCCCTCAGACAGGCCTGCCCCCTCGCGCAGGATTGAATTTGCTGACGCTAGGCTGGCAGGGCGCGCCGCTCCCTCGGCCGTATTGAATTATCCACAGCAGAGGCCGCCCCTACTACCCCGGTTCCTTTGTATTGGATTTCCAGCCCCCTAATATCCCCGAGATCTCGCTATTGAATTTGTTCCTCGTAAAAAACAACTTATTAAATCAAATGTTTAGAGATGTCTGTAATCCCTTTAGCAGGATGGGGATGGGCAATGTGGAGGTTGAGGGTGGGGGGTGACTCCAGATCTCTGATGAAATAGTTCAGCTTACCTCCCCCTATCTCTTCTTCTCCCTCCACTAGCCCTCCATCCCTTTGTCCTCTCCTCTCCTCCCCTCCTCCAGACCTGCTATCTTCGTGCAGCAACCATTCAATTAGATCAAATGATATCACCCCATGGCGCTTGCCATTCAATAACTCAGCCAAATAAAAAGAGCGAGGAGACTCCCGCCGCTAGACGAGGAGTCATTTTCCACGGACGCCGGTCGATACGCTAGGTGTGCTGAGCTGCCCTTTTGTGGGCCGAGCTTTTTTTTCCTCCCTTTCTGTACCCTCCTCGACCCCGCGCGCTCACCTCGGACCACCAGGGACCCCGGGCATCCTCGGTCCTCCATCTCCGTAATCCCGTTCGTTCATAATTAATCCGCAACAACAAGGAAGCAGTGAACCAGAGCTTATAATGGAAAAAGGTTCCACGAGGACCCTCGTCCCTGCTGCTTTCCTCAATGAGCAATTTCACAGCCCCCCTCCGGCTGGATAGAGTCTTATTATTTCACTTGCGGGCCTTTGTAAAGGGTACAGCCGCCCGCTTTGATTTGCTGACGCCACTCTTTTCCTGCAGCTCTCGTCGCCCTCCCTGCCGCGTAATGATCCGTGAGAGGTAGATATTAAGCTGGGTGTCTGCATTGGGAGCGCTGCCATATTGCTTGAGACCTTGACAAAATGAAGGTGTTGGCAGGGAGAGTGCTTTCGCCCAGGGAGCCGTGGGTGTTCTGCCATGGTCACAAACATGGGATAGCATAAACGGATCATCAGGTTACGCCAATCCTGGGTGTTCACTGTAACCCCTTCAAGTCTGTTATATTGGCAGACATTCGATTTACATCAACTACGTTTACATGCACAGCTTTTCACTTATCCAGTTGAGTTTATACTTATAGATTAAATATTAAGAATGAGGCATTTATGTATTTTTAATTACAATACCATTAAAATTTAATAAGACATTATTTTTCACAGTAACGTTTAATTCAAAAGGCCTTTTTAAAACTTGAGAAAAAATAAATAATAAATAATTCCACTTTATGATTGACATGTCCCACAAGTAGTCCCTTGGCCTGTCAAATCTCTTTCTCTTTTGCTCTCTTTCTATCTCTCTCTCTCTCTCTCTTTCTCTCTCTCTATGTCTCATTGTCTGTCTTTCTTGTGTGGTGTTATCTAATCTGTTGCTTTCTCTCTCTCTTTCTCTTTCTGTCCCATGTCTCTCTTCCTTGTGTGGTGTTTAATCTGTTGCTCTCTCTCTCTCTTTCTCTCTCTCTGTCTGTCCTCTGTCTCCATTTCTCCTTCATTGTCTGTTGGACTCACTCTACGCGTTCGCCCTTTCTCTCCCTCTCTCTTTCTGTCTGTCTTCTCTCTCTCTCTTTTTTCCTTTTTTTGTCTCATTGTCTGTCTTTATTGTGCTGTGTCTTTTAATCTGTTGCTCTCTCTCTCTTTCTCTATCTATGTCTCATTGTCTGTCTTTCTCTTGTGGTGTCTTCTAATTTTTTGCTCTGGTCTCTCTCTCTCTCTTTTTTCTCTCACTTTCTGTCTGTGTTCTGTCTCTCTCTCTCTCTCTCTCCTTCATTGTCTGTTGGACTCACTCTACTCTTTCACCTCTTTCTCACCCTCTCTCTCTTTTTTTTCTCTCTCTCCAGGCGTCTGCATTCCAACAACCTGCACTGCGACTGCCACCTGTCCTGGCTCTCTGATTGGCTGCGACAGAGGAAGGGGCTTGCCCATTTTACACAGTGCATGTCGCCCGCCCACATGAGAGGGCTCAGCGTCCCTGATGTACAGAAGAGAGATTTCGTCTGTACAGGTATAGCACTTGTAACCACACACGTGCGCGCACACACACACATATATACAAGCACAGTGTACAGAACTGCAGTCTGCAGTTTAGCAGTCAGTAATCTTCCCACTGTGTGAAAGTATTGCTTGTCGTGCAGAGTGCTGTACTTTAAGCGATGTATAATGTTCCTTCATTAACATCAGACCCTTTTAAATGTAAGCAAATATGTCTTCCCTTGCAAAGTTGGGAGCTATCTAATGGTCCTCATCGTTTAATTGGTGAAAATATTCATGTCCAGGACTTGTTAATTAAACCCCCACCGCCTCCCCCTTCCCATTAATCAGCTGAGGAATATACTCAGCTGCTGAGCAGCAATACACAACCGTCGTATTAAGACTCAACAACTTAACTAAGCAGCAAGGAAAAGTCATAAAACAATAGAAGCTCTTCCTTCTTTTCAATGCAGAAATATTTCAGGAATGAAAGTCTATGTATCTCCGTCTCTGTATGTTTTATATATTTTCTTGATGTGTATATCTTGGAATGAGATCTATCTTGAACTTTCGCTGATTTTCCACATGCTTTCTGGCCCGGCAGGCCCTGCCCAGTCAGAGCCGAGGTCCTGCGCTCCCCAAGCATCCGTCTGTCCTGCCAGCTGCAGCTGCACCAACAACATCGTGGACTGCAGAAGAAAAGGGCTGACGGAAATCCCGGCCAACCTACCCGAGGGCATCGTGGAAATGTGAGTCATCCCATCAGTCACATACACACACACACACCATTCACCTCTCACCTTTCGATTTCATGCTGCTGTGGTTTCCTCAGTGTCCTTATCTCTCTCCTTCCTGCTGGGAGTGGGCAGTGTGTGATATGTTATCATTATTGTGATAAAGGACATCACAGCACACTCTCACAGGTATCGTTAGTACACCAAGACGAACTGTGCAGCAACAGATTTAGAGCTTCTGTCTCTGACATATACACCACATGTATATGGTGGAGCAGCTGAGCTGTAGGTAGGAAGATTTAATAGTTGGGAGAGTTGTCTGTGAGTAAACACTCAAGTGTTTAAAAACTCCAGCAGCACTGCTGTGTCTGATCCTCACATACCAGCAGCACAAGACACACTAAAACCTCATAAAGTTCAAGCAGCAGTTCAAAAAAGACTTCAAATGTATGGGAGGAGGCATGTGCTAATCTTCACCCTCCTAGAGTTGGGGCTCCACTAATGGTATGGGCAATCCTAATAAGTGGGTTGTAATTGGCCGTGTAAATTGGGAGAAAATGGGATAAAAACTAGAAATACAATTATTTTAAACTGCTTATTGCTTAACATTTAAATAACACCAAATTCCCAATAGTGTATAGCCTGTTTAAAATTGGCTATATTCTTTTTAAAGACATATCCTATCCATTTAAACTTGAGAATACAAGATTTCAAATATATATGTCATACTTAATATGCTCTTTATGTCACGTGCATAAAGATTTAATAACATATTCATAAGCAATACCTGAGTATTAATGATATGAATGGTTCATATTTTCTATACTGAAATATTACCTCTACCATTTATTTAATCTTAAAGTAATCTTGCAAATATGGACAATTAAGCTGTTTATATTGGTCTTATGCATGGGTTATAAAGTCCGTATGTAGCCCCCCTCCTAAAAATACCCCAAACCCAACTGAACTGAAATCCTGAAAATATCCTTAGGTGCCCTTATCCAATTCTCACTGTATCTCACACCCGCTCTCTCACCCTCTCCAGTGTGGTAAATACATAAAGCCTCTCTGATATTACAAGGTGTTCAGCACTCCGTCTCTCCTCCTGTCGCATAGCGAAGGCCCATTAGCACTGCAGTTCTCAGCCTCATTAGCAGTGGTGTCAGGGCTCTGCTGGAGCTGGGGGCACCTCTGGCTCAGGCTGCTGGGGGTCCTCCAGTTCTTTTCTCGTGAGCTCACCACAATTATACAGACAGCCAAAGAGCTGGAGTCAGACAAATGAGATCACGACTGAGCGCTATTCTAATCTGCAGCGCTGCAGTGGCCTTAACTCAGTCACAACGCCCAGGTTGGTGGGATTTCTCCGCTCTGATCCAATGTAGAACACAGCACTGTGTATGAGTGAGCTACACACTTCCAGATACATACAGAAGCATAATGTTGCTACTAAATCAGAATCTGAATATGAATTGGATAAAAATACAATTTTCTTTAAAATACAGTATCAGCCAAATGTTTGGTCACACTTTATATAATGTGGGTTTTCATGTGTATGTAATTATTTAGTCAAGAAAAAAAATATGTTTTATATATTTTAGATTCTTCAATACAGGCACCTTGCTTAGATGACAGCATTGCACATCTTGGCTGCATTTTCTCAGTCAGCTTTATGAGGTAGAGTCACCTGGAATTCAGGCTTTCAGTTAAAAGCTGTGCTGAACTCGTCAAGAGTTGGTATACAGTGAATAGCTCTATTTAAGTAATGTCTTAATCCATATTATGGCAAGAACTACTCAACTCAGTAAAAAAATAATACTTTAAGAAATGAAGGTCAGTCAATCCAGAAAAAATCAAGATCTTTGAAAGTATCCTCAAGTGCAGTCGCAAAGACCATCAAAAACATTTTGATGAAACTGGCCCTCATCAGGACCACCCCAGGAAAGGAAGACCAAGATATGTGGCATTTTCTTGCTCATCTTTCAGCACAATTTCAATGTGTCTGATTAATTTAACATAATAAGAATTATAGATACAGCACTGGAAAATTTGATTTGATTTTACCAAATTGAAAACCTATAATCAAGAGGAAGGTTTTGCACCAGGAGTGGCATAAAGTTATTCAAAAGGAGTGTGTAAGACTGGTGGAGGAGAACATGCCAAGACGCATGAAAACTGTGACTAAAAACTGGATTGTTCCACCAAACATTGACTTCTAAACTCTTAAATCTTTATGAATATGAACTTGTTTTTCTTTGCATTATTTGAGGTCTGAAAGCTCTGCATCGTTTTTGTTATTTCAGACCATGCCATATTTTATTTGCAATGTTTTCCACAGCTTGTTAAACTAGGAAAATAAATTAAGTAACTGTGCATAAAAAAAATCTTTGTTGTGGGTCTATATTTGTTGTCACTGGACACATTTTTATCATAACTTAAAAATTACATAAAAATGCTTGTTGCGTGTTAAAAGTTTTCAGCAACCATGCCATCGTAACATTTAGAATTAATTCTAGTAAATACTAATCCAATGAAATTTGATTTTATACACCTGTGACAACTCAATGTGTCCTAATACATTTGTCAATATACTGTATCATACAAAACAGCTAAACATATAACTTACTGTTATTATAAGAAGTGAAGATATTAAGATTAAGTTGTTAAGCTTAGGATCAGATCATCCTTTATGGGCTTAATAATGTCAGACTAACCCACTGCACAGATCACAGCTCATAAATTATGTACACACATACAGTCACTGCAGGTCTGTATTTACTTTACAGCCCTAGTGAATAGTGAGTGATGTGTGTAATATATGTGTGTGTGTGGGGGGGTGTGTACATGTATATCTGGCCTGAGGCTGATTGGGTTTCTGCCGGTTTCGGAGTGTCTCAGCACCTCCTCAGTGCGGGTATTTGATATACATATCGATCTCTGGGCCCTTGTTTGCACTAAAGGACAGGTGCGTAATTGCCCTGATATGTGCCGTTCCTTGTCTGCCAATAGTGTATGACCTTTGCATAACAAACGGCTACCTGAGGCAGGATACATTACTCGTGAGCTGCCCGTGGCCAGAAACAAATAGCGCTAATTAAATGATGTATAGGCTGAACAGCACTGGGGTCTATACTCATTTCAGCGGAGACCCATTTCCAGTAGCAGCTGCCAGGGCTGAGTCACAGCGAGCGCAGCAGCGGATTGAAAACTCAAAACCATCTCCTCTCAATCTGCAGCATGGCTATCAAATCACTGGATGGCTCTCTCAGTAATTCCCCCACAAGAGCTCTAACTACCAACCACAGCCATGCCAGAATGAACCTGTGTGTGTGTGTGTGTGTGTGTGTTGATGTCAGGTGCATACCTCAGTCTATTTGTGCAGTTATCTATGAACGTAAGCCAGTAGTTGCGAATGTACAGGTCAGTAGGTGTATATTGTATAGGCATATCTTCATTGCCTTGCAAAACCATCTCCATTTTTCTTTTTTTTAACCTATTTTGAATTTGATTTCAAATGAACCAAAATTATGTGGAATCACATTTTTTTTACATTGACATCAATTGTAATCAAATCTAGTTTTCATCATATTTTTACTAGAAAGTAAGTTAAAATCCCACAGAGAGCAGATCTTGTTTAGCACCTAAATTGACCAATGCCAAGTTTCCGAAAACCATCTTAGCATCAAGAACATCTTAACATGTAGAGAAAGTGCTCAGTGTGAAGTGTCAGTGCTGAGAACCTTTTCAGAAACCAATCCCAATGCAGTATTACCTGTTTACATTAAGAATTCAGAAATTATGGGGGTTCATATTTGGTTCCCACTGGCACACCTAGGCTTTTAACATATTGTCAGGAGATGAGGTGAGTTTAAGTCCCTGAAAGAGCAAGTGGTATTTAGCACTCAAATTTACAAATTCAGTCTGGATTGCTTTCATACAGTCAGATTAAGGGAGCTCAATTTGGAATCTGTGGAAAGTGTTTTTTACAGGATTGTCAGGATGCTGTGAGTTTAAATCCCAATTATATGGCAATGACAAGTGTTATATAATGTCCGCTTTGGATAAAATATTTGTGTAATGGTGTTTGTTTTTCAAATTTATCAGTTTAGTCTGAGTTGCTGTTATTTAGAAATCATAAATGAATGTTCATATTTGATTACCCTCTTGCGCAACCAAGTTTTGCCTTATTGTTAGGAGATAGTAAGTTCAAATCCCAGAGACAACAGAACGTGTTTAGCACTCAAAATGACCAGTTCAGTCTGAATTGTATTCATAAGCAAATTAGCTCATATTGGGATCTCATGTGTCAGAATTTTTTTTTTTTTTTTTTACAGCGTTGACAGGAGGTTGTGAGTTTAGATCCCAATTAAATGGCAATGACAAATGTTGTATAATGTCAGCTTTGGATAAAATATTTGTGTAATGCTGTTTTTTGTTCGAATTCACCAGTTAATCTGTGTTTCTGTTCTGAACTTTATATTTGATTTTCCACTTGCGCAACCACGTTTTGTGCAACCATATTGTTAGGAGAGAGTGAGTTCATATCCCAGAGACAGCAGAACGTGTTTAGCACTCAAAATGACCAGTTCAGTCTGAATTGCATTCATAAGCAAATATTAGCTCATATTGGGATCTCCTCTGTCAGAAGGTTTTTACAGTATTGTCAGGGGGCTGTGAGTTTAGATCCCAATTAATTGGCAATGACAAATGTTGTATAATGTTGTCAGCTTTGGATAAAATATTTGTGTAATGGTGTTTGTTGTTCATATTCACTAGTTTAGTCTATGTTGCTGTTATTTGAAAATCATAAATGAATGAAGTTCATATTTAATTCCACACTTTCACAACCAAGTTTTTGCCTTATTGTTAGGAGATAGTGAGTTCAAATCCCAGATACAGCAGAATGTTTTTAGCACTTAAATTAACCAGTTCAGTCTGAATTTTTTTATAAGCTTATACTAGCTCAAATTGGGATCTTCTGTGTCAGAAGGTTTTTTTTACAGTATTAACAGGAGACTGTTAGTTCAAATCCCAAATATGGCATGGCTAACAATACATAATTTGGTTGAGTTTAAATAAAACATTTTAATATTAATATATTGATACTCTGCCATAACAAATCAAGGCTCATGCTGAGTTTCTAATGCGGCACAACCAGATTTTTTCCTGAATGTCAGGATATTGTGAGTTCAATCCCAGTGATGGTGGCAAACAACAAGTGGCCAGCAGTTATCATTCTGTTATTAGCTATGCTTAAACTCACACCAATAGCACTACAGGTTGTGAGTCCAGGCCTGTTGTGTTGCATATACAGGTCAGCAGTTGTGTCTAGTGGGTGTGTGTGTATATATGTGTGTATTTATCTGTGTATGTGTGTGTAGGCCAGTGTATGTGTGTGTGTGTGCAGTCGTGACAGGGATGGATTGCTGTGAGAGAAAGGGACAGTGCTGGTCAGTGGAGGGAGAGCGAGAGAGAGAAAGAGAGGGACGGAGGGAGGGGCAGTGAAACGCTAGAGCCGGACCCATTCCTCACACAGACTAATGACTCTGTCCATGACTTACTGTGGCCTTGCCATGCTCCACATCACCGGGGCAACACACCATGACACACACACACTCGTACACTTATACACTCATACACACGCAGTCATAAACACACACACAGATTATAATCAAGGGTGGAAAGTCCCTGATAACATGTGCTATATGTTGCTAGACGTGAGCATGTTTTGATTTAGCTGGGTTGGCCGGTACAGCAGCAGCTGCATGTAACATATTATCCTGTTTCCTCCGCAGTCGTCTGGAGCAAAACCTGATTAAGAGCATCCCTCCCGGAGCTTTCTCTCCATACAAGAAGCTGAAGAGGATGTGAGTATTAGCCTCTATTTCCAGAAACATTATTAAATCCATGGCATTCAGGCCGAGTTCTGCTGTCAATATACTGCAAATCCATCGTTCCCATTCGAGGGTTGTTCAGTTCTTCTGACTAACAGTAATTTTGGGTGGATATTTTCTTCAATCTTTTTAATTGTGCTTCTAGTTTAGCTACCATCTCAATTTTCCTACGCCCTCTGTTAAACCTTTTAGGTCATATTGTGGCTGTCCAATGAAAAACAACTATCTACATTTTTGTCTATTTTTAGTTTACTACAAAATTTGAACACACTAAATGTCCATTATACTGTGCCAAAATTTCTTGATGAACAAGCCAATAGAAATACTTCAAAACTATCTGAAATAAATTCTTTTTACATTGACTTTTACTGAAAGTTTATAAGGTTTTTTTCTCTCTCATGTAAAGTAGCTGTATTGGAGATACTTGTTTTTCATTGGACAGCGATAATATCAGAATTTTACATCAGTATTGTAGATTCCAGTTTACAAAAAAAAAAAAATATCATAAATCCAGGATGATTTTCATTATATAACTTTAATATGAACTAATAAGTAGATAATATGAAATCAGCACTGAGTGGTCAGCACAGAACTGAGGGCAAAATGAACATAAAGCCTCTCAATTTCTACAAAATTCTGCATTAGGCAATATATAATAAATAATTGAAAAAAAAAAAAAAAAAAATATATATATATATATATATATATATATATATATATATATATATATATATATATATATATATATATATATATATATATTTCCCTCAGTAAAAAACATAATTTGGCTTTTTGCAGTTGTGAGGTGTTACCTTGTAAGTGAGGTAAAACATCAGCCAGTTTGTTCATGACAATGCAATGTGATGTGAATTATCAGAGTTCAATCAATATGTAAAGCCTTTTGTGACAGGAATACCTCATAAAAGCATCTGGCTAAAATTGTCCTTGTGAATAGACAAGTGACTGGCACTTGTATATCACATCCCATAATAAATGCAGGAGAGCCCACACAGCGCTACAGTATTCCACAACTTCCACAAGACATGGTACTCGTGATACTAGTCCCATGTCCCATGATATTTGGCATGTGTTGTCTACTATATTGTCTACCGTGGAAATCACAGTGATTACAGGCTAGCTTACCAGTTTACTTGACTATAGTAATAGACATACATTGATTTATGTATTATTGGATGCATTCATTGTTTAGGCTGATGGAAATAAGCGCATGTTTCTAAAGCAGGTGTCACTGCAGCAGAAAATATGTTGTGTGTGTGTGTGTTTAACATTTGTACCACCTGTGTGTTTCAGAGATCTGAGTAAGAATCATATTTCGGATATCGCAGATGACGCCTTCAGTGGCCTACGCTCCCTCACCTCACTGTAAGTGTTTGGATCTAAGAGTATACATACTTACATTTGTCTAATTACTGTTGAGACTCTGAAATGAGGAGAATTTGTGGATAAATGGTTGTAATTCCTACACGCTTTAATTCATTTAATTAAACCTAAAAGTCTTTAGACTTTATGTACATCATATTTGTTTAATTTTATATCCAATATGGTGGCTAGCAGAGCCCAAATCGTGAAGATTGTGTCACTGTCCAAATACTTACACTCTAAGAAACAGAGGTACGATATGAGTACTTTTTTGTACTCAAAGGTACACTCTTCATAATTGTACCCTCCAAGGTACAATATTGGTCTTTACAGGGTCAGATTTGTTCCCTCTGAAGTACAAAGTAATTTTTAACAGCAATAAGTACAAATTTGTACCATTTAACCAAACAAAAGGTACATTCAGTATTCTGTATCACTGTACTAATTAACAATATATATTTTATTTGCACATTTTTTATTTGAAAGCCAGTCAATTTTGCATCATCAAGTTTTTGAGCCATATTTAGTTGATGATAATGTTTATAATCTTTATAATCTTAACTGGCACAAAAACCATGGGTACAAAAAAGGACTTTCATGGAAAGGTACTTTTTTGTACCTCAATATAAGGTACAGCCCCAGAGACAAGCTTTGTACTCTTTTAAGTACAAATCTGTACTTACTTTTCTTAGAGTGTATGGGCCTTACTGTAGCTGCTCTGCGGTGGTCCTTTGGGGTTTATTGAAGAACAGGGTGAAGGGAGAATAGTAAAATATGCAGAGAATCAGAAACAGGACTACAGTCTGCAATTATAGAACTACAAGTGCACATGCCCACTGACATATCTTTATTTATATCATATTATTATAATAATGTTTTGTGTATGAAAACAGTGCAGCACTTCATTAACAGCTCATTTGATCTGGAATGCGCTGCTGCTGTGGGTGGTGGATCAAGCGCAGGGCTGGGGGGCCGACAGTGATGGGCCAGCTGTCGACTGAGTGAAATAAATTGGCGTAGAGGGCGACACAACAGCAGTAATGCACTGTACAAATAACCCCACTGTCTACGCATGAGCATGGGAGTGTGTGTGTGTGTGTGTGTGTGCGTGTCCCAACATCTGCGGTGGTGTGAACAAAAGAGACGGCTTTCATTTACAGCACCTGAGCAAGTCCGAAAGAGACAGTAGCTCATCCCCTGCATATTAATTCCATAAGATCCATCTCCCTGAGCCCTGCCCGCACAGCTGGGCCAGTGACAGGCCTCAGCCTCTCAGCACTCAGCTCATTTACACACGCCGCAGTTAAAGAGCCACTCACTCGCAAAGATAATGAAACAATAGGGCACAGGAGATGGCATGCACTCGTGGGCTCATATTAAACGTGTGTGCCAGCATTTTTCAGCCTAATCTAATAGTCTAGTCTACTGCATCTGTATAGGCTTGGTTACAGTACATCAGAGGTTTTTATACTGTGGTGTGTGTACTGCTGGTGGTACACAAAACACCAGGGAACCCAAGGTGGTCCACCAGATTTGCCAGTTCTTTACTCTCATAACTACAGTATTAATAAATTAATTATTAATATGAGTTTTAAAAGACCCTACAATAGAACCCTGTGGAACTACACAATTCTCTGCTCTGGAGTTTCTGTAATATGATTAGTGGCTGAATAATTACAATTAAATATATACCATGTAGGCTCTGAGTGGTCCAGTAGGTTGATAGTGCTGCCACTATGAATAGGAGATTGCCTGTTTGAATCCTGTTCATGTAGCTTGCCATCAGTAGCTGGAGCCCTGAGAGAGCAAAATTGGCCTTGCCCTCTCTAGGTGGGTAGATGGCGCTCTCTCCCCACATCATTCCAAAGTGTCTGCGAGATGATGTATTGGAACCGAGACTCTGTGCTTTCCTCCGAGTGCACTGTAATGTTACTCTGCAATGCTGCATCAGCAGTTCTAAAAGAGGGAGTGGCTGACTTCACATGTATCGGAGGAGGCATGTGCTAGTCTTCACCCTCCTGGTGTCCAAATTACGATGAATAGACCAAAAGTATTTTTTTTTTTTAATTTGTCGTCTGACAAATTTGACAATATCTGATATATATATATATATATATATATATATATATATATATATATATATATATATATATATATATATATATATTCAGCAATGATGCTAAAACAGTTGTTGTATATTTAAATGTGTTAAAGCCTTTGTACTCTGATCCCTGGATTATAAAAGTGCAAGACACGTTATATTTGTTTTGCTTACGTAAGAAGACTATTTTTTCTTCTGAACAGTCAGAAAGCCCCCGTAGCTACGCCCTCACTAAATACAGGGAAATGTGTTGAAATGATTGCTTGTTGTAATGGACCATAACTTGCTGATGCAGCAGACTGATACAGTATTATGTTTAAAACTCTTTAGCATTTCTTATGAAAATTGAAAGTTCGCTATTTAAAAAAAAAAATCATATTCAATAAAGAATAGGCATAAACACACACAAAGACTAGCCGCTAGATTTTCTGTAGTTTATGAACACTATGAATACTTTCAAATAACTTAATTTTACTTAGTATTTTAAAATCTAATATCACTCAGACATATATTGTTGCTGTCATGTAAAAACTTTGTATCTAAATTGCTGTGATTTTTTTTATTTATGACGTAATGTGAATCTGGCAGTTTTTTTTTTTTTTACATCATTTTATCACAATTTCATGATAAACGAACCAATAGAAACAGAAGGAAAGGTGTTCCAAAGCATTTGACAGAGAGTGCACACACACCCACGTACAGAGAGATACAGTGATTGTGTTGAGATGATTTACTGATCTTTCTTTGGGCTGCATCTGTTCCTTCCTGCAGGGTCCTGTATGGAAACAAAATTGCAGAGATTCCCAAGGGGCTGTTTGATGGCTTGGTCTCCCTGCAACTGCTGTGAGTACTGTTCCCACTCTATAAATGTGTGTATGTGTGTGTGTGTGTGTGAGAGAGAGCTCTTACTGAATGTGTGTTGGTGTGTGTGTGTGTGTGTGTGTGTGTGTTTGTGTGTGTACTGACACATACGTGCCACTGGAGGAAGAGCTATTTCATTTCTCCCACCTCTCCTCATAAAAAGAAGTCAAGCAAAAAGAACAAAAAGAACGAAGCGTCTTGAAGCCCGAAACCTCTTCCAGCTCTCAAATGGAGCGTTTGGGCGACTCGCTGGAGGAAGACACTTTAAGATCCGGGCTGTTTTCTCCTCCCCCCTCGCTCGCTCTCTCTCTCTGTGTTTTTCAGGAGTGTACCTAACATCATTAGCATTTAAATTGGGCCTGATTACGAAGCATATCTCTCACACCTAGTTATATTGATGTAGACACAGAAACATTGCTCAAACATAATGCCTGTGTTTAGTGCTCTAATTTGTGGAAATCTGCGAGCTTTAATGGGCCTGTTTGTGCTGCCGCTAATGATTTGTGGAGATGGGCAAATTTTGATAGTCCGGCAGCTTCCTCACTCCCACGTCGATGGATCCGGATCGAGCCGAGCGAGCACACGTCAGCGAGTTATTATCGGGGCCTGAAGCGTGCGGGCTTCAGCGGTACATCCCTGCACTTTCCAGCGTTTGCCTTGTCAACTGCCCTAATGAGTCAAATTACCTATGTTTTTGCCAATTACAGTCTTCTCCCTCTAATGGGTCTGGTTAGTAAGTGCCCTTCCGAAGGAACGCTTTACAGCGTTCCGCAAAGCACCCAGAAGCTTTTGCGGACGTTGGTTTTCAGCCGCATTGTTGTGAATGGGGTTCCTCTGTTTTGCCTGTTTTTTTTTTCGAAAACCCCGAACCTAATTAGTTCTCCCTGTGAGCAGGCTAACGATGCGTGCGTTCGCTCCGAGACAAAAGCTCATTAGAATGGCTTTCAGTAATTAAGCGCAGGCCTTGCGTTAGTTAATTGTCAGGCGAGCTAAGCAGGAGAGACACTGAGGTGGCAGGGTAGGGACACGGAAGAGGAGGGCCAGCTCCAGAACAGTGCTACACTACAGCAGGACAACAGCATGAAGCACGATCAGAAAACAATCAGAACACAAGAACACAAAGAGCCACTGATATAAATTACAGCTCTTGCATTACAGCCTGGTGCTGTTTTTTTCCCCTGTGATTATCTGTACACTGTAGCTGAAGTGTGATTTCTCTGATGGAGTCTGATGGGGTTATTTTTTAAAAAGAGGAATTTAATGTCTTGTCAGAAAATTGACATTGCTCAGATCCTACAGTGAAAGGAAGCAGCATAAGAAAAAGATAAAGATGTATTCGGTTTTGTGTACCAACATAAACATGCCAGTAGATTAAAAAAAATAGAACTACTGTTATGACTTTCTCATGGAGTCTTATGGAAGCTAAAGAACTCTTAGTTCACAAACAGAGAATTTGAAATAAAGTGCATATAATGTCAGACCCTGCTGATGTGGTTTATGCCAGTTTCCTCCCTTTCAATAAGACACAAAAACTAATTACAGTAAGTGCTAATAGCTCCCCCATGTGGAGGGTCATCCTGTAAAGAATCAAGAGTAATAGAGTAAATATGTGTGAGTGAATGAGTGAAGTCTGGTTAATACTATTCATACTAATGCAAATAATTACTAATGCATCTCTTTAAAGCAGCTGTGATCTTGGGATTATGGTCACAGGGTCCGAAAGGTGTCTACAAACCCAAAAAAAAAGAACCACATACTAAGTATTACAGATCTAAGTCAGATGTCTGATCTTGTTGAGAGAAATAACGCACAAGACTGCTCGAGTTTTCAGGCTTCTATCCTGTTTGGCATTCTGACGGTATCCAGATCAGGAAAGAGACAGTGCCATCATGAATTGACCGCATTCCTGATGCTGCTGGAGGCACGGAAATGAGACATAAAACTGCTTAGAGCGAGAGACGTGCTTTAGACTCAGTCAAGCAGAGGAAAAAACAAAGCGTCTGGGTCCTTTAACTTGTGGAAGTCTTGAGGAAATGGACAGGAAAGGAGGATTTAGAGGACCAATAGTGGCTCAAGGACTGGAGCACTTTACTCAGCAGTGGATTGTGACTTATGTCCAAATGTGGATCTCACATACATACAGATCTGTGCCTCTTATAGTAAAATTATAGTAAAAAAAGTTATACTTATTTCATTGTAAACAAGTTGTCCTCTATGCAGTAGCAATCAAAAGGTCAGATATAGCTATTAACATTTATTTTTACTTATACTGTGTTTCTAAGTATAGGTCATAAAGATCACAGACGTTGATTAAAAAAGTATAGAGTATAGGTATAGGGCTCATTCCACCATCACTGTGGCAAACAAGGCATGTAATTCAAGTGTCACCTTCTATTTCAGTGTTTGTGTTGAAATCAAGGCTATTAAAGTAAACATGAATTGGTGTAGCTTTAATACCCCTCGCCACTGCAGTGATAGATGATTATCTTAAAAAGGTTTTTATCCTAATAACAAATTTTATGTTCCTATTTAACATATTTTTCACACTATAAAGCACACTATAAAATCCTTTAATTTTCACAAAAATCGACAATGAGCCTTATGTATGAATTTTACTAGTCAGGTTGTAAGGAGCAGTAAAGCCACTCAGCTGAAGTGTAGTGTTATACAGGAGTTTGAGTTGAGTTCTCCAGCACCGAGGCTGGAGCAGTACTAGCATTAGCTGCTAACTATGCTAAACGCTATCCCTTTTGCTGTTCAGAAGTGAGTATTATCGGACTGTTGCCTGCATGTTTACCATGTTAAAACAAGCTATGTGGGACAAACTGCTGGGCTAAAAGCACTCTGGCTTACTGGCACACTCATGGTTCCTCATTGTAGCATTGTCAGGTAACATTTACTAGTGCTAACCATAGCTAGCTCTAGTGGTTAGCCACTAATGCTAATGCTAATGCTGCTGCACCCAGCTTTAGTGGAAGAAAATCTGGGAATCTAAGCTTACTGTAAATAAATTGAAGTGCTTTTACTGCTTTACTCACCCAAATAAACAGTTTTCAGGAGATAAATCTGTGTAGATTACCACGTAGAGAGTCATCTCAACAGATCTAATATAAGAAATCAGATTTCTCAAATCCGATTTGCCTGCAGTCTAAACGTAGCCCACACACTCATTCATTCAGACCTCCTGGTACTTTTATGCCCCCACCTCTGAAGAAAGCCGCAGTGCATTATGACAGATGGGCTGTGCTGAGTTGTAAGTTGTGTATTCAGACCTCACACTGTCTGATTGAACTGTGCTTAAAGGACAAATCCTCTTTCTGCCCACCCAGACTGCTCAACGCCAACAAAATCAACTGTCTGAGGGTGAACACCTTCAAAGACCTACAGAGCCTTAATCTGCTCTCTCTCTACGACAACAAGCTGCAGACCATCAGCAAAGGCCTGTTTACTCCTCTCCGCGCCATCAAGACCCTGTGAGTTGTCTCACGTACACACACACACACAAATGCACGCCTCAGTCCACTTCAGCACACTCCAGTCTCCAAGCAACGGGTGCTTATAAAATTTTACCTCCACATTTCAAACCCTGCAATCACTTGCTCACCTTGTTTTTTAATCAGAAAGTTAATTAGCTGCTAATAGAGTGGCAAATAATCATGGTATTATGTAATTATTATATAATAATTGTGCCACTCACGAGTTTCTTACTGAAACTGTAGGGCATTCATTAGAACTATAACTTTATGCTGTAAGTAGTTTGGAATGGAAATGAGTCCTTTATGCTTTCATTTGTATGAACTGATTTCATCATTAACTGATTTATAGCCATAGCAGCAATTCCCAATCCCTGTACTGCATGCATATTAAGTTGTTTTCCCTGCTCTGACATGCTTAATCTAAAATAATTAGCTTAGTAACAAGCAGGCAAACCTCCTGAGTTGAGGTGGTATGTTAGAGTATTGAAAAACATTTCATTGTACTTTGAATTTCTAAGCTGCTTTGCAGTAAGGAGTTTTTTTTGTACTGTACAAGTGTATAAAAAATCACAATCCAAATAATTATTACTTATTAGTGATATACAAATTTATAATAAAAAATATATATACTTTTTTTTTTTAAAGTACTGAACTTAAAAGCAGCTTTATGCGAGAATAAGTATTTCTTGATCCTGGGCTCCATATACAGTCCAATAGTGTTATTTCACAAGCCTTTCTGGACAACCAGAGCAACACAGAACCAGCACTGCAAGTGTATAAAGCTTGTGAATTGCCAAGTAAAAAATAACATCACATATTTTAAGCAGATTCCACAAAATTCTTATCCTTCCTCAAATTTACGTAGAGCAACAGTGAATAATTAAAAGAAACTCCCCATGTAAAACACATTCCTTCCCAATATGCCTTTATAATCAAATGTTTACTAATATAACTGTAGTTATATATATATATATATATATATATATATATATATATATATATATATATATATATATATATATATATATAATTATACATATATAATATTTATTTCTAACAACATTTAGACACATTGCAAAAGGTACAAGGTTTGCTTGTAACTGAGCAGTTACTTCCAAATATTTTCCATTCCTCTATTTCACTTTCTTTTTTTTTCTCTCTTTTTTCCCTGATCTCCTGACCTCCTCAGGCACCTTGCTCAGAACCCCTTCATGTGTGACTGCCACCTGAAATGGCTGGCTGACTACCTGTTTGATAACCCCATCGAGACCAGCGGGGCGCGCTGCAGTCACCCGCGCCGCCTGGCCAACAAGCGCATCAGCCAGATCAAGGGCAAGAAGTTTCGCTGCACAGGTAGAGTCTCCCTCACACACACACACACACACATACACACGCACACAAATATTTTTCAGAATCTTCAGGATCTTCACTGACCCTAACTGCATGCACTTATTTTGTAAAATTCACTTGAGAGTTCAAGGATATGATGGAAGGCTAAGGGGTTAATAATGCACACCCTGCACCCTACATGCTATGCCAGTCAGTCGATTAATCGATCAATCAATCAATTGGCATTTACTAAAACATTTCCAGTTTAGCAGTCATAACATGTACTTGTCCAGTTTTTATCAGAAACATCTATCATATTTGTGCTTGTTCTAGGTTTAAAGTATAATCACGAAAATTTTCTGCGATTTACTGCGATTAATGGCACTTGTTCTTCTTAAGATGCAAGTTTTTTTCTGTGGATACTTAAATGTAAATAAAATAATAATGTAAAATGCATTTTAATTTATATTCGTGGGGTCAATTAAAATGCTATTATAAACTTGTATGTTTGAGAGGAGATAAAACCAACATGGGGTGCTGGAATAAAAAATAATAAAGGTCACTTTATGGTAAAACATATTGTAAACATCTCAGCTTGGTTGTAAGGATTTCTAGATTAGAACTTAATTATCTGAGTATGAAAAGTCTTTTTTACACCTGTAGTTGGTTTCTGTGGTCCAGCATTAGTTGATGAGTTTGATGAGTTTACTGTGAGCGTTTTCTCCCTCTGCTTGGTTTGGTTTCATACAGGTACAAACCTAAACCTAAACCTACCACATTTCACACCAATAATCCACGTAAGCACATTGTCTCCTTTGATTGGTCAGAGCTCTCTTGTGTGGGAGCGAGAAAGTAAATATAGTGAAAAGATTTTATGTTCCAGCGTGTATATCTGTGCAGTGTGAAGCTGCTTTAACACTAAACATTAACACTAAAATTTGCTTTTTTAAATTCATTGTTTTCAATGTGACATGCAGCGCATATGTTAGCAGTGAACGCTGCACATTAGTCCATGTATAAACAGCATGGAGCAGCAGAGATAGTGTTTGTTAGCAGTATATTATCTGGCTGATATTAATTAAGTTCATTACTGGTTTAACGTTGACAGCCCTGGTTTAAAGTTGCTGAATACAGCCTATCTTATATTAATTAGCCTCCTTCTGCCCTGTCCATCATTAAAAAATTACCACCATAGGACCACAGCTGACCAGATGTTGTTTGGGTATTTGACCATCCCCAGCACAACATGGTAGTGGCATCCTTGTGTGAGTTGAGTGTCAGGAGCTGTGGAGGTTTTTGCACTCCTTTGATGTAAGCACTGGTTCTTCAGCCAAATATATCCCACCAGTTATAGTCCTGTGGTCAAAAACGGACTGCTGATTAACAAGATGGAGCATGAAGCATGTAAACAGTACACGAAAAAATAAAGGTCCCAGGAAAACATGCCCACATGGTGCATATACTGTGTAGGCAGCTTTAATGGATATGAGACTCAGAAGCGTCTATGGCTTTCTTATTGGCTCCACATATGGATGGTAGTAAAGAGGCCCTTCAGGACCAGTGATGTGACCAGGAGTAGTTAAACATTGACCCCATCTGGGCTTTACACTGCTCAGGAGGCCAACTATGAGGTTAAGGTGGGCTGTATTGATAGGGTCAATTAAAGAAGCCTAACTGTTCCCCAGTTAATACATATACAGCTTTGAAAAATGATGAGTTTCTTTTATTTTACCAAAAATGAAAACCTTTTTAATATAATCAAGAGGAAGTTGGATGATCACAAGCCATCAAACCAAGCTGAACTGCTTGAATTTTTGCACCAGGAGTGCAGGCATAAAGTTACCCCAAAGCAGTGTGTAAGACTAGTGGAGGAGAACATGCCAAGATGCATGAAAACTGTGATTAAAAACCAGGGTTATTCCACCAAATATTAATTTCTGAACTTTATGAACTTGAACTTGTTGTCTTTGCATTATTTGAGGTCTGAAAGATCTGCATCTTTTTTGATATTTCAGTAATTTCTCATTTTCTGCAAACAAATGCTCTAAATTACAATATTTTTATTTGTAATCTGGGAGAATGTTCAATGTTCATTTTACTCAAACATATATATATATATATATATATATAAATGTGATTCAGAAACTAAAGTGGTCTTTTAATTTTTGTCCAGAGCTGTATATAAAACCCACTTAGAACCCGTGCCCACCTGAAACCCACCTGTTTCTAATAAAGTGGCCAATAAATAAATGTACACAGGGATCAGCACTCACTCACTAAAGCAAGATACTGTGCGACTACTATGTTAATACTGGTGGTCCTGCTCTGGTCTCATTTTATTGATGGATGAGTAGCTGGTGGTGAGTAGGTGTTTCTGATAAAATGGCCAGTCACTATAAAAAACACAAGATATAGAGTAATAATCTAACACAGCCATTGAAAGAGCTCCACAACAAAAAGTCCCACTCGGGTCTCTATTTTCCCAGCTATCCCTTTCCTCTATCCGATGCTATACAGTGTTATGGTGAATTGAATGCAATACACTATTGGAGAGATTTAAAGGCAGAATTCTGTGTATGTGTGTGTGCATCTACAGCGCAGTGTGTGTTTATTCTCCTTGGAGAGGGAGCTGTGTGGCATCCTCAGGCCTGGAGCAGTTCTACTTACACACTGCCAGGCTTCAGAGTGCTCATGGGAACACCACCAGGAGGCCCGGTGCAATACAAACCCAGCAGACCGCTTTGAGACTGAGCCTCGGGGTGCGCAGGGCTCTGTTATGATGAAGGAGCTGAAACTAAAGAGAGTACTGAGTGATGGCACGTGGGGGGGCCCTCAGAGTGCTCGGCCTCAGGAAGTGTGCGGCCGCTGCTTGCTTTGATATTAACCCCTGGATTTCCCTAATTACAGCCCTGCCTCTGTCCATACAGCTACACAGTAACAAACGCAGCGGGAGAGCTGGAAAACACACACCGGCTGCTCCCAACAGCCTCCAAAAGCTGCAGAAGCCAAGTGTGTGACTGTGCGTGTGGATTGTCTGTGTCTTTGTGTTTGTTTCTTGAACAAAAATGTCCTGATTCTATGGAAAGAACAGAGAAAAACATCTTTATTTGTAAGGTTAAGTTGATAAAATTGGGAAATTAAATTTTGAGGGTCTGTTTTGCCTCACAACATCCTATGTTGTAAACAACCTGAAATCTGTCCAAACCTTCATAATTTCTAAATTTCATCATTCTGCCATAAATGCCTTTTTAAAACACAATTTAGACCAAAAGATTTGTGTAATACTGTGACTTTGGCATTAGGCAATGTAAGATCTACTTTTAACCATCCAACAAAGCATTTTTACACCTACAACCTAAGCTCTAGTTTTGTTCAAAATTCAATAATTGACCTCAGGTTCAGGAAACTTTTAAACTTTTAAATCAGCAGCAGAAGGCTTCGCTCCATTCCTTTTCTCCTGTGCAGTGTTTTACTGTCTGTGTATCTGTGCTGTCTGTCTGTCTGTCTGTCCGTCTGTCTGTCTGTCCGTCTGTCTGTGCGCTTGTGTTATGAGGGTTGAGCTGTTGTCCTGGTAACAGCACAGTTGGGGAAAAGGGACGGGGCGGCCCGCCCTCATGCATGGTGGCCCGGCTTCCTGCTCTGTTCCTCCTCCTGGCTGCTCCTGCTCCTCCTACTCCTCCTCCTCCTCTCTCCCTGCCTCTCTCCGCTCCGCTCCTCCACTCTGGCCCCGGGCCCATCCCGGCCCCCGGCCCCTGGTGCAGCTGTCTCTTGTGCTTGATCTAACCATGTGCCACCGCCTACACTCGCCTCACATGGTTCCGTCAAGCACCAGGGACCGCTGGACACACTCGCACGCAGCATGGCATTCTGGGAAAGCGCACGGCAGCCACCCCTCGAAGAGGAACGAGGCGACTCTCCACCAAGTCAAATTGGGAGCAGCGGAGACGACGGGCAACATCACGGACTGCGCTCTGGGCCTTTTCTCTCAGTCAGACGCTCAGTATGGAAATAGGGTTTGCACACGACTGTTACTGTTCATAAGAATGGAATTTCTTGTTTTAAAACAGTATTTAGCAGCACAAACATCAAATTTCAACTATACAGTGTGTGCCTTCTAATGAATGCTGTCAGCTCACAGCTTGTTTAATCAAACATGAAACTATGAATCTATTGGCACCATGCCTAATACTTCTACACATGCTGTGAGCTGTGGAGTAGTGGAACTCTGTTATCCTAAATGATGCTCCTTAATCCAGTAAGCAGCTTCTGGGATGAGTTGTAAAGTTGGGGATGAGTTCTGGTGGTGATCATCCAACATCCCGAGCTCACTAACACCATATTGCCACTGAATCCAGTCAATTTCTACCAGCAGTGTTCCAAAACCTAGCAGAAAGGCTCCTTTGTACAGTATAAACAGTTACTCCAACAAAAGCAGTATAACCTCTTCTTAATACTGTTTATACAGTTTATGAATTCAAAGAAATGTGACCAATTCAGATTATCTGTCACTTCCCACAATCCAGCTGTAAATTTTACCAAATACAGATGGTACAGAATTAGCTCTCACCAGTCATATTCACTGCTACAAAAAAATATGCAAGTAAGGACATTGTAAAATAATAAGAAGTAACTGTTTACAGATCCTTTTTGAGTTAACTGAATTAAGTCTAAAAAAGTTAATAACCCCTCTGTAATCAGTTATTTTATTGTTTTAAATGGGAACAATGGGAGTGCTCATGAACTAGATACCATCTTTATTTGAACGTTTGGTTTCGAGTGTATACATGTTTAATTCATTTTGTTTCAAACCCAAGATTTAAGAAAGAAATAAGAGTATTTTTACAATACTTTAGCTACATTAACTACTGTATTTTTCTACAGACTTGTTTTGTTCCCTGAAATCATTAATCTTTCTCTGAAGGGCTTTGATAACCCCGTAGATTCCTCTCTGAATATCAAGGCATACATCTACAAGAAACCCATTAGCTTTGCTTTGCAATTCTTGCAGAATTCTTGCAACATATTAGTATATGTTCTTTTGTGTTTTAATGCCCGATCTAGGGTCAGGCCACAAGAGACAATAAAAGTGCCCTTTCCCCAGATTCAATTAGAGACCAACCAAATAAACGAATTCATATGTATTCATGATTTCAAATTATTCAAATTATTATTTTTATTATAATTTTGTAAAACACTGATTCCAAACTTTTAAACAGTAATATGTGTGTGTGTGCGTGTGTTGGGCTCCTGGTCCATGAGCCGGTAGGTCAATGAAACAGAGGCGTGGAGTAAGATAAACAGTGCCCGCGGAGAGACGTCTGTGATGGGAAGCAGATACGTATCGGGCCGAGCCAGATCCTACTGCTCCCCAGAAACCGCCTGTGTTTTCCTGTCAAAACACACATCTCTGGTTCAGACCTCCAGCTAAAGTGACCTCCTGCTGCTCGGGCGGCTTTATCTGCGCATACAGCCGCCCTTCGGAAGATGGATGTGTGTTTAGGCGCGGGGCATGAGTGGGCGTTTTGTGTTTGTGTGTGAGTTTATGCTTGTCTGGGGGAGCTCAGTTTGTTAGTGTGGTGCAATGTTTACACTTATATTTCCTTAGATATAATAGTGTGGGTGTGTGGGCATGGGAGTGTGTGTTTGTGTTAGTGTGAATAAGCTGTTTTGACTCTCTCTCTCTCCCTTTCTTTCTCTCTCTCTCTGTTTTTTTCTCTTTTTCTCTCTGTTTCTCCCCCTCTTCTGTTGGGGGGTCAGGTTCTGAGGACTACCGCAGTCGTCTGACCGGCGAGTGCTTCCAGGACCTGGTGTGCCCGGAGCGCTGCCGCTGTGAGGGGACAGTGGTGGACTGTTCCAACCTTAAACTGACCAGCATACCTCCTCACCTGCCTGAACACACCACTGACCTGTAAGGGAATACATACATATTCATGTTTGTATGAAATTGATTAAGGTCTCTGCATAAATGATTTTAAGGTTTTTAATATGGAGTTATTCTTGAGGTGTATGGGTGAGCATCATCCTGCTAAAAAGTGCCCAGCCATGAGAAAAGCAACACAAGTTGTTGGTGATGTTATATTACTACCAGGAGTGACTGAGTCTCGTGTAGGGCTGCAACGATTAGTCGATAAAATCAACAATGTTGATTATTTAAATTTGTCGACCACAAACATTATTGTAGACTAATCGTTAATTTGTAACTGTACCGCATCACACAAAGTGCTGGGGATAGAAGTGCAATGGGAGATGGGTAAATGGCTCACTCACACAGTTTACACTCAGCTTAGTCTGTTGTGTCTCTAAGTGCCCAAACAACCACATTTAGACATTTAAATGCCTTTTTAAATCTCATGTTTAGCTGTTTCTATTGTTTTTAGAGATTACATTACATTACATTTGGCAGACGCTTTTGTCCAAAGCGACTTAAAATAGTGAAGAACAGATATAATAGAAGTTAGAGGTAAATCATCTTTAGACAGGGCCTAAAGGAGGTCAAAGGGAAATAAAGGGATAGAGGAGTGAAGGAGGGGAAGAAAGAAATGAGGTTAGAAGTAGTTAGTTAGTTAGAGGTGTTAGGAGAGTAAGTGCTCTTTGAAGAGCTCTGTCTTCAGGAGTTTCTTAAAGATAGCGAGAGATTCTCCTGATCTGGTAGTGGAAGGTAGTTTGTTCCACCACTGGGGAACTCTGTATGAGAACAGTCTGGATTGCTTTGTGTGAATGTTTGGCAAAGCGATAGAGAACATGGCAAAAATAATCGTTGACTAATCGACTAATCAAAAAAAAAAAAAAAAAAAAAAAAATCGACTACCAAAATAATTAGTCGACTACCAAAATAATCATGAGTTGCAGCCCTACTCTCGTGTCCCCAGATCAAGACACCAGCAGTTAAGGCAGTGAAAATTAAGAAAGCACACCACAAGGCCTCCATACTCAAACCTGACTTTTTTCCACAGTCCAGGTTTTATTGAAAGGACCTTTCTTCTTCTCTTCATCCCTTTCTTAAGATCTGTTAATTGTGCAAATTGTATTACAGCACATTCCAGAGGCATGTCTAGCTGTCAGGGATCTCTCACCAAGAGGTTCACTGTCCAATAGTAGCCTCTAAGAGGCTTTGTATAGCGTAACAGTGGAAGCATTTTAACTCATTTTAACTCAGTGTCTAATTCGATTGCACCTGTAATGATTTACATATCTGCCTAAGACATGATTGCATGCCAAAATTGGCAGCAACATTGTTCTTTTGAGTACATTGAACTCTTTTAGGCACTTAGTCTGGGCTATCTGTGTTAATTCATTGGAATTTATACATATATTCTATCCCATAATTGTCAACCAAACCTCGCCTCCCCAGTACAGGAACTCCTCCAGCTCCTGCAGAACTTTTATTTCCTCCTTCAGCCTCCTCCGCTCTCCTCCAGCCCTCTCTGCTCGTGCTCTTGCCTCTTGTCTTGCCAGGGTCCAGTCTCCCGCTGAGCTGTGGTGAATGAATGCCACAGGCTTTTCCCAGGCTTTTAGCCTCGCTCTGCTGTAGGCCTGTTCCCCAGACACCGCTCGCCCTTCTGCTCACTTGTAGAGGACATGTCACTCTCTCGCTCTCTCTCTCTCTCTCTGCAGTCCCATCAGCTCCACTCATCCATCACTCTTTCAGACTTCACCCGCTTCACCCCACCCATCTCTTCTGGTGTCTCAGTCTGGGCTGTGTTCACTTCTTTCCTACTCTGCACTTTCTTGTACCTGAGTATATATGTGGGATTAGGACAGCACAATATAAAAAAATATTTGTAAAATTCTTAAAATTCTTGCCTGACTGAAAATGATAAAAAATAACATTGGTATAAGGTAGTAAGAATTTTATTTAGTGGCTCCACGTGTCATGTTTAACTGTATAGTGAGTATCACTGTAACGAAATATAAAAATTACTACTATTACTAATTCAGAGGTGGAAACATTGGAAACATTAAAACAGAGAAATTAAAACAAACATATTAATCAATTATTATCAATACAGTGCATCAAGAGGGAGAGAAACAAAAGAAAGAAGGACAAGAAGTGGTGGGGGACAAACACAACTACAGTTATTATACATTACTCCTCTTACTCGTACTTGCCACTGCAGTTTTCATAATACCATGCAAATCCATCTTCTGTCTGCATACAAACAAAGAGTGAAAACACAATTTTAGATCGTAAGAAAACTCTACTTTTCTGTTGGTTTTTTTTATTGACAGTGTTTAGTCTATGGTTTGTTTCAGCAGCTATATGTATCACTGCCAGCAATAACTGCAATTTATGTTAACAAAGTGTTAACAAGCCACTATGTCTGCTCACATTTCCCATTATGAGCACTAAAAGTGCCTAGAATACTCAGGAAATCTCCATTTGAGATATAGCATGTCACTCTCTCTCTCTCTCTCTCTCTCTCTCTCTCTCTGTCCCTCTGTGGCTAGCAGTTCTGGTGGTGGCCGCCCCAGCCCAGCTGCTTGTGTACTGTGTGTACTGAGTGCTCTAGAGGAATCTAGCAGCGAGTGGGACTTTTCTTCTGCATGCATGCGTCTCTTCCCTTCTTCCCCTCACGTCTACTACTGCCCTTACTGCACATCTCTCCCCTCATACAGCCTCCCACTGCACTGAGCTTCTGCTTCTTTAATGTGTGAACCCCCCCGTTCTCTTCTTCATCTCCTTTCTTCTCTCTGTCTCTTCCTCTCTTCTGTTCCCTCTGTGAGACTTTCTGTTCTCTTTATGTTGCTGCCTTTCTTCATGTTGTCCCAGTGTGCCGAGCTTTTTAACAGGATTTTCCTCAGCAGTGCACGGCAGTGTCTCAGCCAAGTGGTGGTGTCATATGTCTGATATACACTCCCCCTGATACATGCACGCATACACACACACCTGGATTAACAGCTCACTGCTGTTAGATGGGTGGGCCCAGAATGCTAATCATGAAATCTGTAGAGCTTTATCTCTATTTGTCTTGGAGCCTTTACATGTGGGGCTGACTCTCTCTCCCGCTCTTTCTCTCTTTCTCTCCCTCTCTTTTGTTTTGCTATACCCATCACACCCTATGTAATGAGTCATCTTGTGTGTGTCTCTCTCTCTCTCTCTCTCAACCAGGCGCCTGAACGACAATGAGATCTCATCGCTGGACGCCACAGGGGCCTTTAAGAAGCTCCCAAACCTGCGGAAAATGTACGACCTTTCATTCCTCCCCATTTCCCTTTTAAGAGCACACAGGGCTGCAGGATAGTGTTGGGCGTCTGACTGCGAGCTTTATGTCAACAACTTTATACGCTATGAGCTGCACAGGCAGCGAGCAGGGAGAAAGCGCTGGAATATTCCTCCAAAATGGACGACGGCACAGTGGGATTTACTGTCTGCCGATGTTTGCCGCCCACTCCGAAGATGGAGAAAGCGGTGGTCGCTCGCAAAAGAGAACCAGTGATTTATCAGGCATGAAATTGCCTGCGATCTAGCACTGTCGGACTAGTTATAAACTTCTAAAAGTCCCCCCCCCTCCCAAGCACACCCCAACCCCAAATCCCACCTCCCACTTTACTGAAGCGCAGATTATAATCAGCTAGTGAATCACTAGAACACAGCAGAGATAGCATAAAAGCCAGAAATGATAAAAGCTTGTTTAAAGGAGGCTATTAAAACAGATTCCAATCTGTAGTTACAAATGAAGAACATATTAAACAATGCTTAATATGCTCATGATGTACTACCTTCCTACAGTGCGTCACAAACCCCCCACCCTTCCTCCCCCACAGTTTTGCATGTATTAAATTTGACAAGGAAAAGTGGGCCGACTCGGCCAATAACAAGCCTCAAATAAATTAAGCCCCGCTCAGACATGTGGTTGATATCTTAAGAATCGGAAGGCTGTGGGAGTTGAGAAGAAGGTTGATGATGAATTCTGCGTATTGTTTTCTTCCAGAAACCTGAGTAACAACAAGCTGCGGGACATCCGGGAAGGGGTGTTTGATGGGGCTGGGGGTGTCCTGGAGCTGCTGCTGACCGGAAACAAGCTGCAGGCTGTCCAGGGCCGAATGTTCAGAGGCCTGACTGGCCTTAAGACTCTGTGAGTAAAACTAATCCTACGCTCTCAAAAAGGAGAGATTTTATATAACACCATGAGAACACTCATTATATTAGGTGATCCTCAGCACATTATTGACACAAATTTCTTTGCATGTATATATATATATATATATATATATATATATATATATTTGGATTTAAAAGTAAAAATTAAAGAATATACTGGGTTTATTAAAGGTAACACAAGCAAGGTTGTCTTTAACATGCAAGTAAACTATTTTTAGCTCTTATGCAGAAAAACAGAATAATATTGTTAAAATTAGCTGTTAAATTACAGCCAACATTAATTTGAAAAAAGAGACAAACATAATTATACTGTTGAAAAGGTCAGAGAAGATTACCAAAGGTATTCCCACTAGATAAATATTGGTAGATGTTACTAAGGAAGAAACTTTTTGACACAACTCGTTGGAATAAATTCCCAGGGTGGATTTTTACTTTCTCAGCCTGATTTTTATTCCATCTCTACCTTACTGTTTGTTGTATTTAGCTGTTGTTAATGTGAGCTACTTCCCTGACTTTTTAGCTAGCTAACAGGCACAGTGTTTTTCTTCCAGCCCAAAGTTGGTCTGGAGGACTACAGCAGGATACTTCTGGCTATGCATTCTGTCTTTTTTGATTAGGCAAATTAACATTGTTGAAACCAAACCTTCTGCTAAAATGACCTCATTTAAGGAGATAAGAAACAAGTTTATTCAATACAGTTGAATATTCAATTCCAGTTTCCCATCACCTTGTTAAATCATCCCCATAACTTCCCAGCAGGTCTGCTACTCTGATTATCCTACACTAAATTTTTATTTATATATATTAAAAAAGCATCTCATTTGTTTACCTGGAGGTAAGTGGCTTAGGTTTCAGTATAAAAACACTGGAGGGGCGTAAAACCACATTTGTGGTCACTGTTCCTTCCACACACACACACACACACAAAGTACACACAATCTCAGGATGTACACTTCACTAATTGTTCACTGAGGCGTTCTGTAAAACATACGTTCTAGAAAATTCCTCCCGCGGGGTGAGGCCGTCGCCGCCGCGTCAGCAAAGCAAACATTGCTCATCACATCCAATTGAGAAGCTGACCGCACAAAGCAAAAGCAGTGCTGCTGTCGTAATGAGAAGCCCGCTGCACCATCAAAGATGCTAACACAATGCGTATTCTGGAGTCTGGTCGTTAGAAAGGGCCTTGCTAAGCTCTGCTGTCTGGATAATTAGCCAAATTGGAGAGAGAGGAGTGCGTAGGAGCAAATGAATGGAATCATGGTCCGGCAGTATTGAATTTCGTGGCTTTTAAATCCCGGGAACATGGCGCCCAAATTGAGTTTGCCTGTCTCAGGTCCCTGCTTGTCAGTCTATTGCCAAATTTGCTGCTTTCACGTTTTCATCCCAGCAGCTTCTGGTTTGCATTTAGCCCATTTGTGCAGCTGGGCTCCTTTTAGAGTCCCTGATTATTTTGGCTGTTGCCCTTGTTCGCCTCACACACATACGTGCATGTACTTGTTTTCATACGATGTAAGGACAGTGTGGCAGAAATACCCTACATGAGAGTCTGACATACAGTGTGTGTACACACAGACACCTAAAAACACATAAAAAAACACATCTTGTTTGCTTGTTTGGAATTTGTTTGAATTCATTCAGTTTGTGCTCATAAGAGCTGCCAACAATTATGTGGTTTACAGGGTTTGTATGTTCGAATTTGGAAATAGCATAAGAAAAAGAAAAATACCCAGATCGTTTTGGAAATGTCATGGAAATTAGGTCTATAAATCTTTGTGTTTCAGTTTATCGATGGAGAAAATCTATTTTGATCTGACAGATAAATCGCCACAGAGTTTAGTAATTTGGCCCTACACAATGGAGCTCTCAGGATCTGACACACATTTTATCATTAAAGATTGCACACAGACACCTAAAAACACATTAAAAAAACACATCTCTAACCTGCAGCAGAGCATCTGGCTGGCTTGGGCTGTACTAAAGCTGTGTGTGTCAGAGCCAGAGTGGTCACTGGGGTTCTCAGCTACCTTCTCAGCTGCCCACTCCAAAAGGTGGTGGGTCCTGCTCCTGTTATGTCATAACATCACACCTGCACACTCCCACTCTTTCAAATTAGGCTTGGTTCCTTTAGCCCTTTCAATGTAACAGCACAGGATCACAGGTGTATGATAGCTCTACTATGTCTTTACCAGTTAGACGATGAAACCCCACTGTGTCTGTGTGTCTGTGTGTATGTGGAAAGACAGAAGTGCAGGCTTGAGCTGCTGTCCATCAGTAAATAAAAAACAATCCTTGGCTTCTAAAGGGTCTTGTAGTGCAGTTCAAAATTCATTTCAGGCTTTCTCCAGACCACTCTCTGATCTACACACCCCCCAGCCCACACACACACACATACATTTTACTGTCTGGTATCTGTATGAGTGTAAGTGTTTGTGTGTCTGTAACACTGTGTGTGTTGTGTTCTGCAGGATGCTGAGAAGTAACCAGATCACCTGCGTGGACAACGCCACCTTCACCGGCCTCAGCTCTGTGCGCCTGCTCTCCCTCTATGACAATCGGATCTCCACTATTGCCCCGGGAGCCTTCAACACCCTACACTCCCTCTCCACCATGTGAGTGCACACATATACACACACACAGAGACATTTGAGAAATACACACACACACAAATATTACTGGATACAAACATATATGACTTCTTTTTTTTACAGTATACACAGTGCCATAATATATATTTATATAAATATATATGATATATTTTGGCATTTGAATTAATTTTGGCATGTCAATGAATTTTTTTTTTTCAGGATTATCTTTATTGGGTTTTCAAAAAAGGAAAAAAAGGCCTCCAATAGTTTACAGAGATAAGCATGTTCTCATATCAAACAAAACATCAGTGGCAACTTAATTATTGTCCAGCAATGAACTTGTCTTTTCCCTCCAAATCAGATATCTATTAGATATCTTAGAGCAGCACTTAATGAAAAAAACAATGTGTATGAGAAAAAAAGACAGCAGGAAAAACCCAAAATAAAACATAAAAAATCAAAACAACAAAGGTTTCTCTATTTGTTCAAGGGTTAGCCCAAATTATTTCACTGTTGTGTATGGTTAAAAAAATACACTATAAACATATAAACTTAAGTGTATAATTCACACAGAATAGGGAAGATGTCAATGTATTAAATCAATTTAATCTAATTATATAATCTAATATATATTATTATTGTTAGAAAACTAAAAAGACAGAGTTTATGCTCTTTGTGTGCAATATTGTGACTTATATTGAGCTGCTAGCGAGCATGTTTTCCCTGCATTGAGAATAAGGAGTTAAGAAGTTATCACAGTTACAGTGCAGGGTAATATTAGCATTATTTGTGTACTATATGTTTAATCTTTAACAACAGTGTCAGTATTAACCAATAGTAACACTGGCTTTGGATGGCACACATGTGTCAGTCAGTATCTGCTCTCTGTGGGTTTGTGTTTCTGAGCGTTCAGTAAATAGGGGGTTAAAAGCTGGTTTCTGTAACATAACCAGCACACAGAAACCCAAAGCCAGCGGATCTGGTCACACATGCAGCACCAATCACACCGCTATTATAATCCCATGGAAAGGGAAGCCGAGCATGTGGTGTAATCAAACTGCGCTATGCTTTTCTTTTGCATTATTGTTTGCAGATGCCTTTGCAAATTCTGCGCTTGTTTTCTTTGTCTCTCAGCGCCGTCTCTCAAACGACTGATGTCAGTATTTTGGTTTGGCCGCCTTCAAGCATGACGAATGACATAAAAAGAACAAAAAGGGGGAGCTGCTTTCTTTGCTAAAAAACAGACCCAAATATATTCCTGTGATGGCCACGTCCAAAACATTTCAATCTTATAAAATGATAAAACGCTACCGCGCTGACGTCTCTGAACTCGGACCCGGCCCGGTCTGAACCGGGGCCAGACGATTCTTACCAGTTTTACCACATGAGGCAAATTAGGAGCAATTTCTGAATGACGTTCAGAATTGCAAACATGAGTTTTATGAGTTTTATAGCGTTTGGAAGTGAAAATGGCAGGAGCAGGAGATGTAACACATTTGAAGGCGCCTGGGCCTGCGGGCCAGAGATAATGCAGAGTAATCAAGAGAGAAACACTAAACAGACGGAGCGGCAAAATGCCCTGAATTATTCAGACTGCCTTCAGGTACAACTTCTTTAAACGTAGAGATGATGTGAATTACAGCATCTGGCAGCTAAGCTCTGTGCGCTGGTGTGTGTGTGTGTGTCTGTGTCTGTGTGTGTGTAAGTGTGTGTGCGTGTTAGCATGTGTATGTTGGCTTTCTTTTTTAATGTATAGCAAGGGATTGGAAACAAGGATGCCCTTTTAATTACTGGACTGGGATGGAGTGTGTGCGTGCATGTGTGTGTGTGTTTAGGAGAAATCTTAACATTCATCCTCTCTCTCTTTCTCTCTCATTTTACCTTGTCTACCTCTCTCTGTTACTTTGTCTTTGTCTCACTGTCTTGCTTGTTTCTATTCCCTTTTTCTCCTGTTATTCCTTACTCTCATATTTCTCTCACTTTTTCATTTTCTTCTATTACCTTCTCACACTCTCTATCCTATTACTTTATCCTTACTTTCTCTCTTCTTTTCTTATTACTCTCTACTTCTCTCTCTTTCTGTCTCATTCTTTCATTGTCTTTCATCCTCTCTTTTTTACTCTTTCTGTCTCTCTCTCTCTTATGACTGTTTTTCTTTGTTATCTCATTTTCTCACCTATTTGTCTCTCTCACTTTCTCTCATATTACATTGTCTGTCTCTTTTCTTTTATTTTGCCTCCCTCACTCTTTTTCGCTCTCTTTCTGTCTTATTACTTTGTCTCTCATTCTCTCTTTTACTATCACCCTCTTTATCTATCATATTGCATTGTCTTATTCTGTCTTGACTGGTCTCTTTCACTTTTTCTTATTACTTTATGCTACTTATTACTTTGTCTTTGCTCTCTTTCTCTCTCTTTCTTTTTTTCTGTTCTATTACTCTCTCTCCCTCTCTCCTCTTACTCGATTTTCACGTATACTCTATCATTCTCTCTGTCCCTCTCTCTCTCTCCTTGTTTCTCTATGTAGCGCTTAAGCTGTCTAACAGTCTTTCAGATGCTTTTCTCTCTATATCTCTCTTTTTCCCTTTTATCATTGCTATCACTCCTATCTCAGTTTACTCCACCCCTTTCTTCCTCTCCTGTATATATCTTGTTGTCTCACTTTTATCTTTCACTTTATGTACAGTATTTCTCTCTCTCTCTGTATTTTTAGCTGCTCAGTTTTGGAGTGGGGCCATCTCCGTCAGCCGCAGGGTAATTAGAGAGCTGGCACCAAAAAGAGAGAGAGACAGAGGGGTAGTTCAGAAAAGAGAGAGAGAGAGAGAGAGAACGAGTGAGAGAGATGTCCAGCTGTTCTGTCACTGTGCCTCTGCAGGAAGAGCTTTGGTCAGTCTGTCTGTCCACCCTCAGGCCACTCCTGCATGTGAGCTACGTGATGCTGGCTGCAGAACATCAGCAGAAAAGGTTACCGGACCAGTGGGAGCGCACATGGAGGTCACAGGTTATTCTTCTGCTGCTCGGATTGGTGATTAGTGCAGCAGAAACAGCTATTTACATCTCTCCTTTTTTAGCGGCTCATTATTAGCATTAGCTCATTACTAGCGAATTGTTCCAGGCTGTCCCGAGGCTTTTGTTTATTTTCTTCATGCTTTCTCCATCTGCCTTCAGCACGCTGGAGAATGACAGAATGGGCTTCTCTCTCTCTCTCTTTCTCTCTTTCTCCTCGCACTTTCTCTGAAGATAATGAACCCATTTGATGCTTTGTTGTTTATGGAGCGTCGTGTGAATAATTAAAGGCAAACACATGGCGGGACAGAGCGGGTACCTCCGCACGCCGCTGCCTGCGAGCTCTGGGGCATCACTTGGCAGTGCATTGGAAGGTCAGCTTGTTTAATGAATCTATGCTGAGGGCTGTAGCAAAAACAGCGGATTATCTGAGAGACTTCACCGTTCACCACGTTCACCACATTCACCACATTCACCATGCCTGAGCAAAGCCAGGAGTAGTGGTCCACCTCCAACAGAGGTTCTCTAACTGTATCAGTCAGCTGCACCCGGCACCTAGCCCCCATCAGCCCCTCACTCACAGCCCTGCTGACTCATGGCCGGCGAGGCCTTCTGCTCAAGGCTAACTTTTATGATTTAGGTCCCTGCTCCACTAGGTGAACTTTCCCAGCTCCGAGAGAATACATGAAAAATGGGTCAATAACTTGGTTGTGAAGGCTCCACTCCTGTGGTCCATTTAGCGGACTGGGGGGATGGATTTTAGAGCCTGCCTCAGCCCAGATGTGATAAAAAATATATCTCTGTCTCATGTTTCTGCCCTCTCCTTACGTTCAGTTGCTCTCCAGCTGAATATAAGTCAAAAATATCTTTAGGGCAAAGTTATGGGTTTTGAGGTCAAGAGTGCGTAAAACAATTATTCAGTAAAGTTGATTAGTGTACAGCTGGGGTAGTGACAAAAATGATTTTTTTTAGTTAATGTCAATATAACTTTACTTTAAAGAAACAAAACTCAGATGCACTATAATGTAGGGCTTAATCTTGATACTCTTATATATGAGCAATTCTCAATCACGACTTAAGAGTTATTGCTTTTATATTAAACACGACACAAACATAACATGCTTGTATTTCAGTTAAGGAAAAGTGTAAAATATTAAATCTCTGCTATATAAAAGAGGTTTTTACAGGTTTCAGAACAAAGCAAATGTCTTTCTACTGAGATTCCCTCTGGCAGCTTTTATATGTAAAGATAGTACAATCTCCATTATCCCATTTTGAAAATCGCATTAAAACAGTCATTTAATAAATCAAATTAATTTAATTTCAACTAATTTAAATAAAACTTTTGTGTTAGTTTTCAGTTGCTCCAGACAACTGGTACAAATGTCTAAGCATCTCTCATTTTATCTGTCTAGAGTGCATCTTTTTTCAGATGTGGCTATAAAACCTTCTCAAATATTACAAACATATCTGTTTCATGAGGCAAAGTTAGTAAGAACAGTGGCATGGCAGTCAGTTAGCTTTAGCTCAGTTGTGGGTTTAGCTCTGCTGCTAAGCAAACCAGTTGTAATTATCAATAATATTCCCAAAAGTAAGAGACCACTTCAGTTTCTATTTATAGGTTTATGTTTAAGTAAAATGAACATTGTTGTTTTATTTTATAAACTACGGACAACATTTCTCCCAAATTCCACATAAACATTTTGTCATATAGACAATTTATTTGCAGAAAATGAGAAATGGAGATAACAAAAAAGATCTTCAAATAATGCAAAGAAAACATGTTTATATTCATAAAGTTTTAAAAGTTCAGAAATCAGTATTTGGTGGAATTACCCTGGTTTTTAATCACAGTTTTCATTTCTTGGCATGTTCTCCTCCACCAGTCTTACACACTGCTTTTGGATAACTTTATGCCACTCCTGGTGCAAAAATTCAAGCAGTTCAGTTTGGTTTGATGGCTTGTGATCATCCATCTCCCTCTTGATTATATTCCAAAGGTTTTCAATTTGTTAAAATCAAAGAAACTCATAATTTTTAAGTGGTCTCCTATTTTTTTCCAGAGCTGTAAATTAATTTAAAAAATAACAAAAAACTTAACATGCTTCTTTATTACACCATTTCCAAAAGACCACCAAGAACTTAAAGCTCCTTCAGTGCCTGAATCTGTTTCCTCCTCTCTATTTGCAGAAACCTGCTGTCCAACCCCTACGTGTGTGACTGTCACCTGGCCTGGCTGGGGCTGTGGCTGAAGAAGACGCGGGTGGTGAGCGGAAACCCTCGCTGCCAGAGACCCGCCTTCCTGAAGGAGATTCCCATACAGGACGTGGCTGCGCCGGACTTCACCTGCGATGGTATGCAGATGTTTCTCTATGTTCTCTAGGCCTCATTGTGAGTTTACTCTGCTGATGGATCCGTCCATCTGTACATACCTCTGTCTGACTGTGTACACAGATGGGAAAATCGATCTATACTGTACGTGCACGCAAACACGCACTTTCACTATTGGTCCAGCATCTGCACACCTGACTCAGATTCAGCCTGGCTCAAATCCAAACCACATGAAGACCATTTTGATGGTAGTTAATGATTCAAAGCCCAGTAGACTTTACTGTGAGTGAGTGGAGTTCAGCTGCTATGAGTTTGCACTACTATAGAACAGGCAGGTCATGTGTGTTCACTGCTTTAATACACTTGGTTAAATGTTTTCTTTGGTTTGGTTTGTGATGATGACTTGTAAGCATCACACATAAAACACTGTGACAGTATTAGTGACAGTGCTGCTGTGGGAATAATGACAAAACCCCTGCATTTCATTCCCCTTGTCTTGATGTCAGCACTCAAACTTATTAGTGGTTTAATCCAACTTTGGAAGAAGAGAGTTCCATAGATGTGCTTTTAACAGTAGTTTAGAAAAGAAAAGTGTGTTTTTATTTTTACACAAGCTACTCTTTATACAACGGTAGACATTGTGATCATAAATATGAATAGTTTTGCAGCTCATACCCAAATATTATACAATAGATCTTTGGTTGTGTAACCAATCCTTTTTACACTCCAAAATACAAATTGTTTCATTGCAACTTTTGCCAGTTTGACAGACTTTACTTTGCATATTGCCACTGTCATGCAAAAGCATTGTATCTTTAAAATAATAAAAATAATTTTAGTTACCAGTTGCAGGTGAGTCAGATCTAGTTTAAGCGTAAACTGCCCCTACATTTAAGACTAAAATTAAAAAATCACATAGGTGGCTGATCATTCCTTTTTGTTGTTTCATTTTAACTTTTGCCAAAGTTGGAAAGACTATACATGTGTGCAAAAATCTTATTCAGCCTGATAAAAGATTATTAATAATTCCAGTAGTCAGTTCCACCAACTATCTTAAAGTCTGATTGCAGCCTAGTTTAGATGTAACTTTCCCTACATTTAAGTCTAAAATCACTTATGTGGCTGATCATTTTATGCAGTTGGAGATTATGCAGAAAAATTAGCTCTACCTCTATTTGTATTGGCTAAAAAGTTCACTGTGACAAATTACATTCTTCAGTTCAGTAAAACAAATTTAATTTATATTCATGTCTCTGCTTTAATCAGCCTCTTACCTCCTGACTGAAGATTTACCGCAAAATACAGACAGAAAATTAGAAGCTCTTAAAATCTCAGTGGACAGTGAGGGCACTGCATGTTAATGATCGTGACCGGCAGTATCTGGCTAGAACTGTCCATGCTAACAGAGCTGACAACAAATCCGCAAGAAATCACATCCAGATTCAGTGTAGGAGGCCCTGCACACATATCCCATATATCAGTTAAGTGTAGTGTTCTGTAGCTTCAATGAGACATGGCAAAAATCATGGGACGACTCCCCAGTGGCCTATCAGTGAATAAAAGTGCTTTATTGTATACCAGGGCTCTAATTCACAGTGGCTCTGTAAGAAACGACTATGACATCAGCTGCTCTGCTCACTCCTCAGAGTTCCTCTGCTCACATCCAGCCCCTCAGAGAGGGCACGATGAGGCCAAATCAAATCACCGGGCCACTGCGTTATCGCTCATCAGCCGTCGTTTTGCAGGGAAACAGCAGCTATTTCCCCGCAGTGGAGAAGTGGCGGGGTTACTGAGCCCCGCGGCGCTGCTGTAAATTTAAACTGAGAAGAGGAAATGTGGTTTGGCTCCTGTCTGGCGTACGACTCAGCCAGAGCAGGGCCTCGCCATCAAAAGCCCCGGCGTTTCGGGAAAAGCGTCTCTCTCACCGCTCGAGAGGTTCGGGGAACAGGCTGAAGAAAGCCTGCTCAGACACAGAGAGCGCCACACTTTGAAATAAAGAGGCTCAAAGTGAGGCAGCTGAGCCCTGGAAGATAGCCAGCAGTTAGCATTGCGCACACGTTCAGGACCAGCGCTGTGTTTCTGCTGCTTTTGGACAGACTCTGAAGTCCAGGCTGAAAGAGAAAGAGGTGAGCGAGAGGGTCGCTGAGTTTTTCACCTCTTCCTGCCTCTGTTTTTGTCACTAAAAACGTCCAACTTCTTAAGGAGCTCTGAAATTACAACAGTGTTTATAACAGAATACAGATCAACTCATTCACAGCAGCTTTACAGCAAAATGAAGTTCTTCCTTACTCTTTTTCCCTCTCTCTCTCTCTCTCTCTCTCTTTCTCTTTCTGTCTCTGTTTTTTTTCCTTTTCTTCCTCTCTCTGTCTCAATTTATCTTTATCTCTCTATTTTCTGTTTCTCTTTCTGACGCGCTCACCCTCTTTCTCTTTTCTTTCTCTCATTTCTCCCTTTTCTTTCCATCTTACTCACACCCCTTTCTATGTCCTCTCTCATTTCTCACACCCTCTCTTTATTTCTCTCTTTTTGTCTTGCTGACTCTCTCTTCTTTCTTTCATTCTCTCTTTTTTCTCAAACCATTTCTGTCTTGACCTCTCTCTCCCCATGTTCTCTCTCTTTTTTCTATCTTTCTCTAATCATTCCCTGTTCTTTATGTCTTCCCCACCCTTTTGCTTTCTTCCGTTCTTTCATTCTCTCTTTTAATAACCCTTTCTCTATTCTCTCTCTCTTTCTCTCTCTCCCTGTGTTCTCTTTCTCTTCTCCATCTCCATCTTTTTTCTTTTTTCTTTCTTTATATATCTACTTTTATTTCTTTCTCATTTGCTCCTTTTCTCTTTTTTCTGTTTTTTTCTCTTGCACTCACTCTATTTCTCTGTCTCTCTCTGTTCTCCCTGTCTGTCTTTTTTCTCACTTTCTATCAATTCTCTCCTTGTGAAACAAAGTAAGAGCGACAAAGTGAGCCTTTGTCTCTCTTAGTGATCTCTCTCTCTCTCTCTCTCTCTCTCTCTCTCAGGCTGTTATTGTTGGAGTGCTGCTGAGCCTCCATTACGTCTCATTAATGTCTTAATTCGCAGTTTCTTTTTAATCTGGAGCTGGGCTCGGGCTGCTTTGCAGATAGCATCTCTCGGGTGGAGAATGAGAGCAGGAGGGGGGGTGGGGAGGGGAGGCGCTGAGGGCTGCTGGAGGAAAACGGACGCCTGAGCCGGCCAAGAACAATATTTAGTGGACAATCATTAACTCCTGTGTGCTGTTTTGCTTATTAGGAGCAAGTGTTTTGGGTAATGATGGTTGTGTCCCTGCAGCAGCTGGCCGCTGGGCTATTTTGAGACCAGCACTGCTGAAATCAGTTTTGGACCAGTTACCACACACACACACACACACACACACACACACTTTAGCGCACCTGTGGTTTTCACTGCAGCTCTGTTCTTTTTCTCGCTTCCTCTCTTTCCTGCTGTTCCTCATTCTCCCCTCTGTAAAGAATTCATGAATGTCTATATTAAACCTGAGTTAGAGACCCTCGCTCACTCTTTCTCTGTGTGTGTGTGTGAGAGGTCTTGGTAAAGAAGCATTAAAAATTTAACTCTTTCGCTTTCTTACTCTCTCTATCTCTATCTATGCCTTTGTCTTTATCTCCTTTGTCTGTCAGTCTATCTTTGTTTGGCTGTTCATTTTCAGAGCAAAGATGCTATAGTGGCATAAATATTACAAACCATATTATTGCTAAAGGAATGAATGACCCAACAGATACTAAATACCAAAAATTGACATAAGAAAGATAGATTGTTACATCAGACAAATGTTAAAAAAGTGTGAAAAATGAAATCAGTTTGACGTCAAAACTCAACATTGCAGAGTGGTTAAATTTTAAAAGTGATATTAATGCATATTAAACATTAACACTTTCAAAATTCATGGTTATTTGCAGGATTAATATATTCATTTATAAAATTAGTTTTTAATATCTTGTTGTTGTTGTTTGGATATGACAAAGTATATGATGCTTTGGTGTGTCATGCTATCTTTCTCATGTTCTCTATCTTCTTTACTCTCTCTAAACAGGTGTAGAAGAGAATGCCTGTTTGCCATCAGTCCCTCGCTGTCCAGACCCTTGCACATGCTCAGATACAGTGGTGCGCTGCAGCAACCACGGTCTGCGTTCTCTACCCAAGGGCATCCCCAAGGACACCACCGAACTGTGAGCCTGTCTCTCTCTCTCTCCCTGTCATTTCACATGTCATTCTGTCATTTTTGTTTTAATATTTCCCACCACATTTCTGACACCGGTGCCTCGCTGGTACTGAGCTCCATTAGCCGGCAGTGATTCCAGGAATTAGTTTTGCCACAAGCGATACAGTTTTTCCTCAGTCGTCACGCGCTGGCCGATCAGAGTCTGAGTCATTCTGAATTCTGAGAAAAAGCCGTCACAGAGGCAGCTACAGAGAATGGCCTTAAACCTAGTTTTGTCTATTTTTTTAATAAATCTTGCTATACAAAATAATAGCAAAATTTGTATTTATGTACATGTATATTTAATATTTGCTGTGAATGTATTCAAGTACCGTATTTTTCAGACTATAAGACGCACCAGATTATATTATATCAATAAACGTCTATTTCCTGGTCTATTTTCATACACAAGGTGTATTTTTTTTTTAAGTCAAACGAGCGCTGGATGTTTATCTTCACAGATTTATCTCCTGAAAAATGTATTTTTTCAGTTTATTTGGGTGGGTAAATCGCTTCCGTTTATTTACAGTAAGCTTAGACTTACAGATTTCCACTAGGGTGCAATGCCGCCCGATAGCTCTACACTGAGGAACCCTTGAGACTCCCATGAGACAACATGCATCTTGCCAATCTTCTGACCACCATCTTGGATTTCTATAAATTGTCTCCCTGTCTCCACACAACCTTGTTTTTTATTGATTGACATGCCTCCACATCAAAATGTAAAAGTTTGCAATTTTTAACTTTCAAAGAAGCATCTTTTTCAGCATAAAGGCATCTTTCTTGTCCAGCATATCAAATAACGTGTCCTAACTGAAACACTCTGACATGCTAACACAACTTATGCCTACAACTTTTATACAAACATAAATACTTCAACCTCTGTCTCATCAGCTTTGTAGTGGTTCTTAGTTTCAACCAAGTTTCACATTTATAAATTATAATAGACACCTGACATCCCTTCTGTGGTACTTTAACAATGTAAAAGCAGCAGTGGGTTAAATATTTGTCTCTCATTTCTCAGATACCTGGAGGGCAACATGCTGACATCAGTTCCCAAAGAGCTGTCCAGTCTGAAGCAGCTCTCACTTGTGTACGTATTTCCACCTTCTTCATTTCATAGCTCAGCAACAGCACTGTAGTATTCTTATTATACTGTAGTGGGTGAATACTAATTCTGTAAATGGTAGTAAACTATTACACTGTCTTCTGTCTATTTGGATGTTTTGTTTGAGGTCTGAGAAAATGACTGTGAGTATTGAAAGCTGCAGTTTGTCAGTGAATTAGGCTAATTGTGTGTATTTATGATCTCCCTGCCCACAGAGACCTGAGTAATAACAGTATCAGCTCCCTGACTCCCTTCATCTTCAGCAACATGACTCAGCTCTCCACACTGTGAGTTTTATACACTTATACACTCATCTGCAAATAAATGAGGTTAGGTTACATTTTTAAGACATTAAGATATTGGCAACACTTTGTCATTTTTAAGCTAATAGCAGAAGGAGTGTGTAACACATTTGTAATGTAACATGACAAGTGTAACGTCTTAGTCTTAGACAGTTTCAGAGTTGTAGAGGTTCCTAATAGTGTTAAGTGGGGGTGGAGTGTTCAAAGCACATCCAATATCATCCCACACATTTTCTATTTGGAGTTGTCCATAGTATAGTATCTTAGTCTTTAATGTAAGCTCTTAAAAACAGCAGTTTGTGGTCGAGCATTGCCCTGTTAGAATAGCACACACCATTTATAGTGTGTTTTCAAAAAAGTTAGAACCTTTGGTTGGAGGATCGTATTAATGTAACTTTCGGCTGTCAAAGTTCCTATAAAGGTAATTAGGGCTATTATTTCAGTAGTCGACTAATCTTCTGCTTGACGTGGGTACGGTTTCTGTTTCTAGCTTTCACTATTGGTTCAAAACGATAGAAACAGCTGAACATAGGATTTAATGTCCTTCAAAAGTCCAGAACATTGTCCTTTGAATATGGAAGGTGCTGATATTTAGCAAGGAAATATGAAATCAGTTGTGATTGGGCATTTTGAAGACGCAGGCTGTGTTTGTGTCCCCAATATTTTGTGTAACATTACTAATTGATGATTAGTCAACAACAAACATTTGAAGTTGACACATTTTTTAAATCAGCATTGTTGATTATATCGAATAATCGTTGCATCCCTAATGGTGATCTGGCATCATACAAATTTGCACCCCACACTCTGACACCAGAACTTTTGTATGTGTGATGCCTGTGATGCCTGAACTGTTGATCTTGGCACTGAACATTAACATTAATGTATCAATAATTAATCATACAATTTATTATACAATTTAATGGATATGTAAATGCAAATTTACTTTCCAATTGATGTGTTATTTATGAACCAGCAAGGGAAGTATAAGTGTGACAGTGCCTAAATTTACTTTCTCTTACTCTCTCTCCCTCTTTTTCCGTCTCTGCAGCATCCTGAGTTATAATCAGATACGATGTGTGCCAGTGCATGCGTTTGATGGACTGCGCTCCCTGCGTCTGCTGTAAGTCCACTTCCTGCTTCCACCTGCGGACACACACACACACACACACACACATAAATACAATCACACACACACATAATCTAGTTTCTATCCCTGCAGCCTGCATTAATAGTCCCAGTTTAAGGGGTGGCTGTGAAACAGAGCAGGTTTAGGAAGGATGGAGAATGATGTCTGGCCTCAGCAGGTTCTCCTCTTTGTAGATGATGAACACAAGCAGTCGTTTTTCCTTTCTTCTCAACTCCAGTTTCACATTAGCTACAGCCTGGAGGTTATCAGCTGAGCAGAAGCCCTACAGCAGCTACACCAGAAAGGCCTTTCATCTTTTACAGAATTACCTGGCTACTGTTTGATTAAGTAATAATCTCATATTTTGTTCAATTACAGCACAAGCTGAAAGAGCTGTGACATTAAGGGGTTAAACTGAATATTGTCCAGCTCTCTTTAGTCAGCCACCCATCACTCTCACTTGTTCATTTCCCAGAATGCCCCTGGGACATTGCTGGCCTCAGCGGTGGTGGTCTGTCTGGGCACACCGGCTGATTACTGCTAGACTGACACGACGCTGCTGTGTGAGCGTGTGTGTTGGTGGGGTGTTCAGACCAGGCGGGTACAATCAGCAGAAACCGCTGACACATCACACAATGAAGTCTCAGTGCAGGTCTGGAGGTTCCTCAAGACCAGGGGTTAAAGGGGGCAGGAGCACCAGAGTGAAAGTGCATTCATTTTGAATTATGTAAACATCGTGTAAACTTGAGAACCAAAATGTTACCTTTATTAAAATGCTAAACTAATTATTAGTGAAATTCATTTAAACATTAGTTAAATATAGTATACACTATGATCAAGAGATTGCCAGTTCGAATCCTGTTCATGTAGCTTGCCATCGGCTACAGGAGCCCTGAGAGAGCACAATTGGCCTTGCTCCCTCTGGGTGGGTAGATGGTGCTCTCTCTCTTAGAAGGCGTCTGTGAGCTGATGTATCTGAACCGAGTCGTTGCGCTTTCCTCCGATCGTGCTGTGATGCTACTCAGCATTGCTGCATCAGCAGAAGTTCAAAAAAGACGCAGTGGCTGACTTCACATGTATCTGAGGAGGCATGTGCTAATCTTCATCCTCCTGGTGTTGGGGCATCACTAGTGATAGGGGAAGTCCTAAGGAGTGGGCTGGTTAATTGGCTGTGTAAATTGGGAGAAAATGGGATAAAAATTAGAATTTAAAACTAAATATCATTAGTTAAATGTGTTAAATACAGCTAAATTCATATTTATAGTATTGTCTGTTTGCATGGACAGTTTTAGCGAGATTCTGCCAGTCATGATCATTTGCACCCACGGCACTGTCCACTGTGGGCGGTAACGCCTTCTATGACCTATTCCTGGTATTTAGGTGACACTAAGATTTGAGAAATGTTAAATGCTCGCACAAGTCCACCAAACTTCGAACAAGAACTATTCCATCCACCTGGCACCCAGTATGAGGTTTCACTTGATCTCCAATTCTTTACGTCACTTTGCATTTAACTTCAGCCACTGTTACAGTATATATAGATTTAAAATGGTCGATTACAATTTCATGTGGGCAGTGGAATGTTTGATGGTGGGTCAAGTGGGCCACGAGTGCTAAATAATCCCTGTGCTAACTGGCTGTTGCTAAAAGCACTCAAAATCCACACAAGCACCGGGCAAACTGTGCCGGATTTTAAATGGAAACATTAAAACAGTGGTTTTATTTATAGTTCCAAGATAGCAGTGCTCGGAAATGCATTATCAGCATACAGTAGATGAAGAGCAAGCATTCCTAAGTGACATTAATTCCTATGTAAACTGTAGCCCAAATCAGAAACTGCTAAAGCTAATTCATGCTCCTAAAACATCTCACTATTTCTCACCCCTAAACAATAAAACCCTCTTCAGAGTGTTTCATATGCTTGTTTTCAAATTTCTGCTCTTTCTTCTCTTCCAGGACCCTCCACGGCAACGACCTTTCAACTATTCCAGAGGGAGCCTTCAACCACTTGACGTCTCTGTCTCATCTGTAAGTGTGTGAGCTTCTCTCTCCTTTTCTCTCTCTCTCTCTCTCCTTTTCTCTCTCGCTCTCTGACTCACCCTCTCTCTCTACCCTCCCTATTAATGACAGGCTCCCAGCGTCAGTCTCTCAGACTCACTCTGCTTTTTATGATCTATGGAGGTTTGACTTCATTACCGGGTGCAACCTGGGCCCAGCGCGAGAGAGAAAGAGAGAGAGGGAAAGGGAGAGAGAGCGAGAGCAGTTTTCCTAAAGAGCCGCCCTGAGCTTGGAGCTTTGAGACAGGGCCCCACAGGAAATCTTTGTAAATTTTATTACAGCTAAAAGGCATCCATCAATGAGGGCTTATGACTGTTTTGTTTCTTTCGCTCTCTTGCGCTCCCTCCCTCACTCGCTCTCTCTCTCTCGCTCTGCCTCCGCCTGTAGTTCCTGCCGCCAGTTGTAAGTGGAGTGACTGTAGAGCTACTGTGAAAGGAGCTGTCACTGAAAGGTTCCTCTTTAGGGATAAGGACCCTCTGTTTGATTAGAGAGAGAATAGAAGGAAGTGCAGTTGCTTTTGCTTTCGCAGATGAAGAGGCTGCCGTTGTGTTGTTGAGTAGTATGTGAGTGTGTGTGTGTATATGAATGGAGTTGTGTTTGTGTGAGTCTTCTGATGTGTAGGGCAAAATCTCCTTCATCCTGTATGTGTGTGTGTGTGTTTCAGTGCATACAGAAAAAATCAAGTGCTGTTTATTTAATAAAATTTTTTTCTCTCTTTTTTTAAACTAAAAGAATACATTAGGTTGCATTTGATTTAAAATACTTCAAGATAATAATAATAAATTTAATATATGAATATATTACTATATTTATGACATTAAATAAATAAAAATGTGTGTGTTTGTGTGTGTTTTTGCTTCCTAGGGCTCTGGGTGCTAACCCACTGTACTGTGATTGTGAGCTTCGCTGGCTCTCTCAGTGGGTGAAGGCTGGTTTTAAAGAACCTGGCATTGCCCGCTGTACCGGCCCACCAGACATGGCTGACCGCCTGCTGCTGACCACCCCCCTCAACCGCTTCCAGTGCAAGGGTAAGCCTTTATATCTCTCTCCTTCTCTTTTTCCCTCTCTCTCTTTTACACTCTCTCTCTTTCTGCTTGCAAAATAAACGTACAGATATTCTATGTGTAGTACTAATTAGCTAATTTCTCTCTTTTGCTGTCTCTTTCTCTACCCCTCTCCCTTCCTCACTCGGCCTCTCTCACTCCCTCTTTGAGTTATAGAGTATCCAAGTGCTCTAAGGTTTCAACCTCAAAACCCTTAAAAGCTTATTAGCAGTGCTGGGGGATTGATTAGAGAAAAGATTAAGGGGATTTTTATTTATTTATTTGTGTCGAGGAAGACCTAAAAAGATTTAAAATGGCCTCTGTTACCTCAGAGCAGCTCTTTAACCCTGTATTAACTAACATCTTATCAGCAATACTTGCAGGGACTCTTTCGGATCTGCCCACAGAGTAGCTGACCTGCTTGCTTGTGCACTTTAGGCATGGTACTCTGTATTAAAATGTGAATTTGGAGCTTTTTTTATCAGTACATACAGAAAAACAGGATGCTACCTTTATTGTTGGATTCATTGGAATAGATTCATTGTGAATCATTATTCAAAAACGCAAATTAGAAATTCTAATTTCTGAGGCACCATATGAGTCATATAAACAATAAAGTGATTTTTTTTTTCATTTGCATGCATTAATTACATATTACATATCATATACATCATCAACAACAAACTTAAATCATATCTTGTCGTTCTATATAAAGAAACATTATTAACCACATTATTGTAGGAGAAGACTAGATAGACGCTCACAGTTCTCTCTCTCTCTCTCTCTCTCTCTCTCTCTCTCTCTGTGTTTCATGCAGGTCCTGTGGATTTAAATCTAATGTCCAAGTGCGCCCCCTGTCTGGCCACCCCCTGTCAGAACAATGGGACCTGTGTCAGTGATGTCACCGGATCCTACCACTGCACCTGTCCCTTCGGCTACAAGGTGAGAGATTCACCCCCCACACAGGTACCTCACCGGTTTAGTTCAGCTCAGTCATACCGCAGCACTTACTGTTCCGAGCCCTCTGAGTTATGCATATCATTACCAGAGTGCAAGAGGATTTCCTCATCAATCTTCCTGAGCTCACTCAATATATCGGAGGCTCCTCTACTCATGCATACACAATGCTGCCCGTGTGATCAATGGAGAGACGCTAAGTGTCTAATGCTGTGAACGCACATTTAGACTCCCAATCAGGATGTTTTTTCTGTTAAATTAAACGCATCAACTAACTCCACTTATCTTCACTGTCGGAGGGAAGCCACACATCTCCAAAAAGCAAAGCTACATTTAATATAGAAAGGAGAGGTATTTCTGAGAGTCTGTATAAATGTGGTTGCAGGTTACGGCTGTTCAATAAAGTATATGATTTTATTTTTTGTAAATTTCATCACGCTGATCTATATCTGAGCCAGTATTATACAGTAATATGCAGCACTTCTCGTCAGTTTCTGGGTTTTTCCTCATTTTTAACAATAACAATATGTTTGAGTGATATAATTAAAATAACTATTAAATACAACTTAATCTAGAATCCTGAGTTCCCCACTTGTAAATACAACTCTGGTACTACTTATACCACTTAAATAAGACTACCTTTATAAAGGGTTTCTGAATGGTTTATAAGGGAGTTTATTAATGTATGTTAATTAGGTTACAAATACTTTAGAACCCATTAATAAGCAGTTAATAAATTTATAACAACACATAAAGAGCAAAGGCAACAGTGAGTTGAAAATTTGCAAAATATTGATTCCACACTCAGTTATACTGTATCTTACTTTGTGTTTTCCATCAATCAGAATTAAACTTGTCATGTTAATATATTTGTAAGTATGTTTAACTATTTTTTTTATAAATGTTGGATAAATGTTGAATTAAATGACTAAGCAAACAATGGATCTGACTAAGCAAACAATGGATCACTGTTGCCTTTTCAATTGATGTGTTGTAACTGCTTATCAATGTTTTTTAAGGCATTTATAACCTAATCAATAATAATTAATCATCTAATTTATAAACCTTTTATAAGGGTAGTCTTATTTTAAAGTGGTACTGCAACTTCAATACTTAAACACAATTTCCTACATTTCAACACCACTTAAATGCAGGGTAGATGAAAATGAACATTTTTATATATATATATATATAGTATCTTACTCACACCTAAAGATGTAATAGATGTTTGTAAATTTACCATAAAGTGTTACCTTAGGGGATGATTTGGAAACACAAAACAACCCTGTAAAACTACACAGGCTCAATATTAAAAAACATGGGGGGCTTTTAAGAAGAGGACACACTATGAATATAGCTAGACTCTAAAAGAAAAGAAGGAAGAGGCCATGTGGGTCATGATATTGGGATCTGCCCTGCCCCCAAAAAGTAAGCAGTTTATAGGGTGGAACCACCAAAAATCTAGCACTGTGAGCGAGCAGGAGTATGGCAATATATGAAAAAATAGATTAGGCATATCAGAGTGCACCGAGTGCAGAGAGGTAATGAATGCATGAATAAGACTGTAAAGGGAGAAATGGGTGCAGGTGGATGATTTTATGGAGGTGAAAGAAAGGTGAAAGAGTCTTTGTTCATGTCACGTTTACTGTTGAATTTTTTCCCTAATAGATTAAATTAAGTCAGTAAACAGTAACTGTGAATTAAAATGTGCAGGGGATCTTCAGCGTGGTTAATGTATTGCTAAGCACAATTCAGCAGTAAAGTAATGCATAATTGTAATATATCCAGATCATGCAGCTTTAGTGTGTGTGTGTGCGTGTGTCCCGACTGCTGCATAGAATCATTAGGCTTTTGTTTGGTTATAGGCTTCCTGTCAGTGTTCCTCTGCAGTGGAACAGATAAGAGCTTAACCTCACGCCCTCTACAACACAAAACCAATGGCCTCTCTTTTAATTAAAATCTCTGCACCCAAGGTCAACCCAGGTGTGTGTGTGTGTGTGTCTAAGCATGTGTGTGTGTGTGTATGCGTGTGTTCCTGTGTGTGCCTCAGTGTCTCCTCTATTAGGTTTCGACAGCTTTCACTTGGTTAGCCTTTCTCTCCTTTGCTTGTACTTCCTCTGGGTCTGGATTAATTAAAAAGTGGGAAGAAAATAAAATGGTAAACAGAGAGAGAGTGTGTGTAAGAAAGAGAGTAAAAGCTGTGGAGGAGAGGAAATAAGGGCGGCGGAAGTTTTTGTTTGAAATTGGAATGGGCAGACAGAAAGCGTGAGCCGCAGAGTGTTAAACGGATCTGGATCCATTACTCAGCCCCCATAAACACAATTCCCCCCTGTTCTAGACCGGAATGTGGGACAGGGAAACACAAATCAAGCGTTTGAGCTGACAAGCCTACTGTTTCACGCTTTCAGGAAGAGTATAACACAGTACTACACACTCTAGTTGTGAGAGGAAACGTAAAGAACTCACCAGAGAAATATGAAGGAGGTTGTTTCTAATTTTCTAACATTAATCATCATAGAAAGAATTAATAAAAAAAAAATCCAGCATATTTGAATGCATGGATTAGTTAAAGAGCAATTTATTTTATATGGATTGAGTATCTTGTCATGAGCAAGCTGACCAGTGACTACTGGCAACCTCACAAGAAAACACCTCACAATGTATACCAATGTAGGTATTCCAAAGTTGTTTTTAGAATGTGTTTGTTTACTGGTACCTGTCTCCTCTTACAGTGATTTGGTCTTTATATGAGTTCTATATAGAAATTATTCTCCAGCAGTCCTTTGGGAGCCCCAGATTGTCGTAAACTTGCGATATATAAATACAGCACATAAAAAGGGACCATCTGCGGCTCTTCATCATGTAACAATGGCAGAATGCTTTTTAGTGCTATATAGAGCCATTATAAAAAGGCTGTTAGAGAACGACATACAACAGCTTCTCCTTTATAGAAAAGAACTCTTACCAAAAACCGCACTGGTTTTCCTTTGTGTTTTTATTTGTATGGAGTAATGAAAAAATATTTGATGTTAATAATGTTTTTTTTTTCTTTTTGAAATCTACACCCATATTAAATGTATGTGCATTTGCTTATAAAAAAGAAAAAGGTTTCAAATATCAAGCTATATCTTTAACGTAATATACTTTTCTCAATTAGTACAGATGACACGGTCAGCACCTTATTTCGTAAGATGTAGTGACTCAGAATGTGCTTTACCAAAGGGTTGAGTAAAACAATAAAGTGTAAACCAAAAAATTGTCACAAGGAACACCTATAGAAACACTTTTTATTAGAGTGTAGGCATGAAAGAGACATGAACAAACCAATAAAAAAATGCTCCAAAATAACTTCAATTGACTTCATTTGAAAGATGACAAGGATTTTTTCTTTTTCTGTGATGTTTATTCAGGTTTCTTATTGATTCGCCTTATTGATTGATCAAAAATATATTACAGAGATAAAGGGGATGTCCTCAAAATGTGAATTCTTCTGTTCTTTTAGGGCCGGAACTGCGAAATAGCTGCTAACGCCTGCCTCAGCCAGCCCTGCATCAACGGAGGCACGTGCCACCTGACGCCCGGCCAGGAGGGCCACTTCAGGTACATGTTAGATTTATTTTACTGGTCAAAAAAACATCTCCATTCTGGTGATCTTTAGAAATCTCTAAATGTCTCCTACAATATTTTCTACTAAATGCATCAGTTTTTGATTAGATTTGCCAGAAAGGTTTTATAAAGCAGCAGCCGCTGAGATTCGTTTTACGTCCTTGTAAATTTCCTGCCTTCAGATGCTCCCTGCTTCCTAAATCACCTTGTAACATTTAAACACATGCGGCTTTGCCCTTTACATTCGATTACTGAAGGGCCTCGGCCTCTGCCAGTCCAGACAAACAACAAATAAGCCTGCGTCAGGTTCCACTTGACATTACAAAAAAGCAATGAAACGGCCCTGGAGATCCAATTGGCTGGAGCAGGGTCAGGGTGAGTGTTTGTGGTATAGGTTGGTGTCAGTGGAGGGGGGCGGTAAGTATGATATATAGGCTCTGATGTAGCCGCTGCCCTTTGAGGCGGAGACGTCTCCGAGAGCCGTGGGACGGGGCAGGGCGGGCGTGGGCGCCGGCGGGCGCCGGTGGGCGTGGGCGCTGGTTACCGGGTGAGATAAGTGTTACTGGTCTCTCCCAGAGAGTCACCATGGAGACTCAGCTTTATCCAACTCTCTGCTTCCTTTGAAGCCTCTGCCACTGATGGCGCCAGGCCACAATATAGACAGCAGCTAAAGCAGTTCAGTAGGAGGATATTTCACAGTACGCCAGATCACTCCAGGCTAAGGTGAGGACTGGCCAATAGAAACACTCCTCTGTGCTCCTGCTATTGGACAGGCTTCACCTTCAGCTGTGTAATTAAGAAAGGCAGCTTTGTGAAATATAAACCAGGTAGAAGACTTATTGTGGACGTATGTTAAAGCTGTGAACTGTAATATTATATGACTGTATCGTAACTACACAAATAAATACAGTTCTAATGACTTGTGAATAGATATGGCCGATATGGCCCTAAAATAATATCACAATATTTTTTATGGTATTTTTGATGATAACGACACTTCTGGCAATATGACAAAACACTCAAAACACATTAAAAAAAGATTTTAAGAATATACTACAGCAACAAAATGAAAATGTAATTTTATTTTTGCATACAATATGATATGGCACATCCCTAACTGAGATATTAAAAAATAAAGAATTTTATCAGATTTGTAATAGAAGTCAATGATCCAGAATGTCATGATACTAATAATGCCAAATTAATTAACCCATATATCCAGGATTAAAGTGAAATAAATGACACTGGACAAATATAACCTGTCTCTAGTAGCTATATAATGGAAAAAAATTAATTTTTCTTTTGCTAAAAACAGCAAAAAAGTAGTAGCCTGTACTGCATAGTTTGTATAGAGGTTATCTTCACTGTAGTAGTAGTAGTAGTAGTATTAGTAGAATTGTGTAAATGGTGAAGGCAGAACAAGGTATAGAGGCACTTCATTAATGTAGTATATTAAATGGGTGGTATTGTAAAGACTAAACATTGAGAGATAGAAGTGGAGAGGATAAGGGTACTGGCTGCTGGCCTCATAAGATCTAGCCTCGAAAATATAGGAGTTAGAAGCACATTTCTTTCTTGCTCATAAATAGAAAGAGAATATTGTATAATCGTGTTAATTTGATTACAACTGAATATGATTGTTATAGTGTATATATTCTTGTTTACAAAGAAACCCACTTATGAGAAAAAGCCAAAGAATCAGGCCTGTCAATATGAATGTGAATGTAATCCATTACATTGATGCATTTAAGTAATAGTCCCAAATCAAAATGTCACCAGTAATAACAGCATCCTCTCTCCGTTTCCCGCTCACTCTAGCTGTGTATGCCCACCTGGTTTTGAGGGCCAGCGCTGTGAGGTGAATCCCAACGACTGTGAAGACAATGACTGTGAGAATAACTCCACCTGCGTGGACGGCATCAACAACTACACCTGCGTCTGCCCTCCCAACTACAGAGGTACTGTTCAGACCACCTCAGTGCAGCAGTAGTTGTTTCTTTAATGGCTCTAATGTAGTCATTAGAGCACAGTGTATGGCAATAACAGATCAGCTGCAGCTCTGGATCCCAATCCCATTAACTCAGACCACTTTGTTCCACAGGTAAACCCTGTCCCCTGTGTTATTGTCTTGTTAGCCATTGTAGTTGTACTGCAATGAAGCTGTAACTCTTGCCTTTAGCTACTGCCACAGTTGAGATGGCTTTAAAAAACACTGGAAACAAAAACTGCAAGAGGGCAAAGTCTTCTGAAACGAAACGCGGGCCTTAGCGCTGATTCAGCATTCTAGAGTACAAGCAATATGGAGAAGCTCTGCCATTACTTTCATATTGAATGGCAGGGTGGGGGGGGGATGGGGGGATGGCAGAAGATGAAGAAGAGAAGAGAAGACAAGAGAAGAGAAGAGACAGTTATTTCTGCAGCAAGTCTAGTTGCAGATTCCCCTTGGAACTTGTGCATATAGTGTGTGTGCGTGTTTGCCCATTCTGGTACTAGCTTTGGCCTGGACTCCAAAGCTCCAGGCTTGCCCTCCACACAGCTGCTTGCTGGTGTGTGTGAAGCTGAGCCGAGAGGCAGACGAAGATGGGAAAGCCCAACAGCTTCCTGCCAATTAGGAGTTCTTTTAACGTTTCTTCTGAATCCATCACATGCCCATACCCACCCTCATTTAAAGACAACATTACATCACATGCAGTTAGAAAATTAATTAATGCCATAGATAGGTGTGGAATTAACTTCCTTTGTATGCAATTTATATTCTGTATTAAGACGCTCTAGTCTATACTTTTAGCTTTTGTTTTGTTTCTATAGAAACAAATATCAGATATTATTGAATCCCATGCTAGTCTGAGAGATTCCGCCTTCTCTGGATTTGCCAGGAGTTTTTCCAGATACTGATAAAGCTCCCTGATGCCCACAGATAACCAATAAACAATATTCTGAAAAAGCAGCAGAAGAGAGCAGGCATTGAGGAGGGAAATCTAAAACATACTTTATCCCAGATTGAAAATAGGAGTAAAAATAATTACCATACCATCTTGCTCACTGTTTGAAACAGGGTTAAGGGGCATGTTTATGTGAATTTAATAGTGTCATTTCTTAAGCATAGCAAACATTATCTAAACTAGCTAACAAGCTACTTAGCTGTGCAGTTGCTCTCTTTTGATGTATATATATATATTGGTTCTACATGAGTTTCTGCAGGGTTGTTAGGATGTCTGCTAGTGCTAGTATAGCTTGTACTGGTATAGATAGTATAGCAGTATAGTTATGAACTTGACTCAAAAATAGTGTTTTTGAGCTACAAGTACTATTGGCAAGCATACCAGCCTGCAAAGCATAACAGATCCTCACTTTCAACAGAATTTCTCTACTTGTTTCAATAGGCTACAAGTACAAAATGACTACAGTAATATCAAAAAACACCATCTTTTAATTTTTCTCTGCAATACCTTGCGTAGCTTAAAGTGCAGTTCACAGTGTATGTTTGTGCAAGTGAAAGAAAGAGTGGAAGAAAAGGATATCAGAAGAAAAGCTGCTTGAAAAGCATATTGTGTCTATACTGATATTTTCCTCGGGGGGTTTTATGGTTTAAAGTGAATGTGACGTATCGCTGTAGCTCCCGGTGATCTGTCATGCAGTGCAGTAATGACCTGTCCAGCTTTACTGAGCCTGACATGACTAGAGCAGGCTTAGAATAGGTGCAGTCATACTGTGATCCAGTGTTCAGGACCTGCTCTTTAGAAGGGGGCAGAAAGGTTTCATATGAGCCTCAGGCACATTTCTGAACACAGTAACCCAGCAGAGCATTCTCTCCATTTTTGTGTGTAAAGACTGCAGATATGATACTGAAGGAAAAGGCCAAGCTTTAAAGGCCTTTCTGAATTTCAGCAGCCAATGTAGTTCATATTTTCAAATCCAGAAGTAATATTTGCACAGTTTTGACCTCAAATGGAATTAATTTACATACATTCAAACAGCAAACCATGCTGGTTTAGCTAGATAGCTTCTTTAAATTTGCACTGGAGCTGTATGAATAAAACAGTTTATACAGTTCAATGCACAGTTAACTAACCTAACTAGCTAACTGTGCTTCCAAGTGCTTTCCAGGCAGCTTGTTTCTCTGAAGTGAAATTTGTTCAGGTGATTTGATTGAGTTTCTGAGGTTCGTGTGGAAATAAAAAAAAAAAAACGTGGAGACTTTGATGAGATTTTTCTTTTTTTTTTGTTTTCTGTGCTAAAAAGCATGTGTGTTGATTGTAGATTTAAAATTAAAATAATGTCAATACAATACCATAAAACTAATGTACAAAATTTAATTTGAATTAGATATATTGTGTTTGTACGTATTTGGCCATGTTGTTTACGTCACAACTCATTTTCAATGTGTCCTACCTCAGATTCAGTTTTTAAAGGGGGGTCACGTGATGCTTCATGGTGGAAAACACATTAAAAGAAAAACTACACAACTTGAATGAAGCATAAGTAGCAAACACATTTAGTTGGCTAGCATCATTTAGCTTTGCGTAAACTACCTCAAACCATATAAAAGGGGTTAACTACTTTTAAGTAAACTTGCTTATGATGTTTTTAATTCTGTTGGACATACTGATATCTATGAAATCAGCTGTTGCTGCTGTTTTTAGCTTCAGTGTTTTTTTTTAGCAAATTAAGTATGTTTTAAAATGCTTATCATACACATCAGGCACTATTTAAGCTAGTCTGTTAGAACAGATTATTCAGCAGCTCAGGTTGAATTAGCATGATGCTAACTGATGTGGTTATAAACATACACTAATTGTTAGTGAGCAAAGCAATTAGCTTTGTAGCTCCCGTGCAAAAAAACAAGACTTAGGACATGTATCTGAGCTCATTCATCTTAAGGGAAAAAATAGAGTAATATTGTATTTTGGGATGAACCATTTAATCTTACATTTTCTTCAGCTTCTCAACCTGCATTTAAACTTGATTAAAACCCCTCTGCCCCAGCACTTCACCAGGCAGCAGAGGCAGATGCTGAGGTGTGCAGAGGAAATGGCAGTGGTCCGCAGAGGGCTGTGGACGCCCGGCTGCATCCAGCTCATAGACAACCAGCCAAACCCCTACAGCTGCTGCTCTGCCGAGCCCAGCGTGGTCTCTGGCAGTGGGAGGGTTTTGAGGAAGCTGAACTTTGCATCTTTACTCAGGGCCTGGAGAGACTGCATCTGTTCCTGTGTGTCTGAGTAGTACTATTTTACTGTGGAGTACTTTATGCTCTCAGAACCGTATGGCATGAGGGCCTTCAGACAGAAGTGCTGGAACAGAGGGCTGTGTGTGTATATGTGTGGATGGACGGATGTGTGTGTATGAGGTGGGGGGCCAAAAGTGCCCAGCAGCAGGTGGATAGAGACAGGGCTAGAAGCATAGAGACTGTATTGAAGTGTGAATAAATGGCTTGATTTAGTGTTCTCAGATGGAAACTGTAGAGCTGTGTGGGATAAGTTCAGAGTTCTGTCTTTGCCAACACTTAGACAGACACGTGTTTTCACTCGACATCGGACAAGGACAAGACCACCCTCACCAAACCCCCCCAGATGTAAACAACAGCAAACAATGCAAGGAGTGAAACGTCTCAGAGGATCTCAGAGAGTTCGGCAAACACTGGCGATGTTCCATCAAAGCTGCTTGGCCATTTTTAAACAGTGCCGCATGTGTAAAGCTGGGCAGAGTGTAAAAAGCAGGGCTGTTCAGTATATCACTTATTTAATCATAATCATAGCTGCATTACATTTTCAATATTAATATTGCTGAGGACTTCCGTATATAAAAGGGTACTTTTAATCTGTGTATCATTGGGCTTCCTGACCAATCACATGTGTTTATGTGGATGTTTTGGTGAATGCATACTTTACCAGTCAAAAGTATATATAATACCACTGTTTTCAGGCATGATAAGCACAAATATGGCAGTTTACTCTGACTTTCTTACTGCCACACCACCTGTCAAACTCCAGCTCCAAGTCTTCTCTTCACAGTTGAGGCTGAGACTTGGTCTTGTGATGTCTTTAACAATTTACATGGTTGAATTTTCTTTTTTTCCCCATTATTTAGGTCATTTTTGCTTATTCTGTAAAATATCATTTGTCCGGTTAACCCAAAAAATAGTTTGTGTCCAGTAAAACTATTAAACTTGATTTGTTCAAGTAAAATACATACATATATTATGAAAAAAATGTTGATTTAAACATTTAATTTAGAATAAAACCTAGGTCAGCTACTGCCTGTAACCACATAAACAGATTTAGCTTGCACAGATTAACCACTTTTTACATTGGATGTAAAATGAGTGTTCTAAAACTCTTGACCAGTATTGTAATCTGAGTGAATCAGATTTTTTTTTACCAGTAAAAACATTATTCTTTACCTCACTGTTATTATGCGTGCAATGGAAAACCTTTTTTCATGCTTTGACATGATCTGAATTTAGCAATTGTTTCTTTTTATATTGTTTTGACCTCCTCCTGTAAACGTAGTAATTTTGTGTGACAGTATAGCAATATAATCTGTGTAAAATAGCCACAGTTATGTAGTATAGCCATATTTAGCAATGTAATTATGTATAATCGCAGTATTTGGAGCACTAGTGTAAAGCACAGGTCTGTTTTGTGTGTATTAGGAGATCTGTGTGAGGAGGTAGTGGATGCCTGCTTGCCTGGATTTGACCCCTGCCAGCATGACTCCAAGTGTGTTCCCCTGACCAGGGGCTACAGGTGAGTGTGTTAACTGCACAGAGGCCTCCTGTGACCTCTGTGTGGAAGGTCAGAGTTCAGAAGAGAGGCATGCAATAGCATTTCCATACACATACACGCACACACACACACCATGTATTTGTGCTATCACTATAATAAATACAGCATTTACAATAGAAAAATAGAACAAATTATCTTTACTCTGTGTGAAAGTTTCTCATACTGGGGACGTGTCTATAAAACACGAGGAATTTAAAGTGATATTTGATCACTCTGTGTGTGTGTATTTGTGTGTGTTATAGGTGTGAGTGTTTGCCAGGCTATGTGGGGCAGCACTGTGAGCAGGACTATAACGACTGCCTGGAGAACAAGTGTCAGCACGGGGCCGAGTGTGTGGATGCCATTAACGGCTACACCTGTGTGTGTAAGGATGGGTTTAGGTAAGACCAGCACACACACACACACACACACACACACACTCACTGTGAGGTTGATCTCAGTTTCCAGCTGTTTTCTTTTACACCTTTTAAAAAGGCCAGCTGGACTTTACACCCAGGAGCACTCTGCACCATACTTTCACACTTCTAAATCAGCTCACTGAAGGGATTCAATTACATTACATTTCATGTATGTATGGACAATAAATCAACTGGCACTGCCCAAAAACCTTGTGAAAAATATAGTTTAGTGAAAATATTATGGTGACACATTAACTCTTGACGAGTTCAGCACAGCTGTTAACTGAAAGCCTGAATTCCAGGTGACTCTACCTCATAAAGCTGACTGAGAAAATCCAGTCAAGATGTACAAAGCTGTCATTTAAACAAGCGGTTCCTACTTAAAATCATATAAAACATATTCTGGTTTAACACCAGAATTTGTTTTGTTCACTAAATAATTTCATGTTTTCCTTCATAGTTTGGATGACTTTAGTATTAACATTTACAATGCAGATCATTTTAAAATAATGAAAAAAAAAAACACTACATTTGATGTGTATCCAAACTTTTGACTAGTAGTGTATAATAACAGTATTGTATTATAATAATGTACATAAAAGTAACTCCAAAAAGTGGCCATATCAAAGATATGAGGTTTTGTTGTGCCAGTGAAACAGTACCACTGCTTCTGGTACTGCCTGTTGAAGATGAGCATTACTTCATTCATAGAGTCAGCTCACTCTCAGACATACACACACACACACACACACACACATTCACAACGGCTAACAGAGGCAAACACACACACCAGGTTTCTGAGCTACAGATGGTACTTTATTATACGACACAGGGCTGTCTATGCTGAGGCAAATAGCAGATGAATCTCCATGTGGCTAATTATAATGCTATAAGTGTGGGCCTGCCCTGTGGATCTGTGTGTGTGTGTGTGTGTGTGTGTGTGTGTGTGTACACGTGCATATGTGTGTTTGCCTGCAATCAGTGCCAGCAAGCAGCAGGATGGCACAACACATCAGCTTCGAAGAGGCTTGATCTCCTCTGTGTGTGTGTGTGTGTGTGTGTGTGTAGAGCGAGATTGCTGCAGCAGCCAGATGAACAATAGCTCTCTCTGCAGTGCTCAGCTCCTCACCCAGCCTATTAAGTGTTAGTGGCTTGAGCTCTGCATTAATTTGGCTTCCCACCCACCCTGGCACTCTATCAGTGTGTAACACCATTTTCATCTTAGTAACAACAAAAAAAGTTGTGTTCATCTACCAAAGAAATTACAGCGAAGAGGGAGAGATCAGAATCAGAGGCCTCGAAAAAAAAGCTGCTTTGATGTTCGAAGCGTTCAGCCATTGAAAAACACTCACTTAGCAATCTGATCAACAGCTCCGTTTAACCCTTTGAAGTGTGGAGTAATTACAGTCATTTACCGGTTCCATTTAAAAATAACTGCGTAATGACATCATTTTATGCTCTGTCAGTTCTGCCTTTTGCAGGTTGGATTCTTACCAAAGACCAACGGTCTTATTCATAGTCCTACACAACATCTACATTATCGTTTCAAAATCAGACATGTATAAAGTACTTCAGATAGAGTCTTGAGTAAAAGTACAAGTTCTGTAATAAAAATGTGATAAAGTTTAGATTCTCTGTCCAACTCTGGCCAGGTCGGGCTGAGATTTCCCGCCACTTTCCTCGGGCCAGGTCAGGTCGGGCTCAAGAAAATGGTCTGTTACCTAGTGTTACAGTGTTAATTAACATTATTCTGAACAGATTTCACTCATTCAAATTTCCTGAAAATGTTTTAAAAGCTCAGTTTTAATGCTCTACTTACAAAAAAAATGGCTCATAATGACAGTCCCGATATAAGTTCTAAAAAGTGACTTGAAGTCGAGTAGAATTAGAAGTGTTCTTTAAACTCCCCATTTAAGTGTAAGTACTGAAGTATTCAACATTTTTCATACATAAGTATTGCAAAAAATCACTACCCGAATACTAAAAGTAAAAGTACAGTACTGTGTTATATAGTTATTACAGAAAGCAGTGGAAAGTTCTCAGAGTGAAAGGCAGAATGAGAGCACGGTCAATCTTCTCCGCTTGATTTACTCAATGATGAGTAGATTCATCAAACCCGGTAACAGTGCAGAGCATCTACCGCTCTGGCTTTAGTGATGTGGATTTGGAATGATTCCTTACATTTTATTTGTAATTGTAATGAGCAACACAGCAGCACATAAAAATGTATCTGAGTATGGAAAATATGCAGCATTTTAGTACATAAGCACAGTATAATGAAGTAGTTCTATTTCTTTACTATACATCTCTGATCAAAACAACTGACATAAACCTACTTATACATGTCTTACTGGTTATCCCAACATGCTTTTATACACTGACATGCCAAAAGTCATGACATAGCAGTATGACAGTATGTAAATTAATCAATTAATTTTTCCCTTTGGGAATGCCCACACTAGTAAGACTTGTGATGTGTTATCTTGTAAACGAGGTTGAATACTGGCCAGCATGCTCATGGCAAGGCGGCTTGAATTATGGGAGTTGTAGTTGTTGGTCTGATAGTGGGTGCCAGATGGATTCCATTTCCAAATTCAAAGTGCTGACATTTAACATTCCTTAATCCACGCAAACATATAGTATTTTAAATTCTTACATTTTCGATTTGTTTAATTATTGAGAAAAAAATGTAGCTTAGGAAACTTAATATCTGTTTTTTCCTCTCTTTCTCTCTCAGTGGTCTCTTCTGCGAGAACCCTCCTCCTATGATCCTGCTGCAGAAGACGAGTCCGTGTGACCAGTCCGACTGTCAAAACGGAGCAGAGTGTGTGTTAATGGAGGGTGAGCCTGTGTGCCGCTGTCTGCCCGGCTTCTTCGGCAACAAGTGCCAGAAAATGCACACCGTGCACTTCTTAGGCAAGGAGTCGTTCATACAGCTCCCCAGAACAAAGATCTTATCTTCTACTCACATTTCCCTACAGGTATGGCACCACCTCCATGCACCATATAGCACTTATTATCACACATGTGAGGAATCCTTTTACATGGGTGGTTCTGTTTGCTTTACAAGCCTTTTTTTGGTTAAATTATGTGTATACTTGTGTTTGAAAATGGTGTGTAATGAAAGTGGCTTACATATATTTTGAGCAGATTTGAGTTTACTTTTAACCCAGTTTGTAACCCCACTTTTAACCAAACTATACAAGGAATTTGTAACCTGTTTAGAGTAATTTAATCTATCTACCCCCTCCTCTAACCCTCCTATTTCAACTTGCTCAGGGCTTGCTAATTAGAAAAGCACTTAACAACGTTAACAGTGCTAAAATGTTCCATCTCTGGGAATAGGAGACACTGCCATACACCTGATAAATAATCAGAGATAGGTCAGTCACCAGCATATGTCTCAAACACACAGACTGAGCCCACAGCTTACTAGTGTAAGCGTTCCGCAGACAGATAACGCCAAACATCCCACAGCAAGAACAATCTACAACATCCTCCTCCTCCTCCTTCCTGCCCCCTATAAACACACTAATGTGAGAGCAGCTTTCTCTGTCAGCTCTGATTTCTGATGGACCTTGCTGAGCAGGACATGCCCAACCCTCTCCGTAAACGCTGCACCGATCTCACCTAGAGTGGCCACAGAAAGCGATCTCCTTTCCCAACATCTGTTCTCAGTCTTTCATCGGCTGAAGCCCTCAATCCTGCCCCACTGACATTATTAGAATGTCACCCTTTGTCCACTGGCATGAATAATGCCTCCACGGAGGACATATATTATGGCAATGGAAGTTGAGCCAGGTCTGTTATCGGCCGCAATCAGGAGCGCCCGCGTCACGGCTGGATCGCATCTCCGCTACAAATGAGCCACTCTCCGACAGGGCAGCCTAATGTTAATTAAAGGAGGAGGAGTTAAAAATAGCCTGCGTATTCTTTATCTCCCCGCAGAGGTGACAGCCGATGACTTTCAGTTTTTTATAGGAGAGGCTGGAGCATCTGCAGATGGAGAAGGGGTTAGTGAGTCGAGATGCAACAAAAAATGTTGTTACATGTTTCGACGTAATCTAGCAGAAAATAATAAAAATGTAAACTCTTAAAGCTTATAATTTTTTTTTCCAATTTACCCCTTTTTCTACTCAATTTTCTACCAAATTTGAAAGGTAAATTACCCAGTCCTTCGTCATATGAACTTCTATAACCACTAGCAAAACGGTCAAGACTAGCACATGACTAATCTGACACATGTAAAGCCAGTCACCACTCTTTTTAAACTGCCTTCAATGCAGCATTACTAGACAGCCACTTGAAAGCACTGGATCCCCAGCTCTGATACATCAGCTAACAGACACCTGTCCTGATCAGCATCACACTTTATAAGACTGATATGGAGAGATTTGTCATTTTGTCAGCTCTCTCAGACTCCTGGAATCAAATTCAGCAATGCTTGTATCACAGTGACAGTGCTGGACCACTCAGAGCCGAATAATTCATACAGTAATTTAACTCTAATAGTTGACGTAAAAATACAGATTGTTCTTTCTTATCTACAGAAATAACTGTGATTTTGATATTGATTACTACATTTGTCCAGAGATTGTCCAGAAAACCAGATCCCTCAAAAGAACATGCTGCTCTTTAAAGACGTATGGGAAGTAGGGAGTTCATGACTTGAGCTCTGAGTGGTGTAGCAAAGTGACCAAATGATGCTTTTCAAGGCTTCGGTCATGTAGTTTTTTTTTTTTTCTCCTTACTTGAGAAATTTCTTTTTAGTTGAAATTCAGTGCTTGCGCTTGTCTGGCATGTGGTCACGCTAACTGCTCATACGGCTCCAGGCTACTGGGCGAGAGTGAAAGGGCTCTGCTGGGGCTCATTTGATGTAGAGTGGGGCTTCCACACTTCATAAACCCCGTTTGACTCTCTTCTCTCTCTCTCTCTCTCTCTCTCTCTTTTTCTCACTCTCTTTCTCTCTCTGTGTCCGTGTGTGATTTGAGCAGTAGTATCAGCCTCAGGTTGTTTGCAGGTGTCCTGTTTGATATGATTGACTGAGCACTGGGATTTAAAAGCTAAGCCCTGCAGACTTTCAACACTTCAACGTCATTTCAATTGGAAGCTTACTCTGCTCTCTCTCTCCCTCTCTCTCTCCTTCTATATATTTAGGTAGCTACTGATAAGGACAATGGAATGCTGCTGTATAAGGAGGATCACGACCCTCTGGCTATAGAGCTCTATCAAGGCCACATCCGACTAATGTACGACATTGCCAAGTACCCTCCTACAACTGTGTACAGGTAAGAACACAATAGATGCATATACACACTAGTGGTCTATACAGGTCATGAAGGTCATATTTGAACAGGTGTTGTTGCACAGTAGAACAGTGCACCACCACTCCAGAGTCAGTGCCCTACAGTTCCCTGCAGGTCTTTTGCAGTAAATTATGGGCTATGATTTGGGAGAGTCTTTGATCTTGTTGGCCTTTTAGACCACCACCTAAAAAATTAACTTCTCTAATCGTATAGTTTTCTCTTGATTTGTGGGCATGGATTATTTAAATTTCAGAATACTAAGCAGCTGCTTAGAGAATCCAATAGATGCTGATTTTGCAAGATTTTGGACTATTTCTAAGGCATAAAATTTGTATAACCTGGCCTTTCCTAATTCTAACACAGTCCTTAGTAGTTCCTAAAGTAGTTGAGGTCTGAGACAGTGTTCCATGTTAGGGAACTGAAGTAAATTAACCTGAAACAAATTAATATCAAAAATGGCAAAAAAAAAAAAAAAAAAAACTTTTAGTTCTAGGTTGAATACGGTTAAAGACTGAATGATATCAAGTAATGAACAATGACCATGTTTACTCTTCAATAAATATGTTTTAATTGTTGTTTTTTTGTAATTGCTTATTTTATAATTTATGCAATGGTGAAAAAAAGTAGAAAAAAAATGAAACCCTTATTTTGTTCAGTTTCGTCCACCAATTTTCATCTCAATGTGTCTCTATGGAAAGTAAGGCCTAAATTACTGAGCATACTCAAACTTTTGTATTTTCCCTTTTTTTATTCTAATTTTACACAAAAAATAATAATATAAAACACTAATAATTGCTGCAAATATTCATCATATGTTTCTCAATAAGTTAAATACGTTTTTGTTGTTCTAAAATACTTTTAATGTGGGTTAAAAACACACAAACCAAGATACAGTAGAATTCTTTGTTCCGACAGCAGCCAAGTACATGTAGTCAGCAGTTATTACAGATTTGGTCTGAAACTAAACATATACATTCCACAGCAGAGTATTTCATTACATCAAACACAAACACACTCATTAATCTGCCCTTAAGTGGGCTCATAGAAAGCAGACCCTACCACACACATTCAGAGTTTTTTTAGAGAACTGCTCCAGGCAAAACACATGTGGCTGCTACCTTTGCCCTCAGTCCCAGAAAAGCCTAATCTCTAAAGCCAGGGTTTACATGACCTTCTTCTAACCCTCATCAAGTCTCTCTCTCTCTCTCTCTTTCTTTATGTCTGTCTCTCTCTTTCTTTCAAACACACACACACACACACACACACACGCACGTATATAAACACACACACACATACACACAGTTCTCATGCATACACAGCGCTCTGAGCGTCTGTGCCTCATCCACTGTGACTGCTCTCCTCAATGGAGCCTCACAAATAAGCTCTTAATGTCAGCTAGGCTTTTACAGCTACCTGTGGGCCCTTTTTAAGCTCTTGGAATTGTTCCCAATGATTTACAGACCTGGTTGAGCTCCACTGACGTCCTAATGCTCATTAGTATGGATTCAGGAACCGTTTCAGTGTATCTGCACCAATAGAACAATATAACAATCTTTACTGCAGTTTCAGATTCATTAACCCTGCCGGGTCCCCCACGCTTTCAAATGCCTTTTTAACATTTTGTGTAAAGGCCTCATATCCTGCTTTACATTTTTCATGCACTTTATTTTCCCCCAGGCTGCAGTTATAATGTGTAGAGTGGGTTTATATAGTAGTTTATTTCAGTGTAATAGTTTTCCAGTTACATTGCCTTTAAGACATACTCTGGCATGCCATCGGATTTGATAGCAGTATGTAAACTGATGTAAACTGAAATTGAAGTTGTGAGGTGTTACCTTGTGAGTGCGGTTGAACACTGGCCACCAAGAAAACCTTGGCACAACCAAATTGGACGACGTAGTTTGGAATGAGTATGAATGTAATTTGTTTTTAAAGGTCATACAATCATGTCATTACGTCATTATATTGAAAAAAATATGTATAACACAATGACTGTAATGACAAGACTCATCCTGTCTCTGTTTAATGCTCTGCTACACTTCTAAAGCATGATTGTCAGCCTTGAGAAAGGGTGGTCATTTTGAAAAATGAGTGCACTACACTGTTTCTCTAAAGACTTGTGGCACAACCAGAGGGAAGTAGAAGCAGTGTATAAATATGTAAGGGCCGATAGTAATTTTCTTTCTTTTGACGTTTACTGGAAAAGGGCTTAAAGTCAGTTTAAAGGTGATCGATCATGGGGCGTTCTGACAGGAAGAATGCCTTAACCTCCTTCATTTTAACACAGCACCTTACTGGACTGGCAGTTGTGACCGTTACCTGTATAATAGCGGTTGGCAGAGGAGAGCTGGTTTGAGCCAGGCTCTCAGGCCCCGCCCAACAGATAGCTTATTATTGATCCAGACCCTATCTCTCTCTCTCTCTCTTTCCCTCTCTTAACTTCTGCCACTGGCTAGGGACCGATCGATCGCTCTGTCGGGCGTGTCACGGCATGTAAAAATAACATTTCATCCAGGTTTCTTGCCTCTGTGCAGGATAATAGCCTAATGTGTACAAAAGATTAGATTCTTCCAAGGTTAGTAGTGGCACAAGGGTATGCAATTATGTTGTTACTGTATGTTCAAATGTGTTCTCGTACATCACTGAGACCCAACACATTCAACACGCAGCTTAGCAACCTGCAGGATGTGCTGTATACTGGTATTATCAAGCTTGTTATGCAATATCCAGCACAATCCAGTCCATATATAATATTCATTTGTGGTGTTACAAAAAATACATACTGTATACTGGTATACTATTTATTATATCTGTTCAGCATAAAGATCATTCCACTGTTAACTGTGTAAATTCTGTGAGGAAAGTTCCTCAAGTAAATTATACTTTTACCAGTTCATGTTTTAACTTGGAGTGCTTTCTAAATACCACAGAGTTACCAATCAGAGGTCATTTACACATCAGGTGTAAAGTCACACTAACAGAAACAGTCTGTTTAACTTAGTTAAGTGATAACAGCGGTCAGAAATGTTCTAAATTTTACAAGCTACATAAAACCAAACAAACAGTTTGAGCACAAGTGATCATATGATACTGATTAACACAATGAGCAAAAATAAATAATTCTAAAAAATGATAAAGCTCATACATTTAGTTAGGTTTGTTTAAAGTTTTGACTTTTGTTGACTTTTGTGGTGACATGAGCCAGACTCCTCCTGTTTCTTTTTTTCCCAGGCTTCATAGAGAAACCTGATGAACTCTGCTCTGTTTCTGTTTTGGATGCTGATTTGTGCAGCTCCAGTCGGGATGCGATGCGTCATGGCTGCCTTATTTTGCATGCTCACCCTCTCATTAGGCCTTTTTTTCCGCCGGTGACGTAGCGCTTTCTGTGGCTTTGGCATGTCTGAAGGCTATTGTCTCTTGGGCTGTGGGGAGATAGCACCCGAGTGAACGAGAGGGGATGAGGGAGCAGGTCTCTCCAGCTGAGAGGCAGAATTGCCCCTGTCCACCTTCATTAGGCTGATATGAGCCACAGCGCCCGCCCCGGCCAGGCCAGAGCGTTCCTGAGGTCTCCGTGTCGTGGTTAGTGCCAACGGCGTGCAACCAGACCTGACAAGGCCCATCCAGGGCCTGCTGCTCAATTTGTAACCCCGTCCCGCCCAGGAACGCTTGGCCACGGTTGAGCGCTGCGGGCTCTCAGATGGAGAGCGTGTCTGTGGCGGGAGTATTCCAAAGCTCCGGTTCAGCAGCTCTCCGTGGGCGATCAGCTTCAAGTGCGGGACGAGGTCATAAAGTGCCTGTGGAGCGTGGATCAGAGGAGAGAGCAGGGCCTGCTCCTGTTTCTGGCTGTCTGAAGGAGAATGGCGAGAGAAGAGCCAAAAATTCTAATTTGTTCAATTTTCTCCTCACATGTTGTCGCTCGGCCAAGACATGTATGGTGTCCAACATTTGCTTCAGATCTACAAGGCTAGCATAGCCCGAAGGGAATGGAAGGTTATAGCCAACAGGTTAGCATTATGTGCCAAAACCATCATACACTAGCTTCAAACCATGTTGAGTTGTTTAAAAATCTTACATAGACTTAGTTTGTATGGTTGGTGAAACACGATACATATATACTTTTTTTTTCTTTTATAGATAAAAGGCTATTTTTGGATATAAGAAACAATGTAATCAAGCTTATTTAGAGTAATTAGTTGTTAATTCAGTCATATGGTGTGCATTTTAACCTTCTGAGGTTGATGTACGTGTTGGTGTGCATCAAATTAAAGTTTGTTGATATCTCTATTAATATATTTGGGATAATACAGCACATGATTATTAGTTCAAACATTTCCTGAGTCTGTAGAGTCTGCCCTTGTCAGGATATCATACTTGACCGAAGTTACTAGGCTCTGACCTGGGTTACCTGTCTGAAGAAGCAAATTTGCCAATTTTACACAACATTTAGACCACTACATTAATCCACCAACCACAGATGACACAGATGAGGGACACATTATTTTGAACTGATAGACACAGTGAAATACATTTTTCTTAACTGTGATAAATTGTCTCAAAGATTTGAATAAAACCATCAATAAAAATAAAATACGACATGCTGGCGCATTTATCGACCAATCTTTCTTATTGTACGTATTATTTGGGTTAACAGAAAGATTGTGTAAACACGATTTGCACAATAGTGCAAAGCTTACTCAACCTGCTAGTGCTGGAGCCAAACGAACTAAATCAAGGGAAACTAGTGTGTTTTTGTGAGAAATGTGGGGAAGAGGGAAAGGATGATGAGGAAAGTATGTTAGAGGGAATTAGACAGAGGAGCAGTGGAGGTCTGCAGGGGGAAAGCGAGTGAGGAAAGACAGATCAGACCCCGGAGAGAATGATGGAGAGTTGGTGGAGGGTGAAGGACACTTATCTTCACAGAGTGATCTTGGCAGATACGGGGAAGGAGTGAGGCGATATGTGCACTGAGGAGGAGGATGAGGAGGAGGGGGAAAGGGACAGGCCAGGCTCTTAACTAGCAGCAAAAGATCATTAGCATTAGATGAATGCCTGGGTCCATGCTGCCTGCTAATGCTCTGCCCTTTCCCAAATGCCACGCTAATCTCTCTATTAGTTTAAGCGGGCATGTGGGCAGTCCTTAAGCAGCAGAGAGCGGTGGTTGTGTGGAAACATCACAGGAAATTGAAGGATGCTAGAATGCTAGAATTGTAGCCCTTCTTACCCCTTTCCACCCACACAGCATGGGCTCGGCATCCTGCACCACGCCTAACCCGACCAAAAAAGTGACCAGTGTTTGTTATGTCAACTGGCCCGTGGCCGGGTGATGGGGGGTCAGGGTGTGTTTTATTGGCTTTTTTCTTTCATTCGCCTGGGATTAGCACTCGGTTCAGAGGATTCAGGCCCGAGGAAAAACAGCAGCCTTTCAGAGGTGCAGCCAAGAGAAGCTGAGCAATTCTTGTGCAGCAGAAGTGAGCAGGGATGGGCTGTTGAAGGGTTCAGTGGAGCTGGAGCTGGATATGGAGCTTTGGTACTTGGGCTGGGAGTGAGGCCAGAATTGAGGTCTTGGAGCTGTGTATTGGGATTTGGACTAGAAACCTTGGGACTGGAACTCAGCTCCAGGTGCTGGTAACAGAGTACAGGGGTGCCCAACTCAAGTCCAGATGATCTACTGCCCCAGAAAGTTTTGTTCTTCATAAGTGAAATTTTATGATTAGAAATATGTTGAGAATTAACAAAACATATTATTATTGGAATTTAATAGAATTGATTTTAACATACCAAATTTGATGCAGTTGAAACAGACCACAGAATCTTAAAAGTGGGCAGTTGTTTATTCGTACACTCCTACCTGACGGGGATCTCAGTGCTCAGCTCCTCTGGACCTTTGTGGCTGAAGATTTGCAATGTTACCAAAAGGTCAGTGGAAAGCACAGTCATGTTTGAGAGGCACATGGCCGCTCAGTACAAATGAGATTGCTGAGCACACATCATATCTGGAAGACACTAGATTTAGCCATTTCCTTCTTAGTGGAAAGCATGTCTATTGAAATTAGTCTCCCTGTGGCACTGGATTGCTTCCCCTCAGTCTGTCCCTGATCACTAAACAAGCTTGTAGCATAGCGCTCCACTTCCAAAGAGGTGTAATTGAGCTTACAGCTGCAATCCATAACTGCATCGACTGCCTGTGGAACATCAACATCAGGCCGGTCTGGTGAGACCCTTCTGTAAGCAAATGATAGTGCCGGGTAATTGAATTCGGAAAACGTAAATATGTCTGCAGGTTGATTTTAGATAACTTTCTGAGATGAAGGCTCCGGTAATTGTGCCTAACTTTGTGTATGTGTCCTTTATAATGCGGTTTCGCGGAAAGGGAAAAACAGGGTGTTTTATTTTCAGCTGACAGGAAATTGACTTCCCTCCCTGCTCCACAGGGACTGGGAGAAAGCGAGAGACACACGGGGCCGTTGAAATCTTCGACGGTTTTCTGTTTGTTTTTATGGAGCCCCATAATGGGGCGCTTGAAGCTAATACTCAGGCTACACACACATCAAAGACACACCACCCCGCCTCCCCCAACTTCCCCCTTCGAAAATATTATGACCTCTGGAAAATTTCTGCCTGTCTGAATGCAGACAAAAGGCCAATATTGGTCAACTCTGCCACTCCTGAGAGCATCCTGGGAAACTGACTTGGTCTCTGCTGCCCCCAAGTGGTGCGGTGCTTTAAAAAAGCCAGGGGCTTAAAGCCTGTTGTCAGCAATTCTCACCGTGTACAACAGCCTTGATGCACTGAGAGGATTAGGGCCGGATTAAGTGGTTTCCATAATATACAATATACATTCCATAATACACAAAATCTCCTTCTTCCGCACAGTAAAGGGCTCTTTTTCTTTCCGCTCAGCCAGCGTACGGAACCTCAGGCTGCTTTCCTTTAATGAAAGACGGCTGTCAGAGGCAAAGATGTTGGAACAAATGTCATTAAACTGTAATAAAGCCAGGCGTCCATGGTGGTATTTGTGTATGGAATGGACGGGCGAGAGAGTTTTTGGGGGGTCTCGCAAGTAGACTATTGTGCTGGTTCCAAGGAACATGTTTTGAAAAGGCGGAATTGAATGATGAGGGTGTAATGCAAACCACACATGCCTCTGCATTGAGCCTATACTGAGCCAAGACCTCAGAGAGCCTTGGCCTAGACCTAGAGTTGGGGCCTGTGTCCGAGGACACTGATCTTTGTCTGCACCTCAGCACTTCTGCAGTGGAAACGTCAGGGCAGCGCCAGCGCAAATACAAATGCCCCTGTAGAAGCCACAAGGCAAAAGAAGGCTGTTTTCAATGCTGGCCTGTTTGCTGTGTGTATGTGTGTGTGTGTTGGTTTTGCTTGTGTGAGATGTCTGTGGCCAGTCGTTGGTTAAGAAGGATATAGAACAGGACCATCTATGGTCAGGACTGGTGAGCTACGGGAAGCCCAGGCATTATTCCAGAGTTTGCACCTCATTAGTTTGAGTTGTTAATTCGATGTTTGAGCAACCTGACCTGTGGTGTTTTTAGCGCGAGTGTCAGATTCTCACGGCCGAAAGAGAGAGAAGGGTGGCTTTTGACACGTTATGCCAGCGTGCTGTTCTTGGACATCCTCTCCATCCCTCTTAGCGAGAAGAGAAATTGGCAGAAGGACGCAAGGCAAAGAGAGGAAGAGCTTGTTTTGGGTAGAGGAGAAGAGCAAGCCATAACACTCCGCTACCCACAATCGCACTCTCTTTCTTTCTCTCTCTGTTACTCTTTCTAACACACTCCCTTACTTTCTTTCTTTCTGCCTCGCTCTCTCACTCTCTCTCTGCCAAACCACTGTCTCTAGCTGTCTGTAGCTCTCGCTGTGCTCCCTCCAGGAATAACTCCTCCAGTAGAGTACGTGGGTCTCCGTAGCCAAACTTGACCTGCTTTCTCAGGCTCTGATGTCAGTTCACGTGGGGTTCACATGGGGTTCACATTGGGTCACGACCCCGTACTCTACAGTATCACCTTCACTGTATCACAGAACACAATTACGCAGCAGTAAGCGAGGCCAGGCCAGCTGCTTGTTCTGGATGAGGCAGTGTGGGAAAGTGGAGCACATGTAAAGGCCTACTTCTGGAGCTCCAGGGTGCAAGTGCTGTATGTAGGTCCAGCCAAAGTCATCCAGCTGAGCCGGCAGGAGCTCGCTGCTGTCACACTACATACATACATGCGTTTTGCGGTAACTCATCACTCTGTGGTGGTTTAACGTGAGCCGGCAATAAGGAATCGCTCTCCTGAGTTCATCCCTACACCAAGCCAAGCACAAAGACCTCACCTCCACATCCTCGGCCTCCGTGGGACTCAGTGTGTGGTTGTGTGCATGTGAGAGAGAAAGCGTCATTTCCACTCACCACGCGAGAGAAGGAGTTCTCAGCCAAAACAAGCCCCTCTCACCCTGTTCTTCACTTCTGAGCCAAACCAGAGCTTTGTAAAAGCTACACCTGGCAGAGAATTCCATACACTGTGCTTTGCGTGTTGTCGGAAGAAGGGCTCAGTAGAAATTTCCATGTGCTGCTTGTTTTGTAGCAACAGCCACAAGGCTGGACAGCAAGATGTAAGTTGGGTGAAGTTTTGTGTGGTTTAATTCAGCTATTTATATATTTATAGGCTTAACAGTGTGGCTGTAGTAATTCAGACACATAAAATAAATGAGGTATTTGGCTCTGAGTGGTTCAGAGGCTGACGCTCAGGCCCAATGATAATGTTTGTTTCGCTTTACCCTGAGAGCACACCCTCCTCACCCTCCTAATCTCTGAAGCATTGCAAATGAGGGAGAGGGAGTCCAAGTGTGTGTATTGGTTAATCGGCTCAGTAAAATTGTGGAGAAAAATTTCTTCAATGGTTCAATGGTAGTTAACAATGTAATGATGGATTCCTTGCCTGGTTAAATGGTTCCTCTCTGTAAAGAAGAAAGAGATTTACTGTGTAAAACCTGTAAAAAGGTTCTATACTCCAAAAAAGCATTTAGTAGCAAGTGAAATCATTCTAATCCTACTTAAATCCCTCACCCATAACCCATTACAAAGAAATCAGCCACCACACAGACACTTTGAGGTGCTAGTATTGCACTCTAGTCTGGTCCCAAAATGGTTTAAGCATCATCTGAACTTGAGAACTGTGAGATACACAGAGCAGCTCTGGTTTCATAAGCTCCCATGATTTATTTTAATCTTGTAGAGCAATGCCAATGTTTCATTAATACTGTGCATGTTGAATATATTGAATTCCTTATTCTTGCAGATCAACACATGTCTACACACATACCTATATTAATGTAAACCATGTACTGTATGCATTAACATGTATAAACATCCAATGACTACAGTTAGTACTCCCTAACTACAGTTAGTAGTACAAACCCAGGGAAAACACTATGCATAAAGAATGCACTACTAGATTGATGCAGTTCTAACAATTGACCACAAGATGTCCCTCATGCTGCTTATTATACAAAACAATACAACAGCATTATAGACTTATTTAATACATTGTTAGTTACAAATAACAGCTGCCATGTTGATTCATAAATAAATATTTTTCTTTCTCTGTCTGTGTCAGTGTGGAGTCAGTGAATGATGGATTCTTCCACACGGTGGAGTTACTAATCCAGAATCAGACGCTCAGTCTGGTGGTGGATAAAGGAGCCCCCAAAAGTCTGGGAAAGCTGCCCCGGCCGCCCACAGTGGAGACCAACACCAGGCTGTATATTGGAGGTCAGATTCATGCACACACATATAGTCAAAGATATCCAATAGGCATTAATGTTTAAAATTGTTTAATTGTGAAGTATTTCATTTTAGTAACAGCTATACGACAAATATAGTACTTACAACCACATGGAGATGTTAAGTTACTTCACATAGACTTGCTTATGTAATTTCAGTCACTGTACCAAATACTGTTATCTATAAACATAAAATAAAGAAAATTCATTGTATGGGATTAAATAAAAATAAAACAGTAGCAGTTTTGTGTGTTTTTATCTAGATGTTATTATGAATATGTTTTACCATACCAGAGTATTATTTCATTTTCTTTAAAACAAAGGCATGTATTTTTTTATACCAATGGTCTGTGTGATTTGTTGGATTCAGGCGTTCCCTCAGAGCTCAGCTCACCAAGCTCACGTTCTGGAGCTGACCGCCAGTCTCAGTCTTTCAACGGCTGCATCCATAATGTGCGAATCAATGGGGAGCTGCAGGAGCTGGGCAGTGGGCTGGACAGTGTAAAGGCTATCCTGCCTGGCTGCCACGCTTGCAGTGTGTGTGCTCAGGGTGAGTGCAGGCAGAGGGATGATGTGGGAGTAACCTGTGAGTGTCCAGCAGGCAGCACCGGCCCATTGTGTGACCAGCAGGGGACAAGCAACCCCTGCCAGAACAGCAGGTACTCAAGCAGTGAACACAGCCATTCACATTCTCTCCTTCTTTCTCACTGACTCTCCCTCTCACTATCTCATTAGATTTGTCTGTCTATTTTTGTTTAATTTGTTTAACTTCATCAGCCAAAACTGATACAAGCCCCTCTCTCTCTTTCACTCTCTCTCTCTATTAGGTGTGTGCACGGCCAGTGTGTGGCTAATGGTTTGGCGTACAGCTGCAAGTGCGCTCAGGGTTACTCAGGCCCGTACTGTGTGACGAGAGAGGAGCCGTTGGCCTGCAGGGGGCTCCACTGTGTGCATGGCGAGTGCAGAGTGGATGAGAGTGGAGAGGCAACATGTGCCTGCCAGCCTGGATACACTGGCCCTACCTGTGAAACAGGTGAGACTCTATCTATCTCAAACCAGATTTCCCACTGTTTCTCTGTGAGACAGACAATCCCCCCATTTTAACCTGGAAACAAATGAGAAATGCAGCTGAGCCTTACCTTACTGTTTTTGTATTGTTTAATCACAGACCTTATAGAATAGACCACTATGTTGAAATTGAGACAGACCAGGGGTCGGCAATAGGCAGCCCACAGGCCAGCAGATGTGGCCCACAAGCATGAAACATCTGGCCCTTGAGGTTGTTTGAAATATAAACAACGATAATGAAAAAAAAGGGAAATAAAATGCTTCTCTGGCGAACTTTTGTTTACCCTCCTCCTCTGTCTCTCTGTCATGCTCGGCTTGACTTTAGTTTCCGCCTGTTCTCGCTTTTCCGCCCGTTCTTGACCTCCATGTCTCCTTATAAGGGCATTTTTTCCTGCCCGTGTCCCAATTCACTGGCTGGCTTTTTACTTTCTTCTTGGGTTTACCTGCTTTGAGCTCAACTGTTCTGAAATTGGGTTCAACAACTATCTGGGCTGGAGAGCTATTAGTCTGTAGCACTCCATCCCATTACATTTCATTTCCAAAACATGATGTGCCTTGAAAAATATCTGGCCTGTGGCCAAACTTAATTGCCGACCCCTGACAGGTCAAGGATATTCATATTAGACAACATATGTTATCAAGTTTACCAAGGAATGTTAAAAACATGAAATACTATCATTACATCTGAGGCCCAGATTTGGTATTTCATTGGTTCCAGTACATTTTGTTGCCTGCCCTGGTTAAATACATCTGATTTAAATAATTTCTTTTTGACTGTGTAATGTAAATGTGTTTGAATCAGAGCATGCTAAAATATCCTGAACACTAACCAGCACTCCATGTACCATGATACACCTTGTTGCCTTATTTTGTCCATATTTTGGTTTCTTATTTGATTCTCATGGTTCTCCTATGCCTCTTCTCATCTTTCCAGAGCTGAGCTGTCAGGGCGAGATGATCCGGGAGCAGCTGAAGCGTCACATGGGCCACAAGACGTGCACGTCCACCATTAAGGTTCCCAGGATGGAGTGCCCACGGGTCTGCCACCCGGGCCTGTGCTGCACCTCCACCAAAAGCCGCAGACGGAAAATCACCTTCAAGTGCTCCGACGGCTTCACCTTCTCCGAAGAGCTGGAGACAACCTTGGATTGCAACTGCTCGAAATGCCCCTCATAATGACCCCCATGATACCCCCCAACCCCCAAACAGGAGGAGCCAGAGGGAAAAAAGAAAATATATTGTAAAATAAATAAAAGCAAATAGAACTTATTTTTATTAAGGGATTTTTTTCTAAAGAGGAAGAGACTTTTTATGATGTTGCATATATGTGTGATATGAAAAGTTATTTTGTATCAGTGAACAAAAAACCCCACACACAGCCGATTAACATTCCTGAAAATATATGATTTTTTATATATATATGTGTGTAAAAATCTATATAAATGTACAACCTAACCTAAGGATTAATTTGGTTTGTGTATTGCATGTCTGTGTGAGAGGGGGGAGATTTCGGGACACTTTACGAGATGAAAAGGTGAAATGTGCCCATACTGCCGATCAGAAGAGCACATGCTGAGGAACCTCCAACAAGAAGAGGATCTCAAAAATTTTGTGCTCTGCTGGTGAAACAGGAACTTTTTTTGCTACCAGTGCCTCTTACCCAGGATGCCTTGTAATGGACTCCATAGGGCTCATCTGCAGAGTAAATGGAACTGTGGGCTGATAGGATTGGAACTTCTTCTCTCCAGAGCTCTGACTGAACTGGTCCTCAATTTTGTGCTTCAGTTCCTTTCGGTTGTGTTTCGTTTTGTTTTTTGTTTTTTATCATTATTTTTCTTTGCATTTTGTTTGTGTGTTTACATTTTCCCATCAGAGAAAGGTGGGAACACCATAGATCCACAGACGTTCTTGAAGGATGGCTCTGGATCTCTAGTCATCTTCACACTTCATCAGAGCTCAGTCAGAGTATTGCGTGTATTTCTCACATGACTGCATGAAGTACATGTGTGAGGCTGAATGTGAACTCTTACTCAGAGGTCAGGCAGTGTGGTCAGTCCTGCTATCTGCTCTGTATTAGCAGTATTGTTGCTCCAGTTCACACATATGGTCTTATAGCAGTAGCAGTACAGGCCGACCAAACACAGAGCGCAGTGACAGCTGTGATGTGAGGAAAAGCTCTCCATATTGACGCAGTATTCCGTCATAACCGTCCCTTACTAATATATTAAACACAAATATGTTATGCCCATTACTACTGTATTTTGTATCATATCCCCATTGTTTTTTGTTTTGTTTTTGTTTTTTCACAAAAATTCAAAGTCTTACAGATGTCCGTCTCATGAATATGAAATTTCCCACAGGAAAGGTTTAAAGGATCAGCTATTAATTGTAACCTCAACTTCGACTCCTGCTCGCCCCGTCCTCGTCATGGAATAAATGATCAGAGCTGTGTTTCCCAAAAGCTTCTGAGCACCAAAGGTGATTCTTAAGTGGTCGAGTCAGCATCATACTGAACACTCTCTCTCTACCACTTAAGATCATCTTAACACTAGGCTGCTTTTCAGAAACTGGACCCAGGTCTAATTAAATCTAATTAAGTCTGCTACAACTGATAAATGAGCTGATATAAGATACAGTATATTAACACTTGTAAAGATAAAGATGGTGGAACTAATAGAAGGTCATATCTGGTTAAATATGAACTAGAGAGTGATGAATAACTTACTATGAATGTTGAATTAAAATCTTTTAATGAAGTTTTTTGGTGTTGAAGTTATTACATTGAAATATAGTCAGAGAGTAGTATTGTGTCACGTGACTTTTGCCATGTCCTAAGGAAGCTAAAGAAAACGAAAAGTGTCACTTGTCCGTTCATTCAGATAATCTTAGTGCTCTGCACTGTGTCCACAACAGCGTGGAAGGAATTCATTTCTTATTCTGCAGGGTTGTGACTGGTGAAATTAGAGCATTTTCATTAGAGTAATTTATAATGTAATTATGCTGTGTGTCACAAATGTAGTAGTTATGCTGCATGTGTGCATCAATCTGTTCAGGTGCTTATGAGAAGAGCTGCCAATGAAGCTGGGACAACTGCAGCTTAACTGTTAATGAAATCGGAACACATTAAAGCAGTCGGTGCACCAACCAGCACATCATAAAGCATTTGGCACACCAACCGGCACATCTTAAAAGCCTCCGGCACACCAACCGATATGTCTTTAAACAGTCAGCAATCCTTCTGACATATAAAGTACAGCATGTATGGGCAAGCCAAAAAGATTATTTTAGACAGAAATGTTTAATAGTTTTATGGGCAAAAACACACTTTTACATATATTACAGACTTTGTAATATATGGTATGTATATATATGTTTGCAATATAAGTCCAAACCTGAGCAGCAAAAGCAGAAAGCATTGCACTACAACAGAAAGAGGCTGACTTAAAAAAAAATATATATATATATATATATATGTGTATATATATATATATATATATATATATATATATATATATATATATATATATATATATATATATTGTTTAAATATAATAGGGCAGTTGTCCAGACAGGGATTCAATCTAGACACTAGACTCTAGACAATACAAAATAACATTAAAATCACTGTGTACTCCAAGACTAGGATATCCTTGTCTATTATATATTAATTATATAATCAATTATTTGCACATATGCACTTAAAGTTATAATGATGTCATAATGACCATTGTGACAAAACTACACTATGTCATATTCATTGTGACAGTACTACCCTCTGTCATAATGTCTATTGTGACGATACAGTACTATGATATCATAAAATTTAATTTGGCACAACTACACTATGATGTCATAATGGCCATTGTGACAAAACTATGCTACGATACCATACTCATTGTGATAGTACTACCCTATGTGATGATGGCTATTGTGACAATCCAATACTATACTATCATCACATTCATTGTCACAGTACTACACTATGATGGCATAATGGCCATTGTGAAGGCACCTCAGTGTGATGTCATGATGGCACCATAATATTACATTGTGAAGTTATATGGCCATTGTGATGTCATAATGGGGAATGAGATGTAACTGTGGTGCCATAATTCCGATTGTAATGTCACCCCATTGTAATGTTCTAATGACCAATGTGATTGATAGTACTTCCTTGTGATGTCACCCGTTTGCGATATCACACCAGTGTGATGTCACTCCATTGTGATGTCATAATGGCCATTGTGCTCCCCGAGTGCTTTAAAAAAAGGGGGTAAACTGTGTTATATATGTGTACTCACAAAGTATATATTTTTTTTTTTTTGCCGCGTAAAAACTAAACACTGCTTACCGGTTCTATTCAGATTTTTTATGCTTGATCTTAGAGATTGATTTGGAACACACAGAGATTAGTGTGTAATAATGTATGATAGTGTGGTGATATGAGGGTGCTGTAGTAATGACTGTTAGCCACTAGATGGAGCTCTTTGCCTATCTGCTTGGCTGTGGGTCTTTTCTGATGTTAGGACACTGCTGCACTCTGTGTGGTGTGAAGGTGAGGAGTCTCCAGCAGGGAAACACTTCGTTTCTTTGCCAGTTTATATATATAAGTTGTGTCCACTCACAGAGGAGTCAGTGGCGTGAGCTGCCCTTTACACCTCATGTTCTATATAAACACAATAAGAAAAAACAACCAGTAGAAAAACAGTAATGGTGGATATTGTGGAGGTCACCGTGACTTACTAACTCCATTATCTGGGCTCATAATCCACTAAGGGAAAGGGGAGATGCTCATGACATTCAGATTAAGTAATGAGAGTGCCCAGAACAATGGCACTGTAATACACGGCTGTATTAGGGGTTTGCCCCGTGGCGAAGCTACTTGTTAATTAAGAGAGCTAATCTTTGCATTAGTTTGGTCCCACTGAGGATCAGTGTTTATGAAAGGAAGGATCTCTCTCTCTCTCTTTCTCTCTCTCTCTCTCTTTCATGCCTTTCAAATCCTTTCAAGTCATCTCTCATTATGTTTAGAGGCTTGCCTCTGAACCCTGCCATTCTCTCTGATGAGTCTTCTCGCCCTGCAGGGTGAAAAAAAAAACGTCCAAGCACTGCCAGGGCATGTCAGGTTATTGAAGATGCACAATACTCCTAATTCCATAGCATTACACGTTACACACATGAATGGTGATGTGGATTTCTCATGAGAGAGAGACGTACCTATAGAGCACAGAATAGATTGGGGAAAAGGTCCAGGTTGGGTCTGAAACTTTACATACACTTCATGTTTATTATAGGGCTGGTTGATGTGTTCAAAATGCTGCAGCTCTGGAACAATATAAAAGACCACTAAAAGAGGATGAGTTTCTTTGATTTTACCAAACTGAAAACCTCAAGAGGAAGATGGATGATCACAAGCCATCAAATCAAGCTGAACTGCTTGAATTTTTGCACCAGGAGTAGAATAAAGTTATCCAAAAGCAGTGTGTAAAACTGGTGGAGGAGAACATGCCAAGATGCTTCAAAACTGTGATTAAAAACCAGGTTTATTCCACCAAATATTGATTTCTGAACTCTTACAGCTTTATCAATATGAACTTGTTTTCTTTGCATTATTTGAGGTCTGAAAGCTCTGCATCTTTTTTATTATTTAAGCTATTTTTCCTTTTCTGCAATTAAATGCTCTAAATTACTATTTTTATTTGGAATTTGTGAGAAATGCTGTTCGTAGTTTATGGAGTAAAAATATTAAATTTACTTAAACATATACATATAAATAGCAAAATCAGAGAAACTGATTCAGAAACTGAAGCTGTATATCACAATATAGTTTTCATTTTTGTTGAGACAATATAATTCTGATACTTATATGAACAAAAGAAAGAATTTCTGTACCTACAAAGGTTGGACATGCTGTAAGTAATGTATTTTAACATATTGAAAACAAATATTTTTACCATTAAGATATACGGGATTTCATATTATGATATACACTGAGTTTAGTCATTCTGTTTCTCTTCATAGTTTATTATCCTCCTTTCACCCTGTTCTTCAGTAGCTAGGTGCACCACAGAGCTGGTGCTATCATAATTTGGGTGGTGGATCATTATTCTTAGCACTGCAGTGATTAGCACTGATTAGCACGGTGGAGGTGTATGAGGTGTTAGACAGAGTTGTGCTGGTATGAGTAGATCAAACACAGCAGTGCTGCTGGAGTTTTTAAACACCTGAGTGTCACTGCTGGAGAGAGAGTTGTCCACCAGCAGCAGCATCCTGTGACTCAGGGAGCAGTGAGGGTTAAGGATCTTGCTCAAGAGCCCAACAGTGACAGCTTATTAAACCCATAACCCTGTTATTAATAACCCCGTGCTCTAACTGCCCCTTGATCCACAGTGTTTGGAGGTCCTGATTTTTCATTGCTGGGAATAGTGATCTACAGAGCCAGCACAAACTCAGCCCTAACGATATCAGTTACAGTGTCACAGAGAAATCACATAAAGCAAAACATAATGCTAGGTTAGTGTTAGGGCTGCACGATATTGGGACAAAAAACATTTACATTGCAAATGTTCTTTTTTCAATTATATATATCACAATATTAAACAATGCAGGGCCCATGACATCACCAGCCATGCCCCCACCCGCGCGGCGCTGTCTCTAATTCCGGACCAATCAAGAGCTGAGTCAGCACCAAGCACCCAAAACTCGGGAAAAACAGCAAAACAACAGTAATAGTCCCTTTAATCAGGCATTTAAATGGCTTTTTAAAATGTAAATAACAGCGCTTTTTTTTTTAAGCGTAAATCCAGTTGTAACTGGAAATATCTGCGAAAACTGTGCTGGATTGAGGTGCACAGCTTTCAACACATTTACAAGCCCAAGCCCAAGCACAATGCCTCCCACCCCTCGCGCTCCCCCTCACGCTTCTCTGGCGGCAGCAGCCTGTCACTCACACAGACACAGAGACAACGCTGTGTATCTACTTCACACTCTAAAAAACAGCGGTACGATATGAGTACTTTTTTGTACTCAAGGGTACACTCTTCGTAATTGTACCCTTAAAGGTACAATATTGGTCTTTACGGGTCAGATTTGTTCCCTCTGAAGTACAAAGTCATTCCTAACAGCAATAAGTACAGATTTGTACCATTTAACCAGCCAAAAGGTACATTCAGTATTCTGCATCACTGTACTAATGAACAATATATATTTTAATTGCACATTTTTTTATTTGAAAGCCAGACAATTTTAGATGATCAAGTTTTTGAGCCATATTTAGTTGATGATAATGTTATAATATTTATAATCTTTACTGACACAAAAACCATGGGTACAAAAAAGGACTTTCACTGAAAGGTACTTTTTTGTACCTCGATATAAGGTACAGCCCCAGCGACAAGCTTTGTACTCTTTTAAGTACAAATCTGTACTTACTTTTCTTAGAGTGCATGTGTCAATAATCAAAACATTGCAACATGACGTGTTTGATTTAATTGCCTTAAGTGACAACACACATCCTGCAATGTGACTATTGTGCATGTGTACATCGTGATGACGATGCTTAAACGATATATTGTGTAGTCCTGCTTCATATAGTCTGTTTCATCTGTTATCTCCTCCTCTCTTCCAATCGCATGAGCTTGGTAGGGCAGAGGGTCACTTGATGAGATTGGAAGTGATGGTGAATTATGGCGCTGAGAGACAGCCTGACACTGTGTGAAAGCTCCGTTCCCACCACACAGCTGGTTGCAGTCAGACAGAGAAAACGGGCAGATGGCATCCAACTGCCAGCGCAGCCACCCGTACAGAGCGGCCTGCAATATGCCAAACAGATCGCATTCGAGACCAATTCGGTTCTGTGCTGTTTTTCTCCACTCTGACATGGGCTTTGGTTCTGCCAGTCTACTGCTTTACACCTCAATACAGCATGAAGATACGCGACTGCTTTACAGAAGTTCTTTTACCTTTTTTTTTTACCTACAATGCTTACAAATAATGCTGTGTTCCTATTGAACTTACATGTTAAAAACTTGAACTAGAATTTTTAAAGAAAGTCAGATTTCTTCTTTGAAAAGTGAAGAGACAAACCCTAAATACAGAATTTAAGATGGCTGCACTGCACACCAACAGTGGTAAAAACAGCAGAACTCTACAGATTATTACCCTTTCTATCTATCTTTCATTAAATCAGTCGTACAGTACTGTTTTTATCTTTTCACATGTTTTCATGGTGTCTGGATGTGCACAATACTGCATGAAGCATTAACTAAGAGAATCATAAGAAAGCTAACCTGGTACAATGCTAACAATGATAAACTAGGATATAAAAGTGAGACATATTTTGGTTAGACTCACCAAATACACCACTGAGTTAAAGGATTTACAAACCCACTGTGGTAAACTCCAAAGTTTCAACATGTTTCTAAACTGTTTTAAATTAATATTAAATTACCTGAATGTTTAACTAGAACAAAATCGTCTTTGGTGTGATTCTCAGCTCTTCTGAGCTAAACAGAAAGCAGTTTAAGTCCAAACTTCTTATAAATTATTATGAATTATGAATATGTCAACCATAACATTCTTATTGTACCTTTATTTGGGTGATATGGCTCTGATATATATATAAAATATCACAATGTTTCATCATATTTTTGAAATTACAATATTTTTGCCAATATGAGAAAACACTGAAAAATAGCTCTGTTTTTTGTATCATTCACGTATAAATATTTTACCTTTTACTAAAGATTTCTGTGGAGTGAAATGTTGTTGAGATTTTATATTTTTTGAAGGATTTGCTTCACAATTCTATACAGTATAACACTTTTATACATTCAGAGCTTAGATTTTATGCCCAAACCCGACCCAACCCGAGGCCCGACAAAAACTCTTTTTTTAATGCTACATTTATTTTATATAAAGCTATCAAACTGTGTTTAAAAAAGGTTGAATGTTATAATCACACAGCTCTGGGGCACACACACGTGAGCTCCTCCACTTGTCCTCACTTGACTTGCAGCGCTGTGTGTACCTGTTCTTAATAAACATTTTTATTAAATAATAGGTCTATATTTCTTCAGTGTTGCAATGTTAATTACTATCATTCTGAACAGATTTTGCTCATTTAGACAGCCTGAAAATGTTTTAAAAGCTCAGACTAAATGTTTTAATCTGGCTGAGGCTCATAATGTTAAAAATTGGCAGTCGATTTATTTTCACAGTATGGATTTTTTTTTTCTTCTAATTTCACAACTTATGACAATATCATCATGTATGATATGATATGGCTCACCTCTATTTCAAACCACCATTTTTGCAACTTAGTTTTATATATACAGATGATAAATAGCACATTCTGAAACTTTTGAAACAATGCTTATACACTACAACAGAATCTGTGAAGAATTTGTCTTTGCGTGAAATTAACCTTTCAAACACTTTGGGACATTTTTCTGGAGAGAGATTAGTCCTAGTCACAGACTATAATCAAAATGGTGTGTAGTCCAAGACCAGGCTTAATCCCTGTCTGAGAAACCAATTCTTTGGGCTTTATGATAGTCTAGTTGTTGAATCTGACACCCCCATATGTTCTGCTTGGTTATAACAGACTTTCTGGGGTTTTTTTTATATATATATATTTTTTATTATTCAGTGACGTAAGTGCAAAATAATAACTGCGTCTGATGAGGTGAGGAGTGAGGTGCCAGATTTTGTTTAGGCACTAATGTCCATCTGCTTCAGCTTTTCATCTGCTTTTGGCTCTGGAGAAAAGGACATTGCAATCAGAGCTTTGGAAGCCTTCACTTCATTTCTCAGAAACCTCTTGCAAAAGCGGTTTAATGACTGGGTTTGTTTTGAGGTTCGTTAAAAATATATAAGACCACCATTGAGATTATGTGATTATTTTGTTTGTTTCGTTTGCAGAATTAATGACCTATAAACTGCTCTGCTATGAACAGTCTCTTCTCCCACAGCCACTTCTAAGCTGTGTTTACTGCTCTTGGCCTTGTGAAACATGTAGATTTAAATGATAATACTAAGTGCTCCTGCATGGGCCTGCATTGTAAAACCCTGCGTTTGATGATGCTGCACAGACTGAAGTAAGGCAAAAGCACAGCAGCAGCGACACACTTTCTCATCCAAGTTTATGGCAAGACCGAGCCACTGAAGTCAAAGCGGCTGTCCGGTTCTGAGTGGAGAATGTGAAACCTCAGCGGGGGGTTTGGCTCATGTCTGTGTTTTTTGGGAGATGTGTGACAGAAGCATTCTTGTAATCAGTTGGAGCAGCAGGGTCAGTATCACTGTCTCTTCTCCAGCTTGTTGACAGCTGTGCACTTTCCAGTTGGGTAATCAGTTCCTGCACAGACAGGAAGCTTTAACCTCTTCTCACATACAGGGTCATCTTCCTGTTCTCTGTCCAGAGAAGAGGTGCACTTCACACTTATTTCATACTGTTGGGCAATTATCCACTAGTGTTCAAGTTTTGCTTCTTCGGTCTTAAACTGGAGCTATACAGTTAACATTGCCAACAAACACTGCAGGCTCTATCTTACACCGAGCACAAGGTGCGTTGGGATGCTCATTGCTATCTTTCACCCTGCAAACAGTCTATTTTCACGTCTTTCTTGCCTGCGTCATTTAAATAGCAACAGTGCTTGTGTATATATCTGCGATAATGGGAATGGTGGTCTTGAAATGAGGTGTGGTGTATTGCTGGTTATCTTGGCAATGGAAAACACAGGTGCTTTGAATCAGATGTTCATTGCTATCTTGACACTGACATGCTAAATGGTTTATTGCACGTTATGCCCAAAGCACACCCATGATTAATTAAGAGAATTAGTTTCAAGCCATGCAATGCATACTTTTCGCATCGTTACAATAGCAAAAACACAGGCAAGATGTTGTATTTGCCTTGTTATTACAATTTTATTACAATTATGATAATGTAAGATTAATGTACTTTCTATCTAAACTAACAGTCAAGATTGAACACACCTCTTCTCATTCTTCTTTATATGATTTCCTGAACACATGATTTTTCTTCAGGCTGTTCTCCAGCTCATCCCAAATCACCATCTCAGTTGGGTTTAGATCAGAGGATTGTGCAAAGCCAAACACTTACACAATTCCATATGTGTCCCTTCATTGTTTTCATACCTTATAAAGAAAAACACTGAATGAGAAGGTGTGTCCAAACTCCTATTTATCTATCTAGTTAGTTAGTTATTACAACCACCTATCCTGTACATCTCTGTAAATCTGTAAAAAAAAAAAAAGTACCACATAACTGAACACTGAGGGAATACAGATTCCAACTCCAGAAATACAGATGCCACAGATAACATTCATGATTTCTGATGTTCTATTATTAACTCACAGTTAATCCTGAACTTCCGTCCGGAAGTTATATGTTATAAATATAAACAACAGTAATCCCATGATAATCTCTAGGCCATATGCCTGTGTGATGTGTACGCCTGTAGAGATGAATCAGAGTCTAGCTCAACACCTGTTGTCTAAAATGGCTGCTTCAGAATTCAGCTACATGGTGTTTTGTTATACTGTGGTTATGCTGTGCTCAAAACTACATGGGCAAGTTTGTCTGAGCTTAATGAAGACCTGGAAGCAGTTTGATTTGTTAATATATATTTATTCCTACACTGGGCAGTGAGTAAGTCAACACATTCCAAAAATACACTGCCTGGCCAAAAAAAAAGGTCGCCACCTGGATTAGACTAAGCAAATGATCTGAGCTTCTGAGGTTGCTGCAGTTGGTCAGGTCTAGGTTCAGCAACAGTATGTGCTGAAAGAATGAGGTCAGCTGACTACCTGAATATACTGAATATAGACCAGGTTATTCCATCAATGTATTTTTTCTTCCCTGATGTCACGGGCATATTCCAAGATGACAATTCCAGGATTCATTATTCATATGCTGCCCTCTTAAAGGCAGCATATGTTGCTCTAAGATCTCAATGTAAATTTCTGCATTAATATTGCCATTGCAGAAAGTGATGACACAACTACATACCATTACAGACACAAAAAGGTCTGGAGTGCTGACTGTCTGGTCACAGTACATGTTTCCACTGTGTATATGGTCAGGTTTGCGTATTGTAGTGTTTGGCAAAGTAATCCCTTGCTCATGCAGTTTTATCAGCTATTGTTGAATCACGGTTCTTGATGCAGTACCGTCTGAGGGGTTGAAGATTATGGGTGTTGAGAGGGAGGAATATACAAATGCTTTCCAGTCTTTCTTTGAGGAACATTGTTTTTAAACATTTCAATAATTTTCTCACACATTTGTGAGAGCCAATATTTTGACTCCTCAAAGCCCTCATGTGCATATTGCTTTTGAACCAAATCATGATTTTCTCAGATCATTGTTTCTTTCTCATTTTCTCAGAACTTGGGTTTTTGTCCTGACCTGACCTGACCATTCATCGGGCTGTAATGATGCTCTTGAATACTGAAGACCCTTGAGGGACAGGTCTTGAGTGCTAGATTAGGATTTAACAACCCTTTTGAGCATTGGAGTGGTGTTGTTGCAATGCCCTTAAGAAGCTTAACTGCAGGTTTGAGAGAAGATTGGATTCGATTGGATTCAGAGTACATTTATAATATGTTCAGGATGACATTATGTAACTATATCATATGATATCAATATACCAGTCTGATGCTGCTTCACGTGATAAAATGGCTTGTTTTATGGTACTAAACCCTGAATGAGTATGATTGAATGTATGATTTTTACAGACATGCATGTCAACCATGTTACATTTGGGATCACATTGCAAACATATTGTATAATATACCTGTATGTTTGTGGACACATCTTCTAATGAATGTGTTCAGCTACTTTATGGTGCACACAATGCAGACATATATGAGCAAATTCACTAGTTTCTGTAGAGAAGTATTGCATTGCCAGTACAATAGAAGTTTCTGGGGCAGAGAGACAAACATATTGGCAGCATGCCTAAAGCCTGCATGGGCCTGAGAGGTATTCAGGAGTTCTCTGGAGTGGTGATGCTCCATGCCTTTTAAGAAGAGTGTGGTAGTTGGGGATCAGGATTTGATTGCATTCAGAGACAAGAAGATTGGTGAGGTCAGGATTTGAGTGATTACCATCCCACCAATGTTCTATGCCAACAAATGTAAATTACCATATTTTACGAACTATAAGGCTCATTGTATTATGAGGCGCACTTTCATTTGAATGTCTATTTTCTGGTCTATTTTCATACAGCCACGGTTAGCAGCAGCACTATCTGTGATTTAGTGGCTAATGCTGATGCTGACCAGCAGTGCTAGCTGGGGTTAATAGCAGGCTACAGTCCAATATACTCACCTCTGTATGGCGAAAGAGCTAGCGCTGTGGTTAGCAGCGAATGCTAATAATGCTCCAGCCTCATACTGGAGAAACTTCCCTCAAACTCCTTTATAATGCTGGACTTCAGTGGAGTGGCTTTACTGCTCCTTACAACCTGACTGTTAAAATTCAAACATAAGGCGCACCAGATTATAAGGAAGGCTGTAGATTTAGACTTATAGTGTGAAAAATGCAGTAAATAGTTTTGGATTCCCTTCATTTCAGAAAAAAGCAATAAATCAATGTTTTGTTCATATAGTGTATATTTATGATATATTCATGATCATCTTATGCAAACCTGTTGTAAATGTTACAATATGTTACAGCACTTATTACTCACTCCTGATTGAAGGAAATAGCAAAGCATATGAAGGCCATTACCTTCAGGTATGCAGTTCGGAGAATCCACCCCCGCTGATTTAATGGCGGTGCTCGCATCCTTTTAAAGTCAAGCTGAAAGTTTTAAAATTGCGAAAGCCCAACGTGGCAGAGCAGCCTCAGCAAGGGTCGTGCTCACCTGGCAGTGCGTGGTCCAGTGTGAAGGAAGCTAATCACACCTCCACTAGCCACCATCTGCTCAAATCTCACTCCTCATCCACTCAGAACCGGCCAATCTCACAGTCTAGCACACAACGCTCGGGCATCGCCGCACCACGCATGCCTCATTAATCCTGAAGACCCTGGCCTGAAAAATGTAACGTCCTTGGCTGCAGAGTAAACACTGTGGCAGGAAAGTACTTTTTGAGGCAGCAGTCGGATTGTTCTGGACGGCAGCGCTGTTTCTGGGGGTAATTCATCATTCATTCACAGCTCCCACTCATGAGTTGGTGTTCAAAGGCAGAGAGAGGTCAGAGGGGGGAATGCTTTGTTTCGGAAGGAAATCCCACAGTGATATAATAGACAGTATGAACGAGAAGGCCCACAGAGAGCCTTTTGATGTCATTGTAGGAAAAAAGCAACCTGAAGTGAATTACCGGATGAGAAAGCTCTTCACAAGCTGAGATAGGTCACTAAAACTACAGTGTCTTTTATATTAGCCTACAGCTGCCTGGTTTCAGGTTTCAGGGCCTATTAGAACACATATGTTGATGCTTCTGTATATACAGTACTGTGGTAAGGTCGCCTCTCTTTATTTCATTTACAATAAAAAAGACCATTAAATTACTATTACAAAGGGATTACTTTGGTAAACCTTTGTCAAGCGCTACAATACGTTCACAAATTCCACTTAATACCACAATGCATGCTGCACTGTGCAAAACAGAAGCTTTATGTTGACCATGTCCGGCCGGAAGCAGGGGTGACTTTCATGGGCTTTAAGGCATCTGAGACGGACCATCATAGTTGAAATGTGTATTGTCACATTATTCAGTAATCAGTATAGTCTTTTTTTTTTAAAGAAGAATTAAATGCATTATATAAGACCAAAGATCGACAATTACGTTTTCAATTACAGGTGCTTACATCTGGATCTGATACACAGTTCAGTTCAGAGCACCTTTTATATGAACCAATCCATTTTCTTGGGAGAAAACGTATTGAACGATGTGGCTGTTATGTGAATTATTTTGTTGCCCAGGTGTGTCCTAATATTTGGGTTTTGCCTGTGCAGACTGTGGACTTATAGTTAGAGGAGTTACCAGCATGCAAACAGAGAGCTGTCTGTGAGTGGAAAATAAGCAATTGCACAAATGCTTTTGAAATGTCCTGAAGAAGAAAGTCATCACTGGTGTAGTAAATGACAGATGTCAAACAAATCCACTTACTAGAAAGAAAAAATATGAAGGCCAAGCTAAAATTGCCAAGAAGTACAGAGACATGCTTATGGATTCTTCTGGGACTCACTGACCTTCATTGATGTACAACAAACTCAAAGGTCTATAGAAACATTTGTTTGTCAATTTAATGAAAGCATTACACAGTTCTCATATGGGTTGTCCTGTGTGCTTCACAAAGGTTACACAGTGCAGGAACCGGCATACCAGGCCTTGAAAAGCAATGACAGAAAGCCTACTGAACCTATTACAACTCCCATCAGTGCAGAATCTAAACGATTTTGAAGCTGTGATTTTTATGATAAAAATATTAGGCGGGAGGTCGCAGGTTCGAACCCCCGCTCATGCAGCTTTGCCATCAAGCCGCCTGCACTCAGAGGGAGCACAACTGGCCCTGCTCCCTCTGGGTGGGTAGATGGCACTCTCTCCCCACATCACTACAGGGTGATGTTCACAGCACAGGGCGTCTGTGAGCTGATGTATCAGAACCGAAACGCTGTGCTTTCCTCCAAGCGTGCTGGCTACTCAGTAACGCTGCATCAGCATAAGCTGATGCATGTATCAGTGGAAGCTTGTGTTAGTCTTCACCCTCCTAGTGTGTTGGGGCATAACTAGTGAAAGGGTAGTGGGATGGGTAATTGGCTGTGAAAAATTGGGGAGAAAATAGAAAATATAAAAATTAAAAAAATAAAAAATAAATAATTTAAAATTAAAATATTACATAAAGTTGCTTAGGTTCATTGTATTCATTTACTTGGCCTTGTAATTACCATATTTATGCTGATAAAGGATTTGACGCCCAGAGAACAGTGTCATTGACCTTGTCTTAATGGAGTTTCAGAAAGCTCTATTATCTTGTGTTTGTTGTGTACGTTGTGAGGGTGTTTTTTTGTTGTGTGTGTACTGCTTGACCTAGATACTATGCCATGCTGAATTATAGTCACGTACCATAAAGCACACCTACATTACCGGGCGGAGCCCACTGGGAGCCATTGAACTTGATAAGCATCTTAGCAGCCTGGTTAGTAAACCTCATAAATCATTCATCATAGAGGCCAGGCATCACGTACTTAAGCCCTGGCAGTGCTCAGTGTCTCCCACAACACCTGTCTGTACCTGCCCACACTATGCTCTACATCCTGAAAGAGCTGATGAGTGATATTCTTGTATTTCTTTCAGCACCAGTCTTAATTGTATTATGATTAAGAGTCATAAGGAAAGGCACTGTATGGTTCAGCCTTATTCAAGGTCAAAAGCGTGACGGATGGGGCAAGGCAATCCTGCGATGGTACACGTTCTGCTGGTAAAAGGAGTGTAGATGATGAATATGTCCTATAGGGTGAAAAAATGCATGATAGCATTCTGAAGTAGTGATTACGGGTGATGATACAAATGTAATCAGTTCAGGAAGACCAAAAGCAGCTTTTATCTAAATTTACTCCCACTGCAGTTAGCAATGCAAATTCGTGCTGAGACTTAGTTACCAAAGAGACTAGCGTGGAGTAACTAAAGTGTAGTTTAGGTGTGAAGATCCAGCGCTGTCCTCCAAAGTGGGTTAGCTGCATCAATAGTGGTTGGAATAGAGGATATGTCTGGCTTCCCATGTAGTATCAGAGGAGGTATGAGTACATATAAATGAGAAATGGGTAATTGGCTCTCTAATTTGGGAAAATATTGGATTAAATTAATAAGAAATACTATGGGTTACCAGATTATGTCCTCTTTTCCTGCATCATTTTACCAGGATATGAGATTAAGGTGTAAAAACCTGCTGTTTGTTTTGGTGCTGTAGTGTGGGTGGAGTTATCTTTAGAAATGCTGCTGAAGTAAAGAGAGACACTTTGAGAAAGTTTTCTAAAATAATAGGATATGTGTGGATGTTACATTTTTGTCTAAGGGTTTTTAAAAAAAACACACCATAGGCCATGCAGAAATTGTATTGCTATTTACAAATATTTACAAAGTACACAAACCAAACACAAGAGCCATTTCTCCAGGGGTAAGCAAAGGCCAAAATAACAAACAAAACCCAATACTATCTCAGGCCTCAAATCTACCTTACCCTAAAAGTAAAAGAAATAAACTGACCTAACTCCCTAACTATACCAAAAACCAGGAGAAAAAAAGATATTTACAAAAATAAATGGCACTTACCCCCTTCCGGCAAAAGTGACAAATAATGTTAATATTTACAATATTTAAACACACCAAAATACACACAGTACTTCACAATTGATTATTTCTTTTTAAACACCAAGGTCTTTACCAAAAATAGGGCTCACAGTTACACAAATGGCATCACAAACAAGCATGGAGGAGTAGGGGCCTCTGTCTTTCATTTTCCCTCCTTTTTATTCTCTCTCCAGGAAGGGCTTCATCTTCAGCACCCAGCAGCTCAGGACAGCTCCATCTAGAGGCAGGGAGGCAGAGAGAAATAGAGAGACAGATAGAGAGAGAGACAGACAGAGAGAGACTGCACAAAATACTGAGACCCGTAACACCCCTCCACCAAAAAAAAGATTCTAAGATCTATGAGAGCGAACGAGATAATGCATCTGCAACAACATTGTCAGTGCCTTTCTTGTGTTCAATAACTATGTGGAAGGGTTGAAGGAGTAGTGCCCACCGCATTAAACGTTGATTTTTATTGCACATCCGGGAAAGAAAAACAAGAGGGTTGTGATCTGTATAGACAATGGTCGGAGTGGCGTGTGAATTTAGGTACACCTCAAACTGTTGCAGAGCCAGAAGTAATGCCAGTGTTTCCTTCTCAATGGTACTATAGCGCATTTGATAATTATTGAACTTCTTGGAATAAAAACAAACAGGATGAGCAATCCCTCGGCTGTCATCCTGAATCAACACAGCACCTGCTCCAGTATCACATGCATCCACTTCAAGTTTGAAGGGACGGGTAAAATCAGGAGCAGAAAGGACTGGAGCACTACACAGCAGAGCTTTTACATTGTCAAAAGCTCTTTGACAATCACTTGTCCAGACAAAGTTGACATGACCCCTGAGCAAATTGGTCAATGGAAACACCACAACAGAGAAATTTTTACAGAAAGAGCGATAGTAACCAGCCATTCCTAAAAATCTGCGCAATTCACGTCTAGTGCGTGGAACAGCATAATCAAGAACAGCCTTAACTTTGTCTATTGGGGTCCGGACTTCACCCTGACCTACCTCTCTGCCCAAATACCGCACAGTAGCTTTGCCAAATTCACATTTAGCCAGATTTAAGGTCAAGGAGGCTTGGTCTAAACGCTCAAAAACTGTTCGTAACGTGTGAATATGCTCAGGCCATGTGGATGCATAAACCACAAGATCATCGAGATAAGCAGCACAATTGGGCACAGACTGGAGTACACAACTCATTAGCCTCTGGAAAGTAGCGGGTGCGTTACGCATTCCAAAAGCCATAACAGAGTACTGCATAAAGGAATCTGGGGTCACAAAGGCAGAAATTTCAGAAGCACGATCTGTTAAGGGGACTTGCCAATAACCTTTGAGCAAATCAAGTTTTGTTACAAATTTAGCTGTTCCAATGCTATCAATACAGTCCTCGATTCGAGGCAAAGGATAGGAATCAGGGACAGTGAGAGCATTCACTTTCCTGTAATCTGTACAGAAACGAAAGGTCCCATCTGGTTTCGGAACTAAGAGACAAGGGGAGCTCCATGAGCTAGAGCTTGGAGACGCTAACCCATGCTTAACCAGGTACTCTACTTCAGACTTCATAATAGCACGTTTTATGGGATTCACTCGGTAGTAATTCTGTTTCACTGGACTACTATTTCCGACATCAATGTCATGTTGAAGTACATTGGTTTGCCGTGGCACATCTGTAAACAGGTTTGGAAATTGTTGAAACAGCACCTTCAAGTCAGCGCGAGCATCTTCGGGGAGATGTTGCAGGTGTGAATCAATTGTGGGCAGCAACTCAGAATTCTGAAGATGGGCAGACAGAACAGAAACAGATGATTGCATTAATTCATCATCAACGTTAGTTACACTTTCTGGTTCAGACACCACAGAGACCAGAGCAGGCTTAATGCTAGCAGAGGGCGAATCTTCACGAACCAAGTATGGTTTCAGCATATTGATGTGGCATACACGGTGCCGTCGTTTACGGTCAGGAGTAGAGACTACATAATTGACTTCACTTAATTTCTTAACCACTTCATAAGGACCTGAGAACTTGGTGTGTAGGGCAGAACCAGACACAGGTAATAGAATTAACACCTGGTCATGAGGCTTGAACTCTCTGTGTACTGCCTGTTTATCAAAATGTTCTTTCATGGAAGATTGTGCAGACAAAAGGGACCTCTGGGCAACCTCACATGCTTTATGGAGCCTTTCACGAAATTTGCCAACAAAATCTAACAAATTACTTTGCAGAGCACCTTTTTCACCCAAAAGCTGATCCTTCAGCAGTTTTAAGGGACCACGCACTGTGTGTGCGAACACAAGCTGAGCAGGGCTAAAGCCAGTTGACTCTTGCACAACTTCTCTAAGAGCAAACATTAGGAGAGGCAACCCCTCATCCCAGTCTTTTCCAGTTTCTAGACAAAAAATACGCAGCTGAGTTTTTAGGGTTTGATGAAACCGTTCAAGAGCTCCTTGAGACTCAGGGTGAAAGGCAGAGGAAGTTTTATGCTCAACATTCAGTTGGTGAAGCACTTGGGCAAACAGCTTTGCTGTAAAGTTGGTGCCCTTGTCAGTTTGGATGGTTTTTGGCAATCCAAAAACAGAGCAGAAACGTACAAGTGCTCTAGAAACTGACTTGGCAGTAATGGTACGCAGTGGGAAGGCATCAGGAAAACGGGTAGACAGACACATGATTGTAAGTAAATACTGATTACCACTCTTAGTCTTAGGGAGAGGACCAACACAATCCAACAACAAATGTTCAAAAGGCTCACCAACAGCAGGTACTGGACATAGGGGAGCAGGAGGGATGCTCTGATTTGGTTTACCAGCAACCTGACACACATGGCATGAGTTACAGTATTTTACCACATCGGCCTTGAGACCTGGCCAAAAGAAATGCTGCAGAATACGCGTATATGTTTTATTAATGCCTAGATGTCCAGCCATCACATGATCATGTGCTAAGTTTAGTACAAAAGCCCTGTACTGCTCAGGTACAACAACTTGGTAAACACTGTTCCAATCTTTTGACTCTGTAGAGGGTGCCCATTTCCTCATTAAAACACTACCATGCAAATAGAAAGCAACAGGGTTCGCAGGAATTTGTGCGGAGTCTACCACTGCAGATCTGCATTTAGCAAGAGAGGGGTCCGCTTCCTGGGCAGACACCAATTCTGCCCTATCAACAGGAAGGGACAGTTCAAAGCAACCATCGGAAACCTGGGTCAGTTTGCATTCAGAGGCATCTAGAGGAGAAGTTGAAGACTCTTCTTTACTTTGAACACTAGTAAAGAAGTTGCCTATGTCAATTACTTCTTCCTCCTTAGAGCTTTGGGAACGGGTAGTGGCACACACAGGAAAAACAGAAGGAAATTCCTTTTGTAGTTCATCTAACTCATTCAGAGTAGGATCAGCCACTACCTCAGGCACAGGGAACACTTTTCCACCAGCAAGGTCATTACCCAAAATGACATCTACCCCTTCAACTGGTAACTTGGTTCTCACTGCTATCCGAACCATTCCGCTGACTAAGTCAGAATTTAAATGGATACAATGCAATGGCACACTTACAGGGATCAGCTCAATCCCACACACCACTACAGAAGAGCCACAAAAGGTTTGTTCACCAAATTCAAGTACATCACTCGAAATAAAAGACTGAGCTGCTCCTGTATCACGCAGGATCTTAACAGGTACACAACACTCATCTGTTTTAGAGAGAGAAATATGACCATCCAATATAAAGGGTTGGAAGGTGGAATCATATTTGTCCTGCCTCTGTACCGTTTCAGGATCACTAGCACTGGTGGCAGACAAACAAGCTACACTTTTTGGTTTGTCTTTTTTTCTGTTCCAGGCAGTACAATCTGCGATCAAGTGGCCTGGACGTCTACAATAAAAACAGACACGCTTTTCAGAGGTAAATGAGGACTCACCAGAAGGCTTGGGAGGGGACCTCTCTCTTCTTGGTGATCTCTCAAATGTACGAGCTGTATGGGACCAACCACCCTGACTTCTCTTGTCCTTACTACTAACCACATGTGATGAGGCAGTCACTGCAGGGAAAACCATTTTGTGCGTCAAGACAAACTCGTCTGTCAAGACAGCTGCTTCTGACAGTTTGGCCACTTTTTTCTCATTTAAATGAACTACAATTACTTCAGGCACAGAGTTTTTGAAGTCTTCCAGCAAAATCAGTTCTTTTAACTGGGCAAAAGTAGCTACCTTGGAAGCACTACACCATTTTTCAAACAATGCTGTTTTTTCTCGAGCGAACTCAACAAAAGTCTGATCCCTTGACTTTTGGTGGGACCGATAACGCTGTCGGTAGGCCTCAGGCACCAACTCATATGCTCGGAGAACAGATGCCTTTATAGTGTCATACTCAAGGCTTTGTTCAACAGTAAGGGAGGAGCAGACCTCTTGTGCCTTACCGACCAGTTTACACTGGAGAAGTAAGGGCCACATGTCTTTCGGCCAGTGCAAAGTCGAAGCCACACGCTCAAAGGCAGTGAAGTAGGAGTCAACCTCAGACTCCCTGAATGGAGGCACTAGAGAGATATGCTTACTTATATCAAACTCAGCAGACCGTGTAGTAGGTATGCCAGAGGAGGAATTTCGGCTATTTGCCTCTAATTCCAGAGCACGAACCCGCAGATGCTGGGTTTCACACTCCTGCTTCTTAATGGCGAGATCTAACTCCTTTAATCTGATTGCCATGCTCAAATCAGTAAGGAGGCCCTCAACAGGCAGGGTAACAACTGGATCTATGCCTTTTTGTGTTCCTGGTGAATGCTCAGCAGCCTCTGCCACTGAAGATGCACCTAGTTCACTCAAGGCAACACCAGCACCACTCACCCCAGATGAAACAGCAGCCTCAACCATAGCAGGAGTCCCTGTATCAGGGGACACTGGCAACCGTTGAATTTCACATAATTTGCTGATTAAAACATCTCTAATCTCAGCCTTCCTTGCAGAGCGGGGCAAAGACACCTTATAAAACTCTCCCACACACAACAAATCAGCTTTCCTACACGTCTCCAAAGCCTCTACAGACGGTGACATGACAAATTTCTCCAGGCTAAACGCCATTCTAACACTCTGTACCACACTCTCGCCCGTACGAAAAAAAAGTAAACAGCCAAAAAGTTAGGACGAGCCCCCAATTGTTACATTTTTGTCTAAGGGTTTTTAAAAAAAACACACCATAGGCCATGCAGAAATTGTATTGCTATTTACAAATATTTACAAAGTACACAAACCAAACACAAGAGCCATTTCTCCAGGGGTAAGCAAAGGCCAAAATAACAAACAAAACCCAATACTATCTCAGGCCTCAAATCTACCTTACCCTAAAAGTAAAAGAAATAAACTGACCTAACTCCCTAACTATACCAAAAACCAGGAGAAAAAAAGATATTTACAAAAATAAATGGCACTTACCCCCTTCCGGCAAAAGTGACAAATAATGTTAATATTTACAATATTTAAACACACCAAAATACACACAGTACTTCACAATTGATTATTTCTTTTTAAACACCAAGGTCTTTACCAAAAATAGGGCTCACAGTTACACAAATGGCATCACAAACAAGCATGGAGGAGTAGGGGCCTCTGTCTTTCATTTTCCCTCCTTTTTATTCTCTCTCCAGGAAGGGCTTCATCTTCAGCACCCAGCAGCTCAGGACAGCTCCATCTAGAGGCAGGGAGGCAGAGAGAAATAGAGAGACAGATAGAGAGAGAGACAGACAGAGAGAGACTGCACAAAATACTGAGACCCGTAACAGTGGATGTGTCCTGAATTTAATCACGGAGAGTTTAAAGATTCACACACCTGCTATCCCGGGCCCTCTTGGCAAGCTTAAGCTACTCAACCAAATCGTAAACCCGTAGAATCTGATGATCTCCCCTAATGACTGCAGCAGAGGGAGAGTGGGAACATCCGCATCATCAACCCTGATATCTCCTCAGCACAGAGTGTGCAGACATCAGCTGTCTGTCATGGTGCGTTTTATGACCTTAACAGTCATTAAATGGTCAGCGTGGCTCCTCTGATTGGCCTGTTTTGCACATCCTCCACATGCTTGCTCACTCCTTCATTCTAGTTCATTCTGTTCTTTCTTATCTTCATTCTCAATGGTACGATTTTTAGTTTCTTGGGACTGAGCCAATAGAGAGCATCCAAGTAATCAATTTATTCTCAAAATGTGACTTTCTCTTTTTGTTGAGGAAAATGAATGCTTATTGTAATGTTCCTTATTCTTTGTATATTATAATAAGTAAAGCGTTTGCTATGAACTGTTTTAGCTGCAGATCGCATTATGGTTCTTTCCATTTTTATCTCTAAAATAATGTAGTACTCCATAAACTAAAAAATGTGACACTCCTAACAAACAGTGGCTCTAAGTACCAAAAAAGGATAATGCTTATCCACACACAGCTAGTTTTTCCCAAGAATGTCTTTGTCAGGTTGCATGAATCCTTTATCTGCTTGGTTGCCAGATTTTTTACTAATGAAATATCATGGAATTATAGCTTTAGCAGCCTATGTGCAAGATCTACAGAGCTATCTGTGGGCAAACATGCCTTAGGCCATATCCAGAGGGAATTAGTTTCTCAGGGGGACATATGCTGATTTGATATCAAGTGTAAAAAAAAAAAAAATCTATATCTTTGACTTGAGACTGAAACCAGGGAACAGTTCATAAGATTTTCCCAGTGACCAGTCATGTCTATGTCCAGGTCGGTATGGAGATCTGCGCATTAAAATGTAAAATAGTATATTCAGAAGCATACTGTAGAGAGTGAGGCGTGAATATTGCATCTGATCTCAGCCGCAGTGTTCTGCAGTAAATGCTGCTCAGTGCTTTTAATATCTGTTTAATATTTCAAATATTCAACACTTCTAGAGTTTCACATTCAAAGCTTCAAATGTCATGAAAATAATATTAAAATGTTTTTCTCATTCTTACTACAGATATTACAGATTAGCTAATGATCTGTCACCAGGTTAATGATCTCTCACACTGTACAGCAGGTTCCCAGTGAGTGTAGACCCGTGAACTGTGGCTGGTGAATGTGACAGATGACACGTGCAGCCCCCAGTCAAGGACACTGCGCCCTCTGTAAGTGCAACCCCTCGACACGCCCCCTGATGGGCTGTCGGTTCCTCCTCACTGTATCTGTGATTTATCCCCTAATCTCCCAGTACAGGCACCAGCATTTCTGCCAGATGCTCCCAGTGGAGTGCGCTAGTGAAGCCGCCACACTTTAATAGTGGTGGAATGATAATGAAATGTTAGTCTTACAAAAATGTATTGAAAATAATACTTTACATTGATAACTGTGAACTGGGCGCTGTTGAAATAGGTCACATATAGGTTTGTCAAATAGGTTTGTCTTATTCTCTCTGTATTTTACCTACTCCTTATTCATATACATTAATCCAATTATAGACGGACACCAGAATTATAAAAATAATTATATAAAAATTATATAATTATACAAAAAAATATAAGTACACTTTCACCAGGCTCTATAAGTACTAAAAAAAGTGGTAAAGTGATGAATTAAGTTTTCAGATTAATGGCATGCACTAAAAAGACAGAATATATTAAGAAGTTGTACTGTAATGAATAATTTATTTATTTATTTATTTATTTATTATGGATAATTTATAAAAAAAATAAAAATAAAAATAAAAAATATATATATACACACACACACACACACACACATATATATATATATATAATTGTTTATAAATTAATTCTGTATGTGTAGCTGTGTAGTTCAAATGTCTTTAACAGTAAATTAAAAATATAAAAAAATCATAAAACGAAAAAAAAACTTTGAATGAGAAGAGGTGTGTCCACATTTTGATGGTATTGCTTTTCTAAATAAATCCACTTAAACAGAAATTATGTCATTCTTACAAGCTTTAAAAACATAAGCATGAGGACTTAAAGGCAGTATAACTCTTTTCCCCAGGCAAACCAGACTTTTCTAGAGTTGAACTAAGTTTAGAAAGCTTGAGATATTATATATACACACTGGCTACTGTGTGTTAGTGCCTCCCACGCTGATGACAGGTGAAGAGAGTGTTGACCTAAAATGCAGTGATTGCAGGGCGTGAGAGCAGAGGAACAGAGTGCAGCTCAGACGTGTGCAGTCAGATAAGATTTTAAAGGCCTGTCAATCAGCGTAACAGCTACTATGACAAATTTATTTCATGGGAGCCAGCCTGTTTGATACGCCGCATTACCACAAAACATCTTGGCACTTACAATCTTTCAGTCATGTCAACACATAAGCACTGTTCTGAGTTTTGCTTAAGGGCCCAATGCCGTTCTTCATCAGCGAAGTCAACAGTCAGAGAGGGAGAAGACCTGTCTGAGAGCACAGAACATATCCAGCACGTACAGGGCTGAACAGTATAGTTACTGCCACAGGAGGAAACACTGGGACTTTTTTAGAACAGGTATTCTTATGAATGCTAAAAAAAAAAAAAACATTTATTTAGGTGTCTTTTTTTTTAGTTGTGTTTTTGTGGTAGGGATAGCTTTTAAGTATAAAAACGTAAAAATATGGTAAAGAGTGGATAAGGCATGAGCATTTCTAGACCAATAGTTTTCATTAAAAATTGTATCAGTCAATCAGTTTGCAGGACTAAATTTGATTTTTTTTCAATCAGTCAGATTGATGAATTCAGTCAGTCATTCGAATACCATAATTCAGGCAGTTACTTCAGCATAATTCAGATTGCAGTATGGAATCAACCAATCAAACTGCAGGATTTAGTAAATCGGTCAAATGGCAAGATTCAGAAAGTCATAATTAAATCACCCAATCAGGGGGCAGGATTCATGTAGGCAGTCAGATTGCAGTAGTAATATTGAATATGTGTACCTAAGCATTGCAAGTAGTTAATTCTGAGCTTTACTACTCAAGTAATGAGTAAGTAAACGTACAGTACTGTTATTAGTGCAGTCATTACAGAAATGGATGTAGAAGAAAGAAATAGTACACCAGTAGATACAGATACACCATTTTAGTACTTAAGTACAGAAGTGAAGTAGTTCTACTTCATTACTATACATCTCTGGTTATAGGAATTATAGTAAATACAAGTTCCCAACATGAAAAGTGCACATGAATATCTGTCCATTTGCTTGAAATTGAACAAAGCGATTTAGCATTATATTCAGAGCAACTTGACTATTCCTCTAATACATTTTCCCTAGGAATGCTAACAGCTTATGACAACACAGCTACAAGTTCATATCTAGCAGTTTAATATCCGTACCCTGGCAGCATCAAAACATAAGGTTCCCTTTTGATTCTGACACAGGAGAAATCTTATTGCTGAGTTTACTTAGCCAATCAAATCACAAATCAGAACCAGCCAGTCAGATTGCAGGATTGAAACAATTGCTTGGCTTGCTTGCCCTCTAGTTTGGTCTTTGGAGAAGCAGACAGGCTCCAATGACCCAGCAAAGCTCTCCATTAGCTAGCACAGCTGCCACCTGCGCTAATGGCACATGCTGCCCTCAGAAGCTTCCTACTGCTGACTTCTCTAAAGACTGGTGGGCGAACTCTTCCACAACACATTGGAGTTGTTTATTCAGTGAAGGTTTCTGGGTTTCAGCAAGCAGGGGAAAGTTACATTTGTTTGGTTTAGCTTCTCTCCTTGTCCTATCATTTTTGTGGAACAGTCATCTTTACCAGTTTCACAACCGTCTGTTTCTTTGCTGCTTTCATTGTTATTTGTGAATGCTGCTGTTTTACAGCAACAAAATGACAGAATTATACATTTTTGGGTTATTACTATGTAAACATTGTTTAGAAAGTAGTCACTGCTTATGTGATGCAATGTAAGGTGTGGTGCCACCGTAATCTGTGGAAACTCTAATGTTAGGGTGTCAAAATCTTTGCAGACATACCCTCGACAAAACAAAACCTGTTTTTCTTTACCACGAGAAAGGTTGCCCTTAGGACACAGACATAATCACTAACTTTCAGGGAATTTTCAAAGCAAAACGTTTTACTGGAAAATTCCAGCCCTCCAGACGTCCAGAAATGCCAGATTTATCTACCATCTATGAGACTGTCACTGAGAAGCATGTTGCTCTCAAGTTGCCATTGTCTGATTCTGTTACAGTGATAACAGGACTGCATGCCCACTCCATGATGTCTCTGACACACTGCACCTGTCTGGGCACAGTACAGCTCATGCCACCATGCCAGCTGTCTCTCCTCTGGTAACCCTTGATTTATGTTGCACTTTGGCAGTCTTTAAGCCTGCAGCAGCGAGAACACTTCCACCAAGATGCCTATGCTGGTGTAGATGGCAGTAACATGGTGAGTGCGTCAGGGGGGTGGTCATGATGGCATTGTCTATGGTATGTATGGAATTCTACATAAACATTCATTACAGACATATATTTTAAAGCAATATTGGAATATTTGTCTTTTTCTGGAGCAGAATGAAAAATAAAAACAGGAACTTGTTGCACAGGTCTTGTACTTTTTTGGGAGTGGGTCTAAAATTAACATCTGGTCAAATCTAAACCAACAGGACCAAAAAATACATACAGCATTAATAATATCTGGTTAAATGTTACTTAGAAAGTTTCAAATTAACTGTAGACCATTGGCAGCCATTAACAAGCTCCTGGTAGAATTCTGGTTGGATATTTGTCAACATTTCTAGCCAGAAATGTTCATTATTAAATTAATTTTGTTGATTTTTTGTGTCAAGTTTTATTCATTTAGCTGATGGTGTGAGAAGATTCTAATTTGGTCCTGTTTCTTTATTATTCCACCCACTAACCAGTAACACTGGCAGTAAATCAGCCCCAGAGCAAGCTGCTACAACCATCATGTATAACAGTTGGTCAACATGTTTATAGGATTGCATAACACACATTTATTTTCAAATGTTTTTTTCTTTGTCCCTGTTGTCAGCTGCAAACTAAAGTCAAACTTAAATTGTCAAATTTAGAGCCGAGGCCTCTTCTCTGGAGGAAGCGACTAAGTCTATGACTATAGATACTGGTTTTCCAGCAGCTTCCAGGTCCTTAATGAACCCTACTGAGTAGCCTGGGAAAAGGATAAACCATAATGAAACTTAAACTATCATTGCTATTAATTTGCCACATTTTATCAGTCATATTATATATACAAATTGCATTTGTGTCCATATTGTGCATTCCTACTTTCTGAGCCAATTTCCTCTTTCCTATTGTCTTAATTCATTATTATTTCCAGAATTCTTCATGTTTAATATTGCCTTAACTAGTGTCAATTTAATTATTAGTTGAGAAATTGTGTAACCAAATAACAATGTTTATTACTGTCATTAGTGCTATTAAAAATATGTTTATGTGGGCACTCAGAAGCTACTTATGATAGTCTGTTATTATCTCTTGCAGGAAGGAACAAGGCTTTGGCTTTGGCAAGTTAAAAGTTTTTTTTTTTTTTTTTGTACTTTCAGCATCGCTGCATAAATGTTTCAATAACTTTTTTTTTTTTTTACTATGAAAGTGTGTATACTTATTCTACCCCAGACAAATAAAATATTAAAAGCCAAGTATTATCATGGCATTTTTGTAATTTATGTTATCAGTACACGTAAACCTCCAACAATAGCTATTATTGCCTGTTTTATTATCAGAAGCGTCAGGGTGGCCGTAAGAATAAAGAGCCTGTTTGCGAAGCTTTAATCTTTCTTCATCCTCTCTGATCCTCCAGCTATTTATAATTTATTCATTACTCACTTTCCCTGCACGTGCGGTTGCTCTGCTTGCTCTGAAGGAATGTGCTGAAGGTCTTGTGCTTTTCTTTCTCAGACAGGTTTAATATTTTGTAATGTTATGCAGGCATGTCCAAAAACAACCCCGCCAATATTTCCAGCAGTCGCTGAAGTTCTTCACTAAAATTAACCTGATTGAAATCAGACACGGCAGCCTTCAGCAGGTGTTGTCGAAAGTGGTTTGATGTGCGTGTGCACGGGCGTGTATATACGTGCACGCATGCACGTGTCTGGGTGACTGCAGACGCACGTTTGGAGCACGGGCTGAAGCAAGAGACGCCACACACTCCTACATCACCCTGCAGGCTCAGCCATCTGGCCCAGCCACCCAAACCCAATCCAGCGCATTTATCTACCAAACAGCACTAAGCACCCCATAAAATGTGTACCAAGTGATAATTAGCCAGGAAAGAGCTTCAAACCAGAGCATATTAATGTCAGACAAGTGTCATTAGCTTTACTCACACAACAGGAGCTGTCTGCTTGTTAGGACATTGTCCAAGATGGAAGATGTGAACATATTCGATGTGAATAAAAAATGGGAGAAAAGTCCATCTGTTGCCTATAAGCATGTAAAGCATTTGGGTAGGATTATATCAGCATTGGTGTTGGGAGCTCAGTTTGTCTGAATATATATATATATATATATATATATATATATATATATATATATATATATATATATATATATATATATATATATATATATATACTGTATATATACTGTTATCACACAAAAATGTTTCTACAGGATAATTTGTCCTTTCCTAACAGAGATCCAAAAACTCAAGGACCAACGCACTTTTCATTTTCTCATTGAGACACAACATCCCATGCAGTATTTTTTCATTATTACATTTATTAAATGTTCTGTTATGTGTTATGACATGGTGTGTCCAGTGTGTGCTTTAAGTCAGGGAATGTATCAAAAAAAATTTATTTCATCATTAAGAATAGTAGGGCCTAGAGCAGAAGGCCATCCTCATAAACTGAGTGAACATGGGAGGAGGACACCAGTGATGCAAGCCACCAAAACTGTATAACTACTCAGTTATATTAATGCTGCCACTGCCATGTTTCACAGTGGTAACGGTGTGTTTACAGTGATGTGCATTAGACCAAAAACATTTTTTTCTGACCATAGAGTTCCCCACGTGCCTTCAGCCAAACAGTAGTTGACTTCAAAGTCAACTGGAACAAGGTTCTTTGGTATAATGAAATAAAAATAAAAAAAATTATTTGACCATGAGTCCATTTATAAAGGGGTAAAAGCCTCTGAGGTGGTGAATGCTTTTTATAGACACTGTATTTTAACCCATTTATTTATCTAATCTTCCCACCCATATAGGTTTTTAATGAGCTTCTGTCTGAATGGTTTCTGCCATCTACGCCATCTGTCTCATCTTTTAGTAAACCAGTCCATCCAACAAGCACATGAAGATCTTGCTGTAACTAAGGGTGAGTTATATGATATTACCTTTTTCTTTGGTTTTAGAAAGGGAAAAGTCTAATTACACAAGTGCCAGCCTTAATAATTAGTTATTAATTAGTAGAGGAGACTCCGACTCCTCTTCACATACACCATGTAGATCCAGTAGATCTGGACCGAGACCACCTCTTTTGGTCAGACCAAACTCTGGTCCTCTGTTCTGGGCCTTCTACACCTGCTATTTGGTTTTGGACCAAACTGAAAAGTGTGAAAGGCAGGTGTGAAAGTACCCAAAGTCTCATCCATAATGATCTACTGGATGTTTAGATGCTGATGCATCACTGATGCACTGTTGATATGGTACTATGAGTCTAATAATTGTTTATTAAATTTAAAATAATCACTCCAAATAAAGTGTTAAGGTTAATTACAATGTCAGATTTATGCAGTCACATTAAAACTGGAGTGATATAAGAGAAAATGCAGGACCAGAAACCCCCAGATGAATTTGAGTACAGCTGCCGCTCCGGATTTCACACTTTGGGCCGTCAACAGCGACTTCCTGAAGGAGTGACAGAGATGAGAACAGCCCCCTCCAAATTTAACCAGCCAACTGCATGAGAGATAGACACTACCACTATCTACCCCCACCCGTATAGCATGCCTGTTTGAGGCTAAACCAAACTGAATCTGAGGTTGGCAGCCTAGCTCTTAATAAAGACTCCAAATCATATTTGTATTTTCAGGATTTCATTGATGATACCCCCATGATACAGTCAGAAAAGCATATTGTAACACAGTTCAACACACTAACAGTGACACATTGCCCATCCTTGCATGTATTCACTAAAGAAATTTCAAACCACAAATGACAAAACAGACTTTTCCCCCTCTTCCCTCCTCCCTGTTTTATCAAACAGCTGGCATGTATTTAGGGGATATTTAGCAGAGTGTAAATGCATTATGACTTTTCCCACCTCCTCTGCTTCCAGGCCATGGAGAAGTGTCACATCCTACTCAAAAGAGGCTGCACAGTCTCTCAGACGGTTCACCATGCAGCTTTATGAATCATCAATTATCTAATCTAAGCTGAGCTGAAAATAAATGATTTCCTTTTTTAGATGTTGCAGATTGTGTAACTCTGCTGCTCTGGCTGTGTGAGTGTGAAGAGCGTGTAGCATGCTGTGGAGAAGGCCAGAGGTTGTGTACATACAGAGACGGAACCGCTGTGCGTGTATGTGTGTAACAGCTGGGTTGGATCGTTTCCATGATTTTATTATTACACTGAGTGATTGCATAACTCTCTGATCTCCTGCTCCAGCTTGCTGCTTGCCCTACATATCTCCTGTCCAAGACTGAGCTTTAAGATGCTGCAAATTGTGTCATCCTCAAACTCTCAAACAAATGAATTTCTTTTTTTAGTCACTGCTTGCCACAATGTTCTGTTGCATCTAGTTCAGCATCATGCCAGTTTCTTATTTAGCAACTTCATAGTAAATCCAGAAAGCAGTTTGATCAAAAAGAATATAAATCTCCACTTAATTTTTTTTATTTTTGAGAAGTTATTAAAAGTTTGTTCACACACTACATCACTGAAGACTGTTTCAAAGAGAAGGATGCTTCATATACAGCTGGGAAATACAGCCGACATTTGAAGAAATTTGAAGGCCGCAACTGATGTATCCATTGTGGCCTTTGGTTGCCCACAATTCACTAAGCACATCCAAAAAGAGGGGAAAATATCACCATGAAATTTGGGGCAAAAATGATGAGAAAGTATAACTCTGGTGTAGAATTAATTTAAAAATGTTTCAAAGTATTTCTGTGAAGAAATAAAAAAAGCAAACAAGTTTTGCACCTTGGGTTCTAAACATTATTACAGCTGGGTATAGCTCTTTCAGATCCTAGTCTCTACAAACTAGCTATGGATATTTTAAAGTAAACAACAAATCACATTTGTAAGTAGCTCTGGATAAGGGCGTCTGCTAAATACCCTAAATGTGAATGTAAATGAGCATGTCATCTCATATGTGTGCCCAACAGGCTACTAAGAAGAATCATTCAAAGACCAGTTGTGTCATGGCCCTGTCCAGCTACTGGTTGGTTTGTAGTATACTGTTTACCTTTTCTAGGTGTTGTGCCAAATTCTGCTTTCCTGCCAGAATTCGAGTCCCCTTTACATGCATGTGCGTCGTGGGGCAGATGATGAGCTTCACCTTCAGATTCCCTTTATTTCTGTTAATAAATAAAAGGTAATCTACAGTTACAGTAGATACATGAGTCATGCATGTTCAGAAACCGTCCAATTGAATAATTTAAACAATTTCTTCACAAATTGAAAGTCACTAGCACAATATCTATATATATGTAATATCGGTACAGAAGCAAATGCTAATGCTAATGCTACTGACTACTGTTTGGTAGTCAGATGTATTTTACTACAAGATATGTAGAGAAGACATGATCCTAACTTAAAGGATAAGAGGTAAAGACATGTTCAGGAAACTTCACCAGTAGGTGTTTGCTTATCATTGCTCTTGGGCTGCAGAGAAAGGAACTGTATTATCTCACTCAAGGCTGAGGTTAGCTTTCCCAAATCTCTGCTAACCACATGGAAACTTCAGGCTAAACAGTCTTGTTCTGCTTATCTGAACTGTTTTGTGGTTTCTACATAACAGTTATGACTAAGCTATTCAAAATGATTCTAGATCAGAGAGAAATGCCTCACCTGTACAGCAACATTCAAAGGAATGTGTGGTTAGAATGTGGTTAGCATAATGCTACATATAAGTGCTACCTCAAAAATGCTCATGCTGCCTTTAGGGGGGTTGTCGGTTTTATAGGAAAAACGAGTTTCCCTTCAGAAACCACCACAGGAACACCCTGTAAGGTGGGAACCTGAAGCCACATCGGATTTTTTTTATTTAGAATGAACTGAGAGAGGTGTGGCACAAATAATGCTTTCCAAACATAAAAAATGGTATGATACTGAATATTAATATACAAATTGTACATTTTTCTAATGGTAACTTTCCGTAAAGCTTTTCAGCTTTTTTTTCCACAGAAGCCATGAATGCAACCAAGTTGGGTGAACAAGTTTTACCTCAGAGTAACATACAGCCCAATAAATATGTAAAAGCATAGCCATTTCTGTTTCTAAAGTTCTGGAAACGATTTTAGTTCAGGAAGGGGCCCAGAAATGCTGACCTTTCCCCCTTTAAACCTACTGACCCCCGCTCTGTGTCTTTAAAAGTTTTTGTTTTGAGAACTGTATACTGGTAATTAGCAGAGTCTCTAGAAGAGATTCTGCTATACTGTTGGACAAAAGATGTTTTTATTTACACTGGTAAATTGAGAGCATATTACAAACTTGATTATTTTTTCTTTACTTCCTAGTGTACAGGGGAGTTCCTCACATAGAAAGAAGCGAAGCAGGTAGCATGTTCTTCTTCATTTTTGAACAGCCACTGAACTGATTCTTATAGTCTGAATACTCATATTGCATTTCTGTGTTTAATAAAGACAAGCATTGTTAACAGCAGCAGATTTCACTAAATCTATGTAATTTAAATTTATCTGGTATAAACCCTTGTGTGGAGTTTTTTTTAGATAGGGGTGACAGCTTCTACTTGGCAACAATAAGTAGAAGCTGCCTAATTTTCAGCCTAAGTTCTCAGAGTTCTCTCTTCTCTCTTTGGAGTCTCCTTCTAGTAATCACAACCTAATGGCATGTTCTGAACTAGCAAAGCTAGCTACAGCATAAGCTTCCTGCTGTACATGCCATTCATAAAATTATACTTTACTACTACAGAGAACTCCAAAAATAAAGTTGCTTCATTAGTTTTGTCTCAAAATTGGTGTTTTTTTTTTGGCATTTTATTGCTTTTTCAGCTTTCCTGCTTTAACACAGCCACTTAAACTCAATAATGGGCTGTTAATAAGTTGAATAGTTGGATCAGGTGTGTTGGGAGCAGGGGGACACTGAAAAGTGCAGGGTAGTGGTCTTCGAGGACGAGAGTTGAGAAATACAGCTGTACAGTATACAGCATAAGTACAAATTTCAGACTCTGTTAAGTTTACAATTCCAGCGTGACAATCAACCCTCCAAACTTTGGAAACTAAACATTTCTTGGCTGATTGAGGAGGTTAATTGTATATTTAAAGGAACAATCAGTATTAAATGAGGATGAGAGTGTAAAATGGCTACAGCAGTCCAATTTCCAAACACTGGAGAGAGTTGTCTGCCCCACCCACCCTTTCCACAGACACAAATTTGCACACGTTGGCAAATTGAGGACACGTGGCAAACCATGACAAGTCTTACTCTGTAAGCTGATCAGCAAATGTATAAGTTTGCAATTTTTTTTATTTTATTTTCTGTACATTAGAAACCAGCTCATGTGGATTTTATATATCTTATCTTATCTTATCTTATATAAACACATACTCTAAAGTTGGAGTTACTACTCAATATAGACTGGAACGCTTGTTTTCTGTCGTATATTTCTGCCATAGTAGTTGCCGCCAAGGTAGTAAACAGATGTGGCTGGTCTACTCGTCCTCTGTGAATGATATGAGTGCATGTTACCATATTGTAGCATGACAACGTTAACTAGCACAGTTCAGTGGTTATCTATTCAGTTTAAAAAAAAGGTTCCTTTACTATCGCATCATTTTATTACACTACAGAAAATATAATCCTTAATGATCCTTTAAACAGAACTATTAGCAATTAAAACCTTCAAAAGGCAAAATGGAAATACACAGTACGCAGAGGGACATCTGGACCTGAAAGAGTGTGATGATGATGAGCATGTGCATGCGAGCGCAGCCACTCTGCTGTTGCTGCTGCTCTACTTTTCTACCGTATCTTCAGAGTGGAAGCAGAGGATCTTGCACCATCCATGCCATGCGTGGAAAGAGTAATTAGCTTCCTACTGCGGACGGCGGCTTTGAGGCACGTTCCCCTGCTGCGTGCAGGAGGGTATGAACGCCCTGCCTCCGCTATCACCTCTCCACTTTGAGATGAAACTGCGTCTCCATTGCATGAATCTCCTGCTGTCTGGCCTATTTGGCCCACATTGTAGCGTCTTTGTAGCTGGAACTTCTTTATGAGTCAATTAAACATGTTTGTGTTTGAAAGGCCAGTGCTCCTGGTTTCATTTACACTTGCTTTGTACGAAATGTGCCGATCCAAACCAGATGGATGGTGTTTATACAAGGGAATGGAAGATTCTTTGCTGTGTTTGAAGTCCTTTTGATTGTGAGAATGTTTCAGCAAAGGAAGCTGCTACACAGTGTGTTTGTCTTGTCTGAGGCGACAGGGAACATACACTTATCATCAAAAACAAATTACAAAAACAAAGACAAAATAAGAATGGCAGCAAGTCATCTTCAGTGACAAGTCCTTCTGTCTTGGCGAAGATAACCAATAAATCTGTGCATGAAGACGCTCTGGTCATCGCCAAGATTATGTGGGGTGCAATTTAATTATTCAATGCCAAATCACCTTTAGTCTACATTACATGCACTATAACAGACCAACATTATGTTAATAACATTTTGCAACCAGTGGCCCTATCTTTTATAGGTGCATACGCCTTTTAGTGAATGCATTCAGCTATTACATTGCCATCATTGCTAACACAGATGTGCAATACCTGTAGACTGCTGATCACAAACACTTAAATATAATAGGACTCTCTGAGGCAGATCAGCATGAATCTATTGGCACCATATCTACTGCCGGGTGTGGGCTAGAGGGGCATATAGCTTCCCAGCACTGAACTGTGTTCTCTGGAATGATGGCACTGGAACTAAAACATATAATAGGGATGAGTTGGGAAGTTAGGGAAGATAAAAATAAACTAAGAATGAGCATGTGTCCCAATATTTGTTTCCATACGGTGTAGTCACGCATTTTTGAAGACTATACTTTGGTCATTAACTTAAGTTTTCTCACGGGATGCATGGGATTTTTATTGGTCGTTTGCAGTGGAATCTCTAACAGACATATTTGAGTACACATGGTGTACACCTACATCTGTGTCTGCTCCACCTCTGTTTTTTTGTTTGTCAGTGGAAAATTGCTTGCTCTTTGCCAGACTTACTGAGAACAATATCCATTCTGACCACTGTAAGGAGATAATGCTAAAGGGAGGGTAATTCTAGGCAGGTGTAATTTGTTGGAGGGTGCAGTAGTTTCACTTGATGAAAGAGCTGATTACCCCCCTCTGTGCCAGTTATGGGCGTTACATGAGAAAAACAATTTGTTCCTACTAACCACACCTTCGTACGTAGAAGATATCACATAGAGACTGAATCAGCAGAAATCAGATGAAGTTAATCTTGAAACTGCAGCAGTGACTAAGCTAAACCATGCCCTCACTTGTCACTCAACATGTCAGTCAGTCGATTTTAGAAAACAGACGTAAGCATTTTTCTAGTGATCCTCTTGAATTCCTCCATTGAGCCTGGACAACACTCATTTGGTTTGCCTTTGAAGTTCTACACTGCCGTGCTTTAGGCAAGTCTCTGACGCACTCTTTTTCAGAGACAAAGTCTCTAGCAGTGACTCATGGCATGCAGCCTCTCAGCACCGTATTGTTCTCAAAGCACTAATGCGGATTATGCAGCTCTTCAAACCAGAATAAATCTCCATTGTCTTTGCATTGTGTCTTTTCACAGGCTATGAGGAGCTTCTGATCTATACCTCAGAGTTATCTAATCACACCGTGGCTCAGCTCTCTTCGCCTGGCTGCTTCCCTGATCCAAAGCGCGCACACACACACACACACACAAAAATCCTCTGCATATTTCACTTAATCTCAGGAAAATTCATCCTGAGTCATTCAAAAGGATTACAGCTAGTAACGGTAATTACTGACTAAACCCCTGTGACTACTCCACAGTACCGTACTTTGATTCACTTAAAATTATTTTTATGTTGCCTTTAAAACTGATAGTACACATATATTTTCTTACATCAGATGTAGATAATATCATCGGAATTCTTAAAAAAAACCAATAATGTAAATAAAACACATTGTTATTTTTAATGTAAAAAAGTTAATTTCATTTGAGAGTTGCTTCCTTTGCTTTGCACTGAAGCAAGAAGGCTAATGCAGCCAAAGAGTAATTTAATCCCTCCATTTAGCATTGTGTAAACTCTCTGCCTAATTCAGTGAATTGTACAGAGTTATTACATCACTGTTTACACTGTAGAAGTGCATTCTTCTGACTAATCTCAATATCAAGTGTCTGTAAAGTCTGCAAAGGTAAATGAAAGGATATTCAACTAAAATATCACAAGGCTAAGGTCTGAGTGATAGATGCTGCCTCTTCAGATCAGCTAAACTGCTATTAAGGCTAACTGATATGTTATTTGGTGATGATCATTTGTATTCTTATACACACTGTGCCCAACATGTTACATATTACAACATGTCTGTTAGATATATATATATTTTTTTTTTTTTTTTACCATTTTTTGGGTCTAGCTAACAACAGCTAGACCAATTATAGAGTGTACAAACTGGTTTGAGTCTTTTATTGGTGATCTATGGCAAATCTAGGTGAAATATGTCTCACATTTTATGGCACAGGTATCTGTTAGCATTGTTAGCAATGCGAGTTGATGGTATTTTGTGTGTCCAAACCCAACTCCAACAAGTCTGCAGAATGTGGACAATACTGTGCGTATGACTGATTTAATGAGCCACTACTACTGTTGATGTGCTGTACAGCCAGCAAGTATTCTAAACTCGGGTTGGTCTTACACCAACTTGCGGGGGTTTTCCAGTTGAATTGTCCTACTTGGAACTAAAGGTTGAGTTTTAAATTTAAATACGTTTTGGCAGAGCTTTCACAACAGAAAATGGGAAGTGGAAAGTTGTAACAAAATCTACTTTCTTACCAGCAAATATGAGCAAAATCATCTCAATCTCACAGTTATGTTAAGATAACAATTCACTGGATGGATAGTATTTATATTTTCTGTTACAATTTCTAAATTTGAATGATTTGTGACACTGTAATATACACTTTCTATATTATATACATTTAAATACAAATAATAAGATTTAGTATCTCTAAAAGCCAAAAATAGACACATTTTTCATATTAGATTTTGTGTTTTTGATATTTTGTTTTTTTATTACAAATATCTTTGTAAAATTATATATTGATTTAAAATAAATGTATACTTTGCCATAGCAAAATTTGATATTCAAGATCTAACTCTGAATTGCCAGAATGTCTCTATTTATTCATTCAAGTTAAGTAAATTCATGATTAAGTAATCAGAATGAATTAGAATCAATTATTATTTCTTTGTAATCTAAATGTGTCATACTGGACTGTACACAATGAGGGGAATATTCTGTGACTTAACAGACGTCAGAACCTCCCTCTCAGTCGTAATAAAAGGGCCCTTTGTCTGGTAGTTATGAAAGGGAAATGATAGGAAGCATAACATAGCTGTGATTACACAGTGAAAGGGGCTGCATCTCAGGATGATTGGGCTGATGCCTCATAACTGAGTAATAATGAGGAAGGTTAAAAGAGGATCATTCATAAAAACGTCAATACGACCTTTTCAAAAAGTGTGTATACTGTGTTAGTGGGAGGATGGCAGTCTGAAGACGTAATAAGTCGCAAGTTGGCACATGACTAGGTTCAAACTTTTCGTCAGTAGAAAGTGTGACGAAGTGTCTGCTAAAAATGACAAGCATCGCGTTTGCTCACCTTGTGCAGTGGCTGTGGGTAAGTCTGGGAGAGTGGCATGACGCTGTTGGTGCAATTACACCAATGGGCATCTGCTTCTTCCCCCGTGCCGCCCATTCCAAGTAGGCCTCCCCATGCCTGGAGATAATGAGTGCACAAAGCTGCCATTATAGCCCACGAAGAAATGGCCCTCCACCCTGGGCGCTAACTTGTCTTTGGACTTGTGTCTCATTCACAAATAGTTTCCGCAGCAGGTCAATGGCAGTTGCTAAGATCCTGCTCTGGCTGGCCGGTAGCACTGCCATGTCTCGGCCAAGGTTGTGCTAAGAGCTAAAAGAAGGTGCATGTTTTTATCGCTGCTGTGGAACTGCTGTGGAACTGCTGCACTTTTGCTTGAATGTTTTTTTTTCCATGTTGTGTTTTACCTGCACTCCAAATATGATCAGTTATTGTAAAAGACACCTACATTCATTTCTTAAGAACAATTCACAGGACAGGAAAGAGGGGATTCACGTGGACAGAGTGCGTCAGGGATGCTTGGCATCAAGTCAAACTGGTAATAGTATAGAAGAGTCAAGTGACGAAAGACCACAAAAAGGCCCGTCTTTCAGACTGCGGTGTTGTCAAAAATAGCTCCGGGCGAGGGAGGTTGGACAAGGAGAGGGACTTTAAAAATTCACCGCTCTCATGAATAGCCAATGAACAACGAGCTGGATGCACAGCCAAGAGCAATTTATTTGGATGGCAGCACATTTTCTCTGGGTTGTATACCTTACACAGGCATTCCCCGTGCTGCCGCAGACCTCTTAGCTGTATCCTTTTACATATCACGTTAACTATTTAAGGTGTTAGTCACGTTACTCTTGTGTTGTCTCGTGCTGGCTGGAAAACGGAAGCGTCTTGTTGACCCATATCCAATTCATAGTTAACACTGCTTTAATTTCAGCCTTTTTAGCATTATGTTTCAGTACTGAGTTAGCTCAGCACAAAGCTAAAAAACTGCAAATAGGTTTTTAATTCCATCAGGAATTTATGTAGATATGTTTTTCAATTTCAATTAACTGCATTAATAAAAAATAAATAAATACATATTGACCAGTGTTTTTTGTATATATAAATGTAGTTTTTTTCAGTGTTCTGATCATTTATGATCATTCATCATTTATGGTGTCAGTTAAGCATTGAAACAGTCTAGAAGTAGGTCAAGTAGTCAAAGATTTAAGATGTCATTCTAATCTATAGTTTGGAAATCCAGATGCTGTAATTTTCAGCTTCTTCTTCTTGTTTGAAAGGTGTTTGTTCTGTGTGTGATGCTTGTATGTGTGTGATGTACTAGCCCTATCTTCCCTATTTGGCTAGACTCAGCTCAGTGGCCTTACTCGTTTAAATACATTGAACTTTTCTCCTAACTTTTAGCCGTAGGGTGAGGCTGTTCTCAACCCAATACACTGCGGCGTGCATCAGCTTTCTCCAGAAAGAGGTGAAATGGCAAGCGGACCATATGATTAACACAAGTGACTGTGACACCAGTGACATTTAGGTAGTTTTTTGTTAAATGACTGCCCCAGTTTCAGCCTGTGCAACTTTTGCAACTATTTAAAAACAATTATATAAGTAAGCTTAAATAAGGTGTCTAAATTAAGATAAAAATGTAATTATGTAACTGTTTCTATAAATCACATAACACCAGTAAAGTTATGTGCCACCTGAGAAATAAATTTATGATAAAAAATGACAGCTAGTATGGACTCTCACATGCCTTAAGATGCCTCTTATTTAATGAAACACGCAGCATAACAGAGCCCCAATTACCACTGATAACATCAATACTGATAACATCAAAGACATAAACCTCTGTGACAAAGGTATTTACCAATGGATTTGATTCTTACAATCTCAGTTAAAATCTGAAATTGTTATTTTTTAAATAACAAAAGTAAATTTTCTTTTGTATTTAAAATGTTTAATTAATTGTTGAAAACAGTTTATGTGAAAAGGTATTTTCAGCTTTAAACAGTATTTAAAAAGAAAAATGAAAGAAATCATGCAGAAAAGTTATTTGTTTTATCATAAGTCATCTGTATAAGTGCACATACCCACTCTTGGAGCTATGCACAATATTTTTAAGCAACTTTTTAAGCCCTACATCCTCTGACATGGTTTCCCACTGCAAATGGAGAATGGCCCAAATAAGCTAACTGAAGACAGAGCCTTGAATTAACTGCCCTTTGACAAGAAATAGCAGTTCCGCCATGTGCTGCCATTGGAATCGTTAAAAAGTATTGACACAGCTGGTTTCTGATGACCGAATTGCACTGAAGATAAAAAAAATCCTCCAAATTCCTTAACGTTTGAAGCTTGTTTCATGCCACTAATTAGACATGCTGTCAGAAATGAAGCTCTCACCAAATAAAACAGGTATTTTAAACCGCTTCCCCAATGACAGAATTAGATTTGTGTATATAGAGAGAAAACAGAAAGAGAGAGGAAGAGAGAGAGTGAAAGACTGGGCCTAGAGTGAGGGGCTGGGCCTAGTGGGATTAATCAGGTTATTTAACTGCTGTTTATTTACATTGTACTTTGATGTTCTGGGCCGCCTCTCTGACAGCTACAACCTGCAGGGCTTCCTTTTCCCACGAGCCTCGTTAAAGCTCATGACACATGCAGGCTGGATTATTGTGGGCTATTCTCCAATAACGCACAGGCCTGCATGGGGTGCTCGGCCTCCAGGCCCTGTTCTTTTTGGGGCAAGCCGCTGGCGGCACTCTGGTGCTTCTGACAAGAGCAGAGTGTGATTGTTTGGAAAACAGGTTTTCGAGTGCAGATGGTTTTTTTTTTTTTATCGCACCAATACATTACATCTTCCGAGTCTCGTTCAAATAAGCCTCTTTTGGCCGAAGCTTGCTGTGGCTTTTCTTTCGGGGGAAAAGGGGAAAATGTTCTTGCTTATTTAAGGTTTTGTCTTATTTCCTGGGCCAAACTTATACAATGAACACAGAACAAAGAAAGTTCCCCTCAGCTAATACCTGCCTCCTCTTATAAACCCCTTGTCCACAGTGCAGTGAGGTTACCTTAGTGCGCTGTGTAATATAGCATGAACCTAACATTCCTCTACAGCTGTAGCCAAGCGTTATCTGAAGTCTCAGAAGCTCTGACAGCCTCCCGAGACTTATTACGGCTCCCTGGGTGACTGTTGAGAGAATAGCAGGGATTTGATATCACAAGTGGGGGGTTGAAGGGAGGGAATTATCATGGGAAAAATTACCCATTCCAGGTTTCGCATGAAGGCTTCCATTGTTGCCCCCCTCTTCCCCACTTCTCTATTACATGATTAATGAAACCTGGTTGTCTTCAGCGATAACGTAAGGCCTGTAATCAAAGGTCCTTTTTCAAGTTGTTTGGTATCATTTCCTTTCCTTTCGCAAACATCAACCGATATAAGAGATCAAATACCACATTTTCTTCTTGCTCCAAATAAGCCTTACAATTCCCATATACTTCGAGTCCATTTTTAGATGTGATCTGCGTTAAGCTAAGTTACGTAACAGCAAAAATAACAACAGCAGCGAACCTGGGCTGAGAAACACAAAAAATACCATTCGAAAATATCCGATCCATGATCAAGAACTAGATTATTAGATCCACAGTGGCTAAAGCTGTGCTTACATAACATAATGAGAGATTAGTGCATTCATTACACATTAACGCACTCATTAACAAGGAAACTCACTGTAATAAAAAAAAACTATGGAGACTTACGAGACCTATGGAAACTTGGCCTCCGCTCTGGACAAGCTTGTTTATGTGGCCTTGTGGTATGCTCTAATGCTCCTACTGTTTATGTGTCAATTGAACTGTGAAAACACTTTGGTTATGGGCAAAATCTAAATGATGATCCCTTAAATAAACTGTTATGAAGACAGAAACATATTGCCAATTGCAGAAAATGCCTTGCAAGGGAAAGTAAGGTACTTACTGAGAACTTGACAAAGGCCAGTCTCCATAAACCAAGCACATACAATGCCCTTATAGGCAACTCGGCAGCCATCTTTGCACTTCTGGGTGAGGAAATTTTCTACTTCTATCTACTTCACTGTAAGACTGGATAAGTTGAATAATGTAAGTAATTTGAGGCAATTTGTAATTTTTTTCTTAGCCCCACTCCAATTTCAGACAGTGATTACATTTTATTTTGGCACAAATACCACGCTATTCCTAGATTAAATGTGTATTGTTTTTCAATAAAGAGATCAAGTGCAGTCAAATTTGTAATGTAATAGTGATTTTGCATGTTATTTTGGCATGTAATCTGCATGTTAGTGTGGAAAAGCAAGCTAAGTCTTACCATAGACTGACTGGGAGGACATGGCCAGGACATCATCCACCGTATCATCAGGAGCCGGAGCTGGGAGTGCATACAGGCACGTGAGGGATATAGTCACTACTAAGAGACACACCTCGACATCTCAAATGACCGAGATGAAATTCAAAGAAATTGGATGAACCTATGATTTTAATGCTTAATAGAATGCTAATTAGATTTTTGGTATGAATTTAATTCCAGCCTTCCTTGGGTTGAGAATGTTAGTTTCTATTGACTGTTATTATGTCAATTTGTTCTTACATAATTTATATCACTAATGGTTTTCAATTTAAATTGCAATCTGATGTGTCATTTAAGTTTTCCATAATTTTTAAAACAGTGTATTTAAAATGACTGATAATAACTAATAAAAAATCTTACATAAATAGCGTGGCCCAATAATGCACTAAAAACATGCTTTTTCAGCTTGTTATGTGTTATTTCCACATGTCTAGCACACTGACCCTCCTCCATTCATAGCGTAAGCATTTAGCTGGTTCAGACGTCACGAAAAGTGTCACTTCCAGAGCGTGTCATTTCTGGTACGTTAACAAGCTAAATTCCTCACTGGCAGGTGTTGTCAGCCAACAACAGGTAAACAGAAAACATTGACGCCCAATGGGCTACTGCCCCACCAGAGCTAAAACCATTAACATGCAATTAACTCAGATCACCTGCTTGCCACGAGGGCTCTGTACAGACATGTTTGATGGGAATGAACTGAACTGCTGTGATGTTGTTTGCAGTGAGTTATGTAGTTTGACTGAGGGCAGGACTAAGGGCAGGATATTTATTGGAGTGTTTATAATTTAGTCAGGAAGAAACATGGGACTTTTCCATCACAACGAGGATCCGCCTAGACCTGCTGCTTGTGATTTTTGTACACTGTTAGGCCCAATACCATTTCAAGCTTTGCCCCTACCACTACCACACATTTCCTCCTAGGAAATATACACCTTATTGCCATACATATTCACTCACCTATCCAAAACATTTTATTTACCAGTATTTTGCCGTTAAACACTTTAGTGTGAATAGGCAGTGTAATATACTGTAGGGAATAAATAATGTAATAATTTTGAACCATTTCTATTAATTTTTTTATTTCATGATAGGGGCTTCCATTCTAACCCATTATTAATATGCTACAGATAATGTTCAAATAGGCTCTTTGCCCAGGTCTGACAAGCCTCATGGTGAACCAGGTGTGTTCGAGCAAAGAAAACACTACCCTGTGCAGGACAAGGACTCCTAAATGCTTTCCAGAGTAGTCAGAACTGTTGCCGATGATCAGAATGTCCTTGGCTGTCCAGCTAGATAGCTCTGTTCCTCAGAGTGTAAGGTACCGTCAGCAGGTCGTATTAAACATTACAGTGACATAGAGAACATCGCTCTTCCACTCTATAAAAGGCCAAATTACTAGACAGGATGATCTACAGCTCTTTTACTTTCCAGCCAATGTCAACACAGGCCAATTACCAATTCTGCTGATGTGTGAGTCCTGGCTTGGTATATTTGTACACTATGGTTTGTCCAGACAAAGAATCACTAAAACAAGATCACTTTGACTGGTCAGAACTTGCGGGTAGTCTTACTCATTGACATCAGCTGAGCTGAAATGATTTGCATCTCATTGGGCAAAGTGGGAGTCTGTGGCATTTTCTCTTTCATTCACCAGAACAGACAAGGGGTCAGACAAAGGCCTCTCAATCAGAGTGAACTGTGCTGGTGATCAATGGTCAGCAGGCGACTCAGTAGGCAGCAGGAGGTTGGAGCAATTTAGGATTTATTGAGCTTGCCCTAGATTTGAAAATGGTTGTGTGATTCTATAACATTCTTTTTTCATTCAACAGCATGCATTTTTCCATTTGTTTAGCAGTGTGAATAAACAGTCTCTGCAAATGTTAACATTATTTAAAATATAAAAAACTGACAACACTGCTTGAAGTGGTACTTGACACTGACTGAAACATAAATGTCGGTTTTTGTAAAGTTCATCATTGTGTATGTTCATTGATCAAGTCCCCAATAACATAAAAAGCACATGTTTTGGGTTTTATTTTTTTAGCTTGCACAGACCTCCACATTGGCAGGATTTTATTCGTAAACAGAAGCCGCATCGAGCTTTATGAGAACTGCTATTCATCTTTTAACTGGTAACTTGTATTCTCTTATTTAGCATCTCTGAATTTGTCCCCCTTGATGCAGAGGTTTGCACAAGCACAGTAGCCAAAACCAGTCAAATAAATGTTTTATGTGCCTTATTGAGTCAAATGTTACAAACTATTCATAATGTTTTTATCAGTGATTTAACAAGGTTTTGAGGTGTGACTGTAAATTAAATGTGTTGAAGGGACCTTGGACAGCAAGGAACACAAACAAATGAATCCTTGAATAAGATTCACCTCTCACTCAAAGCTCAGATAATAAAACTGCAGCTGTTATTCTGGACATGTTATGAGAAGAAACAATTTAAAAAGATCATTATGCTGGAAAACAGTGAAGTTAGACAAGGAGGAAGGCAATTAATAAAATAGATTATATGTATCAGGGCAAACAGTAAATATGTCTAAAGATCTCAGCAGAAGTAATACTAGATTTTATTATATTATATTTCAATACTTTTTTTATTTACTACATTACGTAAGAATTAACATTAACACTGCAATAGTTGAAACTGTACAAAGTATTATTATATAAACTATGAATATACAGATGTATACAGATATATTACTGTTTACATTGGCATTGGATAGATGTGAATCCAAATGTATGTGACGCAGTATGTTTACTGGGTGCAGCGTGACTATAAGTAAGAGTTCCTCTAGGGTAAAGATGTAATATATTGTGTAGTGAGACAAGTTAGTGGTATGTTTAAATAAGCAACTCAGGTTTCTTGTTTGTAGCACAGCTAAATATGGATTTGTGTTAGCTACCTATTGCAGGACAAAAGATAAACTGCTGTGTCAGATCACTTACAGAGCACTACATAGACTTGGATCACCTTTACTCCATAATTTGCCATTCAAATGTTTACCCACACTACCCTAAACTTTGCAAACCACTGGTCTATCCATTGTGCCTGTTCATGGTGGACTGTCTTGATCTAACAAATGGTAGGAAGAAGTCGTAGTTACTATTGGAAATAAATGATTGACAACTCGGCTGGAACAGACTATCTACCAGATCTTTCTTTCAATACAATGCAGTAGCAGAATTGTAGTCTAGCTATCAGGAAAGTAGCTAGGTAGTTAATTATACTATAATTGATCATGTAGTGTTGTGCTGTTGTGCTGTGCAGTCTTTAACAGATACTCTGTAAAAAGTTATTTTAAGTTTTTCCTGTATGTCTAATGTTAGTACAAAATGGCAGTCAGCCACTGTTAGCGTTGTTAGATGTGCTGTAATCATTTTTTACCTTTTTTCATTGTCACACACTTGCTCTGGGAAAAGAAGGCAAATATGACAAGGGTAAACACATATTCCACAATATAACACTGTGATCCCCAAAAAACAGGCTCAACACATAGACAGCTGCACAACTAGAGAGCCCTTCAAAACTATTTTTTTTTAGATTTTAAACAGTGTTGACAGGGATTCAGTAATATTCAAAACCTCAAAGCCAAAACTTTAAACATGACCTCACCACTGATACAACACAGTAAACTGCTTTCAAACTACACTTTGAACAAGCACATAAAACTGACTGCAATGGACAGTTCTAGTTGATTGGGTTTAGTTGAAATTTTGCTGCTGTCCGTTACTATTACCTCTCCATAATTTTCCTGCCCAAAGGGCACCCATCATGAGGGTCAGATGGTGAGTGGCAGGGAGCTTCACAATGAATTGTCATGCTTTTGATTTCTCCCTGAGCCAGTGATTGGCCACAGACAGGTGTCTGATGGACTGTGGCATGGCTCTGGACAGCTGAGCTGAGGACCTGGCTGCAAACTCAAGCAGGGGAATGGTGTGCCTGGATGATTCACTCTGAAACATCCTATTTTCACTGCATAAGGAGCCAGGCACTGTTGTTCTCAGGAATATCTTTAACAGGACTGTCCACCTAGCATCAGGATCAGCTGTTTACTTGCAGAAAGGAAATTTACACAAGTGAAAAGTGGAGAATAATACAGGCTTAGCCAGAAAATGTGTGCAAAAATAGATTGCTTGGATGCACGGTTCAGTGCCTCGAGATAAACAATTCGATACCTAATCTTATATCAAAAGAGCTCAGAGCTAGTCAGCTCCTCCCATCCAGATTTTTGTAAACAATTGAATAGAGAACAAAAGATAAACTGCTGTGTCAGATCGTTTACAGAGCACTATATACACTTAGATCACCTTTACCCATCAATTAGCTTTTTCAATTATTTACCCACTTTCATGAACAAACACAATATTCTCAATGCTGAAAACCATTGGCCTTTCTATGGTGCCTGATCATGGCGGACAGGCTTTCTTTATCTTTTAATTGGTATGAACTCAACAGAAATAATCTGAACTTCCGATCATATGTGGCCCGCGCAAAGTTCATGTGAAACAGGATACAATGCCTTAACATCTAGATTTGGACCGGGGACTGATGCAAAGAATACTGAAAGACTCCTACCATAGCTGGCCCCATCATCAGCCCAGGTCAGGTCTTGTCTGGACTCATGCAGATCCTGCCAAGCCTGGGTAACTGGCGCGATCATCCTGGTGGCAGTAAACAGGGGAAAACACAACACTGCATCTGAAAAGAATCAGATAGATAGTGTAAATCAGATTATTTTAAAGGCTGGTGCAATTGGTGACTGTTTAAGAAAATGTATGATTATGGGCACTAGCATATTGAACCGAAATGCTGGGAGTTTTTTTTAGTCTTGGAGCAACATGCTGCAGTATGTGTGTCAGGAGGAACAGAAGAAGCTCTTTAAACCCTACAAGCCAATATGCCTTATCAGACTGAACAGACTAGAGTGTAGCTATATCTTGAAAACTTCACGACTTCTAAGTGGACAGAAATCTGACAGAGAATAACAACAGTTTTCAACATAAGACCCCCAATGTGAGTCACTGTAATAACGCAGTACAATAGTTACACTGGTTAAAACAGCCCAGCAATTTTTTCCCCAGAACTGGGCTGCCAAATAACCCAGGTTGGGTTAACCCAGCATTTTTCACATTTTACTCACAGCCCTGCAATAACAGGCCAGTTATTGCAATTCGAACATTCTGGATGACAAGTGCCAGAGATGACTCACTGAACGGGTGGAAAGATTACCGTCAACTCTGCACAACAGTCACTGCTGTGCCAATGTGTAGGCTGACAGATTTATATTTACAGCAGTCAAATATACAGCATAACAGACAGAGGCCAGTCAGCTGCGACAACAGTTGCAATGTTTGCAGCTATAATTGTTGTATAAACCACACATTCGTTAGTTGCATAAGGCATGTTCCAAAGTAATGGCTGTTATGCAATAAATCTGTTAACCAAAGTGACAAAAGGTAAACAATATTTGACTTTCCATGCAAAATACAAAGTGCTATAGTTGCTGTGAACTCTTTTATATGGTTAAAAGTTTTTTTTTGAAGATGTTTAGCGTATAACTTTAACATGTAGTTACACAAGGATCAAAATAATATCAGAGCAGGCAGTTCTAATGTCTTAATGTTTCCTTTTGTTCCCAACTGTTGCAGTTGCTACCTGTATATATATATATATATATATATATATATATATATACATATATATATATATATATATATATATATATATATATATATATATATATATATATATATGTATCTGTTTAAGCAGGTTTCAGTAACTAAAAAAAAGCTGCTCCGTTGAGTTGGAGTAAGGTGATTTAGCCATTTTAGAACATTCAGATATTTTGCCTTGAAAAGCTCTTTGGGTTCTTCTGCAGTATGTTTTACCCATCTGCACAGCGAAGCATTCGTTTTGCTGGACTGAATTTGAGTGTACATCATCAATAAACACTTTTTGAAAGTGTTTTGGAACTATTACTATAATTAATAATAAACAAAGTGACATAAATGTATGGTTTAGTGGGATGAAATGAGCATTTACTTAATTTAAATTGTGTTAAAAATTCTATACACTTTGCTAAGTGAAATATCAAAATATCCTTGCTGAAAGATGCAGCTCAAGATAAGATTTTGCTGGTAGCTGGTTTAGGATGGTCTTTGATGGTCAAGGTGTTTGAAACACTGGTCATCTAGAAAAAAACTAACCTTATGCTTATATGCTTATATCAGCATGTTGACCAGGTATGTTGAATTTGAATTTAGTCATACTGGTTTTGTTGGTCAACCACTTTAGTTTTGCTTGGTCATGATGGTTAACTAGCCTAGGTTAGTCATCAATCTCAAACAAAAAAAAAGACTCTAATGCTTACAATCTAAACTGGATAACCATCTCAACCAGTGAGCAAGGTTCAAGGTAACACTAATACTATGTTGTGTTTAAATGTGTTTTTTATTCATTTTACTGGATTAGTAACCCCCAATAAGTAATCTCAGTGATGTATGACTAATCCAGGTACATTTAAATGCTATTTCTAGATTTTATAAATTAATATATATTGTCGCTGTCCTATGAAAACAAGTTTGTCCAAAACAGCAACTTTACAGGAGAGAGAGAAGCATTCTTAATCTAATGCAAAAAGTGTTAATTTTAGGACATTATGGATATTTTTTGGTACATTCATCACTAATTATTTTACACAGTGTAAGGGGACAGTTTGTGTGTCTATGTCATGGGGTTTCTCTCAGACAACAAACCAGTTTTTTGATAGTTTAATATATACACCATCGTTTTACTATATGTAATGTGTTTTTTTGTCCAGAATATGTCACAAAACATCGAATTTAGCATTTGGTTTACATTTTGTTTAACTACAAAAGTGTTTTTATTTGTTGCCTCAGAGCAACATTATGCAGCTAGACCACTTTTTTGGGGAATAATGATAAAGCAGTGGTTGTTAATACTTTCCTTACAAAAATAAAACACATTCTGTGCCATAAAGGGCTAAAAATTGTCAAAATTTGATATACTAGTTTTTCAGCGCAAAGAAGTACGTGAAAATTTACAAATATTAGTGTCTCTCTACCGCATTTCACATTAAACTCAAAGCCGGTTTGTTGAGGTGAGCACAAAGTCAAAAACATAAAGCTTAAAAATATTGCTCACCAATTAGCTGTGGTGTCCAGCCATCAGTAGCCTATACGGATCTGAAAAGAAAATAAGAACCCACTTTAAAATAAAGAGTTTCTTTGATTTCACCAAATTGAAAACCTTTGGAATATAATCATCAAGAGGAAGATGGATGATCACAAGCCATCAAACCAAGCTGAACTGCTTGAATTTGTGCACCAGAAGTGGCATAAAGTTATCCAAAAGCAGTGTGTAAGACTGGTGAAGGAGAACATGCCAAGCTGAGTGAAAACTGTGATTAAAATCAGGGTTATTTGACCAAATACTGATTTCTAAACTCTTAAAACTTTAACAATATAAGCTTGTTTCTTTGCATTATTTAAGGTCTGAAAGCTCTGCATCTTTATGTTATTTAAGTCATTTCTCATTTTCTGCAAAAAAAATGCTCTAAATGACAATATTTTATTTGGAATTTGGGAGAATTTTGTGTCTGTTGTGTATAGAATAAAACAACAATGTTCATTTTACTCAAACATATACCTATAAATTAAGTGGTCTCTTATTTTCTCCAGAGCTGTATATCAGCGTCTCTTTACAGCATTTCATATTAAACTCTTAATGTCTCAAAGCCAGTTTGTTCACCAAAAACATTGTTCACCAATTAGCCGTGGTGTCCAGCCATCAGTAGTAGCCTACATTAACGTCTTCTGTGCCAAACCACCAGCGTTCATAATCTCGCCTGAATCGAGCTGAGTGAAATAAGCGCGAGGCAAACAAAAGGCGTAAAATCCTATCTAATTATCTCCCCTAACAACGAACTAACTCCTTCTGTGGACTTTTTAAATTCAATTTCACTGCTTTTCTTCCTCCTCTTACTCTGGACGCCTCGGCTGTGAGAAATATAGCTGCTGAACTCGTCGGTTAGCTCTGCATATTAATGAGGCGCGAGCGAGCTTTTTAAAAAGCCAACCGCTCAGCGGCGTTTCCTCACACTGCGAACAGCCCCGCAGCAGCTCCAACACTGAGAGACTGAGAGACACACAGCGCCTTCAACCTGCCCGGCTCGCCGCTGTACGCCTGTGGGAGCTCACAGAGCCGACATTTCTCTTTATTTATCTCAGCGGAAGGATACTGATATTATTAGAGCGTTTTAAAAACTGTGAGGAGAAGCCAGGAGGCTAGTTCTGAAGAGGTCCTAGTTCTGAAGAGCTACCAACTGAAACATCTACTGGGAGATGAATCGCTGCACAGCCGCCTTACTTTTGTTGGTCATTGCGATATATTCGCTCAACACAGAAGGTAAACAGCGGGCTGTGTAATTTTTCTGTCTTTTAGAAGTGACAATACATTTTTTTTTTACCTTTAGCCAGCCCTGTATCATGTTTATTTACACTGTTAATTTACTTTGGGCAAGTGTGTTTGCTAGCTAACCTGGGGTTTTTTTCTGTGTGTGAATGAGAACTGGCATCATCCCTCTTCATTCAGTTGATTCTGGATTTAACTAGCTTTAACTGGCTTTAGTTGGTTTAGTTGTGGGAGTACCTTTAAATTATAGTGAATTGTCTAAGCTAGGTAAGTTAACCTAGAACTGGGTGGTCATTAGCTAACTAGGTAAGATTAGGCTAACATTTTATTCCAGAACCTCTATATATATATATTTTTTTTTTGTGGCTATAGAAAACTTAAATTTTGATTAAATGTTGACTTTTGATCATTTAAATCAAGTGTTTTAAAGAAAGGAAGCACCCAGAACATGCAGGGAAGAAGGAGAAAGTCTCCAAGGAGGACCAGAAATGAGAACCACCAGAGCTACTTCATGATCTAACAAAAGTAGTCTATCTGCACAAGGCAACGAATTAGAATAAGTTTACAACAATAATGTAAGAATATAGTAAGAACATAAGCAGTCAAATATGCCTCTTTGCATATTGTCACATATACACGTTTTATTCATAAGTCACTTTTACACCTCATTGTATTGAAAGTAGATATGCTATACAAATAAATAAAGTATGGAAAGGTGTAATAATCAGAAAATTTGATTTCTTGCCCCAGAGCAATACCATGCCATATAGGGTTAAGGGGAAAAAACAATTCTTAGAAAACTTGGCCAGCAGCACTGTAGTGTCTGGTTAACTCTTTGTTTGGTTGAAGTTGGTTTTGGCCCCAGTCCTGGGAGGCTGGAGTGGAAAGGGATGATGTTGAAAGGAACAGGAGAAGATTGATGAAGTATAAGATGTAGGTCACACTTCGCCTTCTTTCACTACAAGAAACACAAGGAGCAGCTCACGTGGAAGGTGCTAGAAAGCGTTAAATGGAGATTTCATGGACTGCCACTGGTGTTAGTATTTGTATTTTTTGCTGGTTCTTCACTGATCAGGGGTCGTTTGGCATTGAACATCCTGTCTGTTAAAATGAAAGATTTAGTTGTTCAATTATTATTATTATTATTATTATTATTTTTTTGTCCTGCAGCATACAAGTGCAGATGCACAAGGAAAGGCCCAAAGATACGCTACAAGGATGTGCAGAAACTTGAGATTAAGCCTAAACACCCATTCTGCCAAGAGAAAATGATCTTGTAAGTTTTTTTTTTTCCTAAACTCTCTCCATGCATGTGTCCTTCCTTTTATCTCTGTCTTTGCCTGTTCTATCATTTTTTAGTTTTCATATAGGAATGCAGGCTATATTGTTCACAAATCACATTTATTTGTAAATAGCTGATGTTGTAACAGAGCAGCTGTACAGGAGAATATCAACGATACATAAGACATAAAAAACATAATTCCAAAAACTATGTATGTTTCAGTTAACACGCTGGTCCTGATACTAGTTATTTACCTCATTAATTATTGATATTACAGTACAAACAGCCACTGAGACTCCGAATGTGTTCTCATTAGAATTGATTATCACAGGTGTTCCAGACAGTACAGATTTACCAGCTGTAGATATCAATTATTTATTCGTATTATCACTTTGAAAAAAATTTCTGGTGATAATAAAATCTCACATTTTGCACAAGCATTGAATTATTATTATTATTATTATTATTATTATTATTATTATTATTAATATATTATTTTCCCCCAAATAATAACAGTTATTGAGCTTTGTTGGCTTTGCTGTTTGTTTGCTTCAATTCTAGTGAATATGTTTGAGCAGAATATTTTGACTCTACTAGTTAATAATTTAGCACATGCAGTAATGGAGAATGATTTTGTGCCCCTTATCCACTGGATAAGAAAACAGTTGGCAAAATGTCATTGTCTGTTACTAGAATTCAGTTCGAATTCAAGTGGTTTAATACACACGAGTAGGCTATTCATAACAGAGCATTTAAAACCTGCATTTATTTCAAATTAAGAATATTTCATTTAATGATAGAGAGCCGTCTTGTATTAGGACATGCACAATGCTGCCATCTGCTGTTCACAGCAGGAATTCTGATAAGAAGCTCAAGAAAACATGTAACATACATTAGTATGTAATTGAACTGCCTTAATATTATTGTGGTTACCTATAGACTTCATTGTTAATTTAAATGTATGCCAGTATGTTTTTTGAAATAATATACAGTACAAAGTTATAAGCATTTATAAAAACAGATTGTCATATCCAAGGTTATGAGAGTACAACCTTAATGTCTTATTTGTTCAACATTATGTTGTAAGATATTTTACAAAAAGATAATGTTTAATAGGTCAGAAACGGTGCAAACTAGTTAAAACTGGAAATGTGTTGTTTATAAATATATAACCTTGTCTCTGTTACTGTTGTTTCAGTGCTGTACTAAATGTTTGGGTTTAGTTGTCTGAAATGATGGGCCCTGTTTCGAGTAGAAAAACAACCCTGCAGACTACAGAAAGAGTTCCTTTTCTCTCTGCATGTCTGGCAGCAGGCTCTATTTCAAAGTTTAGCATTCGGGAAGCCTCCGCAGCCCCATGCTAGTTCTCTCTATGCGCTCCAAATCTAGTTGAGAGTTTTGGAGTCCACAGAATGTTCTGCTGGCTTCACAGGTGAATAATTTGACTGATTCAACAACCAGAGAGAGAGCAAGTTTATTTAACAGACTTGCATAACTCTTAAACATGCTATTTGGAATATTTTAAATAACTGGAAAATGGAAGATGGAAGAACGTGTTCTTGGCAGTAGTTAAGCAGCAAGTGTTTACTGTACCAGTCTAAGGACCTTGTGGAGCACCTTTGCACTAGTTGGAAAAAAGCCAGCTTTAACTTCATTCTCTGCAGGCCCCCTTTGGCTTGTTTAGGATGTCCTTCTGAGTCCCTACATGGCATGTCATAAATCATTTGGCGAAAAATTTCACAAAACTAGAGACTTCACTCAGCCTGAGAACTGAATATGTCTTTGCTTTCTCAACAAAGCCCTGTGTCTCAGAAACTGTGACTATGTGAATGTTTGTTAAAGTATGTGTGTAAATATGTTAATGAACAAATGGTCCATTTATCATACAATTGGTTTTGAATAGTATGACCCAAAAAATTTGTTATGACTAAGATGTGTCTTGCCAAGAAAACCTGTATACATTACTACTGTGTCAAATAACAGTTTTCTATTTATGGGTTATGACTTTCCCTTTCTTTTTTCCCATTCACATACTCACGTTGTTTCTCTTCTCTGCTTTGTAGCGTCACCATGGAGAATGTGTCTCGTTTCAAAGGTCAGGAATATTGTCTGCATCCCAGACTGCAGAGCACTAAGAACCTGGTCAAGTGGTTCAGAATCTGGAAGGACAAGCACAGGTAAACTACACCAAGCAACCGGAGAATGTCAGAGGTACAATGGGTTTGCCTTTGGCTGGACTATATTGCCTCCAAAAAACAAATTCATGTGCGTGTAATGGACCCACTCAGTTTACATATATACAGATTAACAGAAAAGTGCTTCTCTGTCTGTTTAAACGCTGGGGGGGGAGCTTTTGCAGAGGGATCTATATATAGCAGGAAAAATCCCTATACAAAAATCAAGCAAGATGACATAAAAAAGATTTAAATAAAATTGTAAATTCATTTGAAATAACTGGTCACATTACACACAATCCAAAAGCCAAGGGGGTTGAACCTGTCTACTTCTTTGGAAAAGAGTGTTCTGTTAGTTCTGGTGTAGCTTGCTAATGGAGATCTAATTAGTATTAGCATATCCTATATATATATATATATATATATATATATATACACACACACACACACACACACACACACCACACACCACAGTCAATGAGGGTATATCATCGATGTGTCTATGTTTTGATATCCATATCTGTTATATACTGTGTTTTACAGGGTGTATGAGGCCTAAACTGCCACACTGTGAGGAGATAGAGGCTGAAAACTCTATGGAATGTACAACACCACCAAGTGGAACTGTGGATCAGAGAAGGACCAGTTTTCAGAGTTACGAGGCATTTGCTCAACAATGCTTAACAAGCACAAGAGACCTTTTCTTCAGGAACAATGTCTAGAAAGACATCTGTACAAAATATCATTACTCATATTTCAAACATAATTATGGTCCAAAACAGTCACTATGTATTTTATTCCAAGTGTTAGACTTGTGAAAATGACAGCATACGAAAGTCTGTGTGAATCAGATTTAGATGCAGTTATTACTGCGTTTTCTGGTGGGTAGTGATGTTCCTTGACGTATTTGGTCTGATTCATTGTTTTGTGGTATGTTAAAGGGTTCTGCCACACATTATTTCACAACCCAAGAGATGCTGTTGTATAGAAGTGTGCTGTCCACATGGTCCAAACAACATAGAAAAAAGGAATGAAAGGGAATTTCCTCCCCATTTCCATGAATTAATCTAGACCATATATGTTCTTTTTATATCTGAGTAGAGGTACCTTTAAACATAACTGAAACATACAGGTAACCTGTGTAAGCAATTCCCTTGTAAGAGTTTACTATGTGATTTGCCAATATACAGCTGGTACAGTTGATTTAAAAGGCTATTTATTATACATACACTCTGAAACAAGAGCACATGAATATTGAGGCCTACAGTCAGTTTGTTTACCTTAAAACTTTGTATTAAATAATAGCCCATCCACCACCACACTCTGTGGAGTGATATTTTGTTTTTTTTATTCTGGCATATTTGGTATGACCAGTGTAGAATGTTTCCACTAAATGGAATATTTTTGTCATGTAAATCATATGCCTAAGCATACAATTAAGTATCTTGTATATACAGAACATTTTGCCTAGGGGAGTTCAGTTAGAAATTCATAGTAAAGCTATGTATTGTATTACAGATTTGTTGTTTCACTGTTTAAATATTCAATAACAGTAATATTTGAGTCTTTCTTTTTGGGATTACCCAAGATACACTGCTTCAGTTGCATTCCAAGGAGTGTAATCTACAAGCACAGCAATAAAATTATTTAAATTACTCTTCATGTGTATTCTCTGCTTATTTGCAGTATTGCCTTTATAATTAATTCACACACTGCATCAACTGTTTGACTGAGAGACTGTGTTGTTAGATCTCTAATGTCCAAGGCATACTACATGTTCTATCAAACATGGTGGAGGTAGTATGGCATGGTCTGTAGGATGATGCTTTACAGTAAAGAAAGATAATCATCCAAATCATATATAAAAACAACCAAAAGGCAAATAAAAGCATTTTAAAACAGTAAACTCATCATTTGGTGATAACTGAATTCTAGACTTTTTCAAATTTATAAGTCACATAAATACATGGCTTCACAATTGTTCTGTAAATGGTCCAGGACTGCAAGATGCAGATGGTCTGCAGGTCAGAAAACGTGGTCTGAATGGTGCATTCAGCTGAATTCTTCAACACCTTGGAGGGCAGTCTACAATCCCTTATATTTAAGGTGGTAGAGATGCTGACACACCTTATCTTGTCAGGGAGCTGATGTGGCAAGACAATGACACCTTGGTACTGTTAAATGTGAGCTCCAAAATACTTTATATTATCTATTTTTGTTGATACAGACAGGGTGGTATCTCCTCTGCTGCTTCTTGCCGCAGTCCACTATCAACTCCTATGAGTTGACTGACTGACTATGAGTTAAATGATTGTTATCTTGGGACGAGTTCATACATTTTATTTGTTCCTTAATTTCTATCATAAATTCTTTTTAAATGTTGAATAGTTTTTTAGCTTTTTAGACTGTGGAGATGGATGAGCTATATAGGAAAAATTATTTAATTACTATAAGAATTCCTATTCTATAGTTGTCCAATTCCTATTGTTTTTCCGTATGCCACCAATACTTATCTTATGAAAAAATCTGAGCTTGTGTTGGTTGGTTTGGGCACAGATATAAACTCAATAACTTAAACAGAGTAAGCCACACTGTTTGGTAATGCTATTTTCCAATGCTACCTTCTGTCCCATGTGTCATATTTTTTATGACACATGACACATTATTTTATGTCTCTGCACAATGTAAGAGATCCAGTTAGGAAAAGCTAATTTACAAATATCAGTATTTAAGGCACAGTGAATACACTGGGGTTATTAACAATTCTAAGACTTTTTATTATATGTTCTACTTCGGCTAAAAAAAAACATTGAATTGAACATTGAATTTGGGTATATTCTTCAAGGTTTTTTTTTGTGCAACACAAAAAAATAATAACAGTTTTAAGAGATTTGTTTTCATTTAAATTAACAAATTCTTTGAGGTCCAAAAATATTCAAATCCAGACACAGAAGAAACAATAAAAAGTTTGACTTCATTACAATTAAAGAAAAGATGAGCCAGGATTCCATCACAAGTATCACAAAATGTACAATTATTGCTTACATCACAGTATTCATTTACTAGAGAATTGCAAGGATATATGTTGTGGAGAATCTTAAAGTCTATTTATTTTACTTTGTTTGAGATGCAGTATGTAAAAGTAATCAGTCATGCTTTTTCCCAGTGAATATAATCAATAAGGCCATTCCAATTAAATTCACGAAAGAAGCCGCTTAAAATCCACCTGTAGTAGGCTTCCAACGGAGGTTACATCAGTGTATCCTACTCCGGAAGACTTTTAAGGATTTTCCAATGACATCACTGCATCCACGCCCACAGAGCACGCGAAAATGGGGAAGGCAACGCCCAAATATACGTCATAAACATATTAATTAACTAGGTTCCTTATCTAATTAAATAGCCAGTAAAGCAGTAATATAATTTATAGTTTAGATAAACTGTATGCTCAGTAAAACTATATTTATGACCCTATGTGTATCATGTTATACATATAAAAACATATATTATTTATAATATATATATATATATATATATATATATATATATATATATATATATATATATATATATATATATATATATATATATATCATTTTAATTAATTAATTTATTTACTTATTTATTTTAACTTAGGGACTGATGAGGAACTGAATCCCTCATAAGGCTGAGGTCAGACAGGGCTGCCAGAGTCACTGGCCAGAGATGCGTCGAAAAATGCGGCTGGGAGTAAACAGGATTTTATTGGAATATCTGAATTTTTAGCTGTGTGTGATAGTAATGTTCTGAAACGTGCTGAAAGTGAGCGTTGTGATTGGCTCAGTTCAACGGTAGTCAACATCCTATCTAAAAGGGATCAGCTGTCCCATTTCCCCAATTACAGCTCCTTCCCTCCATTCCTCCTCCTCCTCTCCTCTCCTCGATTCCTCCACCTTCTTCCGGGGTAGGAGAGGAGGAGTAGGAAAGGAGGAGTAGGAGAGGAGGAGTAGCAAAAGTTTCTGGACGCAGCCACAGTCTCTTTAACTAACCCGTGGATGCTGTATGTGTTGAGGGACAGCGGGTGGCAGTGTTGCAGTGTTTTAATGCTGTGTTGACGGATTTAATGACAGTTCTGCGCGTGACACGTATCTCATCATACAAACGTGAAACATTGTTATAAGATTGGCTGGTTTGTTAAAGCAGAAAAACATGCTAAATTAGTTCAGTGCGTGCGAGTTCAAAACCATTCACTTGCATGTGGAGGACACGGACTGTTTATAACCTTTTCAGTGTTCAGCGGTAGGTGGCGCCCTCGTGTAACAGAGGAGCTACAGATGCATTAAAAACTCACGACCCTAATATGTCCTAGAATAAAAGATTTATTTATTTAGAGATGCTGTCAGAAGATTAATTATAAGTGTTTTAGTAGAATACATTAAAACTTTGAAAAAAAAATCAGATTATACCTGATGGCGTGGTGGAAAATGTCCAAGCAACATCTCCTAAAATATTACATACAGCAGCCTTAAATTGTATTACATCTAAACAATCCAAAAGGAGAAGTTCCATTGTTTATACATACATTAATCTGTTTTGCAAATGAATAAAACCTTTAGTATTTTTTTATTATATTAATAATTATTTTTTTTGTTCTGTTTATTAAGGCCATTTGTGTGTTTTTTTTATTCAGGCCCGATCCTATTTCACCCCTTGGCCCTACCACCTAGCTCTCCCCCTCAGCCTAGGGGTAGGGTGTCCCAATGCTTGTTAGAATTGAGGGGTAGGGTAAAGTGTTAGGGCTGAATTGCCTTTTAACTGAGATCTTGCAGAGGCGCACTCCAAACAGATGGAGAAACAAAACAAAAAAAACAAAGAAACCCACGTATTTGAACATTTCATTGGAACATGTCTAGTTCCAGTGTTTTATGGCAATTTTCTTCACAACAAGCATAAACAATCGCTAGTAGTTCATCTCCAAAGCTAGCTAGCTAACTTTCCTGTTCTCCCTTAAATGGTACAACAGATGGCAGACAATTTAATTTCAGCTCCCCATCACAGAGAAATTAAGGAATGCTGCACCACCTGCCCCTATTTAAAACATACGATGCCCTAAAATTAACTAATTAACCAGCAGCTAGGTTGCTCCACCGCTAATATTTCTGTATCCGGTGCTTGAAATTTTGTCATAATTCTAAGGGAAAACATTTCACTTGTTTCACTTGTAAATCTAATCCAAGGTAAAGGGTTACAAAAGAGAAATGGGATTGGGCCATGAGTCAGGGATGCTGGAAAAAGGAAATGTCCATTTGTATGAAACAATTTTATATAGTCTTTTTATTTGAATAAAAAAACATGTACTTGTTTTAGCTGTACAAAACAAATACAAATGGGGAAAAAAATATAAAAAATGTTAAAGTGACATACAGCACATGAAATGTTTATTTTTTTTAATCCACTTGTTTCTAAATGTTTGTTCTGATTTTATTTGCGCTGTAGCACTTTGAGACTTCTACTTTGAAATGTAAAGTGCATTACAAATAAAATGTATTATTATTATTATTATTATGTAAAATTACTTTTTAACATTTTGTCCTTACATTTACATTTTGCTATTACATTTGTATTGAATTGGTTCATGGGCATTATCTGCCTTTTCGACACGTAATTTACGTATTTTAATGCCATCCAGTTTGTACGTTTTCTAGTTTAATTTATCTTTTGTGTGTATCTATTCCTAATTAAACTGATTTTTTTAGTCCTGAGGCAATTTACTGCAGCCGAAATTTCTAGAAACAGCAGCGAGCCAGTGAAGTTAGAGAGATGCTGTTTCTGGAGGAGGCGGGAGGAGGAGCGGGGAGAGGCGGGGTCTGAGTTTTTTGGCATCTGTCCGGCCGTTGTGGGTGTGTGTGCTCTACTGTACACGATTCCGCGACGAGCTCTCTCCAGCTTTATCTCCATTTTTGAGCAAACAAGGGACCAGATAGAGAAGCTCAGCATGATATCTATATGTTTAAGCTAGTGTTTTTTTCGACCGTGTTCTCTAAAGGAGTCTACTGAGGAGGGAAAATTGCAGAAACCATTTTCTGCTCTCGGTTGTCGACGGTTTTGAAGTGGTAAGTGCTTGAGCTGGCTTGCTCGATGCTTATCCGACTGACTAGCTAACCTAGCTAAGCTAAGCTAGCTGCCTGGCTAACGTTAGCTGGCCGCCTGGCTTGGGTTGTCGGAAGCTAACGTGCTAGCTAGCTCGGTTAGCTTGCGACTTGAATCACCAATTTAAGTAGGGCATCTTGCTAAGCAACTAGTTAGTTAACGCTAGCTGCAAGGGCATTTCTTGCTTATTTTGTAAATGTTTAGCTAACGTTACAGGTTTAATATGCCGTGCCTTGTTTTTTTTCATGTTGAATAGCTTGGTTTTTGGAATGTTGACTGCTAAAGCACAATTTTAACGTCTTTGTGGCAACAAAGTGGCAGTTAGAATAGAGTGACCTCATACTATAAAACCAGTAGATAATCTAACTATTTTAACTAAGCTAGTTATAATTAGCTAACGCTTAACGGTTCGCCAATCTAAAGTTACGAACTTATTTTTTAATAGGTGTGGCCAGGTTTTGTAACCTAACTGGGTTGTACGGTTACTGAGTATTGAGGAAGGGCAGCGTGTTAGGTTAGATTATTAACTTACCTAAAAAAAATCAAAAGGCTTTTTAACGAACTAATATGTAAATTAACCTGTAACTAGCTATCTTTTCTGTTAACTAGATAAAGTAGATAGTCTTAAACTAAGTAGTCTATGTAACAGTTACGTGTCTGGGCTCAAGTTGACCTTTTTGCTTCAGAAAATAGTAGCTAGCTTTAACTGACCATCCTAGCTAGTTAAGTTACTAGTTTTAATAGCTAAACTAACGCTACATTTAATGTTTAATAATGGGAACTGATGCGTCGGATGTTATGTAACTAAACAGTGTTATTAACTACAGTTTCTGTCTAATTTTGTTGCTGTTCAAAACGTGTGACCCATTTTGACCTGTCAAATTCATCATGTTAGCTAGTTAACTTGGCTCAGGGATGCAGCTAGCCTCAGGATGTAAACTTTCAAGAACGGTGTGAAAAGTAGCCAAGCTAGGTTAATCTAGCTATTTATAATTATTTGAGTGAAACTAGGTTTCGTTCTGACTGCTGCGGATGTGTGAAGTAAGTGATACTTCACCGCAGTCCACCGTCCACTTCATGAATATTTTCTTAGGGTGTAGTAACCTAGGTTCTGCTGTGTTTAAGCGTCGTTAAGGTGTTTTTTGTTTCTTTGTTCTCTTGGTATTGTTCGAAAAAGGCATGCTAATCCTAAACAGACTTTTTTCAGCAAGCGTCCAGGATCCCACAGCCCAGCCCTAAAACGTGCTCATCCAAACCTTTTTCATAGCTACATTGGTCAGAAGTAATCATAATATATATAATTCATTCATTATTGCACCCTACCCACCTCTGCTATTTTTTTGCTGTCAGAACCCACACAAATTGTGTAACAAGAAACCCTTTAAAAGCATTTAGAAATTATTTTAATTCAGTGTTGTAAACCTCTTGGCCATTGCCATTTGGGTATTGATGATACCGGAGTTTGATTTTGATACCAATACCAAGTGTACTATAATGTTCAATGTTTACATTTTTACATCTTAATCTTAAATACAAACCTTTAAATGTAAGCACAATTATAAAATGATGTTGCTTGCTTATTTTGTACATTATTAGAATATTCTAGTGATGAACAACTAATAAACCAACTAAATAAACAAATGATGAAGTTTCTGTCCTGTTCCACTGAACTCTTGATTCTCATTAGATTTGAAAGCCGCTTGTTTTCTGATGAAGCGGAGCCAAGCAAAACCAAAATCCCCTGTTGTGCCAAGGACAGAATGTCTGAAAGACTATACAAACTGATGCATTCACACCAGCATGAAACCAGCTCGCTTCCCAAAACAGAAAAGCGGATGCTCAAATAACTTCTTCTTGGAGCTTGGGGGTTTAAAAGGGCATGTAGGGGGCTGGGGGTAGGTGTAAGTAAGGGGCATCGCCCTGAATGATGCCTGTACCAGATGCTAGGCGAAGGTGTTGTGTCCTTTAAAACATGCTGAATGTGTCTCATACAGATTACAGCTAAAGACAGCTGTCCTTGAGGAGATTTCTCTGCTGTTACTTGGCTCAGATACTAGCCTCCTCACTGACAGACAGATTCTCCTTCAGACTCAATCCACCTTCTGCCATAGAAACAGTTGGAGCACCATATGGGTCTGTGCTAGATAAGGGTTAGTGCTTGTCTGGAAATGGAGACTGGATTTCTCTTTGGTTTATTATTGTTGTTAGACTGTTGCTGTATAACCTGTTTGTGTTGTTGTACCAGTGACAGAAGTGCCTGTCAAGCATCACATGATTATTATTTTTTTTTCTCCACAAAAATGAAAGTGAAATGTAAGCGTTCTTTGGGAGAAAGAACAGTTTGTTGTCTCCAGATATAAAGCAAAGACCTGCTGCCAAGAGAGCAGATCGGAATAGAGCCTTGTTTGACTTAGTTTACTGGCAATCCGGTACAAACAAAAGCCAAAATCATCTGGTATACTCGCTTCAGGAGATAAAAACAAAGGACGTTCTGTTGCCACAGCGCTGGAGAAAAGGCTGTATGTAACGTTGTCTATAGTGTGTTTAAATGTGGTAAGTTCTGCATGTAGATGACAGATGTGGTCGTGTGATCTGTCTGCCCTGTACATCTTCCTGGTTAGTGTGACTCAGCCTTCTTTAAAAGAAACTATACAAATGGCACTTCCTAAACACATTCACAGCTGACCACAGAAACTCAGCCTTAAAACGGAACAAAATTTTTTTTTAAAACAAAACTATTTTGAATGGTTCCTTTTATTTAAATTATTCATTAAAATGGTTTCTGATGTGTACATTTAATTTAATATCTGTTAATCAAGCCAAAACATACATTCTGGTGTGTTAGATTATTAGTGGTAAATGTTTTAGTAACCCGCTTGCATCATCTTGATACTAGTACCCTAGCAAGACTCTTGCAACCATGTGAAATACCAAATAAACCCCCTAATTACACCATATATAACTGATCTTGCAGTAGTTTGTTCTCAACTATGTATTGCAATATTTAAAAGAATTATGAAGTTTCACCAAAAGTCAACAGAATACAATGATCCAATATATAATATTAGTTATGCACTACATTCATCTGTGATTGGAATACTATAAACAATATTCAGCATATATAATCTGTCTCTGGATGTATCAAGCAGCAGAAAAGCTGGCATGATATACAGTTTAAGACCTGATTTTCACTTCCTGTGATATGAAGAAAGCCATTTTGTAGTGTTTAATTGTAAAAAAAAACACACAGTGTCTCAAATTTGTTTGAAATGTTTGTTTCATTGTAAAATGGTTACAAACTACAGACCGTTAACAGTTTGTTACCTTCTGAAAATGCTCCTCACTATTGCAGCCTGGAACAGTGTTAGATAAAAGGACACCTATAAGAGCATCTTTTAAAAAATTTGATGGTTTAAAAAGGGATTGGCTTAAATATCTGCTACTTATTCTTTTTAAATATCAGATTGGGGAATACTTAATTTGTAGAAAAATAGAAACAGGCCAACATTTATCAACATCAGTTGCACAAGAATGCTACAAGACATGTTCTGCATGGTCTTGGGGTGATGTCTGTGTAGCGCATGCATTATGCTCAGCATGACCCACTATGAAATATACAAAAGTACCTGCTGTTTTCACACATGGGCTCACTAGGATATTACCTAGACTTTGTACTTTGGGGGCTTGCAGGAAGTCTATGTAATGTCTGATTAACTGATCCAGACATTGATGTTATGTTTGTGAAAGGAGCTTAACATGCATATCATCAGTTATTATAAATGTCACCACTGTTTTTTTTTGTTTTTTTTTTCCCCCCGTATTTTATCTCTTCTAGAATTTGTTTTTATTTTAGACATTTGTTTTTTACAGTTATTTTAGTTAGCATAAGTGTTCTGCAAATTAAGGATGAGCAAATTAGATTTATTCCTGGATTTGTAAAGGAATGTATAACTGCTTGGATTGCATGCTCAATAACCTGTTAAACTATTGCCTCCCCTGCTGTTGTTTTAGTGGTCCCTTCTGAATGTTGTCAGCAACTGATCAGCAAAATTTCCCTGCCTCTGTTACTTGCATACAAATGATTAGGGCTTAATTCGGTGCTGCCAAGGACCACCACAGTGCCAGTTTGGGCTCTTTGCCACATAGTCTAAGCATCCCCTGGGTTAGAGCAGCGGTGTGGAAATTTCCATTTACTGCAGAGACGAGGAAGAAGTCTACCAAACAATCATATGAATGCCTCTGTGAAGACTAGCTCAGGTGAGGTGATGCTGTTGAACTGTCATAATTCATCATAGAGTGTCACAGGTTTATTCTAGAGAGACCTGGGTCTGCTCCCTGCACCATCATAGATCTGCTGGGATGCATGTAATGAAGACTTATATGTTTTGTTGTTGCTTTAGTCTGTGTAGGCCCTGTGGGGTGGCTTAAAGGCCTAATTGGCAACAAACACAGAGCAACAGACGGAACAGTCCGAAATCTCCTCAAAACTCTAGTGTGTGTAATACAAACGTCTACATTTTCATTTGTTTGAGGCTTGTGTTAAACATCCTAATTTCCTTTGTTTGACTGGATTGGGCAATTCTGTAAGCATGCGCATTCATACAAACTGGTACATATGCTTAGCCTAAATCTAGTTCAGAACACTCCATGACCTGCCCCAGTGTGAGTATCATGACCCTTTTTACAGCTGTCTCCTAAAGAGATCCATCGTTACTAATTAATTACTGGCACGGCAGATCGGCTGGCCTCTGTAGCCGGCATGGTCCAGTAATACAGTAATGGTGAAGTGGGTTTAGAAGATCCAGGGTAATCTGTGATGCCTCTCCAGGGCTTTGGAGCATAGATTGAAGTTTTAGCAGTCTTTAACAGCTTGTTTGCATTAACTATATGGTAGAAAAGTTGAATAAAGTCAAATCTGTAGAGAAAATTCTAGCATTTGCAGTGTTTTGTAAGAAACAACGCATCTCACTTCACTGGCAGTTTGCCTCCTAAACGTCTCGAACAATGGCAAACATTGTGAACTAAAAGGTCATTGCATGCGCTGTGTGTGGGATTAGTAGCACAACTCTTCTCTATTTCCCGAAAACCAAGATGTGTGTTTGTATGGGTCAGTACACACAACTTTCCGTTCAGTTTTGGGAACATTTTGTCTCCGTTTTGAATGGCAGACATTGGACAGCTAATGGATTGCAATGGAACAGAGATGGATCGTCTTAATACTCAGCTAGAGTGTGTAATTGAGCTATTCGTGTGCATCCAAAGTTGGATACATTGAGTCTTTTTTAAAGATGGAGGTAAATCTGTGGCTTTAATGGACTGGTAGCATGCGAAGAAAGGGATCAAAGAGGGATATTCCAGAAGTTGAGAAGGTTTTGATGTGAGAAAGCAGATTTCTAGCTTGTGTCATAGTAATGTACATTTACAGGTAGATCTAATACCTGCTTAGTAAGTTTGAACGTTAAAGGTTGATTTAAACTGTGTGGTTTAAGAAAGAACTGTGTAGTATGCAAAGCATAGCGTTGTATTGCCCTGAAGGTAGTGGCAGCATTCTTTGTTTCTTTCCCAAAAGTAAAAATGAAAATAAAAACGCTAAGTGTCTCAGACAGTGATAGTCTTAAACTACACAGTATTTCGAATACTCCTTGGCTAAGATAAATACTTGTCTGGAAAACTCTCACTCATACAGATAGATTTTTAACATTGAATGCCAGTAAGTGGAAGTGTTGGGTTCGTGATGGGGGTTCTTTGCATATATGGATTTCTGCACTCATTTGTTTACTGTTTGTTGTTAGATCTTCCATGTTTTTCATATTAACACATCATTGACTGCTGCAAGTTTAGCTTTAGGAAATTAGTATAGAGGAAAGAGCCATGCTGTGTATCCTTTATACTGTGTGCCTGAATTTACTGGATAACTGTGTTAAAGAAGAGCTTTAATTTAACAGAACTTTTTTTTTTGTATGTAACTTTTCAGCTTAACAACTAACGTCCTGAACAGGATTTGCGGTCCGTCAATGAGGAACTACAGGCTCATCTTTTGCCATAACCTGAAGCAGCCATAGATGACGATTCACTGCTAGTGAGTGGAGCAGGAGATAAATCGAACTTCTGGGCGTTTGAAGTAAAACAAGGTGAGTGAAAATGTAATGAAAAAACGAAAGTTGACCATCAAGGCCATTTGAAAGATATTTAAGCCAAGTATCTTAATATGCTGCAGTGTGTGTTTGATATGCGCTGTTCTGGGCATACTGCTCAGTCATTATGTCTTGCCACAGATGGCTTATCTGTAGTGATGGGTGGACAGTTGGGCTAAGAGTTAAAAAAAAAAAAAAAGAAAGAAAGATGTGCTTTATTGTTTTGATCTAACACCAGGCCTGGCATTGTATTGTATTATCCAAAAACAATTGCAATAAATTGTATTGTATTTTCATTTTCAGAACAATTGATCTAATGCCTCTGATATAATGATAATACAATAGCTTAGTAATACAATTAAAGAGCTTTGAATACTTATTTCTATTTGTAATTTAATAATAAAATAATAAAATGTTTAAGTAACTTAAATGTATAAAACAAATAAATTAAAAATGCTGTTTTTTAAGAAAGTTGACATAACAGTTCATTTACATAAATTGACTCGTTTGTTCGCCAAATAACATAATGGGCAGCATTGAAGATGGAAGAAATGATGGAGCTTATGTCCATATATTGTACAAAAACTTGATAATGTAATTACTGTGTGTGACGATGCTCGCCAAACTCCCACCAGCGAGACACGAAGTCACAGAGTAGTGAAATTATGACAGGTGTTTCTAACGCTGTCTTGTTGCATCTTTAGTGGAGTGTGTTTTTGCATATTATATAACTAAAAGCATGCTCAACCCCCATGACATGACCAGTAGACCTACTGTCCTTTCCAGACACCTGTTAATATTAGTGTGGTCTTCAGATCCTTGTGCATGAGTAGCACCTCACTTATGTAACACTGCCTCTGTCCGTCCTGCCTGGACTCTGCGCAAGATAAGAACTCCAGCTCCCAGGATGGGAGTGGCCACACTCCAGTCCCAGCTTGTTTGATGTTTTTTTTTTGTTCTTTGTGTTTGTAATGTTTGCTTGTGCCCCGCCTGCCATGGCGAGTACGTGTTGGTTGGCTCGTCAGTTTGACTGTGCTGTTTGTGTTTTTTGCCATGCAGAGCGACTGAAGCAGCCTGGCTGTGGAAGCGATGAGGAAGAGCCTCTCTCCTTCTCTCAACGACTCCCTCAATACAGTCAGGGTGTTCGGCATCCCCCTGGAGGAGGTGCAGCAGAGCGGCCAGCCAGGGCAGGAGGTCCCCCTACTGGTCAGGACCATTGTGGAGTACATCGAGGAGCACGGTGAGGACTGGTGTGACTTTGAGTAGTGGCTAACAGTGTCATTTTTCTCAGTTGCGCTTTAACATGCAGAACATGTGACAAGTGTTTAACAGGTGCTTTTTGAATTGATTTTTTTCTTAATTTAATGTACTTATACCGTTCAATCCTTTTTAATGTATTACTTAATTACACACTGATTTTTCAGTGCTAAATGATCTTTATGTAAGTGGTAAATATTCCTTTGTAAGAATTCTTTGTATTTTTGATAAAAAGCAAAAATGTTGTGTGTCATGACTATCAGATAAGTGAGCACACAGTGTCCTTTCGCTTCTCCTTTCTCAGCTCTTTCTTATCATGAAAGCGTGACCAGGCTAAGAACAGGCCAGATTTATCATGTGATGTGATAGTGTCAGATGTACAATGCATTTCTGCAGTTTACATCAGAGATCCCATCACTAAGTGAGTGGTGTGTTAGATAACGGGGATTAAGGCATTTGAATACATTGAAAAACATCACAGAACAGGCTTTTGTCTGTTTTGTGAGTATTTTTCTCTTTTTGAGTGTGGGAAATAGGAGTTACAGTGAAAACTGACATTATCTGTACTTGTGTACAGTACAGTTCATCACACCATTAATGAAATTGCATGCCTAAAATATTGTAGGCAGGAAATATGTACATTTGGTAGCCTAGGACAAAACAGCATACAACTCTTGTAATTTTTAGGCAAGAAAAGCTGTGTCATACTATTAAATCTTTCTGCAAAAATAGTACCCCAGCGCCCTAAGGGAAGTAGTTAATCAGCAATTTATGAAGTAACATTAACCTAGTGTTACACTGTCTTGTCTTGAAGCCTTTTCTGCTTAGTAGGTCTACCCTAGTTCGTCTTTGTGTTGGAATTTAGATATAAAATATTAAACCTGGTATGGTTTAAATGGCATAGCAAGTACACTACCTTTGTTAAACGATGATAAACTATAATCCAGGTGTGCAGAATCGAGCAGGTGAGGTAAAACATGCATTAGAACAGGAGCTGCACTCACAGGAAGCAGAGATACGGGGCATGACAGAAATAATTGTTGACTCAATGACTATTTAAAAAATATATTTGACAGATTGTTGACTATGTTGACTACCAACATGGTCTTGAATATCATAATCAGTTGATCCCACCCCTCCTCAAATGTTTCGCCTATGATGCAGGAAGAAGCATTGCACTACTATCACCTACAATAGGTGGTTCCTGCGATGCTGGTGCATGAAGCACACATAAATAATCAGTAGTCAAAGTTATTCTGACACCCAGGCGATGAGAATATGAGGATGCAGCTACTGTACATGCAAATGTTTTCAAGCTAATTATAATATTGGTGGACGTAAAAGTCACCACTAGTTCAACTCTGTGCAGAGAAAGCAGCTTTAGTTATTTAGAATCGAAACTCGTGTGGAATTGTGAACTTGCATCCAAAACATAGTAGGCACTTATGACAGCCAAGCGAGTGAGCCAATTTCTGAAACTGTAGGCTGATTTATTGCTGGCTTAATCACAACAGATGGAACAAGATTAGTTTTTCACACATTATATTACAACTGTTATGCTGTGCTTGCAATGCAATTAAATATAGGCTTTCAGTTTGCATAGTATAGCCTGTGGGTGTTTGGGGGGCCTCAAATATAAAGAGCAGGAGCACTACATTTTCTAGTCTTCTTGACTATGAACTTAAAGTGAGCTTCAAGCACACAGAAATCTAATTAATTCCTGATATAAAACTGTTTCTCAATGTTCTTAATGGACAAATGAACATTGCCGTGTTCATTTTCTTTTAGATGCTGGAAAACGTGCCAGTATCGCAAACATGCTAATTGTAAATTCTTTAAATCTGTTGTGATTTTAAATCTGTGAACGGTGTTTTTAAGATGAACACTATTAACATGCATCCAGCCTAATGGTGCTTTACTCCCACAGCTTTGGTTTGCTTATTGCCACACATTAGGGGAAAGCAACTGTTCTTATGTGTATAAAAACATAGACCCAACTAATCAGTTATTAAATTAGTTGTCAACCATTTTAATTATAGATTTTAATAGATTTAATAGATTTAGTTACAATACAAGGCAGCAATAATACTAATATGCTATTTCTGCTTATTATTCAGTACCTGCTAATTTACAATAAATGCTATATACTTTAGTATGTGCTGGTTATTGTTCGGTACCTCCTAATTAATAAATAGTAATAGTCAGTATCTGCTAGTTTTCCAATGCCTACTAATTATGCAATAATTACAACTATTCAGTAACTGTTAGTTAATAATATGTAACTTTCATTGCTTGAAGTAGGTCAAGGGTTAAAACAAATACTTTTTTTTTAATCTTGTTTTGCCCAGATTTTTGCTCTGCTGTAGACTGTGTTTTTACAAATGCCTGGGATACCTAGAATATTCAGGTCTTGTTTGTTGGTTGGTTTGTCTTTATGGAATTTCACGTATCCTCGTGTTTGTGTGCGTACACTGTAGGTGGACTGGATCTGGAAGGTCTGTTCCTGGTGAACGGAAACGCTGAACGTGTGGAGTGGATGCGGCAGCGCTATGACAGCGGCGAGGAAGTAAATTTGGAGAAGGAGGCAGACCTGGCCTCAGCAGTCAGCCTGCTGCGTCTCTTCCTACAAGAGCTCCCAGAGCCTGTAATACCCACTGACCTGCAGACACGCATTCTGCACCTTTACCAAGGTGAAGTCTCGATTTCACCCACTTATTTTCTCTAACAGTACATGTTCACTTAGTCTTTCTTTGGTGCATTTTGCTCGATCTATCAGTTTACTACATGCTACAAAACAGTCTGGAAGCAGACAGTCATATTTTAATTTTTTTTTTTTTTTTTTTTTTTTTTAGGTTTTTAATTAATCTCAGTCTAAATCTACATCTGGGAATCCAGATTGATGTAGACTGCAATTATTTGCTTTTCCTCCATGTTGGGAAGACGTCTCACATTATGTGTATGATGCTCGTATTGTGTACCAGCCTACTAAGTTAGATGCAGGGTGGTGACCATATTTTTTTTGCATAAAGTTGAACTCGGCTGAACTATTTTGCTGCACGGAGAAGCTGCTCTCAAAGCAACACAATGCAGTCTCAATGCCCTGTGGAACTCTGGCAGTCCTTTAATTAAAAATAAAAGGCAAAATAGCAAGTGGACACTTACAGTTACAGTGCTTTGATTTATTTAATTATCTTAAATCTTAGGATTGTTGTTAACTTTTATAAACCTCCTTATTCAGACGAAAGTATACTTTTAAGGGTCGAAGCTGTTAAATAAATAATTCACCCACACAGTGTCACCAACCCTGTGGGTTATTTTTTTATAGTGGGTTGCATTGTACTTATCATATGATCTTTACTTAAGATATGAATAAGGAGAGGATGAGTGACGGGGTTTAAATGTTTTCCATTCCATGTCTGTGAGTGATTATCTCTGTGTGAGTTTGTTGCTCTTTCGCTTGGTATGCTGATCTTACATCATGCGGCAGTCACACCCTTTCTTTCATATCCTTGCATCAGCAGTGTTTAGTTCTTTCCTCTTGTTGGAAAATTTTCCCAGATCTCTCTGATTTGTATGCGTGCGAGTTTCATCCTAAGTTGGATATCTGTGTTTTGTCCCTGTTTAGAATACAGCAGTGAGGAGGAATTGGCAAGAAATATGAAGTACTTCCTGCAGCAGCTGCCCCAGGTCAACTACAGCCTGCTCCGATTCCTCTGCCGCTTTCTGTCCAACGTGGCCTCACTTCAGGAGGAGAGCTGGAGCATCGGTGCCCTCGCTGCTGTCTTTGGTCCCGACATTTTCCAGTACGACAATTAAATTAATTCCAGTGCATGACTATTTTGCATAGGACTGCACTGTACTAATAAGCTGACTTTGCAGTAGTTTTTTTCTGTAATATATAGTTTACTATAAGTCAGTGATCCAGCATGTTACAATATTAAGAGTGCGCTCTTTCTGTCCAAGAGTGTATTAAAATAAAAAAGTTAATTAAATAAATGTAATGTACCTTAACATAACGTTGCACATCATGTACACAATGTGACTATTAGGTTGCCAAATGTGGACGCTTAGCTTCTATTGAAACCTAAGTGGACCAAAATGATTCCCTGATCATGTGTATTGAGCTCTAATCGTCTTTTTTTTTTTTTTTTTTTGCACACTACAGTTTAGATACAGACGTGGAGGACCTTAAGGAGCAGGAGTCTGTGAGCCGGATCCTGGCCGAGCTGCTGGAGAACCAGGAGGACTTCTTTGACACTGAAGAAGACGACATCTCAACCAACAATGACTACAGCTCCATTAACGATCAGGTACTACTCATGGTCACCTTGCCAACCTGTTAATCTGCATGCTGTATTTACTGTGCCCTGCTAGTACCCAGTTTTATCAGTATCAGTAGAATTTTCTTATCTCTAATCTCCTATTACAATGCATGAGAGTCATGTGCTGTCGGTCACAATGGCTTATTGTTCTGCTGCTGATTTTATCTGCATTCTTTATGAATTCATAGAATTGCCTTTGGAACAATTTTAATAGTACTTTGAGATTTGTTGTTATGGTGAAATTGGTTGTTGGTAAGATGAGTGTAGCTGGTTTTGGAGGGTATTTGTGTGTTGCACCTATTGCAGCACTTTTCTAAACTTTGGAAAAGCAGCTTACTGTTTGATGTTGATGTTTCCTCAATTGGTTTCAAAGTCTGTAACGTTTATAATGAGCCTAGACTGAGGCAGGATTAAACCCAGACGGATGCAGAGCAGCAGCAGGAGAAAATAAAGGCAGTGTTAGGAGGTTATTATGTCTGTAGGGTTATGTAACGCTCCTCCCATGCCTTTGAGTGTCATCCAAAGGCGTGTCCCTTAAATGTCTTGTTTTGCTAAGCATCGCCAGGCTGCAGCCTGGACATTGTTTCACACTTGTGGAATGACACTTGTTTTGACTCACTGTTGCCTTTATTTGCCATGCAAGCATTTGTATTCCTTTCTTTTGTGCGACACAAAACAAACATGCCAGCTATACCTAGCAGAATCTGGAGTTAATCCTAGCTTAAAATATGTAGACTGACCACAGGGCTGGAATGCCACGTAGACTGGTCAGGAAATTGGTTAAATATGAAGGAATGAGGAAAATAACCACAGACTTACATAATCAACAGATCAACACTGAATCTGCCATCTTCAATAATTTCTGAAGACATTTTGTTTGCATGAGGAACTCTTGAGCTGAATGAGTATGGCCCCCTCAGGATAAGCTGGCAAACTTGAGCAGCCTGTAATGCTCTGAGAGCCTGGCATAGATGATCAGGATCCTAAGTCTTCATTTACACTATTTTGAATGGTTAACACACTGACTGAGAGTGCACCATGTCTATGAATTTTACCAGTCAGGATGTAAGGAGCAGTAAAGTCACTGCGCTGAAGTGCAGTCTTATACAGGAGTTTCAGTCTAGTTCTTAGTCGCTAACCACGCATGCTATTTCCCCGTTCAGAGGTGAGTATATTGGCCTGTTGCCGACTGCTAACCCTGACTAGCACTGCTGGAGCAGCATTAGCATTACACGCTATCCACGCTAGCTCTTTCGCTGTTTAGAGGTGAGTATAATGGGCATATAGCCTGCTGCTAAACCTGGCTAGCTCTGCTAGAGCAGCATTATCGTTACCCACTAATGGTTATCCGCTTATGCTCCAACCTTAATGAATCTACGCTTACTGTAAATAAACAGAAGTGCTTTACTCACCCAAACAGGAGAGAATTTTGTGTTTGACTTTACAAGAAAGTCTTTTTATTACAGTTTTGTTTACTTAGCTTAGCCTTCTTTAACTTAGTTAGCTACCCCCCCCCCTGCTAAATTAGAAGTTCCTTATAGTGTCTTTTAAAATGTGCCTTATAATCCAGTGTGCCTTATGTATAAAAATAGACCAGAAAATAGAGGTTCATTGATAGTGTGCCTTATAGTGCGAAAAATATGATAGACCCTTCTGGGGTGCTTTAGCTCATACCACAGTTCCATCAGACGAGAGAGTGGGAAAGAGGAGGGGGCATTTGGGCACAGAGTGGGTCAACCCATCTGGGACCAGGCCAGAGGCGTGATCTTGTGCAACCATTCAGATACAGGTCTGCTGTAAGTAATACAGGTATAAATCACAAGCTCCTGTCTCTTCCTGTTTGGGGACTTTCCCAGGCCATCCATCCTCACTTGGGCACAGTTCTTTTCTCTTCTCACTTCCCTAACTGCTGAATTTCTTGGGAATTTTTAAGAAAGTGCCTCAAATATTAGTTAGTAGAGACTATCCCATTTAGGAATGTCATGATATAGGATCTTTTGGTTTCAAGTCTGTACCAAAAGTCTATGAACGTGTGCCTGTACTTGTTGTGTCTGGTACCAAGCGAAACAGTAGCTACTGCAGCCATCATAGATATGCAGGATTGTGGTTACTCCAGAACTTAAAGGGGGCAGCTTGCACATGTAAGGATAAAGAAGAAGAAGAAAGCTAACCATAATAAAAACATAGAATATGGCTCATAAACAGTGGTATTAGCTTATTTTGTGTGCAGGACCCTGATTAATTTCCGTAACATTTTAAACCCTTAAAAGGTGATCCTTAGAAGGTCTGTGTTGGCTTGGTTTAAAGTGCACTTCAGTTTGGAGTCTTAATACAAGAAGTTATTATTGACAAAATTACACTTTATGGTTATAATATGCCTGCACTGCACTTGCATTAGAAGAAATCATGTCAGTTCTAATAAAGCTGTTGAATGTGGACATGGAGGTGAAGTATGTTTAGTTTAGTTTAACACAATACTGTTTGTTTTAAACACTAGAAAGCTACATGTCACTGTTTATGTAATATTATTTTGGTTTTGATATTAATTCCAACTAGGCTATTTTCATAGTTCAGGCAGCTGGAATAGGAAAAACAATTTTGGCGCGTAGTTGTCGTTCTTGTACAGTCATGTGTTTATTATTATTAAAAAACAAATATATATACGTATATATATATATATACGTATATATATATATATATATATATATATATATATATATATATATATATATATATATATATACGTATATATATATATACGTATATATATATATATACGTATATATATATATATACGTATATATATATATATACGTATATATATATATATACGTATATATATATATATATACGTATATATATATATATATGTTGTTAATCATATATAGATCATGTATCCTTACTTAGAAAACTAAACTGTGCTTATATTTTCTCGACATGTAATATAAAGTAACTTAAAGTAGTAAAGAGAAAAATGGTTGAAATATGGTTATTCATTGAACGGGCTCAATTAATTCAATTAAAGGGAAATGTAGATGTGTTTCTAATGAGGTCCCAGCTTTTTGTTATCAGAGCAGTTGATCACTTTTGTAATTGATTGGCCTAGTGCCTCCAGTGGAGCGTCCCTGGCAGACCTAATTTAGGTCTGTGCTGCTGTGCTAGTGGATTTGAGTGGGCTTTGTTGTGTAAACAAGCCAGAGCAGGTGATTTCCTCTATTGCTGCTTTGGGTGTTGCCTACCTATGTATTTGTTGGTTCAGTGACATTCAGGCAATGGTAAATTCAGACATCCCTCTGTTATAGAAATATCTTTGAAGTTCCACCTGCTCCCATCATTATGGAGGTGCCATGTCTCAGCTGTAACTGTGGCCGGTCTTCTCAGAGGCACTAATCTCGTGTTCAGACTTGACGGGTGCGGCATGCCCTTCTAAGGAATGGTACACACTTTGCTGAGTGCCGTCTGGGCTCCGATCTCCCTGGCAACTCTTTGCAGGTTCTTTTCCAAACTCAGGCAACTGCGAAAGGCCATGGCCTTTTGTTCCTCACTAGGGCTGGGGCGACGCGTCGACATAATCGACGTCATCGATTACGAAAATACATCGATTTGCATAACGTGCGTCGGCGCGTCGTAAACATGGCGGCGCCTGTGGAGAGCATTAGAGGTTAGATCGGGCCCAAAAATTCCGAACCGACCCAGCCCGAGCCCGTGCACGTTCTGCTCTAGCCCGACCCGACCTGAACCATAAACTGGCTGTTTTCGGGCTGTTTGAATGAGCGAAATATGATCAGAATTATGTTAATTAACACGGTAACATAGAAGCATAGAACTATTATTTAATTAAAATGATTTTTAAGAACAGCTAAACACAGTTCTGCAAGTCAAACGCGGAGGAGTTCACGTGCAAGAGAGAGAGAGAGAGAGAGAGAGAGACACACACACACACACACACAAACAGAGAGAGTTTTCTCAGAGAGAGTCAGTGTTTTCTGTCGTATTTTGCGGCTAGCGCGAGCGCTTACAACTGACACCGCGGACCGCGGTGTGCCTCCGCGCTTGTGCCGAATCCGACTCCCTGCTGAATCCGACTCCCTGCTGAATCCGACTCCCGCTTCGCGGACAGAATCGGCACAACACCCCCGCTGTAGAACTGCGGTAGTGAAAACAGCGCTTATAAATAAATTAGTTTAGTTTCACTTTCAGTTTTCATTATTTTCGTTTTTTTTTTTTATAAAAATATAATTAAAAAACAGACGCCTACATCTCGGACTATTTTCTGGAGCCCGGGTCATGTCTGGTTCGGGCAGAGAATCTAAGCTCTAGAGAGCATGGACTCCGGAGAGCAATCTCCAGCTACAAAAAAAAACGCCAGCGGGCATCTAAAGTTTGGGAGCATTTCACGCAAAAGGGCAACAGTGTGGTCCTCTGCCATATGTGCAAAAGGAGCACTTGAAGCGCAAACATCCAGGAGCACTATGTCAACAGGGTCACACAGTAAGTTACCGTTTACATCAGGGTCTCCGCGGGTGTCCTTAAAAAGACTTAAGGCTGTCTACCAAAGGTTTTAAACCTGCCACAGGCAGAAATTATACAGTTTTGGTTTATATTTGTGCATGGCATTTCGCAGTTTACAGAAACAGTAGCATTATTCATAAGTTCAGGTGTTTAGCTAAGCTAGCTGCCTTAAGTTATTTTAGCTAGCGCCGTCGGCGCTGCGGTGTTACACCGTTTTCTGTCACCGTCGGAATTTTGTGACCAGTGCTCACGGTTATGAGCGTTCATTGGCAAAACGGAAGCTTTCTATACCTACACCTTACCCTCAGCCCTAAACTGAACCGTTTTGGCCAGTCGGGGTTAACATTAGAAACGAACACGTTTCGAATCGGCCGGTGCACCGGTCTGCTGAGAACTACTTGCCCGTGGTCACAAAATCTAGCGGTCACAGAAAACAGTGCAACACACGGTTGTGGTGTATGGGAGCTTATCCATTTTTAGCGTTATAGATCTAAACGTGTTGTACATGTAAGTGATTATAAGTGTGGGGTTTGGTTTAGTAGGCTTGTGTTGTTGTTGTTGTTGTTATTATATATAAATATAGTAATTTATCGTTTGCTTTAAAATGTAAAATAATAATTATTTAAATATGTTTCTCAATAAATAGATTAGTCGACTAATCGAAAAAATAATCGTTAGAATAATCGTTTAAAAAATAATCGTTAGGGACAGCCCTATTCCTCACATTCTTAGCTTCTTAGCACTTCTCTTTTGCTGGCTGTGGCTGAACTCTTGAAGTAGCGACCAACACGTATGTATTTTAGTTTTTGTATTAAAAAGAAATATAATATATAAATTGCAAATAAAATATTTAAAGGCTCCACAAGACCAGAACAGCCATACTCATTCAATTCATTTTCTAATGCAAACAAATGTCTTCAGAAATTACCGTATTGTGAGCCACCAGGGAAACTGGTCACCCACCGGTGGTGCTGGAACTTTCCACATATTTTGTTCATTCACGGCATCTCCGAGCCCCTGCTTTCACTCCCATTCCCTAGAGATTAAGAGCACTACAGCTTCTGTTTGTGTGGGTTGGTTCCTGTTTGCTTGACAGGATTTTCCACATACTCTAGTAAGAGCCCTTAATTAATCGGTGCATCTGCTAATTAGACAACCAAGCTGCTCATCACGCTTTGATAAAAAGAAAAAAAACTTTCTTCTTTTTTGCGTTTTTTTTTTTTTTTATACAGATGTTGCATAAATTGAGTTCTTACCTCACACTAACAATGCCTCTCGGGCTATAAAAGGTGCAGTCTCTGCACATTGCAAATGCTTGCATGAACCTGCAGGCTCCTTTCAGAGATTTAATGAGGATTAAACCAGCATATAAAAGATTGAAAGGACATTTGTAAGGACTCTGGTCTGCTGTATTCATAGCATACACTGCTCCTGTAGAAGCGATCAGAGCAGTAGCCGTTCCCACTGTCATTTACGACAGTGCATTTATCTCTGGATTTATCTCCTCCCAGCGTCCAGATGTGCTGGGAAGATCGTAATGCAATCCTCTTGTCTGAATAATCGTATTGACCTAATAGCATTAATGCAGCAGCGCAGGCGCAGACACAACTGCCCCAGCTTCACTCAGTCCAGATAAACCAGGAGAATGAAGGAGTCTGCTGACCATCCACTCTTATCAGTGTAAGAACAGTATAAGGGTTGTAGGCCTTTAGAACGTTGTTAAAATCATTGAATGTTAGGATCATTGAAGTTTCCCCCTCCCCTTACCCTCTGCAGCCCACCCATTCCATTCCCTACATATGACTCATATCTGCATACATGATGAGCAGCAACCCAGCTCAGCCAATCAGAAGCTGCCGGAATGGTCACCATGGCAACATGCTAGTGACACTGCAGCAGATGTAGAGGACGAAAGAGAAGGCGAATCGTCCAGGCTGTGGGGCTTTAGGTTACCCGCGCACACACTTGCGCACACACATAGACAACAAAAGGCTTCTCTACCCCCTTTTATTTTACTGTCATACTAGAGCTGACCCTCACTGCATTTCTCATTAGTTTTGTGTATTTTTAGTCTTTTGCAGGTGTTACATAACCTGCACTGGTTGTGCAGTCACGGCTGATTCATTTCAGAGAAATGCACAGTAACAGTTTACAGCAGAAACGGTTTATTACAGAAAAGGGGAAAAAAAAAAAATATATACGTATAAATATATATACGTGTATATATATATATAAACAGAAAGACATATCTTACATCTAAGTCACTTTAAGAGTGCACATTTCACATTGTATTCACTTGTTATGATGCTGTATTTAATTCAAAACATTGAATTAAAAGATGTTTTAAGAATACACTACTGCTCCAAACAAAAATGTTATATCCAGGACTGAGGTAAAACAAATGATACTGGACACATATACAATGGGAAATGAGAACAGTGTGATTTTTTTGTTGTTGCTAAAAACCGCAAAAAAAAAAAAAAAAAAAAAGTACCCTGTGCCCTGATGTGATATTTGGGGGTAGATGATATGACAGTATATTTCAGGGTCTAATATCGTTCATGATATTCAAAAATGTTGGCGATATTATTGCGTATGATACAATATGGCACAAATATGGTTAATTTTGTATATTTTTGTAACCTTGCTGTTGGGTTAGTACTAAGGCCTCATCACAAGCATTCCAGTGCACAAATGGTCTTATATATTGTACAAATGAGAAATGACAAAAATATTAAAACTTGAAATGTTGATTCGATGTGTATCATGCATTCATTTAATTGCACAGTGAACTTTGTTTAACATGGTGTTAGAAACGGTTATCATGTTCCCATGCTTTATCAGCTAAAGCTCATATCAGAATTTTTTTTTCCAGCCTGATAAAAGTTTTTGTTTAGTCTTATAGGTCAGCAGAATGTAAGACCCATACAATGGGTGCTAAGCCATTACCTAGAAAAATTTGTGCATCTGATATAAATCCTAAGATCAGTCAGATGTGGTAGCTGGGCAGAACTGGGTCTTAACGGCTCTGCTTTTTATTCCAGATCACTGAGCTTTTGGAAGAGGAGAAGTTGGAAGCCTGTGAGGATCTCCCGCAGGACAGCGAGGATGGCCCTTCTTCAGTCTCACCCAAACACCCCCATGTCAGTCCCTCTTCCAGGTAAGAGCATCCTCCAACTCTTCAACTCTGTGTGGGTAGTATGAAGCAATATTGGATTTGTGTTGTGATGCTGATATGATTTTTTTTTTTTGCTGATGTGCTGATGCCAAAAGTAGAAATGAGGACTACAGAAAAAACAGTGCTGTGAAATTTGAGTTCAAGTAGTACTTAAGTTGCATACAAATTCACTTCAGACTAATGTTATCCCTAGATAATATTGTGCTTTACTAATCATTGGCACAATACATTGTGAGTGGATGTTAGAAGAGGATCTCTTTGGTTGAGTACAATAATAACTATATATTATCATATTATGTGGTGCAACTGTCTAAAATATTATTTGGAGTGCAAATACATAAATATTTGACAATAGTTGAAGTGCAAGAGCAACAGACAATTAACAGCCCTGCTTAATTAGACATAAAAATGTTCACTTGTAAGCTAATTTGACAGTTGACACAATTGTCTGCTCAAACTTAATAAGTCTGATAAATAAATACATTGTAAATCATTTCATCATGTGGTTTGAAAATGTCAAGTAGTGGGCTATTTTCATCCATATTACCACTATCAGTAATATATCAAAGCCTTAATATATCTGCATGTTCTCTCCGGTTACCCCTCGTGTAATTCAGTAGGACCACTTAAATGTTTTATGGGTGGAGTTCCCTGACACAGATGTTGCTTTCGTTCAGTGACATCTCCTTCATATATGTGTCACATCGCATACCAGCTGATCTGGCCAACTGTTGATTTTTTGTTTTATCTTTGTTTGTTTTTGTTATTTGTTGAACACTAGGAATATACAATAATTATACATAATTAGTAGGAATAAAATAGTTTCATACATTCAGTATAAACAAAAAATCAATAAATGTTTGTCCATTTCATAAACTTGCCATATGTAACAAAAATAAAGTATAATCTACAAAAATCTGCAAACAATTAAAAGTTAAACTGGTTATATGACTTTTGATATATGATTTTTGCGATTTTGTTGTATGTGATATGGCACACCCCTATATGCTATATAAGTTAGTTTGCTTATTTAAAATCAGACTGAACAGAGCAGGTCATGCATAGTGTGTACTCGCATAGGGATTAGATAACACCAGTTTTGCACTGGACACTTTTCTTTTTTGTGTGCAATACCATTTTGTTGTTAAATGATATTGAAAAGTATTAAATTTAATTTTGACATTCCTAAAGATACTATACTGCGTTCTTTATAGTGCAGGAATATGAGGTGCATCTGTTTTTTATCTCTACTCCCAGTCAGATAGGGAGCTTGTGCCGTCGTTCTTTATGGGTTAGCCTGTTTCCCCTGTCAAAGCTGCAGTGATCCCTGCTGGGCTAAAAGGATGTGATCTTGTTTGAAGGGAGCAGTGGGTTGAGCCTGGAGGTCTAGTCCAGAACGAATCTGTTGGCTGATCTGAGGCCTGATCTCCCTCACCTTTTGTTCCTCTCCACCTGCTCCCGCTTTGATGCAAAGTGAGCGGCCTGGGCCTTTTGAGAGTTGCCCCAGACTCTGGTGTCCTAAATGTCAGGCCGCCCTGGTGTCGCGCTGCTTTTAAATCATTAAAGGCAGGCATGTGACGGGGTCCAGTTTGAATAGAAAAAATGCAAAGAGTTCAAATTTGCATCTTTTTTTTAATGCTCTGCTGTTTTGAAATACATGTTTCACATTTTGAACATGCCGTTTGTGATGGACACCAGAGGAAGATTTATGACTATTAGTGTCCTGTGTCCTGTAATGCTTTCCAAGGAAAGCCTGTGGGCTAATCACAAAAAACACATGGCGGAAACAGGCAGCCACTTGGGTTTATTTTTATTGCTGCCTGGCACAGGAGTTAAACTGATGATGTATTAATTGCATTTTGCATGCTCATGTGGAACTGAGCTTATGTTCAGCGCATGCTTTTTGGAGCTTGTGGGGGTGCACATGTACACATCTGTCAGAAGAAACATTAAAACCTCCTGCTCAACATTTTGCAGGACCTCCTTGTGCCACCAAAACAGCTCCACAACATCTTTAAAGGTGTCCTGTAATGTATGTCACCACACTTTCATAAGTCCTGTACATTTTTGAGGTGGGGCCTGTAATACATCTCATCTCATGCTTGTGATTCTATTGTTGGTTTAACCTTTTAGCCCTTTTTTTGGAACACTTCTGGTAGATACTAATCACTGCATACAAGAAACACCCCCACAAGACCTGCTGTTATAAAGATGCTTTGATCCAGTCGTCTGGCCACTAAAGTTTGACCATTGACAAGTAAAATAGGACATCATTAGCAGAATAATCAAAATAAATGTAGTTTAAAACAAGTAATGCTTTTAATTCTGCATTTCAGAGTGAAAATCTACATAATCGTAAAGCTGCAGCAGCTTCTCTTAGTAGTGCAGCATCAAAGCTTGGTCTAGTCATTTACTTTAAGGTGATTAAATACATTAATCTTTAATCTGCACAAACAGGCTGGAATGAGCACTGCCCTGGGGAGAAAAAGCTTTCAGAACTAGGTTTGCCTGAGAATAAGGTGTGACATTTAGGTTTGTTTATTGCTGCCTGCACATTGTTAACCTTGGAAAATCTTTCCACATCCTGGTACTGTAACCAAGGTCTGAAACACACTGTACGATTACTAATTTTTCACCTTAAACCTGTTTTAACCTTACATACTTGTAAACTAACATAAATTAACATACTTGTAAACTATTTGTGAACTAATATAAATGGAGCTTGGCAGTTGAACAAATGTCAGTTTCCAAATATTGTTTTTTTTTGTCTTTTAGGTCTAGTCCACACATATGTGGGTTTGTTCCGTAAAAAAAAATGTCCACATGAATATTAGAAGACTCATTCTAGTGAGGAGCTGTTAAGAGCACGTCCAAACAGCAACTCATTCAACCACAACATCAATGACCTTGATGACAAAAATAAATCCTTTACTTTTCTTCTGCAACAACTACTTCATTTTCAAATTCGTCCCACCAACTAGACGTCTGACCAGTTCTCCTTCAAAACTGGAGATGTTGGCGGTGAGGTCTGTTTTGTAGATGTGCTGGATATAGCCTGGATATATGACCTTTGTAGCACATTTTGATGCCTTTTATATAGTATAGTATTTATATACAGCTCTGTGGAAAATTAAGAGCCCACTTCAGTTTCTGAGTAGGTTTCTCTGATTTTGCTGTTTATATCTATATGTTTGAGTAAAATTAACATTGTGGTTTAATTCTATAAACTACGGACAACATTTTTCCCAAATTCCAGATAAAAATATTTTCATTTAGAGCATTTATTTGTAGAACATGCAGAAATGGCTGAAATAACAAAAAAGATGCAGAGCTTTCAGACCTCAAATAATGCAAAGAAAACAAGTTCATATTCATAAAGTTTTGAGAGTACAGAAATCAATATTTGGTGGAATAACCCTGTTTTTTAATCACAGTTTTTATGCATCCTGTCATGTTCTCTTCCACCAGTCTTACACACTGATTTTTAGATAACTTTATGCCATTCCTGGTGCAAACATTCAAGCAGTTCAGCTTGGTTTGATGACTTGTGATAATACATCTTCCTCTTCATTATGTTCCAGAGGTTTTCAATTACCGTATTTTTCGGACTATAAGGCGCACCGTATTATAAGGCGCACGATGAGTGAACGGTCTATTTTTAGTGTTAGTCCATACACAAGGCGCACTGGATTATAAGGCGCACTAAATGAAACTTTATTTATATCAGTAACAATAACTCTGAGCAATAAATCCTTCACAATATCCGCGACGCTCCTGACAACGGTAGCCGCAACGCTCCGACAGACCATAATATTATGTTGAAGCACAGCAAGTACGTATTACTCCGCGACGCTCCTGACAACGGTAGCCGCAACGCTCCGACAGACCATAATATTATGTTGAAGCACAGCAAGTACGTATTACTCCGCGACGCTCCTGACAACGGTAGCCGCAACGCTCCGACAGACCATAATATTATGTTGAAGCACAGCAACTACCGCATTACTCCGCGAGGCTTCTGACTATAATAGCGTGTTGTGCCGAATTCGGTGAATAAAACGGTTTTAAAACAGAGATAAAGATTGGATAAGTTTCATTTCTGGATGAAGTGATTTCCAGCGCTGTTTGGATATAACTGTGGATTACAGGAGACTGGATTGATGGATTCTCTTTAGTCTGGACGCGTTTTGAAGGTAGGACCTGTGGCTGAGCGCGGGTGTGTGTTCGGGGGGTGGCGGCAGTGACCGGAGGTTACCCCAGGACAAAAGGAGAGCCTTTTATTACTGGAAACATGCGCTCTGACGCAGCTCTAATTCATGAAACATACATCCTACAGTAAAAGCACAGTTCTGGAATCCCGAGAGCCAGACGGTTCGAATGGTGTATGACATGACCGCATTCGATGAAATATGGACGAACGATAAACGCAAATATGAGAGTTTCGGGCATATTTCGCCCTAAATGTTTATTTTCTGAAAGGATATTCCGCTAAATAGGCTAAATAGCTCAAAAGCAGAGATTCTAAGCTTTAAAATGGTATATTGGATGTCTATATTGAACCTGTAACTGTTCATAACTATTCAGAAACACAGCCAGTTATGAAATATTAAATATTTCTGGCCCGCCGGTGGGCCAGCGCGTGTTAAGAGGTTAACTTTACTTAGAAGTGGGCGCTAAAAAGAAACAGTTTGTGCTATTACCCCAGAACGGGTGGAAAGGAAAGTTTACCGGCACCTTGTTCTGGCCACGGAGCTACAGTGGAAACTAGCTACCCTGAACCACAGCCGAGAGGCAGTACGGCAGTCAAAGGTAACCGCGCGCTAGCCCAAGAGGGGGATCTTTTTCTGGCGTGGGTGAGGAATTCTGCACAACAGAGCGCCGTGTACGACATAAAATCGAGGTCAGTAAACACAAGCAAAATCCATACACAAGGCGCACTGCATTATAAGGCGCAATGACGATTTTTGGGAAAAAATAAGTATTTTAAGTGCGCCTTATAGCCCGAAAAATACGGTAGGTAAAATCAAGAAAAACTTCATCGTTAAGTGATCTCTTTAATTATTTTCTAGAGCTGTATAGTTTGTTATATAATGTAGTGTAAGAGTAACTGTAATGCTTATTAAGCTAACTACTGATACTATGTTGGCGCTTACTTACAAGACGTTGCAAGCAAAAACTCCATATTTTTCCCATTAACTACATTTTATATTAGTTTCTGAATATCTTCACGCTGGGAGGAGTTTTAAAAAAGTTTAGGTCCAGTTTAGGTGATCTGTAACACAGCTTGTGTGTGGGCGAAAGGTCAAAACACGTAGAAGAAACTGTGTTTTAAATTTTACCCGAATACGTAATACCCAACTACGTGTGAACAAGGCCTTAGCAGGTATGGATTAGTCATGCCCCATGAACAGAGCAGGCCCTTTGATCTTTGTATTGGAGTCTGAGATGAAGTTAACTGAGAATGTCCTTATGCAGGCATGGAGGGATTTGGGTGGCAGCTGCTGCAGAATTAAAGCCCAGACAGGCTCATGCAGTCAGTATTGTGTACTTTAATCAGTGGTGGTGGGGCACTATAAGGGCCAAAGAGTACTTAATGGGGGATTTAATCCAAAAAGCCTGGGCCTGCTTTTAATATCTCTGTATTAGTACAGTGCCTTTAGATAGTGTTGGCTTTCACTTGTCAGTACTGTAGGTAGTCTAACAAGTCTGTATTATAGTTTACTGAGGAGTTAGCTGTTGTTGTATTAGTGCAGTCTGAAAATGTTTGGTGGGAATTTTTTTTAAAGGTTCTGCCCCACATTCTAAAATTCTTAAGAGTTTAAGTTGCAAAATTAAAGTTAACCTTTAAAGTAACAAAAGACCAAAACATGAAGGAAGGGGAAATGCTTGGTTGGAATCCTACATCTTATATAACTATGTATTTGAAAGCCAGCTAATTAAACAGGTGGTGTCAGGCGTGCTTCTGCTTGATAGGAATGAAAGCTTGCATCCACACCAGCTCTTTGTGGATAAGCTCTTTGGTGATCCCTGCTTTAAGGTCATCAGTTATTGAGTAATTTTAAAGAAGGCAACATTTTAAATATTTACAATATTCTTACAAATATGGGTGAAATCATTTTAAAAGGAAAGTTTTAACATTTTAAGATATCTACAGTGGTCAATATCACCTTTTTACTCTTGACTGTTTTATAGTCATGTTGTTTCTGTTTACTAAGTGTTCCAGTCACTCTGGAGTACACTGCATGTCCTTGAGCCAGGCTTAGGGTAAATTCCGGCAGAGCATGTAAGCTATGGTGTTTCACCTCTGTCAGTGTGTTTGTCTTTTCTCTTTCTCCCACTCCTTAACTCCTGATACTAGTTCTTTTTACCTGTTTGACCGTAAGATTCACTCGGATCTGGGTATTTGTTCATTGTTTTTATGTTTTTAATTTTGTTCAAATATTAGTTTTTGTCCCATGAATGTGGCACGCCAGTGTAAAGCATTATACTTTTTTAGGAGTGTAATTCACTTTTACACCACTGCCATAAATACAGATTGGGCTATGAGCATATAACTTGTATTTTTGGTAGGGCTGCACGATAATGGGGGGAAAAAATGACGTTGCAATATGTTGTTGCTCTGCAATAAATATTCCAATAGTGATCCAACAGGTCATAATATTACTAATGCAATACAAGTATAAATGGTCTGTCAGATATTATGTAAAATATGAACGGTATGAATTTTTCTTTCTCAAGCAGCAAAAAAAACTTCACAACTTGTAATTTGACATCTCACAAAATGTTGCATGCCCTAATTTGTGGAAAAGCTTCGATTGGCATCTAATGTAAAAGTACAGTGTTGACAAACATAGTAAAGTTATAAAATAAAAAAGGATTTTTCTCAAATATGACTTGGATTACACAGAATTACGCAGTTCTCACCGGAGGTCTTGTGTAGCTCCACCAAAGTTACACAGAGCAGTCAGCAGCATTCCGGCCCAAAGTGGCAATGAAAGGTTCAAATTCTCCTGGTAGTTGCCTCACTATAAATTCAAATTATTCTTATAATATCAACACAAATAAATAGATAGCATAGTTCTTTTTTTCCCCCGACATATTCAGTAGTCCCTTATTAATCCTCTTTTGGTGTTGCCATGACATATAAGTTGTTTTTCTAGAAACCATATTTCAAATTTTACTTGCACAGAGGCAGTAAATGCGTTTCAGAGCTTGTTTTTGTCTGTGTGCTAGCAGTTCTCCACCTTTGTGGCCCAGCAGACTGTGAAAAGCCGACTGCACTTCAAAGCTAAATTTAAGCCCCACTATATATCCCTTTCGCCTGCTATGGAAAGTATTTTTCATCCGTCCCCAAAATAAACGGAGGGATATGGACGGGTGTTCTTGAGACACTTTGTTGGCTGTGACCCGGCTGTCAGAATGTGCGAACAGCTGTTTCTGAAGAGGTGGCTGTACGTGGGAGGTGGAGCGGGTACCGACTCACCCTTACTCCCTTACCACTGCCACTGCTGTTCCAAGGATTACAGCCCTATTACTACAAAGTTGAAATACAGTAGCAGAAGCTCCTCCTCCTTTAGATCGTAAACTAAGGGTTTAGATTTATGACTAGGCTGTGGAAAGTACTTGCTGAGTGAACTTCCCTCTCTTATCTGTGCCAATGTGATGACCCTCTCAAAACAAGTGCCACAGAAGCTTCAACCTGTTGAAGTGTTATGGACAGCTTGCGTTTTAGCCACCTGGTCATGTGTTGGGTTATATGTCGGGTCATCAAAACATGGTCTCTGTTACCTCTGGCCTATATGGACACCCATATAGACACCTTATCATTTTACAAGTTCCACCCTTTTCTACATAGACCAGCCTGAGGCCAGCTTTGTGCTCCTGTGAAACTACATGCCTCATCATATGTTCTATGTGACCTACATAGCTAACGCAGTCAGTAAACATATTTATTGTATGATCTTTGGACAGTGTTACAATCTCAAATGTCTTTCTTATCTCTCTTCCTTTATGGTAGCAAAGATTATACCCTTCTAGTTTGTTCACTTTATCACAACAAAGCTACTGTTGCAATGATAAGGGTGTCATTGAAAGTGCAAGCATTTATACTGTCCATTCTGTTTCTTTGTGGATACAGTTGTCCGTTTTTAGGACAGGGTGATCTGTCTCGGGTACCTTGTGACTTGTTTAAGGAGGAATTAAGGCTGGATTGTGACTTGTTTAAGGAGGAATTAAGGCTGGATGATATTGCTAAAACTTCAGCCGCCTCTCTTCTTACCCTGATACGCTCATCACTCTGGAACAGGGTAAATCTGAACTCATCAGACCACATGACCTTCTTCCATTGCTCCAGTGTCCAGTCTTTATGCTCCTTTGCAAATTAAAGCTGTTTTTAATGGTTAGCATTACTAATAAGTGGTTTTCTTAAGGCTGTTTAGTCCCAGTCCTTTCAGTTCCCTTCCCTTCACATTGTGCGTGTAGAAATGCTCTTACTTTCACTTTTAAATATATCCTTGATTTATTGCATTGTTTTTCTACTATTTGATTTTACCAAATGATCATTCAAGATTTTGTTTTAACCACGTCTTTTCAAAAAAATAATGTTTCCCCTCTGTTCTAATAATGTGTTGGAAAGTTCTTAACACGTTTTTAGTAGTTTCAACAATCTCTTTAGATGTTTTCTCTGCTTCATACATGCCACTTATTTGACTCTCTGAAACAGCATTTTTTTCTTAGGTTTGATCAATAATTTCATTTTGATATCATTTTTGAATAGTATAAAAGCCTTTGCTTGTGGTGTACATCAAGTCCTAATTCTGCAAGCTTGCAAAAGGCTAGTTTGTTTTGACCTTTTAGACTTTAATTGCCTAAAAATGAGAAACAAAGTGATGGCACACATGCCAGATATTATTCTAGGAGATCCTAAACTATTTAAGTATGTCTTAATTTGAGAATGTAGACAGTATTTGGCCGTATTATGTTCAGTTGACTTGGTCCAAACTTTTTCAACTGGTTGGACTGAGTTGGATAACTCACTGATGGTTGTGGACAGATGAATAGGACTGCACTGGTTTGATAGGGTAAGCCTTGCTGTTTATGTTTCATGGATCATGTCCATTGTTTACTGTGATCTTGCATTATAAAGCCTAGAATAGCGGGCTAGCCACAGTGCTAATAGCTGGCTTCGGTAGGTTTAGCCGTGATGTACTTTTGTTCTGAATTGAGTTTCACACTAATAGTTGTTGACAGATTGATGACACAACACTGGTTAGATAAAGAGGTATCTATGTAAATCTTGTTGTTTTACATGATTTGTATGTGATTTCTGTACATTACTCTGGTGTTCGGTTATGGAATATTCCATACCCAGTGCGTATTATCGTGTTTTCCTCTAATGTATGTAAAATATAATGAATGTTTTCCACAGTGAGAGGAGGGGGCTAAATGTCAGGAGCACAAGCATAGCATGCTTTAGTAAAGGTTTAAAAATGTATGGTGTTCAGGTGCCAGGCAGATCCTTGGGTGATGAGCAAGTTATGTAAAAGAGCCAGCCTGACAGGTGCTTTGTTGCATGGCTGTGGGAGTTCTGCAGTGTGAGGGTGCACTGTGAGTGGACGAGGATGGAGCAGAGCCCTCCCCTAAGGTGTGGCCATTGGCCTGGAGGGCTGCTGACAGATCTGCGTCACAGCGCTCTGTATTTGAGAGAGGGGTCCTGCTTGTTTACTGCAGCACTTTTCCAGGAGAAGTGCCGAGCCCCAAACACAGGCAGCCAGCACAGACGGGAGTCCGCAGGATGAGCGCCGGTAGCCCGTGTTTGCTCTTTGACCTGCTCATACAGACTCTAGCTCCGCAGAGCGCCCAGTCCGGATAACCGGACGCCCGGCTGATAGCAGCTTCCAAAACGGCTTACCCGCACAAACTACCAAACCACCGAAAATGGCTTGTGAAATCCTTCTGCACAGGTATTGTACTGGAGGAGCTGGTGAGGCGGGGGGAGCTTGGGGTTCTCTGGGGAGAACAGGCTTACATAATCGTGCTGAACTACTCGTGTGGATTTTAAAAGAGAGCTTCTCATTCAGGACACTACTCTCTGGAGTGTAATGATTGATTTATTCCTCCTTCATATACCTCTCTGCATCTCTAGGCCATTGCTGTTATTTCTCTTTTGCTCAGGGTTTCAGATGTCAGATTCAGGGCTGATGAAATACTATAATGCTATAGCCTACCCGTCTAGCTACTCAGCATGTCAAATGACAGTCTAATGACCGTTTCTGTACTTGTAAAGTATTGCAGATAGTCATGATTATAGCTTTATTCTAGGGCATAGAGCACATGACACTCAAGTGATTATCTTCTGTATGTGTGTTGGATTGAATGCCTGTTCAGTACAGCTTTGTTTGTTTAGTTACTGCAATAGAAACACACCTATTGCTGAATCATTACCAGCTTCTGGATCTCTGACTGCTTTCTGCCACACACAAAAGTGCACAGTCAGAGGAAGCATGCTCTGCCTGATCCTTATTGACTCAGCCTTTTACAGCTTCTCATGATGAAATGGCAGATTACTGGTAGTTCCCTTTTAAGGTAAATGTAACAGCAAAATCAGAATATTGAATCAGAGTACTGTATGTTTTGCTGATTATATATTGCTGATTGTTTACAAAATGGCAAATCTGTACATATTATACTATACAAATGCTCAAATATCTTTTTTTTTCAGTGTATATACAAAGTGTTTTGTACCTAATTCATATAATCGTCAAGTAATTTTAAAGCTCTCTGCTCTTTTATGGTGATCTTCAGCAAAATGGTATGTTGAGTGGACTAACAGAAATGATAAACAAAAAAAAAATGTTTTTATTTTATTTGTAAATGTGGATGCGTGTTGTTGATGTCCGAAGTAAAACTTGTGTTCAAAATGTCAACTTTTTCAAGAGAAGGAAAAAAAATGATTAACTTTCAGGGGAAGTTGATGTAAAAAGTTTTTATTATAAAAAAAATTAGAACAATTCTGCTGGTCTAATTATCATGAAGTGTTTTAACACAGTGTTAAAGATCGCTTCTGTAGTAAACAGAAAACCTACTTAAAAATCTGATCTATTTCTTCAAATATACTGTGTTGTGTAATTACAGTTATGTATAAAAATATTACATGATACAATGTAATATTAATTCAGTTCACTTCAGGCTTTACAGGCCTTGAGCTGAGTAGATTTGCCCTTGACTACAAGGACTGGAACACTGAGTTCTTTATTTCATAGAGAGCAAGGCCGTATGTATTCAAAAGCCAGTGTTTCCTGATCAATGAACAGCATTGTTCTGCTTGCAGCCTCATTTACACCCAAAAAGACTCCTTGACTCTTTACACAGGATCCTCAGATTTATCACATTTAATTTAATATGTTTTCAAAGCTAGTCTATACATAATGGGTATTAAGCTTGGATTTAAAATAGTTACAGATCAGTAATACTTTGGTTCAGTATCATGTGTTTTGTATGGCTATTTTCAATTAAAAAGCTAAATCCCAGCCCTAAATTTATTCCAAAAAGTTTCACTGAGCAATTATTATCCCAAAGTGAAAGCAGTACAGGAGTGTCACTGTAGCCCAGACCAGTGAAAAGAATATCTAGTTACTAAATATATTAAAACATGGCTTTAGTTTGTTCTTCAGTTTAACTAGTAGTCATTAAGATTTGGATGCCATAATTGTCTTCAAAACAAAAGACTTTACTTTACTATTATTTGTTGGTAAAGTGGTGAACGTTATTAAATCTATGTAGTGTCAGTTTTAAATCACCTTTGCCCACACTGGTCTTTATCAGCAGTCTATATATAAACATGTCTGAGTCAGTTGCTATCCATCTGTAATGATCTTTTCTTTTTAAGACACTTCGTCACACTAGCCTGTGCCGCCCACCTGTGGACTCTGTGCTCTGAGTACCTGGACGTGGGTTCTTTTCTTGCTTTTTCCATTCGTAGATTGAAAGTAACAGTCCCACTCTTCCGCTTGTTAGCTGGAGGCTGTGTGGTTTATCTCTAGTTTCTGGTTGGGAAATGGCCTTTAACATGGTGTCTTTGTTTGATTGTTGATGTGAGTGGACTGGTTATAGAGTCATGTTTGCATTGTATGTGGATGTGATTTATGTGAGTCATTTGTCTGTTGGTTTTGACACTTCTAGCCAAAGCCACTTGTCACTATCATTACCATGCACTGTGCTGTTTAGAGTGGGAGATAAAGCCTTTTAAGACTCATTTTTTGTCAGTTTGAAGTCTTTGAGTTTACAAAAAAAAACAACAAAAAAAATCACTTTTACAGTTCAATAGTCAAGTTATAAAAACGTTTTTTTTTTTAAACTGGAGTTACTTAAAACTCTGGAAAAAAATAAGAGAGAGACCATAGAAATTATGAGTTTCTTTGATTTTACTAAAATTAAACCTCTGAAATATAATGAAGAGAAAGATAGATGATCACATTTTCTGCCAAAAATGCTTTAATGCTGTAAATGACAATTTTTTTATTTGGAAGTTGTGAGAAATGTTGTCTGTAGTTTATAGAATAAACTATAAATATTGCTCAAATATATACCTATAAATAGAAAAATCAGAGACACTGATTCAGAAACTGAAGTGGTCTCTTATTTTTTTCCAGAGCTGTATATACTATTATCAATTATGAGAAATTTTAATGTTTTTGCACAAGCAGCAAAATGCTCCCAAAAAAGTCCCCACAACACCCCCCTGATTAAATCTTAACTGACCTGAAACATATGATTCTGCAGTGCCTATACATAAGTGTTTATTTGTAAGGCTGCAGGAATTTGCAGTCACAGTGTCACACAGTGGCTAGTTTTAGAGCTCCTGTCGCGTCTTTGAGGGCCTTGTTTTTTTCCCCCCAGTGGGACCCCTCAACCCGATCCAGGCGCTAACAGCAGCTCCGTTATGTAAGCGGCGTTCTTCACATGCCAAACCATGTTTATAGGATGGGGTGGACTGCTGACTCACCCGTACCCCCTACACTTCCTCTCAGACACTCTCTGCCTGATCTGTTCAGTGTCCACTCTGACACTTGCGTATACATGAAACCGAGAAGGACACAATATCCTGAGTAAGGAGTAGCCTGCCCCTGCTGGGCTAGTGTAAGTTTGCAGAATGATGTAAAGAATCATGAATGTGGTGGATTCAGTGTCTTCACCTGCACTCTCCACCCTACCAGGGTGTTATATATTAAGGCTGGGTAAAGAACTGGTGCTACATAAGGTCAAGGTTCTACTCCCTACACACGTACACAGATATGTGAAGGCAGTGTAGTGTGGCATTGTCCTAACATCTCCTTTCTTTTCCTCTTCTTTTTCGCAGCTCACACATCTCCTCCATCAGCATTCTTCCAGGATCTGCAGAGTAAGTGTACATTCATCATTCATTCTGTTTTTCTTACTGCATCCAGTGCAACCCTGGGTCATGGGTCATGTGAAACTGCTGGGTTTTATAAGAATGTCAGAGGTCATTATAATGTGCTTTGAGAGATATTTATCTTACTGTGGAATATGCTCAATTTTACCCATTTGCTGCAGTTTTGACATTTGTCAAATGTACACCATTAGACGTATTAATGTGCATATGGTGCCCATTCTAATAGATTTGCATTAATCTTTTTATAAGAAGCTACATTATTAAAATGAGGGATGCACCAACATGGAAATTATGTATATTATAAAGCAGGAGAACTGCAAAATGCAGATTGTTTGAATAAGCATTGTGGAGATTTTTTTTTTTTAATTATATTCAATTATATAAGTTTTGTGCAGTCCTGGTTCACAAATCCTCTATTTAAAATAATATTTTGCACAGATTGTGGCACAAGCCAAGGTTCTATGATATAATTAATATTGATAAAAAATATATAATACAATTGTAAATATTGTTGTTTTTTTATATATATAATTAGTGCTCTTTAATGAACATAAAAAATGATTCATGTTTGTTCCCTGGTGAAGATTTTTCACTTATTTACACTGCACATACTTTTGCATGCAACTATATTTCTGTAAGTTTACAATTGCATTTTTAATGAAGCTCTGATATTATAGTGCAGTAGCTCAATGTCACAACACATTTTCATATTCAGAAATACAGTAATATGCACTCAAATATCAGGTTTGTTTTCAGTGTTGATACATTTATTTCATGCGGTTCTCTGCTAAAACTGACCTTGATTCACCCCCAAATCACCCAAAAATGATTAATAAATCTTTTAATGTAAACATAGTTTTAGAGATTTGAGTGTAGCAGGAATTCAGCATTCCTGCAACGCGGTTTGAAGACATGAAGAAGCTGAATAAATGAGATTAAAGACCATATCCCAGATCAGTTGGAACTGTTTAGTCTTGCAGATGGGAAAAGACATGACCAAGTGTTAGGACTGCAATTACACAATTGTGTAATTTGACCTCGATATCAGGACAAGGTCACAATAAAATGGCTCAGAACAATAGCAGGACTACTTTAACAAGGAAGTTGCTGTGCATAAAATATGGTGAGTAGATAATACTATAATTAAATGTACAGAGTGTTTATTTGAATGGGTGTTGGTTGTGCTGTATGAGGTTTAAGCTGTTTGCATAGCAACAAAACAGAACATTGTACAGCAGAGTCTATGCAGTGATTAATGGTTTTCCAAAAAGGATACTGCAGTTATTGCACCATCACAGCAGGGAGGGTATTACTATCTCAGCTGGACTGTACCATCAGGACAGGCGGACAGGCAGCGCATTAATCTCTTATCTGGTGTATGTCTGCAGCATACAGTGTAGCTTAAAGCAAAGCTCATAGACCCGATTCTAGGATGGAACAGTGATACATGAGTATGTGGGAGGCTACCGGCCATGTTGGCCTAACCCCAGGTATTTAGTGATCGCTACAACATAACAGACAGACAAAGCCTACTCTTTTGAGAGATGAGTAAAGATTTGTGCTGTGGGGCTGTTGGCATACGGTGCTGGTGGAGGCATGACCCAGCAGCTGCGTATGGCCCAGTTGGATGTTTATGTGTGAGGCTGGCAGGTCACACTGGGGATTGCATGTTCCACACAAAGCAAGAGAGACTGAGAGGACTCGTGTCTGGTCCATATCCAGGTCCGTGCCTCGTGTCGCAGCTGTGCTGTCCACTGCCCTAAATGGGCAGTGCAAGATCCAGCGAGTTGGCTGTGAACTTTAGTGAAAGTGTGGTGAGCCCCAAAATACCTTCATTGTCAGGCAGAGAAAAGTCAAGAGCTTAAGGCAGCATTTTTACCAAAAAAATACAAAAGAAGGTCACAAAAAAAAAAAGCATTAGTATAGCAACCTATCATTAAGTTTCAGGTTTGTACATACATTCAGTGCTTTAAGTGGGGCAATACTACTAAACTCCTTATAGAAAAGTCTGCTCACTCAGCAGCCATCTTTGCAAAGCTGCCGGTCAGTTGTTTTTAGTCAAACAAATCTCAGATTAATGAGGAGAGATCAAAATATTCAGAACTGTAGGTTGTCATATAATTTGAACACAGTTTAAATCTAATAAATCTAAAAATGTATGAATAATAAAAATACATCAGTAATCAGAGTTTTCAGCTTGTTTTGACTACTGCGCTTGTGCAGGTCTCCTTCAAGTGTAAGCTTTCCCGGAGATATTCTAAATAAAATGGAAGTTAAGACTATTTTGGTTTCTCCCTGTTCATAGAGATATAGCCTTTTGTTGTTCCCATTAACACTTCAAACTTCATACCAAAAAAAAGATCAGATTTTGTATCAGTTCACATTGTAGAGCGTTTAGTGCATGTCTGCTCTGTAGACATTAAAGTCTGTTCATCTTCTCCATCAGTTATTAGTTTGAGACATGCAGTTAGCATTCTCCTGCAAGCATGTTGAGCTGTGGCTCTTTGCCAGTCATATGCTGAACTTCATTTTTACAGTATTGAGAGCATCGTGTGAAGAGGGAGACAAAGCTAGAGGCTGAGAATTGGCAGTGACTTCATAACACAATTAAAATAGTACCTGTGTCTCAAAGCTAAAAACAAATCGTTATTTCTACCTAAAATGTTTGGAAACTGTATTCATTTGTTTGTTTTAAACAGATTCATTCATTATAATCAGTATAATAGGGGTGTTTTGGTTTTGAAGTTTGAACTTGCTCGTGTTGCTTGTTGTTAGGACAAGACACAGTCTTTAGACACCAAACATATCTTGGATGATTAACCCCAGATAGTAAACAAGTCATGGCCCAATTCTGCTCTGGCCTAGATACCACAATTAACTTTCATTTGTGACGTTATTTGGATCTGGGTGCTGAGACCAGAGAGCAGTTGGACCAATAGAATTTTTGTACAAACATTTCGCTTTCAACGCTGCATGTAGGACATATTTCTCAGAAATAAACATGTACCATCTCATTATGAGGACATCTTATCTTAGAGGTCAGTCTTCCTTCTTGTGCATGTGTAAATGGGTCATGCATCTCTAAAAAATGAACACCATATGTTGTAGCCTGAGTATTAAAATATGCCCTGATATGATAGTTTCATGAAACATAGCCTAATATGTGTGTGCTTTTCCTCTCTTATGATGATGGCTCTCTGTCTCTACAGTATCCTCCAGAGGACCATCCGGGCTGCAGTAGAGCAGCATTTACTGGATCTGCAGAGCTCCATAGACCAGGGCCTCAGCAGCTATGAGAGCCAGGGATCCTCCTGCCAACTGGACCAGGGGTAAGTGTTTCATACTCATCCCACACAATATAGATGCTTTAGATAAGAGTTTTAGCCTAATCCTGTAATGTAAATGAACAAACCGATACAGAAACGCTTCAGAAGGATGTTACATTTATCTGTTTTTGTTTTGTTTTTTTTCCCCAAAGAAATGGAGCTGATGAGAAGATGACGAGGTCAGAAGAGCATGAAGATCAAACTGAAGCTGACTCTGTGTGTGCTACAGAGGCAGATGAGTCTGCTGAAGACAGTGAGGTTTGTTAGCAGGGTGAAAAAAGTGTTGGTGGTAGAAATCCTTTGTGCTTAGTAAAGCTCTTTCACGCCAGTACAAAAACCATGACGTTTATGTCTGTGAAACGAGAGCCTCCGGTATCAAGCACTAATGCACAGTAGCCACAATGTCCCCCCAGTACCGGTCGTGTTCTCTATCAGCAAGGCTTAGCTTTGTCTCTATACACAACCAAGCAGTTGTTCCTTGTGCTGACCTCCAGTAAGTAAAAACAAGGCCTATTCTGTAAGGTAAACAGACTGCACACTGTTTTCAGCAGGGAAAGGCAAGCTGTTTCCTTCCACGCTGTACACCATCATTAAACCTTGTGGCTTACCTCCAGGTCTTCACATCCCTGAAATGGGTCACCCTCTTTTAATAGATCGCCCCAAGGAATGACAGCAGCATCTGCATAGCAACACCACACCACACACCCAGGCCGTCTTGCCACCAGAACATTCTAATCAGCACTAGACCTTGAGAGCTGGCAAAGCTCTTGCTGAGTCCCCCCCCCCCCCCCCTCATCTTCCCCATATCTAAAGTACTATAAGAACAGTTTGCTCTGACCTCTGTCTGCTCTGTACCTATTGTTTGACCAAACCTCCATAAAGTCACCCAAGCATTTTATTCTTGCTCCTGCTTAAGCTTTCAGAAAATGACACATTTACATGTTGTGTTTGTACAAATAAATAAAGTCCTCTCTTCTGTTTCCCCACAGGCTTTTCAAGGTCCCCAGCCCAGCAACCTTGCTGAAAAGGAAAGCTCCAGCATGGACCTTGACCCAGAGGCTCTGGTAGATGCTGAGAACAATATCACAACTTCAAGGTTAGCGTTTAGAAGCATTGAAGCATTATCGACATAAAACGCTGGCACTGCACTTGGCCTTGGATTTAGTTTTTTTTTTCTCTGAGGAAGTCTGGCTTTGTTTAGAGGCAGCTAAGCTCCAAAATCTCCAAGTGTATAACTTTGGTAAGGTCTTTATAGGGAGTAAGTCAGGGGTAGCCAGTCTTATCCGTTAAAGGCTCTTGGCGGCAGGGTTTCATTCCAAACAGGCCACAGCACACCTGATTTCACTTTTCTCAGTTGGTTCTTAAACAATTGATAATAAAAACCTGCAGCCACATTGGTCTCTTGTGAACTGCAAATTGTGCGCGTCTGGAAAAATGTGGGATGGTGTGATTGATTAAATATTAAATATATTTTGAGCACAATAAAATCTTTTCATAGCACTGTAATTGCATAGTATTTTCACACTAAATCATCCAAGGTCATTTGAATAAACAATATTAGCTTTAAAATTAAATGTTTATGTTAATGTATAATGTTTATTATACACTTATTTCATTTATATATGTATATTAGCCTATTATTATATGTAGAGACAAGTAGCCCAGAAAACAGGCTTTTAATAAAAGCACACTTTTTATAGCCATTATTAAAACCATTATTGTTTACAAGCATTTTGTATCCATACGCTTATTTCACACAGACAAGAAACCTATCCAGAGAGCGAGTGCATGGACCAGACTGATGTAACCAGCTCTGTGAGTAAATATCTTTACACATACTGCTTGCTCTGTATTCTGGGGCTTTCCCCATTATTCTCTCTATTTTCTACTATTTAAATACTGCTTGAATTATATATGTAATTACTGTGATTATATTCAATAAAACAAACCTAGTATGTGAAATATACCGTGCTTTATCAATAATCTTGCTTTGACTCTCTCGTATGTTTAGGAGTCTGCTCCAGATATGTATGATCTGAATGCTAACACAGAGACCCCCGAGCAGCCCAGCCAGGAAGCCAGCCCCCGACACCTCCAGCTCAGCTCCGTCTTCACTGATGGAGAGTGGGAAGGTAATTCAGCCTGTCTATTTAGTACTTAGTCGCTCATGGCTATAATTATGACTGTGCCTGAAGTCCTGTTTTGGATAAGCTGATGATTTGGCCTAAAGGAAATTCCCTTTATGGAAAACGGGCAGAGTTCACTGCAAACACAGCACATCTGCAGATTCATGCCCAGCAGAGAGAAACCTGTCACAAGACACGTTTCCGTTTACACATGGTCACACAATTTTGAATGCGTGTGTATGTGTGTGTGTGCATGTACTCAGCCTGTAGATAAGGTAGTGACCTTGTGTCCTTGACAGCACAACTGTAAACAGGTGGATAGATTTAATAGATCAACTATTAATGAAAGGTTAATGAGCCTAATGAGGCAAATCGATTTTAATGGATCTGTTTTCAGTCATATTCCAATTGCACAAAGGCAAAGCATGCCTACACTCTTTTCTATTCAAAAGCTTAAAATCATTTCACTATTTTTACAGCTAATTTGTAAATATTGTAAACTAAACACCAGACGGTTTCAAAATGTTTAGTTCAGAAATTAATATTTGTTATAAGATTATAGATATCATTCATTTAAAAAGTATGTATTGTAAAGTAAAGTTATTGCATTAATTACTCATTTAAATTCAAATGTGTGCTTTGATTGATATTAACATTGTAAAAACCATGTTACCATAATATTTCATTCACCCTTTTTTACCTGTAAGAAATGATTAAATCATCATTTATTGTATTGTAATTACTTATACTAATTACAGCAAAAGGAAGATATGATAAATAATATAGAAGAATGTTTCAATGTACTATTAAAACATTTTATTCAATGGTTAATCTGTTTATTACATTAAAAAAAATAGTAGTCAATAAATAAATCCCATTAAATTACTTTGTGCAGGATATTGTGCCTGGGATATTGGTCACTACATGTTAAGTATGGGTCTTTGTAGGTGTTATTTCAATTTTTTTATATATTTCTTTCGAGAAAACTATATTTCTTTCGCACTAAACTCATATTAGTAAGACTGAATGTGTTTCTTCAGCCAAATTAATTTTAATTAAACATATTTTTTAAGCTTTTGACAGTTATTTTAAAATCAATTTTGATGTTCTGTATAATATTTTTCAAACAAAAGTCTCCTATAAAAATGGGTACAGGTTTAGTTTTCATAACTCATTTCCTTTTAAGCATATCTGCATATCATTACATACGTATGTGTATGTGTGCTTGTTTTTGTTGCCTAATTTGGATGAATGGCGAGACGAAAAGCTCACGTCTTCTGTGCTATCTCTCTCTCTCTCTCTCTCTCTTTCTTCTTCTTCTTTTTCTTCTTTCTGTCTCTGTCCCCTCACCCATGCCTGGTCAGCATCATGCCCCAACACTATCCCCCTCATAGACTTCACATGTATGCACCTGCAGAGGGAAGGGCGCGGTAAGTAATAGCTCCACAGCCACTCTCCTCTTCATCTTCTCCTTTCTCCCTCTCTCTCTCTCAGTCATAATGAGCTGTGTTAATCACCCCTCTGAGATCACCACTAACCTGCGACCCCCCCTCGCTTCTCTCGCACCCAATTAGTACTGTGGTCTCCCACTGGTTTCAGTCTGCCCTCTGCAAACACATCAACCTTCGGCTGATGAATTGCCCCACTCATACATGGAAACTGTTAAGTAGAGCGGCTAAGTTTCCACAGTGGTGGGCTGCAGGCCAGTACATTCTCTCTATTCACGGAAGCTCTGGGGGCCTCTCTGGCTCTGGAAGAGAATCTAGCTCTGGTTCTCCCTGCAGGCCAACGTGACAGGGTTAACATGCTCCACTGCGCCCAGTCCCACACAGCAGCAGCAGCAGCAGACTGTCCACTCCTGTAGCACTGGCTGCTGAAGCCCTCTGCTGGCACTGATTTAGAGAAAAATAGCTCACTTTCTCAGTTCCTGATTAGATCAATTTAATTTCACCATCATGCTTCACCCACATACAGCTCTGGAAAAACTTAAATGTCCACTTCAGTTTCTGAATCAGTTTCTCTGATTTTGCTATTTACAGTTATATACTTGAGTAAAATGAACATTGTTGTTTTATTCTGTAAATTACAGACATTTCTTCCAAATTCCAATTAAAAATATTGTCATTTAAAGCATTTATTTGCAAAAAAAAAGAATGCAAAGGAAATAAGTTCATATTTATGAAGTTTTAAGAGTACAGAAATCAATATTTGGTGGAATAATCCTGTTTTTTATTGCGTTCTGGCATGTTCTTCTCCACCAGTCTTACACACTGCTTTTAGGTAACTTTGACAGTCAAGCAGTTCAGCTCAGTTTGATGGCTTGTGATCATCCATCTTCCTCTTGATTATATTCCAGAGGTTTTCAATTTGGTAAAATCAAAGAAACTCATCATTTTAAGTGGTCTCTTATTTTTTTCCACAGCTGTATGTTTTATTTTATATAACAAACAGCTTTAGTATGAACATCTCACAAAGTAAATGAACAAATATTCAGAGATTTTAGCTGTTTCAGCATTGCTAGCTACCCTAGTTAACCAATGGTAAGATTTACTTCCTGTTGTAGCTGATAAAATAAGTACTGTGCAGACGTTTTACACACTTAAACACATTATTTATTATTTATTCGTTTTGGCTTGTAAAAAAAACTTTATATTTAATTAGAACAGATGCAAGAATTATGTTTTCTGGTGTAGATGTTTTAGGAGCTCAGCATATCCTAACCATGCTGTTTTAATATTTTGATAAATACATCATCAAACATCAGTTTGATCAGTAAATCAGTACTGTAATACAATAGGTAGGATTTTATGCTTATGTAAATAACACCAAAAGGACATTGTTATGGTTGTTTTGTCAGCTATAGCTCTCTCTCAGTGGACGCTCTGTTTTCCAGCTGACTCCCTTGGTCCTCATTGTGTTGTCCTTGCCCTTAATGCCCATCTCTCTCGCTCACTAAACACCCTTCACTCGCCCTAATGCAGTGGCTCCCCATACTCTTCTTTGTCCCGACTCCCTGACCTGGGGCTTTGTGTCCTAGCCGTTCCTTAGTGCCTTGGTCTCTGGGTGCAGTCCAGGAAATTTGTGTTTGTGTGATGAGCATTTTGTTTTGATGACATTGCTCGCTTCTCTCTGCTGTAGACCCTGTGCCAGTGTTCATGTCATGGCAAGAGGAGAGTGAGTCCGGAGAGGCACAGCTGTCTCCGCTGGCAGGCCGCATGCTGCCGCTGCCTCTGGAGGAGGATGCTCAGCCGTTGTTGGCCAGGCGCTTCCTGGACTTTGGCCACAGCCAGCGCTTCTTGCAGCAGGACTCTGATGCCACCTCCCCCACCAAAGCACTGTCCTGCGGGAGGTAAAGACATCATTCACTGACCTGCCTCACAAAAAAGATACAGTTAGGAAAATCATCTGTATTTAGGCGTAAACTTGTGGACAGCTTGTGGCATTAGTATGATATGTAGATGAGCTTCACTCTTTATGTAAATACACTTTATGTGTTCAGATGCACACGTAAATAAATAAATAATTCACAAAATCACTTATAATGTACTAATAATTCTAATAATTCACTCTAATATACATATTAGAATGAGCGAATTGTCCAGTTACTTAAATGTATTCTTCTTTCCCATTCCTCTCCAGACCTCGCAGGGCCTCATTCAGTTCCAAAGAGAGTGTAAAGGGAGACACGGTCTCTCAGCAGCTCACCAAGAAACTCCAGAACCTCAAAAAGAAGATCAAGCAGTTCGAGGAGCAGTTTGAGAAAGACAGGAACTATATGGTTGGTATTCTCCTTATTATGTTCTACAGTAGGGGGTTGGTGTTAACAGCAGTTAACAGGCTTAGGATATGTGTTGAAGATCTCAATATTCCTGTAGCATGACATAGAAAAGATAATCTTGTTGTTTCATAATTTACCCTAATTTTAAGTATAATTTAAGTAACACAAAAGATTGATGAGTTGTGTGCACAGTGGTGATGGTGCAAATAAACTGATATGAATATAATATTAAGCATTTTTTCTGATTAAGATGGGCTTAGCATAAAATGGAAGACATGTAACTCAGAAATTATTTCTGATCACTGTTTTTTGTGCAGTTTAAGCTGAATTTTTAATGGAAAAGATTTCTATATACTACATAGAGAAAAGAGTTCAGACTATTCAACCTTGCCAAAATAAGCTTGGACCGTCTTATAAGTCATATGATACTTGTAAACGCTATATGTACCAAGGACTGGGACATGCCCCTTAATTAATGAATTCAGTATTTAACTTTTTATTAACGTCTTGCATTTGCAGCCGTCTCATGCTGACAAGGCAGCTAATCCCAAGGTCCTGAAGTGGATGACTGACCTCACCAAAATCCGCAAGCAGCTTAAAGGTAAGCGTGAGTGAGTAAGTGTGTGTGTGTATGTGTGTGTGTGTGTGTGTGTGTGTGTGTTAAAAGCAAGGGTTGCTGGGTCTCGGGTTGGTACTCGGGTTGATGATTAGCAGTAGTGTGCTGTCAGTGGCCCCTGTGGTCCTCAGACAGAGCGGAGTCGCCTCCCCATCACTGCTCCATCTCACACGGGACCCACCCGCTCGCACATGTGTTGGTCCATTGTGATTGGCCCCCACCCTTTCCATTATCCATTTCCATTTGACGCCCCGTCAGAGGTGCACTGCCGAATAAGTTTCTCTCTCTCTTTAACTAAACCCCCCTATGGACGACCCCCATCGGCAGGACGACAGCACCTCTTACCCAAAGGGTCCTTGAGGCACCAGGCGGTGCTTCAGTCACACAGACGTCACTCCTCCGCCCCGAACACACCCCATTTAACACTGTCACGCCCCCTCAATGCCTCTAGACAGGCACCCTACTTCTGTAAGTACATTCAAACAGCAGTAAGTAGACCTGAGACCTTGCCTTTTTTTTTGCCCTTCTCTTCTTTGCTCTTTTCTTGGTTGTGTTTCTGACCATGGCCTTGTAGAAGCTTTCTACTTTCAGCCGTGTGTCACAGTTTCTTTAGTCCAATGTTAATAAAGCTTCTTTTTCTTTTTTTTAAATTGTTTTTTTGCTTTTTTGTCCTATCTGTTTTTTAAGGGGGTGGGATTTTGGGGCTCTGAACCCCCAATGATGCGCTATAACTAGCCATCATGTCTTTTTGACCTTTTTGTCAGATTTTTTTTTTCAAGTATTCAAGTGCCCTTTATTGTAACTAAGTCAGTAACGGCAGTGCCAACTGACACAGAGTGTGGTGGTTTTAATAAATTGTAAGGAAATTGCTTTTTTTGTGTAGCTGTTTTACAGAACTTGTGTTTGACTTCTACACTTCTGTACCCCGGCAGCATTCACTCAGTCTCATGACTTCTAACATCACTCACCCGTCTGATTCTCTCTCTTTTCTCTCTCTGTCTCTTTGTGTGTGTGTTCTGGCGCAGATGCCAAACACAAGGCCGAGAGCGAACTAACTCCACAGACACGGCCGCGCAGCAACACTCTGCCCAAAAGCTTTGGCTCCACGCTAGAGCATCCGGCTTCTGAGGGCCATGCCGAGAAAGAGGCTGAGCCGAGGGGGCTACGACCCACCAGCGAAGAGACCCTCGAACTCATCCAGCTACGTATCCAAACCAAGCGAGAGGAGGACTGCTGGCCTGAAGATATCAGAGTGAGTGCCAGCACATTTCTTCATATATCACATATTCACAATGAATTTGTTCTGCTTCTTCCCAGCTATACTAATCACCCATTATTCTAACAAAGCTAACAGTAAGTGCAAGCTAATGGCCATTTAGTATCATTACATGTGAGAAATTATAACAATATATAAGAATCACTCTAAATATAGTCTAAGTGCTCCTTTATGCTATAATGACTTAATGAAATCTCAAACATATAAAAGTTAATAAAGTAAAATTTGGTAAAATGAATTTGCAATCATAAAAGGAATGTAATATAAAAAAAATTAAATAGTTTACATATACAACAAAAACAAGTAGCTGCATTTTTGACTATACTAATACATCTGACTATTTTTATCTCCCTTTTGTAAAGTTGCTGTTGTTGGACAGCGATGATATAATATTGTCATCAACAGTAATTTTCATATGTGTGTCCATTTAATAATCACTTGTTAAGCATAATATGTCTTTGCCATTAAGCAGTTACATGTGCAGAAGTAGAGATATGTGTCTGGTGCATTATGTGGAATAGGGTTTTGTGGTAATTTCTCTGGTTCTCTGTATAGAAAATGACTAAGGAACAGCTGGCCTGTGAGAAGACCATGCTACAAAAGAACCTGCTTTACTATGAGGGACTTCATGGCCGTCCTGTAAGTGTCTTATTTATTTCTCTTTTTCTTTCGTCCTTTCTCATTTCATTCCTTCCTTTTCTTTCTGTCTGTGTCTCACATCTTTTAGTATCAGTGTAGTGCCTTAATCAACATACAAAAATGATGGTCTATTTAAGTCAAAAACGATTTGTCTGTAAAAGGGCATAGCCCAAAATTAGGCACACTTTATAAAGGATTCTAGGGATGGGTTGTACTAAGTACAACATTGTTAAATGAGTTTGAAAGAAAAGAATGCAGACAAACCTGAATGAAACGGTCTAATAAATACACCTTTAAACAGTCCATTTATGTTCTTAGCATGTGTGATTTGAGTCTCAGGTAGCTGAACCACAGTTCAGCTGTGTTGAGGTGTTTAGATGTTTAGCTAACTTTTAACCAACTGTATTGATGTATTGTATTGTTAACTAACTGGATTGTCACAGCGGCACAAGTGGCTTCACTTTGATTTCTCAGAAGTTTGTATAATTAGCTCTTATGTAATTTAATCAGAAGAGTGGCTTTACTGAGCTGTTGGATATTAGATTGATCTGTAGTTAAGCAAGCAAAGCAAAGGCTAGTTTAGTGTGTGAGCAATAGAACCACCACACCTCTAAAAAAAAAAAAAAAAAAAAAAAGTAATTTTAGCTCTTTCATTATGTCGCATTATTTAAGACATTATCATCTTAAAGGCAAAGTTGTGCTGGAGTAAGTTACTAATTGGTTGTTGTTGCTTTTTATTTCATGCATTTTTACAGGTAACACGTGAGGAGCGTCTGATAGTCAAGCCATTGTATGATCGATACCGGCTGGTGAAACAGATGCTCACTCGCGTCAGCATCACACCCATCATCGTAAGTTTCTTTCCCTACTTTGAAACACATACTCTCATCAGTTCTGACAGATTAATGTTGTTTTATTTAGTGCTATGTTGTCAGACTGCGTCAACAGAGACAGATTGAACATCGTTTGGCCATGTTCTCTATTTACTGGTGATTAAAAAAGCAGCTGTTGTCTTGCTGAGTATGTAGGTAAAAGTTCTGATGATTTTCCAACATAAAAATAGAAAGTGCCAGCGAGAGTATATAACCTGCTGTAGCTGCAGTCTCACGTGAGCTGCCTTGGGGCCTTTAAGCACCAGAATAACCTCCCCCCCTCCCTTCCTCTCTCTCTCTCTCTCTCTCTCTCCGTCTCTGTACAGGCATCCCCATCCAGTAAGAGACGCAATCAGACCCTGCAGCCCATCATCGAAGGCGAGACGGCCCACTTCTGTGATGAGATCAAGGAGGAGGAGGAGGAGGAAGAGGATGGAGGAGTAGATCAAGAGATTAGAGGATTGCAGTGTGATGGGTCAGAGGTCATCATCGCCCTGGACCCGGCCGCACAGCCCAGCTCCCAACAGCTGGAGAGCATCCTGAGACCCAAGATGGAGGAGAGCTCGGGCAAGCTAACTCTTGATCTACGTCTTTCCAGCTCCAATGCCTCCTCCATGTAAGTGTGATGAACCACACTGACCTGCACTTCACTCACAATCTTTAGCCTTAATACCCTCGGGTAAACAGTAGTCATTAATCAGCTAAACTGCATTCTGACTTTTTACAAAATCATTAATGATCAGTGCAAGTCTCCAGTATTGTTTTTTAAAGCAGCTTAGCATCAGCTCTGCATGCCAGTCCACCTCGAGTACATGCTTTGTACGCAAGTAGCCCCACTCCAGCGGCCAGCAGTTTATGAGGCGGGAGCTGCAATCCCCTCACGCACAAATCATATGACGGACTATTTAAAGCACTTGGCACAGGCCTGTCGTCTGTAAGTCACTGACCTCAAAGTCTCAGGCTGGATAAGGCAGTAATCCCTTTAGAAGGAAATGGACTAAATGGACTGCTCCACCTGAGTCCAGCAGACTGGTTTAGGTAGCACACACAGCGCGGTCACCTGCTTATCCTTACATTGCACTACCGCTCACACTTTGGCCTCACCTGCCAACCTGACTTACACTGCTTTGTGGGCAACAGGTCATGTCGATTCCTGCTCAGTAAGACACGGTTCCTTCCCTAATGTCTCACAACTTCCTTCAGGTTTCCCTTTGGAAGCAGCTGATTTATAAAATGATGAATTATACAATCTAACAATATATTTAAAGTAAGGATAATACAAAGCTGGTACAGGTACAAGAAAATAAGGTTCTTCAAGGAAAGATTGAAAAGGGTTTGCACATTTTTACACTAAATAATATTTCCTGGGGGTGGAACAAAAGTACAGCTTTATAAAGGAGTTTCAGTGAAGTTTTTCTTCAGCACAGATGCTAAAGCAGTATAAGTTGTTTGTGCTAACTGCAGCACTAGCTCTTTTAAAGTTCAGAAGTGAGTGTATTGGACTGTAGTCTGCGTGTTTTTTCGACAAACCGCCAGCACCCTGGTTTACCAGTAGAAATGTGTATTATGGTCAGACCAACCAGTAATCCAAAGAAAAATCACGATCAAAGACCAAACACTGTTATCAGTGTCAATTCTAAAGATCCAGGGTCTGTCAAGATATGGGGTTGTGTCAGTTCACATTTATAATGCAGCATTAATTCAGAAAAAGTATGTTGAGATTTTAGAGCAACACATGCTTTTAAGGCGTCAGAACATAAAAAATCACACTTTTTCTGATTTGGAATTGTAGTTATTAATTATCTGCCTCAAGATGTGATCATAAGTTGTATCCTCTTTTGTGTACCACAGGCCAGAACTCCTGGAGCAGCTGTGGAAAGCCAGAGCGGAAAAGAAGAAGCTGCGGAGGACCATTCGTGAGTTTGAGGACGAATTCTACCAACAGAATGGAAGGTAGGTTACATATCATATGTGTACAGAGTATTTGGCAGACAGAAATAGTTTGCTGACAATGGCATTAAAAATCACTTGCCGAAATAATTAAAATGAACCGTGATTAATTTATGTGTAGACCTTTCTCAGTGTTTTCTCAAAGGAACAGGATTTAATTTAAGCTGCAGATTGGGCGATTTATGTTTCAGCCATAAAAAATAATTTAGGTATGTATGTAGTACAGATGGCCTAAAATGCTTTAATCTAGCCAAATCAGGGATTCTTAAGTGAGAAACCAAGTCAGCAGGTTTCTCCAGCACCAACAGAATTGTCTCAGGGTGTTGGCGGCTTTGTTTCAGTACAAACAATCCCACGTAGACATACATCAGCCTTGAGCTCCAGGGTAGACCGCGTCAGCAGTAGATTAGTAAGATAATGGCTTAGCCCTGATCCAGCTTCTGGACAGAGCCCCAGTAGCGTGTTTATTGGAGACGAATGATGCTCTTACAGTGAGGTAAACAGTAGAGCAGCTGAAGTGATGATGCGATGAAGCCACTTAAAGTAGACCTGCTGTTAACTGACTGTTTTCACCACAGGAACGTACAGAAGGAGGACCGCTTGCCCATGATGGACGAGTACAAGGAGTATAAACGCATCAAAGCCAAGCTACGTCTGCTCGAGGTCCTCATCAGCAAGCAGGACTCCTCCAAGTCCATCTAGAAGAGTGCGGAGCCGGTCGTGCTGCATCAGCCGGGCCCTGAGTCTGCCGTCTCCCGAAAGCTGGCAGTCTGTATTTGCTGGGGCCCCCATATCGCCCATATTGCCCATATCGCAACCCTTATGTATCTTAATGAAAAACCATTCCTCAGTCCTGCTGAGGTAGAGGAACACTTCATCTTCACTCCACTCTACTCCACTTTACTCAAACAGTCGCCCACTTAACACTTATAACCTTCGTGTCTTCCCTTTGTGTGTTTGAGATACAGCAGAGCAACATCTGCATCAACGTCTCTGCGACTTTTATTTTCTCCCCTTTTCCTCGTCACAGTGACTGTTTTTTTTCCTCATAGTGAAAAATACACGGAATGATGAAGGACACGCACGGTGTTGGAATTGGCTCATTAGAAGTGTGTATGTATGTATGTGTGGGTGTGTATGAGTGACTGAGTGTGTGTGTGAGTTTGTGTGTGTGTGGTGTGTACGTACAGCTGGAACAGAACTGATGACCGCAGTAATGGTCAGCACCTTTCAAAGAGGCTCATGCTATATGGATTTAAGCTACCTCCCCAAACACTGGGGAGCTCCTCCGCTATCGGAGCGTGTTCTTATTTTTATTTTTTTATTTTTGGACAGATCTACCTGTGTCTCTACATACACACTCGTATAAATCCATACTGTGTGTACATGTAATACCGTTTTTGTGTTACGGTATGTCCTCTTTTTCTTCAATGAGAAGTTACTGACTGACACGGTACTGTAAATAAACAGAGACTGTTTTCTTTCGTAGTGTTTCTCAAACATATTATACAATAACCAGAAGAATAAGCTGGTGCTCTTTTTTTTTCTTTCACTTCTAATAACGGACACAAGGTGTTTCAGTCACCTGAGAGTTGATCAGACTCACAGAAAAGAAGAAAAAAACAAATAAATCAGCACCTGACCAGACAGCCAGACTATCATGTAGTATTCGTTGTCATTGTCTGGTTGCATGGTTGAGCAGTATGCTAACAAACAATATGTATCTTAGATGTGTATTTTCTAACTGATATCTTTTTTTCTGTACTTGTCTCACATTCACACACATTTCAATTGTTTATAATGGCTGACTGATTGACTGATTGGGAGCATGCTCATGCCAAATGTGCAGGTGCATGTGACAGGCAGGAGGCTGATAATATAACAATATAACAGAGAACATGTATTCGGGGAGTGATTTCGGAGCGAGTATTCGTGTCACTCTTTAAAAACACTGCTAGTTAATCAGGCTTGGTGGTAGAGGGCTGTACTCTGCTGCATTAAAATGGTGCTGCTCTTCCACTGCATGGTACCTACACTACTCAACTTGACTCTGCATGGCTGCATCTTTGCAATATTCAAAGAGTAAATTCTCAAAGAACATGTAAAAAAAAAAAAAAAAAACACCTGACTGCCTGTGCAGCATCACTAAGCAGCCAGATCTCTTTTAAAAGGAGTTTTTAAAATGGATTTTAGGTGTATTAAAACGTGATAAAAAGTACTTAACTTTGTTAAATAGCCCACCTTTGTTCTCCTGCAGCTTCTGAGATCCAGTATTTTGTGCACTTTGTCCAAACAGGCTTTAGAATGAGGGAGACTGGTTATGTCTTGTGCCTGCAGATAAATCACTTTTTTCACCGTTATCCAGGCTCAAAGTAGCTCCACACTTCATTGGTAGAATATAGAGAACTTTGACATTTAAAATGAGGCATTTAGAACTTTAAAAGTGCGCAAGAAGTTTACATCCCATAGCGTAGGTAAATCTCTGGGCACCGCCATCTTAAATTTAAGTTAAGAAGTAACAGAGTCAACCGTCGAGGATGAATTGTAAAACTTTTTGAGCCATGTTCATGTAGTTTTAGTTGGTTCTTTGCATTTTAGCAACAGTTGGCATTTATGCATTTCCAAGGAATTCATTTTTGCACTTAAATTTAAGACGGTGGCGCTCAGAGATTTCTTTTTTTTTTTTCAATCTCACTGGAGTTCTCTTTTAATTTCAGGGGTAAGCCGAGGTACTGAAAGAAATAACAAAAGTAGAAAAGCAACGAGTAGAGTTAAGTAGTTGTAGGTACTGTGCAGTGTACTAAATAGCGCTAAAAGTGTAGAGTAGGTTGGTATGTGTGTTTTGGGACAGAGCAGCTTTTCTGAACCCCACCCACAACCCAGAGGCTCTCGATAAAGTAAGCCTTTTTAGCCGTACCTACAGACACCAAAGGGACTTTGTGATCTTGGGATGTTTGCAGTCATGCTGTTTTTTTTAGAGGAAACTTTAAGACTGGCACCCCTTAAACCTACATTCCATCAACACTACTTAAGCTAAGCAAGAATGTAATGCATCACCGTGACTGCGTGCCGAGCTGTGCCCTGCTGCTGACTGCTGTTCACCTGTTTCCTCATAGTGCTCTGTTTTTACACGGTGGAGGAAGATTATGATCTTTCCTGGAGGACACTTTGAATGATTCCAGAGAGTCCAAGGTCAGCCGGTTCCACTAAAACTTAAATTAAGAGGAAGAATTCCCTCCACTTTACACTTCTACTGTCTTCTTACTGTAATCTGCTGTTCAGGGGCCTTTTAAGACCTTTCAAATGCGGTAATCATCAATCTGCCGCTGCCGCCTTGCCAAGACAGCAGTCATCTATTCATCACGTCGTCAGTTAAATCGTCAACCATTACTATAGATGTGTTAGCTTTCCTTGCTTAAATTAGAGCAACTCTAAATTAAAGGGCACTGTGTGTTAAAACCTCTGTAAATTTACATTGCTCTGGGCATTAAGTGGGCAAACAACAGCACTTGTAATGATGAGAACGCGGGATATTGTTAATACTATAGTGGATTGAGACGTCTGTGACCGTTCCTTGGGAGTGGAAAAAGCAAACAGTAGGCCACGGCCTCATTGTGGTTACGACTCGAGTCGAGTTCAGAAAATTGTTCAGAAGAGAGGGAAGGAGGACGGGTGCAGAAACGGCTTTGGGAGCTGATGAACGTTATTTGCACAGCATTCTGAGAATGCAGCCCATTTTTTCTTTGTGTTTGTTAATCTTGTAAACTGAAGCACTGCATAAACCTGAAGGACTGTGTGTTTGTGATTTCGTGCATGTTTAAGCCCCTGTGTATCACTCTGTGATGGTGTTCTATGAGGATGTTCTTTTTTATTGAGCATTATTTTGTATATTTTTTTAACCTTCACTTTCAGCGATACACATATATAGTGTAGTACCTGTATTTGCATATAAGCATCTGCTTATTGTTTTGTAAAAGCTTGTCGGTAGTGAGTTTGCATGGCAAAAACTTGTATTACTATTTTTTGTGCCATGAAAAAGAAGCAATAACTTAGCATGAAGGTCATCAGTGGAACGAGAGGCCTTCTCTATCCAGTATGTGCATTTTCAATAAATGGCTTGTGACTTATTTACTTTTATTGTTAATTATTGATCTGTGATCACCCCTTATTCACCAAAATAAGTAAAAATTTTAGGCTAAATAATTAGAATGTAGAATTAGTATGTGCGACTTTTATTCTCTTCCCCTCTAAAAGATCTGTGAAGGAAATGCAAAAAAGAAGTGGGAGTGAGGGAAAAACCCTACTAAGTTCAGTCCAGTAGCTTTTTTGGAATGTATAGAACGTTCTGCTTTCTGCCAGTACTCAGCACAGTAATGTGGTGACATCAGCTCCAGTGCCTCTTAGGGATTTACGTGTTCACATTTCTAAAAGCTGTTTAAGTTCTGTTTAGGCTACACACGGATTTAATAACATTATTCTGAAATTTAAAGTGATCAGATTTCTAACAACGGCGTGGATCAGCCAATACTCGTATTTGCAAGTAGTGACTCAAACCATTTAATAAGTTTTTTTCTAAAAATGGCATTTTTGTTTAAAACATTTTTTTTATTTAAATAAAAAAATAATTTAAATACTAATTAAAAATTATAAGATCATATATATATTTTTTTTTCTATGAAAGAGGTCAAAAGATTCACAGCACTCATAAGATTTGGACCATTTTAAAAGACTGATTTAAAAAAAAAGAAAGAAAAACAGGAAGCCCTGATCACTCCTGATACTGTAAAAAAAAATCTGATTAAAATATTTAAATACATTTTTAAGAGCTTCAAATCTGTCAGACATTATTGATGTTCTCATTTTTAGACAATTTCCTAGCACTGATATAAGGATGAAACAGTAGCATGATGATGTGAATACACCCATATAAAATCTATTAAGTTTATTAACTAATAATATTAAACCTTTTTAATTCTGACTAAAACAAATACATTTAAAACACTTTTTACACAAGGGCGATACACTGGCTTGGTCACATTAATGGGCTCTTTCTGCTAAGTAAACACAGACAGTGACAGTACTATTATATTGTTTCAGCTGTGTGTGTGCGTGCGCCTGGTCATTTTGACTTTGCCTGTTATCCATATAAAGCCATGATATAACATCTTCATCCTTGATGCTAAGAGAAACACGTGTTTTTATCATGATGAATCTTTGCTGAATGCTGCCCTCTGCTGGTCAACAGATGAGAAAGAAAGTGATTAATTGATAAATAAATTCACCAGGCACGGCTGAGCGTTTAGTAACTGAGTTTATTGGTACACTGGTTTAGAAATACATTAAATCTATTGTGCACACATCAATTAAGAGAGTAATCCAAAACCCATAAATCTTACACACGCTAAAGCATCATTTACAGAACCGGGCAGCAGGTAGAACATGTGTATCACACTTCATACTCAGTGCTGACAGGCCCAGCAGCTTCTCTCCAAAGCTGTTCCTTTCAAATGTCTTTTTTAGAATGATAACTGCATAGTCTCGCTGTGCTGAAATTGTAAGCACTCGAATATCAATATACACTGAATAAGCATAACATTATGACCAATTTCATCTTTTCCACTCAGCATAGAGGAGCTTTTTATAGGTATACAGCTCTGGAAAAAAATCAGAAGACCACTTCAGTTTCTGAATCAGTTTCTCTGATTTTGCTATTTCAAAATAAAAAATATTGTCATTTAGAGCATATATTTGCAGAAAATGAGAAATGGCTGAAATAACAAAAAAGATGCAGAGCTTTCAGACCCCAAATAATGCAAAGAAAACAAGTTCATATTCCTAAAGTTTTAAGAGTTCAGAAATCAATATTTGGTGGAATAACCCTGTTTTTTTTAATCACAGTTTTCATGCATCTTGGCATGTTCTCCTCCACCAGTCTTACACACTGCTTTTGGATAACTTTATGCCTTTACTTCTGGTGCAAAAATCCAAGCACATTAGCTTGGTTTGATGGCTTGTGATCATCCATCTTCCTCTTGATTATATTCTAAAGGTTTTCAATTTGGTAAAATCAAACTCATCCTTTTTAAGTGGTCTCTTATTTTTATATACTATACTATAGTATACTAATCACCATTACCACATCAGTGTCCTGACCATTGTTAAACAAGGTAAAAGGAGGACTACTACTAGTCTTTTATTATACAAATAAAAAGAGCTTAGTGGAGGTAAAAAACGAATGGATGTAGAAATAAGGAAGTGGTCATAATGTTATGCTTGATCGGTGAAGGCCAAGATGATCGTAAACCATATTTAAAAATTACAGGTAGGTGTGTGAGTGATAAAAATGAGCTTTTAAATAAAACTGAAATTCAAATATTTTAACAACCAATGATAGTTGCTCCAGTTTTATCATTATTTTAAGATAAGGCTTATCAGTGCATTTAAATTTACAAGTAGCTTTTAATGAGTATCTAGGAATTAGCTAGTTAATTAACTTTACTGTCTAAAATGGTCCAGATGTCTGGAGCTCCTCTGTAAACTGCACTTCTCATCACCTCTTATCATTACTGCCAATCCACAGAGCCTTCTGTTCCTGTGCAAAATAAATCTGTAGGAGCATTTCATGAATGGAGCATAAACCAAGACCTACCAGAAGATACAGACTGAATAAAATCTCATATTTAAAATGAATTGTGCTTATAACACTGTTTCATTAACCTGACACATTTTATTGCCACTTAAATTGTTGTGACCTTCTTCTTTTTTAGTCTAAATCAAATAAGAGAGAAGCATCATCAGAACTGAACCATCTGTGCTGAGACAAATCACTGCTGTTCAGTCTGGTGCCTGCAAGAATGAGTCCAGTTAGTTATATATCATCAGTATCAGATTATTTATGATTATGGATCAAAGCAACCATCCACCCCCCTCAGAAAAGTGCTCATATGCAGCTAATTTGACACATCTGTGTTAGATTTGGCACATTTCCCACATTTATAATACAATACTGTACATGCCAGAGACCATTTTTTATTTTTTGTATTTTTTAAATTTTTTAGGCCAATTGTCCCACCCATTCAGCTGCTAGTCAGATGTTACTCACAAGAAGGGTGAAGACTAGCACATGCCTCCTCTGATACAGGTAAAGTCAACCACCAACCTTTTTTTTTTAAACTGCTGATGATGCAGCATTACCAAGTAGCATCACAGTGCGCTCGGAGGAAAGCGCAGCGACTCGGTTCTGATAGATCAGCTCACAGACGCCTTGTGCCCCTTTGGAGTGATGAGGGGAAAGAGCACCATCTACCCACACAGAGAAAGAAAGGCCAACTGTGCTCTCTCAGGGCAGCTGATGGCAAGCTACATGACCGGGATTTGAACCAGCAATCCCCCAATCAGTGTCAGCACTTTAGACTGCTGGAACACTTCTTCATTTATTTCATTTGTTGTTCATTAAGTATATAAGTTAATACGTTTTAGTGAAAGTGAAAAGACTAAAAAAGGGACTACATATCGTAAGAAAATATAAGATGTAAGCTGTGTCAGAATCTGTACCCTATTCACTACTTAGGGCACTACTTCTACTAGACTTCTTCCAGTTTGAAATGGAGTCCAAAAATGTAGTGCAGACTATTTAGTGCATTGTTTAAACCCACAATGCAACTATGCTGTAACATTGTGTGCAGTGTACAATGTACACTATCAGATATTAAATACCCATGATCTGTAAACTGTTTGGTCTGAAGCTTTTCTGAAGATACAATCGCTGAGATTGTTTACATGATAAACTTTGATAAACACTTATGCTGTGGTGCAGCAAAGATCTCACACACTGACTGCGGTGACTGTAATCGTTCACTAAATACCTTAATGAACTATGTTCCCTGTAATAGTGCTGTACACACTGAGCACTCTCTCTCTCTTCCAGGTTCATTTGTTCTTAATGCTAAGATGCTTTAGGGAAACTGGACTCTGGATTCTAACATGTACAGAGAATATGCATACAAGGCATTACCACCCACAGTAGACAGAACAAGTCTTGTAAGTGAGGCTGAATACTGACCAGTATGAATGATCAGAGTTTGAGCGAGGCATGAATCCATTCCTGATTTACTCGATTTGCAAATGAATATATAAAGCATGATCTCTGGCCTGTACAGTGCTGTCTGAGTTTTCTTGGAGTCTCTGTACAGAGATGCTTAGAATTAAATACATTATGGCACAAAAAGCAGCAGGTTTATACTGACTGCTCTCCAGTTAGTGTACATTTCTTTGCAGTGTCGTTTCTACAGTACATCTTCTCAGTGTTAAAACCCTGTTAATCGTTAACATCAAAAACAGTCACATAGATCCATAGCAAAAGTAAAATCCCTTTATGAGAACATGAGCAGAGTAATACTAGTGTGGTTTTTTCGATTCTGGTCCAGTTTGATGGTGTTCTTCTGGGAATGATATGCAGTGACAGAAGCTTGTCCTGGTGGATGAGCAGGTGTTGAGGCAGGTCAGTTGCCATGATTGTGAGTGAGTAAATACTGTACTTGTTGCTGCAGATCTCCTGGACCCGTTTTTTTAGGCTCTGACCTTGAACGCCTTCACCGCTTTTCCAGGAAAACTGAATGAAAGAAAGGCAGTGGATTCCTCAGTGTTGCAAATCAGTAGTAGAGCAGGGGAATTGGCGTGCTCTGTAGCTCAGTTTCACACACCAATCCAGCCCCTGCTGTCTCACTTCATTAAACCATCCTTTAGCACCCACTGGCTCCGCTCGGTCAGGCCACTTAAACTGAGAACTCATTCAGTCCGGCTGTGAGCTGATGCAAACAAGCAGGGGGGATGTGCGGCCTCTCGGGTAATCAGCGGCGTTAAATGGCACTGTTTGGAGAGCAGAGGCCACAGGGCTCGGCCTGTGCGCGCCTGAGCTCCAGTTTTGGTGGTCAGTCTGCATGATCGTGTGCTTTAAGCAGTTTTCATGGTGAACACAGGGTCAGCGTGACAAACACGCCTCCTCCCACAGACTGGTTTCAAATGACTGTCTGTCTGCCACAGCCATTCTCTTCGCATGTCGATGGGGCCCTGCTCACCAGAGCCCTTAGTCATAATGGTTTATCAATAACTGATACCCCTGTAACAGAGAGAAACAGGTGAAAATATTCCAACAACCAGTTTAAATCTCAACATACAAACATGTACTGTGTCTTTCACACTATAAGGCACACAGTATTATAATGCGCACTATCACTAAACCTCTATTTTCTGGTCTTTTTTCATACATAAGGCGCATCGGATTATAAGGCCCATTTTAAGAGACACTATATGGGTAGTTAGCTAACTCAGTTAAGTAAAGCTAAGCCAATGAAACAATTGCTGGATGCTAATCTGTACAGATTTCTCTCCTGAAAACTGTTTATTTGGGTAAGTAAAGCGCTTCTATTTATTTACAGTAAGAATTCCAAATTTCTCCAGCACTAAAGCTGGAGCTAACTGCTCCAGCAGTGCTAGCCGGGGTTACGAGCAGGCTACAGGCTGATAATACTCCCCTCTGAACAGGGAATTAGCATACATGGTTAGAGGCTAATGATAATAATACTCCAGCAGTGCTAGCCGGGGTTAGGAGCAGGATACAGGCCAATAATACTCCCCTCTGAACTATTAAATGCCATCTAATGTTTGGCTCTAATTCCCCCTTTACCAGAGGAAGGGGAATTTTGTATTAACCAGTGATGCTATGGTGGCAGTGACCAATACTGCCAAAAAAATATCATGGTTCAATATAATTTTTTAATGATTATAGAAAAGTGTAGTGTAGTACCACCTTCCCTTAAAACAGTAAGTGGTTTCTTGTACTACAAATAAGCATATTAACCATTTTTTTTTTTTTTGCTCATTGGTTCCCCCTAGCTGAAAAGTGTAATTCACTATTATTGCTAGGAACATGTGCTATTCGCAATGGCCGTAGAAAAGAATGGACATTGTGCAGCGTCTCACATAAGTGTGTTTGGTCTCTACTGACAGACTATGGTGACAAATTTGACAAGGCAGTGGGCAATTTAAGCTTCATTTTTAAAAGAATGAAACATATAGGAACCACAGTGTCCATGTTTTATACATTAAATGTATGTTTAAGATGCATCTACATTAGTTGTGATTTTTGTTGTATGTGGTATTACGGTAATTACAAAACTGCTCTGACTTGTAGCTTAATTTGAAAAGCCTGCAATCAAATTCTGATGAACAAAACCCCACCCCACCCACATATTACCCACAAGACTCACCTGCATAACTACGTCCATTGCTCATGTTGGTTGGTATAAGGCTCCATTTATCTGTAGCAGGGTTGTAGTATTCCACAGAGGACAGATTACAGGAGCCATCGTCTCCACCGATCACATACAGCAGACCGTTTATAGCACATACTCCTGTATTACAAACAGAGTCAAATCAAACTGTTTTTGGGGAGTTTCTGAGTCAAAAGCGTAGAAACACAGAATGCGACAAACTGTAACATTGCAGCTCACCTGCATTCCTTCGGCACATGTTCATGTCACACACCTGCCTCCAGGTGTTTGTGGCTGGCTCATACACCTCCACACTCTTCCTCACCAGGGGACCATCATGTCCTCCTGCTGCATACAGCTGCCCATTTAGGACTCCAACTCCTACACACATGCACACAGAGAGTTAAAGTTACACAGCAGCATGTCAGCCAGGTTTATTTACTTTAGTTAAGTTGTGGAGCTGTGGAACTATGTTCTTTACAATTAGTAAAGTTAGGTAGGTGTAGGAACAAAAGACACCTCACTATATGCTATTAGCACAATATGTTGCTGTGATACTGTGATTCCGAGATGCTAAATGTTAGTGCATCAAAAAAAAATAGAATAGAATCGACAAGTAACTCTATTTCAATAATTCACTTTAAAATGTGAAACTCATTATATAACTGTATTATACACAGAGTGATCTATTTTAAGCGTTTATTTATTTTATTGTTGATGATTATGGCTTACAGCCAATGAAAACCCAAAAAATCAGTGTCTCAGAAAATAGAATAGAATATTATATAAGACCAATTGGTACTTTGGGCAGAGTGGGCAGTGTGCCAAGTCCTGCTGAAAAATGAAATCCACATACCCATGGAGATCCAGGTCATCTGCTGGTGTTGATCCGATTATTATATCAAGTCTAAAGTCAGTGTAGTGTTTTCCTGGAAAATCTTAGAGCACTTTATGTTTCCCTTTTCTGACAGCTTTTGTGGAGATGCGGTTTTCATTTTCCAGCAGGACTTGGCATACTGCCCACACTGCCAAAAGTAAAACTAGTCTTTAATAATATTTAAATTTTTTTGAGACACTGATTTTTGGGTTTTTATTGGCTGTAAGCCAAAATCATCAACAATAAAAGAAATAAACACTTAAAATAGATTACTCTGTGTGTAATACATATATATCATATATGAGATTCACATTTTGAAAGTATACTGTAATAAAAGTACATTTTTTAATTATATTAAAAAAAATTGAGATGCAGTAGCACATCGCAAGATAATTCTCTATGATAATTCATGACTCTTAAAGAAGCTAAAACAGGAATTGTGGATTCATTTGTGCCAGTTTTGACACAGAATTTGACACCAATATTCTTCACTGCAGGATTACCCAACTCAGGATTCTTCAGTAAAGTAAAGTTTACCTGCTCCACTCCGCCTGGTGCTCATGTCAGCCACGTAGCCCCATTTATTACTGACAGGATTATACTCTTCCACAGTGCTAAGACACTGCCGCGAGGCCCCGTCATATCCACCTACTGCATACAGCTTCCCTGAAAACACACACATTATCATCATGTATCTCTTTACCCATAGTTCAGACTGAGAAGTTACAACAATTCAACAGTGCGCTTAGCTTTTTTAACATATTAAAATAGCTGCAATGTTTTAATGTTTGAACTCACAGACCTTCCAAAGCATGAAGAAACGCATCTATGAGAACAGAGAGGCTGGACTGACTGAGCTTAAACTTAGTTCTTGGTTTAGGAAGAGACTCTTAAAACAAGTACTTACCATCCACCACTCCTACACCCACACTGCTCCGCCTGGTGTTCATGGGAGCTACAAACACCCACTCGTTGGTTTTGGGATTGTACGCCTCCACTGAGGACAAGCCTGGGAGGTGAAGAGTGAGGGAGAATATGAGAAGCAATGCCAACAGTTACACAACAATAAAAATTACATTAAAAAACAACAGAATACATAACAATAATGACTCCTTTCATTTGTGCACTGTTAAAATAAAATGAAAATGGATTTTATTACCCTAATCTGGGATTTTGCATCACTGAGACATTGAATATGATTTTTATTTTTTATTTTGCATGAACCAGCATAAACTCTGTTACCTGAACAAGCAGGTTTAAATTACACAATATGTACTAAAGCACATTCATTCTTGCTCAACACTCCCACTGTTTACCAAGCAGTTGCTGTGGTACTCAAAGTGGTTGCTATGGCGTCTCAGATGATTGTCAAGTGGTTGTCTTGTACCCCATGCGGTTGTGTGGGTCTTACTCATGTATTTGTATCATCATGATGTAAATAGAGTGCCAATATTTTAGAACCACATGCATTTATTCCTATAAGAATAAATCTGTTTTTTATGCAGAACCAAATCAAAAAGCTGTATAAAAGCTCTAATCAATCACAATCATACCAAACAATCACTCAGGAGTTAGAACAGTCTCAATACCTCAAACAAAACAGGATAATAATAAACAAAATCAAAAATAATAATAAGAAAATAATAGAATAACAAACAAAACTAATAAGAAATTGTTTTGTACCATCACAAAATTCTCCATGATTATCCCTACTTAAGTTTCAACCTCTACCGTACTGCTGGCATTTGTACTGAAAATTAAAAGTTTTAGATATCATGAAGCAAAAAAAAAAAAAAAAAAGAGATGGACAATGAATAACTTTACCTGTACTGCCATCAAAACCACCAACAGCATAGAGCAGATCACCCAGCACAGCCGCCCCCAAGGTGCTGCGCCGCTCCTGCATACTGGGAACAGCACTCCACTGGTCCCTCACGCCATCATACACATCCACCGTCCTCACACGCAGTGAACCGTTAAAGCCCCCCACTGCATAGACCTTACCACCCATGAACACCACACCTGTATAACAGATAAACAAAGACACAGAATTAGCTTCACAGAAAGTCTCAATCAGGTGGAGAATAAAGTGAAAACAGAAGCACCACAGAGACACTCGCCTGCTCGACAGCGTCTAGAAGGCAGGTCCGCCACCTGGTACCACCGATCGCCCTGGAAGTCGTAACACTCAACGCTGCGAATGGCCTTCGGAGCCTGACCACCCACCACAACCATAACCTGACAGGGGAAAAGAGAGAGAATGTTTAACTCATGAATAAATCCGACTTATCTGAAGAAACAGAAGCATGTAGTTGCATGTCCCCACAGCACGATGCTGCTACCACCATGCTCCACAGTTTCATGTTTGGTGTCCGCAAAATATAGCATCTATTCTGATGGCCACAAAGTTCCATTTTGTTTTACCAGACTAAAGAATCTTCTCCCAGCTAAATTTAAAACATCCACCACAAGGGTAAACTTTGTAATGAAGCTCTGGTATATAACTGAGTCAGTTCTCTAGGCAAGAATGTTCTGGTGTTGCTTTCCCCTCATATGGGCGTGGTGGATGTACCGGTATTAATTTAGCTCCTTCAACCAGAAAGTAGGTCCTCTTCTTTGAAAACTGGTGGATAAATGTCTACAGCTCTGGAAAAAATAAAGAGACCACTTCAGTTTAAGTAAAATTAACATTGTTGTTTTATTCTTTAAACTACGGACAACATTTCTCCCAAATTCCAAATTAAAATAGTCATTTACTGCATTTATTTGCATAAAACGAGAAATGACTGAAATAACAAAAAAGATGCAGAGCTTTCAGAGCTCAAATAATGCAAAGAAAACAAGTTCATATTCATAAACTTTTAAGAGAGCAAGTTTGTGAAATGGACACAGGAGTTGTCAGCTCCACATGCTCATCCCCGGACACAAAGCTTACGTGGTTATATACACACATTTCAGTGTCTAAATTGCATGTCTCTACTACGCTAGTGGTGGTGATAAATTACCCAGCCTTTTGGTTAGCGAACTTACTGAAGCTCAGTGATTATCTGCTCAGCAGAAAAATAGCACACTTGCGTGCAGCTGTAAATAGCTGGCAACCCTGAGTGTGGAAATGGGACTGGGGGAATAGTGGTGGGCAGATTCGGTGGCTACCAGCCACACAGATTAATGTAACATACCTCACAGTTCAAATGAAAAATACTGTCTGAAGCTCTGCTGACAGGAGCTGCCAGTGTGGAAACTCAGCATGTTTCCTTAATATCTGATAATACATCCTAGGCTTACTTTCTGTCTGGAAAACCAACTCTATAAGTCAACCGATAACGTTGCATACCTTAGGCAGGCTGACTGGTGTGCGTGGCCGTGTCCTGTCTGTCTTTATCAGGTGTCGTTGGTCTGCAGGTAATAGGTGGTATTTCATGGCTTCAATGAGAAAGTCCTTACACGTGTTGTTGTTCTTGATCAAGGCCTCCTCTTCTACAATCTGCACAGATACACAAATTAATGTAATGTAAAGGGCTTAGCCAAAAATAAAATAATACCAAACATCATGGTGTAAATCAGACCTAAAGACAGCCTACCTGAACCAGGTAATCTCTGGATAATAGTGGCAGTCGAACATGTTCCATGAGCTTTGGCATGTGCTCTAGACGTGCCTCCTTGTCTTGTTTTATCCATGCGATCATGGCTTCAAAAACCTGGGGAGGTGCAATAAACAAGCTGTAAGCTCCTGCATCCTCTGTTTCATGATGGCAGAGTCACTGAGGTGGCTCTGATGGCGGATGACAGCTGGCAGCAGCTGAGCTTGCGAACTTGGGGGGTGAGACACGGAGCAGCTAATGGTGTGTGAGGGCTCCAACTGACGCACAGCTCGGCTCCTTCTGCATCCCAGCAGCACTCTGGCCTGCGAGTCAGACTGTTTATGACAGAGCCTTCAGTCAGTCATCCAGTGAAATTACTAAAGTGTACCAACATGGAGTTGGATGACTTGTTCCATAGCCAGCATATGGTTTTAACAACTGCTACTGTCTGTCACATTTACTAGACACCAGTGGATTAAACAAGAACAGGATTAAACAATGAAAGTAGGCCAAATAATTAAAACTGACTTAACTGAATATTAACCACACCCACCAAAAACATGTAACCTGTTCCTGTAATTAAAGAAAAGCAGGATTTCACAGCAGCATTTCACAAAATATACAGCCATTCACTTACATGCCACAATTCATGGGATAGGAACTAGCATTGTGTCCCATGACTTTGGCCATGTTCCTTGGATTCTAAAGGAAGCTGCACTGATCTGTGAGATGGTTGTGAAACGCCCTGCATTAAAATTAGTGCGTTTTCTGATAGACGCGCTTGTTGATTCACAAGGACAATTCTGGCCGGACACTGCCAGTCACAATCATCACCACCCACTGTGCATGCACAGCTTCATTAATGAAATGCCCTGTCTGTTTGACACCCACTAATCAGGCTCTGATAACACAGCCTTGCCATGAGCAAGCTGACCAGTTTTGACCTCTCAACTTTTACAGGTATAGGCATTTCAGCAGTCACCTGGAGTAACATTTTATGATCAATTACATAATTACTCTTGAATAATTAACTTAATTGTGAGCTGAATTTGTTTAAGATAAATTATCCAAAATGATGATAACAACAACAATAACGACAAATAATTATAATAATGCCCACTGGAGATTATTTTTTAGAAGTGCTTTCAGAGAACAGTGAAAAGGAAGGTAATAACATGAAGACATTAAAATGATTTAAAAGATTAATATAGATACATACAGAAAACATACACATAAAGCTTACCTTCTCCTCTGTAGACACAGTTAGTTTGTCACTAGAGATAAGGCTGCACACTTGCTGTAAGGAAAGACCCATGAACTCCTCTCCCAGCATGACCTCTGAGAAATGCTGCTCTGTTTAGCACAAGAACAAACATATACACACACATAGGCTGTTAGTCAGCTGGCTGTTCTCCAGCTCTACTTTATGTGCTTGAAACTAAACTGAGCTTAAAGTTAATATGAGCCAGATAAAAAAGCTCACCAGCAAAGGCGTGGGCATGGTTGAGCAAGTCAGTGCAGGCGTGCAGGTCGGCAAAGGCGCGGATGCCGAGGCAGTTGGTGGGATGGAGCTGAGCCTGCAGGAACTCACAGCACACCTGCCTCACATCCAGAAGCTGCAGCAAACTGGCTGCTGGCAGCAGAACCTGAGCAGATACATCATGTGATATTTTATGATTAAGGTAAAAAACCTGTAACTTCCTGCAATGAATCTGACTTTTTACAACAAATGATTATTCCATATGTTCCATATTTATGTAGGAAATAATGTACATTTGATGTTATTCTTTAAATGTAGGAGAAAAATATTAATGTCTGCAATGTTCTTCAGTTCTGTGGCATTCAAGAGCTTTAACAGAAACACAGTTACTAGTTTTACAAGTTAGTTACGTAAGTAAACAAACCTTTTTCTTTTAGACTTTTTTTTTGTCATCATCTTTGCGAAACTTCTTTGTGTTACCGATTTTTTTTTGATGTGTTCATCATTTTAAAGGACAAAAAAAAGTCATGTGGGTGCCAGAAGACGGACCTTATTGAAGAGCTGAGATTATTCTAGCTCCAACCCTCACTGAGCCAGATACTACCGCATCTATCCATCTATTACTGCATTCTAAACTGCTTGATTTGCTGAACGATTTGTGATTTGTGTTAGTTTTGAGTTGGAGGTGAGATTCGTGAGCTCAAGTGTTCATAATATGAAAAAAAAGCAGAGAAATCTTCTATGCTTAACATTCTTCAGAAGCCCACATGCTGATGCAGCCTTGCTTAATAACAGTCACATTTCTCACTGCAGCATTTGTACATACTGCATGACCAAAACTAGGTCACATTGCTCAGCTTCACTGAGCCTTTCTACCTCTTCCATGATACACTTAAATCTCAAGAGAAAGCTCCATGCAGCTTTTTTGGAGCATCTGTTCTCTACAGCTGTGGTGCCTGTAGCAAAACAACCCCTCTACTTGCTAACAATCTAATGAAACACCCAAAAAAGGCATTACATGACTTTATATTATCCTCACAATCATGAACAATCAGAGCACAAGGGCATGAGAGGTAAACACAGGCAGAACCTTCCCTCGCTCTTTACACATTTCCCCTCTTAATAATGGCAGGAAATGCTGTGCCTCAGAGCAGGACTTGCCAGAGAAAAAAGGTGCAAACGAATTGCAAAAGAGTCAAGAAAACAGGAAAACACATGAGGCATATTATACAATTAAGATAATATAAAAACAACTGGTAAAATAACATGCAAAATCCACTCACCTGAACATTGTCCTCTGAGACTTCGATCTGAGCCGTATAAATGTAGTCCACCAGTTTCATGAGGATCTGCCCTTCCACATCCCTTATTTCAACACGAGGAGCCTTACTTTCACTCATTTCACCTGAAAACAGCAAACACAACACAGTTTCAGCAGATTTTATTATGGAGAGAGCCATGATTAAAACAAAAACAACAACAGCATTACTAAAGGTGAACTAAGTCACTGCAGTGGAACATGGGAAACCTTTTCATGAATTTTTATGAAAGTTTCAGTAGAAGGTACCTTTATCAAGGTGTTAAGCTTTCACGTTGTCAAATTGTGATGTACAATATGCTGAGATACTTAAATGTATTGCTTAATTATAGATATTCATTACTTTATTTAGACAGAGTACCTGTAAACATAGCACAGAAGTAGGGACTACAAGAAGCAAGGACAACTTTATGTGCCGGAATCTCCACTTCTCCAGCTACTAGCAGCACATCACAGAGCATCTTTCTGCTGCAATCATTAATGAGAAGAAAAAGAAAAAAAGTTAAATTTTGTTTGTTTTTGACATTTTTTTTGCTAATTTTACATTAAATTACAAATCAAAATATACACTGATCTTTATAATAGAAGATATTTGTTTTTCAGAATGGGTATATAAACAAGTACATGCACATTTTCCCTTTTAAAAAAATGCCATGCATTTATTTACCTTCTCAGGTCATTCATTAACCTAAAGGCTTTCCTCATATGTGCATGACTGAAGGTGTGCATGCCTGGGTCTCTTCCATCGTCCTCTGAATCAAATTCTTGCAGGGATGTAGCTCGGCTCCTGGTGAGACAGGATTAGATACGATGAGAACTTATGTATAAACAACATATACAGTATGCTACCTCTCTAACTCTGGCTATATCTGTCTCTAGAAATGTAGCTAAAACCTACCAATCAACTACAGCTAAAGCTTACACACTTTTTCCAATAATAAAAAAGTCTAGCCATTAATATCATAAAAAGCATCCTCTTATGATATTTTCACACAGTCTAATCGTGCCAAATAACTACTATCACCCAGTGGACAGTGAAAAAGTAAAAGTAATTGGCTCTATTAAATATTTCAGGTCACTTTACCTCAACAACATTTCAAAGTCAATTATCTTCCATTTTAATCCACTATTCCATTATGGCAGATCTGGCATTCCTTTTGGCTCATGTGTGCATAAAAAGATAACTTGTCAAAAAAAAAACACAAATCATAGTACAGTACAATTTGCACTTTGTTTTGAGCTTGTTTTTACCTGCTGGATATATTGATCCATTTCAAACATACCGTTCAACAACTGTATACAATTTATAGTGCCTATGCCAAAATATATTAAATATACAGTACAAGTAAAACGTGTGGACACACTTTCTTATTTAATGTTTTCTTTATTTAATATATTTTCTTAATTAAAGATTGATGTTAAAGAAATGAAATCAATTAAGGGACACATATGGAATATGTAAATAAAAAGTGTTTGTCCTCTACAATCCCCTAATCTAAACCTGATCAACTGAAATGGGTAATTTGGCAATTTGGGATGAGCTGGAGCTTCACAGCGTGAAGAAAAAGCAGTAACTATTGTTCAGCACCTCCAGAAACTCCATCAGGACGCTGAGAAAACTATTCCAGGTGACTCTACCTCATGAAGACACTGAGAAATTTAGTGGGTGTGCAGATCTATTCCTGTATAGTGCTAATGTCTTCTATATTAAATTTACAATGTAAAAAGAAAGAAAACACATTGCATGAAAAGTGTCCAAATCTTTCGCTAGTACTGTATAGATGCAGTGCAGTAATAGTTTGCTAAAGCACATTTCCTTAAAATTACCTTTATAGCTAATTTGCAAATACATCTGCTTTCATTATTTGGTGTTTGGGACTTTAATAGACATCACTGTTGTCTAGTATTGTTACAATAATGATAATAGGACATTAAAGCCTTAATAATTCGTGGTACTTTTGCTTGTTAGTACTTTTGACACTTAAGCAGCTACATTTCAAAGCAAAACAGTCTTTAGTCCTACTGAAGAATATTTGGGTATTTCTATTTCAACTCAAGTAGCTACACATATATAGAATGAAAATAAGAAATAAAAAAAATAAGAGAGCACTTCAGTTTCTCTGGTTTTGCTATTTATAGGTATATGTTTGAGTAAAATAAAAACAATCCAAATATAAATACTGCAATTCAGAGCATTTATTTGCAAAAAAAGAGAAATGGCCGAAATAACACAGCTGTTTTAAGCTTTCGGACCTCAATTAATGCGAAGAAAACAAGTTTATACGTTAAAAGAGTTCAGAAATCAGTATTTGATGGAATAAACCCGATTTTTAAACACAGTTTTCATGCACCTTAGAATGTTCTCCACCACCAGTCTCACACACTGCTTTTGGATAACTTTATGTCACTCCTGGTGCAAACATTCAAGCAGTTCAGTTTGGTTTGATGGATTGTGATAATGCATCTTCTTCTTGATTATATTCCAGAGGTTTTCGATTAGGTAAATCCAAGACACTCATCATTTTTAAGTGGTGTTTCATATTTTTTCACAGCTAGGTTAACTAGCTAGCCGTAGCTAACTGTCTGTCGTTTCGGTAAACAGACCTGACACAGAGCTAGCGTTAGCCAACGCTAGCTGCTATTAGCCTGACTTTGTCACATACAGCTAGTTAGCTAGGGTAAATCCACCAATTAAAGGAGTCGTTTGGGTAAAGTATCTCACATATTTTACTCTTAAGCGAGTGTATTTTTGTGGAAAAGCGGTTTCCGTGCCTTTACTTTCAGCACTTACCCGATAAATTCCATGTTTCCGGAACACTGCAACTAGCCGGGTGGCTAGGCTAACGCTGGTAGGCTCGCTAGCTCATCCCGTTGCGGTTCTCGGGCCCATAGTTATAACTTATTTTCCGCCCTTTCTGCCTTCTCCCCTCGGTAGTGGTCAGCAGACTGCACAGCCCCGCGCTGAGCTCGCCCTGTATCCCTTACTGTAGTGTGTTAATAAGCAGCGGGGCAGTCTGTAGCTTAATGTTTACATGCTGAGTGTCAGAGGCAGTTTCCAGCCCTCTCTCTGCCCGCTGTCCTCTCACTCACAACCGTCCAATCAGCGCGTGTCCACGTTGCCAGGTAACGCGCCGACGAGCTCCCGGGAAACTGTGAGCGTAGGATGCTAAAGGTGCCGAACAACATGGGCTATCTTCTGCAGAAATATCCTCTAACACTTATTCAGACTCTCAGAAGGAGCAAATGGACAGGGCATGAATTCAGAAATGAGCAAGACAAGACAACCATATACACTATACTTGTACAGTAGGTACAGATGTAATTTGGCCTCCAACTTTAACCTATATTTAGAAAACTAAGTACTAGTATAGAGGACACACACCCAGAGCAGTGGGCAGCCATCACTGCAGCATCTTGTCACACCCAGATATCAAAACCATTACCTATTGTCGTCGTTGGCTCGCGGCCCAGTAGCTAGATTCCCCAAACCAGTCCAGAGGACATTCACCGGACAGGCTACTCATGACCACAGTTCCCTTTACCCTGAAGACCCACTACCATACACTTTATTACGCTTCCAACTAATCAGCCAATTAAAAAAGTTTCTGTTGAGACATTAAAGCAGAAAAAAACACTTAACTGTACACGGCAGTGAGCCTCAAGGAAAAGAATTGAAGAAAGCCTACAAATATCCAGGTTCCCCTGAGAATAACTATATATGTACAAAAATACAATCAAACCACCACCAGGCACCCAGACTACTAATATACGCGCCTCGTATTTAAATCACACCCAGGATTGTTGCCATCTAAATGGATTATATCTCTATATCTAAAAAAAAGAAAAAAAAAAGAAAAAGAATTTATAATGGATATAAACCTACTCAATTACAAGCTGTTGTGAATGGTACCAAAAGGAACACAAGATGAACAGCATTGTCCAACCAAGCAGTTCTCAAACTGGGGGGCTCAAAATCAGTACCTCACGAAAAATAAATAAATAAAACTGTTATGCCACTTTATCATTATCCAATTTGGCCATAACCCAATTATTTGGTGAATTATTAAAAATTCAGTTTTAAATCCTGCCCTTTTTTCTTTTTTTTTTACCCAGAGTAGGGGTCTACATTGGCACTTTACAAAAACGGAGTTTTAACTAAAAGATTGAAACACACTGATCTAAACAACATCTAGACAGCATTTTAATAACCAAGCAGATTCAGATTCGCAATCATGATTTTTATTCAATCAAGTGCAAATGTATAGTCAGTCATTCTCATGTTCTGTAGGAAAAAAAAATGCAGGCAAGAATTGGTCACAAAAACACTGGTATCTTGAAGTTCAACAACATTGAATCATCTTCCTCTCCACCAGTGCCCTGGAGCCTCAGCGCCACACCAACCTCTGGAGCCTGTAAAAAGAAAAACAGGGACACATTAGGTTTGCCACTTATTAAAACATGAAAATGCATAATTACTGCAGTTTCTTAGCATTCTGAACTTACCACTGTGTGCTCATACAGGCCTCTCCATGTAGGTAGGAGCATATGCACACTCCGAAGTTTGCTTTTGCTGCAGTTCACTGTAAAAAATACAAAATTGTTAGGTAAATAGTATGCATCAATGTCTATGTCCACAACATTTAGATTTCTGGGTCATTTAACATTTTACTTACTTGCAGAACTTTCAAATCAATCAGGTCTGCTTTCCAAAAGGTCTTCATCCACCAGCTGGGCTTATAACCAAGAAGTTACCTATTCCCAGCAGTTTTGTCATTTCTGCAGGGTAAAAGAGAGGGGTAGATGTAAGTGCATGATCATTTAAATTTAGTAATTAGTTCCTCAAACAGGCTCTAAATTTGCCAAACCCAATCAGTTCATTATTTATACTACTAATTATTCTTTAGGGCAACTAAAACTGTTTAAATAATGGAAGGGAAGTAAAATGCAAAGTGCACTTTCTGGTATGAAAATTGCACAGTCATACAATTCAACAGCCCAGACAAGTGCATTAAATTCAAAACTACTTAAAGCCATGAAAGGATTACTACTACAGTTTAATGCACATATCAATGTTATCCAAGTCCTTTCAGTGTGCCATAAATGTGTAGGGACAAAACACAAGCAAAACACCGAGATGATGAGGGAGGGGGTGTAAGATAAGATGTAAGATAAATAACTGAAGCCACAAACCTTGCTTATAAATGCTGATCTCCTTGCATTTGGTGTCATTAATATCTGGAACTAATGCATCAAGTAAACAGGAACTCTAAGCCCCACACTCCGGTAAGACCTTAAACTGAAAATTGTCTAAAATATTTGATTAAGACATAACTAGAGCGTAGCACCACAGCTTCACATACATTAAACCAGACAATATAAATTATACTATTTACCACTTAAATTAATTCACACAAGTCACCTCAAATTTACTGAGGTTAAAATACATATTTAAGAAATGTGTAAAACTTATGTTGCATGCACGCATTACTGGATCATCTAGAAAATACCTGATGCAAGTTCAGTTGCTCCAGGTGGATCCATATGGTGTTTAAGACAATGTAATGTCTTGTGTAAAGTATTTCTACAAACCTGAAACCTGGTGCGAATATCCTATGGACTTTCAGCTGGGTTTCTACAGCTCTGGAGTACCCCTGGAGAATCCAATGACGTAGTAGTGGACACAGCTAAGGTATAGATCCGTCTTATTTGATCACTAAAAGTATTGGAACAGAGCTCTAGACATATTTTACAATAAGAAAATAGGTAAAATACAACATCCTTAGTTAAATGGGTGAGGAAATGGTAATCCCCCCACTCATCTGATCTAGAGATGATCAAAGTGAAGTAGAAAGACAATGAGCCGATGAACAGCATCTAATCAATTACTGCTAAGCTAATACGCTTAGTCTAGTCTATTCAAAACCACCCAAAATGAGGCTCGTCTAAAGTCAGTAAAACAATGGCTAATGGAACTTTTATTAAATAGAAATACATACAGTTTTAGTGTATAACTGAAAAACAATATTTAATAAGTCAATACCTTTCAGGAACACAGTGAGACAAAGCATTTTAAATGAAGTCTTCTTGGTGTTTAAACTAAAAGCAGAAATCGAAATCCAACCTAAAATAATCTGAAAACAGGTTCACTGTAACAATAATGTTTAATCAATAATTCCATAATAATAATAATTATAATAGACTCAACTATTTAACATATATAAGTGGGATTTACATGTCAGTCACTATAACGAGGAAGGAGTAATTGATGAACGTGAGACGAGAACGAACCATGGCCTGGTCCTTCTATATACACATGCTGCTCTCAGCCAAGACCGAGATCACCACCAATTTTAGGGCGATAATTTAAGCGCCGACCCAGCTCGCCTTTATAATGACCAACGAGCCTAGTTTTAAAAAAAATAAAGGACTACAAATTAACTGCACCGGAAATACACAGCTAACGCTTTTAATAACAAAAAATAGCCCAGATTTAACACTTCTTAAACTCAGGTAAAAAAGGAAGAAATAAAAAGACAGGATACAATACATATACTAAAAGAGAGAAAACACATGCCTATGCTAACAAGCAAGTGAGCTAATCTTAACTTAATTCAGACAAATAAGCGTGGTAAAACAGTTCTCCGTCAGGTAACCTGCCCTTGCCACCCGCGGGAGGTCAGATTAAAGTAAAAGATCCAGAGTAGTAGTAGTCCTATTTGACTTGATGTGAATCCGCCTAGTAGTTCTAGAGCAGACCGATGAACTGGGGTCTGGGGTAGTAGTAGGTAATAGCTGCTGTAAGAACTTGATCGCTGGGTTTAACTGTATAGGCGGCGATAGGCCGCGGAGGGGCGCCCTATCTCTCCTATTGTGCTAGGCTGGGTAGTTAGTTAGTCGAGGGTTCCTGTATGAATGGATAAGTGAAAAAGAGGAGTTCGTTCGAGTCCTGGAGAAGGAGCAGCTCTTAAACTCGGACCTAAAACACGCCCTCTTAATACGAGCCTCCATAACCCCCCCTGCCGTAACCACCACCACCGCCACCGCCGCGGGAGTAAGGAGCGCTGCTTCTGCCCGAGTAATTACCTTTCATTGGCCCATAGCCAGAAGACTGCTGGCCATAGCCGCTTCCAAAGTCATTGTAGCCGTTACCGCCGCCGTAGCCACCCATTTGGTCCCCGTAGCCTCCCCCATACCCGCCACCGTAGCCACCACCGTAACCACCGCCATAGCTGCCGTCGTTGCCTCCGTAGCCGCCGCCATAGCCGCCACCGTAGCCACCGCCTCTTCCGCCGCCATAGCCGTTCTGGGGCCTTCCCATGCCGCGTCCGCCTCGTCCTCCCCGGTTGCCGCCGCGACCGCCTGCAGACTGCATCTCCTGCTTGGTCAGCGCTTTCTTCACCTCCACTTTGTGTCCGTTGATTGTGTGGAACTTGAGCACGACCGCTTTGTCCGCCGAGTCGTTATCGTCGAAGTACACGAAGCCGAAGCCGCGCTTCTTACCCGTGTCTTTGTCCATGATCACCTCGGCCTTCTCGACGGAGCCGAACTGAGAAAAGCACTCGATCAGGTGCGAATCTTCGATGTCGTCCTTCAGACCGCCGACGAAAATTTTCTTGACCTTAGCGAGAGCTTCTGGCTTCCCTGCGTCTTCCCGGGCCACCGCCCGCTTGATCTCCACGTTGTTCCCGTCCAGGACATGCGGCCTAGCCGACATGGCGGCGTCGGCCTCCTCCGGCGAGGTGTAGGTCACGAAGCCGAAGCAGCGGGAGCGCTTTAGCTGCTGGTTTTGGACAACCACGCAGTCGGTCAGCTGCCCGTACTGCTCGAAATGCTTGCGGAGACCTTCATCCGTAGTTTGGACGTTGAGTCCACCGACGAAAAGCTTGCAAAGCTGGTTTTCCATTTTCTTAGCGCTGACTTGAACAGGTTAGTAACCTCTCAGTCGGCTCCGGGAACGGTGATGTGAAATGGCGGCTGCTCTGTAATAAATGGCGGCGGCGGGCGGGCGTGGTGAGAGGCGGAGACGCGGGGGGAGGTTGTAGCACCGCCCACATCCAACAGAATCACATTTAATTCATTATTTTAGACCCCTAAATTTACTAAATAAAGATATAAATAATATAAAGCCCTAATCACGTCAACTACAATAATCTATTATTTAATGCCTTTATTTAGTGTTTTTAACCCTCTGTGGCATAGTCTTGCCGTCAGGAAACACAAACCACAAACCCTTCCATACCATACGTATTTATTCACTTCCTTGCTGTACCTACTTATCTTTAATATAATGTTACATTGCATATCTACGTCCAGTACAATAAGGCGTATAGGTGGGACATAAATAAAAATATGTGTTAATTCATGTTTTTTTTTTAAATAAATCATTATCCAGCAGTGGAACACACATATAAAACCCAGTTTATTAAACACATTGCTTTAAACCTATATGGCATTAATTATACCTTTTCGGGAAGGAAAACAGCATTTATGAAAGCTTGGGAGTCCCTGTGGTTATACCAAATTAAATTTAGATTTAGCCTTTAGATAATTTGGTGTTTTAAAGCAAGGAAGAACCCAAAACATGCAGGGTAAGAGGAGGTCAGATGAGAAATCTCCCGAAAGATATAATTCATGCCATATAGGGTTAAAGCAGCGTGTCTATTAAACTGGATTTTTATGTGTGGTCTTTGTCGTTTATTACGACGGCGGGTTGTAATATACGTTAATATACTGTGTTTAAAAAGATAAAAATGCTATAAGAACTGTTAAAAAAGCAGTAGCTATATAGTCGGCTAATGGACTATCACGTTCAGCTAGCAATATAAAGGTTTTTTGTGTTGTAGGGTCTCTTTCTTTCAGGCTCGTGCTTTTGTTCTCTGGCTAGCTGCCCACCATCTGCTCATATATGAAGCGCTAGCTTTAACACATGGTGCTGTAGGTTAGCTAGCTAATATAATTTTTTATCTTAGCTAAATGTAGATAGATAGAATGCAAGCAGAGCGAGTGTTAGGCTACTAACTAAACAAATTAGCTTTAGTTGCTAACATTTTAAGATATTTTAAGGGAGGTTGAGGTAAAAAAAAAAAAAAAAGAAAAGCACCTAAAAAAGCTTTAAAAACTCCAGCTGGTCATTTAGAGACAACATCGGTCGAGAGCAATTAAACCAACGAGCTGACCAGCTAAAATATATGAGCTGGATATTTTAAGGCAGAGCCGTAATTAAATGTGTGGGTTCATTTAATTCATTCATTGTCTGCGTAAAATGAGATTTTTTAGCTCACTAAAAAGCATTAGTACATTAGCTACTCTGTACACACCGTGTTATTAGTAGTATAGTCCTGTAGTCTATGATATATATTAATGCCGGTATAGTCTATATATTGCAGCTATTAATATATATATATATATATATATATATATATATATATCAAAGTGCGGTTTAGGAGGCAGCTGTGTTTGAATAAAGAAGAAGAAGGAGGAGGAGGAGGTGACCGTGTGCTAGTTCCCGTGTCCACAGTGCGCATGCGCGGCATCCACACAACAGCTATTACGGCAAAAAATGGCGGCCGCCGTTGAGAATGTTGTTAAAGTGTGAGTTGATTTACCATTTTTTGAGCGTTTAAACCATCTTTCACAGCTTGTTTATAGCATATAAACTGATCGTTTAATAGAGCATAAGTTTTGGCGAAGGATCGTGTAAATGAAAGTGGGTTTGTTTAGCTGGATTTATCGATTTTGAGTGGGTTTGCTAAGTAGCACCACAGCTGCAGCTACTCCATTCATTGTTTTCCAATGGAAACAAAACCCCTGCTGTCGATGCTGTGGTGTTACCCCAGGGTTGTATAGTTAGCATGTAGAAGGTGTTTATAAGATATAAACTGTTTTAAACTCTGCTTTAAACCCTCAGCTTGTTGTTCGCGTGTTCTTAAGTTGTTGAGAAGGTGCGTTTTTAATGTTTGTGTATTGCAGTTAGCTCGCTAGTTAGCGTTAACTACAGACTACTTCAGAGAGACCACTTCAGTTTCTGAATCAGTTTCTCTGATTTTGCTATTTATAGGTATATGTTTGAGTAAAATCAACATTGTTGTTTTATTCTATAAACTATGGGCATAATTTCGTCCAAATTCCAAAAGAAAATACAGTCATTTAGAGCATTTGTTCGCAAAAAAGAGAAATGGCTGAAATAAAAAAAAAAGATCCGGTGCTGGGGAAATTAATAAGCATGTTAAGCAAATAAGGTAGTTTATCTTTATTGAGACAGGAGTTAACTTTAACGTGTTGCTTTTGTTGTTGCATTGATTCTGAACATGTATGTGTATGTGCTTTAGATTGGGTGAACAATACTACAAAGATGCCATGGAGCAGTGCCACAACTACAATGCCCGGCTGTGTGCAGAGAGAAGCATTCTCATGCCTTTTCTGGACTCCCAGACTGGAGTAGCTCAAAGCAACTGCTACATATGGATGGAAAAAAGACACAGAAGTGCAGGTTTAATATGCCAACTTTTAAAAAAATAATAATACATTTTTCCTTGTTACTCCGACTGTTTTCTCAGTAGTACCAATTTTGTTCCTTGCTAGGCATAGCACCAGGCCAGCTGTACACATATCCCGCCCGTCGCTGGAGGAAAAAGAGGCGAGCACATCCACCAGAAGATCCTGCTTTGGTTTTCCCCCCACTTAAAACAGGTGTTTGATCTACGTCTGGGCATTTATTTCTTATATGTTTTTTTTGTGGAAAATTATGATGCTTAGCCATTATCCTGTGTATCTGTCCTTTGTTCCCAAAGCGGATCTGGAATTAGGGCTGAAAAAAGATGTGCTGGGGACGTTGGATGGTAGCAGTCTGGAGGCCTTGCTGAAAGGAGAACCTTTGGATAAGAGAGCCCCTCCAGAACTCAGGGGCCCAGAGGAAGAAACCAATTTAACTGAAATCACCGGAGCAACTGGGGCCAGTAGCCACAGCACCTCCACACGTGTCCGAAAGGTATTGAAATAATAAAGTTTATTGATCAAACTACATCATGTTTAAAAGAATGTGTAGTGGAAATGTTTTACAGTGTGTAAACAGTTGTATATACATACAATGTTTTTATTTTGGTATTTATTATTTTCTACATTAAAATTGAAGACTTTGACTTCTTTAAAAAAGTCCTAAAGGTGCCGAGTTCTTATAATCTTCTTTTTATTCACTCTGCGCTGCAACTCATCCCAAACCACCTGCATTAGATTTAAGCATTTAAAACTAAATCATACAAATGAAGAACAAATAATAATAAGCATGTATGCAAACTTTTGACATGTACTGTACATGAGTCTGTTATTGTGTCTCTCAGAGAATCTTGGAACCAGAAGATTATCTGGATGACTTGGACGATGAAGACTTTGAGGAGGAGACTCCAAAAAGACGAAAAGGAAAGTCCAAGGTAGCCTTTGCTGTGACTTTTTCTTCTTTTTTTTACTTTAATAATGTTTTGTTTTTGAAAGAAGTACTGAACTGGTCTGTGTTGTCTGACAGGGTCGTGGAGTTGGAAATGGGAAGAAAAAATTGGAAGCTGCTGCAGCAGCACTAGAAGACCGCGATAAACCTTACGCCTGTGACAGTAAGCTGTGTTTCATGATAATTGTTTTCATAAGTATATGTGGGCTGTTGTACCTTCTCTGTGATAATATTTTAATCAAAATTTTATCTGCCTAGTTTGTGGAAAGCGCTATAAAAATAGGCCAGGCTTGAGTTACCACTACACCCACTCTCACCTGGCTGATGAAGAGGGAGAGGACAAAGAGGAGCCTGAGATCCTCCCCCCTCCACCACAGGAGGAGACAAAGAGTAAGTGTTCTCAGGGATATGTAGATTTTATTTTTAACACCTAGTTGATTGGTAGTTACTTGACGATGACAAATACAGCTGATAGTCTTTCAGTGCTTTTTAATGCAAATTTAGATTTAAAATGTGTCAGACTTTAGTCTTGCATGCTAGTTTAAGCTGTTAACACGTTTACAGGGCATTTACTCAGTTCATTTCATCCTCAGCCCCTAAGAAAGGACCTAATGGCTTGGCACCTCCAAATGATTACTGTGATTTCTGCCTGGGTGACTCGAACATGAACCAGAAGACTGGCCAGTCTGAAGAGCTTGTCTCCTGCTCTGACTGTGGTCGTTCAGGTAGTCCATTTTCTGCTTATTTAACTACTACTTAATAAAGTAAAAAACAATGATAAAATCAAACCCCTCCAGAAATAGTATGTTTTGCCACAGTCATCATGCACTATTACCAAAAAACTCTACTTAATTTTCTGCATTTAGTTTTCACATAACTTGGGATGTTTGACTGAACACACACGCCAAATGAATCATACTTTACAAAATTTCTTTAACAGTTGAATTTGAAATGATTGACCACAGCATAAACTGTACCAAGTGATCTTTGTGCTTTCTCCCTCGCCCAGGCCATCCTTCTTGTCTGCAGTTCACTGCAGTGATGATGGCAGCAGTGAAAACATACCGCTGGCAGTGTATTGAATGCAAATGCTGCAATGTTTGTGGCACATCTGAAAATGACGTAAGATTTCTCATGTGTGCAAGTATACACTCACACTCTCTTCCTCTCTCTCTGTCTCTCATTTTCTCTCTCTGGGTTATACCATTGTCACTCATTTAACTCTTACCTATTGATATAACTTGTTTGCAGCCTTATTAATATACATGTAGATTAGTAGGTTAATATCCTTTGTTTTCCTTGTGCTTGTTCAGGATCAGCTTCTGTTTTGTGATGACTGTGACAGAGGATACCATATGTACTGCCTCTCTCCCCCAATGTCAGACCCCCCAGAAGGTAAGTTGTTCACACAAGCACATACTTTTTGTGACAGATTAACTAGTTACGTTTTTGTACATAAACTATACAGATGTGAACACAAGTCAATTGGAATTGACTGGAGTTACAGAAAGCATCATTTTGTTTTTGGCTGATGGTTAGCATTTAGTTAAAATACGAATATTTTACAGGTTTAATAAATAGGGATGTACAAAGATATCAGAATTAAATCAGTATCCACCGTTAATCATCACTTTGGTTGAAATGGCTAATATTATATAACCAATATTTGCTGCTGTATTTATTGTATGCTGTAAAAGGACGTAGTCGCACTGGCTGCACTACTACAATTGGCTAACAGTGGCCTTTTACTTCAAAATGCATCAAATTTAATCTTGTTTTAAAGTTATACTGGGGTGTCTAGTCTCTCTCTAAGATATAAATGTGTATCTGCATCGGCCAAGAATTCTTACATCAGTGCAGCTCTAGAAATAAAACTATTTTAGGTTGATTATTTACCACAGTACTTAAAACATAGGAAAGTTTTAAAATGTATTTACAGACAAAAATGAGAAATCTCACACAACAAACCTGTAAAAGATATAATCTTCTAAATACTGATCTAATCCCAAGAATGAAAAATGAACTCCTGTAGCTGCTCTCAGTTGTTTAAACCTTCTATTGCAAGGAAATAATACTTTTTGGGGACAGAAAAAACATGTTTATATGTAAAATAAGATGTAACAGCTCCTACGTTGGTAAAACCAAACTTTTCAAGATAAGTTTGCAATAAGAAAATAGCCTTCAATTGCACAATAAAATTTATTTTTAGTTAAAAATGGCTGATCTTTCTCCCGTTAAACTTGCTGACTGCCTCTTTGGCTTAGCTTTAGATTGTAAAACAGATATTAGTGTTTGTGTTTTAAATGAGGATGCTACTAGGTCTCTATTGACTCATATCCTCTGTATCCTAATACAGATCACATTGCCAGGTTCTTGCCAATACACAGCCCTAGAAGCATACAACTTACAAAAAAAGAAACTCAATGAATATATCATTTAACATTGGTTTGCTAGAGGTAAAATTGTGGGTCAAGAGTTTCTCACAAACAGAAAAACATGTTGCATTTCCTAAAATTGCTTCTGTCCTATTTAGCCTGACATAAATGCTTAATTAATCAGTAGCTTTTTTTAGCCTTGGGCTGCATTTTTGTCCTGATTTCATGTTGGTCCGAAACTGTGGGTGAAATGAGCTGTTTGCACAATTTCTACTAATATTAAATTATTAAATTAAATTATTCTAAATATAAGCCCTGCTGAATGCTTGACCCATTAATCATCTGCAAGGACTTGTTTGAATTTGGTATCTGTATTGATTAGTGTCTGATTGATTAGTAGTTTTACTTGCATTGTTGTTAACAGCTGTTTCTTTTGTGTTTTACTGCATACAGGAAGCTGGAGTTGTCGCTTGTGTCTGGATCTTCTGAAGGACAAGGCTTCCATCTACCAAAGCCAGAATACTACAATGGAGTGAAGCTCACAACAGGACTGCTCACAAGGCCTCACAAGAACACACGTTTCATTCTTTTTCCTCTTATATCCACAGTTAAAGTCCTCTTTACACTACGTGATGTACACATCCCTCTGCTCTCGACTCCTTTCTTCCGTCACTGGCCTGAGGCGAGGCATGGCGTGGCTGAAGGGACTGTGCAGTAGCTGAAGGAGTTTGGTGGAAGGCTAAAGGAGGAAGAACACCTCACTTTTTTTCACCTCACTGTTTTAGTATACTTCTCTGACTGTTACACATTTCTACAGATCTTAAGTGTTTTTAAATGAACTGAGCACACTAAGAAAAGGAATGAGATGGATTATTTTTCATAGATTTAGCTCATTAATGGATATTAGAGCTGATTATTTGATTAAGTGTCTGTTTTTATCTGTTGCCAATTTTTATGTTTGCTTGTTTACAATGCATGTCATTGAACAAAATACATGGCCTTATTCCAAGATATGATGGATTTTATTATCTGTGTGTATCTGAAGTATACCTCTGTTGTTGTAACCCTCCATGGTGCCAAGGTCCAAAGGTTCAAGGTCCAAATTCACTTTTTTCCCTCTTTTTTTTCTTATGGACATTTGAAAAAGTAAATGTCAAATATTGCTTTTGCTCTATATGTGTATGATGGGCAGTATGCAGCTATAATCTTTAGAAAAAAAATCTCTATATGAATAAACAATCATATGGGGATGAGCATATGATTTGTACTCACACACAGATACCCTCACAGAGGAATTTCTGAAGGTTTATCTTTTTTAGTACAATTTTGTACATTGTATACATTATATAGCTGGTATACTAACCATATTTAATGATTGTGTACTGTAACCTTTTTGTATTTGGTTCTGTGATTTTTTTTTATATATATATAAATACGGTGGAACTTGGTTAGTGTTTGGTAATGAATGTAATGCTGTCTTGTCTTTTTTTTTTTTCTTTTTTTTTTTAATAGTATCGCCCATTTCTCAATAAATATACATGTAACACATCAAAGTATTAATAGTTTTACATTTTTAAAACACCAAATGTTACTGCTATTAATTTAGAAATACACTATGAAAAACCTGTAAATATAGAAAAAAAAACATATCTCAAAATGACTCAAAGTAGTGTTAAAAAAAATATAAATTAGTCCTTTTAGGACATATGACCAGGTCCAGGGTCTTTAACCCCCCTCTTGTTTAAGTGCTGTTGATCAGATGCTTAAATACAGCTTAATGTTTTTAACTAATTTAAGCTATCCAGACAATGGACACTGTTCAAACTCATTTGTGTTTGAGTAAAAATCTCTTCTTTTGAAGCAAAGACCCAAACTGGTCCTGATAGAAGCTGATATATGAGTCAGTAAAGAAGTCTGTGAAATGGACTGGTTCTAAAGTCTTTATAGGAATGTCTGTTCAGTCGGAGGCCGTCTTATTTACAGTTGCGGTTCCTCGCACAAGACCAGTAAGTAGCATGTTAAGCACTTATCATGTTTTACCCTTTAAAATCGTTAATCAGTTATCTGCACACAACTTACATAACTGCAGCTTCCTCTTGTGTTTTAATGAACAAACTTCTTTAGTAGCAGTTTTTAACTACAAGCACGTTTATGAAAAATGAAAATACAAATGTTGCTAACATGCATGCTAACAGTGCTGGCCACTGAACTGCCAGTATAAATCCGGCAGCCTCACTAAAATACTTTAAAAGCTAGGTCAAGTGCTGAGTAGCTTTAGCTATTGTAGCTACAGTTGGAGTATCCAAATTTAACAGTAGGTTTTATGTGGTAAAAAAAGTAATCATTCAGATGCTCCACTGACATTCAGGCAAGAAAATACATGTGCAGCAAAATCATATGTGGAGCATCATTGTTTACCACAGGGAACAACAGTAAGGGTTTTCAAAGGGTTTTTCTCTCAGAAAAAAAACTCCTATTATGGGATCTTGTTTGTGAAATGCTTATCCACTTGTTTCTTACTAAAGTCATTAAAAGGACATGGCACCAACTGTAAAATAAAAAATAATCTAACTAGCTGAATATCATCAGGAAATAATTGTTTACAGAACCAAAAAGGCCTGTGGCCACCAGCCGATTAAAAGGACCTCAGACCACAAGGCCAAAAGAGGTTTGGAACAATGCAGATGTTAGCAGCAGATGAACTAATAGCCCTTATACAAATAAATTACACAGTAAATGTAAAAATAAGTACAAATGAACTCAGACAGCTCTGATGCAAAGTACACCAGGATACTTTTACACACATGATTCATTAAGAGAATTAGTTTATGCCTTTTGCGCATTTTGAGCCACACAAGGCATATTTTTTGCGTCCTTATAATACCAACAACACGCTGCACGGTTGATGGCTCACCCATAGATCTCTAAAATAGAGCCCTTGGTGTTAAGAGTGTTGGTACTCACCAATAAGGCTACTGCCCGGACTTACAAGGCCATTGTGAGCTTAATATTAATGTAAGGCTACATGTGGCTACTGTTATTTTCACAAGACTGCTGCTCTTACGGATTAGAACCACATCATATAGCAGCATGGGGATTCCAACTCAGAAGTAGTTTGTAATGGAGTTTGCACGGAGCCTCCATGTGGTTTAAGTATATATAGAACGGAGGAGACGGAGTGGAGGCGGGAGTGATGTAGTTCAACATACAAAGACGTGAGATGAGAGGATATATATGGGGAGGGGGATTAGAAGTTAGTGCGTAGCCCTTCTCCCAAAATTCTGTTATTTCATAATTTCACTTTGAGTGGTTCTGTATGTTTTTAAACTAAGTTCTCAATCATATTTTTATGTAAATACATTCCAATGTTTAATTGACTAATATGCATTTATTGCGTTAGATATTTATTTTTTTATATAATTTCATTTCTATATTTTTCCCATTTTCTCCCCAATTTACCTGGCCAAATACCAAACCTACTCATTAGGACTCCCCAACACCAGTGTTGCATTAGTGATGCCCCAACACCAGGAGGGTGAAGACTAGCACATTCCTCCTCTGATACATGTCAGCAACTACCTCTTTTTGAACTGCGGCTGATGCAGTATTGCCGAGTAGCATCACAGCGCGCTCGGAGGAAAGCACAGTGACTCAGTTCTGATACATCAGCTCACAGACGTCTTGAGCTGTGGACATCTCCCTTTGGAGTGATGTGGGGAGAGAGCTCCATCTATCCACCCAGAGAGAGCAAGGCCAATTGTGCTTATTCAGGGCTCCGGTGGCCGATGGCAAGCTACATGAACAGGATTCAAACCGACAATCTCCTGATTATAGTGGCAGCACTTAGCCCGCTGGAACACTAGGAGCCCTGCGTTTGATATTTCTCAGTGTGTGTGGAAAACTTTTTGCCATCGTTTTAGATAGTTTTAGTAGATATTCTACAGATCTCCAAGTTTGATGGGCAGATCATCTGACATGCATGAACTCTGTGTTGAGCACTTGAAAGCAGCATTATCATCACATGTTATTCTGTGATTTAGGGCTGTTTCATTGTGAAATCAGATTGGTGTTCCACTGATGTCACCACCGATGTCCAACAGTCCCAAAACTGATTCCGATCGTCTCCCAATACCGATATTGAGAATCAGATCAGAGCCATCTCTAGCTATTACGCTAGCAATAAAAACTCCATAGCTTTACAGATATTGTCCCCAAAGGCTAGCTGCCCCGTGACATAGCCCACCTAGTCCCTCTCCTCAGTTCCTTCCACCTGCAGAGCAGCAGGGCCTTAAATGTGACCCGGAACTGCTTATTACAGAGTGCATAGCAGACAGGGTTCACCGTGCTGTTGACATAGCAGAGCCAGTACCCCAGCTGCCACAGTCCCTCAGGAACACAGTCATCACAGAAGGTGGACACCAGCACCATGATATTGTAGGGCGTCCATGTGACTATGAAGGCCAGGAGTATGGCACTCAGGGTCCGAGCCGCTTTCTTCTCTCTGACCAGAGACCAGCTGCGGGGCTTTCGGCTTCTCTGGGCTCTTGTCTGTGAAAGAGAAGAACCCGGTGTGTCCTCACTCTGGCAGGAGCCTACAGACTGCTGGCTATCTGACTGACAGTCTGCCACATGGACGTCCGAGTCCATGTCTGAATCGCAGTTCACAGAATCCAGTCTCTTGTTAATCCGAACTAGAGGAATGTAGGCGGTGAACTTCTCCTCATCTTTATTGCTGAGGCTGCCGTTGGCGTCAGTCTGTGGGTGGCTGGTTGTGGGGGCGGTGTGTGAGGGAGGTCTGATGTAGCTCTCTCTTTTCTTCTTCCACCATGCAGCTGTGCAGTGGGTGATGGAGGGACAGAGGCTTCTTGGTTCGGGATTCGGCTGAACGGTTCCCTCAAGCCCAGGCTGGAGCTGCTGATCAGAGGATCTCTGGAGAAAACACATGAATGCAAATACAGAAAAATATGAATAGAATGCAAATATGCAAATAGAATAGAGTGTTAACCAATGCCCTAATAACTAAACACTAGCCTATTTCTTTTTTGTTTCTTTTAAGATTAAATAAGACTATATTTATTGCAGTACTATATATCTTATAGGTTTTCTGTTCATAATTCATCACACACTAAACATAGGCTACAATTATATATATATATATATATATATATATATATATATATATATATAATATTATATATTATATAATATATATATTGCATTGAGTAAAAGTTCAATATAAATATTTACTGTGGTTAATCACTTTTATTCATTCATTTATATTTTTTGTTCAGTTTATTTTAAAAGCTAAACAAACCAACTTGATGGAACTTGATCATACAACAGAATATTATAATTACATAAGTATGTATTGCATGTATTCTTTACATAGCTAATACAGTGGTTCTGCGACACATATTCTGCGATTGCTGCCAATTTGTTAGAATTTTATTAAAAAGGTCATGAATTTGCAAGTAAAACACCCAGCAGACAGTTGTTACTTTGGTTTACAGTGCATGTAAAAAAGGAGACAGAAATAAGACAGAATAATCTAGGAAACGTTAGGATAGATGTGCCAGGCAGCATTTTAACATTATTAGATATTGAGACAACACAGAAGGCCACTAAGGCTAAGTTATCTCAGCTAACAGCTAACTATCCTAGCTCCGTACAGCTTGTGTGAGTCTGCCATTATTTTAGGACAAACAGTAATTCAGCCTAAACTATTAAGAAAATAGTAACATCTCATTATTGCAACACTTTGTTGCAGGACATTTCTACATTGTTAAAAGAGTGTTAAAAGTATGCTAAACCTACATAAAAAGAGAAAGATGCATCCTTAAACTATAATCAAATATTAAAAACAGATTGTGGATACAAATAAAATAGTTTAATATGATGCTGCTGTACGGGTTTCACAATCATCAGCAGAAATAATTACAGCTGTTGATCATTTTAATTATGGTTTTCAGTTTCAGGGTGGCTAAATGAAAGTGAATGGGCTCAACAAAGAGGTGAAAATCTTGTGTGGAAAATCAGCAAATAGTAAACACTCAGCCAGGCTGAAAGGCCATTTTCATGTTAACGACCCAACTGCACTCTGAAAAGGCTCCAGCTGCTCACAAACTACCAGGTGAGAAGAGCCCCCTTTCTCCTGAATGACCACCAGTCCACCAATGACTTCCATTGCAGACTTAAAAACACAAAGGACAATCTGCCCACCCCCGACACCCTGCTCTTTTTTATATCACCAATCTTTCTCTGCATCTGCTACAAGCACAAAGAAAAATACACAGGTCCACCCACACCCCGCCAAGATCAACAGGACATCAACAGACTCTTCAGGAGACAAAAGGTGAGAAAAGCCAGACCTAGTTTCACTGTCCACCTGAAACCACTACTGTGATCAATTAACACCAACTTCCACTATCTGAGTAAACTGCTGGACCTGGGCACGGCTCCCATACTTTCCTTCATCCTCATCATCATCAACCCAGTCTTCCCAAAGATGAAGATCACAGGACTCAACATCTATTTGTATACTAGGGGAAGGGTTTAAAGTTTTGTACCCTTTTAAATGGCACATATATATTTCCAAAAGGGACTGTAAATCTTCTTTTACTGTTTTTCCTCAATTGCTAAGAGATGTCTGAGCAAAATCTAAATCCCAAAATCCCAGACAGAGAATAGTTTTACACTGCCACAGTGACAAGACCAACTGTAGCTTAAAATGACATTTATGTTCCTGTTAGTATTCTTTCATAAGACATTTTTTTTACCATTTTGAAAAATGAAAAACGTTTTTATAAGAGTTAAAGCCATTGTGCTAAAATGTTGGTGAAATTGGTCCATAAAATCTAGTTTTAGTGAGACCTCTTCCTCTCCTCTACTACTTGTTTCGCCCACTTGAAGTTTATCAAAGATTGGTTTGATCACTTTCTTGACCATTTGCACGTATGCATAATGTAATTACCTTTGGTGCAGTCAGCCTTGTATAGCACTGTTTCAGTGCCTCAATATTCAAGGGATTTAAACTGGAGCTCTTCCTTTACTGCTTTTCCTCAATTGCTAAGAGACGTCTGAGCCAAATCAAAATCCCCAGCCACCGCAGAGACTCATTTTACACTACTATATAAGTTATGTAAATGATATGATGAAAGGGTTGTGTGTTTATATTATTATTATTAGATAAAAGGTAACTTCACACACTTTAATTCTTTCATTCACTCACATTTAGCAGGCATCTCCACAAGGGGGCGCTACAAGTACTGAAATAGTTTGAAGCGTTTCACATTAATGTCATTGTGTGCCATTGTTTTAAAGCAGCTGATGTATTTGGCAATGCTACTGAAATGTACATCTACAATACAGAATTATAATTTTGTTAATAACTTTTAAGCTGATTCTATGAGCCAAATAGTTTACCTAATTTTACATATGACTTGGTTGACAGACTTAACTTTATAAAAGTCACAAAATTAAAAGTATATATTGTATATAAAAGCTAATAATAAGCTAGCAAAAAAGATTTTAGAAAAAAAGGGATTTTAGAATCAATTCGATCATATAATCAATTTGAAAATCATTGACAAACTATAACAATATATTGTATATTTATTAAGGATTTAATCAACTACCAAACAAACTAACCTTAATCAACTGCCTTAAAGCTGTGCAGCCAACTTCTTTAGGCAATGCAGTGTTCTAGTTGTATACACATAACTTATAATTTAATAATTTAATAATAATAAAAGTCTTGTTATTTAGCATTGAAAGTTTTGTATATAAAAGTATGGTATGTTTCTCAGACAGTATGAAAGCCCAATCCTGAACTACACAGCATTCTGAACAGAGATTCCATCCACCTGCTCATCTGTTTCGGCCTGGTCAGGGTTGGGGTGGGTCTAGAGCCTACTTAGAATCATTGGTCACAACGCCGGAATAATGCCTGCATCAGTTCCTCCCACCCCAGGATACCATACACCACCATCTACTCACACACTCTCACGAAGTGAGCAATACAGCCAATTCACTTACAACATATATAAACATCCAACACAAACACACTATACAGCTGGGTCTGTGTGACCCATCCACAACCTGCAGTTCCACCATGCTGTCTAAAGAGATTCTTCTTCTGAAAAAAAAAAACCTATCATCTATTGATCTATCTATCTACTAATCAACCATTACACTCACACCATCTGCATGTTATCAGCTTTCCTGATCATAAAGCAGCACTGGAGGACTTAAGGACTGTAGTCCATCTGTTTCTCTGCAGATGTCTCTTTGTTAGCCTGCTTTCACCCAGATCTTTAGAGGCCAGGACCCCACAGGACCACCACTGAGCAGGTATTATGTGGGTGGTGTATCATTCTCAGCAGTGTGTATCAGATCAGACACAGCAGTACTGCTGAAGTTTTTAAACATCTCAGAAATATCCAGCCTGTGGGCAGCATCCTGTGTCCACTGATAATGGACTGCAGCAACAGATTAAGAGCTCCTGTCTCTGACTTTACATCTACAAGGTGACTCAATTAAATTAAAGTGTCTAACAGAGCGGACAGTGAGTGGACACAGTGTTTAAAAACTCCAGCAGCACTGCTGTGTCTGATCCATCAGCACCAACACAAACACACACTACTAACACTGCCCATGTCAGAGCCACTGCAGTACTGCAGTACTGAGAATGACCCACCACCTAAACAATACCTCCTCTGTGGTGGTTCTGTGGGGTCCTGGCCTATAAAGCACTGGGTGAAAGGAGGCTAACAAAGAGACATCTGCAGAGAAACAGATGGACTACAGTCTATAATAATAGAACTATAAAGTAAAGCACTGCTATATGGTCAGTGGTGCTGAAAAAAATGATAGTGAGTGTAGAAACAAGGAGATAATTGTCATAAAGTGACCAGTTAGTGTATATAATATTAAATGAAATAAAAGGCAAGCCCGGTGACAGTAATGAAAACTAAACAATACACTGTCTAATGACACACTGTTGCATAATCATAGAAAAGAAAGGTGTAAGGAAGTAGAATGACACACAGTTTACATTTCTGAATATCTGTATTATCAAAGCGACAGAAGATCAGTCAAGGCTGCACACGCTGACCTACCTCAGCCATACTTACTAAGGCATAGTTAACTAGTGCATATAGTGCACAACTGTGCCCCATTATTCTTACAGAAAACAGGCCTTTGACAGGTGCCCTTTGACTTCACCTGCATTTTCTCTGATCTCTCTATTTATTACCATATCACACCACTGGACATCACAGCAACAACTTCATGAATTATGAACAAACACACCGCCTATAGTGAATAGTATTAGTAGTAGTAGTAATAGTAGTGCCAGCATAGATTTAAGCATTAGACAACTGTGTCAGTGTGATACAATTTGATAAGATTTGCTACAACAAACTCTTCATAGTAAAATAAGGTTTATGTCTGTGCTGTAACAAGAATTATAAAGACTTATAAAGACTATTGCTGTACATAAACCACTATACAGAAAATGATCTTATTTGGATATTTTGTGGATATTTGTGTGAATGTGGAAAGACTGTCTCGATCAAAGTCAAAGTCACCATGAAAATTGCACCAAGTTTTCTAATCCTAACATTTAGCTTCTATCAGCAGGCATGCAAAGTCATTTTGAGTCATTACTCAAAAATACTCAGACGTTTACTGAAATGTATGCATTTCCTAGATGATCTATTATTGAATATTCCCCCTATATATTAATTGACCTATTGAACAACTGTATGGCTAAATTTCCCAAATATTCAAATTTTAATCCTTTAGTTTATTTCTGATCATTTCTATTGGCCCATTCATCATGACATTTAGAGACAAAGAAAAATACAACTGCCAGGTTCACATTACGTAAAATAAATAAATAAATAATGCAGATTGTAATAAAATGAAAGTGTATAAATAAAAAGTGTATATAATATTAAATTAAATAAAAGACAAGCCTGGTGACAGTTATGATGACTGAACAATACACTGTCTAATTACACAATATTGCATAATGAATTGGTTGGATTTTCTAGAAGATCTATTATTAAATTCCCCCCTACATATTAATTGATCGTGTTAACAATTGTATGGCTAAGTTTCCAAATTATTTAGAGATTTAAATTGTTTTCATTTATTTCTGATTATTTCTATTGGCCCATTCATCGTGAAATTTAGGGCTAATAAAAAAAAAACTTTCAGGTTCACATTATGTAAAAAAAAAAAGTAGATACAAAGTGTTTGAATATTAACGCACATGTACAAACATATTGCCAATGAATTTTGAGTTAAAATTATTATATTTCTATAGACAATGAAGGCCCTTATTGGGTACACAGGACATTCATTTCTTAATTAATAATTTCGTCATGAATCCTAATATAGAAACTGTTGTGATTTTTTTTGACAACAGTTTTGTATGGCATGCATTGTGGTGTCCCACAGGGCTCTGCTTTAGGGTCTGTAAAATGGATGTTATTTTAGACTTACTCTCCTTACACCTCTAACAAATTAACAATTTCTAACCTCATTTCCTTCTTCTCCTGCTTTCCTCCTCTATCCTACTATTTCCCTTTGGCTTCCTTTAGGCCCTGTCTAAAAATAATATTTTTTTATCTTGCGTTTTTTAAAGCTTTTTTGCTAAATGTACATCATAAGTCGCTTTGGATCAAAGTGTCTGCCAAATGTAATGTAATGTAATGTCGTAATGGAGTTATGAGCGTGGAAACAGAGTATAAATCATGTACAAATGTTTGATTATGTAACAAAATCCGTTAAGCTTTCATAAGATAATTTCTATAAAAATAAATGATACATTTATATGCATTTATACAGTCATTCCATGGTCTTATCAAAGGCAATTCATCTTGTTATTCTAAGCTCACCAGTGATGACTTCTTGGTATCTCCTCCTCGAGATGCCATCAGCCCTGCCAGCTGCTGCGAGCGTTTCTCTGTCTCTCTGTAAACCTTCCAGTACAGGGCCACCATCACACAGACCGGCAGGTAGAAAGCAGCAATGGCCGTCCCGAACGTGATCACAGGTTCAGACAAGAACTGGATTGAACACTGATCTTCTGCCACTGTCCTCTCGCCCACTATGTGCTGCCAGAACAAGATGGCTGGAGCCCAGAGTATGAAGGACACGCCCCACGCCAGGCTGATCATCAGAGCCGCTCGTTTGGTGGTCCGACTGGCCCGATAGGTCAGAGGTCGCGTGACAGACAAGTAGCGGTCAAAGCTGATCGCCAGCAGATTCATAACTGAGGCGTTGCTGGCCACGTAATCCACGGCCAACCAGACGTCACAGGCCAGATTCCCAAGCGTCCAGCGGCCAAGCAGAATGTAGGTGGTGTAGAGGTTCATCGAGATGGTGCCCAGGATGAGGTCAGCTACAGCCAAGCTCAACAGAAAGTAGTTACTGACCGTCCTGAGGAGCGGGTTAACCCTAAAGGAGACGATGACCAGGATGTTGCCTATGATGGTGATGACTGAGAGCGGGACGGTTATCAGAGTGATCATGGCCATCCTCCAGGTGATGGGTCCCCCGGCAGGCTCTGCAGTGTCATTAGTAACATTGGACAGAGTAAAAGACGCCGTCGTAGCGTTCATCATGACGGGAGACCTGAAGATTACCTAGATTCACTGGACTCCAGATAGCCTTCATAACTGCCACTGCAACTTGTATTGCTTTGCATTTTCATCGTACAATCTTCCTGGAACCTGTGCAGACAAACACAGCTCTTATCAGTCTCAGTGGCACACTAAAATTGCTAGACATCTGAGGAAGCATTAGGCTTAGATGTAGCCAAACAAAAAAAACAAAAAAACATGATGTAGTCTAGCTGTAGCAAGGTGAAATGGACATTAAAAGTGCTGCTGGTCTTTCATGTACCACCGTGAATGCTTATCTAATCAGGTGTGCTTTGTGATTAAATGTTTCTAATGACTTATTGTGACGTACAATTCGAGGAAGGTGACACTGTTCAGTGCTGCGCACGAGTGTTGAACATCATACAAATGACTTGTTTTTGTATGCTTTTCACTTTAAATGTGCCCTACAATAAAAAAAAATTATTTACCCTGGTAAAGTTAAACAGAGTTTAACTGCAAGAGTTCAATGCACGGAAATGGCACACAATGAACCTCAAACATTGCTGTTTCTTGTTCAGTCTAGACTAAATCAGAGAGCCCAAACTACAGTTACATAACGGTCTTGAATGAGTTTATTTAAAGCTGATGTGATAAAACACAACAGCATTTCAGTAAAACAAAAAAAGTGTTTTTAATCATTTGAGGCACTTTTCAGAGATGCTACAATACCATTCAAAAACCTTCTCATTCAACGTTTTTGTTTTTTGCTTATATTGTGAATTAATACTGAAGTCATCCAAACTATGATGGAACACATAAGGAATCATGTAGTAATTTAAAAGTGTTAAACAAACCAAAATACTTTGTGTTAAGGTGTGGCTCCTGACGATGGTAAATTTATCCTGTGTAACAGAGGTAACTCTTGCTCTTCCTTTCCAGGGTGAGAGCCAGTTTCACCAATATGTTTTTGATGGTCTTTGTGACTGCACTTGAGGATATTTTCAAATTCCCTGTTTTTTTTTTTTTAGGTTGTTCATCTTCATGTCCTAAAGTATTTTTTGAGTAGTTTTGAGTATTTTTGCCATAATATGAATTAGAACATTACTCAAATAGGGCTATTTACTGTATACCAACTCTACGTCTTCACAACTTTACACCTGATCAAACTGGTCAAACACTCAAATTAAGTAAACTTTAGTATTGATCTGTGCTATTAAACAAGCTGTATGTGTATTTGCACATCTGTGGCAGCAATGGGTGCAACATAAAGTAGGTGAATGCATTCATTAGAGGAAGTCCACAAATATGTTGACAAATAGTGTAAAGTGTAGCAAAATATTAAAATAAAGACTTATTAAAAAAATTCCATGGCACATTTAGACACTGAATTCACTGTACAGTATAGACTGTTAATGTACAAAAGATTGTTATTTGACCAGGTTGCATCCCTCTTGTTCAGTAGGTCTGTAGTTTAGTGTTTTGCATGTAGTTCTTATTTTCGCCAGTAGGTGGACCCTGTTGCACTAGTGTACAACCCTACACAATGTGGTTCAGAGAGGTATTAGTATGACACAGCCTTTCATCTAATCAGTCTCACCGTGTGCCTCTTACTGTGTGCGTCCATTGAAAGTGAGTAAGATTGTTTTTGCCCGTTTTCTTTGTTTTATCTAAGATCTAAAGCTATATTATTATTAATATTGTTAAGTACAATGATTCTTTCTCAAGTTTAATGCTTATTTGAGTTAATTTGGAAGATTGAGCTACTAGCCAATTAGCATTAGCTAATCGAGGCCTGTAGGCCTGTACGTGACATAAAATATAGTCTGTGGCTAATATTTCTCACTAAAATGCCTTCTTATTAGTTATGTATATTTTGTTGAGTAAAATACTGGTAGCATTGATGTTTAGTTTCTATGTATTTATGTTGTACATTTATACCTGTGAATTGCTAGGTTTTAGCATTGTGTAAGCTGTTCATTAAGTGTATTCTCTACTATTTCAAGCTTTTCTTATATTTCTTTTTATAGATAAACCACACACACACATGTACAGCCAGGATAATGCTCATGCATTATTAAAGTCAAGTTGTATTCTGGAGCTGGATCTGAATGTTCTTTCATCTCACCTCACCTGAACATTATAATTGATATCCTGACCCGATCCCTGAAGTGATTGCAACTCTTAATACAAACCAGATATAGTCCACGTTACAATTTTGGTCCTTCGAGCCGGATTCAAGCAACCACTACAGTCAATATGTCCAGGTCACAAGAGAGAGATGTCAGAAACAGAAACAGGCCACAGAGATCGAGACACATTCCATCCTATCTACAGGATTATGAAGTCAGCTACACCCCAAGGTGTCATGTACCGGATGATGAGCAAGCATCTTCATCTGAAGTGTTTAGATTTCTCCGCAGCATGAAAGAAGAAAATTGCCAACTACGCAGAGATGTCCAGCGTCTTACAGACATGATCCAGCAATCTCCTGGGCAGGCCTCACAACCTCGGTCACTGCACAAGCATGGAGAGGACAATACATCCACTATACCAGCACCTACAAGTAGGCCGACGCCATCTAGTGGTCCTAAAGACCCACGTCAGCTAGTAAGTGCCCCACTGGTGCACAGTGATGTTCCTCCATCTCCACAAGGTCGCTGCTGTGACTCTATTGAGGACCTCGAGTGCAGCTTGCAGAAAGCAGGATTGATCACTAAAGATGACAATTCTCCTGTGACCTCTCGAAGTTCATCTCCCTGCTCCCAAGCCAAGCTTCTGGATTTAGATGTTGAGGATTGTCCAGAGAAGGAACCATCACGTCACAAGGACTTTAAGCCACACAGAAGAACTTGTGATAAGTCAAGTGATAGCCAACGGCCACGTCCCAAAGCAGCATCCATACCAGGTGCCAAGTATCATTCGGAGTATGAGGATGAATACGACAGCTACGACAAGCCCTATCACCATGATGACAGACATCACCGCACTTACAGTATCCCTCCACCCAAGTCAAGTCATCCATACTACAGTGATGATTGTAGTCCCTCTAAGCCCTACCGATCAAGTAGCCTAAGATCTCACCGTGAAAGCCGTTACTATGGGCCTGAGAGGGGATGCTCTCCTGATAACAGAGGTCACCCTGATGATTATGATGCATCTTATCATGGATATGACAGAGAGAGACATAGGGGAGACAGATACTCACCTGACCAGCAGTACTATTCTTCACGTTGTGCTTCTCACTATGACAAACACCCAGCTCTAGATGCCTATCGTGGTCCCAAGCCAACTATCCCTGATTTTAAGTCCGAGGACCCACGTGAGTTTGCCAGATTGAAACTAGCCCTGGACAATTTACTCCCTTATGATGCTCCAGAGCACTTTAAGTTTCAAATACTCACAGACCATCTCAAGTGTGAAGAGGCGCTACTTATAGCTGACTCCTACACTAACAGTCCACGCCCATTCACAGACACTATAAGGGCACTCACTGAGATGTATGGTCAACCACAGCAGTTGGCACTGAAGAGGATTTCAAATCTGATGGACGGACCAAATATCCGTGCTGGGGATGTTAAAGCTTTCAAGTCATTTGCCCTTCAAGTTCGTGCTTTAGTGGGAATGCTGCAACAACTTGGAAGTCAAGGATGGACAGAACTGCGGTGTGGTTCACATGTCTCTCGCCTTTTAGCCAAGTTGCCACATGACCTAAGAGCAAACTTTCACAGATTTGTGAATCCAGTTAACACTCCAGTTCCAACCCTGCCTGATATGGCCGACTGGCTTGAGTACGAGGTACGAGTTCAAGTTAGTAGTGACCAACATAGCAGTACATTAGTGAGAGAGAGACAAGCTCCGCCCAGGAGCCGCCGTCCAGACTATAAGTTACACAGATCTACTGCTATTCTTCTCAGTAGTGAATCCCGTCAGTCAAAGATGAGAACAGACAAGGATCCAGCTGTGAAGGAATTCACACAAGACAAGCCAAAGAAATATTGTCCCTTCTGCAATACTGAGCAGCATTATCTAAATCAGTGCAGCAATTTCAAGCTCTTGTCAGTAGAGCAGAAGACGGAGTGGATTAAAGCAAACAGTCGATGTTGGCGATGTGGACGTGAACATCAGGCAGCAAAGTGCAACCTCAAAGCCAAGTGCAAACAGTGTGAGAGGAGGCATCTGGATATTCTTCATAATGTGAATACCAGCCAGATTACCACAGCAACTGATAGAACCCAAGCACCTGAGTCAAGCACATGTCTTGTGAGTTCGGTGGTAGAGAATCTGTACATTGACAGGCCAGCTAGTAGCCGGCAAGTTGTACTTAAGTTGTGTCGAGTCTTCCTGCAAAGCGGCTCGAGGGTACTTGAGACCTATGCAATATTGGACGATGGGTCAGAGCGCACAATACTCCTACATGATGCTGCAATTCAATTGGGCCTTAAAGGAAAGCCAGAAGATCTTACCCTCTGCACAGTTCGGCAAGAAGTCTGCACCATCCATGGAGCCACTGTCTCCTTCTCAGTTGCTCCTGCCTCACAACCTAACCAGTCCTACCAAATCAACAAAGCCTTCACAGCCAAGGAGTTGAACCTAGCCTGTCATACCTACCCAGTCGAAGCTCTACAGGAGAAGTATCATCATCTCAGAGACATTCCACTGCCAACTATTAAAGGGGCCCAGCCATTACTATTGATTGGGTCAGATTACCCACATCTAGTTACACCAGTTGAACCAGTACGTCTCGGCCCACCAGGTGGACCTGCAGCAGTTCACACTAGATTAGGATGGACTTTACAAGGCCCCATAAGTCTCTTATGCCAACAACTCTCCCCACAGCAATGCCTCTTCACTACCTGCAAATCCCCAGAAGCTGAGCTTCTAAGTCATGTGGAGAAGCTTTGGCAGTTAGATACGCTGCCATACAGGAGTGAACGGTTGGTCACCAGGTCGAGACAAGATGCAGAGGCAGTCCGTATCTTAGAGGAAAAGACCACCAGAGTAATGGTAGATGGTGTGAACAGGTACGCAGCTCCATTACTATGGAAACAAAACCTCCCCCGTCTCCATTCATCTAAAGAAGCAGTCCTGCCACAGCTACATGGGCTGGAGAGACGGCTACTTAGAGACCCAGAAAAGGCTGCCATCTACTCGAAGGAAATCCACAAGCTCATTGATGCTGGTTACATTAAAGCCATAGTCCCAGCCAAGACAAAAGAGAGCAACTCTTCCTGGTTTATTCCACACCACATTGTCCAGCACAATGGGAAGCACCGGATAGTCTTTAATTGCTCCTTTAATTGCAACGGGCAGAGCCTCAATGATCACCTTCTTCCTGGACCCACGCTTGGAGCCAGCCTTCTAGGAGTCCTTCTCAGGTTCCGAGAACACCCAGTAGCCATCAGCAGTGACGTGAAAGGAATGTTTCATCAGGTCCGGCTGCTGGATGAAGACAAACCCTTTCTTCGCTTCCTATGGCGAGATAGTAAAGTGGACCAGGAACCCATCATCTATGAGTGGCAGGTGCTCCCGTTCGGTACAACGTGTAGTCCGTGTTGTGCCACTTTCGCACTACAGACTCACATCCAGAGACACACTACACCAGAAGAGGATGCTCGCCTGTCAATAGAACGCAGTTTCTATGTAGACAATTGTTTGCAGAGCCTCCAGTCAGAAGATCAAGCCAAGCAGCTGGTGAGTCGACTTCACACATTACTCCTTGAAGGTGGATTTGAGCTCAGGGAATGGGCCAGCAATGTTCCTGCCGTAATTGAAAACCTGTCGAAAGACTCAAGGTCGGAGAACAACACCCTCTGGTTCACTCAACAGACAGATGACCCTCAAGAGCGCACATTAGGGCTGTTATGGCAGTGTAATTCAGACACACTCCGCTATAAGCAGTACCACAGTGAATGTCCCAAACCAACTATGCGCAACATCTACCGTCTTCTTGCCCAACAATATGATCCACTGGGGTATATTATTCCATACACAACCAGAGCGAAGATCATTGTGCAGCGTCTCTGGGACAAGAAGAGAGGTTGGGATGACCCCAACCTACCTGAAGATATCATTCAAGCTTGGAAATCATGGGAAGAAGAGCTTCCTCAGCTGTCACAGATCACATTACCCAGATGCTACACTGATCACAACATCGACTGTAGCACCGCCAGCCAGACTATCCATGTGTTCTGTGATGCATCTGAACGCGCTTACGGATCTGTGGCATATTTGCGCACTGATACTGGTAATGGACAAGTTCAAGTCGCATTCCTAGCTGCCAGGTCCAGAGTTGCACCAAAGAAGCAACTCTCCATACCCCGACTTGAACTGTGTGGAGCCTTAACTGGAGCACAGTTAGTTTCAGTGTTGCTTAAAGAACTCACCATCCAGATCCAAGAGGTAGTATATTGGACAGATTCCACCACAGTACTCAACTGGCTTCAATCCGAATCCTGCAGATTTAAAGTGTTTGTAGGCACAAGAGTCGCAGAGATACAGGAGTTATCAGACATCAGAGCTTGGCGCTACATTGACTCTGCCTCTAACCCAGCAGATGACATTACGAGAGGGAAGACTCTATCCCAGCTCACTGGAATGAGTCGCTGGAGTCATGGACCCTCCTTTCTTCTGCAGTCATCTGACCAGTGGCCTGAGGCTCCAACTGGCCAAGTCACTGAAGAAACAGAGGAGCTGAGGAGCACAGTGTTTTGTGGCTTGACAACTGATGCTACAGTTCCACCTATACCAGACATCCGGCAGTTCAGTACCTTCCAAGAGCTACTTGAAGTTACTGCGCGAGCACTACATGGAGCAGCCAGTGACAAACATCCCACTGCTGATGATTATCAGAAAGCAGAGCTAGAACTACTGAGACATGCACAAAGGGAAAGCTTCCCTGAAGAGGTGACACTTCTCAAAGCCGGAAAGGCTCTCCCATCTACCAGCAGAGTGCTCATACTAGCCCCTGAATATCACCAGACTTCAGGCTTAATTCGTGTTGGTGGTAGGCTCCGTAGATGTGACAGCCTAAGTCCAGATGTTCTGCATCCCATTCTCCTTTCCTCCTTTCACCCGGTTTCCAAACTCCTGATTCAGCATTATGACCACCAGCTACACCACCCTGGAGCAGAGCGTGTTTTTGCAGAACTGCGCAGGAAGTATTGGCTATTAAGAGGCAGAGAGGCAGTCAAGAAACACCAGCGTAACTGTGTGGAATGCAGGAAATGGAGAGGCAGCCCCCAAGTTCCACGAATGGCAGATTTACCTCCCTCCAGTTTGCGACTTTTCCAACCCGCCTTCTATTCAACAGGAGTCGACTGCTTTGGCCCTATGCTTGTAAAGGTGGGACGACGCACTGAAAAGAGGTGGGGTATCCTGTACAAGTGCCTTACAACTCGAGCTATCCATCTCGACCTGCTACCGAACATGGACACAGACTCGTTTCTGATGTCACTCAGACGCTTCATAGCTCGCAGAGGAAAGCCCCATGAGATCCTTTCTGATCAAGGCACTAATTTTAAGGGAGGAAGCAAAGAGCTCCATGAAGCCTTCCATGCCATGGAACCTGCAAGTACGAACCACCTTGCTTCTCAACAGATTCGCTTTCGTTTCAATCCCCCCAATGCTCCACATTTTGGTGGATCATGGGAGCGAGAGGTGAGATCTGTTAAGAACGCCCTCCGCACCACTCTAGGAGCTCAGATTGTGCCAGAGGAGGTGTTAATGACTGTCCTCATCGAAGTAGAGGGCATAATCAACTCTAGGCCCCTGGGCTATGTTTCCTCTGATCTCGCCGACCCAGACCCAGTCACGCCCAACTGCTTGTTGATGGGGCGGCCAGACTCCTCACTTCCACAAGTGGTCTATCCTGAGTGTGAACTGTTAAGTCGGAAAAGGTGGCGTCATTCACAGGTGTTAGCGGATCACTTCTGGAAGCACTACATTTACCACTTTCTGCCCACCTTACAAGCTCGGCAGAAATGGCAGACAGAGAAAGATGCCATTACTGTCGGCACTGTAGTTCTTATTGTTGATCAGCAGGCACCAAGAGCCCTCTGGCAAGTAGGGACAGTGAAGAGTGTCATACCTGGAGCAGATGGACGTGTGAGGACAGCTGTGGTTCAAGTAAAGGACCGTACCTACACTCGTCCAGTCGTACGCCTCATTAGGCTCTCAGCCCTACCTCAGGACAATACAGACACCTAGTGGTCAAATTTGGATACCAAATTTGGGGGCGGCTGTACAAAAGATTGTTATTTGACCAGGTTGCATCCCTCTTGTTCAGTAGGTCTGTAGTTTAGTGTTTTGCATGTAGTTCTTATTTTCGCCAGTAGGTGGACCCTGTTGCACTAGTGTACAACCCTACACAATGTGGTTCAGAGAGGTATTAGTATGACACAGCCTTTCATCTAATCAGTCTCACCGTGTGCCTCTTACTGTGTGCGTCCATTGAAAGTGAGTAAGATTGTTTTTGCCCGTTTTCTTTGTTTTATCTAAGATCTAAAGCTATATTATTATTAATATTGTTAAGTACAATGATTCTTTCTCAAGTTTAATGCTTATTTGAGTTAATTTGGAAGATTGAGCTACTAGCCAATTAGCATTAGCTAATCGAGGCCTGTAGGCCTGTACGTGACATAAAATATAGTCTGTGGCTAATATTTCTCACTAAAATGCCTTCTTATTAGTTATGTATATTTTGTTGAGTAAAATACTGGTAGCATTGATGTTTAGTTTCTATGTATTTATGTTGTACATTTATACCTGTGAATTGCTAGGTTTTAGCATTGTGTAAGCTGTTCATTAAGTGTATTCTCTACTATTTCAAGCTTTTCTTATATTTCTTTTTATAGATAAACCACACACACACATGTACAGCCAGGATAATGCTCATGCATTATTAAAGTCAAGTTGTATTCTGGAGCTGGATCTGAATGTTCTTTCATCTCACCTCACCTGAACATTATAATTGATATCCTGACCCGATCCCTGAAGTGATTGCAACTCTTAATACAAACCAGATATAGTCCACGTTACAGTTAAGATTACAAAATAAACAAATATATTTCAAATTGTGATCCATTATTAGTTTATTTTGTTTTCACTATTACTAATAGAATATTAGCTATTAGCAAATGTTTTTATCTGGATAGTAAACATTTATTTGCTGAGAAAACACCAATATTCTAATCACAAAGAATTGTGAACAGTGCAATAAATAGTAATTTAATTGAATCATTTCCAAGCCTCTTTCTGATGAAGCTGTAGTATTATGTGTAATTATTCTGAACCCGGTTTGGTTAATAAGTACTTTAATAAGATTAAATTAGATTAGCTGCTCTGGTAAACAAACTCATGGTGGACAGAAGCGTCAAAATGAAACTGGATCCAGATCTGTGTTCTTCTAACTAGCTCCACAGGATATCAACAACTTTTTTAGAACAAGAATGTTTTTAGTTTTATTTGTTATTTATATTTGTATATATTATATAACCATATACAGATTTTATAGTTATAAATATATAATTACAGATAGTAGTTTTAAACAATTTAGGCAAACTATACATTTGCACAGGAGGCTCCCTATCAGTATAATGTGGATTATGTATAGTAGATAATATTTATATTTATTATATTTAACAGAGGAATGTTAAATGTCACTTGGTGCTCGTTCTGCATTTTATACAGGTTTATTTTTATGTGGACGTGGGTTTTTGCCATGTCCACGGTGATGACTGGTGAAGTTGATTGAATCATTTAAATGGTTAAGTAAAGCTTTTTTTATAATGATATTCTCTTATATTTTGAAGATTTTTTTTTCTCCCCAATTTATACAGCCAATTACCCAACCCACTTATTAGGACTCCCCCTATCACTGGTGATTCCCCAACATCAGGAGGGTAAAGACTAGCACATGCCTCCTAAGATACATGTGAAGTCAGCCACCGCCTCTTTTCAAACTGCTGCTGATGCATCGTTGCCAAATAGCATCACATCGCTAACGCTCGGAGGAAAGCGCAGCGACTCGGTTCTGATACATCAACTCACAGATGCTTCGTGCTGATCGACATCACCCTTTGGAGTGATGTGGTTAAAGAGCAAGGCCAATTGTGCTCTCTCAGGACTCTGGCAGGTGATGGCATTGTTCCGCACACATCATTGTGTGCTTTATTATTTAGTGTGATGGCCTTCTCTGAGCTTGAGGAAACAACACCACTGGTACATTTTTATTTATAAAGCTCTGTTGGGTAAACTTCCTTCCTACTTGTGTAATTTGCTGTCACGTTTTAACAGTTTTTATGATTCTCGCTCTTCCAGAAGGCTGCTTTTGAAGTTCCCCAGAATTAGTTTAGAACTGGGCAAAAAAGCTTTCTCCTATTTTGCACCGTGGTCTTGGAATAACCTTCAAAGCAAATTACATCTTAATGATTTGGTCTCCTTCAGTAATTTTAAAACTTTATTAACAAATTCTGTGACAGAAACATGTAACTGTTATTCCTAAATTGCATTTGTGTCTGATTTCGAAATTCTATGTAACTGGTTGTTTTTTGTCTATGTTGAATGCCCTTATGTGAACTGTCTGATTGTACTTTGTCTGTAACTGGAAATGGTGTGCCGCCTTGGCCAGGTCTCCCTCGAAAAAGAGATATTAATCTCAAGGGATTTCCTGGTTAAATAAAGGTTAAATAAAAATAAAAATAAAGTAAATTGTTTTTTAAAGGCATTTCAATTATTAATTGAATCAGAATCCCCTGTCCATCCCGTCATCTTGGAATAACCCCCTTTAAGAAAGTAACCTCTGACATCAGTGACATCACAACCTTTTTATTTTCAATGTTCAGCTATTAATTATATTAATTAATTTAATATTTGTCACATTGTCTCCATTCTAACATTTATTTAAACAATTTAAAATGTTTGCATCAAATACAAAAATTATGTTAAAATTGTAAACCCTGTCATTGTTCACCCTGTGGTGCAGATTGACAGGATTGTGCATGTCTTACAGGAAATATAGTGAGAATATAAAATAATGGTACCAGTTTAAAATAAGACTACCTTTATAAAGGGTTTATAAATGGTTTACAATTAGTTTATTAATTGTTACTAATTAGGTTGTAAATGCCTTAAAATCATTAATAATCAGTTATAACACATACGTTGAAGGACCAACAATATATAATAATAGATGACTGTGGGTTCACTATTTAACAAACAACAGGTCATTGTTGCCTTTCTATGTATGTGTTATAACTGATTATTAATGATTTTTAAGGCATTTACAACCTAATTAGTAACATTAATAAACTAATTGTAAATGATTTATAAACCCTTTATAAAGGTAGTCTTATTTTAAAGTGGTACCTAAATAATAAAGCTGGGAGTATTATACAGTACGCTGGGTCTTACAAATATGATTAACAGGCAAAATAATTGAAAAAGTATTTTTTGTAAATGTTTAAGGTCTGAAAGGCACACTATTATGATAATAACCAGTACTTTTTTGAGAATCTCCAAACACACTCTCAAACTCCCACCTCATTGTCTACACATTGCATGACAACTCCAATCAAAAGTCAATATCATGATCCTTAAATAAACGTTCAGGGTGGACTTATTTTGGCTTTGTTATCACTACAGCAGATTTGTCACAGCAACCGGACAAACTGGCAGCCTGAAGACATATATAATAATATATCATTCTGTACACAGGTCCATGATCTAGTTTTCAGCCCTGCTCTGTAGAAGCCCACCTCCCCAGTGCAAAGGAATCTGAGAGGGACTTTGCAAAGTCAATCTTGAGTGAAGGTCAGAAAAACCAGATAACTAACCAGTCCTAAGATTTCAAAATCAGATCTACAGGGTACAACAAACACTTATATAGAATAAAGAACTAAAGAACTTCAATATTTAACAAACAGCACTTGCCTCTCAGTCCACGGATGCAGATCCTTCTCCAGAACTCGAAAGCTAATCCTTTAATGCCGGTTCCTCGTCACAAACAGTCATAACTCAGGAACACACCACGTTTACTCCACCCTCCACAGCAAACTGCAGAGAGTTCAAATAAAGCAGGCGGAGAGGGAAGAAAGTGGGTCAGTGTGGACCATGCCACTTCTACTGTTTTTCTACATCCATCAATCTATCATTCAGGCTTGCAAAACATTTGCAGACCATTGCAGACCATTCAAGGACCATGACTGCACTGAAGAAGAAGGAGAAGAAGAAGTGTGTTCAGGAAGGTTTAGATTAGACAATATGGCACATAAATCACATGACTTTTAGTGACAGCACTATAAAGAGGTCACGTTTTGGTTCATTCTCACTTTATAATAGGCAGAGTGATAAACTGCACAGCAAACATGATTACGTTGTGACAACATTGTGACAACCACCTGTTTAGGTGAGCATAACGCTGCAACAATGTTGAAATGCTGTAATGTAACTACAGTATAAGAAATAATAAGTTGCACCTAGAAGGAAGTGTCACATTGCAGTGGTATTAAAAAGAATATAAAAATATAAAAATGTAAAAATGATATGTGCAACCCTTGCTCATATTTATACATGCAGTGACGCATACAGTAGAAGTGTCTAATGAATGTGTAAAACGTAACCCTTTAGTGTCCTGTGATAATTCAATTCATACAGTCTAAACATTCTCATGCTGTTCCTGCAGAGCTTGCAGTAGAAGTGGAGTGTTAATAGTTTGTTCAATAGCATCCCACTCATTTTTAATCTGGGATAGATATAGTGATGTGATTGGTAATGGTAGGGTACAGTATTTGTGTCTTCAAGGAAATATATTCTTAAAGTTTAAAGAGTTCAGAAATCAATATTTGGTTGAATAACCCTGTTTTGTTATCACAGTTTTAATGCATCTTGGCATGTTCTCCTCCACCAGTCTTACACACTGCTTTTGTATAACTTAATGTCACTTCTCAAACAGTTCAGTTGGTTTGATGGCTTGTGATCATCCATCTTCCTTTTGATTATATTCCAGAGGTTTTCAATTTGGTAAAATTAAGGAAACACATTTTTATCTGGTCTCTTTTTTTTCCAGAGCTGTATATAATAATGAAATATATTGTAAATGGAATTTTGATTTAGTTAACAAAGCTATTCTTATGACCAAGTTGTAGTGTTGTGTATTAATTATATGGCTGTGACAATGTTGTGACAGTGTTTTTGATAATAAATAAACAGTGCAAAAATTGACATTGTTCTCCTTGAAATATTTAAATATTAGCCACGAGTCCAGTGGCTTATCCTCTATTGCATAGCTCAAAGAACCTGTTATATCATCTGTATTTAAATGCATGCAGAACAAAAAATGGTAGAGGTAGAAAACAGTGCCCAACTGGTTCTAGCTGACTCTTTAACTAAAGAACTGAAAGTACTTTGTAAGTCTTGTTTTTGAGATTATTTTATTGAAAACTTACTGAACTTTGACACTGCACAGCTCTAGTTCCTCAGAACTGTGTTATCACTTATCATCTCCAGAGGATTTTCTTCTTCCTTCATCCACATTTCAATGACAAAATACGTGTAATGAATGACGCTGCTACAAGGAAATGAAAAGGTGACTAAAGTAAACAGTTAGCTTTTAAAATGTGCGGAATTCTTAGCTGTCCTGGGCTTCGTGCCAGTGTTTTCAATATGAAAGCCTGCAGGAATACTTCACTGCTGGTATGACTGACAGTGTGTATGAAATGGATGGATGTATAAACGATATGTATTTAAGTTGTATATAAACTTCTTTTCTATTCTATAAGCAGACTTACTGGCAGTCGTAAAGAACAGTGAAGAACAAATGGAGCACTAGTAATACATTTCTCACTTCAGAGAACTCTGAGAGATTGAACAATTGATTGTTTTAGAGTTCTTTAGTAGGATAAATCAACCGTACTGAAAACTGCACAATAAAATTGCCAGTGTTAAATCAACTCTGTGTTCAATTTCAGCACTCATTCTCTTCATTTAACACTAACTCTGTTGATTCATCCCTGGCAATTTTGCTCTGTGTCTCTCCATCGGTCTCCATGTAATTCTCTGGATGCATTTAGTCATTATTAGACTATCACCTTCCTCATACATAGATAACAAGGAACAAACACTGACACTCCAACAGCCGGAACTGCTAAGTAAACTTGTTTCTCAACAGTTACTGAGAAACACTACATGCCTCTATGCATAAGTAAACCTTAAGAAATCATTCAAACAGGCCTACCTTATCAGGGTAACAGCAGAGATTACCAGCAGTATTACACTCAGAGTTCAGGTCCAGCCTGTGAAGTGGCTCGTTCTGTAGTGTGAAACACTCTTACGACACTGCCCCACCTGCAGCGTCTCTGTACCTTATCACAGTCTCAAACAGGGGGAGTGAAACTTGTGCAGAACAGCCTATAGTGTCATAATCAGGTCTGTCACAATAATTACATTATCTACTTATTATTGACTTATTGTAAAATATATGGACACAACCTCTATATTTTTGCTGACCTCAAAAGAAGAGCCAAATTTTGTTTAAAAACTAGTTTTATTGTATCATTATTATTATTATTATTATTATTATTATTGGATATTTATTTAACTTCTGAATATTTGTAATATTAAATGTATAAAACTCCTTAAATGTAAAGTCTAAATGCCTTTTTATCCTACTGTATCATTACTGTATCAGTGGCAATGGTATGGTATTTAACCTTTCTGTTATGTTTCTTTGTCAGGAACAGCAATGGTGTTCCTGGTGCATGTTTTATTATCCAAAAAATGCCTGAAACCAAAACAATTCTAATAAGCAGTGTGAATATTTTGTTACTAACTCCATTACTAATTATTCTATCAATATTTAGTGCAGTGGTGTTCCTTACCTCCTAACAGGTAATGCTTCAATTAGGATAATTCAATCTTTTTTCTTTTTTTTCATTAAACAAATACGTGTTCATACTTTTTTATTGGTTCACACTACTTTATTACTTTGTAAGACCAACATATAAAATGTTTTTTGTTTTCAGGGGGTGGTTGCACATATGTGAGATGAGCAATGTTCATATTATATGTTGATTACACTAATTAATGCAAAAAAAAGAAGCTTCATACTAAAAAAATACTTAACTATTTTTCCTAGATTCTTTTACTTTAGCTTCCATGGCACATGGCAAAAGTCACGGGACACAATACTAGTTTCTTGTTCCATGACTTTTGTCATGTCATTGTACATGTGTGTGTAAATTATTCATTACCATTTTTTTCGATATAACATCAAAATCTTTAAAGAATTTATGTAAACTCTTCGATGATATAAAACTAGTCATATAAACTTCAGTAGTGAGCTCGGGTGGATTTATACGGGGTAACACAGAGATGATTATTGCTACGTTCACATTACCAGGCGACTCAAATCTGATTTTTGATTAATGAAGTTCAGATCTGTTTTTTTTCATCACTGTGTGAACATGCTAGATCAGATTTATTTCTATGTAGATTTGAGTCACTTTCATATGTGATCCTAAATCAGATAGGTATATAATCCATGGACGTGTGACATGAACGGTCAAATCAGAATTTTGTCTTTTTGTTTTTATGAATGCACTACGTGCTTCTCTCTCATCCCCACACATCTCTTAGTGCAGCTAAAAGCAAAAAAAACAGCAAAAGCAAACCGCCTGACCTTTTTTCACCTCCTTGGCCTGAGCATGTACTTCAGACCAGCTGTTTGCTCTTCACTCCAGCAAAAGATGCTCCACATAAGAGCTGCTAACTCATCCAATTCCGTCTCTCAAATATAACATTTTTTGTTGTTCACATTACACACAGATACAGGTCACTTCGTTTGTGAATGTGAACCGTCAAGATCTGATCTGATCTGATCTGAGAAAAAAATCGAATTTGAGAAATGTGGCGTGTAATGTAAATGTAGCCTATGATACTGAGAAAAAGGTCATTGTGTTAATCTTACACACAGCAAGACTTTACCAAATTTAAAACTCAGCTCGTACAAGCCATCATTTTAATCCAAATAATTTTCATTCCGTTCAGCAGGGGGCGCTATACAACAAGACATTCCTGTCAAAGAGCCACATAATAATCCACACAAAGCAAGCATGCAGTCAGAGAGCAACACACAGGATATATACAGAATACATCAGTAAAGCATCACTGTCAATCAAAAAACGTGTCATTTTTTTGTGATGGACATTTATGATAATGGACATATAGAAATGCTCCAAAATGACTTTGAGTGTTTCTTTTTGTACACTGACAGTGAATATATGTATATATATATATATATATATATATATATACATAGATCTGAGTATTAAAGTGTTAATTGAATATAACTGACAGTGACAGAACTAAAGCAGCAGGGTTAACTACTAACCACCAGTTTAAAATCTGGGTACGTGAATAAGCCTGTAAGATCTGCAGTCTTTCAGAGAGGGTAGTGTATCACTTTATCTATTGTCTGTTTAAAGTAGAAAGATAGCATTAAGCCATATTAGATCAGTGTCTAATATTAATTTTATAGAGACCGATCTGTGCCCAGGTATCATGTGGTAATTTAATTTATTATAGTAAAGGTTAGTAAAAGCTTATCCCTGATCCATAACCTTTAGTGACGCCTGTGTCCCTGTTTGATACTTACTCACAACGCAACATAATTTATTACAATAACAATACCGTAAAATGTTTTCATGTCCATTTCTGTGATGAACAGACTGAGAGTCAGAGGTGGAGTTTAGTTTTGCTCCAGCTGGTGGTGCTCCTGTTCAGGCTTAAATGTAGTCAAGCTGTGATTTATAATCAGTTCTGTGATTGTTAAAATGGAACACTGAACAAATCTTTAATGATTACCAGGTGTTCTCAATGTCCATTTACACTCTTAAAAGGAGAAGGTGCTTCAAAATGAGCAATTCCAACGAAGAACCTTTGGGATGTGTGCAGAAGCGTTCTGAAAACATGAGAAATAATAATAGTTTGCATCACAACGTTATGAGAACCTTTCTTACACAAAGATTCCAGCTGGATGAATACTGATGTTCCAAAAACTAAGAATGAAAACGCTGACACAAGTGGCGCTTGCCACATTAGCAATGTTAAACAGTAGAAAGCAAAGTGATAGATATAATTCATAAACCATTGCAACATCATATCAGTTGGTAAACTGATCCAAATGGTGTTAAGCTTCTTCAATCAGGACATTGTGTGTCCATTGCTATGCATGGACACTTTGTACTCCAAGCTTTCACAGGAAAAAAAAACAAACTGCTCCCCCTCCGCTCCCATTTAAATTCAGGCAGGCAGCCAAACACAGCCAAATCCCCTGGTTTATTTAGCCCATTACCAAGACTCTCTTTCTGGTAATCATTCTAGATCAATCAGACTTTCCTCAAATTGATAAGACATCATAAGAAAATTGTAAACCTAGCCAATGTCTCGTCTTCTAAAAAAAAGTCTTATGACTTATGACAAAATATATGTCAGAATTCCTGTCACTGATTAAATGGCTTCGAGCTATACAGCATGCTGCATCAGTAATAAAGGAGTTGCACACAAGTGTAACAAAAATATTAAACAGAAACTGAAAGTTTGAGTCTGTATTGACTCAATTTAGCAGGAAATGTATTTTGGAAATTGTCTTGCGTTTGTTTGTTTAGCTTTATTGTCCTCAACCTTTCAACCTATGTAAGCTTTCTGTCTGTGGTAAACATCTCTCTTCAGTGCTTTTTAAAAATGGTCTGAAGAAGCCATTTTACACGCTTGCTGTCCTTGCTGTCCTAGTACAAATATCCTTTAAATCCACTGGTCAGTTACTAAACGTTGAGGTAGACTCTAAGTGCCATTTCTAAAGTGCTAAGTTGATAAGGCAGGCAAGGATTCAAACAACAGAGGATAGGTACAACACATGAATCCACATTTAAAATCTAAGAACAAAGTTATATTGTCAAACACTAATAACTATATTTGAGACTTCTTAACAAGCCATCGCAAACAACGGGCTGTATAAAGGAGAGTCGGTGAGTCTGAGTTGGGCTGCAGGTGCTGCAGGTAATGAGCTAGGGTGGAGCCTGGCTGGAAAAACCCATTTCTCACTGAGTGAGTCCAATCAGAGCCTCCCTGGAGAGGGTGAGGGTTAGACTCACTGACAGTTGCTCAACAGTTCTAGCCAAAAGTATGTATGTAATGCATAACAATAAGTTTTTTGTTCTGGAATGTTTTCAAGAATTCTTTAGTCAACATTTTTATCACATTAACCCTCTAAACCCTTTGTGCAGAACAGACCAGTTACTGTAGAAACAATAGACAGTACAGCATTTCTCATTATATCAGCATATATAAGCATCCACCGGTCTAGAACCTCTGATCACTGTTTGCAGTATAATGTAAAACCCCACATTTCCCCAGAAATCAGTTTTTGAGAAACTGTTATTCTGCTATATAATAAGAAGCCGTGGCTACACTGATGAATTAAGTAAATAACAGGGGACAGGAACAGACTGTATGCAGGGCCTGAAAGCTTAATTTCTACAGAACAGAAAGGAATAAAACCACGTCATTCATGTTTGGACCCTGGAATTACCCAGCAGTTCTTTACTTTTAGAATTTACATTACCATCATTATTAACTCCTTAAAAAACCCTTGTGTAGGTAATAACCAAACCCTTTTTTTCTGCAGTAAACAACTTATTTACATTCTTTAAAAAAAATAAAGCTTTAAAATTTCCTACAGGACACTGTTTTCTCTCTACTCTACTTAATAATTCCAGATCAGTCACAGTAATCTATCTATCTATCTATCTATCTATCTATCTATCTATCTATCTATCTATCTATCTATCTATCTATCTATCTATCTATCTATCTATCTATCTATCTATCTATCATCAAATGCTTGAATATAAATCTTCAAGATTTAGGGCTGTAACTACAAAAATCCTGGCCTGTTCAGGGGGTTAACTTCTGTTTTACAGGCCCTGCCGGACTCCACATTTACCTAAAAAGCTAATGTATCATAGTTCCTTTTCTATTACTATTAATAACTAAGAATTAATGATGACTGAATAATCATTTGTGGTGTTCAAATGATAAAACTGATAAATGATAAAACTGATAAATGATAAAACTGATAAATGATAAAACTATCTGTAGCAGATCTCCTCAGTTCAGTCTTTCAGATGTTAGACTTTTTGTGCAGAAAGATAAAGTTAAATTTGTGATGAAACATTTAAAATTAGGCAGAGGTTTCACAGTTTCTTGACTGTGTCATATTTCCCAAAACATATAAGTGTACACCACAGCATAAACAGTTCTGCAGTTGTGCTTATGAGGATTCTGATTAATTATAGTTTAGTCACTCTCTAATTATGGAGCTTTAATCGCAGTGCTCTTTCTCAGTCAGGGCAGAGGAACAGTGCTGGTGTCTGGGTGGGATGCTGATGGGGGTGTTATATGGGGGTCGTAGCTGGTAAACGCTAGGGCTCCACTGCACCCTCCCCCACTGTGGTCACCGTGCCAACCTGACAGCCTGCGAACTCCAGAAGGGTTAGGTCCGGATACACACGTGTGTTTGTGTGTGTGTGTTTGTTTTTGTAGCTTCTTCACCCACCAGCTGGCAAGGTCAACATTCACCACTTAATCTCTCCCTCTGTCTGTCTGTTTGTCTGTGTCTCTCATTCTTGCATTTTCCTTCTCTCTTCCTCTCTTTCTTTTTCTCTGTATCCTTTCTCCTTTCTTTTTCCCATTTAGGATTCAAGGAGATTTTATTGTCATTTCACATTCCAATAGGTGGAACAAAATCATATTATTATAGTTTACACACAAAGAGCAGCCTGTCTATGCAGTGCTCTGAAGCTGTGCCATTTCTGTAGGAAGTCACCTGGTGATCAGGCCGGGAATTACAGGGTGTTACAGACTCACATGCTGGGTCCAGCTCTGCCTGAAATGAGAAAGAAGTAATCTCAGGGTATCTCCTGAGCTTCCTGCCCTGCCTGCATTATCCATGAGAGGAGAGGTGAAACAGATTCAGTCAGTTCAGTCACCAGCCGACATCAGGGGATCCCACTGAGAGACCAAGGAGTCTAAATAACATGTTATTGTTAGCTGAGACTGGAGCTAGTACAGACATGAAGACAGACTGCCTTTGCTAAAAGTAAGATGTTGAAATGTCTTCTGGCTAAGATAAAATATACATGAGTTTATTAATAGGTTAATAATTAGGTTGCAAATACTTTATAAACCATTAATAAATTGTTGCTACACAAATCCTACTTAGTTTGTTTTCAAATAGTCGGCATTAACATATCTAATAAAATAATATAGAAATTCAGTTACTTAATGATATTTTATGTTTATATACATTGCGTTTAATCCAAGATTAATCTGGATACTTAAAGTTAACAAACAGAAATGTTAATGCTGACTGATGAAACAGACAAAGTAAGATAAGCATTCAGAAAGATCTGAGGTTTTACAGTATAAATGAATGTGGAATCACTATTTGGCTTTTTATGTATGTATTGTAAATGTTTATTAATAGTTTATAAAGTATTTACAACCTAATTAATAACATTAATAAACTACTTTATAAAAATGTATATACCCTTTATTTAGGAGTCTTATTTTAAAGTGGTACCAACCTCAGAAATATTTCACAAAAATTAGAAGGACCACTCTCCTTAGCCAACAGATCTAGTTGCAGCATCAAAGGGAAAAAAGTGCAGACATCACCGACATCACCTTGGGTGTGATGTGGAGAGAGAACGCTGTCTACCCACCCAGAGACAGCACAGTCATTTGTGCTCTCTCGGACTCCGGCAAGCAGCATGATCCAGGATTTGGACCAACGATCCTCTAATCATAGTGGCTATTCCCTAGTTCGTTAGAAAAACATTGAATTCAATTTGACCCACTTTTACCTGCTTTTTGAATGTAGCCATTTACCTTGGGCTGCATTTTCTCATTTAATACCGAATGAGTTTACAGTAAAATATGAATCATTTTATATGTTTATATATATTTGAGAGTTCTGAATTAGTAAGAAAAGTGAGAGAAAGTGGATTAAGGCTCCTTTCAGGACAGACGAGTTAATGCATGTTAGAGAGGGAGCTCTGTAGGCAGCTGCTGCTCGCTGGGTGTAACTGGGTGTTACCCACACGCTCACCTGCTAATAACTGCCCAAGCTAAACAGTCTGTCAGCAGTGGAGGGTGGAAGTGGTAGTGGGGGATAATAGGTGTGTTAATAGATCTAGAGACTCTCTCTCTTTCTTTCTTTCTCTCTCTCTTTCTCTCTCTCTTTCTCTCTCTCTCTCTCTCTCTCTCTCATCAGGCTGCTGGATTTAATTACATAGATAAGTCTACATGTCAGACATGCTTATTCTTGCGCTTGATAATAACTATTGCTGACTGCTTAATTATCGGACATGCAGAGCGCCTGTGCTGTCTGGGACCTGTACAGGGGGCCTTGTGTGGGTTTTGTTTTCCTCTCTCTGCTCAGCTCTGCATTTCTGTTTTCCTTTTCAATTTCTGCATGTCAGGCCGTGCGTGACATCTTTATCATTACATGCCCAATATTAGGCAAGAGGGTGGCAGCTTACTGACTGCAATCATGTGTAAATGTCACAGGCTGGGAACAAAACACAGCAGTGGTTGCTTTTGGCTGTCTTGCTGTCTCTCTCTCTCTCTCTCTCTCTCTCTTTGCCTGTCGTTCTTATGCTGTCCGTCTGTGTCTCTCTCACTGTCATTTCCTGTCTGTACTTCTCTGTGTGTCCCAGTTGTATTCCACACATTTATTGTAGCTGTCTTTTTTTCGGAGAGATTGCGTGTACTGTCTTCACAAGTGCCAACAAAAGTCTTAAAATAAAGATGCTACAAAGGATTCTATGAGTGATGCAATCAAACACTTTTTCTTAGATATAAAGGTGGTTATTTAATGGTTCTCATTTAAAATGTAATGGTTCTCAAACTGTGGGTACATGTTTGTGGTACACAAAGCCTTAAATTTGTTTAGATTTGTTTGTGTTTAGTGCTTATCCCAGTACACCCTGTTTGTAAGACCACCCTTCGGATCTTTACTTTCATTTTCATAGGCCCTAAAATAGAACCCTGTAGAACTCCACAAATCCCAAAAAATGATTAGGATTAATATCTAAACATCTACACTTTATTTTACTACATCTTCTTACGCTATTCCAATAGCGTAAGAAGGAAAATAAAAGCAAAATAGGAAGAGCTACTTATAAATGAAAACATTTGAGGAGATGGCAGATCCCACATAGACCCACATAGACTTAAATAAATAATGCATCACTCCTCTTACCATCAAAAAACTTAACGAAAGCTTAAGAAAAATGAATATTTTTTGATTTGCAGTTTCATATCACATCCACAAATGAGCCACAAAATTCCAGTCACTTTCATAAGATGCTGTTGGTCATTAACATGATCTTTTTAGTATTTTTTTTTTCAAGATTAGCTTTGGTCCAACATTCAATGTTAAATCTTTCTTTAATCTCAAGTCTAGACAACTTCTTTCTTCAGTTTTGCCAGTGTCTGGTACTGTCTATGTACTGTATATGTGTTACAGTGTTTCTTGTCTTGTTTCTCTAATGTTCTGTGTACTAATAAAGAATATGTGGGTTCTGGAATATCAGATGAATCCTAAAAGAATAAACACTCCATGCTCCATGCCTTCAGTGTACCATAGAAACATTGCAGTTAAAGATTTATTTCAACATTTCAGACAATGTATTTAAGTGCAGCTTGCTGACTAATTGAAATAAAACAGTAAGTGTCTTATTTTAAGTTTATTATTAAAATTTATTTTAAATAAAATTAATTTTTTAAATTTAAAGATTAGATTTTAGCTTTTTAAACTTAAAACTGGTACTTATATACTCAACAGCATCATTCTCCAGACTACAGGTTTCCCCTGTGTTTGAAATTTGTATTGTGTCTGACTTCATACTTTGTATTTAATCTCATTTGTGTCTTGTGTGCGTTTCTTTCTTTCTTTCTTTCTTTCTTTCTTTTTCTTTCTTTCTTTCTTTCTTTCTTTTTGTCATTGGCAGTGCAATCTTGTAAAGCTAGCTTCTAACACACAACAGAGTGTTGATGTTGGGATCTGTGTATTGGACTCCACACAAGTGCAAATCTGGCATCACATCCAGAGTATATGAACAGATAGACAGGCAGATATTTCCCTGCAAATAACTTAATTCAGTGAACCCATCAGGATATAAAGAGTATTTCAAGATATTTAACAAGAACTGTTTTGTAGACAAAGTACTTTCTCTGCCTTCAAACACTGCTGAACATACTGTATGGACTAAAGTCTACACTGCAGGGTTCACAGGTAAATACACACGTTTGCGGTTGCAAAGGTGTCTGGTAGCCACAAAGCTGAGAAATAAATTTTTCTAGAATTTCTTTGTCGTATTCCAGCAGAGTCAGCAGTCTGGGAGGCCTTAGTACGCTCACACACACATGCTTGCTGGTGCGCACACACACACGTGCATGCTTGAGTGCGCACATACACACAGACATACACATACTGCACCCATTTCAGCACATAAGCATGCGCATGCTGAGTGTGAGCATATACACAAACACAATTAAGCACAATTTCATGCTTACCCAGGAGCAGAAGCTGCAAGTCACATACACACATACAAAGACACACACACATGCCAGTATAACATATAAATAAGCAGGGCGGTTAAGCTGCATTGTTTAGTAAGGGTTTAATATGTGTACAGCAGTATCTGTATTAATACTAGGCAGTCGATGCCTTTGTTTAGTCTGCTTCCTCTATTGCTGCTAAGTTGCTTGACCTTTCGATGTGGCATTACTGTCACGGCTCATTATCAGAATAATGTGGGCCTGAGTGTGGAGATATTTTAGCCACAAAAGGGTTTTCATTTCCTAACGTCTTATTAGATCCACTGTGAACACAACGGCTTTTATACCAAGACATGCAGAACTATTATTATATGCCCTGAGCCCAGATATATAGTTCATTATTCAATGCCATGGTCTGGCCAGTACAGATAGATAATATATTGCTACCCTATCAAAATATAGTAATGTCTTAATGTATTCATACTGCTTGAAAAGGTAGGTGTTCTTTACATTGTGAAAATATTTAATGAGCTTGGTAATATGCTGTTGGTCCTCCACATTCCCCCAAAACAGCTGTGGCCCACCAAACCATGCAGTCCTGACAAATCAGATCTGTGTCACATTAAGGAAAAATATCACTTAAAAAAAAAAAGTCACTTAAGCCTCATACCCCTATCTTATACTTTGCAATGATCATTGTAATGTTGATAAGTGTGATGGTCTGGAAATGAGGTGTGTTCAGGTAAATGTCTGGCGTATTGCTATCTTGGCAACTAAAAACTCAGGCGGGCTGCTGACTGATTCAAACCTAGACTATGGTCAACAGTCAAAATATCAATTCACTAAAGCCCACCTGGCTCTTAAAGGGAATGGCAAGTGACACGCTGATTGGTTTATTCCATGGTACACCCAAAACACACCCATAATTAGTTCAGAGAATTAGTACATTCCACCTATCAAAGCAAAGACACACTGATGCCCTAAATCAAGCCCAGAATCACTGAACTAGTAAGGATAAACAGGGATTACCCTGTTACTATGAGATCCCATAATCATTGTTAAAAAGGTTTGTAACTCATAGATCTTCTGTTAGTTCAACCTTTGTTATCATTCACAGACAACACTGATGATTCTGATGTCACTGATGACATCAATTCTGGTCTGTATAGTATTATAAGTTACCATTATGACTTCAAAATGTAGTCTAATCCTGTTTTTTTATGTTATTTTAGGCTTGAAGCTGGTCTGAACACTATTTTAAACTCTTCATTGCAAAATATAATGATATATATTTAAAACATGATTTAGAATATTATATCAACATATTTTCAGGCAGTTTTTATTCCTTTATTTCAGAGATACACAGCTGTGTTTTAACAGCTGAAATAAGTCACACACACACACTGTGCATGTATTACAGAGACAATGCACATTAATAAGACACACCCCCATTATATTATATTAGCATTTCATAACCACCGTGGTAAAATCAAGGTGGAATTGAATCTCTTAATATGATAAAATGAAGAATGCTTTTTTCATTTCTTGTAAAGTTCCTTTACCTCCGCAACCGCATAGGTTGTCGGGGACATTATCATCCTGTCTGTACACAGTCAAAGGTTAGAGCATGACCGGTGTCTGAGCTATGAGAGAACAGCGTTCAATATGACCAGTCTCCCATCCCCCATTAGAATCCATTCTTTCTCTCTTTCCTCTTTCCTCCTCCTGAGAAGATGAATGCCAGCCAGCTGCACCTCCACCCGACCATCCGATCATCACACAGAATGGACCACAGCACACCCCTATTCCCCAGCCTTCTCATGCCCAGCGCTGCCCTACCATTCCTACTGCTTATCTACTCCTACTGGTCACTCCACGCCCAATGCCAAGCTGCCCTAAGGGGCACACTGGAATCTCCTGCCATGCAGTCTTCACTCTTCTATGCTGGATTTTACCCCTCTGGCTCTCAATTCCATCACATCCACCTCCTTAAACACACAAACACAATTATTTTAGACTCATACCCCCACCATATACTGATGCATTCTGGGCGTGCGTCAACCCCATGATGACCAAATCTCTAAGCAGGACCATCCCCATGGGCCTCGCCCACAGCCTCTGGTCCTGCAGCCTACATCCCTCCCCCCACATTAAGATAAAAAACCCACTGCTAACCAGCTCCCCCAACACCCTCCTCTCTGCACCTTCATTTCTTACTGTCAGAGTGTGCCTCTTTGTGTGTGTAGAAGCATAAAGGTGTAAAAAGGTTCCTCTCAAATAATGCCATTGAAGAACTGCCATTGTTTCCAAATATAACCTTTCAATTGTTTGATTATGGCTATATAGTAATTGAAATAACTATTTCTATTTATAGTAAAATGTATTGCTGCAGTAGCCAGAAAATAAACCATAAAGGCTTTGTCAGATTTGATCACTGATTTAACATGTTTTGTCTATGTTAATTTTACCTTTAGTTGTTAGACTATTGGGACTATTTTGGTCCCCCATCATTCCTAGAAATCTGCAATTGCAAATATTGCTGACAAATAAACACCTCAAACATATTTACCAGTGGGCAACTCCTGATATACCTGATTTTTCAGTTAATCTAGACTTTCAAAGTTATAGGTGTGTCTATAAAAACACTTTTAATTTTTTTTAATGACTTAGTCTGACTGCTAATGACGCGTCTACCTGATATCACTAATGATATTGCTAATCTCATACAGTTTTTCCTTATTCTTGTTTGTTTTGTTTGCTGCTATTATAAAATAAATACATTTAAATCTCTGTTGGTGACAGAAAAACAGAATAAACAAAAAGCTTAAATTCCAGGGTGTACGTGTTGTTTTAGACCAAAACTACTTAAACAGAAATCCTGTTTTACATTTATATATAGTCATATATAGAATCTTCAGATGTGGACTTGAGCGCAGCATATGAGTTGTATTGTATGAGGGAATTCTCTGTGTGATGTTTGGGTTGTACATCATGTGGGGGTTCTTTAAATTTACACATCTCACACCCCTAATATTTTCAAGGGCAATCAGTTGTTTCTGACCAAATCCACAGAAATCTTAGAAAGAACTGTAGAGCTTGCAGGTACAACCTTCTAAGGTAGACCTGAAGGCCATTTTTTTTACATTTTTAAAGGACCGTCAGTAGTTAAACCACTTGAACAGAAATCACAAATTGTACTTAAAGGCTTCCTAGGTGGACTTGAAAGCCAACATATGAGTTTTTATAAGTTGAAGGGAGCTCTATATAGTGTTATTACATAGCCCAAAGTTAATCTTACACATTTCACATCGCTATGATCTTTAAAGGACAATACATTTTATGCCCTATGGAATCCATAGATCCAATGGGACCTTAAATAAGTATTGCCTTAAAGTAAATGTTCTGTTGCCATTACTTTTTGGAATCCTGGCCTTAATGTAATTCACACAGTACTGTAAAGAATATTGCAGATTATAGAAGATACGCATCAGCCTTCCCAGTATGGGCTGATGCAGAATCTGCTTAAGCCTTTAATGTCCCAATAAACACCATTATATCAAAAGGAAACTGATCCTAGATCAGCACTTTAACTCTGAAATGTCTAGCCATTAGACAAGCTCATCGAGATCCAAGCGCAGATACCAGGGCTTTCGTTCCTAGACTGAATGCACATGAGAAATCACGTTCCATCTGTGCTGTCCCATTACTGCTTCCATTTGCAGTCTCCTTGTGCTCTTCACTCTCTCGCTCTCTCTCTTTCTCTCTCTCTTTTCTCCAGCCTCTGTCCTGCCCTCAAGCCCTCCACAGATTTGCTTACTTAACCCCCCACCATATGTCAGTTATGTTGCATCTTCTTCCCTGCAGTTGCCCACCCATCCATCCATCCATCCATCCATCCATCCATCCATCCATCCATCCATCCATCCATCCATCCATCCACTATTGTTCATTTCATTCTGCTCTCTCGCTTTTCATCTCCAGTACACTGATGGAGTCTTTAGCCCTCAGTACTTTTGCTTTCTTTAAATTGTACATTAATAACCACCACCATCTGACAGTTGATTGCTTTGGTGATTGAACTATCAATACAGTACATTCTACCCACCTCAACACCACTTGTCACTTTTGAATAACTATACCTACTATATCTATCTGCTGGAACAGCCATCCATCCATCCAGCCATCCATCCATCTGTCATCCATCCATCCAGCCATCCATCTATCCATCTATTCACCATTCGATTCCTCCTTAATCATTGTTTAACCTTTAGTAATTTGAGCTTCTTAAATTGAGTATCCATAAGTTGTGGATCAAAACCAATACTTTTATTAAATAACACATGAAGAAGAGACATTTTTAAAAGAGTGTACCTGTCAATTGATTATCTGCCATCTTTATTTTCATTCATCCATCCATCCATCAGTCCATCCACTATTCAGTTTATCCTTCTTTACCATTTACTTCTTTGTAATTAAAGCATAATACTAAACATGCACTCTTTTTTCTGTAAAAGAACAGTAGACATGTTTTCCACCTATAAAGAGAACCTGTTTTGAAACCATTGTCTATGAACCCATGATGAACTCTTCCAATCAACCATCTACCATCTGTTTATCCGTCCATCCACCATGTTCAATTCATTCAGCTCTCTCTTTTTTTTTTAACCGGTCCATCCATCCATCTTTCTCTGTATTCATCCATCCATTTACTTCTACCCACCACATATTTGCAAGTTACTATCCATAATGTTACTTTCATCCATCCTCTTTCCTTTTTCCATGTCCATTCCTCCTGATTCTATTCTAAAATATTACTCTTCTAAGGAACAGTCATAGCTACAGTTTCATTCTTGTGGCATCTGCCCATCTGTTCTATCAATTATTAAAACAATGTCAGTTGATTTCCTTGTTATTCCAGCTATGTTTCACTTCTTATACAAATATATATTGATATCGGTCCACAGATCTATTCCGTAATCCATTCATCACCCAATCACTTCACCATCCCCCCTTAGTATTTTAAGCTTCTTAAAATAAACATACATATTTTACAATAAGAAACATCAGTTTAATTCTACTGACATCTGTCCAGCATTGCTCCATTCCATTCTGCCTTCTTTTATTTATTCCCTGAACATGCACCTTTACCTCCAGTACTTTTTAGTTTCTTTAAACTGTGCATTGAAAGCAAGACATCTACAGCTGTCTTGTTCACTATCAGTCAGTTCTACTCATGGTAACATACTTTCATTTCTTATACAGTTAGAGTCTCATAGTTCCATTTTTGTGACATCTGTAAATCTATTAATTCATCCATCCCTCCATCCATCCCGTTTATCACCCAAACACTTTACTGTTTACCCCTCAATACTTTACGCTTCTTAGAATTTATCACAGTTTCACTTCTTATACAGTTAATTTTAGGCCCATAATTCATTTTTCTTGACATCTGTCCGTTCATTTAACCCTTTACCCATCCATTCATACCTCCCTCTGTTCATTTATGAGCTCTCATTAAACTAAGCTTCTTATGGCTAAATTGTCATAAATCAAGGCACCACATTTACACTTGTAAGAAATGGCCAGAGGTACAGTTTCATTCTATTGACATCTGCCCATCCATTTATCCAGCATTGTACATTCCATTCCACCCTCTCTCCATTACTCCTTTTTAGTTTCGTTCTTTGGGCATTGTCAGCACCACATCTGCCAGCTAGTTTCCTTGATTCTACTCTAACAAGCAGTTCTACCCATCGTGACCCATCATTTAAATTTCTTGACACTGTCTATACATCTTTTTCTTTATCCATTCATCAACTAATTACTTTACCACTCCCTGAGTATTTTAAGCTTCTTTGAACAAAAAATACGCATTTCCACAACATGTACATCTATAATAAATCTACAGTTGAATCCTATTGACATCTGTCCATCTGTTCATCCAGCATTGTTCATTCCATTGTCCCTTCTTTTCATTTATTCCCCGAACACATATGTGTACCATTTACCTACAGTTTATTTTAGTTTATTTTAATTGTGCATTGATAACACCACATCTGCTAGCTGATTGTATTGTAACAATCAGATCTACCCATTGCAAAATATTTTAATTTTTATACAGTTATATATAGTCCCATAGTTCCTTTTCCTTGACATCTATCCATCCATCTATTCCTTCATCCACCCATTCTTCCATACGTCCATCTATGCAGCCACTCTTTCACCGTGTTCATTCCATTTCTCCTTTTGTCCATTTATCACACAAACACTTCACTGTTTACCCCTCAGTGCTTTAAGCTTTTTAAAATGACTGTGCATTCATCACTCCAACATCTGTCAATCGATCAATTCATTCATTCAACCATCAATCAATTTTACACTTTATAACACCACATTTACACCTCTTATAAACAGGTATTGTGCCATAGTCCCATTTTCTTGTTACAGTAAAGCCTGTCTATCCATTTATCCACCCATTCACCCACTCAGCACTCCATCCATCCATCCATCCATCCATTTACTGTTTGCCAATCATTTAAACCCACTTGAGTCTCACCCCCTCTACACCATCAGAACACAGCCTACCCCTCCAATCACACCTATTCCCCACCCTCCCCCACTTTATCACCTATTCTTACGTTCCTCCTTTCTCCATCACACCCAACATGCAACGCCCATCAGACGCCAGACCACCACATCCCTCATCCATCCCTGCCCCCCTGCCATCCAGACTGTGTCCCAAGGGATGGACAGAAAGAGAGGGAGGAGGGCTAATGAATAAGTGATTAAGATTGACATGGCCAGCCCCCAGCTTTTGGGGGTCGGCTTGGGCCTTCCTGGCTTTTTGGTCTTTGGGCCCCACCCTGCTTTTCTTTTTCTTTCTTTCACACCTTTAATCTCTATATCTGTCCACCTTATACACACGCATGGCCACTGCTATCCATGAGATAAGCACTCAAATGTGTTTTTTGGAGTGAGACTTAAAAGAGCAATTGAAGGCATCCGTAACAGGCTCATGACTAGTCATGGTTAGTCATGACCATTGACTAACCATGGTCATGGGATATTAAAAAATGGGCTGTTTTATCATTTCTAATTGGGTATGTCTCCATATACTGTATGTTCAAGAGGTTGATTTCTTTGAATTCCATTATGAACATTTTAATCAAAATGTACTATGTTTCTAGACACATCACTATATGCAAATTTGAGACATGGAACCCCCCAAAGGCTTTTTTTAGGACCATTAATATTTACATTATATATGCTGCCACTGGGAAAAGTACTGGCAAGATCTAATTTCCTATTACTATCCATCATGATTGCTTAGATCACAAGGTGCTAGCTTCTTAATAGTTCCCAGAATTCAGAAAACCTCAGCAGAAGTAAAAACCTTTTTATGAAGCCCCAAACACAGTCTAAGACAAAAAATCACTTATTTAATTTAGCACTTTGTAATTAATGCTTGCTTATTTATCCTTATATAGGATGCAGATCCAGAGGTTTGTGGATATTGTGGTAGACTAAGATGTGCTCTCATCCTGATACTTTCATTGGACACTTCATGGACAGAGGAAATGAGGGATGCCAGTGTTTCAGGGTGCTTCTGTCTCTATGTTACCTTCTGGCTGTATGCTTTTAGTTAGGTTGTTATAGTCAGATCTACCAGAGCCTACATTTTGACACCTGCACTAGTTCTGAAGCATCATTATCAGGCTGAAGTGGTTCTTATATGCCGTGCTCCTAGGTGTACTCTGCATCACACTCCACTCACGACTTACTACTACAGCAGTGGGTCAAGGTGCACCTCAGGCATCTTCAGACTGACAGTGAGACTGACAGCTTAGCCTGCTTCTTTATTTCCAAGGTAACAGTAATTACTGTCTGTATGTCAGTTGCCAAGGAGCGTGCACACACACACAGCCCCACACACACACACAGACACACACATACACACACACTGACTATATAACGTGTCTTGCTGTAGTGCAGTATAGCAGACTCAGGCTATTTAAAAGGCAGGGGCAAAATATGATGTGTAACCTGTATATTCTAAAGAAGGACTGGCTAAAATTGAAAAAAAATAAATAAATAAATGGATGGAATATATAGAAAATATGGAATATAAGTTTAAGAATGCAAATGAGTACTTTAAACTTTGTACCACCATTGACCACAATCAAATACAGTTCATCCAATATGTGTGGGCACGTATAGGGCACCAGATCTAATTGGCACCTAACTGGGCATTTTATCGTGTTTTTTTTTTATACCTGTAGGACAACCTCTTCTAGAAAGGGCACACTTTGAGACCCAGTCTAGTATGAGTGGCATAGATGGCAAATTATAACAAAATTATGTGGGAATTATGTTCCAAATATAGACAGATGTTGAAGCTTTTTCAACCATGGGGGCACCTGAGGTGATTTCTCAGTATATCCTCACCTGGGCGTCAAAACCCAATGTTGAAATTAACAGCACATATCGATTAAAAAACAACATTACATTGGTATTAGCTTCCAAAGTTAAAAAGATGTTTACTTTTTTTCAAACATGGGGGCACCATTGGTTTTGCAGGGGTGGCAACTGCCCCCACCTGATCTGATCTGATGATCTGATGGTTGCAACTAAGGAAGAGTTGTCTCCCCTCTCTTTCCCGTGCTTCATCATCTTCACTGACTCTTTTTGGACGCGCGCGCTCGATTGAGCTCCACAATCAAAAAAGCATAAACACTCCCTTGAAGCCCGTAGTCGCGCGCTGTGTAATGTATAATTGATGCTGCAAAAATACTGGGAGCAACAGGGCTCAGATCCGCGCGAGCCTGGCAAGGTTCTGCGTTTACCCTCATGCTGCGTTTACAGCGCGCACACAAACACACACACACCACAAGGGCGCGCGCGCGCACACACACACACGCACGCGAGAACGCAGCTCCCCATCACCCAGGCAGGCGCAGCCAGTCGGGACTGCCGCCTCGCGCCGGCCGGACCTGCAGCTGCTGTGTGAGCCTCGAGCGCGCGCTGGTGGTCGGTGGGAGGGTGCGCGCGGACTCTTGCTGCTCCTGCTGCCTTTGCTGCTGCTGCTGCTGCTGTGGATAAAAAAGGGGCGATCAAAGCAAAGACGGTTCTGAAGTCTGCGCGCGAGGCTGGCTAGTTTGCAGGTGAGCACAATGACATGCACGCACAGACGCACACGCATACGCATGCATGCACGCGGGAGCGTTGCATCCATCCATCCATCTATCGCCCACCAGGCAAGATCCCTCCATGCATTATTACTGTATAGTGCAGTGAATGCATGAGGGGGGGGGGGGGGGGTCACTGCATTTCGTTGCATTGTTGGGGGGCATGCATTGCTCATGTGGCATCGCAGAGTAGCATGCATGCTAGGCTCATACAGCCAGGGTTTGCTCTGTACCGGCAGGTTGCCCCCCCCCCCCCCCCCCTACCTTCCATTCTCTTTCTCTTTATACCCCTGGCTCTCTTCCTAGGACTGATGGTTGTTGTGTGTGTGTGTTTTTCAATGCACACTGCAATCAATATGCAGCGCGCGCTCGACTCTGGGCTGTTTTTAGACCCCCTTTTTCTGTTTCAGACCCCCTCTTCCTCTCCCATGCTGGTGCACGGGTAGCAAGCCGTGCTGATTTAAATGAGGAACGGATGGTCTTTAAAAGCATCCCAGGCTCTGTGTTGTGTGTGTGTTTTGTTTTTTTTTTTTTTGAAAAAGGAGAAAAGAGAGAGAAGCAGCAGCGACTAGAGGAGGCAGGCATCAGCAGCAGCACGAGCAGCATAGAGGGTCCCCCAACCATGCTGTTGCCATTGGTTACGGTGAAGAGAGGGAGGGAGGGATGGATGGAGGGATGGAGGGGGGCGGTCTAACATGGCTGAGGCTCAGAGCGGTTTACTCCACCATGCTTAACACAACGGCTCCCTGTGTGCCTCTCTGTGTATGTCTGTCTGCCTGTTCTATCTGTCTGTGAGGGTCTCTCTCTCCTTCTCTCTCTTTCTCTCTTCACACACACAAACACACAAGCATGAGCATTTAGGCAAAGTGTTTGCAGCTCCAGGCAAAGCCCCAGATTAGCAGCTTCAAGCAGGTGTGTGCACCAGAAACCCCTTATTTTAGGTGGGCTCCAGATTTGTCCCAGACAAAACACCAGCAGCATCTTTTCCCCCAAGAACTGAAGGGTGTTGGACTCTTAACATAATATAGAGATTATATTTTTGCCAAAAAATATATATGAAAACCAGGTTGGCGTCCAGTAGCAGACTGAGGCTGTTTGAAGAGCATGGGTGAAATACAGTATTAAAAAGGGCACCTAGTGACTGACATAACATGGCACCCTCTGAGACACTGTCTAGCAAGGCTCTGACAGATAAAGCACTTCATTACAGCACACTTTTCTGTTAGAAGGGCGGAAGGGCTGATGAGCACTCATCATTAAGACACCGAGGGAAATAGAGGGCACATCATCATCATTTTTTTGCACAAAGGGGCACCACTGAGGGTACTTGATCACTTTTTCCACCGCAAGAAGGGCAGCCAGAAGAATACTTTTAATGTCTCTTTTATGCCACCCTAGAGGGCACTTTAGTAATGTTTTTTTTTTCAAATATGGGGGCATTGAGCCTGTCAGTGTTGATGTCAAAGCCCAATGTTGAAATCAGCTTTACATATCCATCAAATCTGTTAAAAAAGCAACGTTTCAAGGCTCACCTATGCTTCCATAGCTGTTTGCATGCAGAAAATACATACAACGTATAATGTGTTGATATTGACTAAAATAATTCACAATGATAACCTGTAAAAAAAGTGTTGACATATATTGGTTGGATTTGCCTTTTACCAACACTGGTAAATTATTATTAGCAAGCTGTGGTCCAAAATATTGGAACTAACTGTTTCTTCTAAATGTTTTGAAATGTTTATTTGGAACACCATCAATGCAGCACAAAAGCCAAGAACATATCAACTATGGTTAACAGGTTGTGTGGACATTTACAAGTTTAGCAGACGTTGGGTTTTGGTCACCATACTGTAGCTTACCACAACAGTTGCTGTTTCACTTTTGGAAGATGTTGGATTTTGGCTACTTGGAACCAACTATCATTTATTTTCTACATCAAACAGACATTGGCATTAGACATTGTTCTGATGTTGAACTTTGGTCATGTGACATCACTACATTCAACCTGATATCAACCTCTGTCAAAGCTGGTGTCCAGAGTGGACAAAACCACTGCTATGAGCCTTAGAGCTTGTGAGCACCTACTCATCTGACATTTCTTTAGAAATCAAGGGTATTCATGGAGAGATAGCACCATAGCAGTGATGATTTGATTGCCTTCAGCACACACAAAAAAGTCTATCAGCAAGGTCAGGTTGGTGATTCTCTTGTTGGATAATTAGTTCTGGATCACAGATGTTGTCCAATCCCATACATCAATCACTCTAGAGAAGTTACACTTCTCCACAGCCCCAATGCCTCTGGGGCTTTATACCTCACTAGCTGATGCCTGGTATTGGATATAGTGACCTTAGGCTTATGTGTAGCTGCTCTAATTCTATTGGCTATTCTGTATTGGAGATTATACAAGCTGTATGCGTGTGTGTGCCTGTGTCAGCAACGCATGCACTTTAAAGGGCACCCAGACTGTGTAGACTTGCATGCCTTACATTACTGTAAACGCTATTATTATTATAATATAACACAAAAATATTTGGTTTACTACAAAACCTGATCATGTTGTCAATGTTGCATTAAGATAATGACGTACGGTTGCGCCAAAAATAAAACAGCACAATCTTTTTCGAGGGTGATGCTCTAGCTGGAAGCTGGAAAGGCTGGATGCTACAGGATATTTGAGATTGAGTAGATGCTCATTACTCCATAACCAATCAAGCTGCTTGACCAGCAAAACCAGCCAGACCACACAGCATTACCAGCAAGAATAGGTGAAATGCAACATATACTATGCTGGTAATGAGCTTTATTTTTGCCTGAATTATCAGAATAATCCAGAAAACAACCTTAGAGGGGAAATCCGAGTGAAATGGACTTGGTTTGTATTGAAACATGATAACAAGTACCTCCATTTATCCCCAGCAATCTGAAATAAAGCACTTTTAGCTGATGCTCCCAACAAGCTTACAATGCTAGCGATAAATTGCTATGTTTACACCATTAACTAGCTCAAAGAGGCTCTACGCGTCATTGGTAGAATTCTGAGGGTTCTGACAATTAAAACAAGGCACTCAGAACTTTAAAAGTGCACTGCTAGTTTATTTAAATACTGTTTATACAAACAGTACCTTGAGGTAGTTCTGCAGGTGTCGGAATCTTGAAATTAAGACACAAAAATTCATGAGCATGAAGGAATAGGTAGGATAGGGAAATAAATTACAAAATTAATTAAGTTGAAATGCATGAATTATATCTCTATAATATTCATGCATTCCCACATAATCCATTTAGCAATCTGTTCCCCTCTTCTTCTTATTTGCTCATACTTGTCAGACAACTTATCATGACTTAATTGCAAGATGTTGTGTTTGTGGTGTAAAAATAACAGTTTATTTACATAGGAAAAGTTATGCCCCTATCACTAGCATTGTAAACCTGTTGGGAGCATCAGCTAAAAGCTCTCTATTTCGGAAGCTCTATTTAACAGGCTTCCCTTGAAAGTAGCTCAGCTGTGTTCACCAGGTTAGTTGTGTTTATTATAGCTGGAGAAACTGCATGTGAATGTCTTCAAAAGCATTCATTGTTCAGATTCTGGTTAGCATTGAGTGCATAAGTGCATTCTGAGCAGTAACAACGCGCATGTTAAACTAAACTACAGACCCTCGCGCCTTTCTCTCTTGATTTAGCCGAAATAAAGGCGTCAGACGCGCAGACACGGCAGCGCCAGACCAGACACCAGACGCCTGTAGAGTCAGACTCTCTCTCTCCCTCTCTCTCTCTCTCTCTCATGTGGAGGACCTCCTCCACTGGCACAGTGCTGCTGAGGATGAGCTTAATAAGATTTATCCCTGGGAATGATTTAAGTGAAGGCGTTGTAAGTGATACGACGACGATCCAACACGACGTTTGACCTTGAAAGCAGTGGATGTGACAGAACGGGGTGATTTAACACGGCTGGCTAGTTCACACTCGCCTGTTAGTGCACTGATGTGTCAGAAGAGTGAACAAAAAGAAAAGAAAGAAGGACAGAAAGCCCTGCCTCCGTTTAGCCTGCCCTCGATGCAGGACACAGCCCTACCGGTCAATTTATCACTCCCATGTTTCCTGCTGTACACTGAGCTGTGATGATTTGTGCCCAGGCTATAATAACAGAATGCGCTGTGTGAGGAGTGACTGTGCGCAATGTGTGTGTAATAGTTGTACATGTGTGTGTGTGTGTATGCGTGTGGGGTTGCCTGCGTCGTCTCGAGACTGAAAAGGGTTAGTGGGTCAAGTAGGCAGGCGATCAGACTGCAGACTGCATGCAGTGTGAGACAGGGAAGAAAAGAGAAAGAGAGATGAGAGGAAGATGGTGAGATATTTAGGCTACATAACTGTGGAATAGTGTAGATCAATCTTTTTTTTAATCCATTAGAAAGAGGCAAGACCCATTTCTAAATATTGATACCAAATTCAAAATTGAATCAGATAAATTCAATAAGCAGATCCTGCTAAGCTATGTCATAAATAAACTTTTTTTATGTCATAATTTTTTTTCCAGAAATCCAGTCAGAATTAGTTATATGGATCGAAAAACCTTCAATAAAGTGTTTACATTGTTGAAATGGTTGGGACAGACCTGTAGAAGCAGAAAACACTCTTTTAAAGGACCTAGTTTTATCTCCGCACTAACCCAGCACTCCTGCATTCTGTTAATAAGTTGAGATGAAGGAACACCCATTCACACAATGTCCTGTAATGCTCTCAGGATATTTAGTACATGTCACTTAGGGCTTTCATGAATTAAAATGATGGACAGAATTGAAAGGTTCTGTGACACACGTCTCCATGGGCTCTTTTCAATTAACAATCTTAATTTCCAATATGTTGTTTTCTTTTACTCTTCTGACTCTGTGGCTCTTGCAAATTGCGAATGAGGCATCCCTAATTTAAACAATAGCTTAAATAAAGAATGATGATAAAATATAATTGAAAGATTAGTCGACTATTTTTATTATAGTTTTATCTATTTTTACAAAGGCTGTCAACATTAACATGTTAACTTGTGCAGTTAATCTGGAGATAACCTTTGATGCAAATTATTCACGTGACAAATTTGACAGAGCCTGGTGACGCATTAGCAGTTTTATTTAGAGATATAAGACAGCAACACTTACTGTTAAGTACAGAAGGTAGATTAGGTTTTGTTTATGCTGAAGTCTGTACAGTATTTATGCTCTCACTCGTGATCATGCACACTAGAGGTGGGCGATACCGGGAATTTTGGTATCGATCCGATACCAAGTAAACGCAGGGCCAGTATTGCCGATATCGATACTGATACCGATACTTTTTAATATTTAAGCTTTATAGATCCAAATGATCCAAAAACCTAGGATATAATTTCACCAAACATTGTAAGTGATAACAAAATACTTTAGTATCACAATCAACATTTTTTGTTTAGAAACAATGGAACAGTAACAAAACAAAGTTTAAATATAAAGTAAAAATATATTAAAAATTAAAATAAAAATTCTCCCCTCACTAGACATCTTTTCTAGTTCTTTGTTTCTTTGTTTCTTTTTTTTAATAGAATTGTCATTTGGAAAAACAATAAAAAATAAGGACTTGTCTTCCTTTCAGTGCAATTCAAATGCAAGTTTTTCTTAAATAAACAGAGTGTAAAAAAATATCACTCAACACTAATCTCCTGAGGTAGAGGCGTGTCGACTCGAGGAGAGCGCTGAGTGGGTGGGGCCAGGCTGAGCCTACCTGCGTGGTGTTTGGCTGGCTTTGCTGAGCCATGTGACGCATGTGCAACAACAAGAGACCAGAGAGTAGACTGTGGTGAATCCTCGTGCGCAGCAGTCAGTGCGTGCGGCAGAGAAAAAAGCTTGAATATCGATATTTTTACACGAGTATTGCTCAATACCAATACCAGCGTTGGTATCGATATTATCGATATTTGGATCGATCCGCCCACCTCTAATGCACACACTTACACAAACACACACAGCTGATGCACGTTTCCTCTTTTCAAGCTGTTGAGTGTGGAATATGGAGCTACACTAGCATTTATTTTCTCCATTAAAACTCTCAGTAACTCAGCATTATTTACAATATTCTATATTAAAAAGCGTTAAAACGACCCTGAGATATTATAATACAGTAAAAAAAGATCTGATCTACCAGGAATAAAACCACACTCCATTATTTTTGTCCCCTTCACAAAAATACAGGTAAATACCATCATTGAAAAATGTAATCATGATTTTATCTTTGATTTTGTCACAGAATATTGTTGTGATTAATACAATTATTTGTAAGGGATTGACACTAATAATACATATCTAAAGGTTTCTAACACTGATTATTGTATTCATATTTAAAATACCAATTATCTCAAGCTTTGTCTTAAGAAATAAAAAGTGTGATTAATTAGATTATTTTTTTAATCGATTGACACCTTTTACCACACATGCCCATCACCACCATCTCTTATGATAAAACACTCAGCTAGTTTAGATAACCTAAAACCATTTTTCACACAGGGTAAATATATTTGGAAGGAAATTTTCAGATTTATTTAGACTTTATACAGATACTCCAGCACAGTACAGGGGGACCTGCAAAATGATGGCCCATTTTAACTGACTGTATATTTGTTTTCCTCCCAGGCTGACTCATTTCCCTGTCTTTTTTGTAGAGTTTGGACTGACTTTACCTCCTTATCCACCAATCTTCAGCCTAGACACAGTGCTTCTGCAGACTCCCTATTTTAAACCTTTGGGTGGGTCTAATTAGCTGTGTGATAATGCTTTCATTTTCTAGTGGTGAAGCCCAGACTCTTATCTGTAAGAATAATCCCTCGCTCAGAGTGGCTGATTAAGCTGGTCCGTATTGCTGTATCAGTCTATTTCCCCCCCCCCCACTGCTCTGGGACTCTTCTGTCTCGCTTTGTCTGTCTTGTTAGTCATCCACCGCATAGCACAGTTCTCTCGCCATCCCCAAGGAAATGGTGCCTTGTTTTAATACGATCAATAAGGACTTGGGCCTAAAAAAGCATGAGTGGGCGAGATCAAGGCTGGACGGGGTTGGGGGAGGGTGAGGGAGAGTCAGGGGAGAATACAACACAAAACCTGCAATGCAAAACAGCCTATCAATTTACTGCTAGTGTTCAGTGAGCATGGGCTCATGTGTGTGAGCTCCGAGAATGCATTACAACATCAGCTGAGGGCTTGAAGGCAGCCTATGAAGCCTACAGTCACACCTTTTCAAATATCTGGTGTGGGCTGTGCAATTAATCATATTTGTATTGCTATCAGGCTCAGAGATTTCAAAACAAAACAGTTGTGATGATACCTTAAATAACAGCAAACTCTGCAGACTGGCTGTGTTCACATGACATAAACAGGCAGGAGACAGGGTGAGGTAGGGATCCACAGTAACCGCACCCAACAAACTACTTCTTAACCTCATTTCAGGTTTCATGTCTTAATGGATTCTTGAACACAGAACAGAGCCAAAAAGATGTCAGTTTTTGCTTAAAGCTAAACATACAGTGGTCCTGTTAGCATTGTGACTGTTAGCATCATACCAGCCAAATCCAGCATCCTCGTCTATTGGTAATGTGGCTGTAAGCATCATGGTATCATGCTCAAACCCAGCCCACTTGGTGAGGTAATGGTAAAGCTAGAATAAATGTTAGACTAGCTACTTTTTCTGGTCATTTTTCCACACAGCTTTTGTAACAGAAAATAGACACAGAAGCTACGATCACACAGCAGGTAAATGTGGCCCAAATCCACTCTATTACTAAATACTACGGGTGTGTCATTTGTATGGCTGTGTAAATAGCAAAAACACACTAAATCAAACACAATACATTTTTTATTCCGATTTGGATCACTTTATTATGTGGTATTAAAATCCAATACATATCGATTCATGACATCGCAAGGTGATAAAACACAACGAAATGTCCTTCTGGACAGGACTAAAATTATCAGAGGACCATGGAGTTCAGTGAAAAACAGTATATAAATCAGCCTGTAATTTTCTTAGAGAACATCTGAGAAAAACACATACATGGTCGTTCTGGACGGAAATAAAATCACAGAGGACCCCCCATAAAAGAGAAAATTACCCTAGAACCCCCTGAGAAACTAATCCTCTCTGGATAGGGCTTTTTACATCAAACAGGAATGGAAAATGGACTGCAGCAATTTAATTTACGTTTCAGGAAAAAAGGGAAGAAAAAGAAGTGGCCAAATGCGGCTACAGATTTCTGCTGCAGCATCAACTTGTCCTTTCTAGCAAGCCAGAGCAAATTCTTGGTGATAAGTTCATCTGCAGCATACGTGGTCACAGGATGCTGGCCAGAATATGCTGTGCACAGGACACTGTTGGCTAGATATTTCTAGTTGGTGGGCTGCGAAGTCCAGCAGTGATGGTGAAGTGTTTAAAAACTCCGGCACCACTGCTGTGTGTGCTCCACTTGTAGACACTGGTACACCACCACAACTGTCATGGAACATTATACTTATCGGTACCACTTTAAAATAAGACTACCTTCATAAAGGGTTTATAAATGGTTTACAATTAGTTTATTAGGTTGTAAATGCCTTAAAAAGCATTAATAATCAGTTATAACATATACATAGAAAGGGCAACAATATAGATGGCTGTGGGTTCACAACTTTTCTACAACTGATTATTAATGCTTTTTAAGGCATTTACAACCTAATTAATAACCATTAATAAACTAATTGTAAAAGTAGTCTTATTTTAAAGTGGTACCTACTTATCTTATGTCCCGTGACATTTGGTATGTCAGTGTAAATGTATTCAGTGTGTACTTACAGTTCTTATTAGGATGTTCTTTTATTTGCTAAACAGGCTTCTTGTTAAATGTTACCTGATGTTTTTGATTCTGCTGGATGTGATTATGTTGCTGTGGTGTCGGCCTGTTCAAACTTAGTCAGTGCAAGTTTCAGTGTGAGAGTGTGTGCACAGAGTACACTGCTGGCACTGTGTGTGTGTGTGTGTGTGTGTGTGTATTGGAGTGAGTGCTGCTATGTTTACAGTACAGAGAGAAAGAGAGAAAGGCTGAGTGGCAGGTTGACTGAAAGTAATTAAGGAGAATTGATCATTTTTAAGAGCACAGTGTTCTGCTGACAGCAGTGGAACTCTTGTCTCTCTCTCTCTCTCACACACACACACATACACCTCCACACTCACACACACACACACACACACACCCACACACACACACTCAGCTCTGCAGTTTTCCCTTCTTTACTGCATGTGTGGATGAAAAGAAGCAGTTTAAAACTTGCTGTCATTCCTCTCTTATGAATTGTCACACATAACTTCATATCTCTCTTTCATGTGTCGAGCCAGAATAATAATTCACTCTCTTTATTTCTGTCCCACGCTCTGTCTCTCTCTCTCTCTCTCTCTCTCTCTCTCTCTCTCTCTCTCTCCCTCTCTCTCTCTGGCTGTCTGTGTGTCACACTCACTTTTTCTGCCCCTCTCCCTCTCTCTCTCAAACTCTCTCTGTCTTTTATGTGTTGAGCCAGAATAATAATTCAGTCTCTTTTCATCAATCGCTTCCTTACTCTTTCTCTTTTTTTGTGTCTCATTGGCTCCCTCTTTCTGTTTTAATCAGACTCTCCCTCTCCTCTCATCTCTCTCTCTCTCTCTCTCTCTCTCTCTCTCTCTATCTCTCTCTCTGTCTCTTTCTCAAACACACACACTTTTCCTATTGGCTTGTCTGTAATGAGCACAATATTGCCAAAACTCTCTCTCTCTTTAACTCTCTCTCTCTTTCTCTCTCTCTCTCTCTCTCTCTCTCTCTCTCTCTCTCTCTCTCTCTCTCTCTCTTTTCTGTCAGCATAAAATATCTTGCTAGAGTTGCAGTGTGCTCCCATAATCTCAATCATTTAGAATAAGCTGGTCATGATGACTAGTGTTTTTGATGTTCCAAAAACTTAAACCGAGTTTATTATTATTACTATTAAGTCTTGACTCATTGAACAATAAAAGAGGGTCCAGACACAGCAGAGAGAATAAAAGAGAGACATTGGAGAGAGAACAGAGAAAGAGGCTAATGCAGAAAATAGTACACTATTATTTAAGAGACATTCAGAAAAAAACAGATCGAGAGACAGAAATGTAAGAGCACGACATAAAGCGAGAAAAAGGGGAGATATACAGTGGAAAGAGAAAAAGTGAGGAATGCACAGGTGGAGGAGAGAGAGAAAGAGAGCAGGCAAGTGATATACAATGACATGCCACCATATTGTGCCCCAGGACATTTGCCATGTCCCATGGAAGCTAAAGTAAACTGCAGATTTCTAGCTCAACACTGCTGTTCACAATCATTGACTGCGCTGTCCACTGTGGACGTTTATGATCTAAACTTATGCACATACAAGGGCAACTGTGGTCAAAATCTGCTTCATTTTGTGCTCCATTATCTTCATACTTTGAGCATTTTCTCTAATTGTAAATTTTCACTAGGTGCATGATGGGAAGTAATCTTAAAAGAAACGTAGTTACAGCAAGATTCCCAGTCTTTGCAGAATAATAATAGATTTACTTCCAATGCCAATGCCAATCGTATACATAAAGAAAAGACTTTGAAAAAGACTTTGCAAAAGTTTAACAATTAGTTCTTACTCCAAAATACTGGAAATACATTGCTTTAGAGATTATTTGCCATAATGTTAATGGTAGATATTAAAGAGGAACTGTTGAACAATGCAGCGCAAATAGAACAAAATGTAGAATGTGGACAGGACCCTGGCTTAATAAATGGAGACAACTTCTTGTTTGTTGCTGGAGAAATGTCATAATTTGCATTAGCCAAGTCTAAAATGTTATTTTAAATTTATTGGAACGTCAAGACCAGAAAAAGACTTCTCGTCATGACTACAATACACAAAATGGTCAAAATAACTGCAGTTTGCTACAACTCACCTGATCTTATTGTGAAATTGGAAATTTGCCTGCAGTGGTGAAACCTAGTACAAAAGCCATTTAACAGAAAGCTGGTGTTTAAAGCTGGTGTGTTCCTGGCTTTAATCTCTCTCCCTTTATTTATTTATCTTTTTTGATATCTCTGTTTTTTCTTTCTTTCCATCTTTCATATCTCTCTCTCCCTCTCCCTCCCTCTCTCACACCTCTCTCTCTGTAGAGACTGGTTTGTAGCAGTAATTTGTTTGTGGGCTGGTTTGTGGTGCTGAAACTGGAGCCGAGTTCTGGGTTTAGGAACATCTGTCAGCCACCCAGCACTGGGACCCTTAGTAATGCTCTAAATAACAGCCCGCCTTTCTGAAGGAAATTAGCCTGCGTGTGGGTTTGGTGTGTGTGTGTGTTTGTGTGTGTGTGTGTGTATGTAAGTGTATACACTGATGAGCCACAATATTTTTTCACCTCCTTGTCTCTGCAGTCATAGTCCATTTATTCAGCACCACTGATCATATAGGAACACTCTGTAGTTCTATGATTATAGACTGTAGTTTTTTTGTTCTTCTGCATACTTTTCTTCAGGACCCCAGAGAACCACAACAGAGCTGGCATTTTTTGGTGGTCATTCTCAGCACTGCAGTGAACCCTAACATGGTGGTATGTATGTGTATGTTTGTCTGTTGTGCTGTTATGAGTGGATCAGACACAGCAGTGCTGCTGGAGTTTTTAAACATCTCAGTATCACAGCTGGTTGTGGTGGTTCTGTGGGGTCCTGCTCATTGAAGAACAGGGTAAAAGGACTATAATAAAGTATGAAGAGAAACAGAAGGAGAGAACAGGGTGTAATGATAGAACACTAAAGTTCTCGTATATGGTCAGTGGAGGGGATTATTTGTAGAATGACTATAGGAACAAGGAGGTCCTATAAATCTCATGGCTGATCTCATGGTTTATATCCTCCTGAACAAGAGTTCAGAAATCAATATTTAATGGAATAACCCTGGTTTTAATCACAGATTTCATGCATCTTGGCATGTTCTCCTTCACCAGTCTTACACACTGCTTTTGGATAACTTTATTCCACTTCTGGTGCAAAAATTCAAGCAGTTCAGCTTGGTTTGATGGCTTATGATCATCCATCTTCCTCTTGATTATATTCCAGAGGTTCTTAATTTGTTAAAATCAAAGAAACTCGTAATTTTTAAGTGGTCTCTTATTTTTCCAGTGCTGTGTAAACTGCATGTACTGTACAGAATGTCAAAAGGCCACTTGCTGCTGCTGTCGAATGACCAAAGAGCCGGTGGCAGGAGGGGGGCAGGTAGCAAAGAAAGAGAAACAGAGAGATAGAACATAGAAAGATTCAGACAGAAAAATAAACAACTGTGCAGACACAGAAGAGACCAGAGAATAAAAAGAGAAAATAGACAGAACAGATAGACAACAAGACAGATGCAAAAACATAAAATTGACACAATTAGAGAAAACAGATGGACAAGCAGAAAATAGAGAGTGAGATACAAATAAATTAATGAGACTTAGAAAAAGAAGAGAAATAAGAAGAGACAAGCAGAAACAAGAAGATGAATGAGAGAGACAGGCAAAAAAAGAGGAGAAATAAGAGACAGGCAGAAAAAAGAGATGAAACAGGAATAGAGACAAGCAGAAAAAAGAAGAGATATAAGAGAGAGACAGAAAAGGAGGAGAAATAAGAGGCAAAAAAAGAGGAGAAATAAGAGAGACAGGCAGAAAAAGAAGGACAAATAAGAAAAGATGGTTAAAGGCATACAGAAAACGAGGAGAAATTTGAAGCAGACCGAAGAAGGAGAAATAAAGAGAAAGACAAGCAAACAGAAATAAAGAAGGAATATAAAGAGAGCAAAGCAGACAGAAGAGAAGAGAGCGACAGAGAGTGACCCTTAAATGTCATATGGAGGCGTTCGCTCCAGAGAGAGAGAGAGAGAGCTGTAATCTTTATTCTAGAGTCAAAAGGTTAAAGGTCACAATATCATTAAGACGGCCCCCGCCCCGGCACACTGTGACACACACCTCACACACTGGACACCTGATTCAATCTCACCATCATACAGCCTCTATCACACCAAATATGTGCCAACAGAAAGATAGCAGTAAGCAGGGTTTATTTCTCACCTAATACAATAGAGCTTTCCACAAAGGCCTGCATTGAACAGTAGCTGCAGTTTTATGGGCGTTTGATTGAATTAGGCCTCAGGCTTTAGATATTCTTAAACTGCAGCGTGTGCGTCAGAGCAGGGGAGGAGAGCTGCAGCTTCTGCACCGAGCTGCTGAAGAGCAGACGAGAGGAGAGGAGACGAGAGGAGAGGAGAGATTTCCTCTCTTCTACAGCCAGAGAGAGGAATTACAGCAGCTAAGACATGCTATGTCATTTATATCATATTCAGTTTTAATCTCTCTCTCTTTCTCCCTCTCTCTCTGGATAAATTCCTCACCCTTAATGCTTATGAAACAGGTTCTTGCGTCTTTTTGTACACAAAGTCAAAACCCAGGATAAATCTATCCCTGATTCAGCTCTACCACAGCATACTGTAGAGGCATATATACTGGCATATATACAAACCAAATTCAATGGGACAGGAATGAATGTTATGTCCCCTTACTGTCTGCCATGTTCCATAGAGGCTGAAGAACACTACACTGATCTGTCGGATTTGTGTGTGGGGTCTCCTGCATTGATTGTGGATGTAATTTGTGATTTCTGCCAGAGTTGTTTGTCTGTTTGCAAGGACAATTCATACCAGATGCCGCCGGTCTCGATTATCCCCATGTGAGGATACACTAGGCCATGTGTATTGTACATTATAAACCACAGAGACATTATAAAGCCTCTGCAATAAACTGGTGTATCCTACATGTATAGCACTCACAGTTTCCTGCTACATGACTGTCTTACAATTCTGGCTGGTTTACCAGCATGACCAGCACACAAAAGCTGGTCCATCAGCATGACCAAATTGGTTAACTCCTAGCATGACAAGCCATTTTGATCAGCTATTTTATTTCAGTTTGATTGTACAGCTTACATGTCCACTATAATCAAGCTTGACCATGCCAGTTAACCAGCATGAAAAGTGTAACCAAAATAATTCCATTAAATTTCATTCAAATCAATTAAACTATATTGCCATTATACTTGTTACACAGGTAAGGTCACACAGGTAAGATACCACATTTATTAAGCAAACAAGATAAACCAAAGCAAAACTGAAAGCGAACATGGGTAACGAAATGTAAAAACAAATAAACAAGACAAAGTAAACTAAACTACAAAAAAAACAAGGAAAAGCAAACAAAGAAAATAAAACTAAGAAGACTTAAGATTAAACTTAACTAAAAAAAAAGAAGAAACATAAAACAAACAGCACAAAACCCTACAGAACTGACAGAAGAACTGTCAGAAGATAAAAGAGGCACATAAAAGACTTCACAAAGAACACTGAAGCAGAGAAGTTTAAATACACCTGCAGGGTGAGGAACACCTGGGCCAGGAAACGAGGGGGCGGAGTTACAAACAAGACACAAGGTGACAACACTAATGGCTAGGGTGGAGACAGGACCATGTGTTTGCAGGGCATGTGGCAAGGAAAACAGCAACAAACAGAGAAGCAGGACTGTAAATAAAAAATACGAGACATAAAGGGCTAAAGGTGTGACAATACTGATACAGGTTTGTATAGTACAATTCATCTCTAGTGCAGTAATAAATTGACTATAGTGAAAAGTTCATCTTAAACCATATGGAACCATATAGCAGCAAAAACTGGATTTTTCAGCAGGGAAATCAGTTTAGTCTAAGCAATTTGACAGGTTTAATACTGTATAAATACTTTTTTAGAAGTGGTTCTCAACCTAGGGGTCACAATGGGGCACCAGAAGGGGACTCTAAAAATATAAGGTTGTATCTGTTCTATATATTATTTTCAGTTCTGTCCATTTATCATAATCTTATTTGGTCGTATCTTAAATGTATTGCCTAATCTTTAAAAAATCACAGAGAAGTGTTGCAAAGACACTTTTGATTTTTAATTTTTTGGGCTGCTGTGACACTTACTATTCACAAATGGGGCCTCCAACTAAAAAAGTTTCTGTGTGGATACTTATACATGTGTGGGCATTCCCAAGCAGTTCCCCAAGGTAACACTTCCTGATCAGTTAACATACTGCTATCCCATGAATTTTGGCATTCCAGTTTAAATGTGTTAATTGAGTGAGTCCATGACATTATCTGAACTTCCTCACTCATTGTATTGTCTTCTTGTCATATCAGGTCATTTAGTGCGGTTATCTGCTTAAAAAGGATACATCAATTCAGTCACAGCCAAAGCTGCTGTCAAACAGCAGTGTATGATAGATGTATTGTACCCCTGAGCAGTTCGTGCCAGATCGTTTGGAGAACACAGTCATGCTGCTTGTCAGACTGCGTGTTGTGGACTGAAATTTGATGAAGTGTTTTAGATATAGAGTGTCAGTTGTATCAGAGATCTGCAAACTCAGCGTCATATGGCGGCATTGTGCTGCACTGCTGCAAGCTTGGTATCAGAGTCCTGAGAGACCTTGCATCTATCAGAGCCAAGTAACAGAGATTTAATCCTGTTAGATGTCTGCCTCTCTTAAACTGCAGTTGTCAGAAGTGTTATTTCAGCTATTGCTTGTGCCCTAGATTCACTCCTCGCCTGGTGTGCATGTCAGGTGGAGGTAGATTTCACAGTAAAACTCAGAAATATATAGTGTACATATAGTGTCTCCCACTCTTTTATATTATATATCTATTTCTTTTTTTACTTATATTTATATATCTATTTCTCCCCCACACTACTGCACCTTGTTTTTGTCTCATGTATGTCTATTTGTGTCCCTGCTGTATTGTACACATAGTGTCTCCCATTCTCCTTTATTATATCTATTATCTGTACTTGCTGTAAAATTGGGAAGGAGAGTAACGTAATTTCAATTCTCTGTATGTCCTGTACATATGCAGTATTGACAATAAAACTACATGACTTGACTTGACTTGAAATACTTGCAATGATAAAAAAAAAAATGTATATGCCAAAGCGACAGTGAAAACGTCTTTTTGAGGTTGTTGTGTATAGCAGATACATGGTTGCTGTATTTCCTTAAAAGTTCAGTGAAATCCTCCCTTTTTGAAGCCAAACAAAAGTTGTGTCTATTAATGCTAGCTAGTATCATATCATTTTTGTGACTATGAACCTTTTGGAGATTAAAAAATGGAACATTTAAAAAAAAGTAACCTTTGACATTATTGACCGCCTGAAAATTGAAAACCTTCATACTGTTTTCTTATTGTATTTATCATATTGTCTCCATATTTAGCTGATATATATTTTTTTTATTTGAAATTCCCAATTTAAAAGTCTAACCAACTCATTAGGACCACGCCTATCACTAGTAATGCCCCCAATATTTGTAGAGTAAAATCTAGCATATGCCACCTCTGATACATGTAAAGCCTCTTTGTACTGCCTCTTTTCAAAATGATACTGATGTAGTATCACTGGTTTAGCCAGCGTGCTAACATCCCCCTGTCCTGACCAACATCAGGACCAACATAGGAGAGATGGGGAGAGAGAGCGCCATCTACCCACCCAGAGAGAACATGGCAAATTTCACTTTTTATGACTTAATTCAATTCATAATTCAACGCAACTCTAGGTCATGTTTATAATTCTGATAGTGACCCAGGTTACGATATTTGGCAAGGGATTTACTCACTTAATTTCATAAGGGTGTCTTTTTATTGTAGTATCTTTTTAACAATTGCCTTCCCCTCCATACCTGTGAAGAATGAACTGATGCAGGCTGCATGCACATAAGGATTTTGTGGGATTACCAAACCCGTTGTCAGAACAGGCAAAGGTCAGGAATCAGGCTGGCATATATAACATAGGCAAATCCATAATCAATATCAAAAGTCGAACAACAGCTCAAAACACAGAAAATCAAAAGAAACCATACTGCTCAGGTAAACAACACGTAGATACATCAGATTAAACAAGACACACTGAGCTGCTTAAAAAGAGTCCTCATCAGGCCTCTCCTGTTTAATTGATGGGCCTTAAGTGAGGGGCGGAGCCTAGCCACAGCACAGGAGCAGGGCATGTTCTTTTCCTACTGAGGTCGGCTGAGAAAAACATTACAATATCTACAGCTAGAAGGCTGGACCATCCAAACCTGTCAGTTTCTGGTGATAGCAAATGTTATGGCTTTCAAGTCTATATTTAAGTATAGTTAGACTATTTATTACTGAAGAATTATAACCCATAGGAGTATATGCAAGGGTACTACACGACAATACTTTGCTGGAGCTCATTTACACCTGTACTAATAACACCTGCACTAATAGGTCACCTTTGCCCTCAACTAATACTTCTTCTGCCTCGTCTGTCTCCTCAGATCTGTAACCATTACCCCCTTGCCTGTCTCTGACCTCACAACCCTGGACTGCCCACTCACCGTGACTGAAGAGGCCGCCATGAGCCAGGAGGGGCAGGGTGACCCCCTCCATGCAGACACCCCACCTCCAGAGATGCTTGCACAGGCCCAAGAGAAGGCCGAAATCCCAGAGACTGGAGATGTGGAGCAAGTTAAGATGGAGAACGATGTTAAGGGGGTGAATGGATCGGAGTGTGAATGTGAGGCAGAGGAACAGGTGAATGGGGATGATGGAGAGATGGAGGCAGATTCAGAAGACGCCAGACCAGAAGAAGAACACAATGGGGACGTGTTGGCCAATGGAGATGTGGAAGGCGAGAGGACAGAAGAAGAGCAGATCGCTGAGGATTCTAAAAAGAATGGAGACAGTGAAAGCTGTTGCCTGCAGGCAGAGTCTGACCACAGCATTGGAGACAGTGCTAATGTCCCTAGCTCTGAATGTGGTGGGCTTGGCGTCCCCCCACCTCCATCGGACCAACCGTCAGAGGATTCGGCAGAGCCGCAGGACCCTGTGAGGTCAGTAATCTAATGATTTATATCAGCCTACCAAAGAACAGATTAGGATTAGCCTACAAAATAAATCTGAATCATTGTTCAGAGAGAGCAAGAGAGAGAGAGAGAGAAAGCAAGAGAGAGAGAGAGAGATAGAGAGAGACAGTGAAAGCAATGGTTTGAAGGTCAGAGCTGTCAAAAGCCTGTCTCATTCTCTTGAGCCATATGATCAAGAAATGGACGTGATTTAGGGTGAAGTGAGGATAAGGTCTTGTTGCTGCTAATGCTTGCAATTCTAATCCAATAAAATCAGAGAAATGAGGCAGAATGAGATATACACCCTGCCTGACGTTTATGCATATTTATGTTCAGATCAGGAAGAGCAGGACTATCCTTTTGGCAAAGTTTCGGGGTTGATCAGGGGGCACGCTAGTAGCAGGGGTATCCGTGCATATCCAATAGAAGCAGTGCAGCATTGCTAAAGGTGGGCTGTAACACGTGTGTTGGAGAAAAGAGGAGGGAGATATTTTGGGGCTGAGTGGCGGGGGAGCTGTCCTGGATGAAGCGCTGCTCTGCAGGGATTCTGCTGCTCCACTCTTGATGCATGAGTGTGACAGTGGCGCAGCTATAGTTAGAAGTATGAACACACCAGCCAGCCCTACGAGGGTTGCCACACACCAGCCAGCCGCCATACTGTCTGCATATGTAGCCTCTGCAGACTTCATGTAGTGCGTGGTTTAGCAGATAACAGATGGTTTAATTGGGCGGCTGTAGTGGATTATGGTATGCTCTGTAATGTGCTAATCAGGGTGCATGTGCACGCAGGGTGCAAAACGGCACTGGCGAGGACAGCGAAGGGCAGGAAGAAGACGAAGGCTGTGACGAAGAGCCGGCTCGGGGGAACGTGGACAAGTTCAGCTCCACCTTTGAGCTTTCGGTGGAAGAAACGGACGCAGAGGTAGAGGAGGAAGAGGAGGTACAGAACCAGGACAGCTTCAGCTCTGCGTTTGAGCGCATCGTGGAGCAAGCCAGTGGATCCGCGGCACTTGAGGACGAGGAGGAGGACGCTGGCGAGGAGGAGCAGGACAGGACCAAGGAGACCCAGGACGGATTCAGCTCCACGTTTGAGCGTATCGTGGAGTCGGAGCTGCTGCGGGGCGGCACCTGCTACAGCAGCTTGGACTCGCTGGACGTGCTCTCGCTCACGGATGAGACAGACAGCTGTGTGAGCTTCGAGGCGCCCCTTACTCCCCTCATCCAGCAAAGGGCATTGGTAGGGCCCGAGCCGCCAGAGCTGGAGCTGGAGACGGTGCAAGAGGGGGCCGAGACCCAGGAGGGGGAGGGAGAGGGGGACAATGGAATGGACGAAGCAGGGTCCGGAAGCCCCCTCCGGACCTCCATCCCAGGCAGCAGGTCTGAAAATGTCCTGAGCCAGCCGGCGCAGTGGAGCATTCCTAATGGATTCCACAATGACCTGCCAGTCAACAGGGAGAGGTCAGGAATCCTGCCCAGCTCTGTCAGGTAAGCGTATTGTTTTAAGACCCCGTGTTTCAATTCTATGCATTATATTTTAGACTGCACACTGTGCTCGATTCTTTCTCTTTGTCTTTCGGGTGTATCATCTCAAAACAAACAATTTGTGCTAAAATCCCCAATGGCATTGGATCCTGCCCTTGAGAAGTCTCCACCAGGAAGGCTGTAAGACACTGGGAGTCATATTGGACAGCATCATTACAATTATGGGCTGATCCACATTTTTCTGATAGTTTTGATATGCAAGTGCCAATACCAATACACATTTTAATAGAGCTTAAGTCATACAAATGTGTATTTATTTTTTTGCTTTACTTATTTAACATAATATTTTTTTATGTTATTACTATTATTGTGGGTATTTTGTTTAAATCATGAGGCTGAAACTAATGGCACAACACTTACACAATACTATTATAAGAGTAAAATAATATACACAAATACACTAAATTTAAATTTTAGTGTATTTGTGGAGTAATGTAATGTACCTGGACTGGAACTGATTGTTCCTACATGCTATTCCAAACTATGTGGCTGCTAATTGAGAATAATATGAATTAAACAAGCTCTCTGTAATGCTTTAGACTCTAGGTCATCTCCTAACATTTAGTGTTTCTGGAAAGTATGAGTGATGGCCTGTTGCCTGATCTGCTCTCACATGAAAGCAGTGCAGGAACTTGATTGACAGATAATATTATGATGCAATCATATTTCCATAACACAGCTTATAGCACATGGCACCATTGGACTTCTGAAAACGGAGGCTGTGGCATCATCAGGGATCCAATCACACACACTCCCTATGAAAGGGCCAACAGCTAGATTTCAATGTAGGCTTTACTGAATGTTTCAAAATATGGCAACAATGTTAACAGCCACAGCTGTATTAGCTAAATGTTGGATTTCCCAATTGCACTTCATTTTAGACGTGTTTATGTCTGTGTTATAAACCAAATGTTACTGCTGTCTCTACCACCTTCCTCTGCGCCTGACCTCTCAAAGGGTGCTTTTACAACTGCCTTGTTTGGTCCTTGTTTGATCTTTTAGTTTGGTCCAAATCAAAATACCAGGTGTGAAACTAAACGATGGTCTTGTTTATTTGCAGTAAGAAGGCACTTTTTTTGATGTTTGAAATGCGCATTGCATTGAAACAGGCTATCGTCACCCATTAAACAATGGTTTAAGAAGTAGAACTGATGTGCTGAAATGTAACTCCTCTGCTCAGTGATACATGTGCACTTGCAAGGAGTCCAATTCTGGCAAAAGGGAAACCTTGAAAGTCAACTTGCCAAACTGACAAAATGTTGACAAATGCTAACAAATTAGTGTCAAGTTTAAGATACAAGTACAAGTAGATACAAAAATCACAAACATAAGCATCAGAAGCATCCATGCTGCTGCATGATGTGCATGCATGTGAAGATGAGTCTTTTCTCTGCAGTATTGTTTAAAGGCTAAGCTCATCTCAGCTTCCTGTAGTTGTTCCTTAAGACTGAACCATCAAAAACCAGACCATGTGTCAATGGGCACAAATGTGGGTCCTTAGTTCCAGACTTTGATTTCTGGCAATTTTCACACTCAGGGGCATAGCAGCAAATTCTGTGCCTTGTAAACTCTCAATGTCAGTGGGCCCCTATCCATGCCAGTACACAAGGAACCTGAGCAAAAGAAAATCAGGATTTTTCATTGGCCCCTCTCCCTACTCAGGCCCTGGGTAGTTATGTGTGCTTTTTTCCCTACTACCACGCCCCTGTTCACACTTGCTGTTTTGTTTCGGACCCAGTCCTGACCAGGACAGATGTGAACGCACACTAAAAACCTTTTTTCAGACTTTGGTTTAGACTTTCAGGTGTGAAAATGCCAAAAATGTTTCAGGGGTGTTTGATCACATCTGGGTCTTAACTCTACAAAGTAGAGGAGAGGCACTGAGTTAGTGATTCTTTATCTAAAACAATATTCTAATGTAGTGTTGAATACCCACCTGTACAACCAGTGGTGTATTGTGTCCAATTTGGCCAGCAGGTGGCATGCAGAGCTCAGTTACTGCCCAGGCCCATTGTGTAGGCTGACTCTGACTAAAGTCAAGCATTTAGTGTCATGTAGTAAACCTTTACTGCAAGATGTGTGGACATTAACTTATTAAGATATTACAATGTGCAGTGTTGTAGATAAATGGAATGCCCGGAACATATGGTGAAATTTCCCACTACAACAGCACAGAAACGAAGACATATTGTAGTGAAGCTCTTGTGGACTTAATGTTCTCTCCTGCTGTTTTGGGGCCGCTGAGCCTGGGATGTAGGTTACTGCTGTCTTTAGAATGCCTGATTTTGACTAAGAGCCAAAATGCAAGTGTGGAAAAATTCCAGAGCAAGGAGAAAGAGATGGACTGATTTGAATTCATGGCCTTTTCCTTCAAAATGGCTCCCTTTTTTTCTTTTTTTCTCTCACTCTCTCTCATTTAAATTTCTTGTGAATTCGCTCTCTTACTCTCTTTCTGTTGTTCTACTTGTTCTCTCAGTTCTCTTCCTTTTATCTATATCTCCATGCTTGTTCAGTCTGTGCCTTATTTGCACTCTCTCTGTTATATCTCTGAGTATCCCTTGCTCCTCTATTTTTCTCTTTCTTTCTTCCTCACCATGCTTGTACTCTCAGTACCTGCCTCTCCCACTCTCTTTTTTCTGTGCTCATTATTGCCGTATTGCTGTATTTCCCTTTTCTATATCACTTTCTTCCCCTCTGTTTCTCTCTGCCATTCTATTTCTCTCTCTGAGTATTCTTAGCCTCTCTTTCTCTCTTCATTTCTCTTTCACTTTCTTCCTCCTCTCTCTCACTTTCTCTCTTTCTCTGTGCTTTTTATCCACCCTCTACACCTCTTAATTTCACCTCTATCTCTCTCCTGCTCTCTCTCTCTTTCTTTTGTCTTGCCTTACTGTTCTCTTTGTACCTTATTTCTACCCCTTCCTCACTGTCTCTTTTCTTTCACTTTCTCCATATGCTTGTTTTTTTATTCCTTATTCCCCCTCTCTCTCTCTCTTTCTCTCTCCTCACCTCTTAAATAAGAGTATCCCTTTTTTCTCTTTCTCTCCATGCCTGTTTACTTTGTGCCTTGCTTTCCTTCTCCCTCGCTTTCTCCAATTTGAGTATTCCTTGCTTCCCTTGTTCTTTCTGTGTGTCTCTCTCCCTCTTTCTCTTTCTTTTTCTCTCTCTTTCTTTTTTTGCTCTCCCTTTATGCTCATTTTCTGTGCCTTGCTTTCCTTCTCCCTCGCTTTCTCCAATTTGAGTATTCCTTGCTTCCCTTGTTCTTTCTGTGTGTCTCTCTCCCTCTTTCTCTTTCTTTTTCTCTCTCTTTCTTTTTTTGCTCTCCCTTTATGCTCATTTTCTGTGCCTTGCTTTCCTTCTCCCTCGCTTTCTCCAATTTGAGTAGTCCTTGCTTTGCTTGTTCTTTCCATGCCTCTCTTTCTCTCTCTCTCTCTCTCTCTCTCTCTCTCTCTCTCTCTCTCTTTCTCTCTCTCTCTCTCTGTTGCTCTCCCTCAATGCCCATTTTTTCTGTGCCTTGCTTTCCTTCTCCCTTGCTTTCTCCATGTGAGTATTCCTTGTTTCCCTAGTTCTTTCCATGTCTCTCTTCCCCCCCCTCTCTCTCTCTCTCTCTTTCTCTCTCTCTTTCTCTCCCTCCCTCTCTCTCTCCCTTCCTCTCTCTCTTTTGCTCTCCCTCAATGCCCATTTTTTCAGTGCCTTGCTTTCCTTCTCCCTTGCTTTCTCCATGTGAGTATTCCTTGTTTCCCCTGCCCCCCCTCCCTCTCTCTCTCTCTCCGTCTGTCTGGAATGCTAAGCAGCAGATGTTGTGATTTTTTTCTCCTCCACTTTTAAACGACTAGCAGCTTCCTGCCCCCCAGTGTGGCTGAGTGAAGCATTGTTTTTGGGAGGGTGACATCATTGCCTTCGGCTTTCCTCTTACACGGCGGGAGCCCTGCTCCAGATTTCGCTTACATTGTTGGGCCTGAACTGCTGCTAGCCTCACCAGTAAATTAACCTTCATTACTGCGCTCTTTTGCTAGACGTCATCTACTCACTGCTCATCGACTGCTGGGAGCTAAAGCTACGTTAGCATGGCAGCTATTAACCTGTTTTACTGAACTGTTTTACTGTTTTATGAAAAAGGCTGTTAATTAAAATGTCTCAGTGTCTCAGTATTAGCAGCTAGCCTAGCATCATTAGCCTGCGGTCCATTTGAGGTCAACAATACTATAATGCCCACATGTGCGAATCGTTAGCAGGCCTTTGAAGAGTTAGCGAGCGTAGCGTGGTGGCTACATGCTTGATGAACAGTGGGGGGACTGCTTCCTGTCCTGGGGGCCGGTACCATGGCACAGTTGAATGCTCTCTGTGCTCTAACACACACGATTCAGCTAATCCAGGCCTTTGTGAGGGTGAGCTGTGGTAAGGAAGAGACTTCAAAGTGTGAAACTGTGTGTCCTCCAGTCCTGGAGTTGGCCGCCTCTTTCAGCAGCTTCTTTCATCTACCAGCATGTGCTGTTCATTAGCAAACACACAGATACTTGTGTGGAGCAGAGCGCTAATATGCGAAGGTTTTGGGCCTTGAAGAATCAACCGAATCATGTAAATGAGAAACATAACCTATATTGGTCAAGAGCTAGTTAACCAGCTAGCCTACTAGCATTCGGTATGTTTTTTCAGGATAACCAGCTGCTCTTGAACTAGATTTTTTAGCAGGAATATTATTTACATGTTGTGGCATATTAAACTTTTATTGAGGTTCTTGCCATTCCACCTTATGATGAGTGTGGTTATAAAGTGGTTATGGGCAGCTGTTCCAGATCTGGAGTGTTTATCCGCCTCCTCTGTGTACGGTAGTATGGTGTTTACTGCAAAAATGTATTTACACAAAATCTGAAGCGAACTTCAGAGTGCGTTGGAACCAAAATCATGTGAGTGCTGTTAATTTGGCAGTCCCTCAGTTGCCTGAATCTTGGAAGACTCACAAACTGTTTATCAAGCAATGCTTTACTTGTTCAAAGTGAATTTTCAGTCTGTGTGTGTGTGTGTGTGTGTGTGTGTGTGTGTGTGTATGTGTGTTCATATATTTTCAGACCAAAAGATGACTCACCTACAATATCAGGACAAGCTATTTAAAAACGCAACATATTTTGATATTAAAATGTATTGATTTGGTGGCAATTAATTGCTATCCTTTTCATGCTTTTGTGTTTTATACTCCTTTATTATCTATTAACTATTGACTATTAAATGAAGAAGAGTGTTGGCCATTATGATTGAGAGATTTAAGCTCTTTTAGATGTTTGGATTTGAGTCATCATCAGTATGTCTGTATTTACAGTATGTGTATGTCTGTACTTACAAACTGTGGCCTGTCACTGATAGCAGTGATTTCCCATTAGAGACCTCCACCACAGAAACCACCAACAACACCCCTCCCATCATCTAAAGATCAATCTGTTCATTTCAGAGGCTTGAAAAGCTCTCTCTACACTTCATTACCCTCGAATTGGAATTGACCCCAGAGTTTAGATTCAATTAGTGTGTACAAAAGCCACTGACTCAAACTGCCTTCACAATAGACTGCCACTCACTCCACCATCAGCTGCACTGCAGAGTCTGAGTCTCTGTAGTGTGTGACTGCTCATCCACAACACTGCTAACAGGCCCTCCGGTAACACTCTACAATAAGGGTCACAAATACCAGTACTTACTAACGGTAACAAAGTTTGTTAAATGGCTAAGCAATTTATCAACTAATGATTAACTGATACTAGTGAAGATAATATTAAACATTACTAAATATTAATATTATAGCCTTATAATGTTGTAAAGAGTATAAATCGTGTGAATGAATTGAGAAGTTCTTTTTGCTATATTCTAACTGTCCCAGCTGGCACACAACCGACCTTCAATGTTAAAATGTGGTTAAAATATGACTAAAGTAATGTATGTTGTTGTTGTTTCAACGTTGAAACAACATTTAATGTTCAATGGTTGTGCTAACGTTGAAATCTTAACGTTGAATCCACATAATGTCCTCAAACTTCTGCCTTTTGAATCAGCACATAACATTTCAGCACCATATAATTTCTAAAAACGGTTGGATGGAGGAGTGAAACAGTGTTTTACTTCTATTTGCAGTAACTGGTTTTTAATTTAACATCATGTTCATCTTCTAATAGTTTTACTGTTTTAGTGTTTTTGAGATCAGATGTTGATCAGATTGGTGGTGGTGGGTAGCTTTCGTTATACTCAGCTTTACTGCAGTGATGTAAGTTTATTATTAACACTTTGTTAAACATAGGATTTTCTAATTTAAGTGAGCTATGGTTTATTAAAGGTTGAACATATGACGTTGAAACAACATTGATATATCAACGTTGATTTACTTTTCAAAATCAACAGTTGATTCAACATTGATTCAACCATAACATCTATGTTGATCAACGTTGATTTAACGTTTATTCAACGTTGAAATGCCAGCTGGGGTTAAACACAAAAATATAAATTATTTCTTTAAAAAACATCATCTTTAACTTTATGCTATTTATCTTTACAACTTCAGTGGTCACAATAGCAGAAACTTTTGCAGGTCATTTTCTATGTTTGAAAATTCATCCGAACCTAAGCATGTGCTCTATATAAACACACACATAAACCTTATTTTTTTTTTTATATAGCTCTTCTCACACACGCACACACACACACACACACACACTTCCTGTCTGGTTTTGTTCCATCCTGGTTGTATGTCTGTAGGGCACCAGCGGGTGAGATCGTAGTTCAGCTGATGATTTTCCCCACAGGATGCAATGAGTCCTGCACAGGCATGCACACACACACATACACACACATACACACAGTTCTTCCTGTATTGTAAAGGTGAGATTTTTGCTTATGATATTATGAAGTAGTACGATTGCAGTCATTACATTGAAATAATACCCTTAGTAAACACGTTTTGGAATGGTCATGTGCTAATCCTTAATTGCTTTGGAAAACATATGTATTCAAAAGGATTAGAGTCAATTCCTGAAGTCAAAGCAATTCCATCTTGTAGTATACAGTTTCTGAAATGCGAAGAGAGAAGTTCTGTAGGAATGTTATATGACATGCTTTACAGCATGATATAGAAATAGGTTTAGCCTAGACAAGTGAGCTAATATTTTCCTAAGTGTTTGTTAAGACTTGTCCTAAGACTTGTGGAAGGGAGTAAGAGAGTATCAAATAACGGGGGCGCCAAGTGGTCCAGCAGTCTAAAACGTCACTCCTAGGGTGATGTCGATCAGTAGGTGTCTGTGAGCTGATGTATCGGAACCGAGACGCTGCGCTTTCCTCTGAGAGGTCTGTGATGCTACTTGGCAATGCTACATCAGCAGCAGTTTGAAAAGAGGTGCTGGCTGACTTCACATGTATCAGAGAAGGCATGTGCTACTCTTCACCCTCCTTGTGATGTCTCATCACTTGGAATGGGTATATACAGCTAAGTAGCAGCTGAATGGGTGGGACAATCTAAATTAGGAGAGAAATTGGAGGAAAATTAGAAAATAATATTTTAGAAAGTCAGTTAACTAAATAACCCAATAAAATCAATCAAAATGAATAAACCCACTGTACCCAAACAAGAAATTTTACCTGATTCTTAAGCACATTGATATTTTAACTCAATAAATATGTACTTTTACTACATTTATATGTTATGTTATGTTTTACCAAACATCTTTCCACTTTTACTCAGGAAGAGGGTTACATAGTTTACCCACTTTAACAACGGCCTAAACCTACCCTAACCAAAGTGGTGCAAATAATCACATGAGTTTATCACATTGTTTGCTTAAAGATTAATCTGGAGATAATATATACGGACTCCCAAAAATAAGGTGTGGCTAATATATAATTAATGTCTTAGTATTTGTAATTACAATTACTTATTTATTACCTTCTGTGACGCTAATGTGCTAATACATTATGTACAACTGACCCACATACAGACCATTAGGGACACCTAGGGATTAAAGGTACTGTTCAAAGCAATAAGGAGTGACAGAGACATTTTTACAACATAATTAATCAATGCACTTATGTGTGAAGCATCACCTGCAGTGGAGAGATAACGGTTGCTGAAGGACTATAAACTTGTATTCCTGATTCTTCTTCTTTCCCCTACAAGTATCAGCCAGCATCAGTCTGCTGCTTTAGTTAACTCCTGCTCTAGCACCTGCGCTGAATCCATCTCTTTTTAGCTCAGTGTGTGTGTTTGTGTGTGTGTGTGTTGTGCGGATGCGTTTTGATGAGGATCTACACAGAGTTTCAGAGGAAGTGAGGAACGATGCTAAAAAACAAAGTGAGATGAAAGTGAGACGGGTCTGAAATGATGGAAAGTCGTGAGAAAAAAGCAGAGGAGATGAATCTCCAGGGGGAGCATTAATCTTCCTTCACCACAGCGACAAGATCTGTCCGAAAGGAAGTTAGGAAGAGAAACTGAGAGTGCACTCTCATGAGTGTGTTAGTGTGATTGTACTACACTATATATACTATATGAAAAAAGGTATTGGGGCATCTAAACATTACACCTACATAATGTCAGGCCTATGGGCGTGTTAGTGGGGGGTGGGGTGGAGTGGACCTGACTACCCAGGGCACGAGTAGGAAGAGGGACCCATGAAAATACTGATTTTATTTTCGCTTATGTTCCTTTGTGTACTGGCATGGATAAGGGCCCACATTGAGAATGTACAGGGCCCGAATTTGTGAACTACACTCCCCAGAATTCCCCTGTGCTCTCTCCGCTGGACTTTCCCAGTCATGATCCACTGCGTCACACGAAGTCTCCTTCATACTAATTACATTCATTATTCTCACCTGTGCTTCCCTGTATAAATACCCCTCATTTCCTGTCCTCTGTGTTTGATATTGCATCTGGTCTCTAGCTCTTCTACCTCGCGTGTTCTTTATCATCTCTGCCTTTCGTGTATGACCTCTGCCTGTTTGTTTACTGACTACTGATTAAGCTTAGCCTCTCTGTTAGATTTTGTGTTCTGGTTTAGACCCTTGCCTGCTTTTGGAACTTGCTCTCTGCCTTGCCCACAGTTTATGTTGTTAATCCTCTGTGTATGACCTTCGGCTTCAAACACTCTGGGATGCTGTTTGTTTATTCTGCCTTACTGTTGTTAGCTACACCTGTGCTAGGTTTTCCTTATAGTAATGTTACTTTTTTAATAAATTCTCTGAATCTAACCTGCATGTGTCTCACGCGTGTCTGGCATTCGTGACACATGAGCTTTTATACCATTGTATTCTAAATCCATATTGGCAGTAATGTGTAATTGGTTTCCCCTTTGCTATTCTGACAGCTTCCAGTTTTGCAAAGATTTGTACAAGATGTTTGATGGGTTAAGGTGCAGGTCAGTGATGTTATTCCACATCAAAACCACTCAACCAAACCTTTCTGGAGCTTGATTTGTGCACTGGGCCACAGTCAAGCTGGAATAGAAAAGTGCCTTTTCCAATCAGTTTTGACGAAGTTGGACGTACAGTTTACAAGTAATTAAAATGTTTTGCAATGCCAAAGCTTTAAGATTTTTCCTTCACTGAAACTAAGGAACCTGTAGTCTGAAAAACTTCTGAAAAACCTAATAGCATTGTCCCCCCTCAAATAAACTTAGTTACAGTTGGCACAGTGCAGTCAGGCAGGTAACCTAATCAGCACTCAGGGACCCCACTCTGTAACTTTACGTTGCCTTTGTGAGTTGCTGTGATTCCTAAATGCTTGAGAATTGTCAATAATACCATTTAAAGTTGATGATGGAATATCTAGGAGGAAAGAAATTGGCATCTTATTACAGTACAGCTCTGGAAATCAGTGAATTCCTCATAACCACACGTTCTTTATCAAATGTTTGTAAAGGCAGATTGCATGCTTTGGTGCTTAATTTTATTTACATGTGGCAATGGAACTAAAACATCTAAATTAGATAATAAACAGGTGTTTCTCAATTAGTCCTTATAGTGAGGCATATAGGCTATATTTAGTTAAACACATAGTTTAAAAAACATCTACATGGTGTGCTAGAGGTGATGTGACAGACCAGGAATGAGGAGTTCTGAGTTTAGCACCGTCACAGTTTCTTTTCCCTGCTGTTAAATCCCCTCAGTTTTGTATCACTCTGCAGCCTGTCTGCTCCGGGTTTAGACTTGGTCTAATAATAGCACTATTCTCTCTTGCAGACATATCATTACCGCACTACAGCATTGCAGCAGTGCACAGTAGAATAGAGAATGAGGAACAGGGATCTGGGCCTAAGACCCCAGCATCTACAGCCTGGGTTGTCACCTCAGGTCTGTAATATTAACACTCAAACATTGACTTGATGGTAGCTGTTTTCATGGCTGGATTGTGTAGATATACAGCAGCATTACATTGATTAGCATTGATTTTATATCAGGGATATAATATTAGGCAGCAAGTGAATGTGTTGGAAGCAGGAATAATGCACAAGCATTTAGAGCTGTGCCACTTTGACAAGGGCTAAAATGTGTATGCCAAACTGATTCTCAGTATTGATTGGTCTGATATGAGCTATAAACTACTGACAACATTTCTTCCAAATTCCAAATAAAAATATTGTCATTTAGAGCATTTATTTGCAGAAAATGGGAAAGATTTCAGACCTCAAATAAAAACAAGTTAATCTTCTTCAGTTTTAAGAGTTCTGAATTTTTTTGGTGGAATAACCCTGGTTTTTACAGTTTCACAGTTTTCATACATATTGGCATGTTCTCCTCCATCAGTCTTACACACTGCTTTTGGATACCTCTATGCCACTCCTGGTGCTTTTTAATTTGGTAAAATCAAAGAATCATTTTTAAGTGGTCTTTTATTTTTTTGCAGAGCTGTAGTGTACCCCAGTCAGATACAAAAGGTTGCAATATTAGTATTAGTATCTGTACCAGACATGAATTTTACCACCCCTAGTTAGTAGCTACCAAATGTAGGTACCCACCTCTCACCTTTTAGGACTTAAAGGAGCTTCTAATGATCTGCTAAACATCTTGGTGACAGATACTACATGACAGAGATTTTACAACTAGATGTAGCAGACAAGAAGACAAATATAATGTGTGTGATTCTGATAAAGAAAAACAGAATTATTTATTTACAAATCTTTTTTTAGAGAATGATACAGATAATCCGATTATTGCAGTGCTGTTTTTCGGGAAGAGAGGAGGTGTGCTGTGACTGCTGTTTACTGGAGCATGTGAATACCAGACATCAACAGTCTCTCTCACTACAACATCTCTTTTACTTTCAGCTCCTTCCACGGTTTAATTTCATTCTTTCTCTATTCCAGTCTTCTGTCTGTCTGCTTGTCCTCCTGCAGAACCCTCTCTGAGGTGATGTAAACCCAGACACTGACAGGAGTGATTTTGAAAGAGGGAAATTTCACTAGTCTTCAGAGGGCTTTTCAGTCACAGTGACAGTGTTTGTTCATAGCAATCTATTATCTGGCTAAAATATCAGATTAAACTGTTCCTTATCAGGAGTTTAGCTCAATTAAAAAGATGTTTATTTGATTGCTTGGTCAGATTGAAACCAGATCACATTCTCACCACAAGGAAACTGCTCCAGACAAAAAAAATCAGTGCTTTGAGCAGGGGCGGGGCAGATTACAGCAGAAGTTGGAGACAAACTTGGTGCTGTAATTAATTGCGTTAAAAAAATAGGAACCCTGAGAGAGCACAATTGGTCTTGCTCTCTCTGGGTGGGTAGATGGCACTTTCTCCTCACATCACTCCAAAGGATGAAGTTGCTCAGCACACGGTGTCTGTGAGCTGATGTATCTGACTTCACATGTTTCGGAGGAGGCATGTGCTAGTCTTTACCCTCCTGATGTAAGGCATCTCTAGAGATGGGAGAGTGGGTTGGGAAATTGGCCTTGTAAATTGGGGAGAAAATGGGATTAAAAATAGAAATAAAATTATAAAAAAGAAATAATAATAACGAGTTACTGATTCCAAATTAATCATGTGCATTAACGGTTTAACACAGACAGCCCTTTTAATATTATAACATTATACTCATTATGGATTTTATCCTTAATGGCGTATTTTCCCCTTACATTACTCTTACTATTTATAACTTAAGTTTTGAAAGAAGTACTTTTACATTTTTACTTGAGTAAATGAGTGTCTGATGTTGGTTTTTTACTGTAAACTGAAGGAAATCTGGAGGCGGTCTGCAGCAGGGCAGTTAACACACTCTCAGGCCTCAGTGCTGAAACACACTGCTGCACTGACCCTGCTGCCCCCGGGCTCCGGGCCAGATCCGCACTTAAACACTGGAAATATGAACAGAGATCCGCTGAAAGCTGATTGGCCGGCTGGCTGGAGGCCCCGCCCCCTTCCTCTGTGAGGAGCTCAGTGAGCTGAGCTGGAGCCGCAGCGCAGCGGAGTTTAGAAGTTTCAGGGCAGAAGTTGGAGTTGTGAGGGAGAAGTTTTCAGTCGGAGGCTTTACTCTCCTCGTCAGTGTCGGGCGGAGTGACGGGCTAATCCCCGGGGCTCGGGGCGGATGGGTTTATCTGAGGGGGAAATGTCTCCGCCGGCGCGGGCAGGGGTCTGATCTCCGCGGGGAGGAGAAGATGTGGAAGGAGGAGTATGATGTTCATTTCCACTTACTGCTGGAGCTGCTGTAAGTCCCCACTGCACTACTGCAGCTCACTCTCAGCAGATTACTGCTGCTGTTCACAGCTTTTAATACTTACATTTCACTGAGACATATGAACTTCTGTACTATTCAGATGTGTTTGGACTTCTCAAGTTCTGGAAGCTTCACTTCTAGCTTGTATTTTTGTGTAGAAGACAGTTGTATTTACATTTAAACATTTAGCATTTAATTACTAATTTTTTGCTTTAATTGGAAAAAAATCAGATTCAGTATTTGTTTTATTAGCCCTATATGGCATTGTGTTACCTTTAGGCAAAAAAGCACTTTTTGGTTATAGCTAGTCTTTTTAATGTGTTTATTGTTGTGGCTGTTTGTTTTAATTTTCTATTTTTGTTTTAAGTTTCTTTGCTACTAAATCTGTGTTTTTAATATTTTGCCTAACATATAGAGAAGTAACTCTCCAAAAAAGAAAATAAATCAACTAGTTGACCTTTATATAAAGTGGGGTACCTTTGAGGGCAATCTTCAATGGCAGTATATATATATATATATATATATATATATATATATATATATATATATATATATATATATATATATATATATATATGTATAAATATATACCTCTTCTCATTCGGTATGTTTTCTTTCTTTGATTTTTTACATTGTAAATTTAACATTGAAGACATTAACATTTTACAGGAACACATGCAAAATTATTTTTATTATCATGCCTTATTATTTTAATAGGATAATACAGAACATACATTTTATTGTGATTAATGAAATGAATGAAAAGCTCATCCCAAATCACCCATCTCTGTGACACATAATTCCAGTTCCATAAATCCATGTGTTCTTTAATTGTTTTGATGTCTTCAGTATTAATCTACAATGTAAAAAATAAATTAAATAAAAAAATAACAAAATCACTGTAGGAGAAGCTACTCTGCAATTGAAAAATACCATTAGAGGTACAATACTGGAGATGTTTTTTTTTGTTCACACAAGAAAATTAATTTTGTACAGCTTAACTGTCCCGTTTGACCTCATGTCCCAGTTTACAATGTTTATTCTATATAGTATATTCTGTTACATCTCTTGAAACGGCTTTCAGTCCCTGTTCTTAATACATGGGTCACTTATTTCTTCATTTTATTTTGTTTTAGAAGTATTTCAAAGGTTTAAGAATAGAGGTAACATTCATCACTTCCTAATTCCTAATGCTGGATGTAGTAAAATGTTCCATTGCTATAAATATAATATGTTATAATTATAAGTTAGTCAGTACTTTTATAGTTAAGATCTGTTAATTTTGTATTTGTTTTAATTTTTGTACTCTAGCCCTTTAATAACACATCTATATGATCTATACATTTGGTTCATATCTTTTCATTAAAGAACAGTGGAACCAATCCAATACCCAGTATGAAAAACCTTTGCAATGTGGATAAATGAAACTAACTGAAAAAATCTAGTTACTGCTGGCCTCTGGTTGGTTTCTTTGCTTTCAGAAGCTTGTATTTTATTTGTCATTAATTCGAATAAGACATAAAGAGATAAAGTTAGTCCAAACAGAAATTTAAAATCTAGGTCACAGCCACATTTCGCCCTGTGCTTTTGTAAATAGTTACATATTGAACTGATCATTTGACCCTGAATCTTTAGTCGCCCTTTGCTCATTCCTAGCAGAGAAATGAGGGGCAGTGAAAAAAAAAATGTTTGGAGCTCACTTATTTAGAGATTGTTTTCTCTATGGAAAATACATTGTATCAGAATTACACTATATTGCATGTATGAAAGTGATTGGAACCTGAGTTCAATGATTTAGATGGGTGAGCAAATACTTTTGGCAAGGTACCACTTTAAAATAAGACTACCTTTATAAATGGTTTATAAATGGTTTACAATTAGATTATTAATAGTTACTATTTAGGTTATAAATGCCTTAAGAATCATTAATAATCAGTTATAACACATACGTAGAAAGGGCAACAGTGACCTGTTGTTTGCCAAATAGTGAAACCACAGCCGTCTATATTGTTGTCCTTTCTACATATGTGTTATAACTGATTATTAATTATTTTTAAGGCATTTACAACCTAATTAGTAACCATTAATAAACTAATTGTACACCATTTATAGTAATATAGTGTGTGTATATCTTCTAGGTAGTTTTTGGTAGTTAATATTAATCTAAAAAAACCCAAACACAGATCTTGATTTTGGCAGTATAAGAGGACATGCTATCAGTCTGACACACCCCTGGCTGGGGGGCTGTACACAACACGCCAGCGTCAGGAGGGCATGCTGCCTGGCTGCTGTGAGTCATTAAACAGGCCGCCTCATGTTTTAATTTGTAAGCGCAGGCATGCAGGCACAGTCACAGATAAGACACTGTTGCACTCTATTAGAAAGAATAAGGGCATGCTAGGACTGTTTTTCTCATGTGTCGACTATTTTACTTTCTATGTCACACACATGAACAGATATATGTGCATACATATTGTTGCTGTGGTAATAAAAGTTTAATATTATCTTCTTTTTGATATCCTTTGAAGACACCAGCTGCTCTTTACATTTTACCATAAACAGACCATAAGACTGTTCAGAATTACTTTGGTCAAAACATTCATGGCATTAATGTATATGTAACTAAAGCTAAGTGAAGACAGGTTTGTTTCAATAGCAGATTTTATGCTATTGAGCAATGACTGTAGTTTCTCAGAAGAGAGGTCACTGCACATCTAGTTTTTAGAACACTTTGGCTGGCAAATAATGACTGTATTATATAGAGTACCTGAGTTTATTGTCAAGCTGTTCAACATATATGTATTTCATTACTTAATATAATAATATTACTTAATATTAATCATGTGATCTTGACCACAATAACAGACACTCAGTTCTCTGCAGTTTTATTAGTAGATCTGATGCTAGCGTAAAATTGCCAATGTGATCTACAGGGTAAATCAAAAATCGCAGGACACCCTTTTATTTCAGAAATAAAATATGCTGGGGTTTTCAGATATGTCATATTTCTCTTTTATTTCTGAAATAAAATGGTGTTCTGGAGGATTTTACCCTGTAGTTAGTTGTTAGCCAGACAACTAAGGTTAGTATAGGTAGGCATGGTGGAATTTTACTAATTTCACTTATTGTTGATTTTATTTTCTGGTCTGTAATCCATTTTTTATTCTTTTAATTTTTACAGTGAGTGCTTAATCTCTTACAGTGTCTTGTGGGTTAAACTGGAAAGCATTGGTTCTGTTTATCACGGTAAAGGAAATGTAAATTGATTTATATTAAAATACATTAATTTAACTTTTACTGTTTTACTGAAACATTACACTCATTGGAAACAGTAGGAGTCCAGTGGAAAATCCAGGTCTGTAAGGCCTTGCTGTGTAAACTCAGTTTAGGCTATCCAAGGGTGTTTTCACAGAATTTCCTGAATAAATGAATTTGCACTCAGGAGTTCTGCTGAAATCAGTAGTCCAGGTTTTACTTCATGCAGACGCTGGTGAGATGCAGCATGGGTAAAAGCCTTCCACATACAGGTTCATGAGTGGGGTCATGTGATTGTTTCAGTTTTTACCATGGATTTGCAGAATAGATCCATGGTTCAGATGGAGTTCTTGTATGTGAAAATAAACCAGCAATAATAAGCTCCCCCCAAAAACAAGTCCAGAATTGGTCTTGCAGACTCATTTGTTTCAAGACAACACCCTGAGGCACAATCCCATTTCACTCTTGGTCCTACCACTTATCTCTACACCTTTTTTTCAAGTGTTAGGGGTGAAATCCTCCCCTAAAAATTGGGACAACCCTTCAGCTTAGCTTTGTTTATCTTTACCTGCCATCTGTTGCACCATTTAAGGTGGAACGGGAAAGTTAGCTAGCTAGCTAGCTACTATGACAAACTACTAGCAATCTTTTTATGCTTGTTATGAAGAATTTGACTTTAGAATACATCATTTTAAACAAGGAAAATACTTACATTTGTGGGCTTTTTTAGTCGCTTGTTCCACCATCTTACCCTTGATTCTCATACTCCTCAGTTTGAAGTGTGCCTCTGAAAAATCTCTGTTGGAAGGGCTAACAAGCTCTATCCCTTCCCCTAACCTACTCCTCCAGCCTAACAAGAATCGAGACACCTTTACCCCTTGGCATGCGCACGCAATGCCACGTCTTGCCTCTACTGCAGCATACTGTACTTCCAAATTTTAAAAACATGGTGGACAAGTTTACCTTCACTTCTGTATAATGGAAGGAGATGGCACCATGGCGTGCATGCTTTCTACAGTCACTGAGTCATCAGTACTTTAGTTTTATTACCTGACTAGTCAGTCTGAGCCAGTTATCCCACCTCTTAATGCCTCTGACTGACGTAGATGATCAATAGGGGAGGGCGTATGACCACCAGTCATTACCTCCATTCACCATTGCCTGCACAGACTCGTGTAAATTCATGAGTATTTTGTCTCCCTTGTCAAGTGCGGGTGTTGTCCAGATGGTGATGTGTTAGGAGGAAAGTTCTCGTCCTCAGTTGACTGCAGACTAGGGTCTCACTTTTCACCATCATCACCATCACTATCATTAGGCCTGTAACAATAACTTTTTTTGGGTGATAGTGTATTGTTCTAGAAAATAGCTATTTGATGCCTGTGCCGATCAGCATTACATTATAAGAGTTGTTTTATTTAAAAAAAATTAAAACAAAATAAAAACATAGCAAAGTCAAAATACTGGCTCATTTACGTTAATGGTCTGTCTTTGCCAACTCGATAACTATCGATAATTATTATGACAGGTTTCCTCATCTTCATTATCATCATCATCATCATCTTCTTTTCTTCTTAATCCAGTTCATGACCACAGGGGCAATAGGGCCGGCAAAGCAGCCACGATATGCCCTTTCCAGCCCCATGTCCACCATCTCCTATTGACAGATCCCCAAATGCTTCTGGGCCCGTCAGGAGAAATAGGTCCATCCCACAGAACTGAAAGAGTTTTTTTTTTATTTCAATGCACAAAAAATCTTTTGAAGCATCTTTATTGAAAAAAAAATCATTTTTACGTTCCCATTTTACCATGATTTATTTGAATTGCAGATCAAACATACTGTATGCTCCAGACCTGTCCTGTATGTCATGAATAAATTGATTTTTGACATTATTTCCATACAGACAGGCACATGTTGTCAGCACTACATGGGGTTACACACTGCTCTCCATGTTCTAGCTGAAATCAATAACACGCAAACGGTTTAATCCATCATTACTGTTGGTCATGAGCAGACAGTGATTCATTACCTTTTGCTGGCATGTGAGGATATTACACATACGTTGCTGGATCAGCTGTTTTGATACGTGGGTGTACTGCTCTGAGGTGTCAGCTCCACCAACCCGGCAGCTGAGTTGTCACGCCTGCGCCTGTTTTGTAATACAAAGGTGCCTCAGGTTGAATATTTTAGTGAATCATATTCAGACTGATTTAGTGAATAACATTTGGAGTTTACGAGTGCTTTAAATCACAGTAACAGGATATGATTGGTCTAAAGCATTTTACGCTGATGCTGGGATTGCCCTGTGTGTCATCTTATTGTATATTTCACTGACATACTGAACAGACAGGCGTTTCCCAATAACAGTTAATCTTAGAGAATTACTCTATCTACCGTTTTACGCTCAGCTGAAGTGCATGTAATACTGGAAACATAAAAACGACAACATTTAAGCCAGTAGATTTGATTTGGGTGTAGTGCATGTAACGCAATTAGATTTATAAAAAATATATATACTTTTTCATGAATTTGTAAAATTGTTGACGTACATCGACGTTCATCATTGAGTAAATAAGTGGCCTTGGTTGCTTTTTTTAGGAATACCTTACATTTCAAGTTAAGAATGAGTTAGTTGTGATTGGCTTTTACAAATGTATTTTATAACATGTAAGCAGCAAGGTTAAATGAAAGTTATCAGGAATTTTGAAAATGAAGTTACAAAGTTTAATATGATTCATGATATAACACAAAACTGTATTAATGACATTGTTGCCTAGTGACATATTCATCATTGTTAGCTAATGCTAATGTTAACTAAGGTGTAGTACACTTATTTACATGCAACCATGTAAATAAGTGGTTGCTAATTAACATCACTGCAACCATCTGAAACACCATAGCAATCACCTTGTCCGAGTATGGCACCCAACTAATGTTCCATTAGCAGAACCATAGCAACCATGTGAAATATTGTAGCAACAACTTAGAAACACCACAGCCACCAGATTGGACAACATTGCAAACATTTAGTAACTATGTAACAGCACTAAGCACACCATAACAACCACCTGAGATACCATAGTAACCACCTAGCAAAACACAACTAAACAACTAGTAACACCATATCAACACCTTGCAACACAATAGCAATCATGTGGCATACTATGGCAACACCAAACAACCATCTAACAGCCACTTAACAACTTGTAAATGCGCTTTTCTAGATTTTAAATTACTTAATTGGTAGGAGTCTTTTTTACTATCCAATATGATTTGATGCAATGAGACAAAATGGACTATATAGTATAAACATATTGCCTAAACTACTACTATTTTTTTGTCATACTTGTCTATACTAGACTATAGACTCTCTGGCTGATTCACAGTTTCTATTATTCTTTGTCGTTTGTGTTTCTATTGTTTATAAGAAAAGGACATTGTTCAGATTGAACTGAATCAGATGTCTGGGCAGATCATGACATAATTGCATTGTTAGCCTCTATTTTCTAATTGTTTGGGCTGAGAAGAAGAGATTTGTGGGGCTCAGTGAGACTGAAGGCAGCTCAGTAACGGCATGTTTTAATTATGTTGTCGTGCTTGACATACAGAGCGCTGACTGTCAGACAGTGCAGTTATACGGTATGCATTATTTATTAGCAGTTAAACTGCCTATGAATATCTCTGCCTTCATAACTAAAACCATCAATAAAGCATTGATTGGACGCTGGATTTGTTGAAACCGGCCATTTAAAAGAACTGATTTTGGCCAAATAGCAAATTGTAGAGGGCTCCCCATTGGTTTAGTGTACCTGGTGGAGTGTTTCAGCATAGTGGGTAATATTGCCTTGGGCCGTCTGCTGAAGAGGAACATAAATTGTGCTTCTCTCAGAGAACGTTGGGATCCACTGGCACCATGGCAACCGACACATTACCGCACATTATCGAGTTTAGGGCTAACGCAATTGAGGCGATTGAATTATGCAAAAATATTTGACTCATCCACAGAGCAGGCTGGCCATAATTTATTGAGCTGGCCGCACACACACACACACACACACATGAAGATGAAGATGCTGACCAGTCAGGGGGTGCCATCAGAAATGTAGACTAGGCCTTTTTTTTTTTGGGTATGTCTGCAGAGTGGTGATAAAGACAGTTTCAGCATGTTTCACAGTGAGTTATCTGTTTGTCCATTAGAGGTAAAAGTCCTGGTAAAAGTTGTGCATTTGCAGTACTTGGCATGAAAATAGGCACCATTAACTCATTTATGCGACACTTATCCAATAACTCCATCTTACTACACATTTCAATTAGACTTCCACATTTTCCCCTCGCTACCAAGCACACAATAATGCAGAACAAATTTGTGAATTATTCAAAAAGTCATGAATTATCCAAAAGCAGAATGTCTGTCACCTCAGTGAGGAAGTCATGCTGGCTTCACATATCTGTCAGCAGTGATAGCACTGTGCACTCCACTGCCCCAAAACTGTTAGTTCCTTTTAAAGAACACACCACTTCACCACCACCGACTCTCGTTCCAGTAATCACGATCATCAAGAACTTAATGAGTTAAATTAGATGTCCCATTTTTTTGGGGAGATGGAATTGGATGCAGAATTGCTCTTCCATCTAGAAGTTTCTGTGGCCTAAAGCAGTGCTAACATTGTTATAGATTTAAATAGAGATAGAGAATGTCGATATTTACTTTGTTAAAATGGATACACTTTAAAATGAGTTGCTTTTAGTTGATGCCTTTCCCTCAGGAGGAATTAATGTTTATAAAATAAAGATCTTCCTCAGAACTGGCATCTCTTGCAGCCCTTGCTGTCGTGATTAAACCTCAAAAATAGGTTTTAACGTACATTAAACAAGCAGTTGCTAAGGTGTTACTACATGGTTGTAAAGGTGATTTTTGTTGAAAATAAATAGGAATGAATGGGATGAGTAAGGTGTTAATGCCAGGCGTGAAGTCGTCTATAGTTTTAAATATTTATTTTTTCAAAACTCCTAAGCTTTAAAATAAGCTGTTTTTAATTTATGTTCTTTACTTAATATGATCTACTACCCTTAATGATAAACCACTCGGCTAGACATGATTGGATTCATTGTTGTTTCCTAGCTTTTTCAGCCTATCGATACCCTGTTCTATTCCTAAAAAGCACATTAACCAGTATTAGAAAGCTTTGTGTATCTCAGTATAATAAAAGTATAATAACATTTTCATTTTTAATCACTGGCCTGTTCTTTGTAAGTTTAGGATAATTGTATTGACTCACCTTGAAGATGTTCTAATGTGTTTCTGTTATTTTGTCCCTTTCTCTTTTGCTATAGTGATGCCAATCTCACAGATGGACTGTGTGACTCTGAGCTGGGCAGCCTGGAGACCCTGGAGAGGGGCAGCACGGATACCCTGGCCAACGGTTGCCGTGCAGACGCAGATGCTTCCAAGCGGCTGGCTAAACGGTTGTTCTACCTGGAGGGCTTCAAGCGGTGTGACGTGGCGCGACATCTGGGGAAGAAGTGAGTCTGCCCAAGTAAATGTCTGAGACTGTGTGTGTGTGTGTGTTTCTGTGTGTGTGTGTGTGTATGCCTGCCAGACGTGATAAAACACATGAAGTAAACAATAATTCTTCCTCCTGTCCTACAGTAATGACTTCAGCCAGATGGTGGCATCGGAGTATCTGAGCTTCTTTGACTTCACAGGGTTGTCTTTAGACAGAGCGTTAAGGTAAGGCCTGTTTTTATGTCTCGTATCTGTTTGTTGTCTTGCTGTATGTGTTTAGAAGGATCCTCTGTCCACTTGTCTCACTCTTGGCTAATGGCCAGCTCAGATTTAAGATTCCCTCATTATATTTACACATGGCTGCTTAAATGATGTGTCTCTTTTAGGCAGACAGAACTCAGATTTGCATCGGTGTGGCTTTTCCTGCTTTGTATGCAGATTTAACCAACCAAAGGATTCTGTTCTGGATTTTCCCAGGAGTATACAACATTTTGTTGATCTGACGTTTCTCACAGTAATTAATGCTCATTGATGACTAAGATAGTTCTGTGTTTGAAGAGTTTATTATGTAAAGCCAGATACCAGTCTTATTTATTTAATTTCCCATTAGAATAATCTTTAAAAAGAGGTTATTATATTTTTGTAAATGTTGTGCTTTCTGATTAGAAGTTCACCAGCAGTGGATTCCAGTTTTAAAGTACAACGGTTGTTCAGACAATTCAGGTCACAATTATTACCGCCCACTATGCTGTCCAGTGTATTTCAAAGAAGTATTCCCAGTACAAATGTGACACTACGGATAGGGGAACTGATTCAAACATGTCCTTTCAGACTCACAGTGCTGAACTGTCTTTTCTCAGGAAAGAGAAGGGTATACACAACACCTGGGGATGTTTTTAGATCGGAAGTGAAAGAAGAGCTTGATTTTCTCCTCTTTCTCAAAATGAAAGGGTGGTTTATCTGATGGGGCCATCAGATTTGGTGGTCTACTAGGTTCTGCACAGGTCCTGTGTTGCATTTTTGTTGATAAGCCCAGCTGTCATCTACTGGAATTGGAACATTCATAGCTCCTGTGATGTTGGCGAAGATGAAACTGAAACTTCTCATAAAGCATTTTTTCTAATGTGCTTCAGTATAGAAACATTAATTGTTTAGAAGAATATAGGATATCAGTCACATATAAAATACAGTATGAATCAGCTTTAGGTAGGGGTGTGACGAGACACTAATATCACGAGACGAGACGAGACACGATATTGGGTTCACGAGAACGAGACGAGATTTAAAAAATAAAATTTTAAAGAAAACGTCAAAAATGAAAAATGGCGTGAAAACTAAAGTTTTATTTGACAAAATCATATAACGCAAACTTAACAGACTGGTTTCTCTCACACATTGATTCTATAAGAAATAAAAATAAGAATAAAAAATAAAAATAAAACTTACATCGTTCAAACAATAAGTGCAAACCACAACCAGTCATATTAAGCCTATGGTTTGTGTTTTTTTCTCCTAAATCTCTTGTCATTTAACTATGCATTACCATAACCAGTCATATTAAGCCTATGTTTGAAGTGCAAACAGAGACATTTTTTTAAATACAGTACAGAGCTAAGGGATTAGTACAACTGCCTATGAAACAGTCACATGTACGATTTACTTACAGTATTTACATATGGTTTGTATCTTGTTGGTCACTCTGTTACCGTTTATTGTTTCCACTGGAGCCAAAATGCAGCCAGATATACAACTTAAAAGTAGCAGAAGCATCTTCTATGCAAATGCCCAAATTTTCCTCTTCTGCTGAGAGCTGCTCTAGTGCTCAGCCAACATACTCTATCACTATTGCTACTGGGTTGCCAGATCCCTCTTAAAAAGTTCACACTTAACTGTTTTTTTGCCCCGCGAGACCACGAGATCTTGTCACACCCCTAGCTTTAGGCCAATTTCCTGATATCTGAATGTAACCTTTCACTTTCATTTAAAAAGCTAAATAGCTATCATGTTTGTTGCCTGGAGTGGTGAAAAATCCTTCAGTTACTTGAATAAGAAAATTATTTTTTGTTGCTTTTTATCATGCTGTCCTGAAACATTTTAGCTGATGCTAAAGCATCCATTTTGTTTTCATAGAAAACCCCCAAGTCAGAAAATGAATCATATTGTTTTCTCCTTTTTTGTTAGGGCACAGATGTGGTTACAGACTAAAAAGAGACGGAATGTCATTTAGAGGGAAGTTGGCAGTGCTGTCACACACCTGTCAGACTGCTGTGTATCAGTCATGATATAAATAGACCTCTCGGGCGGAATATTTCAGCTCATTGCAGTGTTGAGTCCACAGCTAAACTGGCTAGCCTGGAGCTAACACAGCTAACACAGTCACATTACAGAATGCTTGTGTTCTAATTAAATGAAACTGCTTCTTATGTGGCTGTTTTTTGAAATACCTCCAGCATAGCTGTTCTGCTCCTAAACCTTTATGCAATCTTTCATCAAAAGAATCTAGATTGCCTGAGGGTTTTTTTTTCTTATTTGTTTTATTTTTTTATATATAAAAAGGAAGTCAAGATATAATGAGCTGCTTTTTGTGTTGCACTTTATAAAACTGAATTTGTTGTTAGTTAGCTGGTCTAGAGTTATATAATGTAATAGTGCTTATTAATGTTCTAATTAGTGCATTTTATTTGCTGTTTGTTTTATATTTTTTGTCTTCTTCTCTTTCTTATCTTCCCTTTCCTTTTTCTTTTGCTTTCTCTTCACGTTTGTAATCTAATAATTTGTGCTTTGTCACTATCACACATAAACCTTGTATCTTCAAAATAGCAGCTTTACAGGATAAGGAAAACAATCTTATCGGCCTGTCACAATAAGAATTTACTACTATATATCATCCCTGAAATTATTGCGATATATTATATTATTGTCATTTTAAGATTTGAATGCATATTAAATGTCACTGACTTAATATATAATAGAATAATGTAACACAGCAATCACACCCTTTTAAAGACAACAAAATTAATCATAGATCGGGAAATATATGATTTTTCTTCTTCACCTACTGCAGTCTACACTGTGTAATAAACACAATAGACAATGTTTTGATTATCAAATATTATTGAGGTCATTTCTATTTGTTGTAGGATAAGTGGATAATGTAATGAACTTTCAGTGTAGTTAATGTAAAAAATATTCAATTTTGGAGCATTTATATTTATCTATTAAATGTACATTATATAAAGAGCTACTAGCAGATTAACAATGGCTGTCAATATTGAAAATCAGCAAAAATGGGGACACAAGGTTTTTGGTGTGACTGTGCTGATTTTGGTAAAATATTTCTTTTATGTTAGAATAGAGATATGCTTGCTGTTGACTAGGCATTTGTATACCTCATGATGGCATCCATGCATATCTTGCATCCGATTGGTCTATTCATTTGTGCATGTCCTCAGAAGTAAACTGTACTGTTACGCAGTGAGTAACACGGTGGCTATTGCATTCACCTCTTAGGTCTAGGGTTTTGGGTTCAAGTCCCTATCTGAGTGTTTTCTCTGTGTCTTTGTATGTTTCCTCCCAACGTTTAACATCAAGAAGTGAGTTAGTTACTCTAAACTGAGCTGTTTCTGGTTGAGAGTACACTGTGCACAATCGGCTGCCGCATCTTACCCTGTGTGTATTAGTTGAGTATTGCATCAAAAATGCCAGAAAGTGGAAAATGGCTTTACCAGAAACACATACTCATCATTATGACAATGTCTTTGATTTAGCAGCTTTATTTAAGATCTACGAAGGTTGCTGTGGTTGTCTAAATTTAATCTCCTCAGGTGTTGCTATGTTTACATACTGTAAATCCAGGTTCACTGTATGGTAAGTTTATCTCTAGACTACAGTAACGTGTTACTAAATGCGCTGTAGATTGGCATGGTGCCAAAATGCTCTAAAGTGCACACGTATCAATAGAATGCTGGAAGCGATGAAAGGGATTTCTTAGACAGTAAGTCAGCAGTGCTCTCAGTCCATTGGTTATATTGGGCTGCAGGAAGAGGTGTGAGACACTGCTGAGGCCGGCCGTGATTGGTCCGTTCACTCTATGAGTTGCCCTGAACTCGAGCTGGGACATTTAGAGCTGTGTGAGTTATGTTTCCTAACAGGACCCGTACTTCAGTGACTCAGGCAGAGCTGACTGCTCAGTAGGGTTTTCTGATTATTCTCTCATGCTTAAAAAACACACTTCCTCCTCCACTCTTACTCACTCTCCACCTTCCTCCCCCTGACACAGGAACTTCCTGAAGGCATTTCCTCTGATGGGAGAGACGCAGGAGAGAGAGCGAGTTCTAGTGCACTTTTCCAAACGCTTCTGCCACTGTAACCCTGAGGCCCTCACCTCCGAAGGCAAGCCACACCGCAAGCTTTAAGCATGACACACACACTATACACTGTACACCATTAATGTCCAGAGACATTAGTCAGAGGTTTGGTATCCATGTTTTTGATTAGGCCTGTTATGATAAATATTTACTTTTAACTAAATAATTTTACACACCACTTTATTTATTTATTATATAATAGCACAATGATGCAATGAAATATGTTTTTAACAATATTTAGATAATATGTTTAATTTAAATTGCAATAAATATATTTATAAACTCAATGGTTTGTAATTATGGTTTGATTAATACAATTGTTTACATTTATCTAGTTAAGAGATTATTTTATATGCTAGCACATATTCACATACTGAATCATTTAATAGTAGTAAAAATACTAATATTAGATTACCATCAGGATTACTGTAATAATACATTTATATACGAGTGATAAATACCTCTAAATTAACTGTAAAAGCTATATGTTAACAGTTAACAAACTGTTTTTCAGAATATACAGTCATAACAATATGGTCAGATTTATTTTCCTTATTTTTTTTCTGGCAAAAATCTATATCACGGTATATTTCAGTCAATATGATACAATTCCTATATCGAGGTAAACAGTATAAAAGCTGCCACCCTTTCTGTATGTTGGTGTATGTAATCACATACTGACAGAGGTGATATAAATACGAAATGCATCGTTTCTGTTATTCTGCTATTAAATTATTCAATTAAACTGGATTTTCTGAAGACTCTCTGTAATGAAATATTTAGTTGTATCAGTGTCCTTTACGTGCTGATGATATCCTAAATATGCTTATTTTCGATACAGTAAGAATATTTCTCATGATAGAATAAAATATTGATGTATTACCCAGCTTATATTGAACTGAACATATTGGGGAGTCACACTCTTTAATTTGTATTTTTGGAATATGTGGGTCAGTTGTTCCTTAGGTTGTATTAAGAAAATCATGATGAATAGATTCATTAACTCCTATTGCAATTTTAAAAGGATTTTTCCTTCCCCAGTAAAGTTTCTGTTGTAGAGATTTAAGTTCTTGAATAAATGTATAAAAGTTGTGCTTTAAGTTTTTTTTTAAAACAGGTAAAAAGTAAAAAAAAGAACATTTAATATAACATTTCAAAAATGTACTGACACAAAACATTACACTTTTGAATGGTAATGTAGCTCAGTATCCAGCACAGTGTAGTAGTATCCCTGCTCTAACACACGTATTTAACCTGGTAATTAAAAGCTCATAAAGTCAAATTAAGTTTGAGCAGGAAGTGAGCGGACTGTGCTGGACTCTGACCCTGCAAGATCAGAACTGATTACTCCTGAAGAAAAATAAAATGATGTTGCTTTATTTGTTAAGCATCTAAATCATTTATATAGCTTTATATGAGTTGGGTGTTTTATATTTGCAGATGGAGCTCACACGCTGACCTGTGCTCTTATGCTGCTCAATACAGACCTGCATGGCCATGTATGTATACACTTACATCGCACATACAGTTCATAATTAGTCCGTAAAGAACACATGCTCAGACATTGTAGAATTTGTCCCACTTCTTTAGAGCCCTACTAAAGACGCTTCAGACTGTGTTTTCTTTTTGTGCTAACGAGATGCAGCCACCTCGTTTAGACCCCGAGATGTAACACTTTGTAATAATTGTGTTTATATAAAATATGGAAATTGCCGCCAAAAATGTGATTTTGTTTCATGTAGCGCATAATTACTCTCTTTACTGTAGACAGAGATCAACACAGGGCAGTGACTGTATATGCTAATGATGCTCTCTGATTTAATTAAGAGACTGTGTAGATTGATATGATAAACAGCCAGCTCTTAAATCTGGCATCCAATTCCTGGCATCAGTAGACAGAGACTACGTGTCCCCTGCACTTCCCTTAGCTTTAGCTTCTTTATACAGTTAAGTAAATTGTTTCTGTTCTTCACTCCTGATTAGGGTTGCAGCGGTAACCGGTTTCACGGTATACCATGGTATTAAAATGCACGGTTATCATACCGTGTGTGTTTGCTTATTACCGGTAAAAGGCAAGCCAGCGGAGAAACTCACCCGCGCATGCGCAACTCTGCTCCGCTTCAGCTACTCAGCACACAGCGGTGAGAATGGCAGAAAGTGCATCAGACTAAACAAATCTCCGTCCGCCTACAAAAAGGCTAAACTAAAATCAGCAGTGTGGGACTATTTCGGATACCCGCCCAACGCACCCGAGGATGGTTATCCGATTTGTAATCAATGTGGCCATAAAGTCACAGCTAAAGATGGACATACGTCAAACCTGTTCTCCCATCTCCGAGAACACCACCCCGCCGTGCAGCGCAAAGTATGTGTTTAGTTTATAATTTTAATCTGAACATAAATAAAACCTCTTTGTAGTCGTGCACAACCCATGCGGTAAGCGCTCGCAAAAGCGCTGAGTTATCCGAAATTTGGGCACGCAGGTACAGGCGTGAAGTGCGTGCTACGATGGATTCACATGTCCGTGTAAAGGTCCTGGCCGGACTGGATGTGAAAGACGCCATTCATTTACATGCGTTCATTTTCACATTCTGACGTGCCTGTTTTTCATATGTTAACACCAGACTAGGTGTGAAAGCCTTAAAATGGAAATCTCTATTGTGAGGATCATGTCAGAAATAAATCTCCTCTTTCTGCAGTATCTGGTTATATACCAACTTGGCAGTAAAACGGACGTTTACAACAGTTGTTGATCAGACACTGACCCAGGCTCAGTTTATCAGATATTAAATAATTTAAACTTAAATAATTGTACTGAATATTTTAAATACAGGATCTTTACTTTTTAGAGTACATGTAATGTGTGACACGTGTGTGTGTGTGTGTGTGTGTGTGTGTGTGTGTGTGTGTGTGTGTATATATATATATATATATATATATATATATATATATATTTATTTATTATCTATATAATTGTTCCAGGTTTCTACAATAAATAGTTAATTGAACAAAAAACCTTTGTTGTAATTTCTTTAAGGGACAGTTTAATAATATATGTAACAGACTGTGACACCGTGATAACCGTGATACCGTGGTATTTTCTGAGACGGTTATCATACCGTGAAAATCTCATACCGTTGCAACCCTACTCCTGATGGTAAATTTTATGTATCTAATCAGTCCTGAGTTCTGTTATATAAGAGATAATCTAAGGACGAGAGTTTGGGGTTGATGTGGGTGATTAAGCAGCAAACCATCTGTAGTAATAATGTATAAAGCAGCAGCTATTATTAGCCCCTGGTCTAGATTCCTGTTTTATTGAAGTCTGTGAGGGTGACTAATGTGGTGCAGCTTTAGGTGGAAATTCACCGTGCTGCTTTGTGTTGGAGCTGTTCACCACTGATTTTAGAAAAGTCTTTACTGGCAGAAGTACAGCTCTGGAAAGAATTAAGAGACCACTTCAGTTTCTGAATCAGTTTCTCTGATTTTGCTATTTATAGGTTTATGTTTGAGTATAACCTTTTTGTTTTCAAAAAGGAAAATCAATAGTTCAGAAATCAATATTTGGTGTAATAACCCTGATTTTTAATCACACTTATCACAGTATACAGATATATAAAAGGAATACAGTGTGCTTATATATGCTCAGTGGAGCTTAAAAAATGGATAATGGGTATAGAAACAAGATGCTTGATTGATAAAAAGCTACATCTCTAGCAGTTAAAGGTGTTGAACACATTTGAACACATAGAAACAGTGGAACAACATTTATATTTTTAGATAAAGTTTTTATTCATGAAAATGAATTCAAAACATGCTCTATAAAGCTCTTCTTATAGAGTAGTGGTACAGTCGTGGGTTTTGGCCAGATTAGGCATCGAACTCCTATGTTTGAGGGCCATTATAATATTAGCATTTTTTTTTCTGTGAGAATAGTAATAACGCATATTCACCCTCTATTATTTCTTTGTAATGAGCTTGCAAGAGTTCATCAGTCACAACCTGTGTTAGATAATTGTGACCAGTATTACTTATAATATTTCTCAAAAGGTGGTTCACTCACACCTGTACTTTTCATGCATGTAACACTTTTAAATGCTAAAGATGAATCCAGACCTGTCCAGGATGAATAATGCTATTTCAGTACCCTTTAAGTGTGAAAAAAATCTCTCAATTTCAGAAAAAAACAGTGGTGCAGGGCTCTAACCAGCCTCGACAGTGTTGTCTTAACTCAAAAGACAGAGAGGGAGGTTGAGAAATGCGACGTCGAAGAGTGTCTCATACATACAGACAGGGGATCAATGTAAATACAGACAAGATCTGGGCCGGGCCCTGTTTATTAAACAGGTTTTCTCAGGCATTTAATACTATGTAGTCATGCATTTTTAAACACAAATTATTGTTTTAAAATGTTCTACATACTTCACATTAAGAAAAAAATAGCTAGTGTTTCGTTAAGATTTTATAAAACGAATTCCCCCACAGCAGCATGGTGTTTAGTGACAGTAAAATGCCTTAAAACATGTTAAGAATGAATTTATAATACCTGCAGATAGCCTAGACTGGGTTTTTCCAAAAGCCTCTTAGCACAAAGATGATTCTTAAAGGGTCGAGTGAGCTTCACACAGAGCATTAACTCTCTCTACCAGTTAAGATGATCTTAACACTAAGATGATTCTGAGGAAGTGAGACCCTCTCATTTTAATGTGATCTATAAAATTCACTATGTTCAAAAATCCATGAGTTTATTTTAAAGCACTGATTACTCAGTTTATCAACAAAATGATCAGAAGACTTCCATTATCATTTCTATTGATAATAGTGACAGCTAAAGAAACATACAACCCAGATCCTTACCCATACAGTATTGTCTGGTAGAGACTGAGGCTGCCACAGTTCCATTATTTCTTTCGTTCAGTCTCTGTCACTCTAACCGCCCTGTCTCTCTATTTCTGGCTTATCTCTCCTAATGCACTCTTATCTCTTTCTTCGGCTTATGCAGGTGGTAAGTGCAGCTTCCTCTTTGTGTGTTTTCTCTGCTTTTTGTGATTCTGCTTCTTTTGTGAAACTTCGTTTTACTTCATTTGACATGCTGTAAAACACGTTTTTCATGGATTTCATTAAGATAAAACACAAAATACAAATCAGAAGGAAATTAAGACTATTGGAATGCAATTAAAATTAAAGTTTTATATTGTTTCTCAGTATAGTCTAAGTATAAGACATTTTATATTTTATATATTTTATAGTTTTAAATTCTCCTCACATTTTCCATTGGAAACAGATCAGTTCAGTTCATTCCCAGCACTCTTATTTTCTACAGCCATGTCAATGTAATGTGGGCAGAATGTGACTTTGCATCATCTTTTACGAAAATACATGGATGATACTGGATAAAATGTCATTTTGATGGCAACATTTCTTTCTCTTACATCTCAGTGCACCTTTTGCAATAATGCTGCTAATAAATAGGTGCACCAAGTATACCATGGCAAACCTTGACCTTAGAACTGGCTGATAACAGTCTGGATGGTCTTTTTTGTCTTTGTTCCGAAGTGTATACAGTCTATTTCTCCTAAAATATCTGGAATTCTGATTTATTTTTTCACTGTGTAATTTCTGATCTCTGAGCCCAGAGAAGCCGATGCCACTTTTGCACATGCTTGACATAAACTTCTGTTTTTTTAAGTTTCAAGTGGCATTTGTGAATATAATATTGTATTGCTTGGATTTGCCAGAGTAATTTCTTGCGTATGATGCAGTGCTATCTGAGGGATTTTCTCTTGCATTTAATGACAAATTGGACATCTGCCCATCTTTTCTATTTAATTACTCAGCCTTTTGTCAATACTGCTTTTGTACTAAATCGAGATTTAAAATGACAATGTTTTATTTATTTTTTACCTTTTTATTAGCCATAAATTGGCCTCATCCCAACTTTTTTTGTAATGTGTTGCAGACGTAAAATGGAGAAATGTTTATTAATAACTGAAATAAAGTTAAGGAGACAAAACATAATACATTTAGTTAATCTACTGTCTGCAAGACCAATGCTTTAGACAGTCTAGACAGTTGTTCTTTGTGTGGAATGAATGTTGGTACATCACTGCCCTCTGGTGGTGGACTTTGTGTTGTGTTTATTTTTTTTTTAATAGTACATATTTATAACTACCCTTATTTCCATATCCAGAACTGTGTATGCTCTAATTTGTATACTCTGTGCAACACTTTTGTATAAAAATAGTTTAGTTTGTTTAAAGTTCTGCCCTGATTCTTTTTTTTGTTCCAGAACATTGGGAAGAAGATGTCTTGCCAGCAGTTCATTAGCAATCTGGATGGTCTGAATGACGGCAAAGATTTTCCCAAAGAATTACTTAAGGTACTGAGTTCTGCTCCTCAGGAAATTGTCACACAAGAACGGCTGAATCAAGGTTAATGTGTTTGTTTCAGTGTACACATAATGTCCTGTTAATTAGTTTGATTGCTAAATCTTTACAAACTGCATTTCCATCTAAAAGATACAAGCTGTGAACAGGACTAAGAAATGAATGTTATCTGAGCTAAATTATCATTTGCTAGTATTTGCTTGTTTACCAAAAGATTAGCTGTATTTCTTTTTGTAAATTTCACTCACATGCAACTTGAGCAGCACCGCTGAGCTAAATTCATGATTACAATTGTATTGCTGGGCGCCGAGTGGTCCTGCCGTCTATAGCGCTACCACTATGGTCTGTTTGAATCCCTTGTTCTCGCTGGATGGGTGGATGGTGTTCTTTCCCCTCATCTCTCCAAAGGGTGATGATGTTGATCAGCACAGGGCGTCTGTGAGCTGGTGTAGCTGTTTTATTTTTCTGGTCTTGTAACAGAAGAAGCTTTCAGAGCACTAAAACCCAGAAGCTCTGGGTTTCATACATTGCTTCAAGTGGTTGAATACCTGTTGCATTTCAGCACTGACATGATATCATTCCTCCTTTTTCTTGTGTAGGTGCTGTATAACTCAATAAAGAACGAGAAACTAGAATGGGCCATGTGAGTATCTGCTTTCACTTTCACACTTTATATAACAGTGTGTCTGAAAAATGTGTGTGTGTGTGTGTGTGTGTGTGTGTGTGTGTGTGTAATCCCTCTCTGTTTATTTGCAGTGAGGAAGAGGAGTTGAGGAAGAGTCTGTCAGAGCTGGTGGAGGACCAGTGCGAGGCAGGGGGAAAGCGTGTTGTCAGGGTAACAGATGGCAGTAACCCTTTCATTGCCATCCCTCTGCTGCTCAATGCTGCCACCTACAAACACGGCATCCTCAGCCGCAAAAGCCACGCAGACATGGACGGCAAACGCAGTAAGTGTGTCTAGAGAGAGAGAGAGAGAGACAGAGAAAGAAAAAAGAAAGAAAGAGAAAATTTTAACTTGTTTTGATGCTTTTTTAATGTTGCATAACAGGCACTGAACATCAGTTTGATGCAGTAGTGCTGGGAGAAATGACCTAAAATCAGTATCATGGTTAATTAAACATTTTGTCTCAATTATGCTAATGAATGACAAACACTGCGACTTCTTTGGTACTAGTTGCTTAGTTTGCTCAGTGTTTGAGTTCTCATCCATGTTGATTCTATGCTGTAGAATGTGACCACACACAGTATATAAACAGTACAGTATATAAACTCACACAGGAGGGAAAGTTTTAACAGAATGAAACAATACATCACCAGAAATTAAAAAAACTAAATTCTGAATTTAATTGGCCTTGATTTAATTTTCAAGCAGCTGGTCTGTTTCTTTGACCAAGGTAACTGAACGTTTGATCAAGCTGGTTATCTTGATGGACTACTGTGGTAAAAAAAAACTGCTTCTCAAACTGAACTTGCTAAAACCACTCAGCTACACTGGCAAAGTGTGCTGTTTTTTATATTTTATATTCTTAAATGACTTCATAATTCAAAGAATAAGGAAAATGATTCTGAACATATTTATGTACATATTTATTTACCACATTTATTTCTTCCATTGGAAATCGAGTACAGCACAAGAGCTCCAACATAACATGGACTACAGAGATGTTAAAATTTCTCAGGGCTCTTTGTACGGTGGCCGAGAAAGCCCAACGCAGTGCAAATTGAAAAGCGCTGCAAAAGCACAAAACACATCCATCAAAATTACAACACAGGCGCAGCAAATAGAAAAACGCGCTGCAAAAAGAAAAACGCGCTGCAAATAGAAAAACGCTCTGCAAATACAACCACAACACAACGGAAGTGAGTCACAACACAACGGAATTTTCCCGGGGGACCTTAAAAGATGCTGTACCAGCTAAGCTGCGTCTTCAGTAACGTCTCAGACTTCACTATGTGTACAAAGGACAATAAGTGTCAAACAAGGCGTTTTGTGAAGCCGAACTTTTAATAATATGCACACAACCGTGGTTATCACAGGTAATAAACATAACTTACTTTTCAGAAGCTTGTTTGCCACTTATTGTCCTTTGTATACAGCTAATACAGCATCTTTTAAGGTCCCCCAGGAAAATTCCGTTGTGTTGTGACTCACTTCCGTTGTGTTGTGGTTGTGTTTGCAGCGCGTTTTTCTATTTGCTGCGCCTGTGTTGTAATTTTGATGGATGTGTTTTGTGCTTTTGCAGCGCTTTTCAATTTGCACTGCGCTGGGCTTTCTCGGCCACCGTATCTTTGAGTGAATGTGTGTGCTAGCTTCCAGTTGCTACACATTAGTGCTAAACCTTTGTGCTGTTTGTGAGGCGTCTAAATTACACCGTTCTAAATATCATTTATTTTTTGCACACCCCATCATGTTTTACAATTTTTACGCTTTAACAATAACCTGAATGAACCATCATACTGCCCAGCGCTGATGTTTAGTGTTAATTTTTATCCTAAACATTTTTTTAATATGAAAAGTATCAGGCCTGAGGTGCTCATACTTTGTTTTTAATGAGGCCATTATTTTTTTTAAACTAAAAAAAAATTCTTCTCATTTGAACATTTGTGTTTTCAGATTCAGATTCTAAAGCGAGAAGAAGTATTTTTTATATTTGTTCAACCAAACAAGAAAGAAATACTGCACAATACTATAGTGAATCATTTGGCCTTATGGAAAGGTATGATATAAAGTCACATTAACAGTAAGAAACCAGGCCCTCAGGGACCCTGTGGTTTTAAGGTAGTTGCTGTGGTATGATGTAAGAGCTAATTAGACTAATTAGAATTTATGTTGAGCTGAGCTGGCAGAGTTGCTGCTGAAATCCTGAGCTTTAAACATGCAGAGGAGATAACCTTCACAGCTGGAGGTGCAACAACCACAAAGGCCTTATTGAAATCCATCCTTATCCCTCTCTCTCTCTCTCTCTCTCTCTCTCTCTCTCTATCTATCTATCTCTTTCTCTTTTTCTAGCCCCAAGAGGACGGAGAGGCTGGAAGAAATTCTATGCTGTGCTGAAGGGCATGATCCTCTATCTGCAAAAAGTAATTTACACACACACACAAACACACAGACAAAAATACACACTAACGTTATTTTCTAACTCTCATACTTTGTCTTTTTTGTCTCATTTTTGTTTTTGGTCTTTCCCTCTTAAATTTGTTTGAATTTAAGTAAAGTGTTTTATTAACATGACAAATAATGCTGTGTAGTATGATCCAAATAAAAAAAAATCTAATTTAGAATGTGTTATCGTTACGTTTCATAATTTATTACAGTCTATTAAAAACATTAAACACAAGTCTTACAACATTTAATCCTGCAAACCTGCAGTCTTTCTCTCTCTTGCTCTCTCTCTATTTCTCTCTCTCTCTCACGCACACACTCACACACACACACACACACAAACACACTGGCATCCTACTGCAACATGACCAAGCTTATCCACCTTCAGCTCCTGCCTCCGCTCATTCTCTAATGCTCTGCTGTCTGTTGCCCCCGTGTGTTCAGGATGAGTATAAGCCAGACAAGGACCTGTCTGAAGTGGATCTGAAGAACGCAGTGCGTGTGCACCACGCGCTGGCCACCAGAGCCAATGACTACAGCAAGAGACCCAACGTGCTCAAACTCAAAACATCAGACTGGAGAGTCTTCCTCTTCCAGGCTCCGTAAGATCAAACTCCTTTCATTTCAGTTCAGTGTGGAGAATAAATACAGCATTTGTTTAAACATCACTACCAATATCAAATGCAGAAGTGCTCAGAGACTTCTCTGTATCCTATTTTTTTTTTAAGTTGGTTTGGAACAAAAAATCTTGACTGTTCTCAAAGTGGGGTTCCAGGAACCTGCAGTGATTCAAAAAGTACAACCAGTTTTCCTTCTGAGCTATTAAACTCTTAAATCTAAAGAAACTATTAGTTGTTGGTGTGTGTGTAGCTGCTGGTGCTGGGCTGTTCCTGTAGTATTCCAGATTGGTGCTGTGTTTGCTAAAGCTACATAAAAGAAAAAAAAGAGCAATAAGGCACCGAGTGGTCCAGCGGTCTAAAGCCCTGTCACTATGAGCGGGAGGTTGCAGGTTCGAACCCCAGCTCATGCAGCTTTGCCATTAAGCTGCCGGTGTTCAGAGGGAGCAAAATTGGGATTGGTGTCACTCCTACGGTGTTGTCTGCAGCACAAGTCGTCTGTGAGCTGATGTATCAGAACCGAGTTGCTGCGCTTTCCTCCGAGCGCTCTGTGATGCTGCTTGGCAATGCTGCATCAGCAGCAGCTCGAAAAGAAGCGGTGGCTAGCTTCAAATGTATTGGAGAAAGCATGTGGTAGTCTTCACCCTCCTGGTGTGTTGGGGCATTACTAGTGATAGCGGGAGTCCTAATGAGTGGGTTGGGTAATTGACCGTGCAAATTGGGGAGAAAATGCGGAAAAATTAGATATAAAATTATTTATATAAATATATATTAGCTTTTGTATATTCACAGAGATGCCCAAATTCATGGGAGAACAGTATATATCTTACCTCAAAGGATGGGTGCTTGTGCATGCCTGCATCAGTGTAAGTTTTAAGGTGTATGGGGATAAGGTGTGTGTGGATGTGTGTTTGTCTATGTAGGAGTGAGGAAGAGATGATGTCATGGATCTTCAGGATAAATCTGGTCGCTGCTTTGTTCTCGGCTCCTGCGTTTCCTGCGGCCATCGGCTCCATGAAGAAATTCTGTAGACCATTGCTCCCATCATCTACGACCAGGCTCAAGGAGGTTCACACCCTTTACTTTATTGCTAAACACAACACTGTATAGTCTATGGGACTCCAAATTATCGCATATAACTCAAATAAATCATCAGTTCAGAGTAACTGAGTTTAACTCTTGTTTCTTTTTCCTGTGTCTGATTGGCCTGTCCACTGCAACCCTGTTTGCATGTTGGCATGTGTGATTGGTGCAGGAGGAGCAGCTGAAATGCCATGAGAGTAAACTGAAGCAGATATCTCTGGAGGTGGAGGAGCACAAGAAGAGCCCTCCAGAGCTCACGCCCAAGAGCAAAGAGACGGAGGAGTACCGCATCAAAGAGCACTATCTCACCTACGAGGTCAGCAACCTGCTCTCCCACTCTCAATTACCATTTTAATATGAGCAAAAATCATACAAAACTGTGACTGTTAATGGATTCAGCAATTGCATACATATACAATGGCAGTTTGGATCCCCTTGTCGAAATGTCTGTTACTCTGGATATTTAAGTGGAATATGTGAAAGATTATTGAAATATTAAAGATGAAATATTCCTTATGACATTTTTACATTTTAAAGTAAAGTATTATTATTGTTTTGTGCAATTTTAAAGTGAAAAAAGAAAATGAGCTCTCTCTTTTGAAAATGTATTAGAAAAAAATAATGAGTGTAATCAATTTTAAAAGGTAAGTAATATATACTAGATAATATAGTTTTGCATTGCAATGCGCAACAATAATTAGCATGTTAGGGCTATGGCTTGTTCACGGTTGTCATAAGAAAATAACCAATTCAAAGCTATATAAATACATCAACTCCTCAAACCTCGTTCCAACAATCAGCAGCAAAAAGATTTGTGGATGTCAAGTTAAAGTCTGGAGTAAAACTACAACTAATGATTATTTTGCTAATCAAATAATCTGTTGGTTATTTTTCTGATAATTCGGTTATTAATTGGATAAAAGGGAAAAAAACTACATTTGATTTACAGCCTTTTGTTTAATAAACCAAACTGTCTTTGTACTAATGTTGTAATTGTATATGGAACATGCAACTTAACATTATTCAAAATATTTGTGTTTACATGAAGAATTATTATTATTATTAGTAGTAGTAGTAGTAGTAATAACATAAAAACAGTGTATGTAATGTAAATATATATAATTGGTTAAGATTCTCAAACACCACGCAATGTCAGAGCTCTCAGATTTTAGGTAAAATTTAAGAATTAGGTCTTGTTTAGCTCTTTATGTTAAGTAAAATAAAAAACAAACTAATTTACTACGAACGTACCAAGAATCTCCTTTATCCACGACTCCAGCAGGCATGCACGACATTGGTTTGCTTACTGCTCAACATTAGGTGGTAGCAACTGTACTTATGTGTATAATAATGTAGACCAAACTTATCCATTATTAAATTAGTTGCCAACTATATTAAAAATCGATTTTATGTATTTAATAAATTAGTTGTTGGTTACCTAGTAAAAAGCAGGACAAAGTCATTTTGAAGAATTTCTCTCAAAAGTAGTTGGCAAGTAAAACAATGTACAGGACAGTTTCAAATCATGTCAGTGATAAAAGATGTTTTTTTTTTTCAAGGAAAGCATTGCTGTGTTATCAACAGCTTCACTGTGCTCATGTCTTTGCAGAAAAGCCGTTATGAGACGTACGTCAACCTGCTGCAGGCCAAACTGCGCGTGGGGAGCGACGACCTGGACAAGATTGAAGCCAGCCTGTTCAGTGGAGACGGCCGCGACTGCCACCTGCGCAAAACCCAATCCAGCCCTTCCATCAGCCAGGGTCCCGGACTCAACGGCCGAGCCGCTCATAAAAACCCCGACAACCACAGCTAAAGGACTATGCAGGGCTCTGTGAACTCCTGAACTGCAGTTAAGTGTGGCTTAACTGCAGCCTTGACGGTATTGAGACAGCTGAGGCGGTTCTCTTTCTGGAAAAAGAGAGAAACGTGAACGTAGCATTAAAAAATGTCATTATTTCAGTGTACAGTAAATTATGACTATTGTAAGTATCCTTAGTATTATTACTATTATAACACCAGTTAACATTTTAATACTGAAATGGACATTCATTATGTGCCAAAAAAGGAAATACAGAATTAAAGAGGAGACCAAGACTGTATCAGAGGGACACGTTTGCGATGGTGAAGGAGATGCACTAATGAGGCTCATCGTGCGTAATGCCAGAAGAGCGAGCACCTTTCCTGAAGTTGGTCAGACTTTGTAACATCACAGTGATGATGGAACAGTGTCACATTGTCATGACACGCTTAGAGTGACATCAAAAATCGGTATGTGAATCCTGTGAGGCTGTATGAAGAGATGGCTTCCTGACTGACCTGTTTTGTTTTTTGTTTTGTTTTTTGCTAGAGATGTAGCACTTGGCTTATTCATGAGGCCTCTGGTGTCTCAGCCTCTGTAGTAGCCATTTTAAGGGCTCCGTCACGCACTGAGGTGTGTGTTCAGACTCATATGAGCTGTCTACAGTAATGCAAATACAATATGCCCATTATTTATTATGTCATATTTATTTATCGTGAGGTTACCTTTCTGAGCCGTTACAGTGGACTCCGGCACTTGTAATGTTGAAAGCAATTTATCTTAAACTATCAAAACTACTTCTATATTTAATCACAGTTTTTTTCAGTGAAAAACCTTCTGGGGGGCGATGGGGGACCCAAGGCAAGGAGGTTCTACTTCAAACAAAATGTTTTACGTATCATATAATGAGAGAAGACAGGGTATGTGGTGAGAAACAGAATCACAAAGCATCAGAAAATGTGCGTATGAGTGCAGGAATGTGTGCGAGTGGAAGTGTGGATGTATGACTGACGGAGTGAAAGGGAAATACAGGAATTAAAATGCGAGAGTTATTTGTATGTTGAAGTACAACAGTGAAGAAGAAGATCATTCGTAAGTGTTTGAAAGCGACACAGGACTGCATGTCTTCTTCAGCAGACCACAAAAGCCTTCCCTACAAACCTGGACGAAGCATGATGCAGCAGGACTGCAAATTCCGACCACGTTCCACGCCCCCGATCAGCTCCTGATGACTGCATCTCACAGTCACTGTAGCATAAGGGACTACCTGACTCAATTCTGTTCATATGGTTTAAGTTGCTGTAAATCAGTATGGTGAATATGGGATCAGTGCTACTTGTCCAGAAGAAGAAGGCCTGCCCATGGCTCTATAACTATGCTTGGCTCTTCACCTGGCGTATTCCCAGCCCCAGATGTATCTCCATCCACCCTCATGGTACGGACTTTCTGTGTTCGAGCAACGGCAAGTAGATTTTTCTAGTGCAGTTTTGGCGCATGACGACGTTGAGAGTGAGAGAATGAGCTTTTGGCTCTCACACTGCTATATGTGTGTAATAAAGAGCTGCGATTTTATACACTCTTAGTAACTGCTTTCTTAAACTGACTTCCCTATACTTGTCGCTTTGGCTGTTGTGCTAACAATGATTTTCCCCAATGTTTAGGGTAGAATACAAAGCTGTTGTAATAAAAGATTGTGATGATTATTTTATAATTTACTCTGCTTCTGTGTGATTATTTATTAATTGTTTTGTTTTTTTTATGTAAAGTGCATATTAACATTTCTCCCAATTCTTCCAGCATACACACATCATCAAAAAACCCAAAATTTCTAAAAGCACACTCTGGTACACTTAAAACAGAGCAATACTAGTCCACATACTGCTCCCATTCACCATGCCTTGTAACATAAAACGTATTTATGAGCTCTGCCTTGTGCTTTTATTGCTTTTTACAGTTTAAATTCAAGGCTTTAAAAGTCAGCAGAGACAAAGTAAAATTTGCTCAGCAATAGTGAGAAATGCTCATACACTCATCATCAAAGGAACATTTGCAAAAATAGTGGCAATGTTGGATTGCACTTATGTTGGGAAGGAAGATAAAGGTCACAAGTCAACATCCAAACTTGTGTTCTCCTAACTGTTTTCATCTAACCAACATTTTAATTAGACTTAGGCTCAGGTTGGTGCTGAAAGTGCTTCATTGAGCTGAAATGTAAACTTCAAACATCTTAAGATAAATGAAAGACTCAGAGATGAGCATTATCAGCCTGTAGTCTGCTGCTTCTGGAGCTGCTTCTGGAGCAGCATTAGCATTACCCGCTAACTACGCTAGCTCTTTTGCCATTTAGAGGCAACTATATCAGACTGTAGCCTACTTGTTGACCATGTTAAACCAAGCTATGTGTGACGAGCCACCCAAATAAACAGCTTTCAGATTATTTTTATTTTTGAACTGTTAATCAGTTTGTATGATTTGTTATTTAAATGACCATATATAATATTAAATAAATGATCATCCTTATAAACAATAAATGAAACTGTAATAGTATACTAAAATATGGTCTCTTCCATGCACTGACATCTTCTGGCAAAAAGCACAACCAGATAAGAAATCACTTATTACTGATAATCAGTGTTAGATTTTTGTGATGATGAGGATGATGATGCTTCACTTTTCACTTTATTCACTTTATACAAATTCTACCTCTTCACAAATTTACAGCTGATGCTCTCAAACACATTAAGAGAGCATGACATTATTATAATTAACTCTTTACGAGTTCAGCACAGCTGTTAACTAAAAGCCTGAATTCCAGGTGGCTCTACCTCATAAAACTGACTGAAAAAATCCAGCCAAGATGTGCAATGCTGTCAGGTAAGCAAGAGGTGTGTGTCTACTTTGAAGAATCTAAAATATAAAACCTATCCTGGTTTGCTTTATACTTTTTTGTTTACGAAATAATTAAATAGGTTTTTCTTCATAGTTTGGATGACATTAGTATTAATCTACAATACAGAACATTTTTAAATCATGACAAACTGAATTTATGGTATAACTTTTGACTGGTTCTGTATATAAATAATAATGCATATCTACTATATTTTACAGTATATATATATATATATATATATATATATATATATATATATATATATATATATATATATATAAATATTTATTTTTTATTTATTATTATTATTATTTTTTTTTTTTAAATAAGGTAATCTCAGTTTTAATGCTGATTGATATGGGATGTTGGATTTGATGATATTGTTTCCCTGAAATATCCCGTATTTGTTTTCAGCACCGTGGACAGCTCTGTATCCCACCACTAGAGGGCGTCATGACATTCTGTACGAGTTCACTGGTAAAGTGACGTCAAGATCTTTATTCTTAAGCTTTTCTGCATATCTTGTCTGACTGAAACTGATGCCATTGATCACACGTTTAAGGAAGAAAAGTGGTGATTTACTCGAAAAACACTAGAACACATACAAATACAAATAAACAATACATTTTGATTTAATGTTAGGTAGTGTATTGGCTATCATTTAATACCTAGATTTACTTAACTGTCTTTCAGAACTACAGTAAATCAGGTAATCTGAACACATCCAAACAGTGGCTAAAGTTCACAGAAAAGTTAGAAACTTAACCTGTGCTCTTCGACTGTAGCTGTGTGCATTTAATTAACATATCAATAACTTTACTGATAACAAGACACTGGTGTTACAATATTACAGGATGTGGGTTTAATTGTACCTGTTCTTTTGCATTGTCACACGAAAGCTAAAAAAAAAACTGATTTGTGGGATGTGCGTGTGGGCTTCTTGCATTGAATGTGGATGTGACTTCTGCGTCTTATATTTTCACATAGATAATTTTAGCCAGACTTCATCGGTCATTACCACACATTGTGCTGTTTACTGTGGGTGGTAATGCTTTCTATGCTTTACATATGACATTCTCATTAGCACATGTGACACGGTGGAACGAGGAATGTTAAATTCCTGCACAGCTTTGCCCTGTGCCAACTATCGCAGCAGATTCACATTGCGTCACACTGAGCACACTGGCAATTGATTAGCCTCACTCACAAGATATCACCTCATATATTATATAGGTATAGGCATTTTCAAGCTATATTCTGAAGAAATATTTATTCAGTTTATATACTGATATCCCATGACTTTTGGCATGTCATTGAATATATTTGTTTTACAGGCAAAACATACTGATGATAAGATGGTAAGGCATTTAGTTTTGTGAAACATGGGTAAATACTGCCATTTACCCATTTTTTATTCAGAGAAGAGTCATGTTCAGTGCTGTGAAAAAGTGTTTCAAATTTGTTACATTGCATTTAGTCAGTTTTTTTTTTTGAGTGGACTGTAGTTGATTTACTTTTTTGTGTTAAATACATTAACACATCTTCCTTCATTGTTTACATGTATATTGATTGACCCTAAACTGCGCCTAGTGAATTTATTGCATAAAATTCATGCCAAAATAAAGAATGAATAAAAGCATGTGAACAGCAGATAGATGAAGATAAATAAAGTCCTAACATGGCTTTCAAAAAATCGTATACCAACTGTGAAGCGTGGTAGAGGCAGAGGGATGGTTCCAACTTTTTCTGATTTGTGGTTGTTGATTGAATTGTATTTTTTTGTATGAACTGTGCACAAATTCAATACGTCATGCAAAAAAAAAACTGTACTGTGCACTGTATTTGCACTGAAAGACTAAACATGTTTCAGTCATTTCAGACAGATTAACAGGTCACACTAAAAGCCACACAAATTCCAGGGGAAATGAATGTTTTATTGCAATTAGTCATTTTCAGACAAAAAAGGCTTTCCAACTCAGAAACAAGGTAGGTACCTGTACAAAAACTCACTTGTTACCAAGAACAGAAATTCAATTAATTTGTGATCATACACAAACAGCAAGGGAATGGATGCAGGATACAAAGGAGGGTAATGACGGAAGTGGTGATGAAGAGTAGAATGAGTGGGACTTCTTCTAAGCCAATGTAAGCACCATATTTATGTTAGAAGGAAGGCAAAAGAAAAACCAAACAAAATGTAATATCCTAAAATGGATGGCTGGAGTTTAACATGGATACGTACATGAGAGCAATCATCACAGTTTTTTTTTTTCATCAGACATTTTAACCAACTAAAGAAAAGAACAGTTGGTGCACTACTACTTCATCATGCAATTGACTTTAGTAAACCTTCTGTAACACAGACAAAATAGACTTCAATAAGTAGAAGAACATGATACATCTTTGCCCAACAGCAATTGTCATAAAGCCTGGAAAGTAAAGTTATACTCTTTTGAATGTGAGATCTCCTATCAAAAATAATATGCAGATTTTTTATTCTTCTTAATATATTTAAAGTGCAAGTATTTATCCATTTGATTCAATGCTTTCTGTAAGTATAAAATACAAAGGAAAAAACGGCAATATGCTTTTCCTGTATATATATATATATATATATATATAGGTTATCCTTTTTTTTCGTAAAGAGGAGCATCATATGTAACAAACCATATATACACACACATCACAGGTCATATATTTAACTTTTCTTTTTTTAAGTACAACACATTTCATAGGGAATAAAACAGGGATGGAACATGGGATATGCGAGTACTCTCCTTGTGCATTTACCCTCGAATCTTCCCTAATGTCCAACTACAATTAGAACCTATACAATCTCTTTAGTGTGTGGAAACACATAAATATGCAAACACATTTATACGCTAAGCTGGTCTGGTCAAGGCCTTGAGCTGGGGAGAGGTTACGAACATAAAGTGAGAACTACAAGAGGATCGTAACTGGCCGTGGTTTCAGTAGGAAGGTAAAATGAAAGCTTGGAATATTGCATACACACTAAAAGACACACAACTGAAGTAGGCTGTTGAACTGTTGCTTAATTTCATCTCATTAAGCTCATTACTATTTTTTAATTGTTTTATATATGTGTATATTTTCCAGTTTAGTCTGCTCTATTTGAAATCAAACTCCACATGGCAGAGCTTTCTTAAGGTGTTTATACAGGTGTTATAAGCATAGAAAATAAGCAGATACACACATTCTGACAATTAAGATGACAGTAGAAGAAGCACCGCTAACAGTATAGAGACTATATGTTCAACTAGCTCTTGCTCCCCACCACATGGCTGGAGTCCCGTTCGTGATTGACAGCGCGCATGTGTGTGTGTGTGTGTCACACTTTAATCAAATGTTCCCCACAGTGCAGTGTTCATCCATCACCAAGTATGAATACTGCCCTGTGGTTCGGAAGCAAAGCCAGAACTTTGCTGGTGTGGACAACGTAAGTAACTAAGTAAGTTAAGCTGGAACACTCTGGAACAGACACTGGGAGAGCAGGTACTGCTCTCGTTGAAAACACTGCCAGCTCTAGAGGCAGTGAGCTATGTCACAGAGCTGTTTAGTACCTAATAGCACCTTTAAAGTGGACTAGTTCCGCTTTCAAATAGGAATAAAACCTCTTGACACAAGTGTGCGTATTTGATTGTGAGAGGCATCTTGTTTTCTTGAGTGCAAAAGAAAATAATGGTTCTGTAAATTTCTGTGAGGCCTTTCATTAGGATTTGTGATGGTTTATCTGTTCCAGGAAACGCCTGTTTTTTTTTCTTTTCAAGACCCTTTTCAAGGCTTATAGTTGTATTTCCAGTTTTGATTTGTGGTAGCACTTTATGTACAAACGAGAAGCTTAATCAAACTGGTCAAGTCATCGCATTTGTGGCACACGTCGAACAGTTTGGTAATCAGATCGGGGCAGTGTTAGGAAAACGTTCGCTTAGCGGCCTACAGGAAAAAAAGAGCAAAGTCTATAAATGGGGCTTAAAATAGCCTCTGCAGTGAATGAATAGTGAGCAGTCTAGAAGCAAAGCCCACATCTTGAGGAGGTATGGCCTAAGCCGAGCATAACCCAGTTTGAGGGCTACACTGGAAGGGAGGATGGAGAGAAAAAAATGGTAAAAAGTGCTTTGAATGCCTTTACTGTACAGACAGACCCCTTCTAAGGGGATCAGTAATGGCCGCAGTTCCTGCACCCTTAGTCTCCCTATGTGCTCACACTCGCATCGCATGAGTCTGAAGCCTGAGGCCTACAGTAGGGGAGTCTTCAGTAACTAACTCCAGCCTGTACCGCCTGTTACAGCCTTAACGCACACCAGACTGTAGTAAAGAGCTTGGCTGCATTTATCTGTGCCCCAATGTACCCTCTAAACACAAGCTATCAAATCGCAGCCACGTCCTGCAGCCCTAACAAAAGCAGACTCATCATGCCATGCCTGTGCAACAGTGCTAATATCTGCTAATCCATATGTAACGAGAGTTTGGGATTAGATTTAGGTTTGTTTTTCTATTTTCTGTTTCTTATAATAACATTCTTCATCTAATAGTCTTTACTCAAATAAATACATCTATATATAAGTCTCCCTACAGGAAGCATTGTGCCTTTAAACATGTGAGAGGAGAGGAATGAGAAACCTAACACTACACAAGAACTGGGAGAAGCTCCAGCATGAGCTTGTTTTAAAGTGACCCAGACCGTGTCCATACATTACCACTTTTCGATGTCACTCTTCAAAATAAAGGTGCCAAAAGGAGCCCTAGGTGAGAACCTCGTTTGGTTCTTTGAGGAGCCTTTCAATACACTGGTTCCTTCAAAATACTTCAATACTTAAAATGCAAAAAGATAATTTAAAGGGGAATTTTACCAATTTTCCAATAAAAAATTTACAGCAACATCCTTGTGATTTAGATGAAATGAAAAAATTAACTTTAGTCTCCTACTGACATTTAGAACTTAATTGCTAATTCAGGTAAATTTAATAAAAAAATGTTGTCATGTAAAAAAATGCATAAGTTGTGAGACATTATCTTATGTGTGAGGCTGAGGGCTGACCAACATGCTAATGGCAGGGCAACATGAATTATCAGAGTTTAAGCAAGCCCTACTTACTTAATTTCTGAAGTTTTACTGCAAAATTGACATTTTGAAAGCCATTGTAATTTAGACTGTAGTGATCTCAGAGGATGAGGGAAAAAATCACACAGTAAAACAATACTCCTAAACTAAATTCAATCTGCTCCAGGGATTTTGAGTTAACATTAACAACAGATTTATGAGCTACTGCCTTTAAGAACCAAATTAATGGTTGTATTACAGTTTTACACTAAATAACCTCTATAGAGACCTTTATTTTAAAGAGTGCACACACAGACACACAACTCAGGTACATGGTCAGCACCCTTGACCCTGACTCCTTTGATACGGTCAGTAGAGAAACATATGGATACGTTTTTGCAAAAACCTCAAACCTCAGTGGAGAGGAGAGGGCCTCGTGCAAGCTGAACGAGGCTGGACGGGACGCCACCTGTTGGCACGTCACCTACTGTATTGCACACGGTACTGCAATGCAATGCAATGTTAGCGCTGCGTTTAAAGTAAAGTCAAAAAGAGAAAGAGAGAGAGAAAAAAAGAGGACAAAACTGGTGCAACAACAGATAAGCGTGACGGACAAAGCCCCCTCGAGTGGGGATTATTAGCACCATACAAGACCACACAGGCTACCGCCTCGGCCCTAAGTCTACTCATACAGGTCTAGAGAGCAAAACGCAGGGGCTGGAGCGATAGCAATCTTTCCACATCCATGTTTAGTTTTTGTTTTTTTTAACACGGAGCACTGTAGGAGCAGAAGTCCACAGATTCTGGGTGACTACATCCATGTTTAAACGCTGTTTGATCCTTAAGTCCTCATCACTGTAATCATCCTCGTCCTCATCTTCATCGCCGTCGTCGTCTGCTGTATCCTAGGTGAGCAGAGAGAAAAGACCCGTGAACCTCTTTTTGTTTTGGAGTTTTGGCTTTGTTGGAAAGTCCAGTAGAAGCACCCCGAGGTGGCAGCAGCGATCACGCCAATGAAGGAGAAAGACTAACAGCGGTGCAGAGTGTCTGGACGCAGACAGCATGTAAACGTGTGGCGGCTTTAAGGCACCAGGTCGGTTTGGACGTTTGTAGAGGACGCTCCGCACGTTCCCATGCGTCTTTATGCAACGCCTTCTCGTGCCATGTGGACAGCTCCTTTTTGTTGTTCCCCAGACACCCCCCCTCCCTCCCTCCCTCCCTCCCAAAAGAAAAAAACAAACAAGAACAAAAATAAAAACAAAAAGTCCCACAGAAAACGTGGGCATTTTTTATAAGAATCTAAATACATCTGATTCACAAAATCATAAATTTGTAGTTCTAAGTTAGCACTTGAATGAAACGTGCCCAAAAACGTCAGTGGGCGCACAGCAATAGGCCCCCTGTGCTGAATGAACTCATACAGCATCCACCTGCATCCACTGGTTGGAATGGATGCTATAGGTGTTGATTCACCACTTGCAGCAAGGTTCATTCTTGGGGACTTTGCTGTGCATGGTGCAACAGGGTTGATACCATTATCACAAAACACACACACACACACATATATATATATATATATATATATATATATATATATATATATATATATGTGTGTGTGTGTGTGTGTGTGTTTGGGTGTGTGTGTATATATATATATATATACGTATGTGTATATATACGTATATATATAAGAGAAATAAACGCGGTTAAGCGGTCTTAATAGCAAAGCCTTTCTTACTTCTAAATCTTACGAACACCATTCCATCTTTTAAACCCCTGCCCCTGAAAAGAAGGAGCCGCTTTCTTAAGTTTCCCCTCAACTGTGCAGAGAGGTTCATGGCCTGTGCACAGTTAGTCCTCTGCTGTGGTACACACCGATGCAAGCAGTGCTTTGTATCCTACGCGTATGTTCCCATCTAGACTTGATTCTATTACAGTTTTGGTTCAGATGATTCCTAAATACAGTAGCTTTTTGTGCTGGAAGTCAAACGGCAAACAGGTTTTCATCCTAGCAAATATATATATATATATATATATATATATATATATATATATATCACTTTGGAGTCGTAATTCAATAGCTTAGATGTATTGTGTTGTAAGCGCATGGGGGTGCAGGGGTAGCACAGGAAAGGACACTCCACCTATGATGGACATATGGACGGACCATCGTCATGGTACTGATGATAGCAGCGACTTATTGTTTGTTCTATTATGTTGAGGAAGTGGTGTGTATGGGGATAGATGCAGCTCTTTAAGTCCTTGAAGCGTTGTTATTATTTTTTTTTCACACCCACATTCCGCTAAGCCACGCCTCCTCCCCGCGTTAAGACTGGCTAGTGGTCCATACTTTCGGTGGACTGCTTAGCAGCATAAAGAACCAGCCAATTCTAGCGCAGACCAAGAGACACAACCAGCCAATCCCAGAGCAGGACGCAGGGCACAGCCACGGGGACAGCCAATCGTAGCACACAAGGCAGGGCGCCCGTGTCTAATACCAGTGCAAGAGGGAGAGCCTACTATTCCTAACAGTGGTAGTAGACCAGGAAGAGGACCTACTTCTAGATCAGTTCCAGCGCAGGAGGCCGGACACAGCCGGCCAATCCGCGCGCAGGAGGCGGGGTCTGTCAGAAGACGGGTGGCAAAAAAGAGCCCCAACGCCTCCGCGAGCGAGTGCGGGCTGAGCGCGGGTTGAGTGCGGGACGATACCGTGCAAACTCCGCCTCGTGCCTTTTCCTTTCTGGTACAGTGCACAATGTTTGTTTACATTGTCATTCGCTGTTTCCTCACGTGCTGTCTGTCTGTCTCTCACTGTCTCTGAAGCATCACACACATAGCTACGCTCGCACGCACTCACGCCCCCCTCCCCGTGCCCCGGTTAATCCTCGTCCCCGTCGTCCCCGTGCAGGCCCTCGGGCAGGAGCTCGCGCGCCCTCCGCTCCCTGCTCCGTTCCTGGATCCGCTTCATCTCGTCCGCGTACTTGCAGAAGGTGGCGCCGAACTTGGACCACACTTTGCACGGCACCGTAATGGAGTTGCGGTAGGCGGGCTTCACCTCGCTCACGCGCATGAACACGCCGTACTTGTTGGCTCCCACGTCGAAAAAAAAGCGCTTGTTGTCCACGGCGAGCGACGTGCCCTCGGGCAGCTCGGCGGGCTCCTCGTCCACCCCGTAATCGTCGATGAGCTTGGCGAGCGCGTCGCGGAACTCGATAAGCCCCTGCGCCGGCAGCGCGATGGTTTGGCCCTGCGCCGTGCCCAGGCCGGGGCCCCGGTTAACGGTCTGTCGAACCCGCAGAAAGCGGCCGCGCTGATTCTCCTTCAGGTCCATGTAGTACTTGCGATTCTCGCGCACCAGAAACTCGCTCTTTAGCGCCCGCCGCGGCTCGTCCTGCGCCGTGTCCGGGTGGCTGGGCCCGAGCTGTGCGTAGTGCTCGATGAAGTCGCCCAGGTAGTCCCGGAACTCCACGGCCACGGACATAGAGAGCGTCAGGCGGCTCTTGTTGCCTCCGGCTCCAACCTCTGCGATCTTCAGGAAGCGGCCTTTGGCGTTCTGCTTCACGTCTAAGTAGAAGCGCTTGTTCTGGATGTCGACGCGCTTCGAGGCCAGCTCCTCGGTGTCGTGCTGCAGACGCGACGCTGCGCCCACGGCGCCCGGGTGCGGGAGGCCCAGGCCGCCGCCGCCTCCGGGGCCGCCACCTCCGGGGCCGCCACCTCCTATACCGCCGCCGCCCGTGGCGAATCCACCGTGCTCACTGCCGCTGTCTCTGTCCGCCATGATGCAGCCTGCCCGCGTTCCTCCTCTCCGTCTCCCTCAGCCCTCTCGCTGAAGCTGCTGCTGCTGCTGCTGCCGCCCCGACAGCCAGTCACACACCGGAGCCGCTCTCGCGATATGCGCAGGCCTGCTAGAGGCCGAGAGCTGAATAACACTGAGGGGGAGGGAGGTTCGATGCACGCCAATACAGCGCTGAAAATGCGCAGCACCTGCGCAGCTCCTTCACAGCAGTCATTACTCAGGTCGAAGTATATGGGTACTAGGATTTAAAATACTTCTGTAGAACTCGAACTTTTTATTTAAATAAAAGTGTAAAAGTAAAAGTTTCATAACTACTTAAAGTATAAAAGTAAAAATAAATTGGGGATAAAAATGGCATTAAGGACCAAAAACGCTTTACACTCCATACATCATGTACAAGAAACATAATGCAAACATGCTTATTAGTGAAAGTAAAAAACAACATTCCTACAATCGTAAAACTAAAGGTGCTACAAAGTGTCCTTTGCTCAGTTTTATACTGTAGAATAACTATTTTTGATCCCTAACGAACCATGTTTGCAACAAGATATATGTGGGTAAGTTAATTTAGATTCCATTTTAAAATAAAAACATTATGCTTGTTCACAGTCCCTTCACAAAAAATATTTTTTATTAAACCATTAGGTACTTCTACTGAAATTGAAAGAACCTGTTGGAGCATCTTTATTAATAATGTAATTACTACAGGATATAAGGGTTCTTGAAAAGGGTTTATAGGAAGAGCTGAACCAAATGAAAAATGTTTACCACTGCTGCAAGAAAGTAGATCAGAGGTGTCCAAAGCATTTCTCTTTAGGTGGTTTAAGGTGCATTGTAGTAGATTAAAAACCACAAATACATTATACAATACACAAATAAAGAAGTTTATTGTATTGTTTAAATGAATAAATTGTTTACATTTCTCTGGACTAAAATATTTTAAAAATTCATTGATGTTTTTAGAATTGAATAAGTTGTATGTAGTGTGTATTTTTTGATGCCAGACAATTTTTAGTAGGCCAGACAATCCTGGTTAAGAATGTTTGTTTAATAGACATTGGTCTAGGAGACCTAAATGAAGTCAGCTTCCAACGATGACAGTTTACTAACAATACATTGATCAAATACATAATTTAGGGTGCTACATAGATAGTTTTGGAGTAGAGCTACTAGGGAGCATTGCTATGAGGATTTTAATGCATTCAGTGGCAAAAGTATTAGTGATATGAGGATGTTAGAGAATCACCAATGGGTGTAACTTAAAATAGGTGAATGCATTTATTATAAAGTATGTCCACAAACATTTAGAGAGATAATATATTAGTATACTAAATATTGTATCCTATATAGCAGGGCATAACTTCACGACCCACAAGAAGGGCTGAAAAGCTGTACTGCCAATCATTTCTTTTGTGAAGGGGAGGGTGGAGTGTTGGGGAAGAACCCCTGCTATAAAGTATAGCTATTGAGACAAGACAAGAGCACCATACTTGCTGTGGGCACAGATGGAACCCATGCGTGAAGTGAACACACACATAAACACTAGTGAGTACACTCAGAAGACACACATAGGGATTTTGTTAGAGCACATGTCCGGGGTGGTGGGCAGCCATTGATGCAGCACTGGGTGAGCAGCTAGACTTAAGGACCTTGCTCAATTGCCCAACATAGTAGCAGCCTACTAAACCCAAGTATCGAACCACAACCTTGTCATCAATGGACCAGTGGTCCAACTGCTGAGCCAACATTGCCCCAATTGACTAGATTTTGGAGAACTGCTGTGGGGATTTAATTGCTTTCAGTGACAACAGCATTAGTGATGTCAGGCTATTGGATGATCACCTCCCAAACTCTTTTTAAAAATGCTATATTGAGCATCATCGTTTCAGAAAACAGAGTTTATTACCCAGTAGCTCATGCCTGGCATTAAGCATGGCACCAATAGATTGATGTATATCTGCTTAATATTGTAAAGTAATACTTTTTTAAGTTTGCACACCTGTGTCAGTAATAGGTACACCCTAAGTAGACGAATACTGAATCAACATTTGGACATGCAGTAGTGTATGTGTGTGTCTGTATTTGTAGAGTTGTAAGAGGCAAACTGTGCACTTGGTGAAAGAAAGTGTGAAGAGGAGTAGTAACAGAAGACACGACTAGCACAGAGGGAGGACAAAATTAGCATCCAGAGTATGAGAAGGGGGGAGATAAGCAGCAGTTTGCGATTCAGCACCACGGACAGCACCGGCCCCTCCAGCACCACCCCCTCCCCCTGGTATCCACAGCCAACTAATGAATGGTTGAATTATTGAATAGTGAGAGCAGGAGTCAGAACAATGCTGAGGAATTTTTACATGAGACCAACTGAGTGGACAGGCTGTGTTACTCAGTAACGGAGAACATGGTGGTTTCAGGTGCACTGGAAACATGAAGAAAATATGCTGATAAGAAACAGCTCAATTCTGTGTTTTTTAAAACAAATAAATTCGTTTTTTTTATCACTGCTGACTGCTTGGGGCTTAATAAAGCCTTTCCAGGGCATGGTGATTTTATGTTTGGGCAGTGCAATGTTGATCTCACACCTTTTTTCACTGGCTCCTAGGACCATCTATTTCCACATAAAATGTGTTTCCCCTCACAACTCACTGTGTAGTCTTTTCCCCAGGATACCTTCCCCTGTATACACATTTGTAATTTCAATTTAATGGTGGACTTGTTTTTGGAGGCTGTAAGAGCAAATTGCAGACAACTTATGCATCATATATGAAGATAGTAATTGTTAAAATGTAGGTAAAGTAAGCATTGTCAAGATATCCTGAGTAAATACAAAAGCAGTTTTAAATTATGGTTTCATTTATTAAGGGAAAAAAACATTTAACTGTAATTAAGCACAATTTGCAAAAATCCAGAAAATCATTTAAATAAAACCTGTATGCTAATATTAAGTAGGCTAAAATGTTTTAAAAGCAATACATTATGCTCTGATCTAAAAACATTCAATAACAGACGAGAAGACAAGTCATTCGCTATCAGTCTGAAAAATGTTACAAAGTCATTTCTAAAACTTTGGGACTCCAGTGAGAGCTATTATACACAAATAGAGAACAAAATTGTGGTAAACCTTCTCAGGAGTCTCCATCCTACTGAAATTACTCAAAGAGTGAATTAACAACTCACAAAAGAACCCAGAACAAGTGAACATCTAAAGTGTTCACGATTCATCAGTAAGAAAGAACCTGGGCAAAAATTGTATCCATGGGAGAGTTACAACAAAACAAAAAAAAGGTCCATCTCACATTTAGCACAAAACATCTTGATGATCCCAAGACTTCTGGGAAAATATTCTGTAGACTGATGAGACAATAGTGGAACTTTTTGCAATGTGTGTGTCCCAGTATATCTGGAGTACAGTTAAAACATTATTTCAGAAAAAGAACATCATACTGAAAGTCAAACATGGTGGTGTGGTAGTGTGATGGTCTGAAGCTGTTTTGCTGATTCAGGACCTGGACAACATGCTGTAATAAATGGAATCATGAATTCTGCTCTCTCCCCCGAAATCCTGAAGGAGAATGTCCAGCCATCTGTTTGTGACCTAAAGCTTAAGCGTATTTGGGTTCTTCAGCAGACGATAGAAAGAACACCACTGCTTTGCAATGGGCAAAAAAAAAACTAAATGAAGATTTTGGAGTGGCATAGATACTTAAATACTATAATAAGCAAGCTGTTTATACTTGAAACCCTTCAATGTGAAATCTGCAAAGAATAATCAACATTCATCCACAGAGCTGTGAAATACTCATTGTCAGTAATTGCAAATGCTTTTTTTGTCAATGAGTGTATGAAGATGGCATAAAACAGTGCCTGGCCAAAAAAAAAAGTTGCCTTCTGGACTTAACTAAGCAAATGATCTGGGGTTGCTGCAGTTGCTCAGGTCTAGGTTCAGCAACAGTATGTGCTGAAAGAATGAGGTCGTTGACTGCCTGAATATACTGAATATAGAGCAGGTTATTTCATCAATGGATTTTTTTCTTCCCTGATGGCACGGGCATATTCCAGGATGACAATGCCAGAATTCACCCGGATAGAGTTGTAAAAGAATGGTTCAGGGAGCAAGGGATCATTATTTTTACACATGAATTGTTCACCACAGAGTCCAGAACTTAACCTCACTGAGAATCTTTGGGATGTGCTGGAGAAGACCTTGTGCAGCGGTCAGATTCATCAATGCGAGATCTTGTTGAAAAATGAATGCAACACTGGATTGAAATAAATCTTGTGACATTGCAGAAGTTATATAGAAGAAACAATACCACAGCGAATGCATGCTGCAATCAAAGCTAAAGGCGGTCCAACACAATATTTGAGAGTGTGACTTTTTTTTGGCCAGGGAGTGTATTTTAATATCAGTAAGATCCCATTATGATGACCTTTTTTACTTTTAAATATTCACTTTTTAAGTTTAAGTGTTGAAGCAGCAATGCTTTAGCCTTTTTGTCTTTTAAATTGAAAGCAGTGGTGTTCCTGAGTGGGGAGAGGGCAAAGTATTTATTTATTTATATTTATATATATAAAGTAGCTTCTGCAAAGCCACATATATTCATCCTACAAATCGTGTCTGGTAGGTTCCTGGACCCTTTCTGGCTATAACAGCTTTTATATTATTTTTACTTATATTTAATGCAAATAGGAAGATATTAGGATGACAAATGACAGATTACAATATAAAAGAAAGCACAACAGAATCCCCACTAAACCGGATTCATCCATTCTGAAACAAGACCGCGCCACAATGTATCTTTTAGCACTTTTTAGCATGCTCAGTGTATTTACACATACATCAAAAACTAACTGAGTGTTATTTTAAGAAGGAAAATTAGATTTTTAATTGATCAACAGCTGTAGTAGATTTACAGTAGTAGACTGGGTTTGATAAAGCTGCCTCATCGTCGAGCGAATGAATCGATCAAGCTGATCTTATAAGAAGACTGTTCTGCAGTAAATACATAAATCAACTTTGTACTTTTACTTTCAAACCATAAACTATTGCAATACTTGTTGAAATGTTAAGTACTTTAGTACTTCCACTGAAGTGTGGTGTTTAAGGAACACTTCAACTTATACTCGTCACTTTTCTCTAGTACTAGTATTTATGGAAGCCCATTGCTGCCACCTAAAAAAATTGTCCAGCACATTTTTAAATTATTATTAAATAAACTGCTATCTCAATATTTTGAGATAGTTAGTCATTAATTTGAGATAGGAGGTAATTATTTCGAGACACTATCTCAAAGTTTTAGATAATAACTCATTATTTTGAGATACTATCTTAATATTTTGAGATACTAAGTCATTATTTTGAGATAAAATCTCAATATTTTGAGATACTAAGTCATTATTTTGAGAAAATATATTTTAATATTTTGAGATACTAAGTTATTATTTTGAGATAATATTTCAATATTTTGAGATACTAAGTCATTATTTTGAGATAGCAAGTATGTTTGCTCCAGTGAAGCCTACCATACATAACATACAGGACAGTCGGAACCACAGCCACACTCTTCAACATACTAAAATAGAAGCACAGTGTGTGTTATTAAATGAATCTCTCCAAGGTCCTGAGGCTTATTTTGTTATTATTTGTTATTACATTGTGTGATTTCTCTAAAAACACCAGAATTTCATGATTTGTGAATCCACGTCTAAAGTAGTCCTCAATGATAGTATCCATTGTGCGTCTTTGTCTCACCTGCTTCTGTCTCTGTATCTCAAAATAATGACTTAGTATCTCAAAATATTGAGATAGTACCTTAAAATAATGACTTAGTATCTCAAAATAATGACGTAGTATCTCAAAATAATGAGATAGCAGTTTACTTTATAATAATGAAAAAATGTGCTAGATTATTTTATTTTTGAAGGGGGCGGGAATGGGCTTCCGTACGTATCTGATAAAAATGTATCTTTATTTTCAGTAAATTTCCGAATGCACTTTTTCTCTCAGCCTGCAGGTGTCGCCCTCAATCAGTTAATAACCCTTCATGCAGTTGTCCTTAGTTTTACACCGCGTTTATTCTCGTTAATTATGCTGGACACTGCAGCCTCTGTCCGTCACTCTTTTACAGACGCGTTTAACTCACAAAATACACTTTACCTTTAATAACACCATTCCTCTCTTTTTCTCTCTCATTCTCTCTCTATATCTTTCTCTCTCTGTGTTTATTAACAGCCTGTTCCCCGAGTCCTCCGCTAATGCCCGCAGGACCTGTTGCCGGGGTAAACACGGCTCAGGGATGCTCTCGCGCTGTGCCCTCGTGCTTACCGCGGTAAAACGGAAATCGACCGAATAAAAGCGGATCCGCAGCGTTATTACTCATCGCCGTTTCCCGCGGCTGCGCTCTGCGGCTGCCCGTTTTTATTTGCTAGATAACATTCCCCCTCTGCGCGTGCCGTATATCGCGGCGTGGTCCACTCTCGAGCGATTCTTCCTGCGTCTGTGAGTAAGAGCAAGTCGGCTGCCGTCCTTCTCCCGCGAGAAATTAGAGGCGGAGGCTCGCGCGCGCAGGTCAGGCTGTTTCCGCGCGGATGGAGAAACTTAGCTAACCTAGCTCCCCCCACTCCCCCACCCCCCCGAAAACCAGAAACACAGCGCGGAGAAGCGGCAGCGAAGAGGAGGTGGTGCGGCGGGGGAGGTGTTTGGAAGGGTTGGGTGGGGGTGCATTCACGGGGCAACGGGCAAAATAGGCACGCGCTTGTTGCATCGCATCGGCCAGCTAGATCGGCTCCTCCTGGTGTTCTGTCGATTTGTGTTACCATGTCAAAACAGGCAACCATAGTGTACATTTACAGGTAAAGTTGCCTGAATAAATTATTAGGTACGATTAAAGAATCATATAAGAAAATTCTCCCACCAGATGTAACTTAAGACAGGATGTCTGAATGGCCCTAATCACTCTATCTGGTAATTTAAAGAAAGCTCTGTGATAAGAAATGTTTCAAATGTTGAGTTACAAAATCACACTTTTGTAAGAGCAAAGCAAATAACAACCGTGCACTCAGACTATGTAATCCAACAGAGGAAAAGAAAATTATAATGAAAAGCACATATAAAGATTTGAAATTGTGCGTATGCGCATGCGCAGAGATGCTATGTAGCACATTTCAATGAGTAGCACAAATCGACAGAACACCTGCGCGCGTTCCGATCAGCGTGTGGTAGCGTCGCGCTCTGGAGCAGCGAAGCGAGCGATTAGCTAAAAGGGATCACGCGTTAATTAACGTTAATTAGACAACGAATCGGCGTTTTTTCGTCGCGATTGACGAGAAGAAATCATCTTTACCGAAATCCGCGTTTTTTCCTTTCTATTTCTTAATTCCAGTATGACGCCAACAACGTTGGTCGCACGAGGAGCGGAACGCGTACGTCGCGCGTGAGCTGGTGATCTTCGTAACTGAATGAGATGCGCGCGCGGACGGGCGCACGGGGGCCTCGGCGCTGAAGGAGAATGCAGCAGCGGGGGGGCTTTGCAGCCAAGCAGCAGCAGCAGCGCCGCTGACCGGGCCCGGTTCCGGTTCCTAGCTGAGTGCTCTGTGCGTGTGTGCGCGCGCGTGTGTGTGCACCCCCCACTCCACCACCACCACCCCCTTACCCCCTTACCCCCTCCACACACCCCCTCCGCCCCCGTGCACGCACCGCATGGGAAAGAAAGCGGCGCGCGCGGACGGCATGGACACTTGCGCGAGCCCACTCGCACCGCCCTCCCGTCCCCGTCGCCCATCTCCGTCCTCCTCCTCCTCCTCCTCCTCCTCCCGCTCCGCGCCCCTCTCGAGCACTGCAGCAGCAGCACCACCCCCGCGAGCGGCCGCCCCCCCCGGGCCCCAGCAGACGGCATGAGGAGGCTCGCGCCGGTGCACCTCTCCGCGCTGCTCGCCGCCGGCCTCTCCTTCGCGTGCTACGCCCCGTCGCTGGACTCGGCGCGCGAGCGGGCGCACCGCTCGGCCGTGGTGATCGAGGGCGAGGTGAGCGCGCGGCCCGAGTCGTCCAGCGTGCGCGTGCGGGTGCTGGACGTGTGGCCGCGCAAAAGCGGCGGGCTGGAGCGCGAGCAGCTCGTCACCGTCGGCGGCCTGGGCTCGGACGCGGAGCCGTGCGCTGCAGCGGCGGCGGCGCTGGTACAGAACCGCAGCTACGTGTTTTTCATGGAGCCCACGGAGGAGCCGCTCGTGTTCAGGGCGTCCTTCGCTCCGCTCGAGAGCGCGGAGAAGAGCGTGAAAAAAGATGTGGAGAGCGTGCTGTGTGAAGACTGCGGTAAGTTTGGCTTCTTCATTAGCTAGCCCCTGTGTGTGTGTGTGTGTGTGTGTGTGTGTGTAAGGTGATGTGTGCGCTATTGCTTTTGCTGGGGCTATGAGAGGTGCATCCGCTGTGTATAAAGCAAGCGAGCTAATTTGTGGTTTATATCGCTAATATAGAGGATGCGGTTCTGTTTCAGGGCTCAGAATAGGAGAAATGACCTGTTATAAACATTTACAAACACACCAAAACACCACATTAGGCTGGCCTGCATTGGCTACATTAGCCGTTATGTAGCTCTCACACTACGAGCTCCAATCACTTGGCTAGCTTGCAGCACATTCAGCTGTTTGATCCACTCGTGAATTCATCTTCAGTTTCCAGCGTTACAGCGCCAGAACACGACACAACATTAGATCACGCTGTCATCTAAATCCTTGTGAAAGTGTGAGATGTTAGCTATTCGACACGTATCTTCCATTTATGTGGAGAACACTGTTGGTGCTGGGCGTGAAAAGTGTGTGCTTGTAATGTATTGCAGGTGTCAACATGTCAGTTAGCATTTATTGGCCATAGAAACACTGTGGTAATGGTAGTGGCAGGGTATGGGAGACCAGGGGCCACTGCTGACATGTTCATTAAAATACATGCATATTTAAATTAATGTAAATGCAAACATGTCAAATATATGTAACCTAACTACATTTAAATAAAGGTAAAGCCTGGATGAACCTGACAGTTTGGCCTTGTGTAGTATAGTTGTAACCCTTTACCATTGCCTTGTCTAGCCTAATCATTAGCCATTAGTTAAAAAAAAGCCAGAGCAACAGCAACAACAAGAGCAACAATCCTAATAAATAATGCTGTGCTGTACTCAGTTTAGTGTCTAGTGATGCTGTTACAACTTGAAAGTTGGGCATGTTTGACCCTTTGGGAGAGTAATCAAATAAGCAGAGAGTTCAGGTAATATTGTGTTATGGTCTTGAGGTAACCAATAGAAAAAGGCTTAACTAAAGCCCAAATTCAAAGGACCTTCCATGGTATTTAAGCCTACAATTTGGCCTAGTTTGTGTTTCCCCGTTCTGGTCTTGGAGGAGTATGATTAATGTCATTAGAGATTCAGATATCTAGAGAAGATAGAGAAAAGTTCTGAATTATAGAGTCTTCACTGAAAAAACTTTTAGGCCTGTAAATAGGCTTCTTGTCTGCATAGTGATGACCACTTCTAGAAACTGACTTCTAAACCTGCTAACTACTGAAACTAAGTTATAGTGGGTGAGGACGTCTGATTAGTTTGAATTGTCACAACTATTAAGTGCTATTTGTTTAATACCTTAGCAAAAAACACCTTAAAATATCATTGTAATATCAGCAGTTGCATAAGTAGTAGCTGGTTTAATGTTTATATGGCTTGTGTACAGTCTCATCCTGCACTGTTTTAAAATGGAAAAAGTCTAGTTTGCAGTCTAGTTTGCACTTAATTGTTAATCACAATAGTTAAACTGCTCTGAATTAGCATTGGTTAGCATTATCGTAAGTTCTGGTCTAGTTGACCGAAACCCTAGTTCCGACAAGAATGACTTGGATTAAGCAACTGCTGTTGTATGAACAGCACATTGAAAATGAAGTTTATCCTTGTCAGCTGAAGCTGGATCTGAAAAGCAAAGTTCATCTTTGCTTAGCTAACTCAGCTACAGATCCTTCTAGTATCTACCAGCAATGATTGACATACAGGCACAAATTTTGACAAGAGCCAAGGCAAGTGTTGAAGGGCCTGAAAGTCTGGATCAGAGTCTGGTTCGTGTATTTGGTACATTGTATATATTTGGTCCAGTTAGTTTTGGTTTCACACTGCAGTTTAGTGAGCAGACTAGGGAATGTTACTATATCCTGTCGTCATCAACTACGTGGGCTGTGTCTCTCTACACTTCATATTAATTGGTTTGTAGAATGTTATAAGTTCGTCTGTCAGAATTTGACTCCTCTTCTGGTACACGTTCGCCCTGCAGCAGAATGAGTGTAAAAATTCTCCTTTAAAAATGAGTCCTTTTTTGTTTGTTTATAAATAAGGGTTAATTAACATGATGCATGATGCACTTGCATGCATAGTGAAGTCAGATTTTTGTTTCTCTGGATTGTTTAAAGACTTACTCAACTTCCTGTAATTGGTCCGAAACTACTTTCACACTGCAGATGAACCGGAACATGCTTCAGTAAATGCAGACCAAGACCACCAATTTCTGTTAAACCAAACTCTGGTCCTTTGGTTCGGACCGTGGTTCGCAGCTAAACAAGGCAGGTGTCCAAACATTCTGCCATATTTGGACTCCTAGCTAGCCAATCTAGTTATTTAGCCATGTAACAGACTAAGCACCCTAGCACAGTTCCAGGTAACGTATACATTTACAAATTAATGCCGGAATACCAAATCAAGTATATAGTTTAAGGAGTGTTTTCAACTGTTTTGTGGCACATCTTGCAGGTTGCTAGTTCATCCAGGTTTGTTTGCTCTCACTTTTTCGACTTTCAAACATCGCTACACTTACAGCTATGGTGGGCTTGTTTCTTTCCCCACCTGTTGTTACTTTGAACAAAAATTTGACATAACTACTATACAGCATTACCATTATACCACCCAAACCTTGTGCTATTTGTTTGGCGCTATAAATAACTAATTTGAAAAGAGCCATATACAAAAGATTTACCTTCAGAGAAAAGAACAACTTACCCATTCATAGAATAAATTAAACATTTGTTGGTTTGTCATAGTTTAATAATTTGTCCTGGAACATGGAACCCATGTTAGCAAGCATACATGAAAGTACCATATGGAGTTAGTTTAGTACTGACACCTGAGTTCCTCCCAAATCACATCAGGTACTGCTAGAGAGACTATTCAGAGTGATACTCTCTTTACCATGTTACAGTAGATCTTTGTGCTATGACACTTTTAGGGAAAGTGGGCGCAGATTAGTCATCGTTTACACTCTACATCACCATCTGGCTCATCAACCAGACACTTCCCCACCCTCCAGACAGACTTCTCAGAACAAAACTTACAGTACTTCAGATCACTGCCAGCCAGGCCTGGTGAAATAACAGACAGTGAATCTATGAACAGTAAAGCCTATGCAGTAAAAAGAGTTGCTTTTCATTATACCATCAATAAAATGTCTTTAAAGCATTGGTTTGGCTTAAAACTGAATTCACATAAAAATACCGTTAACTTTACTTAAAATGTAATAAATCAGCTGAGACATCTTTGTTGTCAAAAGTTATGTCTCCTCTCTGTTTTGTACTGGGTTGCACTGATGGTATGGAGATAATGTAGCTAATAATTAATGGAGGCAAGATCTTGTTGATATTCTTTAAAAAATCTATTACTTTAACTATCTGTCTAGCATGGATTCACAGATAATAAAAAGTATCACAATACAATAAAATATCATCATATTGCCCACCTCTAATAGAACACAAAACAAAAAGTCACATAGAGTAGTCAACTTGTACAGATAACAGTATTTAATACAATGCCAGGCTGATTTATATTTAAGGGGAAACTCATGTAAATCTGATTTTTTGGCTAGTAATTTATATGCAATATATACATGTAATGTATTATAGTGAATGGGTTTTTTATACACAGACAAGTGGACAACATTTACAGCACTGCATTGGTTATTTTGAATATGTATTTTTTTATGAGATTCCGGTTTCTGCATAAAGAGATATGTGTGTACATGCACAAAAAGGCACAAAAAGTGACACACATGCAGGCACACTGTGTGTAAAGGTCCATCTGTCAGCAGCAGAGTTAGTGGTGGGTGCTCAGATCAGAGTTAGTTTGGCCATATGCTGAATTCCTCTGTGACTCCACCTCACCCTTTACCCAAGCACACTGCAGGAGGCCAATAGAGACAGAGAAAAGACAGAGAGAGAGAGAAACAGAGAGAGAGAGAGACTGACTAACAGTGGACGAGTGAGAGAGATCTGGGCTGTATGAATAATGCAAATTGCTGAACATAGTGCAGAATTTTAGAGCATACCTCTTTTTTCTCTGCTTGTTACTGACTTATACACAGTCAGACATTACTGTTGTCTCTGTTTTAAAACTGACATATTTCTTAAGTGTGTGTTTGTCATTGTTCCCTTTAGAAGAATCATGCGTTCAGCTCAATATGTAAGGTTGTGTTTTGCTGCTGAGCTTTTTTGCTGTTTGTATATTTTTGTCCTCAGGTACCCTACTGTCCCATTTTGCCATATGGTAGGAAGTGAACACGTCAGATATCAGAAGGCCTCAGTGATAGTAAAATAGCCCCACCTGTTGGCACTGTTGAGGAAAGGCAGTGAGGGTCTGGTTTGAGGTGAACACCCTAAAGCCAAAGAAACCAGACAGAGATGCTATTAAAGGCCAGTGTGTTTTTAGTCTAGTAGGCACAGTTTAGTTAGTTGAAAAGTATAATTGTTCAAACAGTAACCTATATTTTCTTTTTTATGTTAGCCTTTGTGTGGTTCCCATTTTCAATTTGTTTTTCTGCATAAAGCATCATATCTTACTTTTTACTTTAGAAATACCTTTTAGCATATTAAGCAATACTCTGTGCCTTGTTGTACACATGTTGGCCAATACAGTACATCTGGTCATATTTCTGATCAGTTTTAACTGGTGGTAGATATCAGTTGGTCTATGCTGGTCTCTGATGATGAAGGTAGTTGAAAAGCTGATCATCCAGGCAAAAACAGAATGGTAGACTAGCTGGTTACCATCTTTTGAACATAGTGTACATGTATGTGGCATTTGATTTTGGTTGCGCTCATCATTCTGAAAACCACGTAATTACATTTCACAGCACTTTGGTTTATTGAAAAACAATACACAATAATTTACATTTTCAAAACCAAACGCTGAATTTGTGTCAGAATTGCACTTAAAATGCAAAAAGCGTAACTGCATTGTGGCACTGCAAATGTTCAAAAGCAAATCACAATGCACAGGATTGCTTTTCGTCTAGGAGCAGTGTGGTATTCGTGCCAAAATGAAATGTAATTACCGTCAAATCAGAACCCAATACTGAGACTGGGGCAAGGCTTAGAAACCAGGTAAGCGAGCAGCACTGAGCTGTAATTTAAGCCAGAGAAAATGTCCTTCGCGACAGGATATAAGAGGAAATAAACACTTTAATTATATAAATTAAGACTGGCATAGTTACACACCACTGCATGCTTTTCCGGGTTGAGTAGATTTTACATGAGTAGATTACAGTGGAATACAATGCAGTTGATCTGATCGCTTCTTAAGTGCAAGACTGGCATGTATGTGTGCCTCTAAAGTGTATATGTCTCTTCATTGCATTGATGGGTTAAAATGGAGGCTAGCACGAGTATGGTGACTGTGGTTGTCTTATCTTTTAATCCAGTTGAACTGGAGTCTGATTCATTTTCTGGCTTGGGCAGTAAAGTGTATACAGTAATCAGTCTGGTACTCTAGAGTGGTTTATTTGTGGTTAAAATGTGATCTGACCTCAATCTGACCCAACTATCAACTGTATTCAGCAAATTGACCTAAATGGCTTTTGAAGTCAAGTGTGATTGTATAAAGTATTGTCCAGATTTTCGCCCTAGCATTGCTTTTGTCTTTATATATATATATATAAGCAAAAAGTTGCTAGCGCTATATGTGTTCTTACATAGATTTTCCTCATATACTGCATAATTATCCTCTCACTTTCATTGAAACACTAAGGCATATACATAAACCTAATGGTAAAAAACGTGGCCTGAGATAAATATGGGGCTTGCAAAAGAAATACACAGTCTGTTAAAATCCTGCCGTTTAGTAAACACCTGCTACACTTCTGTGAATCAACTAGCACATATCTAGGTGAGGGAAAGAGAGAGAGTGAGGTGTGTGTGAAGTGCAATTGAGAAAAATGAGGGTGGAAGGCATGGGAGGTGAGATGGAGAGAGAAAAAGAGAGAGTGGGGGGAAGGGAGGCATAACAAGACAGGGGAAGGAATGGAGGCTGCTTTGCTTTCACACAGCTCTGGAGAAAGAAAGAGAGGTAGGGAGATGGAGGGAGGGGAAATAGAAAGAGAGAATAGCTTTTCCCTTCTTCTCTGCCTGCAAGCGCTTCATCAACTATTCATTACTTAGTCTCTCTCTCCCTCTTGTTGTCTCTCTCTCTTTCTCTCTCTCTCTCTGTAGCTGCTCTGTCCTCACTGGGGTGTCAAGAACTTCTAATTGAAATGAATTGATAACAGTGCAGAGCCTGAGGTAGCAGGTCAACACTGTATAGCTTAGCACACTTGACTAGTAGGCTAACAGGCATGAGAACAGGTAAGTAGGCCATCATATTGAGTTTCACCGTTATGAACTATGATGTAGATCGCTTACAGCACAAGTGTGTGAGATGCAGAAATGCATGCTGTATATCCAAAAGTTTGTGGACTCATGCTTATTCAGCATTTTTTTCTGAAATCAAGGGTACAAATTGAGAGTGTGTCCACACTTGCTGCAGAATTAGCCTATATACTTCTTGGAAAGATCTACAATCGCTAGTTAAAACATTGCTGTGAGAATTAGTCAGGATTCAGCCACATGAACATTGGCGAATTTAGATGAATATTCAACACTTACAAAAATAAAGGTTCTACAAAACATGATCTATATATTCTTTACCAATCACAAAAGTTGTTCCACTTGGGTCGTTTCTCAAGCTTGTATTTTCCATAAGATTCTAACTTAGGGATAGAGTATAGGCATGTTTGTTGTGGCCAGTTTTATTTAAAGTAGCCCAGTTCCACTCCTCCACAGCCCAGTGCCAGGGGGTTTTAAACTCTGTTAGACAATGCTTTGCCTTGGATACTTTTGTCTGAATACTTTTGGACATTTACTGTATACATTGTTGTTCTGTGATGTTTTGAAGCTGAGCAGATTCGCTGTCTTGTTCCAAGTGCTTTGATTGGCTCTAACTGCAGGGTGAAGAGGTTGTGGCAGTGCTGGATCTGTAGCAGTCTGGCTCAGACTGGCTTGCTGTGTCAGCACATTTTGCTTTTCAATTAGCCACCAGCACATCTCTCTCTGGGGAATCTATTTCCTTCTGCCTGCCAAAGCTCCCATGGGAGTGCATGTGTAAACCATGGCCGTCATGCTGTCCGCTTAAGCAGCTCCTCCATTCGCCCACTGTCAGTCATTTATCCCACCATCAGTAAGGATGAACTGTACAGCAATGGTGCCTGTCCTATATCTGAGGAGCCCTAACACCTGGAGACTTTCAGAGTCAATTTGAAATAAAAATGGACCCTTTTTCCATAGTAACTGATGTCCCTGATTATATTAAACGAGGATTCTTCATTTTATGCCATTTTAAAGACAGGGGGTCCCATAGTATACTCATTCTGTGCAAGACATGTAGCGATGCTCGTTACTATCATCCACCGGTGTCACAACAGTCTATTTTACACCCTGCACCTGCGCCGTTAAAATAGCGTCGTAGTTTAGAAATATATTTTCACACTGATGGGCATAGTGGTCTGGTGCGCATACACCCCCACTCGCTACACAAATAAATGCTCTGAATAAAGAATAAAATACCATTGCTGTTCCCCTAAATAAGCTGCTGGCATACCTTCACAACGTGAACGTGCAGGTCAGTATCAGCAGGTCAAGCAGCGTACTGTTAAGATATCAATGAGCCAATGTCAGAGCACACCTGGTTCTTAAAGGGAGTGGCAACTGGCACACTAATGGGTTTATTTCACGTTACGTCCAAAACACATCATTGATTAATAAAGGGAATTTAGTAAGTGCCTTCTGTGCATTTGAGCCACGCAATGCATTTTTTTGGCGCCTTCATGATACTAAAAACACACTGACACACCCTAAATCAAGCTATGCGATGCACAATATACCGGTGCACTATAAATGACTAAAATAGGACCTAAAGTGTTTGTTTTTCCATAATTTCAATTAATTTAGATTAGATAAGACAATGGGAGCAAGTGGGAAACATCATAGATTGGGATAGATTGGGCATGCTGTTTAGGTTTTCAACTTAGAACAGGAATAGTGACAGTCCAAAGACTTTTATTTTTGGATATAAGTTTACCTAATTTTCTCCCCAATTTGGAAGGCCAGTTACCCAATCCATATTCATAAGAACTCCTACTGTCATTGGTAATGTCTGAAACACTAAAAGTGTGAAGATTAGCACATGCCTCCTCCAATGCATGTGAAGTCATCCACTGCCTCTTTTTTTGAGCTGCCGTTAATGCAGCGTCACTGGGTAGCCAGCATGCTTGGAGGACAGCACAGTGACCCAGCTCTGACACAACAGATACCACATCACACCATCCACCAATTTCTAAGAGCAAGACCAGTTTTGCTTTCTCAGACTCCAGGATTTAAACTGGTGATTTTTGGATCATGTTGACAGAGCCTTAGTCTGCTCGAGCAGCCTGTATCGCAAATTAAGCATGCGACAGATGTTATGTAAGTTATTTGCAAAAATAAGTCATACATTAGTAAAGCTTATGAATTGGTCTGGCAAAGACAAAGCTGACTGGTGGATTAGCAAGCTTGTTCACTAATATTGCAGGTCTGAGTGAAACATTTCAGTTCTATATTTGGCAAATAAAAAAAAAAGTAAATCCCATTTTGCCAAACTGTTTCTTTAATATGGGATACCTCGGTCAGGGCCTGGTTGGGAAAACCAGGTGCCTAGCAGTCTGTTTTTCTGCTTTCGTTTGCAAATCATTGAAATACAGTGTAGCCACTCTGGGAATGGTTGAATTTTAAATTGTTATTTTGACATATTTTTGAGTTATTTGCTTTGAATGCTGTCCTCTTTAGTGAATAGAGGGATGGCGATGCTGGTGAATAATTTACTCCACTGAGGAGCAGCAAATGAATCATGAATCTGTGTATGGCGATTATGTGAATGATGCCATTGGTATGTTTAGAAGATGTACAAGTTTAGTAAATAGATTAGTATTATTGGATGGATTAACATGATATTTTATATAAGTACATTAATTAATTGATAATTATATTTATCTACAATAGCATCTGTCAAGTTGTGAATATATTAAACTGCAATTGAACAGTCAGTCCTTGATGTTGATGTGTTAGAACAGTAATAATGGGCAGGAACCAGAATATGAGCCACTTTGACAAAGGCCAAACTGTGTCAGAGCACACCCAAAACAGAATGTAGTATGTAGAGTTCCCCATATGCAGGGGTCAGTAACTACCAAAAGCAGTCTGAGAAAGGTCAGTCTTAGTCAAAGGTGTGTATGCCCAGAAACGATCATCTATCTCTGTCTTCTCTCTGTCTCTCTTCTCTCTGTCTTTCTCTCTCTGTAACTTCTCTCTCTCTACCTCTGTCTGTTGTGCATGTCTCGCCTCCTCTCAATAGTGGTTTCCATGGTGACAGTTGTGCACCCTGCACTTATCGCAGAGTGAAAGAAGTGTTTCTCATACTGTCTCCCTCTTCTCACTCTCTTCTCTTTATTGCTCTCTCTCTCTATCACTCAATCACTTTCTTTAATTCATTGTTTCACACTTCTGTTTCTTTACTTGGTACTATATTAGGACAATATGCAGTGTTTTCTATGTGATTCCTATATGATTTCAATATATTTATAAATACATCTATTTTCTGTTATCAGTGTTATATACAGTTCTTAGTGAAGTCTAGAATATTAGAATGTCTGATATAGAGCGTGGGAATACAGCAATTTTTACGGTTTTCTGTTACATTGTGGAAACAAATGGAAAAGGGTAGGGTGTGTATGTGTGTGTGTGCATGTGTATGTGTGTGTGTAAAACAGTGGGAGTCAGCTGACCTTGAGAGTAGAGCCCTTGATGGAAGGCTGGTGATCGCCTTGTGTGATTGGTTGGAAGAACGCTGTGCTTTAGGATGGCCATTCAGCAGAGTTCTAATGAAAGCATCCCCCCATTAGATCTGCCAGAGCATCCAGTCTCAGCAGCTTCAGCACAAAAACACACTCACACACACTCAAGAACACACATACAGAGAGATATTAGCACAGAACTGCACAGTCAATCACACACATAGACATTGATGCACAGACCAATTTAAATGCACATACACATTTGCACAAAAATACACAGGTTAACAATTCCAGCAAATCTCTTTTTCCTTAAATGTCCTAAAATCCTTTATACTGTGTGACTGTATTTTATTAGTTTCTCCACAAGAGGGTGGAAGTAGTACTAACTTAGCTTTAGGACTAAAAATAATGACTATTTTGGTAAAAATTTTCGCAATTTACTTTTATCATGCCCTTCATTTGTACTTCCTGGTGGGCTCCCGATCCAATGCATGGTCTACTGCACATTGAAGGCTAAATTTTAGGGCCTTGGACCAGTAGATTTTAATAGTCTGACGTACTGTAGGAATTTTTTTTCAGGAGATTTTAGAATATTATTATGTCTTCAATTGAGATGTAAATATTAACAGAATTTATTTCTTAGGTCAATAAATTTTATTATACTTCTTTTATGATGCAATTTGACAAAGATATGTATGATAAGAACTTAATAACAATTGACAAACAAAATAATCAAATACTAATTAATAAATTAATAAAAAAATAAAATAAAATAATTATTTTTTTTGTTATTTATTTATTTATGAGTATTTACATCTTTTAGTATTAATCATTTTCTCTTTTGTATTGTAGTGAGGCCCATTTTCTAAATACATCAACTATATGGTCAAACACATTCACCACAGTTAACACTACATCAAGATCAACCTGTTAAACTCCAGCTAAAAAAAAGCTCGTTACAAGTCATTTTTAATGAGCACTTAATACACGAGTGAATTGAGCCTTGTGCTTGCTTATGCTGCTAATGATTACATGGACTGAGTGGGTAATCTGCTGTATTTTTCTTCTTCAGAATCAAGCTCTGTAAGTGTTGTTTTCTTTACACAGTCTATTCAGAGATGTGATGTGATATTAAAAGAAAAGTTCTACTGTGTAAAATTTGTCACAGGTGGACTCTGCCGCCTGCTGCTGCACTGCCACGCTGAGCTCCATCAGACATGCAGCAGAAATCATCGCTACTACACTATGTGCTATGTCTCTTTACCCCTCCTCCGCATTTTTCCACCTTGTGTACTTCATTACACATTAACAGTGCACCGACAATGAAGTTCCACGTTAACATTTTTTTTTATAGTAAATGTTGTTGATTATGTTAAATAATAGATACAGCCCTAATTAGCTATAGTATATGCCCATTTACAATAAAGAAGTGAAATAAACACACGCATGAATGTTCCCAACAGTATGGTGTTCCTCTTTAAATAAATACATTTTTGAGCATCGGTACAATTGCTCAAATATACCACATGGATACTGCTGTGGCATATTGCAGAATATTGCAGTTGTGGTTTTGGCTGCCAGAAGCTAGTATTTTGGATATCCCCACATAAGCTAGCCAGGTATACGCATGCTGCTGTATGTTTTAATGGTAGAGCAATTGTTCATGTATGGTATTTTTACACATGCATGAGAGATTTTATTTTAAAAGAGTTTGATTGTTGGCAATTGTAGCACTGAAATTGCAAATCCATAATCATGTAGTTGTAGAGTTGTAGAACTCGATTGAAAATGATTGTTTACAAGAAATGCTTGCTGATTAAAGAGTACCACCTTTGTTTCTGCCCAACCCATTCTTGGGTTTATGACCCAAAAACCATGAGATGTTTGTCAAACATTTTGTGTAGTTTTGGTGATTCATAACAGTAGCATTATTGTGACTAATGTGTAAATTATGGTTAAGAACCACAGTATAAACATAATACAGAGGTCAGATTTGTATGATTGAATTCTAGTGAATATGTGGACCGTATCTGCATTGCTTAGGTTACAATCATGCTTGTAGTCTTACCAATCTGTGCAACCTAATTCTGTCCTTGTTTACAGACAAAAACAAACTGCAATTATAGAAGCACTAATATGGATACAAGAACATAAATATCAGTTGTGCTTGTTAGCTACATAAACTTGTTGCTGCAGTGCAAAATCTACAACTGATTTTTTGCAAGCGGGTAAAGTGTGTCAGTTTAAGTTGCTAAGTTGCTTTTCTGTTAGATGACCTCTGCTGGTGTTTTTTTTTTTTGTTAGAATGAATTGCTTTAGGCTGACTTTAGTAACAAGCTCTCTCTCTCTCTCTTTCTCTCTGTCTGTCTGGTTGATATGTTAGAGTACACTGTCTCTCAGGTCCCAGTGCTTTTAATGCATTCGTGTTCTTAGCAGTTCTTAGCAGTCCTCACTGCTGTCATAACCATTCTGTAGGAGTGTGTGTGTGGCTGTGTGTTTATATGTGTGTGGGTGGGTGGATGTAGATATAGAATTATGTGTATTATGTGTATGTGTATTTCACATGAGCATCTCAGTCAGTGCTGTGACTTCTAGTGTTCGCTCTGCTGTGTTCCGCTCAGAGTCTAATTCAGTTTTTCTCTACATGCAATATTTAGCCTCACATAGCCGAGGCCTGTTCATGCTCTTTTAGCACAGCACAACATCAGGGAATGAACCAGGTCTGTACAAATGGAGAACAGCCATATTCATAGCTAACCAGTGCAGCATTTACCCACATTTACATCTAGAGAAAGCACTGTGGTGCATTCCTATAATCAGGGTTGCTTCTTGCTAAGCAGAATTGGGCCCTGGAGCCACAAGGGGTCCCCACAAGTACAGTATGCTGTATTTCCCTGTACTTCTAACCATGACAATGGACAGTAATCCAATAAAAGCACTGTTATCTGTTATTTATTTGTTATTCAATGTATTTATTAGTAAAAGTTTAGTCAAGGTTTTAATTGATGTTTTATTGTTTTGTAATAACATTAGTTGTATAATTTTCTATTAATTTGTGTTTAATTTCTAATAAAATAAATGACAGTAAACAGTGTGTGTTTTAAATTAACTTACATCAAAATTATTGTTTACAATAATAATAATATAAAAGTGTTAAAATGTGTCCATACAATTGTCCTTAAGTACATTAATAAAAACGGGAGGACTGGCAGGTAAGCTAGAATGGTGGGTGTATATAGTAGAGCTGCTGGATGGATGTACTCTGAGGAGAGTGTATATGGTAGAGCCGCTGGATGGATGTACTCTGAGGTGAGTGTATATGGTAGAGCTGCTGATTGGAAGTACTCTGCAGGTGTTTGTAGTTGTCTATCCTCATGCTGGTTAAGGTGGGTGTATATGATAGAGCCGCTGGATGGATGTACTCTGAGGTGAGTGTATATGGTAGAGCCACTGATTGGATGTACTCTGCAGGAGTTTGTAGGTGTCTATCCTCATGCTAGTTAAGGTGGGTGTATATGATAGAGCCGCTGGATGGATGTACTCTGAGGTGAGTGTATAAGGTAGAGCCGCTGATTGGATGTACTCTGCAGGAGTTTGTAGGTGTCTATCCTCATGCTGGTTAGGGTGGGTGTATATGGTAGAGCCGCTGGATGGATGTACTCTGAGGTGAGTGTATATGGTAGAGCTGCTGATTGGAAGTACTCTGCAGGTGTTTGTAGTTGTCTATCCTCATGCTGGTTAAGGTGGGTGAATATGGTAGAGCCGCTGGATGGATGTACTCTGAGGTGAGTGTATATGGTAGAGCCGCTGATTGGATGTACTCTGCAGGAGTTTGTAGATGTCTATCCTCGTGCTGGTTAAGGTGGGTGAATATGATAGAGCCGCTGGATGGATGTACTCTGAGGGAATTTGTAGGTGTCTATCCTTATGCTGGTTAGGGTGGGTGTATATGGTACACAGCCGCTGGATGGATGTACTCTGAGGTGTGTGTATATGGTAGAGCCGCTGGGTGGATGTACTCTGAGGTGAGTGTATATGGTAGAGCCACTGATTGGATGTACTCTGCAGGAGTTTGTAGGTGTCAATCCTCATGCTGGTTAAGGTGGGTGTATATGGTAGAGCCGCTGGATGGATGTACTCTGCAGGAGTTTGTAGGTGTCTATCCTCATGCTGGTTAAGGTGGGTGTATATGGTAGAGCCGCAACGGCTAACATTCTCAAGTGCACTCTTGTTTAAATTCAAGACTAAACGTAAATTAACGGATAAACTCGAGCCAGCGGTTACTGGAACAGACGGGGAATTAAGTTAGTGTTATTGTTGTTCTTACGGTTAATACCTAGTATTATTGCAGTACTTTTAATAATTACATCCAATTTCAGAAAAAAACTTTTTAAAAAATCTGTTTAACTATTTTTTTTGCGGAAGTGTAAATAACTGAAGTGTGGGCTGGCATACAGGGTCTATGAGGTTAAGCACTGAACTCAAACATTTTTTTCTATTGTTGTGAACATTACAGCAGAAATCTTAATAGATTTAAATTCTTAAAAGTTCAGTGCCCCCAGCACTACCTTGGTGTAGCACCTTCAGATGCTTCGCATACCACCAGTAGTTCACATACCACAGCCTGAGAACAGACTGCTCTTGGGTTGGGGATTTTTTCAGCAGCAGCAGTAGTTCTATACTTGCTACCGCTGTACAAAGTATGAAGTGGAAACTGGGCAGTAGGAATTGTGGTTATACTGTCAACAACTTTATCTTGGCAAACCTGTTTCTCACTAGCAGAATGATGCCAATAACCTTGCATACTTTTTGACATTGGTGTATTCAAATCACGATGCATACTGTACATGTTTAGAGCCCTCTTTTTAGTTTGCACATACAGCTCTGGAAAAAAATAAGACCACTTAAAAATGATGGGTTTCTTTGATTTTACTAAATTGAAAACATCTGGAATATAATCGAGGAAGATGGATGATCACAAGCCATCAAACCAAACTGAAACCCAGCTGAGCTTGAATTTTTGCACCAGGAGTGGCATAAAGTTATCCAAAAGCAGTGTGTAAGACTGGTGGGGGAAAACATGCCACGATGCAAGAAAACTGTGATTAAAAAACAGGGTTATTCCACTGAATATTGAAAAGTTCTTGATTCTTGGCTAACTTTCCACTCCTATCTTACTGCAGTCTCTCCTCCCCTCCACTATGGTCCAATTCCAGCCAGATTTTAAAGAGCAACAGAGCAGTGGACATTGCTTTGTTCTGGGTCACAGATGGTTTAGGCTCTGTATCTATTATGGTAATTGTTGTCCAGTTGTTAGTTTAAACAAAGTTGTATACATCAAATATATACAATTGTCAAAATTCACACAAAACTAGGCATTAAAACGTCTAAGCTGGGAAAAAAACATTTACAAGCTGTGATACTTATCAAAGAAAGTGGTAGTAAGTACTGACCATTGATTTGCTTTGGTTCTGGCTCTTTCTTTTTTATTTTAAAACAGTAAAAGATGAAATTAAGTAAGATATGTTGCTTAAAATGTTAAACAAATCTGTTATCTTTAACTTTTAGTGTCATAGGAGATTCCTGCTGTATTGATATAATATTGCTGGCTGTTTAATATGATATGTGTATTATATATTTACATTAATCTGTTTTTTCTTTATTAATGGCAGAACACCTGCATGTAGTTACTGGCTTAATGCAGCCCTCGGCTGGGTTCTTAGGGATATTAAAATATCAGAAAACTTATATCACCATTATTGAAAGACCGTCTCTCCAGGATACTGTTAACTACCGCTCCTTTAACTTACCGTTTCCCAGACCTGGTCCTGAGGGCACACTGCCCTGCACTTTTGAGTGAACAGTAAAGAGTTGTTAGTCAAATTGTGCACCCAATGTCTAGTAGGAAAATGTGCAGCCTTTCCCTAATGTAAATTTTGTGTGCAAAATGTTGTTTTTACCTGTGTCTTTTACTTAATTGGAAATTAAAATGCCGGTATAGGTGAATGTGACAACATTATTTTCCAAGACTCAGTTACGAGTCTCAAACCACTATTTTGTTTCAGCATCACTACCATAATACATGCAACAGACAATTGTGCAGTGTCAAATTATCTTTTTAAAACATTTACCTACTTCACCTACTTAGCAACACTTTGCTGTTTTAAACCTACGGTTCTGTGTTAATGTGCTTGTGTCATATGGAACACTGTGTTTATATCGTTCAATAACAAATTAAATATGTGAAAGGTTGTCCCAAATATGTTTGCTAGTAGTTTTTTGCTGTGACAGAGAGTTTGTAAAGTATCAGGCTCATTATTAATAGCTGAATCTTCCAGATGCTGCACTAAAGAGTGGAGAGGGGACAGAGTATTATAATAAATTGTATTAGTGTGCTCAGATTGCCAACATCCCTTAAAAACTTACAGACTCTCACTTTAAAACAAAACATATTTTTAACTTTTCATTAATTGTGTTTTTTTCTGTTAGTAGAATAATAACATTGTTCTCTTGTCATAGCTGGTATTATTGTTTACTACTAAAGTGTTTTTGTCAAAATTGTGTGGTATTAGCACTCCTAAAATGTCGCTCACTTTAAAGTTAGCTATTGGCTTGCTTGTTTAAATTTTCCATTCCACATTAAATGCAGCAGCCAGGTGCCAGAATGTAAGTACGGTATGCTGTATTTCCCTGTACTTCTAACCACGATAATGGACAGTAATCCAATAAAAGCACTGTTATCTGTTATTTATTTGTTATTCAATGTATTTATTAGTAAAAGTTTAGTCAAGGTTTTAATTGATGTTTTATTGTTTTGTAATAACATTAGTTGTATAAGTTTGTAGGTGTCTATCCTCATGCTGGTTAAGGTGGGTGTATATGGTAGAGCCGCTGGATGAATGTACTCTGCAGGAGTTTGTAGGTGTCTATCCTCATGCTGGTTAGGGTGGGTGTATATGGTAGAGCCGCTGGATGGATGTACTCTGAGGTGAGTGTATATGGTAGAGCTGCTGATTGGAAGTACTCTGCATGAGTTTGTAGTTGTCTATCCTCATGCTGGTTAAGGTGGGTGTATATGGTAGAGCTGCTGGATAGCTGTACTCTGAGGTGAGTGTATATGGTAGAGCCACTGATTGGATGTACTCTGCAGGAGTTTGTAGGTTACTACTAAAGTGTTTTGGTCAAAATTGTGTGGTATTAGCACTCCTAAAATGTCGCTCACTTTAAAGTTAGCTATTGGCTTGCTTGTTTAAATTTTCCATTCCACCTTAAATGCAGCAGCCAGGTGCCAGAATGTAACTGTTGCACTTTTGCTAGTAAGCCAGTTTTCAAAACATACTATTTGCGTTTTTTTGTTATGCAGAAAAGGCCATACTTTACTTAAGCTCTATTAAAAACGTGAATTGAGTAGAAGTTGAAGTGTTGTTAAAGCTGTAGTGATTACAGAAAGTAGTGATAAGTTCGCAGAGTAAAAGGCAGAATGGGAGGAACACGGCCTTCTTATAAGATCAGCTTGATTACTCGATTCACTCGATGATAATTCAGCTTCATCAAACCCAGGGAAGAGTGCCATCTAAAACCCTGGAATTTATAATGTGGGTTTGAAATGATTTGTAGCATTTTTATAAATTTAACAGCAGATGATGCAGCATATTAAAATGTATTAGAGTAAAAATATTAAACTCATTGAGAATATGTAGTGAAGTGGGAGAAAAAATAATACTGTAGTACATTAGTACTTCAGTACTTAAGTACAGTGTGGTGAAGTAGTCCTACTTCATTATTATCTCTGATCCTGACAATAATCAGGACTTTTAGGTGTGCACATAGCGGTATGTCTAAGTAAAAGGGGCCAGGGGTGAAATGAGATTGGGCCTAAAACCAAAAAGCATGTTTAAATGTACCTAGTGAGATTAAATCAGATTACCACAGTTATGTGCAAAATCAAATTTCTTTTTGTAGACCTACAGAAGTAACATTGTAAGAACTGCAGATTTAGTATCCTCTTTTACATTCTTAAATTCTTATGTATTACTCATCTAATTTCTCCCCACTCACACCAGTTTTGTGACAAGCTATACACACTTGTCTCTTCTCCCTATTTCTCTCTCTCTCTCTCCCTCTCTCTCTCCTTACTCCCAACCTCTCTTTCTCTCGCTCTCTTTCAGTAGGTGTATCCCTGCCGAGTTTGATAAGGGGTTGGTCTCTCCTGCAGAGAGATAGTCTTGGAGCAGTCCGCATCTTTCTTTGCGTCTTCCTCTGTTTCTCATAGACTCGCACGGGTGCACACACACCGTCCTCCTCGCCACACGCCTAACACTCCTTAATCCCACCTCAGCATGACAGACCGCAGCAGCAGAGACAGCAGGAGAGGAGAGAGGGAAAGGAAAGAGAAGAGGAAGGAGAGAGGAAAAAAGGATCAGCCACGGCAGGGAGGGAAGAGGAGGGAGACAAACACTCGTTTATCGGCGTGTGGGAGATGTGGAAGTATGCGTCACTCTGTTGAAGTCTAAGCGCCAAGGAGTGCAGTCACTCTGCTGACGGTGTTACAGGGGTGTGTGTGTGTCTGTGTGTGTGTGTAACACAGAGAGAGAGAGAGAGAGAGAGCAAGACGAAGGGTGCTAATTGAGCACTGGCATTAAGCTGTGTTGAAGACTGAAGCGGTTTGTTAATCCGTGTTTCTGGAGGACTGGAAGATTTGTCTCTTGTGACCTGCATGTATCCCTGCATTTCTCCATTTCTCACAGTGTGACAGTTAGTTTAAGCTTTATGAGAGCAGCTGTTTGCTCCATAGCTGAGGTTAAAAGTTGCATTGGTGGAAAGTGCATCTTGCACAACCTTTGACTTTGTTTCCATGCCTGTTCTCCCTAAGGTGCTACTGTGTTTCATGTCAAGGGTCTGATGCAATTCAGAGTTTATTTCTCTTCAAACAGAACTTACACAGTGAAATTGTCAGTGTTAAATCAGCTCATATGTCTAGTTTTGAACTACAAGCCTTTTAGGTGGAGATTTTACATTAAAAGAGAGAATTTAGTTTACGACTAGGCTTAGTCCTGGCCCAGGAAACTGCTCCTTATAGTGATATAGTATGACAGTCATATTGTTAGTTTAACTTTATTAGTGTTGATTTTGCTGATTTTACTGTGCAAATGTTCCATTGTGCTTCACAGTGAGATAAGTTAGCCAGTCAGTCGTGCTTGGCTGTGGGAGGTGGGCAGTGATTTAACCTTTTATTATCTGATAATATCTGAAATATAATATTCAGTGCTTTGCCTTATTTCTTTTTTAGTTCATTATATTTTTAAGTACAACAATTGTGAAAATCTTAATAAAAAAAAAAATAGCATGTTATGAGAACTGTATACTGGGCAGTATTTATTACCCTAATCTAATGTGTAAGAGCTCATCACTTTCAGTTCTTTACTTTAGACCAATCAGTTGTGGGTTTGTGTGGGATATTCATGAACTAACATGTTTGAGGCATTTTCATTTTGTTGTGTAGTTGAACTGGTGTTGTCAGTTGAATTTAATGACACTGATTATGGAAGGTTATCATTGGGAATCTGTCATGTGGAATGTGTTTTATATGCTGATTCAGGTGTTTTAGGGTGTCCTCCTGCCCTACAGTACAATTTCCCTGCCCTACAGCATAATGCCTGTGTGTGTGTGCGCATGTTTCTGTACAGCCGTTCATCTGCCTGAAGGACCCGGTTCGGTTGAGTGGATTGAGCTTCATTGTACTGCGCTGTGATGGATTTAGCTACTGTTGAGTGTTATTGAACTAACCTGGGCTTTACATGCTACGTGGCATGAGTGCCAAGCCATGCATTAACTCCTGATCAGCAGCCCAAGGACAGAATCTGCTTATTTTGCATGTTTATTCATTTCCAAATGTTTTCCGAATGGTAGCTTATGGCCTGTGTATGTGTATCTGCACTCTTAAAGTGTGTGCATATATGTGTGTCTCAGAGATGTACAGTGTATGACTTTGTCTCTCTCCCTCCCTCACTCACTCTCCCTCCCCATCCCCCACTCCCTCTTTAGTGAGAGTGATAAAACCATCAGAAAATGCTGATTTGAGCGAAAGCCCTCATGCACAACTGCAAAGTGGTGCGGGTCTACAGCAAGGCACATTCATTGTCATGGGCACATGTGTGCAAATACATACACACTTCTGTACAGGTGTGGCAAGTAATGAAGTATAAGTACGTTTTACTTTTTTATGTGTATGTACTTGTCACACGTCCCTTAATATTAGATTTTACTTCTGCCATATTTCATAAGAACATTATGTACTGTACATTTTAAAAAAATGTACAGGCTTGTTATGTTAACCTTTTTAGTTTTTAATAATTCCTTTCTTTGTGAAAAACAATCTGAGCTGAGCTTCGGTTCTGTAGGATAGTTGAAATAGATTCAAAAATTACATTCAGGCAGCTTTTTAACTATTTAGCGTGATGAACCAAACTGACACATAACCTCTAAATAAACACTCACGCAGCGCCAACCCCTACACTGCCCACATGGCTTAAATGTATTGTTTTGGCACCATGCATTCTAGTGAGGTCTGTGACTACATCTTTAACCCTTTTTGCTGTGTTCCAATATTGAGCAGAACAGCTAAATGTGTTCATAAACCTTTTTGTAGCCCAGATTTCTGTCAATGTCCTTCCAGCTGGATATAGTGTTAGTTATCAGACGCTACTCTGTAAGATATACTAAGGAGGTGAATCGGGCGATGGTTCGTACAGAATTTCTATATAATAAATGTGTTAAATCTGATGGTAGCCAGATGATACTATGGTATTTAATCAACTGTTTCTCCCAGTGTCATGCTGCAATACACATCATGTAAACAGTGGTAATATTGTCAAGTATTCAGTTCAGTTACTCCTTTAAGGCAGGAAACCTGTGGTTTATAGTGGTCTGAGAAAAGATTCCCATAATTTCCTAAAAACAGTGAATAACTCGAAACTGTATAGAAGTGATGGGGTTGTTGACTATTTTGTTGTTTAAAAATCACTTTGATTCAATATAATTAGGATGCCAAATAATTAGTAAACCTATATACTAGTACGGTAAGTTTGTGCATAAATGATTGTCTTAAAATGAAAGCTGAAAAGATAGAAACGGGCTGTTATTCACATGGTCAGGGTATAAGCGTGTATCTGTGAGCTGTATCTCTGAACCAAAAAGCACAGATGAAAATGAAATTTCCAGATGATGCTGCAGTTCTAGCAAAAAAATGTATATTTAATATTGTATTTTTAAGAAAATATTAATATCTTATTGTATTGTGATGTTTTGCAATACTGCATACATTTTTAAAACACAGTATTGATTTTTAATTACTAGCTGACATGTAAAAATGTGTTTAAACACTGGCTGCTCTGTTGTTTGTTCCCACTGTTCTGATTGGATAAAAAGTCAACTTTTCTTTCATTCAGATTTTATAAATATGACAGTATGTTTTTTTATACTATGTCAGTTTTTCTTTTATTTGCAATATATTGGCTTGTTTACAGTATTGAAATATTCAGAAGCTTTATTTTTTTTTAGAAATGTTTAAAAGCATGTACTTGAGTAGAAAATCTAAAACAAAGCTTTTACTTATGTATGGGAATTGTGTACTTCTGCCACCTCTGGTGCAGTGCCCAAGACAGCTAGATTGACGAAGTAAGCTTAAATAAAGCTTGGAGCCTTTTCTCTTTTCTTGCACGTGTCATCTAACATCTTCAGAGCAAGCACTCAGACTTAGTAGTTTCATGATCAAGGGAAGCTATGAATAGCTCATTTTTTTTCTCAAGAAAGAGATCGTGATTCTTCCTCTGAAAAGTTTCTATATTGGTAACTGTGTAGAATGAAGGAAAGTGTTCTTGTTTTTTTTCCGTTCCCTTGTTTAATTTATAGTTAATTATTAGGCTGTGCTCGTTAAGGGGGCTGGAAAAGCCCATCTAGCTCATTAACTTGGGCAAGATTACTGAGCACAGCAGCAGGAGACGTTCAGGGGCATGATGTGTGTGAACAGAACTGTATTCCCACCGTGGGTGTGTGTGTATGTGTGATAGGAAGCTTGTGGGAATGTAGTGTGTCTGTGTTGGTGTGTGTGTGAAAAAAGAGAGAGAGATCTCTGCAGACGTAGGCCTGACCTTGCAGCATGATGAGACTCAACATGGGCTTTGTCTAAAAGAGAGAGAGAAAGAGGGAGAGGGTGTAGATATTATGAGAGAGAATATGAGGAAGGGAGTCACTGAAATATTTTAATAAAAATTTATGACTGAGCTGAAGGGAAATTTGGAATGTGTGTATGTGTGCACATGCACATCTAAAAATGGCTACGTTTGTCGTCAGCTACTATGTTAGTCATAACAGGACTGCCATTGATGTCTGTCTGAGTTGTGTGGTATTTTCAAAATCCTTGTTGACAAAATCCTCTCCATTTCTTACCGAGTCACAGAGACTGTCACTCATTTCTCTGCTTTTGTGAGCTATGCTTGTTTGCAGTGCTGCTGCCATTGAACTGAGTGACACGTTACAAACCCCCTCTCACACTCCCAATGTCTCAGCTACTTGAATGCGCCCTCCCAGATGCTTTCTCGAAGCTGCTTCAGGCTCCGACATGCACCGAAAGCCCCGGCACAAACAGCAAACACTGACTGACAGACTTGTTCACACTTGACTTGGTTGTGCTGCATTGACATCTTGTCAGATTCACAAGGTTTTGTTAAAAGTTTCAAATTGTGGCCAGTTACTAAAGGGAAGTATCAGAGAGTTAAGAGTGTACACATGTGCGTGTGTTTGAACCTGTGTTGTGCGGTGTAAAAGCCTTTTGACAACAAGTTTAGTTTTTTCAAATGAAAAAAAAACAAAACATTCCACTATTTCTTTTGCTTGCTCACTGTCCACTTTTGCTCCCTTTAATTTTCCTCCTCCATCCTAGTGATCCTTCACAAAGGGAAGCTATAGTTTCTGTTTTTTTGTGTGTAAGTGATCAGATTAGAATATATCTAAACAACCAAAAATACGCCTTCAGGCCATTTAAATTTAATATATAAGCACATGTTAATTAACGGACCTATAACTTATGTCCATCATCTTCTAAAGAAGAGGCCCTTTGGTTGATGATACTAAATTTAAAACATCCACTCAAACATCCATACTTCAGCTCTTACTATTTTGTCGAGGGGACGCATGGTTGCTTGGTGCTTGTGAGGTTTTATGTTTAGTTAGGTTTTAGGCTAAAATCTTATCTCACAGCCTCACCAGCAAATAATAACAGTAATGTACCCAAGGAAAACAGAATTATCATGAAAAACACATAAAACCTTCTAAATTCCGGGTCCACAAATGTGCAGAGTCAATTATTAGTACAAATGAATGGGTAGCATAAACCAACAGAACGCTGTGCATCTACACAAACTCTGTACTGTCCTCAGTGTCTATGCAGCTTATTAACAGTACTAAATTAAATTAAAGCCATATCGAGACCTCAGATACCCACAGTTGATCAAATTGGACTTGAAATTCACCCTGAGAATGACCAGTCTTTAGGTAAACAAAGCAATCTACGTAGCTTGCTTCCTCAGCTAATGTTACTATCCTTGGTAGCCCAACAGTTTGTGTCTTTCACCTGGACAATACCCAGTTTGTGAAGAGGTATTACAGCTGAGTGGAGTGTAAATATTACCTTAAACCTGTCATAAACACTGCTATATGACTTTATTCTGTTGTTTTTCTGCCTTTTGCCTTTTTCAGGCAAAAAAATTCAGTGCATATTTAACCACAGCACAATATTTCTGTGTTTTGTTTAAAGCTAGTTAGCTAAGCTTTGAATAGCTCTGAATAGCTCTATGGTCAGTGTTCACATCAGTAAAATACTTCAGACTGCATTCACTTTGAAGTAAAGTACAACTATAAACCATTTGATATAAAATGACTGGAAATTCTAAAAATGGATGTGGGAACATAAGGTGAATTGTATATCACAAAATTTATTTTTTTTGCTATATTATTTTGTGTTATGCCACAACCCTAGTGTGCAGGGAACTCCCCTGCACACTAGGGTTGTGGCATAACACACAATAATATATCAAAAAAAATCAATTTTGTGATATTGTGAAATTCTTGACAGCAGTCATTTTTTTGTATTTGTTTTTCTGTATACTGTATTTACTATTAATAGTTTGTTTGCAGTTTATATGCATGCGATAAATATGCTGAATTTTAATTTAGTGGTATACATTTTTTATTTTGTTACAATATAATTGGTTTGTTACTGATAACAAAATAAACCAATGATTATGTATGAAACTCTTATATTGAAACTTTTTTGTTTTGACATATGGCCAAGAATATACCCTGAAATATCACAGAAATACCCTAAAATATTGTGTTATTTTTTAAGACCATATCATCTAACTCGACTGTCTAATCTACTTATTCTTGGGATACAAAGTAACCTATCTTAACCCGTCTCACTGTTTTATTTTCAAGGGACTAAATACACATAAAAAATGTCAAATAAATTTCACTCACAGAGCAAAGAAACACATTAGATTTGGTTCCCCTACATTAAAAAACGCATTCATTTAAGAGTGTTTGTAGCGATGATGCTACAGAGATGCCAGCTGGAGTTGTGACAGGGTGGTTTCAGTGAATATGATGGAGTGACAGAGATAGAGAGAGATGGTTTGTTGTGAAAGAGGAAAGCTGTGATAGCTAGGTTGAGTCCCCCTGCAGTAGCTGTTGTAGTCTTGTACTAAAGCAAAGCCTAAGGCTAAAACATGCTTCTGTAAAACTCTTCCTTTTGGTTAAAGGAACAGTTAAAACACTGCTTTAAATGTGGCTTTTTTAAGTGTGTAAACGTTGCTACCAATCTAGGCCAATCTAAACTGTTCAAATAAGCACAACCACTGATTTCCTGAATGTGTGTGTGTGTTTTTAAGACAATAAGAGAGTCTGTATTGAAGTGTGAGGAAGAGAGCAATTCTTTACTCTCCAAATGTACTGTGGTTTTATTACTTTTCACACTATTCCAAAAATATTGGTCTTGTTTCTCATCTAAACCGTGCTTCTAGATGGATTATTCCGCCAGGGCAAACTGTGAGATGAGCCACATTAATCTCGTACTTTCCCCCTCTCTCTCTTTTTCCTATACTCCTCTTTCTCTCTTTTGCCATCATGTTACATATTGTATTTTTCTTTAAACATTCTTTTAACATGCGTTTTTTCAACTCTCATATTTTCTCTGAATGTCATCTGTTTTTGGTTTTCGTCTATCTGTTCATGGTTCCCTCTTTGATTTGTCACCTGTTGTTCCGTCATCTTTTTTTTTAATTGATGCACCTATTCAAACACCCCCCTTCTCTCTCTCTCTCTCTTTCTCTCTCTCTCTCTCTCTATCTGTAGATTCAGCCCCAAAGGTGAAGACCATGCGATCTCAGTGGGTGTGGGAGGGTGATCGGGTGACCCTGAAGTGTGAAGCCCAGGGCAACCCCAGCCCGTCCTTCCGCTGGTTCAAAGATGGCAGCGAACTCCGCAAGAGCAAAGACGTCAAAATCAAAACTAACAAGTAAGAAAACTAGGGGACCTGCAGCCGATTCTTACTTACTTATTTACTTACTTACTTACACACACATACAGACACACACAGACCTACTCATGATGCACTGGTGCACGCACAGATTCAAATGCACTCACTTGCTCTCACACACATACGGAAACAGAACTATTCTTAGTATCAGAAGTATTAAAAATACATTTCCTATCAACTCTACCACAAGATTGCCCCAGTTTGTAAATATAGATATTCTGGGGAGCGCAGCACAGGACTCTTGTTATGGGAGACAGTTTTCTTCTCTGCCTTCAAGAAGAACATAAAAATATACTGAGACAGTCTCTGGAAGAAAATAGTGCTGTCCTTTTAAACCCTATTATTTTACTGTTACCTACTTGTGTCTACCATTTTTTCTAAAATACTGCATATCTCTTTCATTTTTGCTAATTAACAGCCTCTTTCTTCATGAGCTGAATCTTGAATACCCTAAATTGCCTATATAAGTATTTGCTCACCTGCTTTGAGTGATTCTTAACTTAGAAGTGTGTTTATAGAATTTTTTGACTATTTTTCCACAAGTGCGTTTATGAGGTCAGGCACTGATGTTGGACGAGAAGACCTGGTTCACAGTCCCTGCTCTAATTCATCCCAACAGTGTCCAGTCATACTTACACCAAACTCCATCATCCATGTCTTTATATACCTTGCTTTGAGCACAGATGCTGGTCATCCCCAAACTGTTCTAGCAAATTTCCAAATATTATTTCAGGTGGCTTAGCACTGTCACAATTTTTGAGTGTTGGACTGTGCACCACATTGGAATTTACTAAGCTCATAAAAATTACCTACTCTTTTATAAGTGTTTGTAGGATCAGTCTACATGTCTAGATGCTTGGTTTCATACATGTGGGCATGGATAAGTTTGAATTTAATGATTTCAATGAATGCTGAATACTCTTGGCCATATAGTGTACGTTAGACTACTGGCAAAGCCTATGTGACCACCATACTGAGGGTTGGTATAGGCCAGTGCTTGGATAGACTTTAGACTTAAAAGATCTGCTGCCATGTCTTGGTACTAAATACTGCGAGATACCTTTCGAGGTTTTATGGAGACCATGCCTCTAATGGTCAGATCTGTTGTGAGGACATATTAGGGACCTAATATGATGATATTGTATTGTTACCATGAGAAATGTCATTATTGATTTAGTTTGAAAATGTTTTGATGATGAAATGAAAAAGAAAGTTGCAAAATGCAATTTGAGGAAAATAGTGTGCACATTATCAAACCAAGGTAAACTTCAATTAGTTTTAAATGTAAAGAAAAGCCATGCAGCTTGCTGCATGTTTTTTATTGAGTATACTAGGGTGTTCAATCCTGGCAGTGAAAATATGTCAGTTATGTGAGTTTAACCCAGATTAAACACACATGATCCGGTTAATTGGCTCCTTTAGGGCCAAATAAACCAATTGATTGTATTTTAGTAAAATTTAGTAAAATCAAGATTTAACATAACCCCTATTCTACTATATATTGAGTGGACAAATAAAACCATTTAGAAGGATTTTTGTGATTTAAATGTGTAGTGATGGATTGGCCCCCTTATCTATTAAGGGGTGACGTTTTTATCTGTCTGTTGCGAGACTATGTGCACAGAAGAGAACGTTCTTTAATGTGCCTCTTTCTCTCTTTCTGCTGCTCCACTGGAGAAAGTGCTGATGTGCAGGTTTCTGTGTGAACCAGATCACTCTAACAGGATTGCCTGTTCACTGCTCCCTTGTGTAATATGCAAGGATGTGTGTGTGTGTGTGTGTGTGTGTGTGTGCACACCTGAAGCTATAGTGCAGACACATACACATAAACACTCAAACACTCACACACACACATGCGCTTGCATCTTGATGAAGTGAGAGTGAGAGCAGAGTGACGTTGGGGACAGGAGAGTAGTAGTAGAGGTTATATAGGGCTGGTGTCAATCAGGGCAGGAGACTAGCTGTAGTCAGTGCAATCATACTTTCCACACAGCTTTCCATCAGGCTCTATAAAGCTCCCAACGCCACTGATGATTTGTCCACATGCAGCCCCCAGGGAGTGAACGTGTTATAATACAAACATCAGGCTGAAACATTCAGTGCCTGAGTGCTGGAACTGACATTGGAACACACTCAATGTCTATAATCTTGCAGAGTGGTAATGCTTTAATCTCTAGTTTATGTAGACTGATGCACATATACTGAATCACTAACTGTAAAAAAAGCCAGGCTGAATAACAGAAACTCACTTTTTAAATATATTACAAAAAATGTTTTTACAATAAACCTAAGAAAATAAATTGCATGTTAAAATAAATAAAATTAAATAAAAGGTCTTAAATGAATAATTTGGCTAAACCTTACTGGCAGTTTTTCACTCACTCCAAATATAATTGATCAGCCAAAGCATCCTTAGTGTTGGTGTTGTAAATTGAAGATTTATGGCTAAAATGTAAAAACAGTTCTAAAAATACATCTAAATACATGATCACACAAGCTGGTCAAATACAAGCTGCAGACACGTCTTGTTTAAGGTCACAGAGACTTTTAAATGTGATTTATTGTGGCACAGTTTTCACTGCCAGACTATTAGCTTTGTTGCTTTAAAAAATTGTGAATGTACCGGTACCTTTAGTCTTCAGATGCCAGTGTGATGTGCTTACAACACTTTTGTTTAGCTACGAGTTAAAAAAAGTTTTGTTGGCTCATGTTTACTCCCTCTACATTGCTGTAACCATCACTTTTTACTATATCCTTTTCATTGGCATGGATGACACAACTTTATCCATTAGAGGACACTTTGAGGGCTGATAAGTTTTTTTTTCTGAATCAGAAAAGGTAAAGCTGGAGTAAAAATACTCTGAGTTTACCTTAACCCACAAGATCCAGTGTGCAACTTTAATAAAGACATGGTTGCAGTTTAAGCCACTTTAGAGAACATTGTGAACAAGTATTTGTAGAAAAGATGTCGGTGACTGTTTCCTGTATTCCAGTGTTGGCTAGCAACATTAGCACCACAGCTTTATTGAACACCGGAGAAAATGTGGACACCCAATTTGGAGAAAATGGAAAATTGTGTAATGTGTGTCATTGTTGCACTAGTCAAACTGGGCAGTAAAAGTGTGGGGAAAAAGGCGCAAAAAATAATTTGAAAAAATACTAGAAAACATTAAAAATATAAAAAAGCACTCATAAGAAAACAGATTTCCTTCTTTTTCTCTATGAAAATATTGTGAGAATTTGTTGACCTTTACCAGCAGCACAACTGAATTATTGATTAGTATATTAATATTTATTTTTAATGCTACTGTGTCTGTTACCTCCATGTTAGCTTTGAATACGCCAGTCTCTGTTGACCTAAGATCTTTACACAATACTGTATTTGTAATGGTGCCCTGAAGACATCTAGACTTTTGCTATGTATGTGTATGTTTAAGAATATAATGTTCGCTGATGTGCTGTCTTTCTTCACCTCTTCTCCCTCCGTGCAGGAAAAACTCAAAGATTCAGATCAGCCGAGTGAGACTGGAGGATTCTGGGAACTACACGTGTGTGGCTGAAAACTCGCTGGGCAAGGAGAACTCCACCAGCTACATCAACGTCCAAAGCAGTAAGAGCAGAATCCTTATCCATCCAAACCCTCCCTCCTGAGGCTTGACTGATTCTTGCGATATTGTGCTATTCTTATAGCATCTGAGTGGGAAGGAATATGTGAGGCATCCCATCTATGCAGGCTCTCCATAAAATGTGTGGATATCAGAGCTGGTTGGAATGACTGTGCTGGTAGATTAGTGTTAGCTTGTCTGGTTGCTGTGTGGGACATGTAGATTACGGCAGTCGGATTTGAACTCCGTGGCTTGTCTGTCTGGTACCTGCAGATTAGTTCACCTCAGGACAGAGATCTTTATCTCCCTAGATTTGGGAGCACATAATGAATTAGTCAATTTTTACCTAAACCATTCTGTTTTTAAATATTAAAGGAATACCATAAGGATAATAGGATAATAGTAGGATAATAATAAAGGGCAGACGTTGACCCTGGCTAGTGTTTGATTTGCATTGTCTATGCACAGGCATCCTTAAATCCTTGATGTTTGCATATTAATTTTATAAATAGTACTACTAAATTGTACAAAAATAATTGGATCACAGTTAATCACCTCAAGTACGCAGCACACTGTAGCCCTGAGGCTCTGTGACCCGTGTGCCTGCAGCATGCTGGTTAGCGTGCCTGCTTCTCAAGCCAGAGATCAATGGAGATCAATCGAACAAGGCTGGTTACAGAGGCGATGCAGCTGACAGCGCCAGGCCGCCAAATCACAGCCAGGGAAAAAGAACTGTGGGAAACTAAGAAAGAAAAACGGAAGCTGAATTTGGTGTGAATACATATAACATTACATCTCTAAACAGTGCAAACAAAATCGAACACCATTGCTTTGTTAGATACCCAGTGCAGCTCTGGTGTCACATGGGATCACACTATCCTCTCAGGTTGGCATCCCATGTTTTTTGTGTTCCTTCCTGGTCTGAGCAGCTTTCACAGCTCATGGTAACATTTATAATGGTATGCTATAGGGCTGTATGATAAATTATATGTTCAGCATTATTACAATATGAGTTTTCACAATAAACACATCATAAGATCTGTGATAATATCATGAGTTACAGCAAACTCAGCAACAGAGGAAACTCCTCACACTGCAGACTGTGCTCATTTGCCATAACTAGGTTAAAAGTGCCAAAAAAAGAACCTTAGAGGAGCCTAAATTCATTTAAATATTTTTTAAAATATTGTGTTTTACAATGACACTGGGACAGTGAGATATCTATGTCCATAAGAAAAGTTTGGAAAGACAGTCCCTGCAATCAAGCTTAATTGCATTTTTTTGTGTAAATTACATTTTCTTGGTGGTCTCACAAACTGAGGTGTTGTCAAAGTGATCTGAGGATCGCTGGTTTGAATCCCTGGTCATTCTGCTTGCTATTTACAGCCAGAGTCAGACGAACACAACTGGCCTCTCTTGATGGCGTTCTCCACACATCACTATTATATAGTGAGATGTTGGTCATTACAGGCATCTGCTGCACTGTCCTCCAAGGCCATTGGCAACCTACTGATGCTGCACCAGGGGAAGTTCAAAAAGAGACAGTAGCTGGCTTTACATAAGGCATGAGCTAGTCTTTGCCCTCCTGGTGATGGGGCATTGCTAGCAAAAGAGGAAGTTCATACAAATAAGGGTATTGACATTACACGTTGGTGAGAAAATGGGGTAAAATTTGAATGATAACTGGCATTTTAAGCACAGCACATATGAAACATGCATTGCTTTTATCTTAATACAGTGATCTGATTTGTGTTATCTGTGTTATAAACAGTGATAATGATGATAATGATAATAATAATGATTAAAGTGATTTTGTTTTACATTTAATTTGGGCACGTACCTAGCATTGACAGTGAGAAGGAGATTGAATGCATAGTATCCAGTGTGTATTCATTGGCTCAGTGCTGGTACACACTCTCTTTCTCTCTGACATTTATGTGGGACTGGTGTGCACTGCCAGTGTTATTGTGATCTCTTTGCTCTTATCTGTCACTCAGTTTGCTCAGAGCTTACATGCTAGAGCAGTGCTCATAACCAATTGTGCCAAAGCCTCACAAAAAATAAAATTAGATGCTACATATCCTTCCGTTCCTTATCTCTGTCTTTCTCAATCTTTCCTCTCTCTCTCTCTCTCTCTGTCTCTCTCTCTCTCTCTCTCTCTCTTGTTCCTCATCTTTTTCTCTCTCTCTCTCTCTGCTAGTATCTTCCTTTATATTTTTTTTAATTCCTCTCTTATCCCTTTTTTACCATGCCTTTTTTATTTACACTGCACAATTCTGTTCTTTTTTATAATTACATTGTAGTTTCATCTTTACATATTTTTTTTTCCTTCCATATGCAGGAGTTTCTTCGTGTTTTGCAAATCTAATGCTGTGTTATTGCTTTTTCTGCATTTTTCGTACTGAAGATGCCTGTGTTTTAATTGAGTTAATGTAAAGCATCCCTCTTCCGCCTATACTCACACTGCCCTAGTCATACATCTCTCTTTTACAGCCTCTGGACCCTCTCTAGTTTCTAGATGTGCAAGTGAGAGAAAGAGAGAGAGAGAGAGAGAGAGAGAGAGAGAGAGAGAGAGAGGCAGAGAGAGAGCATGAGTGTGTAAGTTCCTGCTGTGGTTGTAGAAGAGGTCAGTCATGGTCTATTGTTCTTAACGGACTGCCCTTGATTCATCATCGTCTTGTGTCCTCTCTCCTCTCCCTCCATACAGCTTTCGCCTTCCGCTGACAGGAGGCAGGAAATGATGAGTTGTCGACTAGAAAGAACATTGTGCCTCTACATGCTAAGCCTGATCTTTTGAGAAAGTGTGTGTGTGTTTATGTGTATGTGTGTGTAAGATCTATAGAGCAGGTGGACTCATATGGCCTCCTCCACTCAAAGGGGTAATTGGGGTCATTAATAGTGTGAGCTCTGCTCTGCAGTTTAGTCTATCGCTAAAGGTTAAAACTGTGTGTGCATGAATGTGTGTGTGTCTGTTTGAGTGAGTAAGAGAGAGAGAGAGAAAGAGTGAACGTGAGAAAGAGAGCAGGAGAGAGAGGGGTGGCTAGAGATGACTCTCAGTCCCTAATGAAGATAAACAGTGTCATTTTGGCAGATTCTGCACTCTAGGAGCAGACAACATTTTGGGCCATAACTGTGCAGATATTCAGCTATATATAACAACACAAACAGCAGCACAGCACAGACAGACACACAGACAGAGAAATGAGAAAAGGAAAAGCATGTGAGACTGAGAAGAGTAGAGAAGGGCTGTAGATGGTCACTAGGGCAAAACTATGTATTACAGTATTAAATTATTACAGTGTATGATGATGTGTGTCTCATGTGTTACACTCACCTGATACTTATTATACTACAGTTAGTTCCGACTCTGCAATGTGGTTGGCTGAAAGGTGTTCTATGAGTGCCATTATCAGCTGGTAACGCACTTTAACCGAAGCTCTGCATTTATTACTCCGCCACATATAGGTAACCTAGCAACAATGCAGCCCTTACCAACCAAACAGCGCAGCTACAAACAGAGCAGCACTGGAACTATTTTAAGTGTGTTTTATTATTTTAATTTTATTATTGAAGAGTATTTTAATAATGTTTATAACTCAACAGATCGCATTTTCTCGTCCTTTTTACTTAATGTCTTTTAATAAACAGCAATAATGGAACTGTGGTATAATCGCAATAATACACTAAAAGTTTTGGTTTTTCGTACAATGGAATGACAATATATTACCTTATTGTCCATGCTATGTGTGTGTGTGTGTGTTTCTCTGTTTGTGTGTGTGCACTCTGTTTAGAATTTGACATCAACTGCCAGAATGTAACAACCTTGAGGACAGGTCATTTAGGAGGTGTGTGTGTGTGTGTGTGTTTGATGTTATGACGTGATATGAGACGCAGATGGTCTTTGAATGCTGAGTTCTCTCACTGCTACAGGCATGCCAAGGGTCTGTCAGTTATATGAGCCAAATAATCTTAATGTGAAAGACACACATTCGCATGCAGTCTCACTCACACATGCACACAAATCTGTCTGAGCGCATTTCTCCAGCGCCTCAGCATTTCAAATCTGTCATCTACAATCTCCATACAACCAACCATACAACCAGCAATCTGCTACTCGCACTTCATATAAATGACCTGAGGGCAACAACACTCTCTCTCTCTCTCTGTCTCTCTCTCTCTCTCTCTCACACACACACACACAATTTATGTCTGCTTTATCTGCCTCTCACGCCACACTTTCACTCTTTTAAGATTCTATGCCCACATTTTCTCTTTAAACCAATGAACCTGTGAGCAGCAATAGAATAAAACGGATGCCTGCCACAAATACATATTATGAATTGTAAGTGAAATGTAAAGATGGATCAGTCAGTGTTTTTGGAGCTGGTCGCAGATCAACTTTCAGCTTGATTGGCCGATTGCTGATAACAATCGTGGGCTGTGCTAGATGCCACATTAATCTTTTTCAGGCAATCTTGGTAATTTGTCGTCATGCATGGCTTTTGTAGCTCTTAAAATGAAATGTATTTTTATTTGTTTTGGAATCAACCACATTAAAATCACTGTGAAACTCACCATAGAGAATAGCACTGTGTTTTTGTACATAGTTAATTCATTTTGATAAAACATTACACTAAATGTGCTGCAAATATCTATAGATGTGTTCAAAAATACATCTTATTTATATTAACATTATGCATTAGGAAAAAGACAAATCTATAAACTCACTGAAATAAAAAAAAATACTGAAAATTACATCCAAAACTACATATGCATTTTTATTTTTTTGGGCCCCAAAAACTCAATTGAAATTTGAAAAAACATATGTATTGTATAATATATGCATCTTTATTACATATGAAGGAAAAGTTCGGATTTGGAGCAATTTTACCTGCTGTAGGAGCATTTCTGACAGTGGAAGGATGGACAAAATGCTAGATTTTTCCAGTTTAAAGGTGACAAAAAATGTTGTTTTTTGCTTTATTTAGCCCATTTTTGTAAATGATTCACTTTTTAAATGTCCACAATTTATGCAGGTGTATCTTATATCTAAGCTTCTCAGAAATAGCTCATATATATTTTGACTGGTCTCAGTTTTCAGTTTTTTTTTTATCTAAGAATAGAGATTTAGCAGCTCAGAGAAGTAAGTGAGAGCTAGTGCCAGTTTCCACCCTAACTTTCACGCTTGGTGTTGGTTTACTACCATCTTTACAAACTGGCTGTTTTCCATCTCAAAGTTACTAGTTGTACAAGGCTAACTAAAATAGTAGTGTTAACTGAACTAACTCTGTTTATCAAAGACCGGCTGCATTTCTACTTGTAAATTTTACTTTCATGTCATTTTATGACATGTTTTTTACATTTTTACATTGCATCTTTTTATCCTTGTTGTTTTGTCATTTCTTTTTCTTCTGATTTTATTCATGTATTATGTATTCAAAATTAAATCAGAATTAAAACCTTCTACAAAAATGTGGCTATTCAGGCCTAATGTTTCAGTTTGTTTTGTTTAAGTTTCGGACAAAAAACAATTTTTTATCATTTTGGTAACTTTCTATAAGACTGCATACTTTTTCGTACAATTAGCCAGCGGTTAGTGTGATTCTGCTTGGTCGGTCTCTCTCTCTCCCTCACTCTCTTGCTTACTCTCACTCTCTCTCTCTCAGTGGATGTGAGTCATGGCTGTCCTGCCTGTCCCCATCCATTCTCTCAACAGAGAGATGTAGCTAATGGGGCTAATATACACTGGAGAGAGGCAGACAGCATATGTACAACAGACTGAGATGACTCTATCCTGCGGTGGAAATTGGAGGAGATAAATCTCTGTGCATTGTTGCTGTTATTGTTCTGATTTTTGCTTGCACAGGCTTCTGTATATTTAAAGATAATATGGTTCTGAGGTTAGAAAAGAGACATCTGCTGTAAGAGCCCTCTCTGGACACTGATATTACACCCAGCTGTGTGATTAGTGTCCCTTTCTACCATTCACTATTTGAACAGTGTTTGACCTTTTGCAGATAGATAGTTATTGTGAGAATGAAGTCTCTGTCTCTCTCCTTCTGTTGTACAGTGTGGTGTGTGTGTGTAGTGGTGTGTGTTGATGTATTCATTAGCTCATTAGGCTGAGCTTGTTCTACGTCTCATTCCTCATGCTCACCCAGCTCAGTGCAGTACTCACGGCTCTGCTCTGGTGAGACACGCCTGCCAATCACACCTGCTGCTGTCCCACTTCATTTATTCATGAAGCCCTTCCACACACGTGGACATTCTTATACACTAATGCTCACTGGCATGCTGACACGCACATGCACACACACAAATACACACACACAAGTGAACAAACGACTTCCAAACATGCACTCATATACACACACTGCAGGCTGAGTTCCCACCAGCACCTGTGTGTGTAGGAGGAGGTAGTTCACTGTGAGCAGCTGTATCTGGAGATGCAGTCAGTTATATTAATACTAAACCCTTCAGAGATTACACTAATGCACTTTCAGCCTGCAAGATTTTCTCTCTCTCCTGCACACACACAAACTATTTCTCCGATTGCAGAGTCAGCCTCTTGAATGTAGTGACAGTTAGGTAACTTGTGCAGTAAGAGTGTTGCTGTGGTTCAGTACCAGACTCTTTCAGCACAGTTTTTCATACCTGTCTTGAACGTTCATGGTATTAAACATTGTATTAAAGGAAAATTGTGTTTTGTAACAGTGTTAATCAGCAGCAGCACAACTTGTCTTTAGTTTTCCTAAGTGCAGCTTTGTCACTCTTTTAGTATGTTCTCTTCATTGGCTTCCTGTCTAAAGCCTTGACTGTAGACGGAGTAAGATGGGTCCTAAGAAAAAACTGTAAATGAAGAGTAGAGTAGTAATGACTCTGTATCTCCTGTGAATTTTGAATGTTTGTTTTCTTGCTGTCAGACTCAGGTGATGATGATGAGTAATTTCATGCTTAAGCAGTTGCTGGTGTGAGATGAAAATGGAGGGAAAATGGGCTTGCTCTGTCTTGCTGTTTGTTTTGAACTGTGTGGTGTTGTGTGACTTTGTACTCTAGCTCATACCTAGCCTGGTTAATTAGTTCCTCTCTGTAGGGGATGTTCCCCAGCACTCCGTAATTAGTGATCTTTTCTCTTTTTTCTCTTTGTCCCACTGTACTGAAGTAGCTCTTTCCCTCCCTTTACTGCCTAGCCCCTCCCAAAACTCCTCAGTATGAATACATTTAAATTGCATTTTATGGTCTTTTTTTATACACAAACCATATGAAATCTCCTTATACTGACACTCACATGCCTGACATTTCATGGTGCGCTGACATGCTGTGGAATCCTTGACCTGTAGCTGGACTGTGGAATGATGTCCTGTTGTCTTGCACAAATGTTTGGCAGTATGTCTTTTCACCCTGTGGCATGCCCAGGATACAGTAATATATGAGTAAGACAGGCAGGCAGGCCAGTTTTTGTGCCGATGCCATATCTGTGTTTGATTAAAGGTTTAGTAACATTTTGGACCAAGTTTTGGCAACTAAAAATATTTGTCCAAAAACATAAAAAATACTTTTTTTTTAAGTGAAAAGATCAAATAATTTTTTATTAAATCGTATTTTATTGTTTTCTCTTACAGAGGGACAGATTAAATTTAGGGAGCTTAAAGTATTATACATTTTAAAAAATGTCTGATTCATAGCTGAAATATATGAGCACAGGGCTAGGATAATAATGATGGCCGATTAAACTTAGCCTCAGCATTCCCAAAGGACTGACTGCATTTCTCTGTGTGAATTTCACTCATGTGACTTTATTTATTTATTCAGAGGTACATTTATGATTGTAATAGCAGTTATGAGGTACATTTATGACTGATATAGCCCTGCTCAACTGAATTCATTATTAAAATTGTATTTCTGTGGTAAATATATTGTGCTCTGTTGGTTTATCAGCTTCAGTATTTAAAAAAGTTATACTGTCAATTAATATTTAAATATTTTTTTTGTAATTGGTAATTGAAAAGACAAAATACATTTAGGCTATTACATTTTGTGGGGAAACCTTTATAAAGCAGTGTTTAATATTTGGTATTCTACCTTTGGCGAATCATCCATTTCCATTTCATTGCATTTCTAAATTTTAGAATCTATTTCTGTTAGAGAGTGCCAGGCCACGTGTCATAAAAACCGGATCAGATAACAAGAGAAAGCATAAGACTCTTTTACATCTAAGTAGCTGCTATAAGTCATTGATGTGGCCTTTTTTTTTACTATTCTGATGTTTCTGTGTGTGTGTGTGTGTGTCTATGTGTTTCCCCACAGTAACAACCACGCTGTCTCCGGGCTCCAGCCATGCCAGGAAGTGCAATGAGACGGAGAAGGCATACTGTGTCAACGGTGGTGACTGTTATTTCATACACGGTATAAACCAGCTGTCATGCAAGTGAGTCACATGTATCCTGCAGCGCCAAGCCCTACTCACTACAACCACATGCAGACCTGGCATCTCACCTCCACATGTTACTGTGGCTTCTATATTTTTAGCTTTGTTTTTCCTTACTTACTGATTGAAGACTGATTTTCTTCTGCTGAAAATCATATATACACTAACCAGAACATATTCTATAATTCTGAATTTCGCTTGTTTTGTTTTGGACTGGACCTGCAGTGCTGCTTTTTAAAAGCAAAAGCATAAAATAAGTGAGAAAGCTCATAGCTGCCAGGTTAGCATTGCATAAACTGAATGCCTTAATCATCATTTTTTTTCTTCAAAGTCATTAACTCACTCCAGATAGACTTGTTTATGTAGACAGAATTCATGCTCATAGTAGGGGTTGCACAACTGTTCATTTTACTGGTCAGCTAGTTGATACAGACCAGTGACTGCAGAAAAACATGGACAGCATAACATCTCTCAAAAGTGAATGAATCCCCCCTTTGTCCTTTTCATTATTATTTTATGGACTGTATTTCTATCTTAAGTGTCTAATTCCAGCTGTTCCCATGTGATCATGTTGGCACATTTTTTATTTTCCACCAGAAATCAGTATTTTAATAAGACATCAAAAGGGAGGTGCTACACCAAGGAATTAAGTGATTTACATCACTCTGTTCATTACATGAAGTAGCTGAGTTCTATTCGGCCTTCCATGAACTGCACTTGTACTTTTACTGGACAACTTAGTGTCCAGTTTTAAAAATCTGCACTGGTCAGTCTAATAAACGTATTGTTGAGTCTGGTTCCACCTCCCTCTACAGCCCAGACTGGATGAATTTTGGTTTTATTTCTACAGAAGTGAATGAAATTGAGCGAAACTATTCATGTTTTCAGCTGTCATTTAGACAACCAAGACCAGGATAGCTGCTGCTTTTTAATTTAATTTTAATTTGCAGTAGATTGAAGTGCAGTGATTCAGGTATTCAGTTTGCACAGTGCCACCATGTCTAGATATTGCTTTATGATTAACTATTTTAGTAATGCAACTGAAGAAGCAAACGTCCCACAATCTTTCAACATGTCTTGGCTGATAGAATAAATTTGTTCCTAATGAAGCTTGTGTGAAGATTACTTTACATGTTAAAAATGTTGTTTATATCGTAATTTAAAGATTTTCTATTGTTAATTTTCTCACTTTTTTTTATTTGGCAATATATTTTTGCACAGGTAATCATGTTCTACTATCGTGTGTGATGAAATTTTATCATTATGTTTAAAGTTTAAAGGCTGGTTTAAATGATTTAGGAGATAAAGCAACAAACAGTATAAAGGCTTAAATATTCTCTGTGTAATCACTGTCCCAGTGGAATCAAGCAACTCTGTTTTAGAGTGTTTATATTTATTTTAATCATGTCTAGGTGCTCTGGGATGTTTAAAAAACAGGACATTTAAGTAGCTTAAAATAGACCCTTTTTCTCTCCTGATCAACTGTTATTTTGTGACATTAAAGGTCTTTCAGGGACAGTGACAATATCCATGTGCTTGCAATGGAGCTCAAGACACTTCAGACAGAGACAGAGCGACGCTGAGTTCAATAGGGCCCAGTACTGCATTTCATGCCTCCAAAGGGAGATAGAACAGAGGAGACAGTGAAATCAGCTACCCCATCTGAGAGTGAAAGAAAAGAAGGGAAAAAAACAGACAAAAGGTCTGTTGGGTTGCTCTGTTCCCCTGTTTCTTCCACACAACCCTGCCAGCAGGAAGTAGACTAAAGGTGATGCACTGCTCTACCTTTAGTGGCCATGTCTGAGCAGATGGGTCAGATTTATGACACGTCCAGCCTTATTGTGGCCAGTGATTAAGTGCAGGGTCTCTGTGGGAATGCTGCGCATTAACTCTACTGTACAGTCGATATTCCTTATTCACTGCATAGGCAGTTAAGCCGGTCAGAGCTCTTAGGGTTAATGAATGTGTTTAAGAAGGGCAATACTGTGATTTGATTTATGAATGTTTCATGTGTTTTGGGAATTGCTTTTGCACAGATTTCAGGTGTTTGTTGTAGACATGGCTTTATTTTGGTGAAATGTGAAAGTGTCACGTTAATGCTAAGAGTATCACCACAAGTCTTGGCGTTAAAACATGTGCATGTGTGTTCCCAAGCACACACATTCTATTTCTGTCAGCAACCCCTAAGCCAAATTAAATGCAGCAGTCCTATGGCTGCCTGCCGTAAATTCTGCAGAATTCCCGAAAAAATGGGGAATTTCTGTGCTTTTTAAATCTTGCAGTTTATAAATTATAGAAATACACAAAGAGAGGAGGCAACTTGCAACATTACACAGCTTTTAGGGAATTTCTTTTCCCCCTGCAATGACATCACCAAATTGCGTCATCACATTGGCATTTTAATGAATTGTGGGTTGAATTCTACATGCATAATTGAAAGATCATGAATTATTCTCAGTGTAGTACTAGAGTGCATGCCTATGAGAAATTATGAAAGTTGTATTTTATATATGTATATATATATATTCACCTAATGTAACTATGGTAATCCGTGTCATACCTGGAGACACTTTTTCTTGCCCCACTTCCCATATCCTGTTTTGACTAATATATCTTGTGCAGGCTCAAACAGTGTTAAGTTGCTTCCATGCTTGTTTCCATGTTCCTGTTGTCGTCAACAGAGCTGCATTCCTGTACAAAATGTAATATATTGGGAATAAAAATGTTACAATATATTCTATTTATGTTTTGGAATATATTGACATGTCACAATATATTTCATTTTCATAGACGTGTATTATTTATTGGATGAAACTGAGCAATAAACACTCAATTGCTCTGGCCGAGGTGCCAGACTGAAACCACAACATGGAACAGCATGGACTGTGAGCTTTCTTGTTAGTCAAACAAGGACAGGCTGCTCTGTAGTCCATTAAAGACTGAACCTCATCTGGTACACTTGCCTAACCCTTCTAACAGTGTGATTAGAGACATGTGTGAAAATGAGTCCTCCCAGAGTTCCTTCACAGGTTTCCCTTAGAAAAAAAACAAAACCCACAGTGATGGTATCATCAGGCGGAACTGTTCTGCTCTGCCTGTGGGTTGTGTTCTGTTGTTCTAATTCGGTGTTTCTCTGCTCCCTTTCTCTCTTTCTTTCTCTCTCTTTCTCTCTCAATGCTCTCTCTCTCTTTTTCTCTCTCCCTACACCCTTTCTCCTCTCCTCTCTCTCTTCCCATTATGTGTCTGGCCCTCTCCCCCTCCTCCTCTCCTCCCTCTTCCTGTTGTTCCCTCCTTCTCCTTTTGTGGGTTTGTTTTCCCTCCATCAGGTGTCCAAATGACTATACTGGTGATCGCTGTCAAACCTCCGTTATGGCCAGTTTCTACAGTATGTCCATTTCTTCTTCCTGTCTGTCTGTCTGTGTCTGACTGTCTGTCTGCTCAGGAGCTGCATGCTAAAGATGAGATGATTGCATGCTGTCTGTGTGTCTTTCTGTGCGTCTCTCCACTCCTTACTGTGTCTCCATTTTGTGTTTTGTTGATTTGGCTCATCAGTTACATGGAAATCACAGCTCACAGATGAAAAATTAAGCCAAGAGAAAAGGTTTATTGTTTATTTCAGAGGTAAAATCTGTTGAAATCGATCATCAGACTGTAGCACAGTAGGAGAGAGACCCAATCCCATGCAAATGTGGCATGTTTTCCACCAGAATTGTAGCACCTTCCCTCAGATGTTATGACTGAAGGCATTTTGCTCTTTAGAAGTTTTGAGTTTTATATAAACCTTTGACAGATTTTCCATTGTGTTACATAACAAGTAGCCTAAACCCTTATTTAAGACTGAAATGTGAGATTCTTGTTAGGAAATTAGGTCTTTGTTTGAGAATGATGTAATGCGTTATATTATGCCTGTGGAGTCAATTTGTGATGAAGCCCAAAGGCATGGTGCATGTCCTTTAATCTGTAACAGCCCACACAAACAGTCATATCAGAATAATATGACCATATCCTAGTTATAGTACTTGTTGACTACTGTATCAGCTCTACTGAGCATATAGGATCACATTATAGTTCTGTAATTACATAGTGTTGTCTACCGGTTTCTTTGCATACTTTATTATCCTCCTTTCACTCTGGTCTTTAATGGAGCACAGGAACATCACAGGGCAGCTATAATTTGGATGGTGGGTCATACTTAGCACTGCAGAGATACTGATATTGTGTGTTGCACTGGCATGAGTGAATCAGACACAGCAGTTCTGCTGGAGTTTTTGAACACTGTGTCCACTTACTTTCCACACCAATAGACACTCCTACCTCCTACACTCCTACCCATTTTGTGTTGGTCATCCTCCAATTCATCATTAGTGGTCACAGGGTGCTGCCCACAGAATGCTGTTGGTTGGGCTTTTCCAGTTGGTGGACTATTCTCAATCCAGCAGTAATTGTTAGATGTTTAAAAAAAAACATTGTACCAGCGCAACACACACTAACACAAAAACATGACATCAGAGTCACTGCAGTGCTGAAAATGACCCATCCCACCCAAAGTGTACCTGCTCTGTGGTGGTATGCGGGGTCTTGACCATTGAAAACAGGGTGCAAGGAGGATAATAATGTATGCAGGGAAACAGGAGGACAACAAGCTGAAAACATAGAACTATAAAGTCTTCTTTTGTATTCAATAGAGCTTATAAAATGGACAGTGAGTGTAGAAATAAGAAATTATATGATTGTGTCCCTATTTATATATACCCTGTATAAGCAGTTAACACCTTTATAAGAGATAGAACACCAAATAAATTATGTGCATAATTAATGAAGTACAGGGAGCATCATGCATGCGATATTGCTATATATATCCATAACAGAGGAAATTAATTCTAGTAGGTAAATATTGTAAGTGAATTTAGGCTCTGTGTTTGTCTTACCCGTGAATGACTAGAAGTCATTTTCTTCATGTCTCTATCCATCTGTACTCAACTGCGTCTTTGTGTTAGACAGTAATTTTTCTTTTAAATCTTTTCATTTTTTTTCTCCTGATTTAATCATTAATGAGACCAAGTAAATATGGCAGTAATTGTGTGGCTGTCTGTGTCTGCATGCATTTATGCACTTGCTTATTCTAATTAAAATGGCTTTTAATTTTAATTTAGTTTTCTTGGGGAAAATGGAGTTGGCCACAGTATGTCTGCATTGTCTGTCTGTTACTGGAACTTACACCCCTTCACGTCAGTGTCTCGAAGCAAACCGAAACATACTAATCTAGCATTTTTGACGCATCAGTCTGAACAAGTGGACAACTTTATCTGATTTTTGCTTTTTTTCTTTCTTTTTTCTTTCTTTACATTGTCAACTTTCTGCATTGGCAGAGCATCTTGGAATTGAAATTATGGGTATGGAACTATTATTTGTTTGATTCTTAGATTTAAGGCTTATATAAGTTCACATCACAGTCACTTTTCTCTGTGCCATATCAAAATAACTGAAATGATCCATCAGATAAGCCCTTCTGTTAATGTATTAAGAAATTGACAGTCATTTCAACTACACTAATAACTACTATGTAAATAAATTGATTTAATTTGGAGATATCACCAATTATTTAGATGTGTATTAAAACAGATTATAGAAGTTAGCTTTCATTATGAAACTGTCCTAATAAAACCATAACTTTGTTTGGACGTGGAATTGTCTAAAAAGCGTACAAGAATATGACAGAATAATCATGTATAATAGCCTAAACTGCAGTAAATGTAAGGTGAATGTAAGGATGTTACAGATCTACATCACTCTTCATAACACTCTTTGTCCTGAATAGAATTAAGTTTTCTTTCTCTCCATATACTCTGTTATTCGTTTCCTGTAACAAGCATGCAATGCAATAACAGGCGAAGGCTCAACGTTTGACCTGAGCACCGCGTCCCCCTCTTGTCCGCTCTCCTTTTTACGCACTCACCCCCTCACTCCAGCTGTCTGGCCGTCACTTCCTTCCTCTCGGAGCTCTTGTCCTCTCTCTCGTTCCCTCTCTCCATGTTCTGTGTGTTCTCCTCTGTCATTGTGCTCATGGTGTGCCCTCTAGGGCCTCGGATTTAACACCAGACCAAATAAAACGTCTTCACAGCACCTACACGGAGGGTCTTCATAAAACCAGTTCAGTGCTTGTGAAGGTACAGAAAGAAAAACAGGTCATGTAGAGAACGTTTAATTACCTGACCATTTAGAATATTAGTAATAAGCACAGATTCCCTCACACCAACTGATTTGATATTGAGGAGAAAACATTCCTATAATTCAGCATATTTTACTCAGTTTTATGAACAACCCTCTCCTATTGGCTCATAAGAAATGCTGTTTGTGTGTTTTAACCCTACTTTACAGGCATGTACTGTTAAAGACTTAGCAGCTTAAACTGCTTTATATTCTATTAATCTAATGATGTTTGTAGGCCAGTGCATGTAATGGGACTGCAAGAGATGCAGAGACTTCAGTTTATGAACACTTTTCAGAGAAAATGCAACATTATTGTTTTCTGAGTCTGGCAGATTTAGTGTTGTTACAAAGCCAAGAAGTTCTGTACTGTTTTGGCATAATTGGCATTATTTGAAAATATGATAATGCAAGCAAGCCACAGAGACTTAAAATTTAAAACTTTTTTCTATTGGTGTGATCAAGAAAACATCCCAAATGTCAAAGGTCCCAATGTGTTCATAAAGCGATCTCTGCCATAGATCAGGATGTCTTACTGTAGCCATTTTACTGGTGATTATGAAATGATTAAGATATATGGCCTACTACTGCCTTTGTTGGAATAAACATTCTTTACATAGTTGAACATTTAGAGCAAGGCCAGATTAAACTGATGTGTTAAACTGATGCAGAGCATGTGTGTGTGTCTGTATGTATATGTATTTGTGTGTGTGTGTGTGTGGTTATTGTCCTCGTTTGTTCAGAGGCAGAGGAGCTGTATCAGAAACGGGTTCTGACGATAACAGGCATTTGCGTGGCACTTCTAGTAGTTGGCATCGTGTGTGTCGTGGCGTACTGCAAAACCAAGTAAGCTCACACTATCATTCTAAAAAGGTCAGTTTTTAGTCATACTCTTCCTAATTGTTGCTATTAGCACTTCATTACTGTGTGAACCCACTGGTATTAGGAATGGTACCTAAAACAATGTTTTGGGCCAAATGTAGGCAATCAGGCTAATTTGAAGTTAGGATACTATTCTGTATTCTGTATCAGCTTTGTCACAGTATACAGTGCAGGATTATAAATGCAAGTACAAGCCTAAACTGATATTAACGTTGTGACTAGGAGTGTCCATAGTCCAAGCTCAGAAGAGAATCCATCAGGGAGTCCTCAACCTTTTATAAGTTGAACTTCTGCCAAGTCCTTGATACTTGCAATCAATAAATGCATAATCAGAAAATTGAAAATAATAAATAAAAGCATTGTAAATAACGTTAATAGATTTTATAGTACAGAAAGGAAGGTCTAGTTTATGGTTTAAGTGTGTAATACACATATATTCACTAAGATTTATAAAGCTGTTATGTAGTAGTTGTGTCTTGTGTAAGACAGCGTGAATTGTGTATCTTCAGGAAACAGAGAAAGAAGATGCAAAACCACCTGCATCAGAACATGTGTGTAGAACACCCCAATCGCATGCTTGCCAATGGACCCAACCACCCAGGGCCGGGGCCTGGGCCAGAGGAGATCCCAATGGTCGATGTGAGTTAGGCTGCTTGTGACTTTCTGTCTGTACTTTCAGACTTTATTGAAACGTTTGCACTCAAATGTAAGCCTCTCCATACAAACTGAAGACAGAAAATCAGTTCTGATTAGCCAATAAAGAGCAAAACAATGACAGTCAGAGTGGCATTATTACAACAGTTTGGTATACCAGTCGTCCAGGTACTGTTTCATACCTTTTAGTCAAAGGCTTTTCACTGTCATTACTGTTTTCTTAACTAAAGAGAACAAGGCAATTGGACATTCATTTAAGGGTGTGCATGTATATTTATATTACACAAACATCTCCAAAAACTCTTAAAAGCTTTTAATAGAATAATTACTGTTTATTTGCTTACTTAACAAAGAGCACAAACGTGATTTTACTCAATCAAGAAAATATATAGTTTGGCATGTTTTTAGGAATGTAAAATACAGATTTATTTTCAATATAATGCATTTCTTGTTAGACATGGTTGCCTTTTGTCTGTGTTGCAGTATATCTCTAAGAATGTCCCAGCCACTGAGCGTGTAATACGACATGGAACAGAGACATCAGGCAACTTCTCGGGCAGTCGAATGTCGTCACGGTCCCACCACTCCTCTACTGCCTCCCACGCTTCCAGTCACAGGTACACAGGCTTTCAGCCTTTTTTGTGTTTGTTTGTCTGTCTGTTAATCCTTCTATGTATGTATTACCTGTTTTTTTCTATATATGAATCCACCCACACCACCTCTTTACCAGCTGCCTGTCTATCCTTTATCAGCTGAAATTGAGAAGTGAGAATCACATCACTAGTGAAGGCTTAATCTAAAGACACATTGTGTTGATGATAAAATCCTTATTAGGCATGTCACGATAATTATGTTATCGAATTTTCAAATATTATACAAACATGACCTTAATAATATTTGCTTACCTTAAAATCTCCAATTGTGTTTAATTAGTGAGAAGAACCCATTAATGTAATTGAGCCGATCCTGTGTTTGTTCATTTTTTATTATTATTATTATTATTATTATTGTCTTCAGGATATTTGACCATTTTTTTCCAATGTATGAATTTTCTTTGTAATAAAATTCACATTAAACATATAACAATAATATAGTTTATTGACATTATTTACATGTAAAGAACAGTGTATCATTCCCAAAAATGAGTTATTGTGACAGTCCTAATCCTTATTATAACAGCATCATTAAATGTTGGTTTTGATATAAAATCCGATGTTCTAATTAAATGTAATTAATCAATCACCTGTATCTGTCACACATGTTCCTTTTTCACATTATCATTTCTTCACCAGGCATGAAGAGAGGACATGGAGTATGGAGAGGTCAGACAGTATGAACTCTGACTGCCACTCGGGGGCACTCTCCTCCTCAGTGGGTACCAGTAAATGCAGCAGTCCAGCCTGTATGGCCCGACGGGCTGCACACTGTGGCTATTCCGAGCCTTCACGGCGCCCCCTGCAGTATGGAGACTCTTACGACTCTTTGCGGGACTCACCCCACAGCGACAGGTGAATTAGAGGGGAAGAACAATCAGTCAGACTGCAGCTGAAGAAAAGGGGTCAAGGGTGTTCACTCCTAAATGGCATGCATGTGACAGAGCATGCCTAAAAATGCAGACTTTCTTGTTGGTTGTGTATTTCAAAACTAGTGTTTCTGATGAAATTACAATGACACTAAATACTGCTGGGGAGAAATTAGCAGTCAGGTGCATATGGTGTTCTTATGTGCATTACAGTACAAAAATAGAAACATGATTCAAAAAAGAAAAAGTTTTCACAGATCATTAAGTCCTTTAAAGGCTCAAATAGGAAAAGTAATAAAATCTAAATGTCTTGTGTTTAGTATATGTATATGTTTTGAACTAATTTAGTAAACTAATTTAGTAAAGCTCACCAATTAAAAATACCCCCATCAGTGTTCCAAAGGCTTAAAGTCTGTTATTATTCGGGTATAAGAGCTAAAGTACACCGAATACACACATAAACACTGAAGAGTGACTCAAATCCTATGGAGAAAAAAATGTGATCTTTTCAAATGAGATTTTCGTATGTCATTTTCATATGTGGTCCTAGACTGGATACGTATCCGATTTACAGGTGCATAATTCATGCACTTCTTTTGCCTGTATAAATGCATCTAGTACTGTCCTCATCAGATAGAACAAGTGGTGTGCTAAATTCTCCCTGACAGAATCCGACTCACTGTGGGCAGTAAAAGGGTAATTGAGCAAAAACGATCATGCTTACAATTCATGTTGTTACTGTTAATGTATGAGGATCAAGTTTGTTTCCAATAAAAAAACAACAGAACATCATTTAAGGGACGTCAGATTCTACAGGCAGTGTGGCAGTACAACCGAGGTGACATGCATAAATGTATGACTGTGTGTATGCATACTGTTTTAGAGACAAATTCATTCACATTATAGACAGATGCAAGTCAGGATAGCCAAATCCAGTTTGCGAAAAGGGCTTCTAATGTGTACCTGGTTCTTTATAATTGCTTTCATTTACTTTTTATACTCTTTTTCTGCATGTTCACTGCATAGTTGTCTTTTCTTCACTGCTTCTCCTGACACACTCTTTTTGTCTAGGTACGTGTCAGCACTGACCACACCTGCCCGCCTGTCTCCAGTGGACTTCCACTGCTCACTGCCCCCGCAGGTGCCTACCTTCCAGATCACCACTCCCAACGCCAGCCATGCCCTCAGCCTCCCACCTGCCGCCGCCATGGGCTCTTACTCCCCTGACGATGACCAACCGCTGCTACAGCGATACCGTCGCCCGCGCCGGCCCTACTGCGGCGCAGAGAGCACTGGTTCGCTGCCCTCTAGCCCTTACCGCTTTGTGGACGACGAGGACTATGAGACTACGCAGGAGTACATGTCATCCCGTGAGCGTCCCAAGAAAAGCAGCAGTGGCCGACGATGGCGCAGGAGGTCGCGGTTAAATGGACACGTTTCTCAGCGCTCCAAAGGACCCAGGGACTACAGCTCCCAGAGCTGCCTATCGGACAGCGAATGGGAGGGGGAGGAGGATGAGGAGGAGGTAGGGGACTTGGGGCACGGAGAGAGCACGCCCTTCCTCAGCATGCAGAACATGACCGCCACAGAGCCGGCCACCATCTACCGGCCCAACGATACGCGGACGTACAGCAACACAGCACGGGGAGGATCCCGCGCAAACACGCAAGCTAGCAAACTGTCGCAGTCTCGGTCCAAACCGGACAATGCACCCCTTTAAAAAAAAAGAAATGAAAGAACATAGACAAGTATGATGAAAAATCGTATGTAGGAGAAAGAGAGAGAGAAAAAATGATATGCTATAGACCTGCACCTATAAGAAATATTTTTATTTTATATAACAGACAGATATTCTAAATGAAATATTTATTTTCATTTCAGCAAAAATTGTCTACTAGCTAGCAGCAAAGACTTTTTTATAGGGGGAAAACTATTTATATGTAATTTCTTTTTTTTTGGTTTACAGCATTACGAAGAAGAATCACGTGCCAATTTTTTCACAACTTAGAAATAGAATAATATTGTGGTGCCTTTTGCTGTATGCCGACAAGGGAGGTTCCATTGAGTTTTTGTAGCCTTTCTTAAAATGGACTCCTGGGTTTTATATAGACATGTTTGTCTCCTTTTCTTTCAGTTTGTTTGTTCAGGATCTCCCCATTTGAACTGTGATATGATTCAGACATCATGCAATATGGGAATCACTTTTACGTAAAGGTGTTTGTTTACATGAGTAGGGGTTCATACACATACCGGCCGTTTCTCCCTGCCCACATAACAGTTGCAATGGAAGTGCCATTTCCTGTTTGAGACAGGAAGTGGCTCCTCCATGAGGAGTCATTCGGTTCTCTTGTTAGTGTACACATCCCCTTTCCCTCCTCACCACCTCCGCTGGTCATCACATGTTGTTTCCATGGAAACACAGGTATGCAGGAGTTCATAGGGCACGGTACAGTGTCACGGTACCTGCCCCGGTGTTCAGGGTTCTCAGAATGGCAGTGCGTGTGTGTGTGTGTGTGTGTGTGTGTGTGTGTGTGTGTATGTATGTGTGTGTACATCCAATGAATGTGGTTTCTCTAGCATGTGAGGTGTTTGTGTGTGTGTGTGTGTGTGTGTGTCATATCTGATTGAGTAGGACCTGTGTTTTTGTACGTCTGCCTGTTGTGTGAAGAAGTAGTTCGAGTTTTGCATCAGTCTAAAAGTTTTAAGTGTGTGTGTGTGAGAGAGAGTTTGGTCTCTCATAGACTTTGGCTTAGTCATAAGGGAATTCTCTGTGGTTCCATTAAGTTGGCTTTAAGTTTAAAGAACTATGTTAACAAGGGTTGACAAAAACAGCAACCAAGAAAAACTGAGAAAAGACATGCTGTTGATTTTGCCACGACCCAGTGGCGAGATGAGCTCATTGCACTGTAATCTTCCTTCCATGTGTAGTCATTGGCCGCGGAGCTGCCTGCGGAGGAACCAATCCAGCCTGATTCTAGCCTACATGGACCCACTTCACGTTAGCTCACACGCCCCTGTTCCTATGCCAGCAGCTTAAAGCCGCACTGTGTCTCAGGACTTCCCATTTTAAAAAAATACATTTCCCATAAGCACCTTTTTCACTCTTCAGACCTGATCCCTGGCTGTCCGGGCTCCTGTGTACTGAGGGGAGACTGCGCTTGTTGGGCTTGTTGAACGTGTGGAAAGTCTGTGGTGAGCTGGATTTGTTAACGTGCATTTTTTTTCTTTTTGTTCTCTGTTGTCCACTCTCCCCTAAGCTGTTTTGTCATGTATGCAGCCTGAAGGCTCATTGTTTGCAATTCAGGTTTGGCAACTATCTGGACGATCTTCTGTAAGTGATGAAGTGGATGGATGGATGGTGAAATGAGCTTCTCCTCCCAGTTCCACCTGCCCACAGCACGCCTTGAAAACAAACCAAACAGAATACATACACCCAAAACACCCCCTAGCATTTCTCTTTCTCTCACTCTCATATACACACACACATACAGCCACACAACACACTCTTTGTCCTATGTCTTCACATCCAAGTACATTCCTAGACACTCATCAAAAGCTTCTCTTGACTCACGGATACCTTTCTCTTCTTTTTCTCTCTCTTCTCTCTTTTTTCGTTCTTTCTCTGTCTGCCTGTCGAGGCTTCCCTCTCTCTGCATGTCCTAGTGGTTCTGGTAGATGGGTGCATGGTAAACGCAGCAACTGAGTTGTTTTCACGCGGTGAAAGTGTACTTTTCATTTTGACATTCAGCAATAAATCCCCTTTTTTCATGTCCATTCTTGACTTGGAATATGCTAGAAATTTTTGCAAGTTTTCTCAAAAAAAATAGTACTTGTAAAAAAAATTCAAACCACTTGTTCATATGGAAAAAAATAAATCTTTATTCCTACCATTTTAAAAGAACTAATCTGTCATATCTATGCAATATTCTTTTCATGTTTGTATTTTATTGAAGAGTGTAGTTTATTGAAGTGTTATATTCTGGTTTAATTTCTGTTGTTAGTGATTGTTACCTCATTGGTGTTTTTTTATTTTATTTTAATAGGCATTTATAATTTTTAGTGCAGTTTTCCAGAGCTACTCTCTTTCCAGTACTAATCTTGCAGTGAAGAGGAAAGGTAAGTGATGAGGTAAGGTACAGTAAGAGTCCATCCCAGAAATGTGTAGTGTTGACAGTTTAGAGCTAGCATTTGTTTTTAATGAGGTCAATATCCATCCATGTTAAACAGTAACTCGAAGAAAATGCTCCCTAAAATCAAATGAACATGATTTTTCACTCCAGTTTTCACAGCCAGTAGTCCATGACTTTTAAAATCTGACACATGCTTTTGTTTCCAATAGCTAAGCTAACGTTTCTTACAAACTCTAGACCGACTTGGACCAATCACATTATAGTAAACACATTCTAAACTTTGAAACATGACAAAAATCTGTGAAAATGTATTGAGCCGCGTTGGACATAATCAGAATTGTTTAAATGTTTTTAAAGATTAAGTAATGTGCCATAGATAGCTTGAAGCATTTAAGCTAAAATATAGAAAAAAATCAATAGCCATATTCTGCTTTGCTAAGATTATTTTTGTTTTTAGAATACAGTACATTGTTTTAAACCTCTTTTAACAATCTGAATGCACTTTAAATTAAGAGTTAATATACATTTTTAAGATTGCATTTATGTGGTGAAATTGGTGACAGTCTACGTTGAGTGGTTTTAGCAACTTTAGCCTAGAATCCCCTGTTCTAAATTTAAGAAGCACACTTTTGACAGCAGGCATGTCTTGACAGGTCATCTAATTCTTGCAGACAAAATAAATCACTTACATTTAATTTTGAGCTGTGGCTTTAATAAATTCATCCAATGAATAACCATATAGCAAACAATTAATTTCTCTCTTTTTTTTGCTATTTTAAGTTATTTAATTTAAGTGCATTCATGAATTTAAGACTAAATATTGCACATTGTATTTCTGAAATGTAAAAGAGGGAAGTGGTAGATATACGGCCATTTGTTGGAAGGGTTGATTTATGACATTTACAGAACAATTAGCATCCCCATTGGCTATTAAACCACATGTATTAGTAAATAGGTAACATATGGCATTTAAACCTGAACCTAAAACCAGAGAGGGTGCTCATGATATTACAGCATTTTTTCAACCACCTGACGAGATATAATCTAATGCGGGTGTTGGCTGTGGCTTAGACTTGGGGCAATCCATCTGACATTCCTTGATATTGATGTAATCAAGGTCAAGGCTGTTGAAACTCCTGAAAATCAGGACAGTCTAGCATAGCTGTCAAACCAGTAAAACCAGTGTATGTGATATTTTGAATGCTAATATGCTGACCAATTCAATGTCTTGAGTATTCAAAATGACCAGCTGTAACAAGGCAAATCAACATAGACCAGCATGAATATTTTTCATTTATTATTACAAGTATATAAAGGCCTACCTCCACTATGAGTTCTTTTTATAAAAACTTTTTAACACCACTTTTACTTATAGAGATTATAAAGGACAAATAACCATAAATCCCTTATCTGATTCCCACTGGTGTCTTCAGAGACTCAGTCTCTGTGCTCCACTGCAGTGTTTTACACCTTCACTCTTGTATTAGACCTTCTCTGGGTTCGAAATCAGTCCAGCCAACATTCTCATGTGGGCCTCATTTGAGTGAAACATGGGCTAGGTGAGCATTGGTTCTGAGTGTTGTTTTTTTTTTTTAGTGGGACCCATTTGGGCTATACACTGGGGTCCATCATTACAGCCCCTGTGCAATGGTACCACCATACCCCTGTCCTATTACTGCCCCTGATGGATCCCATCACTGACATATGTCTTTGGAGCCAACATGGAACCTGTAGACCAAACTTTCAGACCCAACATGGGTAGCTCCCAATAAATCTGTGAAGTTCATTTGGGCTGCTGGGTCATGCATAGTTGAAACTGATTAGTGTGTGTGTGCACATATGTGTGATCTAACACATTGCGCATCTTGTTCTTCCAGATTAACGCAAAACACAAGAGGAAGAACATTCCTGAAGGGATATGAAACACAATGCTGACTGGATGAACAGCACATGCTCATACACACAACTGTTTTTATAGACAATGTAGAAACAAAATTAATATTTACATTGATTTATTAAATTGGTAAAGATAAATAACATGTAACATCTCTTGTGTTTGCCTAGAGGAAAGCAACAATTAAGCTGTTGAGAAATAACCTGTTAATCCATAACCTAAACATCCAATAAATAAATAAAAATTAGAAAAACAAATTTGTTCCTTTAGTTTTCTAACACTGTGTTTTTAACTGCAGTCTTGGGGACTCTTTGGCCCTTAGCCTACAGCAACTATTTCAACTTTTCCCAGCTGCAGCACACCTTTACCAGCTTACTAATCATCACACGCCTTTACTGAGTGTCAGGGCTTCGGGGTGGAGTTGAAAACACCTTAAATCTGGGAATTAACCAAAGCTGGATGGAGCTCTGTTCACTGAAGCTGACAGTGGGCAGTGAAGGATCTGCTGCAGGTTTCAGTAGGCGTTTCAGAAGCTCTCAGACACACCCGTCTGGTTCCTGCTGAAACCCAGCCCATTATACCTCACTCACAACCCGGCATGCAGGAGGACTGGAGCTCTGCACTCAGAGTGTGATGCTAGTTTATTTGGCGTTTAAGTGAAATTATATAATCCCATTATTTCCCACTGTCTGCTGGAGGACGCATGAGGATTAATACAGGAAGCTGTGGAAAGCGCGGTGAGCTATTACTGATTTGTTTACTGTTTTATAATAAACAAACTGCCAAAAAAACTGTTTCATTTCAATATTAAAAATTTGATGAATGCAAAGAAATCACACTGTTTAGGTAAAATATTTATAAATAGTAGGGCTGTCGATAGGTTGAAAAAAGTAAGTAATTTACGTTTTTTAATTTGTTGTAATTAATCGTGATTAATTACATTTTCCTTAACATATATATATATATATATATATATATATATATATACATTCCAAATAAAATATTGTCATTTAGAGCATTTATTTGCAGAAAATGAGAAATGGCTGAAATATTTGGTGGAATAACCCTGATTTTTAATCACAGTTTTCATGCATCTTGGCATGTTCTCCTTCACCAGTCTTACACGCTGCTTTTGGGTAACTTTATGCCACTCCTGGTTAAAAAAATTCAAGCAGTTCAGCTTGGTTTGATGGTTGTGATCATCCATCTTCCTCTTGATTATATTCCAGATGTTTTCAATTTGGTAAAATCAAGGACAAACATAATTTTTAAGTGGTCTATTATTTCAAATAAAAATGAATCTTACTTCCGAATTTCTAAGCAGTAGCAACAATGCTTTTACCTCACTAAATACACGTTGGCGTTGAGGCCAAAAAGAGGGGAAATTATTAATGCGCTATAAAAAGATTAGTTGACAGCACTTAAAAAACATAAGCCTGATAAATAGTTTTGGAATACTGCACACATCCCAGAACCGCTAAAGTCATGCAAATGAGTAATTAGATAATATTTTGAAATTTAGACAGTACTAGTCCAAAGTTTGGACACACCTTTTCATCAAGTGTTTTTTATTTATTTATTTATTTAATTTCTTTAATTTATTTTATACATTGTAGATTAATATTACAGACATAAAAACAATTAAGGGACACATATGGAATTGTTCAGCACCTCCAGGAACTCCTTCCTTCAAGATTCAACTTCAACTATTCCAGGTGACTCTACCTCATGAAGACACTGAGATTAAAATACCAAGAGTGTGCAGATCTGTCCTCAAAGATAAAATCTAAAGTACAAAAAAGTACACTTTTTTGTAGTCTTCAATATTAAATATACACATTGAATGAAAAGAGGTGTGTCCAAACTTTTGATGAGTACTGTATATAACAGGCATAAATTGGCGCTTAAAAACCAGAATTGAGTTTCCTTGACTACTAAAGTGAAATAAAGCAGAATGCCAAAGCTCATCATCATGTTTGTTGCTTCTCTTGTCTGCAGGTAATGGCCAGTTTTCTTTGCCGTTATCGTCGTCGGATCCTGCTCTGCTTATGTACACCATGTATTCTGTTGGCCTGCCTTTTCATCTACGTTGCGTTGGCTGTGTGTTTATCCATGACTCCCTCGAACACTCCTGTGGGGGCACCTCCTCTACCCCCCTATTTTATAGCATCAGGGGCCACAAATTCTGGGCTCCTGGCCCCTTATCCTATCAACTCCTTCTGGAAATATGAATTGAGCAATGAAGCGCATTGGAACATGATCCAGCACGTCATAGACCGCCAGCACAACCCCATCTTACGACCCAGGAATGGTATTTTAGGTAATTATTCCAGGGTGGACAATAGCAGTGCAGATTTAACACAGCAAAAACCTGGATGTTTCCCAAACTATGATGTGATTTGGTCACTGTCGGATTATTTCTCTCTGCCATCACAGATTCAGAGGTTTGTCATTTCCATGCACTGCAGAGATTACCCTGTCATCATCGACCAGCCTAGAGTGTGTGGCAATGCATCACAGCAACATCAGGCAGAGGGTCTGATGTTACTGCTGGCCATTAAATCTCAGGCCCCGAACTTTGAAAACCGCCAGGCCATCAGGAAGACGTGGGGACGGTCAGGTCTGGTGAAGGGACAAGTGGGAAAAGGTGGGCAAGTGCGCAGAGTGTTCCTTTTGGCCAAGAATCAATCAGGCCATGACCTGGATACGGTAAAGAAGCTTAAAGAGGAGAGTAAGAAATTTGGTGACATTATCATGTGGGACTTTTTGGATGCTTTCTTTAACCTCACACTGAAAGACATCCTATTCTGGGACTGGTTTTCCAAGAACTGCCATAATACCCGCTTTGTGTTCAAAGGAGACGACGACGTCTTTCTGAGGACCCCTGTTCTTCTCGACTACTTACAGAAAGTGGAAGCAGAGGCTCGCTTGAACGGATCTAGACGTGGCAAACCACTAGAGGAATTCTACGTAGGTGAAGTTATAACCTCTGCTGCCCCTTTACGCTCCAAGACCACCAAGTATTATATCCCGGACAGCTTCTATAAAGGGATGTATCCATCGTACGCAGGGGGAGGAGGGGTGGTCTACTCTGGAGCTTTAGTCCTCAGACTTCTGGAAGTGTCTAAAAGGGTTCACCTCTTCCCCATTGATGATGTTTACCTTGGAATGTGTCTGCAAAGGCTGGGGGTGATTCCTACCCACCACCCTGCCTTCCTTACTTTTGATTTCCCCAACGATGAGGGCAAAAAGCCCTGTGCCCACCACACCATTGTGCTGGTCCACAAACGCTCCCCAAAAGAAATGCGGAAACTGTGGGTGAAGACCCAGAATCCAAGCTATAAATGCAGAAAGGTTACACTTAGAAAAGACCCGGAGAAAGAAATAGAGAAAAAAGAAACATGATAGTGAGACAAAACATTAAGGTCTATTACTGTGAACTTTCTTGTAAACCAGCAACGGACTAAAGGAGATTTGACAAAGCAGCATCAGGGACAGGACAGAAGGCAATGGTGGTCTAGCAGGTTTTGGAAGTGCAATATTTTCTTCCCAGCTAGAGTATGCAACATGTTTGGATGACAACTTGAAGACACTTGTCAAACATACATTGTCAAACTGGATTAGTTACCTTTGCGTATTTTCTTTTTGGATGCAAATGGAAACCATGCACTGGAACACTTTCTTTTAAAAGACTATAGTCTATAGGAGCTTGTAACAAAAATGCTTTTTTGTTTACTTTTGTTTTCAGTTCCAATAGATATCAATATTTACAATAATTGCAAACAAAACAAACTATCAGAAGAGCATCAGACTAGCAATGTTATTAGCAAGTACAAAAATCAATAGCATGAACTAATTCAATTTTTTTATGTGTGGATAAGACTAAACCATAAACAGACTGCAGCTGCAGTTAAATCAGTATTTTGTGTTGACGCCCACAACACTTAGAAATGTTAAGATATGCCTTTATTATTCCCACAGTGTGGAAGTGTACAGTGTTAAAGTATAGTACACCTAGAAGCAGCAAAAAGTAACAATATAAACCATGATACATAATAAAAATGTCTTGATAAGCTTATCAATTCTTTTGCAGACTACAAGATAAAAAATGGCAGATGCCACCATGCTGTTTAAAAATCTAGTGGTTCCTGTACTCCAAAAAAGACTCAGTCTCCTTAAAGGGCCACTAAACCCTAAACCAACTATGCAGCCAATCAGCTCTCAATTCTTCCCCACCTCTAAACCCATACATGACTAAACACCCCATTCCATTTTTTTGCCTTTTTAACATTTAAAGTTGTGCTCTGTTCTTTCTTATGAAGATTACTGATATAGTCTGACCATTCCAGTCCATTAATTGGTGCCAGTTTACAAAATTGTGTACCGGCTCTGTCAGTGATGAGGCAGACGTCATGAGAGAACTTCTGCAGGTAACAGGTGGAGCTAGAAAACTGCAGTGTAAAGGTTGGAGAGGAATGGGACCTGAGGGCTCCTGTATTGCAGACAATCATATCTGACTTACAGTCAAGTATATTCACATACTGGGCACGGTTGGTTGGGTAGGCCAGAATCCAAGCTGTGAGTTGCTCCACCCAAACATACACCAGCTTGTCCCTCAGGAGTGCATGGCCTATTGTGTTAAAAGTTATGACGAACCCAGAGTTTCCCTCTGGTAAATATGGGTTTGTGGTGGTATTTAAGTGCACTCCTCTCGTAATTACGATATTTCTATTACGAATTGAAAGCAGCATTACTAGTGGAAGTTCACAGTGCCCTCAAAACCACATGCAAATTCCACTTCCATTCCCTCAAATAGGAATATTTTTTAGTCAGAGCCTGCAACTAGCTTCCTTTTGAGATTATTTCCCATCATGCTCCTGTGATTTTTTTTTAGCAGAGAAACTGTTGAGCAAAGGAACATAAGCAGAGTAATTTTGCATTTTATTTAAGCTTGGATATCAAAATTTCCTGGTTCCAAGTATTTCCTACAAGAAAATCTGCGGGAGTCTTACCAACCCAGAGCTTAGGATCCAAGATGGCTGCACTGCACAGCAACAGTAGTAAGATTAGTAGTATTTTCACTTTTATCTATTTGTGTCTTATTAAATCAGTTGTACACAGAGCACTGTCTAACATCTATCTGTGGGCTTGTTTTTATGGTGTTTAGATGTGCAAAATACCTTGTAATGCTTTGTTATCAACAGGCCTTGCTAGCAAAGCTAACCTGGGACCAGCTAATAATGATAGCCAGAATGCAGTCATTCTCAGCTCCAACATCTGGTAAATGGAACGCAGCATAAAACTGATCTTATCGGAACTTCAATACAAGAAAAGACTTCCTTCTAAAGGTCATCCTAATGACCTTCTACCAACAACCAAGAAGACAGAACACGTTACCTCACTAGCAAGACTTCAGAAGAGAATTTGAATTAGATTTGACAGTGAAATCGCTTGTAAAGTCATTAGGTGTAGGGTCAGCAATTCAGGGTCATGGTATGTTTTTGTATGTGCTTTATATTATATTTTTAGATGCACAAAACAAAGAATGTGTATATCATTTATAGACCACTATTACATATATCTCTAACATAAAATATATATTTTATATAACTCATGCCAGTCTCTATTCTAGTATGTAAATGTATCTTGACAATAATTCCGTTTAGTTATGATTCTTTATTTAAATGTACAGTACCTGATAAATCTTGAAAATGTTTCTTTTGAGCTTATTTTAATACAGTTCAGTTTTTTAATAACACATCAATGTACAAATGTCACTGGAGACTGTTTTAACAACAGTGGAATATAGACTTTTGAAAGAATGTTATTTTAAGCTTTATTTATTATCTTTTTTTTTTACTTTGATATATTTGGAGGAAAGCACATATTTTGTTGATTATTATTAAAATGAATTGTTACATAAAATCAGATAATTGCTCCAGTCTGATTCATATTTTATATCCCTTGTATTTTTAGATATTTTTTTATTAACGTAAAAGTTACTGACACATAACGTATCATGAGACTAGTACAGTAGAAGAGCAGAGGCAGAAAAGCATGATCCTGCCGCCCCCATGTTTAACAGGTGTGATGAGGTGCTTATGCCCATAGTTATTTGAAGTTTTGCTTTACATTGGAAGGCACTGAGCTTGATCTTCAGTTTGGTAATCAGATAAAACACAGATTCACAGGTTAGACCATAATATATTGCCACTGTGCAACCATTGAATGATCTCATAGAAGGATGTACTGGTAACAAATATTAAACATCCTCCAACAGTTTTTTTTTTTCTAACATGAAATCACTTGACAGCCAAGTACAGATGTTTCATGGTTTTTAATATAACTCACTGTCCTTACAGCTTTCCCTATACTGCAGTAAAAAAAAAAAAAGAATTATGAGACTGTGTATACATGACTTTTTAGATATTCAGATAACAGCAGAAGTCTGATCATGACCAGATTATTGAGTGCATGTTTTTTTTTTTTTTTTATTAAAAAAAACTTTTAATATCAAAAAGGACATCTCTTGTGAGCAGGTATCCAACATCTGAAGCAATAACTATGCATAAACACATGTATACAAAACAAAACAAAAAAACTTTATTGCCATATGTACATACAATATGATACAAAAAAAGCATTTGTGAATATAAGGAATCAGATTGAAATGTATTATACACTATGGGTCAGTTTTCCATACAGGGATTAAGTCTAGTCATAAGATAGATTTTCCATATTCACATCTGCCCCATGAAGGCTATTTTTAAGTCATTATATTTCCATCTCAGCAATTAAGGGATTAATGCAAGCTGCTTTACCCAAATCAAACCAAATTTTAACAAGTTTACTGAATGTAACAATACAGATTCCAGTTGATGACATGGATTAAAGTTTGGGCTTAATCATTGGTTACCAATCGTAGTCCTGGAGGACCACTGCCCTGCAGGTTTTAGGTGTTTTCCCCTAATTTTAACCCACCTGACCAACTAATGAACTAACAGACGAGTCCTTGCTTAAACAATCTGTGCATTCTCAACTCAAGACCTGGTTGACAAGCAATGATTTAAATAAAACAGCATTTTGTGTCAGAAACTCTCCCATGCTTAGATTAACTGGTTACATGTATAAACCAGAAAGTAATAAATCACTGTCCAAAAATCAAGGGAAATTGAAGTTTGCATCTTGTGTAAGTTTATAAACATGTCCACAGCATGAAATTAACCCTTCATTTAAAGTCCCAAAATTTTCACTTAATGGTTCTCTGATCCTTCTTCATCTTCTTCCTCATCCTCATCATCATCTTCATCAGAGTCTTCTTCACTTTCACTGTAGTGAACCGTGGCTCGGTTTGTGTTCACAAAAAGGTCACTGTCATCCTCAGAGTCACTGCCGCTGCTCTCTTCTTCCTGCTCCTCACTGTGGTCCTGTCCGTTCTGTGGTTCTTCCTTTACCTCCTCAGACTCGCCACCTGCCTCGAAACCTTTTGGCCTGTATGACACATTAATCAGTTTAGTATACTGCCAAATTTTAGATCAAAGTACATTTCTATTATACAGGTATACTGGACAACAAATGTGAAGTCACAAACAAAACCTTTAGATTAGACTCACAGTTAATTATGTATTTATCACACACAGAAATCAGAATGTTTAAGTTATGTTATGCTGAGCCATGGAAATTCAGTTTCTGGTTTCTTTATGTACTGGTATTAACAGATATGTGCAGAAAAAAATACCAGTTTACACCAACCCACATAAGTTTCCATCTCTATTTACCCTGCCAAAATATAAACAAAATGATATCTACTGAATGACAATATAGACCAGCCAATCAAAGGAATCTACATCCCAAATGTGATCATTTTGTACTTACCAGACACCCAGTTTCCTCAGGTACTGGATATGGTCTCTATAGAGTATAAAGCTTATCTCTCCTTTCACTTTGTCTCCCTCTTCAATAGGGTCTACGATCACAAAATCACCTGCAAGAAATAACACAGCCAAAAAATGATTTGGTAAATATTTTAAAATAACCTTCTTGGTCCCTGCTTGTCTCAACACACCTGATTCAACTCTTTATAGAGTTGTTTTAAAGCAGGGAATCCTCTAAAATGTGCAGGGCAGGGGTGTGCCAGGATCAGGACTAAGAAACACTAACACATTTTAAGAATTCTAATGGAGCCAGGCCTTAAAACCAACCTCTTTTGATCCAGATGTTCTTACGAAACTTTGTGGGCATGCTCAGCAGAAACTTCTCACCACTCTCAGTTACGGCCTCATGGAGGTTGTTGCCATTGCTTCCCTGGATCTGCAAGAGAGAGATTACACTTTAACTGAATAAAGAGTTTAAAGAGTTCTTATTTACAACAGTGCGCTGTTCTTCCTACATTATTTATGAGTAGAGATATTAAGCTTGCCCTGGCTTACCCTCATGATCTGCTGGCTCTCACTGGGTGTTACGTAGTCTTGAAGAACCTCCTTGACAACATGTTTGCGTTTGGTTGCTCGGGACATGTTTGACAGTGAGAACGGTGATATCTGATGTCTGTGAAAGTAAAATTATTTAGGCAAAAATTAGCAAAATTTGCAACAGCTCTTCACAGACCCACTTTTTTTTTATTTAGTCCTTCCAAAAATGCACTAAATTGGCAAAGGCATTCATTCACTCATCCAAATCATTGAACTCAATGTGTTGCTCTCAGGAGCTCAGTAAATTCCAGCATGGTACTGTGATAGGATGCCTCCTGTGCAATATGTCCAGTCGTTAAATTCCCCACAACTAAATATTCCACAGTCAATTGTCAGTGGTGCTATAACAAATGTAACAAAGTGCCTGGGATTGACAGCAACTCACTTTGTAAGTGTAAAATAAAAGATGGAGCTCAAAAGATGCTGAGAAGCATAATGTGCAGAGGTTACATCTTTCTTCAGAGTCATTCACTACAGACCTCCAAAATTAATGTGGTCTTCAAAATATATGTGTGTAATATACAATGTACGTAATAAACATGACAAAATATTTTAAGGTATTTCACTATTCTTTTTTACAGAACTAATTGTCAAAACTAGTTTTATAGAATGGAAAACATTTCATTAAAGCTGTAGAATTAAGATAAATGGAACAGAATTAAACAAAGCTATATATATATATATATATATATATATATATATATATTAGGGGTGGGAATCGATTACTATCTCACGATTCGATTCGATTCCGATTTTGGGGGCCACGATTCGATTCAAAATCGATTTTTGATTCAAAACGATTTGAATTATAAAAATTTCTGCTTCTGGCTTATGAATCTTATTGAAAAAAAAACCCTCCATAATATACACTGGTCCTGGAGCAAGTAATGTGTTACAAAAACAATAAAATGTGCAGGAATGTGGGTCCTCAGTGACAGAGGAATCACTGGGATATCACAATGACGTTAATGAACAATAAATAAATAATAAATAACACTGCTTTATTACCAGGCTACTAGCGGTGGTGTGTAGGTGACGCTGCTGGGCTGATGTGATGATAGCAGTGGAGCGCTAAAGTTCAGGAGCAGCTGCTGATTAACTAGTTAATTTAAGGTCGTTGTATTTCTTCAGAAAGGGGGCAGGAGGTGGAGAAATTAATTCATATTGTCCATTCCTTAATTCCTCTGTGATGAGGAGCTGAAATGAGCTCTGATTAGCTTATTGTTATTTTTCCGTTCCGCCTTAAATGCTGCAGCCCGCAGCCACCTGTAGCGTTATTTAAGGTGGAACTGGAAAGTTAGCTTGTTAGCTAGCTAACAGTTACTGAAACTAACTACTAGCGATCTTTTTTATGCTTGTTATGAAGCATTCTGCCATAAAACATTAAAACTACACGTTAATCTAAGGTAATATAATGCTTGTTCTGCCATCTTACCGGTGATTCTCAAACACCTACTACGCTCTGTGTGGGTCTGGAAGACCTCGGTTTGAAGGGACAAGCGGGTTGCCAGGTCCAACAAAAATACCCAGCCCAAAATCAGTCCAAAACCCGCCCCTCAGAATCGATTTTGGGACATTTTAAATCGATTCTGAATCGTAGTAAATGAGAATCAAGATTCTTATGTGAATCGATTTTTTGGCACACCTCTAATATATATATATATATATATATATATATATATATACATATACATACGTGTATATACACACACACATTTTATCTACCTTAAAAATGAGCTAGTTTTATCTCCAGCACTAAACCAGCACACCCCTGTAAATAAGTTTTCCCTCACTGTCCTGTGATGCTCTCAGGATGTTCAGTTTGTGTCACTTAGGGACTTATGAGTTAAAGGACAAAAAAGAACTTCAAGGAACTTTACACATCTTTTAAAGATGCTGTGTCCCATACATCACCATGGGTACTTCTGGGATATTTGAAAAGGCTTAATTATAGTTATATTTCTTAACTAAAAGCATCCAGCAACTGTTCTGATTTTTTAAATAATTAAATAAGAAATTGATATACAGCAAACTGTTCCCTTAAATTGATTTCCTACCCCCATATTTACAAATCTTGTTCACAGCTGGATCTGTAGCCTAGCTAACTTCTTCTCTAGCTAGTGAACTTCACCCAGGCCCCAACATCAGCTTCTCCTCTGCCTAACACAGACGACAGAAGACGTTAAAGATACAATTATAATAATCTACAGATCTGTGCGAGAGAATATTTAATGAACAGTTCTTATAGAACACTGCAGTTCAAACTGACGTGCCAACAGAGAATTTACTAGAACAGCTAGCTGCTGGTTAGCCGCTTAGCTAATAACATCTTAAAATAACTGAAAGAAACAGCCTAAACCCACTTTCCCTCCAGAAAATCGTACATTTTTAAATCCACCTACCTAGAAACTCTATATAAGGCTGTGAATGTGTTCTGTGTGGTTTTATTTGGTGCATCGAGAAGAAGTGAACACGTCCTGTAGCTCCTGAACGCGTCGAGCGCATGTGCTGCTCGTTTCCTGCGGCTCCCGTTTGTAACGTGCGATAGCCTTGTGGGTAATGTAGTCAGAATCAGGCGCTCAAAACTACAACGCTCCACATTTTTCTGTAATTACAGCTCTGGAAAAAAATAAGAGACCACTTCAGTTTCTGAGTCAGTTTCTCTGGTTTTGCTATTTATGCTATTTATATGTTTGAGTAAAATGAACATTGCTGTTTTATTCTATAAACTACGGACCTTTCTTACAAATTCCAAATAAAAATATTGTCATTTAGAGCATTTATTTGAAGAAAACGAGAAATAGCTGAAAAGAAAAAACAGATTCAGAGCTTTCAGACTTCAAATAATGCAAAGAAAACTAATATATCAAAATGACTTGATGTCATTTTGATATATTAGTGTCTGAAAATAATGACGTACTTTCTCAAAATAATGATTTAGTATTTCAAAATAATGACATACTTTCCAAATAATAGTATCTCGAAATAATAAATTAGTATCTCAAAATAATGATTTATTATCGAAACATAATGACATACTTTTAAAATAATGAGATAGTATCTCAAAATATAAATTAGTATCTCAAAATAATGACATACTTTTAAAATAATGAGATAGCATCTCAAAATAATTAAATAGTATCTCACAACATTGACTCAGTATCTTAAAATAATGAGATAGTATCTCAAAAAAAAAGAATACTTTCTCAAAATAATGAGACAGTATCTCAAAATAACGAAATAGTAGTCAATATTTTGAGTTACAGAAAAATAATCCACGCCTTTGAACCTGTGTGGGCGCTACAAAGGCAGAAATGACCGCAATAAAAGCATTTTTTAAATATTAGGATTTTTTTATAAAAAGAAACAAATTAAGCAGGACAGGTATGTTCCATTAATTTAGAGGAGCACATTTCAGCTATTAATTAAATAAACATATGGGTTTAGTGCCTTTTTAATACTGAAGACATTAAAGATACACAGGAACATATAAAAGTAGTCAGAGAGTTCTTCAAATTATTGTTGCAATCCAAAGAGTTTATGGAATCCTGTAGAGAAAAAAAACAACACAAACATTTGGGAGATTTGGAACTTTTATTCAGCAGTTTGTTCTAACATTTATGACCATGGACCATGCTTGTCAGTCTTTGAAACCATGCAATAAACAGCATATATTTGCAAAGCAATCAGAAACACATAATACATTATTAATAGTATTGTGCTGTACTGAGTAGTGATGAGTCATGACCTTTGAATACCTTTGAGTTACTTAAAGTGCATTTTAGACCAACAGCAGTTCTGAAGTTTATTCTCAGTTATCATGAAAGAAATACTGCACACATCTGTAAACATTCAGCCCATATCTTCACATTTTCCTATTTAAAATGTTCAGCACACATATGGAGCACCACAGGAGGATATTAATGAATTAATTATTAGTGTTATTAATAACCCTGACTAAATGAAAAAGCACTCAGCAGTGTTTAATGTCTGCTGAACAGCTTCCAGAATCAGTAGCATTACACAGTCCAGCGAGCCCAATTATGACACAGCAATACGGAAATTAATTTCACCCTCTGAATCATCAACACCATGAACTAAAAAAAAGAGAACAATCCCCCCTTCATAAAACCCAGAAGCAAATATTTTCTACAATCTCACTCATTTCTTTCATCATTTCTTCCTGAAACATTATTTAAATATAAGTTTAAAAGTTAGCTCACACAATTAGTAAATAAAAACAAAATAAAACATCAGTATCTAAAAAGATTTAATCTAAGACAATTGTTAAAGAAGGTTTCTTTTTCAAAGCAACTGACTTTATGTAGATCAGCAGGTTGCATGTTCTGTTTGTAACAGAAATAAGAAGAGCTGCTGATGGATCAGCTAAGTTTTCTTTTCTCTCTGCTGGTCCCCTGTTTAAAACAACCAATTCTAACCAATCTAAGCACATGTGCTAACTGTGAGCACAGGATCTAAGTACAGGTACACTGTAGTGCTGTAAAACCTGTTTTTCCCACTAAAACCTCACTGACTAGTTCATGGTTAAAACAAACAAAAAAAATCTAAGCAAAGAACATTTGATCTAGGGCTGTCATTTCTCTTGAGTAACATTTTTAAATAAAACATTTGTTAATTAAAAATAAAGCTGATAGCTGTAAACTGCATGACAATGGAATTTGATCTCACCCATGCCATATCATGTTTTTGGTGTTTTTAAAAGCATCCATTTCATCCTTAACTATTTATGTTTTTGATAATCTGAAATTCCTTTCTTTGAAAGTCCTTTTCTTACTGATTTGCCATAATTACTTTGGTATTTGTCACAATAATTACTAATTATCTGTTACTAATATAGTCTATAGTGACATAATAGACAGTGACAGACTAATTTACGATTGGGGATTGGGAGCATTTAACATTAAAATAAGTACTTGTTCTGTCTACATTCTAGAGTCTAAAATGCTGCATATTAAATATGAGTTTAACAAAACGGTGAGATGGTGAGAAGGTGCTACACCAGCATGGTCAGAAAGGACCATCACAGATGGGTGAGTCTGTGGGCAAAATTGCAGGTGTGAAAAAGCCTATTGACACTATTTTTTTAAACGAAAAGAGGCATGGTAATCCTCCTACAATAACATGCCCTAGAGATGAATACTTCACAAGTCACAGCTTGAGCTAGTGAGAACAACACGCTGATGATGCTAATTATATATGACTGCTTGTGTGTACGTGTGTGTGTGTGTGTGTGTACGGCCACAAATATCCACTTAAACGAGAGTATTATTGTTAATGTGTATGAATGAACATGTTCCTGATTTGTGTTTGTGTCTGTCAGCACTGTGTACACTCTAGAGTTTACTCCTAGTTAACCACCGCAGACGAACACATCTTGTTGATTCCACACAGTCTGGATCCTTTGTACAGGTAGTAGTAACCCTGAGGGGAAAAAAACAAAAGTATTTTTATTAAATTATTCTTAGATTTAATATTAAAATAAAATAATTAGTAAAAAGATTCTTGCTAGAATTACCTAGCAAATGTATTACATTTTTAACTATAGATACTGTAGTTGAGCTGTAGTCAGTAGAAAAGCTACACTTCAGATTAAAGGAAAGGGCCAGCTCAGGGCCAAATCAGGTCCAGCGTGAGACTCACCTGCTCTCCATAGTCTTCTCCCCAGCTGTTCTTAATGGCCCAGAAGGGAATGCCATTGCCTGTGCACAGGTACAGACAAATGTTAAACTTGTGAAGGAAAAATGCACATATTTTCTATTCTAGTTACCATACACTCTATTTAGAACTGTATATTTATTTGACAATAGTGGAATAAGGAAAATATCCTTAAACATTATAGTATTATATAATATTAGTAATTGCTGTACAAGTGTTACACACGTCTTGTGTACTCTTACTACACAAGACGTGTTTGAAAAAACCTGCATGTCTGAACAAAAATGCATCCCGCAGATATGGATGAAGATGAGGATAGTTGTGAGATTTAGTAAATTGCTCTTTGGCAATTATATTTCCTAATATTTTTAATATAAGAACTTTAAAAGGGCATGTCCAAATCTAAAGGAGTTTAATCAGAAAAAAAAACTGACTAATTGTTTATCCCATTTTACACAACTTTTTTGCTGCCAGTAATTAAAATTGTGTGGACATGTCATGGTTAATGAACAAACACAATTGGCTTAGTATAGCGGACAGCCCAGGACTGACCTGCTCTCTAAAACAGGTCTACAATAACTTCAAATACAATCTTGTTGCATTAACCTACATCATACTTTGAGGGTCAGTTTCTCTGACATGGATTAAGGCTAGTCTTAATTAAATGAATTATGTGACTAGGCTTAATCCCTGTCTGAGAAACCGACCCTAATAGAGATTTTTAATTCTCATTTTCAGTTATCATTTCAGAGACACAACATTTGTTAAGACAGAAAATGTAGTCGAGGTTTTTGAATGTCAATTTCACAAGTAAAACTGTTACAAAAAGAAATAAAACAGCTCTTACGTTCTCCAAATCCAACCAGCAGCACAGCGTGATCAATCATCCAGGGGTTGCAGAATATCTTCAGGGGGTGAGAGACTCCTTTTCTGTAGAACTATAACAACATGGACAGAGTATAAAAGCAGACTGTATTATTTTACTGTTCATAAAATACATTATATTAAGGGTTAGGGCTTGTAGATTAAACACAAACTATGTCGCTATTTAAACAGAGGAGAATTTCAGGATTTAGAACAGTCCAGACGGCAACCAAGTAAACTTCCCATAGCCTTTGACCCACACTGTAAAATGTGCACATTCTTATTATAGATTAAGTCTACAGCTACATTAATTTTAAATCCAATATAATTTTATGGTCAAACATTACAGTTTAACACAACATCCAAACAAAATGGCAACACAGTGGAAGAATATCGGTGATATCAAGCAATAATAAGCTAGAAGTTACCTGCATGGCAAAAGCATTGAGGGCAGCTGAAACAGGGCCGTTCTCAACCAGCCATGCAGCAATATCTGAAACACACAATCGAAATTGTTAGATTACTTAACTTTCTTATTCAAGAAGTTATTCTTCTTCTACAATACAATGTATTAACCATTATTTAAATTTTAGGATGTGGTGTACAATACATATAAAAGTTTATACTCTAGGCATGCTTTTTTGTGATACATTTCAAATTGGTGTTTGACTCCACATTTGTCCTTGTGTTGTTTACAGTTGACTTTACTGCACTTTTACTATAAAACTTTAGCTGTCAATTTAAAGCAGACTAAATAAACTGTCAAATAACCTGTACTGGACTGTCTGGGCCTCATTTTCACTTATCTATGCATTTGAGTACTAGGGCAGTTTTGACTACTGTATCAAATAATTAAAAAAAACATTATTGATTAGTAATGAATAATTCTGAAATGATAATGATGAATTATCATTTTGAATTTCAATATTCCTTCTAATTATTATATTCTGTCTAATTATGACTATTCAATCAGTAATACTATATATTAATTATGACAATTTATTTTAAATATATACTACAGTCAACCAGATACAGTGCATTGATTACTTGATTCGTTGTGATAAGGACTGGATTACCAGCCTACTAATATAATCAAAAGAGACAGTCCTACACATTTACACCTATTAGTTTCTCTCTCTCTCACCATTCTCATCCTTGGACAGTTCTACTGAGCTGTTGATGTATGCCGCCACTTTTCCAGAAGTAAAGCCACAGCTCTGCTTGTGTCCGGTGTAGGTGTAGTCTGTCTCAGTCTCCAGACCTCCTGCAAAGGCATCAAGACAGGTTAGCAATTTTCTATGAGGCAAAAACACTTTCTGTGGCATTATGTTTATGCTACTTTACAAATGACCTGTGGGTTTCTTTCAAACTGACCTACTCTTCACCTTTTAATTTAAATTCTTACCCAGGTTTTCAATAGCTTCATATGCATTAGATGGAAGTCCACCCCCACAAGCCTGGTCCAGTTTATCACAGTCCACCAGCTCTGTAACAGACAAAGTCATATACCACTTATGACATATAATTTTTACATAAACAAAATCAAACATGGCAGTATGGTGTAAAAATGTGAATGTTTCAGAGTTCACTAGTGTTTTTTTTTTCTTACCTTGCTCTGAGAGGGACAACAGCTGTCCAGTCTTTTTGAACCACTGGCCTTCAATGTTTCCAGTGACAGAGAAAGCCCAGCAGGAGCCACACATCCCCTAAAACACACACATACACACAAACAAACAAACACATACACACATCAATCATAGTGAATATTATGCAGTTTTTGGAGCTGCCAGTGATTGTACTTGTCAGACTAGTTTTCACTACAGAAATTGTTGTGTGGTTAAGGCAAAGGGTGAAATTTGTGTAACGCATGCATAAGGCTTTACACAATTTGCTGTAAATTCCTGAGAAACAACATAATCTAACAAAAAAAATAATGTAACAAAAACATCTGTAAATATCACACTAGTAAAATGCAGAGATATTGCAATAATTAATAATTTAGGAATCCAGTTTTGGGAAAACATTTTTTTAATGACATTTTTCATGCAATTCCATACATGACAACTACAATGCCTGTATAGTAAAGCCCCTCAGTGTAAATTGGTTGGTTTTACAACTGATATCTAGATGTATTATTGGCAAATCTTTACTTTAAGATGCAAAGCCCTTTATGAATATTTTTACCAAGACCAAAAGTGAGGCTCATAGTTTTATATCTGCCCTCTGAGATGAGCTGATTATTAAATAGAAAGTAAACAAAAAATGAGTGCACATATGTATTACATATATAAACATGTGCATATAAATAGTATTGCTTTTCATGCTGATTTTAAACTGAATTTACTTAAACTAAGCAGCAGGTAAGTCTGTGTCTCAAGCATGGGTCTTTATTCATTAATGACAATATTTGGTCCAGGCTTAATAGCTTAAACTTTCTAAACTCACTAATATTTCCAGGACCTTTTTTATCACTTTCCACGAGTCTAGAAAAACGTCCAGGCTTTTCAGATCTTCCAGTGCTTATGGGAACCCTGCTAACTGATTCACCTGGCTGTGAATTCTAATAAGGTTATGAATGAATTCATTTAAATATAGGAGTCCAGTGATTCATCAGCTGATTTATAATTAAAACCTATGCTCCCAAAGTTTCATCTGGTAAAAACTATTCCTTCAGGTTGATTCATGTTCCCTGACCTGGTTCTTGACGGGGCTGACGGCTCCGTGCTCTCTCCAGTCCCAGCTCTCTGCTGCTGCTTTGCTGGCTGGGGCTGCTGGCTTCAATTTTTTCTGCAGGCTCCACTGGCTCAGCATGGGGTTCAGGTACATCATTCGAAACTCATCCTCTAAAACAAAAGAGACAGGGGAAAGAGAGAATGGTCAAGAAAGAGAGACAGCTTTTAGGTCTGCAGGAAAGTAACACTATTGTAATTATGTAAACGGGACTAAAAGTGCTAAAACTGGTCCTAGAAGGTATTAGCACTTAGTTAAACTCCTGAAAATAATGGTTCCTAAAAAAATATTGGATTAAACAAACAAGATTATTATTATTATTATTCAGGTCACAGTGTTGGGTAGTTCTTACAGATGTTGCTCTACCTGCTTCAGCAAAGGTATATAGTGCAGTAACACTGGTGTATCAAGTCAGGGGTAGCACTGATAGAGATGCTACTCTCTTCATTACAAAACAGTGACGCACCAAAGTACGGTAATAACCGAAGCTGTTATTTTACAGTTAATAAATGATACATAATAATTAGGAGCAAAATGATGTTGTTTATAGAATCTGCTCTGACCTCTGGTTATGCAGTGGCTACTTAATTATCTGATTAGCTGGATCAAGAGTATTAAAGCAGGTTAAACATTAAAGAAACAGGAAATACGTCCAGGGCCAGAGACAGGAAGGCTGTTCTGTGGTATCGCTTCAAAGAACCCTTTCTGACGCTGATTCTTAACAGACTGCATTAGTGATCGCATTACAAACCAATGACATTAGATAATCCATTAGATAACACACTCATACACGCACAAATACACACAAACCTGTGAGGTCGCTGAACTTCGTAACACCATACTCAGCCGTGCCCTGATCCAAAGACTGCAGGGTTTCTGCTGTTTTCAGATTCTGCTGGAAAATACGCAGCCGTTTCTGAGCCTCTGAAGGGGTCAACAGGTCAAAAGGATTTATTTAAATTCAGTTTTCAGTTTAAATAAACATGTACATGAGCCTGGGTGTAACGGGTGTAACTTTAAAGCAAAATAATAATATTTTTATTTTAATGCATGTTGGTACACTTGTGATGAAATCAGGGAATAAATTTTAAACACTGCACTAAATACTGCAAAAAAAAAACATTGCTTTTCCTTAATTTTGTACAGCCCTAATAATTATACATTATTATTTAATGTAATAACAATAATGATTACCCTCTTGAGAGATGTATGAGCGGTTGTAAGTGGTCATAAAGTCCTTGAACTTTGTCAGAAGCTCCAGAGATTCCTGATAAAGAACAAAGTAACAGTGTTAAAGTGTTAAAGTCAGGATTGGGTAAAACCCAAAGACTAGTTTGAAAAAGGTTTTGCAGATTAGCAAATTAGCAAAAACTCAAAATGTGGGCTGAGCTAAATGAATGCATCTAAAGTAAATCAGTTTACCTTGGTCGTCTTGTCGCGAGTGAGTGGAACACGCACAATTTTTGTCTCCTTTGGAACTGGGAAATGAAACAGACTGCAGTGAGCGGTCACGCATGATCATGATCAGTCTAAACCTCTATTTTTTTGTGTGAGATTAATGTTCCTGTGTATGTTTCTGTACCAGTCAGTGCTGTGTTGTTTCCTACTTTTTACACTTACATTTTACCTGTTAAACCACTTATGTTTGTAAGCTCTAAAACTGAATTCTGAATGCTGGCCCATATCTTATTTGCTCACTCTCATAACTACATAATGCACATATTCACTAAGTAAATATTACTACAGTACTACATTTGTAGATTAATAACTAATTACCGTCACCTTATATAAGTATAAGTACCCTATATGTATCGTATATGTACTGTGGTTCTGAAAGAGCACAGACCTGCAGGCTGGCATTTCTGCTTCAGCAGGGTGGACTTGTTCTGCCAGGGAATGTCCCACACCTCAAACAAACAAACCTCCGTCTATAGAGAGGGAAGTTATAGGAAAATGAGAAGAATGTCCGGAATATTCTGAGTCTTAACAGTTCTTATCTCCCAAAATTGCATTAAACCACACTTTCAGAAAGGTTTAATGGTTTCATTAAATAAAAATATGGGATTCTAGGAAATAAAGTGTGAAAGGAGAAAAAAACAAACAAACAAAAACAACACATTTCAAATGAGCGCTGAGTATAAACCTACACAGGTTTATCTCCTGAAAATTGTTAGTTTGGGTGAGTAAAGTGCTTCTGTTTATTTACAGTAAGCTTAGATTTCCAGATTTCTACTAAAGCTGGAGCATTAGCATTAGCGGCTAACCACTAGCAGTTAGCGGCTAATGCCACCCGGCAGCACTACACTGAGGAACCCTGAGTGTTCCAGTAAGCCAGGGCGATATTAGCTAGTGGTTTGTCTCACGTAGCTTGTTTTAACACGGTAAACACGCAGGATACAGGCTGATAATAGTCACCTCTGAACAGCGAATGAGCTAGCACTGTGGTTAGTGGCTAATGCTGCTCCAGCAGTGCTAGTTGAGGTTAGCAGCAGGCTACAGGCCAATAATACTCAACACTGAATGGCTAGCGCTTACATACTTAGCGACTAATGCTAATACTGCTCCAGACTTTAAACTGAAACTCCTTTCTAATGCTGTACTTCAGCAAAGTGGCTTTACTGCTCTTTACAACTTGACTGGTAAAATTCATACATAAAATGCACTGAATTAAAAGGTTCACTGACGAATTTTGAGAAATTAAAGGATTTTAAGTGTGCCTTATAGTGCGAAAAATAAGGGTAATTAAACTCTTTAAAACAATATGTTCCAGGCAATAGAAATAAAGTGTGTAAATTCCACTCCCAACATCTTATTAAACTACAGGCCTCAAAAAGGGGTTATCAGCAACAGAAATACAGTATGTACAGTCTTCTCTAAACACACTGTATTATTTTACTACACTCTTAAACAAGGTCTGGCCAATGGTTCTAATTAGAATCACAATAACTAATAAAAAAGTCTGGTGTAAAATAACATTGCTGGATATCGCAATAGCAATGTAAAACATGAAGAATAAAGTTCCTAAATTAATTTAAGCATTCATCTTTTCCCAGACTAAGAGGTAATTGGTTGTGGGGTTCACTTTGAACCTCCATCATAAGCTATTTGACTCTACCTGACTCTATCTGAATCTGCCTTATGTCTAGTTATGTCATATTAGCACAGTCTGCACTGTGAAGAGCTCCCCCTTTTGCTTCACACGGGTAATGTAATATATGTTTGCTGTTATTTATGATGTTATTGCTGCTCTTTCAATGCTATCATGAAAACTTGTGTATCCCAATAACAAAAAATACAATTTAACTTATAGCCATAGTTTTTGTCTATTATGGAGTTCTTATATACTTCAGAGCACTAAAACGTGTTCCACTAGCACCGACTACCACTGTCAAAGATACCTTTCAGTACTACAGAGAACCCTTTTTGCTTACAGTGTAAAAACACAATTGGTGCAAATGACTCTAAATCATTCTACAATTAAGCCCTTCTGTTCTACATGTGCAATCACATGATCCAACACACACACACAGCAAAAACAGAGGAGAGTCATGAGCGGAAAATATTATTAAATCACAAGATCCATGGTCACATGATGACGATGTGTGGTCCTACTGGGATTTTGAGTCTGAAGGCCATCAAAGGAACAACACAAAATCTTTAGATTTGCAGGACATTGTGAAATGTTTGATATGGGAGAGAGATTATAGATTTCACTAGTTAAATAAGGACAGTGAAAAGTGAATCTCAGCTAAAAATTGCAGAAAGAAACACACTCCTCTACCCCATTTTTAAAGGCATTCATGTGATTTATGTTGCCATGTATGAATAAACTGCCTAAATGTAACTAGTTTGTATTGTACAGTGTAAACTAATTATATATAATTAAATTGCAAATAGCTGTATACAGTGTGTACACTTTCTAATTTCAGTGGTAACGGGGGAATCAGAGACTTGACAGGACATTTTTTTTTTTTTGCAATATTTCTGTGGTTGGGGTAGGATTACCATTTGATGGTCTTATGCTCTGATATCACTGTCCATCTGTTAATATACACCATGCAGTAGTTATAAATTATTATCTGACTATTTGTGAGAGTTCTAAACAAATTCACACAAAATTATCAAATTAGCTTAAAGGCATGGAAATTGTGGATGGCAGTTACTAAACCTGTTGTGTTATAGAGCACGGGTGAGTGATGTGGCCCTAAAATTATATCACAATATTTCAGGGTATTTCTGCCAAACAATATTTAGCAAACAACAGGAACTTGCCAAAAAAAGAAAATAACAAATTAAATGATGACAAAAATATATATTGTATTTTTGTATCATAATATTACTATGTTACCATATATTGTGTACAATACAACACGCCACACCCCTAATATAGAGAGTGGTTACATGATAATAACTTAAAATTCCTTACAAAAAATAAACCTGTATTTTAGTGAATTACAGTGAGATTAAGCACAGAGTTGACCTCTCATACATTACTGAGCTTTCAGCTTGCCTCATCAAGCCATACTACTCACCTTCTGTTTGTGCGACTCTGGGAAAAACTCACAATCCTCAGAAACGTGCAGAACGTCAGTCTTCTTACACTGGGTTCTCCCAATCTCTACTGTGATGCTGTATCGTATTCCCTTCACCAACTGCTCAAACACACCAAGAGAGAGAAATAATGTTGAGTAAAAAGAGTAAACACTAAAAAAACTTTAACACTAAAACAGTGCTCTCAGAATTTCAAAATATCATTGTGATTAATCTGATTAAATGTTTTAATTGATTGACATCACTGATATAAAACCACACTGCAGATCTAGCAAACTGTGATCTCGCTCACTGTGGATAGGCCTCATCTGGCCTGTGTCTGTAGGCATGGCTGCGCAAACAGAGCGCAGTATGGAAGTACTTGAACGTGTTTTGACAGTACGGGTTTATCATTACCGCACAGGCACCGAGCTGCGCACCATGTCTGTGTATGTTGTTTACATCGCGAAACTCCACAAATTAACCCTTTATAACATCATATATGAGAAGGTGCTGCACCCAGTGTCCCTGAAATTTGTTTAAAATTAATTTCTACTGTTTTAATGTATGTAGCAGTGGGCCGCTGGTCTCGGTTCCCGCAGTTTAAGCGGATCTGACCTGTTTACTGGCGGAGATGATCCTGCTGACTCTGCGGATGTGCAGGCCGTTAGACGCGACGTTGTACCGCTCCTCCGCGAATCTCACGGCCTTCAGGAGCTCCGGGTCCGTCTCTGAAATGCGCACTGGAGCTCCGGGAGCGCCGGGGACCAGCGGCCGGTCTGAGCCATCCTCCTCCAGAGCCCGAGCCGCGCAGACCACCGCCAGCACCAGCCCTGCGATCAGCTTCAGCTCCATCATGCCCGGCCTTCCGCACAGAGAGGAGAGAGGCTGGGGCAGCGCGGGGTTTTATAAACCGGGCAGACTGTGTTTATTTAAACTGGAGAACAGGGGGAGTTTCTGGCTCAGCGTCAAACAGCGACCTGACCCAGCCGGCTGCCTCAAACACAGAGATAAAGCTCAGATAAACACAGCGCCTCCTGCTCTGATCAAATATGACCGCTGGAGGGCGCGCTTTTACCGTTACACATACAGATCTGGAAAAAAATTAAGAGACCACTTCAGTTTATGAATCCGTTTTTCTGCTTTTGCTATTTATAGGTTTATGTTTGAGTAAAATGTACATTGTTGTTTTATTTTATAAACTACGGACAACATTTCTTTCAAATTTCAAATAAATATATTGTAATTTAGAGCTTTTTTTTGCAGAAAATGAGAAATGGCTGAAATAACAAAAAAGACGCAGAGCTTTCAGACCTCAAATAATGCAAAGAAAACAAGTTCATATTAATAAAGTTTTAAGAGTCCAGAAATCAATATTTGGTGGAATAAGCCTGGTTTTTAATCACAGTTTTCATGCATCTTGGCATGTTCTCCTCCACCAGTCTTACACACTGCTTTTTGTTAACTTTATGCCACTCCTGGTGCAAAGATTCAAGCAGTTCAGCTTGATTTGATGGCTTGTGATCATCCATCTTTCTCTTGATTATATTCCAGAATTTCAATTTGGATAAATCAAAGAAACCTCATCACTTTTAAGTGGTCTTTTTTTTCCAGAGCTGTATATACAGTGGTATAAAAAGTTTGGGCACCCCTGATAATCTTAATGATTCCCCTTTATAAATCATTGGTTCAGACCAGCAATTTTAGTTAAATATATCACATAGCAGACGAACACAGTGACATTTGAAAAGTGAAATAAGGTTCATAGTTTTTACAGAAAGTGTGCAATAGTGGTGTGCCATATCGTATTGAACACAATACTATCGCACATTTTTTAAATATCGTGAACGATATATTTTACCATGAAATATCATATCACCCTCCCCTAATTATCACATCAGGGTTCTACTTTTTAGCTGTTTTAATTTTTCCATTATATATCTACTAGAGACAGATTACATCTGTCCAGTATCATTAATTTTACTTTAAACCTGGATATATGGAGATATTTGGAGTGCATTATTAGTATCATGACGTTCTGGATCATTGACATTTGTTACAAAACTGATAAAAGTTTTATCTTATAGAGAGCCCGGGAGGTGAACCTGTGAACGATTTGCAGTTCGTGCTCACAATTTCTTTATTTTAAGCTTACGATTAGATGGCCGCTAGATGGCGCCATTAACCTACATGATCAACAGTGGGGCTATAAATGTGTCTCTAACGTAGATCTGGATTTTGTTCAACTTTTCCTGCTTTAAACATTATTATTGTGGAATCAAGAAATAGAGCTGTACAGTGGAAGAGATGACGATAACATAATTATTGTGATAGACATACTGCTATACTGAATAAAGCACTCTGTCGTGTGAGAGAAGCACACCTGCTTTAGTTTAGTTACTAAATATTTAATTTCATGAGTTTAAGTGAGATTCTGCATTTACACCGACTTAATTTCTCATTATTCATATGTTCACATCTTCAGTCATGATGCCTGCTTGGGTCATTATAACAATACTGCGTGTTTTCATCCTCAAAACTTTAAAAAAAAATAAGAATTTTTATTCCGTTGACTATTTATCATAATGTATAATGCTTCCAACTAAACTTTTTGGATGGTTTATTGTGACTTTGTTCTGTTTCAAATGTGCATTTTAAGTAAAAAAAAATATTTCAAATATTAATTATCTTAATTATAATAATTATAATTATATTATTATAATTATATTTATAATTAACATTATTATTATCTGTCAATCGTTTTGAAATGTACTTTACAGTGAAGGTTAATGTATTGATTGTATTGTACTTGAAATGATGTGGCAATTCAGAATAAATCTATAAAAATATGGTTACACAGTGATTAAAATAACTATGCTGCAGACACAAAGGTATCACTGTATAAACTGTTTTTTAAAGTCATTGTGTAGAGGCCTAAACTAACCAATAGGAGAATTAAAATATGTTTTTTTAGGTTTTTTTTAGGAGTCGGGAGGCTGATTGTTAGGTTATTTTCGGAGCTATTTTTATGAGGTGGCTGAATTAAGATCATTTTAGGAGCCGGTGGTTCATTTCCGGTCATTTTAGGAGTTGCGTGGCTGGTTTTAAGTCTTTTATCAAGCCGATGGCTGATTTTATTTATTTATTTATTTATTTTACAGCTGTGTGGGTTATTAAGTTTTTTTTCTAGGGGCCGGGTGGCTGATTCCTGATCATTTTATGACCCATGAGGCTGATTTGGGGAATTTTAAAAGCCAGGAGGCTGCTTTAAGGTAATTTTAGATGCCGGTTGTTCCTTTTTAGATAATTTTAGAGTGGTGTGGCTCATTCTAGGGGCCTGTGAGGCCCCCAGCTTTTCCCTTCCAAAACGTGCCACCGGAAGTGTGCTGCTCAGGGATGAGAGGACCATTTGAGCAAAGCTATCCATTCACTTCCATTCATTTCGGGGTGTCTTTGAAACAATAATAAATGTATTTCCGAGCCGTTTTCGATTATGACGCGGCCCATGTTCTTTTTTACAAAGAACGGATTTTCTGCCATTTGATCCATAAGATTAATAATCTGTTCATAGCTTTAGAAAATAACGTTTTTGTACAACTATGCTAACGATGACGTAAAAAAAAACGCGACCCAAAATACCGCGCTGTAATATTTGGAGAAGTTGCTCCTCTTAATTTAAAAGTACAGAGCTGATTGAATTAGAACAGGGTCAAAGTAACCTCTTATTATGCAAATATAATACTACTACTAACAGTTACAATACATTGTATATAGTAAGATAGCAGTAAATAGAAGTAAGATAGACTATGAGAATTATAATGTATAGATATAACCATAATTTATATTACACATTTATTATTATCATTACAGAGTTTCTAAATGCTTGTTATATAGACAAACTATGAATATTCCTCAGTAAATCCGTGGACTAATATTGGGTATCAGTAATTCTAGTCTATATCTGATGTTCATTAAATAAAAGCCCCATTCTGGGACGGAATGGAGCTTTTCTCACTGTGGACTGAATAGGTCTGTGCAGCTCCTAAACAGTACGGTTGTTTGCACGGCACGCGGAAGATTCGCGTCATGCTGGCGCCTGCGCAATCTCTCACTTTCCCGGTTAACGCCCCACGAGAAGTCGATCAGGAAGTGACACGATTGGCCTCACCTGGCTCCGTTGAAATCAGCGGGATGGCTTGTGTCAAATCGGGCAGGGGGTACAGATCGGGGAGTGACAGCTTGGTCCAGTTAATATATACTGTCAATGGGGCCTGTAGAGGATTTTAAGAGCTTTATGCTGTCTTTAGGGGTCGTTCTGCCCTCTACTGGTTAGGAGTAGGAACTACACCTGTACGTCCATGTTTATGTTCCGGAGCGCGCTCAGCTGTTGGCTTGTTTTTGGTCCCCATTTTTATGGTGTAGCATGAATCTATTTTAATTTTCCTGGTAATACGTGTTGGTTAAATGGACGGACAACATCAAGGGAGAGGAAAAAGAGGAAGAGGAGGACGAGGGAACCGAGGCGAGGTGAGTAAATCCCAGGACAAGTGTCTCTGATAACATGCAGTTACTATTTATAGCTAGCTATACTATGTTAACTATCTGAGTTTTTCTCGTTTTAATTCCATCTTTAATCTGTTGTGGTTGATATTTCCCTTCCAGAGCAGAGATGTGCGTCTCTCCAAGTCCATGTCTTACGCTCTGAGACATGGGGCGGGAAAAATGGGACTTCACATGAGCTCAGGTGTGTTTCATTGTGTTGTGTTTTTTAATAAAGAATCTGTGATAAGAAAATTCACTGGTTATTAATGACAGTGTGAATTGTTTCTGTTGTGTTGTTGGTAACAGACGGATTTATATTTGTGGATGAACTTCTTGCTCATCCGCAGTTCAGCTCATTTTCTCTAGAGGATTTAGAGAGAGTGGTGGCCACAAATGACAAGCAACGCTTCAAACTCCACCCTCATTCAGAGAATGGACGCTTGCAGATCCGGGCCAACCAAGGCCATTCTGTGCAGGTACAGGACAAATGTAAATTTTTATTAACTAGCTACTAAAGACAGTGGAGGGTGAGGAAGAGTTTCATGTGCAGCATGCATATACAACTTAGAGAGACCTATTGTATTTCACAAAGTTAAAGGATTTTATCAGAATAATACTTAGCACACTATATTACATCAGAATCACAGTAACAATGTAAGCATGGTAGTGCTGTGCAGTATGGCCAAAAATGCATATCACAGTTTTTTTTTTTTTCCTTCAAAATTCTGACTTTCATGGTATATCACTGTATTGTTGTTGTGATCATTATTATGAAATGTTAAAAACAGGCTTTTATATAGGCTTTAAATGAAGGCTTTGATTACTTTTGGATTTACTTTGTCCCACAAAACATATTACTTATTAACTACAGACCTTAAAAAGAGACACGTTAACAACTTTAACACTGCTTCTTTTTTCAAAACTCATATTTTAAATAGTTCCATAAACACTATAAATAGACCTAAGATACGTAATGTTTAAATATTGAAAGAGATATTTATCAAAATAAAGTAAGTAAGACACAAATGTAATATCAATTTAAAATATATTATTATTCATTGGAGGTATTACAGTATTAAAATCAGTCACAATTCCCTTATTTTCCCAGTTAACAAATGAATTCAATTCATCCTTCAAGCTACAGTATTAATATATTTAAAAGGGCAATATCAGATAAAAACACTCATACAGTGAGGAACAGCAAAAGGAACTCTGTTGCAGTGCTGTTCTGAGTTCTCTGTAGGCAGGACAGCACTAGACAAGCATTTTACCACACAGGGCTGAGTTTCAAGTGCATTAGCTTGTTATGCTAACAGGCTAGTGTATCTGCTTCTTTGGCGATGCTGTTCTGCACAGCGTTCCACAGCAGTATGTGAAAAATGCATACAGGTTTTAAATTCCCCTCTGGTATACCATATGAACCCGTATACCGCCCAGCACTAGTTCATGGTCAATAGTCACATGACAGAATGTGCAATGTCACATAAGGCAAATAAACATACATGTCATGCTACAAATTAAGACAAAAGAAAATAGCATTGGTCTCATTTACCTCATCTGCAAGAGACCCAATATAATTTATTTCAGTCTTCGATTCACAGCATCTTTTGATCCTAAATGAATAAAGATATATATATATATATAGGCGTGACTCTTGACATGATGGTACATTTTTCAAGATTTATCTTTATTTTGTAACAAAATAAAAGTTACTTTGTTCTGTGTTACATGTGCCTTGTTCAGGTTGAAGATCTTGAGTTGAGAGCAGTGGCTCTGGATGCTCCAGACTGTCCACAGGAGGCTGTTCATGGCTCCTATGTGAAACACTGGGCCTCTATACGCAGTCAGGGGCTGAGCAGAATGAACAGAACACACATACACTTGGCACCAGGGCTGCCTGGAGATAGCCAAGTTATCAGTGGTAGGAGAAACTAAAGTAAATGATTTGATTATTTGTTATACACTACTCTCCAAAAGTGTTGAAATAGTGAAGCCAATCTATTATTTCAGCTGCAGACTGAAAATATTTGGGTTTAATATTTAAAAATGAATATGATATGAAAGATCAACATTTCACCTTTTATTTCCTGGTATTTATATTTGAAGCTAATGCACACTTCAGAAGTTATCACATTTTGTCTGAACCCATCCATTTTTCTTGTATGCAAAAGTAAATGTCTAGTATTAGTTAAGAAATCTAATGGATTGACAGAACATTTTCTCTTTTGCCAGGTATGAGACAGAATTGTGATCTAGCAGTGTACATCAATGTTCCAAAAGCCCTCTCAGGTAAAAAAAAAATAAATAAATAAAAATTCTTCTGAAGCCTCCTTAACCCTGATCTTCTGGTAAATTGATACAGCTATTCTGGATTATTTCTGTGTTTTTAGATGGAATTGAATTCTACTGGTCAGAAAACGGAGTGTTGTTGACGCCAGGTGACAAAGAGGGGCTGTTATTGCCCAGATATTTCTCCCGTGCCCAAAGACTTAAACCGTCACGTAAGCACAGCCACTTTTACTTGCTGTATAACACAATTACAGCACAAACTGAAAGAGGAATTGGTCAGTATCAGAATCACTCACTGGTTGTCTTTTTATTTCAGCGTGTGAACTTGAACTGCAGTAGCTGATGTACAGGATTCCACTCAGAGCTGAAGACAACAAAACCTTGTTGAGCTGAACAGAAGCTATCAGACAGGAGGCAGACACTAACTGTGGTCTGGTTAACGGAAGACTGTGTGATGTTGAACAGAGATAAGGATGTTTCTCTGTGATAATACCAGACAATACGGGTCAGTGAAACAGATCGTCTGTTGGAATGATAGCCAGTGGTTTCCTCAACTGTCACTTAATGTAAAATACAGTAGCAGTTCAAAGCCAGGCTAGTTCAGTAAGCAGAATTGAAAGCCGGTTGAGAAGCAGTGTGAACACTAGAAAAAATACTATGTTTTTAAGTCTTTACCAAACTAAACATTTGCTCCTGTATTAGTATTGATATTTACATTTAAATAGCATAAACCTGCCAGTCAGAGAAAATGCATGAAGTTTGAGCAACAAAGATTGAGCAGCCATTCAAACACAGAAATAAAAGGACATCAACAAAAAAATTTCATCAAAATGTTATGTAATTTTCAGTTTAAATACTTCTGTATTATTCTGCTCATCTCTTTTGTAATATAACAAAATACAACTGAAAACAAAAAACAGCAGTACTTATATTACTTGGTCTTGAATAAACATCCACATCCACTGCAGCCTTTCAGGAATGTCACCACTTCCATCATCAAGCTGAAACAACTTTTTATATAATTAAAGACATAGGATCTAGCCACAAATAATACTAATACTTTCAAAGATTTTGTTAGTCCTGCTGCTGGAGTATAAGTGCTCAGGATCATCCAGCCTGTGCCGGTCAGAGAGCTTCATGACCACCAGTGAGTTTGTGGAAAAGCTCTTCGTTCAGGGTGTCACTGGGCTGTCTTGAGCGTGTTGACATGAAGATGTAGCCACCAATGTACTCATGCACTACCTTACAGTCTGCAGTTACACAACCGAAGGCTATATTGATGTTGCCATCAAATTCAATAGCCACCTGTTATAGTCAAACAACAGAAAAGAAATCATTATCAGTAATAGTCAGCAGAGGCAATTGTAGGATTACAGTTTTAGGGGTGCTAAAGTCATTTGCATAGAACCATTCTGTATAATTTTGTCAATCATTTTGCAATCTACTTAAAGTAGCAAAAACAACAATCATAAGCATTCAAAGGTCACATGGTTCCACATGTGTGGTATTGATATCTGAACATTTTATAAGAAAGCTTTTGACCAACCTGTCGTATGTCCCAGTTGACGTTCCACTGTCTCATGTGGTTGTAGCGCCAGGTCTTCACTACATCCCCCACTCCCAGGTCAATTCGGATTAGGCGATTGTTTGCAATACCCAAGACCTCATCTTTACGGCTTCCCTTAAACCTGAAAGGCCAGTGGTGGACACAGCAGATCATAATTTCGTTTTATGATGCATTCACTACTGTTCTGTACTGTTAGAAACAATGAAGAAAACCACTGGATTACAATTTTAGCCAAATGTATGTAGCCATTTTTCTTAAAGATTCTAAGTGTTAAAATGATCTCAACTAGTTAAGTGAGTGTTCATTGTTATACTTGCTCAACTATTTAGGAATTGCTTTTGAACTAAAATGTTTTTGTGAAACCTAGCCCTTCTGCTGTAAATCCTGAAAGAGGAACTCTCTGGAGGTCTGTCTTCTTGCACTTTAAAGCTTTTTCTGCTCAAGCAGAAAATCATAAAAAAAATGATTAAACTGTGCTCGACTCTTTCCCACACCCTCGGCAGTAAAGATTAGATTCTCTGCCCAAACCCGACCTGAAGCCCGACCCGAACTCGGCCGAGATTTCCCACCTCATTCCTCGGGCCAGATTGGGTCGGGCTCCAGAAAATAGTCTGAGTTGTAGGCATCTGTTTTTTAATTATATTTTTATTTTATATAAAGTTTTAAAAAGTTTTGAAGTTTTTTAGAGTTTGTTTATGTGTTTCTCAGATTGAGCTCTCTGATGTAATGTGTAAAAACTAGTAAACCCCACTATAAAAACGAATTAAAACTAACTGAATTGGAGGAGAAAAGTAAAAACTAAATCAAATTAAACTATAAAATAAAAAAAATAAAAAATAAAATTTCAAAACTATTATAACCTTGTAAGTTACAAGTTAAAATGTTTAAAGAAAGTTGCACCAGTTAGAATGTTATAATCGTGCAGTTCTGGCCGCAGGTGAGATCCTCAATTTGTCTGTGTTTGACTTGCAGTGCTGTGCAACATTTTTATGAAATAATAGATGCTTCTTCAGTGTTTCAGTGTTAATTAACATCATTCTACATCATTCAACAGATTTCGCTCATTCAAACAGCCTGAAAAACAGCCAGTTTTTGGATCGGGCTTGGGCTCATAATAACAGTTTATGGGTTGGGTCTTGTTTGAATAAAATGCAGTAGCTTCAAAGCCAGAAGAAGCAGAAGTGTAAGAATGAAAAAACAAGAGTTTGTAAAAACACTGGAGGATGAAATAAGCATGAGACTGTCTTACCTGACCATGAAATAGGAAATGCCAAAGTCAGGCAGGGACTGCCACATCTGGAGGAACTTCAGAATTGCTGCCGTCATAGAAAGTTGAGCCACGTTCTGGTAGGCCTCCAGGATACGAGGGGTTAACTGCAATATAGCAGATAAACAGGAAACATTTGAATACCTAGTAAGAATATTTTTTGGTCATTTGTATAACTACATGTCCAAATGTTTGTGGACACTCTTCTAAAGACTGCTTTCAGCAACTTTAATTGGGACCGTGTTCTCTGGAAAGACTGTTCTCTATTCTTTTGGGATAAGTTGGGGTTTTGATCATGCAACATCTTGACCTCACTAAATCTCTTGTTGCTGAATGCAAACAAATCCTATTCCTCATGCTGCAATATTTAGCAGACAGTGTTGCATGGACATTTACTCCCAACAAAAGGAGGCAAAACTATTTTTTAATATTCTAATATAATTTGAAAAGGAACAATAAATGAGCCGATGTCCCAATACTTTTGTCTATATAATGTTTGATGTCATTTCGATAGTTCCGAGAGTGTGGGTTAACATAGAATGCCTTGGGGTTTCGAGGTTGATTTTATGAGGTGTGGTATTTGTTTAAACAGTACTTTAATCACTGTTTTATTAGTATTTATATATTATTATTTGAACCCACATATGGTTGCACCGTACCTGCTTGACTTTGTATTTTTTGGTGTAGCGAGGCGAAACAAGGCTCTGTGTGTTGATGCTGTCGTCAGTCTGTGGAGTTGAGGAAGACGAGTTACTGCGCTGCATGGAAAGAAACATCTGGATGTTCTTCACCTCACTCTGGTAGGAGCTGTCCAGCAGGGTCAGTCCTTTAGAGGCCAGTTTACAGGCAGCCATCCATTCTGCATATTGCTTTTCCTAGATAAAGGTAAAAGAAGATAAAATAATAAGAGTAATGAACAAGAGTATTTGAAAATATGAATTTGATAATTCTATAAAGTAAATTAAAGTTTCACAAATACAATAACATGCCAAATGGCATGTACAAGAACTAGCATTGTGTTTCACATAAGCTAAAGGACTGTGGGATGTGTGTGTGGGGTCTACTGTGCTTTGGGTGTGGTAATGCCTTTTATGATGTATTTTTATTAAACATGATGTGATACTGTTGATCAGGAAATGTTAAATGCTGACTCTGACTACAGAAATAGAATGTTCCTCCATCTAACACTCAATACCCACCCTTTGCTCCAACTTTCATAATTCTTATCATTTGTCACTTATTAGTATCCAGTGTTTAAACCACATTACAAGACTTATACTGGTGTGTGCATTCAGTAATATTATAATTTATCCTGCTAGCCCTTTTGGCATGAACATGTACATGACATGAATGACTTTTAAGTTGGTCCAAAACAGATCTTAATTAATGCCATTAATCTATAGAATACAATGCAATTCCTTAAATTCTTTTTCAGATGCTTTATAATAATCACCCTCTAAATGTTACTTACATTCTCACATCGCAGATAGACCTCATTCATGCCCTCCGGCACTGGGATCAGGAGTCTGATACAGAATTTCTGTCCTGCTAGATTTACATCAGGAGCCACCTCACAGCCTGCAGGGTCACACAGTCCAACAACACACAGTCCAACAACATTAAATCATATAAACAAACATTCACCTGCAGTTGTAATTCAACCAATTAGTAATGGAATAAAGAATATATATTTAACACAGGTTTATTGTGTCCACCAAAAAGGAAGGTGTATGTCATACAAAAGCTAAACTGAATCATATTTAATGTTGAGTTCTGTTTTTGTCTTGCTGAAAACAACCAACAAATCCTTGAGTGGAGGCTCTGTGGTCAGCATCAAGATCAATGGTTTGTTTTCACACATCCAGAGGACCTGGGACCATGGCGACAGGTGCAATTTCTTATGAAGCCAGATCATCTTTGGTCTACATTACAGGCACTAATGAGGTCCTGAACCCAGCGGTCCTACCTTTTCTAAACGCACACTCTGGTGTGGCTCTGGTAAACAGTACAGTGCTCATGCCTTGAAGACACAGATCTTATGCCATGTTATGCCAGTCACATCACCAGACCTATCCCAAATTAAAAATGTGTTTAATGCTATTTGACACACTATTAACACTTCATCCCTACTGCAAAATCAGCTTGAATGTTTATGCTGCAAGAGCCGGATTATCACAAGACATCATAAGGAACCACTACAACTCCATGTCTTGTCTCATCAATACACACTGCATGTTTTCAGTTGGCGTTTGAAACTGAGAGGACCAGCACAACAGTTTTGACCTGTTTTGACCTATAACAAATGGCTGGCTACTAGTTCTGGCACATTTGCAATATATTCACGCTTACGCGTTTATTGTGTTTATTAGGGAAATTTATCTTTTATATTAAATGTATTAGATTTTTTTCCAGTGCAATTTGTAGGTTCACAGTATACACACCACTCTCTGCCATTACTGCCTAGAAAGCATACAAGTTGTGAACCAGTTTTGGGCCAACACACCATTGTGGAATGAATGCCACTACTACACTGGCTATAAACATGCATGTTGTACATATTTATAATATGTACAATAATATGTATATATATATATATATATATATATATATATATATATATATATATATATATATATACAACATGCATGTTTATAGCCAGTGTAGTACACCCAAAAAGGTCCTATGGTGGTCTTCTACTATCAGTGGGGAAGTTCACCTAAAAGCAGTAAATGTGTTTTAGGTGATTGTTGTATAAAGACTCCAACCAGGAAGTTCTATTCCCTCACACACTTACACTGCATGAGGGCCTGTGTTTAAAAGACTGAATAATCTGCGCAATCTGAGCAAGCTGGTGTCACGATTATGCTTTCAAACCTCGACCACCCAAAAAGGTCCTGTGGTGGTCTTTTTCTATCAGTGAGGGGGGAGTAGAGGGGACTGATAAATAGACCAACAACTAGTGAGCTTTAGTCACTTGCTGTAAACCAACAAGGGGCACCTACTGTAAATGGTAAGTGTTTCTGGTAAAATGTTCAGTGAATCATCTGCATACACAACGTCATACAACCTGACGCCAATGACTCTGCTTTGGTTTTAGCCACATGACCACAACTGTGTAAACCCTTCACACATTTTACAAGTGCAGTGCAAAACAGGAACACACTGAGCAAAGTGTTTTAGTCCACTTCATATGAGACTCTTAAGTCTTTTGCTAATCTGGTGCTTTATATTGTAGGCCATAGTTTACATCACATTGAGTCTGGTAATGTGTGAATGTGATACTACCTTTCAGATTCAGTTGCTGGATTGGCTCTCCGTATCGGTCCTCAAAACTTTTGTAATAGAAGATAGATGTGTCCTGAAACTTAAACCAGTACTGTTTGTAGTCCCTCAGAGTTAGTCTTTTGGGTCTAAACAGCAAAACAAAGACAAGATGTTTTAGACATATGGTAGACAATAACCAAGTATATGTAAATTTGTTACCTTTTTGCATACTTTTCCATTTTAGTGTATTAATAATGTCAAATATCCATTTTTACTCTATATATATAGTTTTTAGATCTAAAGGGAGGACATATACTTTTACTTTAGTAATGGGTATCTCTACATTAACATAAGTACATGGTTTGTGTACTGTTTTAATATTTCTCAGGGAGAAAAAAAATCTGTAACCATGTCTGAGAAATGGTCCTTACCGAAACATTTTCAGGTATCCATTCAGTTCTGGAGCAGTCATGTTACTCTGTATCAAAAAATCATAGTCATTTAAAGAGTGCGGACAAAATACACAAAAAAAAAACATTTCAGAATCTAAATTAATTACAGTAGCTATCCAAACTGTCTCACAATTATGTGTGCAGCTATTCAGCTTTACCCGAAGTAACTAACAGAATGCAACACGCACTGAAAGAAATGTAATACACATCATGCTTTCAAATAGCTCAGAATAGGTGTGGTCATTCTCATAGCTGCTTGGTAAAATCATTTGGTAGCTAGTTGCTTCGGACAAAATGACTATAGTTATGGGTGATAAACTAACAGCACAGGATGTTTTTACACCAATCTTATTAGGTCCAAACCTTAAGATTTTCACCTTGGTTTAAAAGGTGAAATTTGAGATGGTCTCATTCCAGTTCAACTGAACCATGGTTTAGTTAGTTTTCAGTGTGTGAAACACTTTTCCGATAGTCCAGACTTTTAAACAAATTACGTCAAGTTGAGGCAGGCTGTAATCTCTCCTTAATAAACAATAGAAGAAGAAAAAGAACAAGTGTTTGGCAAAAACCGACTCCTCTTTGCGTGTACATGCAGTATGCACAAGTATAGGTGCTGATTACAGATGATGCTAGTGATTTTTGTGTCTTCTGTAACTGTAGATTAATCTTTATCTATAAACAGAAAAGTAAGTTACTAAGAGTAATCTGTTACAGTGATTCTGGTGTACTGTATATGCATTACTGGCTGACACAGCACAACATCTGAAAAGTCAGTTTACCCTACTGACAACACGCCCACGTTCCTACACATGCCCTTCTACAAACCCAACAATGTCTGCCACATAGGTGATGATAACAGGATGTATGTAGAGAAGTTCTTTTGTACTCTCACTAAAATGTGAGCGTAACCAGTGTGAAACCAAAACTAAACAGATCAAATGCATACATGAACGTGAACGTTTTGACACAATCAAAACCTTTTTTTTAATCTCCTGTACAGCTAGCATTTTGGAGAATGTTTTAGCCTGACAGTGAAATCATACTGTGTGTGTTTGTGTTGGTGTGAGTTTTGGACTCACCAGTAAATCAGAGTTGTTATTGTCTCCTACCATCTTGACCTCTAAGGACTTCAGGGCAGAATCCAGGTCCTCCATGCCCTGGCATGAGCCTACTTCCTGTGTCTGAGATAGCTTGCCTATGTGGTACTGAGAAAAGATGAGATTATTTGTTAGGCCTGTTATTTGAAGAAGTCCAGCAATGCAAGAAGTATTCAGGTCAGAATATTCAGATTCAGAATGGTCAGATTTTAGACTAATGAAAAGAAGTATTGAATATGCTTATTTATTTGACTTAAATAAAACTAATTTACAGAATATTCTGTAGTTTGGTGTAAAAATAAACCATGCATAGAAGTGCTGTATAAATAGTTTCTCATATAGGAAAAAGAGGAACAGAAAGTAACCTGTCCTTTCATTTTTAAATGTATTAATATAGTGTTTTTCACAGTGATTGTTGTCACAATACAGGTTTACATAGATCCAGGTCTGAGCCTCTTTTGAGTTGGCCAATAATGAGAGGGGACAGAAAAGAGAACCCTAACATATCTTATCCAAAATCTAATCTGTGCATATTTTTTATATAAATAAAACACATTACGTTAATGATGCTTTAGCCGAAAGTGAGCACTGGAACTGTAATGTATTGAAATGCACAGAAAATGGTAAGTTTCTGAATAAAATATACCTGCAGGGCTCCGAACAGCATCATCTCCTCCTCTGTGCAGTCATTGTCCTCCAGCAGGATTGCCCAGCGTGCCTGTTCATACAGCTGCGTCATACGCACCGCATCATACTGAAAGAGGTGGAGGTAATTTGAACCAGGGAAGAGGAAGAGTCGAAGGCTTTTTAAAGCTATGCTACTGAATGTTACTGCACAAAAATGGTTACAAATGATTTGCCCAATGCGTGATACATTATGAAAGTTTAAAAAGATGAAAAACATTGCTACAATACAATCATATTTTCCACTCACTATTCTACCATCATTACCATGACATATATAAACTTTACATTGATACTGTACATTGGTTTTTTTTGATAGTAAATAAAATAAATGTATTTGTGTTTTAAACATCTTAACCCTGGTTTCTATCACTGCTAATCAAATCAGAGTTTGCAGAGACTACATTGAGTCATTTTAAACCACTCTAAATTAGGACAGGCCAAAATATATTGTTCTAGGATTGCCATCTGAATGCATGCTGATTAATAATCAGATTGCAGAACAAGGAATGTCAGAAACAATGTTAAATTTAATCAAGCATGACATGCTACATATCTGGGGCTTGAAACAGAAGGAAAATCCCAAGCATTTAATTTTTTCCCGACAGATCATATCTGACTAATATCGTTTATTCTATTAATTTAATTATTTGCATTTTTATGACTTCTGGTGAAAGTTTTTGTATTTGCAATATACAACAAAGAAAAATAGCAATGCCCAGCTCAAAATCAGTAGAATTGTTCTTTAAAGTATGATCTGTGTTTATTCAGTGTGTGTGTGGAGGTAAGCTCTACATAGCCACAGAAAAGCTTCCAATCAGACTAATATACACACCTTGGGTTCCACATCATGAAAGGTGTAGTATTTGAAGCGAAGCCACAGCTTGTCGTTCTCCTGTATTCCCTGCTGCATGAGTGAGCGTGATGAATCCAGCCACCTGTGAGTATGAGACAGAGGATAATCACACTTCAAGACACAGATATTTAATTAAAATTTAGGTCCAGTTAGGCTACGTTCACATTACCTGGCTGAAGTGACTCTATTTTTGCTCACTGTGGTTCAGATCTAATTTTTTTTATGACTGTTTTTTCTAATTAGATCTAAGTCACTTTCATATGTGGTCCTAAATCGGATACATATCCGATCCATGGACATGCGACATGAATGTGAACGGTCAAATCTGAATTCATGCATCTTTTTGTTTTTACGCATGCACTACTTGATTCTCTCTCTCTCTCGACCTGAACACGTACTTCAGGAGAGCTGTTTGCTCTTCACTCCAGCAAAAGATGCTCCACATGTGAGCTGCTAACGCATCCATTTCACCTTTGTAAAGCTACTCTATACATTACACGCAGAAACAGGTCACTTACATTTGTGAATGTGAACCGTCAAGACAGCCAAATCCGATCTGAGCAAAAAATTGGATTTAAGCAATGTGTAATGTGAAGGTAGCCTTAGAGGACATTTCCTTAAGCCAAAGTTTTTATTTTGTATTATGATTCAGTTTCTTATCTGGTACATTGAAGCGGCCTGGTAGTTATGTTAACAGTTTAGGTCCACTTTATAATTAATAGAACATACCACATAACTTACTTGCTTTCTTCTAGGATTGCATAAGACATAACATGTTTATCACGATTAGAGGTTTATGTGCTTTTATGTGCAATATGTAGACTTGGTGTTCTTTACTTGTACCTGCTATGAATGTGTGTTTTGTCCACTTTGCTTGCCGGCCGGTAGAGTTTAGCAATGGTCTCAGGAGGAGGTGAAGGCTGGCAGACAGAAAGCATCCTATAGACAAACTCAGTTTTCGGAGAGTCAGCGAAATGAGCAGGCATGCCATTGTAAAGAGTTGGCACTGATACTGAAGACAGAGAAAGTTTAGAATTAGACTCATTAGAGCTGGTTTCTGGTGGTTGTCCAACCATCTCATTAAACTATATAATAATTAATGGCATATACATGCAAAGTACACTACCAGGGATGAAATTATTTTAAAATACCGTCATTTTAAAATACCTGAGGTCAGGGGAACATCTGTGAGGTCATACTCGTCCTCTGCAGAATCCTTATCTTTCTTTTTCTTTTTTTCCTCCACAGGCCGTAACAGAGACAGTTCCTCTGGATGGCGGATGTCTGTCAAAAAAGAAAAAATACAGGTAATACAGATAGTAATATATAAAGATTTTACACTTGTCTTTTTAAAAATACAACAGCTTCACTATAATATGTTTATTTAATATATTTGTAAAATTGTATTGTAAAATTTTAAGATGGTATTCTTTGAACATCTAACATATTTTATTTATTATATGTCATTTTTATATATTAATATTTTCTGCTGGTTTATTGAAAATAGCTGTTTTAATAGTAAATTAAATGTTAGGTTGGTGACAAAAAGCACTGAAACAGTTTTTCAATTAAACCAAACTTCAATGAATCCCATTTGTTTTGAACCAACATGAAGATCAGAGCACAAAATTCAAGCTTAGATGGGGATCTAAGTTTAAGGCAGATATATTAACTATAGTGTGGGATTATCGTTATAGTGTGGCACACTCACTCAAGACCCTGCAGATTCCCTGAACCGTGCGAAAGACTGAGCTGGAGAAGCACGCGCGGAGCCGAAGGGTGACCCCATTAGGAAGGCCCAGACGCAGGGGCTTGTGCTGGGGGGAGAAAATGAGGCGAGCATCTGCATGAATCCCATATTTCTCCAGAGTCCAGGAAGTCCGCAAGAGCCACTGCTGCTTCTGCTCCCACCACAGACCATGATCTGACCAGTCCCGCTGCAAATCTGACAATCAACAGGAGATACAGGTTATATGAATGTTTTTTCTGTGTTACAGGAATGAATGTATATTAAGAAATTAATTCAATTTTAATTAAAGTTGACCAAATAAGGCATGAAATAAAAGTCAAAGTAAATATAAGAAATGCTGCCTTTTTATATCTGACTTTCCCATTTTGTGCCAACATCCTCTGATAAAAGGTTACTTTATACACAATCTTAATTTAGCATTTTTTGTGTGTTGTTTTTTCCTGAGGTCAAACACTTACTTATCTTTTCCACAACTTGGAAAATGACTCCTCCTATATGGAGATCTGAGGTGACACTGATTTTGAGGGGTGGGGCTTCAGGGCCCATGTCCTCTACTATAACTGACAGATCCCACGCTGCCATTCTGATCTCACAGAAAGAGAAAAAGAGGTAAGAATGAGAGAAAGAGAGCGAGACAGAGACTGATGAAAATGCATATGACTTCGCCAAATTAACTTAGAGGTTCATTATATCACTATTTATCATACAGTCTCACTTATAACAGAAGTAATTCTATTTAATGTTACTTAACCCCTTTTTTATATTAACTCACCTGCCAAGGAGGCGATTTTTTCTTTACACCATTATATAACTAAATGGGTTAATGTGATGGGAACAAGTATAATTAGGGGGCTTCCAATCAAAACAAGGGAGGCCAGTTTTGGATACCAAAACGTATCCTAGCAGACTAAACATACTTGGGGAGGTATGGAGAGATTGGTAAATTGGGATCTGATCCACTTTGAATTAGGTCTTTAAGATATAAGATATACTGGTGTTATATGTTATATTTGACCAAATTGACCAACATCCCTGTTGCTCAAGACATATGTTCTGAAACTATGACTAGAGTGCTCTCTATCACATGCTAACCGTGTGCTAAAGCACACACACTCACACACACATCACCAACACCACCCTTATCCTCCCTATGTGTGTGACAGTGCTATTCCGTGGCTTGTCAAGTTCACAGTGATGAATGCTTCCCATTTTTGCCCAATCTCTCAGAACCATGTTTCCTCTTTCAGTTCAACATTTACAGCCTCTCTTAACCTTATATACACTGAACTGTGTAGACCACTGGATGTATCTCTACATATGATCTAAATTAGATAATATATTGACATTATCTAAATTAGTCTAACTGATAATTGTGTCTAGAACACTACATGAACACATTTATAAGAACTAAACAGATTGCAGAAGTAGGCCTGCTTTCAAAGTATCTGATTATCTGCTGCCATTATTTATGGACTGGTCAACCTTACAGAAAAATGCAAGAAATGCCCTTTACCTCTTACATAAATCAACAAGAATTCGTACACAGACCAGTACAAATGCACTAATTACTTGGAATAAACTCATGTTTCACATAAATTCTAGTTTCTAGATCATAACTTTTTGAATAATGTTGAATAAAACCATTTGTATTTATTTTTTTATTATAGTGGTTTACCATATGCCACCATTGCTATTGGGATATTGTATGTCATGTTGTCCATCATGTAAAACATTTATATTTTAAATAATAAATATAACATAATATATATAATAGATTGTTTAAGTATTGATAACAATATCACGTGAATGTGAGAGTGTAAATTAGTACATCCCTGTAAATCACTCAGTATAAATTAACCATACTTACAGATGAAAACAAATATAAACATAATTATAAACATAAATACCTTTTCTGCCTTTCACTGGGCGCGCTGCTGGATGGTGTCCTCCCTTTTTCAGAGTGTCATCTATGTGACCCTATACCCCCGTCTCTGACTCGCTTCAGCCCAAGGTGTGGTTAACTGCATGTAGGCGTAGTTGTGTGAAATAGTGGGTTTTTTCTTTTTTCTTTTTTTGTCAACTTCCGCATAACAGAACAGTGTAACCACAATTTAAGTGGGTGTGTGCTCATGTCAGGGGCTTTTAACATATATATAAGAATTGTACTTCAAGATATACCTTAAAAGGATAAATTATTTTAGCAGTTCTATTATTTACTTTAAATGGAGCTTGGGCAGCTGAGGAACACTGAAAGATCAGTTCTTTTGACCTGAGTGGCTGAACCAGTGTATATTAGGCCTAAACAATATTGAGCCAAATTAGCAAATATGGATTTAATAACTATATGTCCTAAACTGTTGAAATCTGCTGACTACACAGTAACAAAGTGGTCAAAAGTGATATTTGCAGATGTGTATTCTATTATCAATGTGGTCTGTATTCTATTATTAGTGGTCTGATGTTCCTTTTGAGTAATATGTGCACAAAAATGTAACATATCAAAACAAAATAAGAAATCCAGCAAATATTGTTTTCTCATTATTACCTTACTAAATCATTACTTTGAGATACTATCTCATTATTTTGAGATACTAAGTCGTTATTTTGAAATTTGAATTCCTTATTTTGAGATGCTATCAATTTATTGTAAGATACTAAGTCTTTACTTTGATATACTAAGTTATTTTTCTAAGCTATTTTACTACGTTATTTTTCTTTCTCATTATGAAGTAAATTGCTATCCTATTATTTTTCAGAAACTAAGTCATTATTTTGAGAAGTAAGCAAAAAACATCTTGAAATTATAAGGATGTACATTTACTTCTTAACACAATATTTAGAATCAGAATGGTCTATAGTGAAATCAGGGGAAAGCTGTCTGCAGGCAAATAGTACATGTTGGTCACTTTTGTAAAAGAAGGAGTAAAAGTGACACTATGCTCTCCTCTAATAGCATGTGGTCATCACAGAAATCTCTGTATTGCTGTATAGATTACTGTACACTACCTTAAACTGGGATTATTTGGACGTTGTGATGTGCACATCACACAAGCCATTGAAGACATGGCTAACACCATACACACTCTTTCCCCTGAACTGCTTTAATCCTGTTGTCTTATGCAAATATGTATGTGTATAATGGCTGCTCATAACTTCATTTTAGATTTTTCTTCTGAAAAATGAAAAAAATCAATAGGTTATAAAACACTGAGCTTACTTTCTCATGTGAATCGGCGTTGCTAACTAATCAACTTTAAAATGCACACAATCCTTTCACTTCTAATTCTTAAAATAAAGTCATTTCTAAATTAGAATGGAAGATTTTAGTTCATTATCATTAAAAAATCCATATTAAACTTTAGAATATCTTGATTATTGATACTCTCACATTAGCAGCCTAAAGAAAACAGAAAAGATCATTATTTGTGAAACAGCACAAAAAAAAACAACAATGAAAAAACAAATAAATGTATTTAGCTTTCCACAAAGAACTGGCTACACTAGGGAGAAAGGAAGAAAGATTTGTGACACTAATAATAAACATTTAACATATGTAGTTGAAGTTAAAGCAGTTGCCTACTGGTCCGTGTAATGTTTATCAGTTAAATTTTTTTACCTGTTGGGGCGAAATACGAAAATAGAAAATTGAAAGGAAATACATACCATAGTCTCACCATAGTCAAGAGCCTCCAGCACCATTTAAAGTTGGATGGGAACATTTAAGGAATGATAATTCATTATTATTAATAAATAATGTATAAATAAATAAAAAATATTCCCACTCACTAAAATTAATTTAGCTAACTGGATGTTGTGGATACTCAGAATTGAGTACAATACTTTATGCTGGTAGTTTAAACCAGTTTCTTAACTCTGGTCTCTGCCCTATAATTTTGTGTATTTTCCACCTGATTTAACTTATCAGCTAATAAACAACCCTTTTACCTTTTTCTGTTTACCTGTTAAAATCCCTTAGCTGCATATGGACCATAAATCATTATGTACAGGGGTTGGACAATGAAACAGAAACACCTATCATTTTAGTGTGGGAGGTTTCATGGCTAAACTGGATCAGCCTGGTGGCCAATCTTCATTAATTGCACATTGCACAAGTTAGAGCAGAGTGTGAAGGTTCAATTAGCAGGGTAAGAGCAGTTTTGCTCAAAATATTGCAATGCACACATACCAAAAGAGGACAAATTGTTGGTGCACGTCTTGCTGGCGCATTTGTGACCAAGACAGCAAGAAGTCTTTGTGATGTATCAATTGCTAAATTTCCTTCGGGATCAATAAAGTATCTATCTATCTATCTATCTATCTATCTATCTATCTATCTATCTATCTATCTATCTATCTATCTATCTATCTATCTATCTATCTATCTATCTATCTATCTATCTATCTATCTATCTATCTATCTATCTATCTATCTATCTATCTATCTATCTATCTATCTATCTATCTATCTATCTATCTATCTATCTATCTATCTATCTATCTATCTATCTATCTATCTATCTATCTATCTATCTATCTATCTATCTATCTATCTATCTATCTATCTATCTATCTATCTATCTATCTATCTATCTATCTATCTATCTATCTATCTATCTATCTATCTATCTATCTATCTATCTATCTATCTATCTATCTATCTATCTATCTATCTATCTATCTATCTATCTATCTATCTATCTATCTATCTATCTATCTATCTATCTATCTATCTATCTATCTATCTATCTATCTATCTATCTATCTATCTATCTATCTATCTATCTATCTATCTATCTATCTATCTATCTATCTATCTATCTATCTATCTATCTATCTATCTATCTATCTATCTATCTATCTATCTATCTATCTATCTATCTATCTATCTATCTATCTATCTATCTATCTATCTATCTATCTATCTATCTATCTATCTATCTATCTATCTATCTATCTATCTATCTATCTATCTATCTATCTATCTATCTATCTATCTATCTATCTATCTATCTATCTATCTATCTATCTATCTATCTATCTATCTATCTATCTATCTATCTATCTATCTATCTATCTATCTATCTATCTATCTATCTATCTATCTATCTATCTATCTATCTATCTATCTATCTATCTATCTATCTATCTATCTATCTATCTATCTATCTATCTATCTATCTATCTATCTATCTATCTATCTATCTATCTATCTATCTATCTATCTATCTATCTATCTATCTATCTATCTATCTATCTATCTATCTATCTATCTATCTATCTATCTATCTATCTATCTATCTATCTATCTATCTATCTATCTATCTATCTATCTATCTATCTATCTATCTATCTATCTAAGAGCCACGGTATCCAGGTTAATGTCAGCATACCACCAATAAGGACCAACCACATCCAACAGAATTAACTGTGGACTCAAGAGGAAGCTGTCTGAAAGAGATGTTCGTGTGCTAAACGGGATTGTATCCAAAAAACATAAAACCACGGCTGCTTAAATCACGGCAGAATTCAATGTGCACCTCAACTCTCCTGTTTCCACCAGAACTGTCCGTCCGTTGTGGTCTAAAACCAGGTGTTTCAGTTTCATTGTCCAACCCCTGTATATCCAGCAGTGTATTAGACACCTCATACCACCACATATTATAGCGAAAGCTCTATAATATGCAGATCAATGGGAATATGCAGTCAAATATGCAGGAACAGGGTTGAAAAACACTGCTTTAACCTGACTTCTGTTAATTTGTAGTTTACAGTAACACCACATTAAGACCACAAATCAACCGGTTATATTGAAAGGTATATTTCTGTATGGTGTTTCATGTTTGTGCTTTATGTGCACTCTTTTGTCTTTGAGCACCTGCCCCTCAAAAGTTTTCTGCATGGCCCTGCCTTTGGGTATATGTATATTTGAAGTACATGGTTTTAGTGTTTTATTTACCACTGGATATTTAACAGAAGCTCCGAGCACTCTGGACCTGAACGCGTTCACCGCTAGAGGGCGGTGTCGGATAGTGAGCCACCCTACAGTCCGCGGTAAAGTCCACTGAGCGGGGTTCAGCAGTGGACCCCTACTGAATGGTACAGTCCGTTTTGGAATCGCTGTTTGAGGATCGATCCCTCCGGATTCACGTGTTTTGGAGCTGGTTGATTAGTTTGGGTGGTTCGCGGTTTTCTGAATGAGAACAGGAGAGTGCTGTAAAGAGCCTGTGTAAACAGTGCTGGCTGAGCAGCAGTCAGTAAGGTTAGCTAGGTTAGCTGAGTGAGTGGGTTAGGTTGGGTTAGTTGGGCTATGGCGTTTCAGTTATCCAAACTTACAGCACCCCGCTGCCTAAAAGTCTCCCACACTATTATTAAAAACTACTGGAGGGGCGAGGGGCCTCTGAATACCGCCAGCCTTTTGAATTCCTCCCGGCGGGGTATAAACACGGTGCAGCGGCTGGAGAAGTGTTCAGCTTCCTCCACCGCTTCCAAGTCAGTCGAGTGGCCGAGCTTCAGGCCCTGGAAGCGGGGTGGGAAGTTCTCCCGCCCGGCCCTGGTCCTTTTCGGGCTCTCCGCCGCTGCCGTTGCCTCCTCCTCTGTCCACTCCAGCGCCCTGTGCGCCATGGCCTCCCACTCAGAGCTGCACTCGGAGGACTCTGACTGGAAGAAGGTGAAAAGTGAGTGAGTTTAAAGTGAGACGCGCCAAGTTTAGCTACTTAACCTGTTGTTCAAACTGTAGATAAGAGTTTAATAAGCAAAACCAGCAGACTAACCATTTATTTATACAGCGCTGAGGTTTAGAGTGTTGCTCTAAAATATAACTAAATAAATCAATCAACCTTTATTTTCACTCGGTATTACATTGGCGGTGACCCTCAAGCACTTACAGTTTAAAATGGGTTTAAAACATTTAATAAGGAATCACATTTAAAATAAATACATTTAAATAAACATTTAATATAGTTGAATAGTTGCTTGATTTTTTTTGTACCATAGCAAAGCACAAACACTTAAAACAGGCTTTAACTAAGGCTAGTCTAAAAAGGTTTCTTACAATAAGGTTTCATAGAATATTTTTATCATAATAATATAAACCGTATGTATGCAAAAAGGATTGAACTATTTCAAAATAAAAGCTGTAACACAACAATGACTGCATTTCATAGCAATACTGAAAGCCCGATAAGTTCAAAGCACTTATTAGCCTACATTAGGCTAAAACATGTTTGTTTTCAGCTGGTATTAATTTGGTGTTAATAAAAGAAAAAACAAAAAATCAATAGTAATCAATACTGTCCTCTGATTCTTCAGAACACATGCTGTACTGTATACAGTGTTTACACAACCAAAATAAACACAATCAAGGAATACCCAGAACTGATTCAAGACAAAAGCCTTGTTCTTAGTATGGTGTTGTAACATAATAATATAAAGCATAAGTCTGCAAAAAAGGCAGCTGTTACAAAATAAAAGCTGTAACATCATGACTGCATTTCATTAGGCTCTAGAAAGCCCTGTGTTTCCTAAACAGTTATGAGCCTACATTTCCAGGTAAGCAACCTGACAAAATGTCCTAAAATAGATTTTAGGCCTTTTTTTTATCATATGGCTCATTATTTTGGCGTTTCAGAATAATAAAGAAAAAAAATTACATTGTTTTATATAGTATATTTAATATGCAGTGTATAACTGAGTTAGCCAACCAAAAAAACATAATTAAGGGAATACCCAGAACAGATTTACCCTAAGTCAAGGCTCTTGTTATTCACAGTCTGTTGTGACCAGATATGCTCATCTTCCATTACAGTATATTTCCAGTGTAAGTTGTTTGCATATGTTTGATTGCATCATATTGTATCTGTTACTTTATCAGAGGAGCTCCTGTCCATGAGCCTGGAAGAAAGGAGAAAGAAATACAAGAACTACATATCCCTGGACGATATCCCAATCTGGAGTCACTCAGGTAATTAAAACTCTAATTAGTCTTCAGGTTACACTGTTCTGGACACGTTACATGGACTAATGGCTTAAACCTAGTCTTGGACTACACTGAATTATGAATGGCCTTTTTTCCTTGGATGGAGAATGTAGTTTAACATTGGACCTTTTTACTGTATGGGGAAACTGTCTGTAAGGGCCAGTCTTAAGCTAAATTGCAGTGCCAGTAGTAAAAATTGGTGAAATTATTGACCCCTGATCTTTTTCTCCCAGTAATCTTTTTGTTGTGATGCTCTGTATGATGTTTAGGATTTTATATACATTCATTTGTTCATTAATAGTATCCATAATGTATTATTTAGAAACTCTATTACAGTGTTTGTGTTTACAGTGTGTTTGTTGGTTTAAGTTTTGGTAGAGTTTTTGGTAGAATTTATCATAATCATTTCAGTAAACAAATGTCATTGACCTTCCATATGCACCATAAAATTAAAAAGATTTTGACTTTGGTCACAGCATTTTTAATTAAAAATATGGGTCCTGTTTATTCTGTTTACTGTTTGTGTAAATATTACATTTTATACTGTACATTGTTACCTCTCTGCCATGTAGATGCTTCTTCTCCTGATGAGACACATGAGATAAATAAGAAGATCTCTCTCTTCAGAGGTGACATCACCAAACTGGAGATAGATGCGATTGCCAATGCAGGTAAGGATAATGCGCATAAGTTTTGGGGTGGTACATTTTTCATGTACACTTATTTACTTGTCCATTTATTTAAAAATGAACGGGGGGGGGGAAAAAGGGTGAAGAATATGAGCTCTACTTCCATCAGGCTGGTGAATTATACTAAAACAGTGTTTTGTGACGTATGTTGGCACATTACTTAGTATAAGGGAGTCATATTTCATTTACTGTTAAAAGCGTATGTAAACGTTTTTCTAGCTTTACCTGCTTAAAAATACATACTGTGTCCTTTAGAATAATTTGATCATTGCTGAGTGTGGGCAAAATTGGTATGGAACATTTTAGTTTCTGCACATTAGGCATAAAATGTCTTAAATCCATCTCCCAACAAAAAAAAGGTCAATTTCATATACAAATTACCTTGCCGATTTAACAGTAGACTAATGTAAGCTGATATTGTTTTTATTGGTAAGGTGTAAATAAATAAAAAAAAGTTTAATTACTGTTTGTTTAAAACTGTTTGTTTATGCTTGTTTGAAGTAAATCACAAGCTTGTACTCTTAATATTGGTATTGTGCGTCTTGTGGGTCATTTTCTTATTGCAAAAAATGGTCTTCATTTTGTCTCTTGAGTGGTATTCAAAGTGCCGACAGTAACATATTTAACATATTTAAGTTTACTCCCTTTCTCTCTCTCCCACACACACCACTTCTGGCACATTTCTTCTTTCTAAGCTGTTGAAGGTGGAAAATGGAGCTACACTATCTATTTTGTCCTCAGTAACTCAGCACATTACAATATTCTCATTTATAACGCACTATAACGCATAAAATTTATATTATGATATTATGATACACTAAAAAAATATCTAAAAAGCACTATTAATACACTTAATGTTTTTAAGCGATTGACGACACACATTATTGTAATTTAATTAAATTATTTACATTTAAATACCCATCTTTGTCTTGTATTTTACATTTTAATTCTAATACTGAAGCCAATGCTGTAATTTCCTGTTTCACTGAGGTATTAAAAGGAAGATGTGGGCAAACACACTTAGTCATCATTTTTTATGAGGAAGATCAGAGAATACACAACTGAAATGTGAAGAAGTTTTGATTATCTATATTCTGTTCATTTGTAATTTATAGGTTGCCCAAATTTAGTTTATTATGGTTAATTTATTTCACAGTATTCACATCTGCTGTTATCACAAAGCAGCTTAAAACCAGTAAAACACATTATTTAGAGCAAAGGGAAGAAACTGTGAGGGCGACTCAAAAAAGGGGAAGCTTTTCTCATCCGGTTCTAAACACAGACCTGAGGACTATTAGGCGTTTACAGGAATAGTCTCAGATACTTTTCCATCTATATCTAATTCTGTATTTTAGACTGAATGCTGTAATTTTGGGAGAGGAACAAAAAGCACTAAATGCAGGGATGATGATAGTTATCAGGGTTTTTCCTGCCTGTATTTCTGGCTGTAGTGTGAGGTGGTATCATCTGGATGTACATCATGCATTCAAACTGGCTCTAGCAACTACTTTTTACAAGCAGGGTATTTTAGCAATTAGGTCTCAAGTTAAGAAAATTCGTTATGTTATGTTATGTGAGTGTAATTTATTACATTTAAAATTATAATTGTCCTGTTCAACATTAAAATAACACATTGCTTTAATGTTGTGTATGTTTTAATTTATACAGCTAATAAGTTACTAAATCAAATATGTATGTGTTGGCAATACGATACATTTAATAATTAGTGCTAGTATTGCAGTATTTTTCAAATATATGAGCAGTTCTCAATTGTGATTTAAATTTATTTGACAAGTTTTTTTTATGTACCAAAACACTGATACAAACTAAACATATTGTAAACATATGTTTCTTTAACATTTTTAGTGGAATCAAAAGTAGGCAAGCACAATACAAAAATTTAAACCTCTATAAAAAAGGTTAATTTATCTAATTTAATAAGAACAATAAGAATCTCTGTTTAACCTTACAAACAATTTAATATCAAACAAGCACCAAAAATGACCCCATAACTGAATATGCTTCAGTTAAGGACAATCGTAGTTAGCCAATTTTGACAATTGCATTAAAACAGTAATTTGAATAATCAAATTTTTTAAATATAATATTTGATACTTCAATAAATCTATTTTGTGACACCCCTAGTTGTAATGTAGTTACCGTGGTGTGAAAAAGTGTTTGCCACCTTCCTGATTTCCTGATTTTTTGCATGTTTGTCACCCTTAAATGTTTCGGAACATCAAACCAATTTAAATATTAGTCAGTCCTGCAGTTCTTTGCATGTTGTTTTGGGGTCTTTTGTGACCTTTTGGATAAGTCATCGCTGTGCTCTTGCGGTAATGGTTGATGCCAGTCATCCTCTGCACACTGTCATCAGCAATCAGAGGAGTCTGTTCAGTGACCGACTGCTCCTCCCCAAGTGCAGGACCAACAGGTGCAAAAACTCTTGGGTCCATCATGCCATATGACTGTACAATTTCTCTTTGCAGGGGGGGAGGGGTCACAGGAGGTCAGACTGATTAAAACACTAACCGGACTATGTGCAATAATTTCTATTTCTAAAGACTGATTAAAACATACCTAACAAACATATATATCTATCTAATTTTGGCTGGCCGGTCACTCCTGGGAAGGTTCACCTAGGGTTGCAGCGGTAACCGGTTTCACGGTATACCATGGTATTAAAATGCACGGTTATCATACCGTGTGTGTTTGCTTATTACTGGTAAAACGCAAGCCAGCGGAGAAACTCACCCGCGCATGCGCAACTCTGCTCCGCTTCAGCTGCTCAGCACACAGCGGTGAGAACAGCAGAAAGTGCATCAGAATAAACAAATCTCCGTCCGCCTAAAAAAAGGCTAAACTAAAATCAGCAGTGTGGGACTATTTCGGATACCCGCCGAACGCACCCGAGGATGGTTATCCGATTTATAATCAATGTGGCCGTAAAGTCACAGCTAAAGGTGGACATATGTCAAACCTGTTCTCCCATCTCCAAGAACACCACCCCGCCGTGCAGCGCAAAGTATGTGTTTAGTTTATAATTTTAATCTGAACATAAATAAAATCTCTTTGTAGTCGTGCACAACCCATGCGGTAAGCGCCCGCAAAAGCGCTGAGTTATCCGAAATTTGGGCACGCAGGTACAGGCGTGAAGTGCGTGCTACGACGGATTCACGTGTCCGTGTAAAGGTGCTCGCCGGACTGGATGTGAAAGACGCCATTCATTTACATGCGTTAATTTTCAAATTCTGACGTGCCTGTTTTTCATGTGTTAAAACCAGACTCAGAAATAAATCCCCTCTATCTGGTTATATACCAACTTGGCAGTAAAACGGACGTTTACAACAGTTGTTGATCAGACACTGACCCAGGCTCAGTTTATCAGATATTAAATAATTTAAACTTAAATAATTGTACTGAATAGTTTAAACACAGGATCTTTACTTCTTAGAGGACATGTAATGTGTGACACGTGTGTGTGTGTGTGTGTGTGTGTATATATATATATAATTATATACACCCTTAATGACCTTAAGAGTAGTGGAAAAACCTAGTTTCCTTCACCTAATGGTGTACAGTTTATTTTTTTAAGGAGACATTATCTATATAGTTGTTCCAGGTTTCTACAATAAATAGTTAATTGAACAAAAAACCTTTGTTGTAATTTCTTTAAGGGTCAGTTTAATAATATATGTAACAAACTGTGATACCGTGATAACCATGATACCGCGGTATTTTCTGAGACGGTTATCATACCGTGAAAATCTCATACCGTTGCAACCCTAGGTTCACCACTGTTCCATGTCTTCGCCATTTGTGGACAATGGCTCTCACTGTGGTTCACTGGATTCCCAAAGCTTTGGAAATGGCTTTATAACCCTTTCCAGACTGATAGATCTCAATTACATTTTTTCTCAATTGTTCCTGAATTTCTTTGGATCTCGGCATGATGTGTAGCTTTTAAGGATCTTTTGGTGGACTTAACTTTGTCAGGCAGGTCCTATTTAAGTGATGTCTTGATTGAGAACAGGTGTGGCAATAATCAGGCCTGGGTGTGGCTAGAGACAGTGTACTCAAATGTCAGAAACCACAGTTTTAACAAGGGGGCAATTACTTTTTCACACAGGGCCATGTAGGTTTGGATTTTTGTTCTCCCTTAATAATAAACACCTTCATTTAAAAATAGCATTTTGTGTTTACCTGTGTTGTCTTTGCCTAATATTTGAATTGGTTTGATGTTCTGAAACATTTAAGTGTGACAAACATGCAAAAAAAAAATCAGGAAATCAGGACTTTTTTACACCACTGTAAATATAAAAACTACATAAAAGCATTTGCTTTCACCTTAAGGCGTTATTTGCTTCTATAAACATCCTAACAGGGAGGGGGCACATTTTAATGTTCAGTTTTTATATTTTTTAAATTGCCTGTTGCCTGTGGTCTCATGATCTGACCCACAAATGTCAATTTCAGTGCTTTTTCACAAAACAATTATTTAATTTTCTGTTTAAGCTGACTTTTTGTCTCATATATATCAGAGATACCAACCATTCTTTAGGGCACTTTTTTATTTTAACACCAGCATGTCTTCTTTTCTCCTCTATCTTCTATCTATTTTCTTTTTTGTGTAAGTTATTTATCAGACATCAATTGGAGTGAGAGTGCGGCACCTACAGCTTGCCTCTGGCTCAATGCAGCACAGTAGAACTGCATCCAGGATCTTCACCTACTTGGGCCATGACCTTTTTAACCTTCTCATTTTCTCACAGATTAAGAAGCTCTGTTTGGTTTAAATATAGATTAACTGATTTTATTTTTAGGCTTGGCTTTGAATGTTCTGATGTTTATCGTAGTCACTTATCAATAAGACAGACAGAGATACAAAACGATAAAGTAATTTTTAAAGCATTGTAGAGTTAAAGAATTGACTGTAGAATAGCAGGTAAGGGCGGCACAGTCAGGCCAGCACCACTAGGGGGAAGCAAAGCCCACGTCCCTCTGCAACAGGTCAGCTTGTGTGGATAACAGGCCCGGTTGGGGATTGCTTGGTAAACACTCAGTCGAGCAATGCTGTGGTGAATCCCTGAGGAGATCTAATTCCACATGGTGTAATTCTGCAGGGTATTTGCTGCTGATTACATCACTTTATGGAGAATAGTCTCATCAGTCTGGCGGATGTTGTTGCGCCGCTGTCAGTGTCAGCGTTTTGCTGTTATTTGGCAGTGCTGACATTAATGTGATTTCGCAGAGCTGTAAAAGTGCATAAGGTTTATTATTTTGTCCATCATCTCTTCTAACTGCTGCAGAGTGTGACAATGATTTGTTAATGTTTGAGAAGTCATACGTTGAGCTGGCAACATATTATTTCCGCAGTGTTGCTCTTTGATTTAGAAGGATCTTACCGAGGGCTCTTACAGGAGGCTAGAAGAGAGATGTCTGATTATGTATTTCTTGAGAGCTGCATAACTGCATAACTGTTGCAAAGCAGGAAAAAGAACTGGACAGTTTGGCTATGTTTACATTACCAGGCTGAAGTGACTCAAATCAGATTTTTTGCTCAATGTGGCTCAGATCTTTTTTTTTCATGGCTGTGTGAACAAGGCAAATCCGATTTTTTATCAGGTTTGTGCCACCTCCATATGTGGTCTTAAATTGGATAAGTATTCGATACATGAACATGCGACATGAATGTGAACGGTCAAATCAGAATTCATGCGTCTTTTTGCTTTTACACGTGCACTACATGCTTCTCTCTCATACACACATCTAATGGTGCAGCTGTGCAGCTATAGCTTATAAAACAGTTATTTAAATAATCGACATTGTCCATTATATCGACTAATCGTTGCAGCCCTAGTCTTAAACTGACAGTTGTATAATTTGTTGCATTCATTTCTGGCACAATAGATTATCCAGAAAAAAACCTTGCTTATCGTGACTGGCCTGCTTGTGAGTGAGCTCAAGGACGCTGGCATGTGCAAGTTTCAGCTTCCCACAAAGAAAAGTTACAGCATAAATTAATACTTCAAATGTATTGCTTTTTGCTTAAATGTTTTTTTTATTAAATGTGTATTTTTAGTATTTCAGTAAAATGTAGAACAGAATAAATTATTTGTTTTACAGTCTTGTTTTTTCCTGCCTGGAATGTATATATTAAAACAGTGTAAATAGACCTTACTGATCCATGTTCAGCACTAGACTGTTGAATAGGAACAAAATGCTGGTAGGAACAGAAAGTTCAGAGAGCTCAAAATGGGAAGCTTGAACCCCTTTTGTCTATTTGTTTCAGAGCATTTATTGGGTTCAGTTGTTTAGAATGTGGTTGTCCTCATTGTCAGACACAGCAGTGCTGCTGGAGTTTTTAAACACTGTCCACTAACTGTCCTCTACTCTATTAGACACTTCTACCTAGCTGTTCCTGTATATGTAAAGTCAGATACAGAGACTCTGAATCTGTAGCTGCACAGTTTATGTTGGGCATCCTCTCGTCCTTCATCAGTGGTCACAGAGCTTTGCCCACAGGACGCTGTTGGTTTACTACTGTTCAGTTCAGCAGTGATACAGAGGTGTTGTCTGATTTTCTCACACCAGCACAACACACACTAACACAGCACTACCATGTTACTGTGTCTGCAGTGCTGAGAATGACCCACCACCCAAACAGTAGCTGCTCTGTCATCTGTAATACTTCATGAGAAAAACGACTAAGTAAAATTCTTTCAGACATGCTTTTGCTACAAAGTGATCTGCTTCCACACAATATATCTGCAGACTCTAAGTGATGTTTTTCAGATTTCTTTAGAACTGGTATTTACACCATATTCAGGGTGCTGCATTGATTGCTCTAATTTGCACAAATCTCCATCTGTCACTGGAAAAAAGTGGAAATTATCTTTTCTCCTTTACACCAATTAGAGATACTTTAAACCTGCTTTGTTCTCGCACATCTTTCACAAAACATGGTTACATTAAGGAAACTAAAAATAGTTCTTCAGTGGCATTGCATCAAACAAGAAGAATCTTTGTAGAATCTTTATATTCTTAGGAATGTAATAAGGGTCATAAAGTGCAAACAATTAATAAAAGAAACGGCATGAAATATGCTCATAAGTGGACGTCACAATTCACACCTGTGCTTCATTTCTCCACCATTGCAGTGTGTAAAACAAACCATTATCACTTCCTTTTATTCATATAGCAATGAATAAAGAGCAGAATCCTCACTGTTAAAGTTCAAGTTTGTCATGTGAAAGATAATGTAAACATCACACGCCTTCATTATCCAGTATCAGAGGAAAGACTTGTATGATTGTGTAATTGCTAATGAAGATTAATGTCAGAATATTTTGACATACCCTTAGGATCACTAGGCATACACCAGAAGTATGCTATTAGTTTCCTTTAATCATTTATCATAATGATTAATTCATTTTCACAGCTAAATGTGTGTGTGTGTGTGTGTGTTTTCTAATGACTCTGCTGACTGGTTGCATTGTAATGTGTAGTGTCAAACATCCTGATATATTTCAATAAAACAAACAATTAAACTGTTAGTTTTCCCGTTGCTAATATTGGAACATTTTTTTTTATTTCCCCTAGAAATCTGGGTTACATCTAGAATAATTGGCAGCCTTGGCTGGAATGGAACGTTCACCTATCTGTTCAATATATGGAGTATCTGAGTTGGAGTCAAACTGTCAGTTAATCACTAGGTAGTTAATTACAAACTAGGTAGTTAATCATGCTATTATTGATCATGTGGTATTGTGTGGTTGGTTGCATTGACAGTCAATTTGTACAAAGGTTTTTCTGGTGAATTTAATGTTTGAATTGCATTGCATAAAATGGCCAATGTATGCTAGTTAGTTTTAGGCCAGCCAACCAGCATTATGTCTTTGTAATATTTGGGTTTTGGCCAGTGGTCTTGTCAAGTTTATTTTGTGGTCTGGACCAAGTCAAAATACCATTTAAATTATTAGCTTCAGTGGCAAACAGAGCAAACTGAGCTGACCTTCGGTACTGTAATTTGAAAATGAAAATCGCTTCATATTAAAATATGAAGTATGAAGAAGTATTTGCTTTTCTTCTGGACCTTTAAGCTGCATTGTATACTCAATGAAGGTGATCTGAGACACTTAGTCTGGAAGTAGGGGGTGAGTCTACTGAATGAGTCTGGTTCTGTCTATGGTCTTAACTGTGAAGAAACTGGTTGAAAATTGACATTAGGCAATATTGGCTTTTTTGTTGTCATTGGATGTAATGGACCAGTGGTCTCCATATTTGCTACAGGTATAGAAACTGATGTGGGCTACACCATGCAAAGTATGCAATTCTGCATTTGAGAGGTGTGGGTTGACACACCTGACAGCCCACACTGCACTGTGTGCCGGTACTCAGATGTAATGACAATAAAAGCCTCTTGGCTTGACTCTTGATTTGAACTTTAGCTTAGAACTCGAAAGCCATCTAAAAATGTTCCTCCTCCTCCACCAGTGGAAAAAACGCTTACTTGTTGGTGATTTTGAAAATCAACCAATTCTGATGCACTGCTTTTAATGCAGCAAAGAAAAAGTAGGATATGCATTTTCCAGACAGCAATGCTTCTTTCTTCTCTGTGGTGATCACTGATCATTAGTGAAAAGGATACAACATTAGCTTACAATAATATTATATATATTAGCCTGTTACCCTAGTATCACCTAATGCTGAGCATTGGGTGGCCTTGTAATTTCTTTTACTCCTCGTCTGACTGATCAGACTGCCAGTACTATCCAAAGACACTGTCCACTTATTTCCACAGCTAGATTTAAGCTGACCTTCGCTGAGGGAGGTTCAGACACCCTGCTTGGCTTTGTGATTAACACCTCTTAGCTGTGGCCGAGATCTGATCGGCATGGCGCCTGATTGCGTTATTCAGTTTATTATATTGCACCCATGGGCTAGATCTGGTAGCTAATCGAGGATAGGTAACTTCAAAACAACCAATTCAAAGTCAAGAGGCTTTAATTACGTTCCTCCGGGCATAGTCTTTTCTGAATGTGTATGGATGAGGTACGGAGGTATGGAACATGCTATGACATTTATTCAGCGTATACATATGTGAATACAGCAGTTACTGAGGTAGAAAATACAGTACATTACCAGAATGCAGTATTGTAGCAGCAAAGATTCCTGATAGTATTAAAGAATGTATAGATTAGAAGCATCAACAATGATGTGTGTGTATATGTTGGTGGGGGGGTCAGTTCTCTCTCTGTGTGTTGAGGAGTCTGATGATCTGGGGATAGAATCAATAGTAGCAAATTCTGGCTATGATGGCTCGAACGCTCCAATATTTTCTGGCAGACGGAATTAGTGAAAAGAGTGGTGGCTTTGTGGATGCAGTGTGTGGTGTACAAGTCCATGATGGAGGAGAGAGACTCCGATGATCTCCTTAGTTCTTACTATCCTCTTTAGGATCTCGTTATCTTCCCAAATCAGACAGCGATCCAGGAGCAAAAGATGCTCTTCTAGAGCTGGGTATCGAATTAAAATCTTGGGTACAGGTACAATACCTTGAATTCGGTACAGATACCTAAACAGTACTTTCTTCGATACCTTTTTCTTAATTACAACCAAAAAAATACAAAAATTATGATCTCATTCCCATACAGTCATCATGAGGGACTACTATACTTTTGGATTTTTCTAGAACAAACAAGGAGCATGATTATGTGGGGTACTATTGTATTACTATTGTAAGTAATGCTGTTGTATTTGTATTAAAAACAAAAACAACAGCATTACTTTAACTGCTTAAACTACAATTATTATTCCTGAAGCATATCACTGGATGTATTTCAGTTTTTAAGAGTTTTTTTTAATGAATATCAGCATTAGATAGACTAAATTAAATTATATTGTATAAGTGGTGTTAATCACATAAAAATTAAATTGTGATTTTTTTTTAAAGCTCAAATTTTTTCCAGTATTATTGTGAGGGTTCTCTCTGCGGTTGTTTTTTTTTTGCACAAGCTTTCCACATGTGGAGCGTTTGTTTGTTTCATGCAAAGTATCGAAAATATGACCAAATTTCTGTTGACCTTTTAGTACTCTGTAGTACCAATACATTTCCATCAGTGCCTTTTTAGTATCAAATTTCAATACCAAGCCCTACTCTCCACAGGCTCTTTGTAGAACTCGGGGAGGATGAAAGGTGTGACGTGATTTCCTCTGTAAAACATACATGTATTTTTTGTCTTTGCCCCAATTAACTTACTACCTTTAAAACTCAGGAAGGTCAGAACTGTACATGCAAGGGTCCCACAGGACGAGGGCTGGAATCAACCACTCTAAAAGTTCTCAAAACTTGCTGTAGCAATGGGTATTGCTTATGTCTACACAGACAGGTCTACTAGACTATAGTATAGAAAGTCAGTACAAGGCATATGTAGAAAGCACAGTTGGGTGAGTGAAAGAAATGAAATGAGAGACGAAGTGAAGGTAACACAGGGAGAGAGAGAGAGAGAGAGGAAAAGAGAGTTGGTGTGACAGCACACTGATTCATCCCTCCCTGTGGCTGCATTGATCGACTGGCCGCTGGGGCTCGGTGTAAAAGCGTGAGGATTAACAGACTGTCTAGAGGTAATTAATTTGGATGCTGGAATGGACTTCTCAGGACTGCTAAGTGTGCACTGATCCAATGGACAGGAGAGGAGTGAGGCAGCACAAGTGCTGGCTTGCACTTACTTCTGTATTAACACACACAAACACACACACACACACACACACAGATACACACAAACAGTGTCGCTGAAATGTTGTGCCAGTGCTCATCACCGGGATAAGTTCTTCCAAGTTTAACAAAGACACAATGTCAAGCACTACTTTAGCAGATGCATAAAGGTTTCTTCATCTCCATCTTTTACACTGTTAGCCTATAGAAAGAAGCATGACATCCCCCCTCACACACACACGTGCATGCACCTCTTTCTTTTGATATGCAGGTGCACACATCACCTTTTCACTGGCATTGATGTGGCCTTAAATGACATAAGTGTCTGGTGTGTTAAGCCATCAGAAGCACTGCTGAAGCCCGTAATCTCCCTAGTTCTACTTAAGAGCGCAATTATAGGAAACATGATAATTGCAATTAGGCTGTTTGAGTGATAATGTGATTGCGGTTATTAAATTAGGATTAAAAGTGACTTGTGTGTTGCATTACTTCTGAGCAGCACCTATGATTTTTCTCAGTCTGCATGAACAGCTGTGGTTCTCAGGATGCCTCTTAGTGAGAACTCAAAATATGCTTAAAATGGGGAATGTTTGAGCAGCAGACAGATTGCTAAATATAATTTATTCATCTCTATGCTTTTTGCTAAAGGGAATAATTTAATTGCTGTTTTATGAATGGCAGTTTGGATAAACATGCTTAATAAGATGTGCAGTCTCTACACAACTCGTGATGTGCTGTACTGTGGAGCTGCATGATTGGAAATTGATTCAGTATTTTCCAGACGTTTCATGATGAATGCTTGTCTGGAAAGAGTGAGATGACTGATTTGTGTATATTATTAATTTTACTAGAGCGTTGGGTTAAATCAAATCTGTTATTGCTGAAGATCAGAGTCCACATTCAGGTTGAGAATCCAAGATCACTGCACTGCACATTAACAGCAGTTAAAGCTGTAGTATAATACAGTTTACTAGCACTCTTCTGTTCTTGTTTATGCAATCAGACCACTTCTATCCATGTCCAACTTCTATTCATGGACATGCTTCCATAGTACTTGGATTTGCACAGTCAGTTGGTGTCCCTAACAGTGCTAAACTAGGATAATGCAAAGAATGATAACCTGGGGCATAAAAAGTTGAACATATTTTGCCTGGATTTATCATAACTTAATACATCTGAGGATGCCACACATACAGTAGCATTTTGAAATAACTGTGGCGTTCAACCTGAAACTAATGTTGTCATGTGGTGCCCAACCTTCTCTGGGATTGTCATTTCCACAAGGATGATCATCTTTGCCACCTCTGATCCGATAACTACAGTGGGAGGGAAAGTGAGATTTCTTCTCCCATGATTGTGACCCCTGAGGAAGGTTGGTTCTGATATTCTTGGCAGAAGATGACTGCTCCTCTGACTTGATAAACTGCAACGTTGGTGCTAGTGGCTTGTGTAGTTGTGGTCTTCTACTGACCTGCTCCAAGATAACCCTTGTAAAGGACTGTCAAACCAATTGTGGTCCTCTTATTAGGGTGCTTTCACACCTACCTTACCAATAATACAGGTGTGAAAAAGGTTGTTAACCACGGTCAGGACTAAAGGTCCAAATTTTGGTCTGCCAAAAGAGGTGGCAATTACAGGAAGGTGCTGGTGATTATGTTGATATGTTCGTTGTGCTGCGTGACATGTATGTCAAGAAAGGGAGTGAAATTCTTACTGAAAGGGTAGAATTCTATGCAACACTTGGGAAAAGCAACTCACTGATATCATTTTACAAACCAATTAATGTTAAGTATAGGAAGATGGGGGCTCTGGGGGGTCCTGCAGACAAAGGTACTGCCACTATGATTGGAAGATCGCTGGTTCAAATCATAGGCATGCAGCGTGCCATCAGCTGCTGGAGACCCGAGAGTGCACAATTGGCATTGCTCTCTCCCCACACACCTTAGATACATCAGATGCTTTGTGCTACGCAACACTCCCTGTGTTGCGTAGCACAAAGCATCTGATGTAAGCATCTGATGTATCTAAGGTGTGGAACTAAGACGCTGCACTTTCCTCCGAGCATACTGGCTACTCTGCTCAAAAAGAGGTGTGGTGATTGTATCAGAGGCTAGTTCTCACCCACCTGTTGTTGGGGCATCACTAGTGATAGGGGGGATGCAGCTAAATGGGTGGGATTATTGGCATAGCTAAATTGGGGAGAAAAAGCAAAATGAAAAGAAAAATAATTAGCTAAAGACAACAGGATGTGAAATTTTTTTAGTTATTTTTTCCCCCCAATAAACTGCAGTGTAAAACCAAAACTTACCAAACTAAATGTACACAATGTAACAAACACATGACCCTTGGTGTGAATTCTTGCTTGGGCTTTCATAAATAAGAAAACACACTTTGTTGTAAGTAATAAGGTTTTATCTACTAGTCCAACAGGATAAAGGCCAGCTCGGCATCTGTCCCGAACCCTTTTATCTCTTTTAGCTCTCGCCAAAGTATAAAAGTCATCCTGAGATTTATGGGTTTGTCCAATCTCTTGCTTGGTCACTCTTGGTCACTGGGTCAATGACAGAAGTGCCATTCTGTCTGTTGCAGTCAGCATGCCATGAGAATGGCATTAAAGTTGTTATTTTAAGGTAAACTTTCTACATAATGTTATTTTAAATGTAGCTGGCTGCTGTTTGGGATTATGTTTGCTTTGGAAAATCCAACAGTGACTTGATTTTGTGCTGTAACGGATCTAGAACATGTGCTTGTTGGATGACATAGTGTTTGAATATCGCTTTTAAACCGGATTTATGGAAAACATTAATGTGTGCTGATTCCATTGGGCGAAGCAGGTACTGTAATAAATAAATGCGGAATTCTGCATAATGTTCAAGTTCAAGTGTGGTTATGCAAGGACTGTTGCATAGTATTTCTGTGCAAATAATAACCTGCTTATGGTTTCATCTACTTTAGGAAGTTAAGTGCAGTGTAAGAGCGTGTGCTTACATGAAGTGAACCTGTGTAGGTTAAAGTAGAAATGATGAATCTTGTTGTAATATGCATTTAAAGCCATTTAGCATTGCGTTCTGTGCAGTAATGAGTGGGATGTGGACTTTACCCACTCTTGACACATGTGGTAGAATGCCATATGTTTTTATTTAGTCAATTTACATAGTATGTCTTAACTGTTGTGTAATTATGTGTGATAACCAATAATACCAGTTGGAAAAACATGATTTTGAAATGGAATTTTCATGTATATAAAGACTAACATACCGTAAACTATAGCTGTGTTCTGACAGGTACATCTGGTTGGTGTTTTTTCCTATTTAATTAGGCATGTGCTCTCCAGCTGGGCAGCTTACTATTCTGCAACCCATGCACGCACACACATTTCAATTTGAATATGTCCTGATGTTGTGAAGGTAAATTTGATTGCCTGAGGCTAAAATACCGCTGATAGAAGTACTTTGTCATTCATGTCCTTTTTGAGGAATATTGGTTAGTATGTTTTGTTGCTGCTTTATGTATAGAACAGTTGTGACTGACACTTGAAATGTTTACTCACCTCCCTTGTTTGATTCAGACATTCTGACTTTATAGTTTAGGTTGAACCGAACTGTAAACTTTTCTTTGCATGCATGTATGGCACACATCAGTATGGACACAAACACTTACCTTCATGACTTCTGTATCTACCTTTACTGTAGATTAACCTTTGTATAAAAACATAAAATCTTAGCAAGTGAAATGATCCAATTTCAAGGCAAATTTTTTTTTTCTGTGATATGATTGTTTGTCATACTTGTGTGCTTATTATTTTGCTTATTTCAGGAATAATTATCTTAATAATCTCTAATCTTACTTAGAATTGTAACCTTAGAATTGTAGAATTGTAAAGTAATTTGAACTCCAAATAAGCACAAAAGTCATGTCATTGGTCAAGTTATTCTGATTCTTGTGTCCAAATTTAAGCAAAAAAAAATAAATTTTTAGTATTTTTTCCCTCTTTTTCAGGCTTTGTGGTTGCTTATTTTAAAAATTAACAAAAAAGTGCTTAGCCTATTGGCAGACATGTTGGCATAATATAAGCATATACGTCTAAATTTACATTGTTTTTTTTTTTTATAGATTTTGTCAATGGATTTTTTGCAATGTATAAGTGAGGAAAAAACCTGAACTTGGCTTGAACTCTCTCAGATATTGAGGCTGATTAATAATGTCTTAACCAGTGTCAATTATTAATTAGTTGGGTACTGTAAATGAATGTACTCCTATTGCAAAGTGTTGCTGGATATTGCAAAGCATAATAAAAATTTAAAAAAGTTTTTAACCTACATTTTGCCATCAACAGTGTTGCCTAAATCCTCTGAAGACCCGTGCAGGTTCACAGATTGTTGTAGATGGTAAATAAAATGGCTGCAGTTGGCTCATATTTATTATTATTGTTATTATTTTGCTTTTTTCACCACCTTATAAAAGCAGTTCCAGTAGGGTAATTTTTATAGAACAGGGTGTTTATCACCAAACCACTCTGAATGACCTTGTTTACACACCAGTTTCTAAATTATTTAGAAACTTTGAGAAATCAATGGAATTTCTCTTTAACTGGTTAGGAGTGCGAGATCCTTCTTCACAGGAATTCTGAGGGTAAATGACAGTTTTAATGAATCCTCAGGAAAAGCTGCAGGTTTAAACAGCTGGGCTTCAATGACTTAAATTAGTTTCATTTGTTATATCATCACCTTTTGAATATTCATCGCTGCCATCAGTTTCATCAGTTTCATCAGTTTAGAGTGAGTTTAAATAAATGAAGTAATCCACTGAGGCCTAAAGCTCCTTTGTGTATTTCAATTCCTTTTTTTGATCAGAACCTTCATTACGACTTTTTCATTTGAGCGTAGAGGCACTAAATTCAAATGTATACCCTCACACTCCCTCAAGTACGTACACACACACACACACACACACACATCCTTCTTGCCTGAAACTTCGCTGAGAGCGGATCGATCAATAGAAAGCAAGAGAGGGAGGGCAAGTGAGCGGAAGATGGAGGGGTGGGAGGGAGATGGGAGGACTGTTTGCGTGTCGTTCTCAATAAAGATTGGATTTACAATAACATTGCCTCCACCCCCTGTCCTCTCTCTCCTCCTTCTCACAACATTTTACTGCCTTTGGCTCCTGCTCCTGCCCAATAAAATACACCAGACATAAAATCCACAGGCACTTAGGAACTATCCTTCTAAGAGGAGGGGCCCGGGGAGGGGTAAACATCCTTTTTACACTACTAAATCCATCCATCCATCTATCCATTGATCCATCCATCCATCTAGTAAATGAGGGAGGATATACTGTTGCAGGCTGCTTTATTAAGATGTGTTGTGTTATGAATTGCTGCTTGTCAGTTTGAGACAACAGGCAGTATAATCAGGAAGTTTGTGACCTTCTAATAAAATAGTTTGTACTGGCAAATTTTTCTCCGTCATTTTCTTAATACCAGTTTGTAAAAGTGAAAGTGAAGTTCAGATCTTTTGAAAAAATGGCTTTTAACTGATTTTTATAAATAGAGGTGCCAAAAGGGGTCTTGAAGAAATGCTGTAAAATTGTCCTAGTTTTATGAAGCACTTGTTAGTATGGCAATCATTTTAGCCCGTCAGTGACCCACCAGTAATGCAAATCCTAATTAAGCTTTTTACAAGTGCTAAGCTTTTACTAGTAAAAAAATAATAATAATAATTACAGACCCCTGTAGTGTAGAAGCACTCATTTCTCGTTTTAAATATCTGCTATGAATGTTCTTATTCTTATTCTCTCTGCAATTCATAATTACATTGTACAGGTAAAATGTATATTTCCAGATAGCTTCATTGTATTTCTAGTAAACTAGTGACTGGTAAAAGATCTGGGTCCACATATCTCTAAATCAATTCTGAAATGTGAACACATGATTTGTTTAGTTTAAGCTAGTAATAATAATATTGATGACTTGTAAAACTACTGACTCTAATATTAGATATCAGTAATTATCAAATTTAAGAGATAATAACTTGCAGTGTGACCAGCATGCTAATACACTCTTTTTGTTGAAGAACTAGACTGTAAACAAATGGCATGCTGATCATCATAAGAACTTTCAGAAGAATTTCAACCAATGACTGGTTCCCTCATTTACATGGTTTCTGAAAGCAGCCCAGGCTAAAATAGTCAATTACAATTTCAGTGTGAACAGCTGTAGATTCAATAGGTCAGATTAATTTATTTTTAATTTTTTACTGTCACAGAAACAAAATGTAAAATGTTAAATGTAAAATAATTCCATGTATGGACTAAGTATAAAATAAGTAATATTATTTTAAGCTTTATAATATAATATATAAAATGATAAAATGGGTCTTGGTTTGGATGTTCTAGAAAAAGCTTATGCTTATGGAATCTTTCAATCTTAAAACAGGAGTTCTTAACCTGGGGTCAAGACACCCAAGGGGTCCATATGGGGTTGCAAAAGTGATGCTAATTATGGGTGTTTTCTTTGCAAAATAATAAAAATAATTAATATATGGAAAAATGTATATAATAGATTAGTTAGTTCTTGAGCCGTACTAAACCCACATGTGGAACATCTTTATGCCTCAAACCATTACATTCAGTGAGTAAACATATCTAATTGTAATCCATTTATTTTTTTATAAGCAGAGTTTGTGGAGTGCTCGTTTTATATTTTGAACCCTAAAAAGAGGTTGTAGAGTGAAAAAGGTTAAGAACCCCGGCCATAAAATGTATTACATAACCTCTACAACACATAGAAGTTCTATTCGTATTAAATTATTTTTTCCAGGAACAATTTGAGTATGTATTCTGTGTATGAAATCTGAGGTTTGATTAAACTTAATGTAAAGAAAATGTTGTTTACGTATGAATATCTTATTTAACGTGGTTTCTATTTGCTGAAAGTTTCTTTGTTTTGCAGGGTGTCTGAGGAGACTGCATGTTTTCACGCTGCAGTCATGCTTAACATGCGTGCGCTCTCTCGCTGTGTGCACTCGGCGCTAGTCGGGAAGCTTTAAATTGCTTTCCTCCTCAAGTGTTTATTTCAGTGCCCCCATATAACATCAGCTAAACCACTCTGACAGCCCCAGTGTCTTTAGAAAGGGGCTTTTAGGGCATTTCTAATCATCAGGTTGTCTTTGCTCGGTGAAGGAGATTGAATTTGTCCTGAATTTGAGGTTTCCCTGTCTCCCTTTTTATTGGCTTTTACTGACTGAGGAGGATGAGTATTCCGGGCCACAGATAACTCATATTCTAGACCCAGATTCCCAGAAAGGCAGAGGAATGATGCCAGATAAGAGTGACGCCATCCGATATAGTATTATACTGTGGATCAGAATGGAACCCGGCACCAGATTTCTTGTTTTTCCCCCATTTTATTTCACTGTCAATCAAGATAACAGAACCTTGTTTCCAGGGTTAGAGGTCTTTTTTTTATGATTATTATGCTATGTTTCCTGCTGATTGGCAGCAGCATTATCTAAAAAGCTGCAAGACATGTCCTGTAGAGCTCAATCTGCAATGTAAGTCATAGAAATGGCCTCGCAGTTCAAACGAGGGAATGAAAGCCGCAGAAGGAGAACGTTATGCAGCCTTTGGTTCCTGCAGTCTCAAAGGCGAGTTGTGTGTAATTCACATGGAGCCGTGTCCCTCTAACCCGCAGCGAGTGATATTTGCACAGCTTCAGCATAGAGAATAACTGTGTGTGTGGGTTTTACAGAGGGAGAATTGTAGAGACATCTCTAAATAGGTCTGAAAATGCATCTTATTTGTCAAAGAGTGTAAGCCATTAAATCTGTTATCTATTGCAAATGAGGCTCAGCATTCTGAGCTCCCAGTTCAGAGCCCTCTCTCACTGGCGTAAGCAAATTTAAAATGAGTTCACACAGAGAAATCTCACATCTCTCAGCGTATGCCACATTGTCGCTAATTGGAAGCCAGGCTTGATGGAGAGAAACAGTTGTCGCACGCCTAACAAATTCATTGCAATCAGAGGCGCTTACGAATTTTCGCTTGAGTGTGATTATTTTTATTTTTTTCTCATCCTCCCCTCCCCGTTGGGTTTTTCACATTTTGCAAAATACTTCTTGCTGCTTTTGAAATCGTTGCATTTCCGAGCAGAGCGATTAGTGTGTTTTTGTTAGATATTAGAAGCTTTTGAAGAGACTAACTTAAAAGTCACTGAATGGCCAAATACGATATTCCGATTTGCTCAAGATTTTCCGTTTTAATCTCTCGAGTGAAATTCTGTTTGATGCTTGACATTGAAGAGTCAACCATCAGATGCTGAACCTTGAAGGAATAGTATGGAGGTTTTAAAACAAACTAAATGAGTTTGCAGAAAAGCATGCATAGCAATTATTTCAGGCCTCGTTAAAAGCCTCCCACCCCTTGCATTCTCTCCCAATCAATCGCCACTTTAGCTCAAACGAAGGAAGCTTGAATGCTGGTCTTGTCTTAGTCTAATTAGCTTAATTGCCCCAATGTGGTAAATGCAGGAAGAGGAGGCTCGCTGTTCATCAGGGACGTCTTTAGAGAGTTTTTTTTTTTCTACACTTCTGTTTCGCTGTTGCCGGAATGGTGATGGAATGTTGTCGGTAACGCTCCCACTTGGGTCTCACTCAGTGTGGTGTGAATTTGTGTGAAATCCCAGAGTCTACTCTAAAAAGACTTGTCCAAAAAAATTGGACCTCCTCACGTCAAAGTGTTGAATCCCTCGGTTCAGTAAACTCATCCTTCAGGAGGCCTTGTCGCTGCAAGTCTAAACTGCACCAAGATAAGCCGCCTAGCTCCCTGCGTTAGTGTTGATTTTATTTTGAACGCATCAGATATCTAATCTATCAACATGGTGCACACACCAATTAGCCAAGATTAATCTTGCTTCTTCACACATGAGCACACACAGACACTCACCAAAAAATACACACACACACTGTGTCATCTCTGACATTTGCACATTCCACGGGTGCACTCGAGCATGTGTGTGTATCTACTCCCACCTTTGGATCTTTAGCACACTCATAAGCTTAATAAGCCCACAATTATTTGACATTGCTGTGAATTATAAATAGCCAAGAAAGATTTTACCCAATTATCCAGAATTGTATTCGTTTCAGAAATGACAGCTGAGGAAGAGGTGCAAAACTAGCCATGATAATGTGTAATAACCTCGCTCGCTCATTCTCACTCAGTGCAGCTTATTTTTTTTAAAACCCTTCTCAGCCTTCAGTGGACACTCGCACCACCCCTCTCCTCCCCGACCCCATTATATTGATCCATGTGTTGCTTACAGAGGCATTACCACACTCTTCAGATTGAAGACATGTCTGCTCTTAAACACACAATCCATTGGCTTTCTCTCCGCCTTATTCACTTGGCCCATTGACACCAGTGCCATACATCCCTGTCGTCGTTATTGAGAGGATTTTCCTGGAACATGTAGGGTTCACTCACAAGGTCTTTGTGAACAAGCTTAGAGATTTCATATTATGTGTAAAATGCATTTATTTCCAAAGCTTAGAAGGAGTATTGTAACCTCTTGGTGCACTTTATACATTGACCTGTCAAATGTCATGAGACCTTGGAACAGTATCGTTTCCTATGACTTTTGCCATGTTCCGTAGAATGAAACGTAAAGAATGCTGCTAAAGAACCTTGTGGGATGTGTGTGTGTGTGTGTAGCCTCTTTCATTGAATTGAATATGAATGTGGATATGATTTCTGTAGATGTTCTGTAGTTGCTTGATAGTTTGCATCAACAGTTGCATCAACCCAGTCAATCCCAGTCGTTACCATCCACTGTTCTGTCTACTGTGGGTGGTAAATGACACATTCCTTGTAAACATGTGACACTGTGCCCGCACAACTTTGCTGGCCAGTATTCAGCCTCACTTTCCAGACAGGCACACAGATTCTCAAGACATCCCCCAAGTTCTACAATACTGTCCCACCATCGCATGACTTTTGTCATTTACTGTAGGTTTTCATAAACTCAAACTGAACACAGAAAAGCTGTTCATCACAACTCCTTTTTAATATTATATATAGATGTATATACTGGTGGAAAAAACAAGCTGTAGTTATTATCCATTGCAGAGAATTTTCCATTAAGAGAAAGAGTGACAGATTTACTATTAGTTCAAATTTCTCACGTTCAAAATGCATCAGAAAAGGCAAGAAAATTAAAGGGACTAAGCACTATCTGCCATCTTCTGACATTCCTTACACACTAGCCTCACAAGATATGCTCCCCATTTCTGTGCAGTATGTTGGGAAAAAGATTGTCCACAACCATGAAATAGACTGACTTCTGGTCAAACCTCCCTCTTTGCCCGAGATACAGAGGTCCACAGTGATGTGTGTGTATGTGTGTGTGTGTGTGTGTGCACTTGTTTTGCTATTCTTGTGAGGACCACGACGAGACATACCGCCTTCTTGTGAGGACTTTTTTTCAAGTGAGGTCCAAAAACCCGGTCCTCACTTGATTTTGCCAGTAATGGCTTAGATTGGTCATGTGATGTCAGCTGACACTGTTTCATGGGGGTCCTCACTTGAATAGGAATGTGTGGCATGTGTGTTTTCGATGTGCTCCACACTGCCTCATGTGGACACACTCCATCACTCTAGTGCTCATTTTCTATTGGCTAATGGAAACTGTTTGCTGATTGGATACTCACAGCTGAGGGAGGGGTCATTTTCGAAGAGCAGCGTTTTGGAGGGAAATGCTTACAGCTGAGATGGTGTGTTCCTATTGGCTAATGGAAACTGTTTGCTGATTGGATACTCACAGCTGAGGGAGGGGTCATTTTCGAAGAGCAGCGTTTTGGAGGGAAATGCTTACAGCTGAGATGGTGTGTTCCTATTGGCTAACAGAAAATGTTTGCTGATTGGATAAAGACAACTGAGGATGTCATGCAGCACTTTGCTGAGAGTGTCGTGCTTACAGTGGAGTTAGTTTTAATGCTTTTGGAGGAAAATGTGAACTAAATCAATGAAAATAAAAACATAGGTGAAAATATTAACGTCAAATTGACCCTGAAGTGTTCATAATTTATTATTACACTTATTTAAAAGCTGATTTAATAACTGTACATATCTTGGTAGTTTATCTTAGGTTTATTTTGATGATTTAATGAAGGATTTTAATGTGGTGAGTTTAATATTACAACTTTCTGCAGTAGTTTAATTGTTTCTTAGTTTTCTAAGGGTAGTAAAGCTATATAAACTTTATTAAATGTAGTATTTAATGCTTTATCAGTGTATGAAAATGAAGCTGACTAAGGCTGATATTAAGGTGCACTCTGTCTCACTCTGCTGAGGGCAATTAGTTGTCATGGTGATGGGGCCTCTCAGTTGGGGGTAACTAGTTGAGTGAACTTTTTTTAACAAAACTGCTGCTGATTGAGTTTGGAGGGAAATGCTTACAGTGAAGTTAGTTTTAATGTTTTTGGAGGAAAATGTAAACTAAAGCAATGATAATAATCCCCAAGCTGAAAATATTAATGTCAAATTGACCCTGAATTTATTTAAAAGCTGATTTATTAACTGTACATGTCTTGGTAGTTTGTCTTAAATTTACTTTGCTGATTTAATGAAGGATTTTAATGTGGTGAGTTTCATATGAGTAGTTTAATGGATACTTAGTTTTCTAAAGGTAATAAAGCTATATTAACCTTAACAAATGTAGTGTTTAATGCTTTCTTAGTATATGAGAATGAAGCTGGTTAAGGCTGATATTAAGGTGCACTCTGTGTCACGCTGCTGAGGGCAATTAGTTGTCATGGTGATGGGGCCTCTCAGTTGGGGGGGGATGGGGGGGGGGGGGTCTGAGTGAACTTTTTAAACAACCTGCTGCGAGATTATAATTTCGTTCCACCTCATGTACCACATGTGATGCGAATGACAATAAAATGTCATTGAATCCTTGATATTTTGGGCAAGCTGTCTAGACTAACTTTAAACATAATTATAGCTTAAAAAGATGATAAATGATAATACATCCTTAATACTGTAATTTGGTTTTACGACATTGATTATATATTGATAAATTAATGTAGACCTTCCTCTTTAATTCAATAGCGACTTTGTTACTCAAGATAATGTTGTGTGCAACCACAAGCTTATCAGAACAAGGTATACTTTTCAGTTTTGGAACCATACTTGAGGGATGGAACACTGTTTATTCAAATGGAGATTTTGATAATAGTGGTGAGCTCCAGCTGATCCAGGTGTTCAAATTGACTAATAACTGGTGATTTTACCCCTTGTGCTCTGTGGTTGGGGGTGTTCTCACTTCCACCAGGACAGAAGTGTTCACCATAGTGTAAATCATAATAACCCACAGTGCAGCGTCTCTTCCACAGTATAACACTGGACTGACTACTCACTGCATTGTTCCAACTTTTCAGACAGGTTTCTTGTGGTTTGTATACCACTGACCGCTCTGATTATCATTTATCTTTGTAATGGGTTTTATGCAATGTAGCACTCCTATTGCACAGCATCATTTGCACTTAATGTGTGCCTTTAATACATTTTTATTCTGAAAAAGCATCACTGAATGATTCAATCGGGATTAAATGTTGTAAATCACATACTTTGACCTTCACAATCACCAAAAGTTGGAGTGAATATATGAATTACTGTTGCTCTACCACCATCAGATCTCCAGTTTATGAAATGTCATTTAACCCTTGTGTGATGTTCGGGTCTGTGGGACCCGTTTTCATTTTTGATCAAATGATACAAATTAATATTTTTAACTCATTGGCCTTGGGGAAGAACATGTATCAGAACACATTTTCGATGAAGACACACTGTACACCCCCCCCTTTACATATTTATATTACAAACACATACCCAGGGCTAATAAACATTGCTTTATCTGTAAATTTAAAATTAAATACCTTTTCTACTCATATCTTGAGTTTCATTCCTTTTCTTTTACATTTTATTAAAAAACAAATAAAAACATAAAAAAGCACTTTTTAAAAGAAATGTAACATAAGAAAGGTAAAGGCCATATAAGCTGTTTAAATTGCTTGCAGTTTAGGTGAAGCGAGCATGTGTAAAGCATTTTAATGTAGAATTGCTTAATTTTGCTGAATTTAAAACAAGTAACCAAGTAAACAAGTAACAGTGTTCAATGAACAGTGTTCAATCCCATCTCTGCAGGTCCAGAGAGTGTAAAAAGAGTGTCAGATGAGGTGTTCTGGCTGGTGGTCATTTAATCCTTTTCTTATTTTGACAGACCAACTAGTGTCACAGCTTAGAAGAGGCATGTTCTCTTACTGACTAATCTGCCTATTATCTGACTGATCACGTGGAAATACACATGCCCAGCCATGGTTAACCAATATCATGTCTCCAGGTTGACCCGTGGGAGATGGGTTCCTCTGACTGAGTTTTGGTTCCTCCTAAGGTTTCTTCCACTTAATGTTAGGGAGTTTTTCCTTGCCACTGTAGCCACTGCAAATTGGCATCTCTGTGGTTCTCGCTCATATGAGGCGTGGACCCCTTTCTCTGTAAAGCTCTTTGTCCCAGCATTTGTTGTAAAAAGCACTATATAAATAAAATTGAATTAATTGAATGTCAGCCTCATTTAACAACACTACCTTAGTGGTAACATGTAATTTCTCACCCAACAACACTACCTTAGTGGTAACATGTAATTTCTCACCCAACAACACTACTTTAGTGATAACATGTAATTTCTCACCCAACAACACTACCTTAGTGGTAACATGTCAGTTCTCACCCAACAACACTACCTTAGTGGTAACATGTCAGTTCTCACCCAACAGCACTACTTTAGTGATAACATGTAATTTCTCACCCAACAGCACTACTTTAGTGATAACATGTAATTTCTCACCCAACAGCACTACTTTAGTGGTAACATGTCAGTTCTCACCCAACAACACTACTTTAGTGATAACATGTCAGTTCTCACCCAACAACACTACTTTAGTGATAACATGTAATTTCTCACCCAACAACACTACTTTAGTGATAACATGTAATTTCTCACCCAACAGCACTACTTTAGTGATAACATGTAATTTCTCACCCAACAACACTACTTTAGTGATAACATGTAATTTCTCACCCAACAACACTACTTTAGTGATAACATGTAATTTCTCACCCAACAACACTACCTTAGTGGTAACATGTAATTTCTCACCCAACAACACTACCTTAGTGGTAACATGTAATTTCTCACCCAACAACACTACCTTAGTGGTAACATGTAATTTCTCACCCAACAGCACTACTTTAGTGATAACATGTAATTTCTCACCCAACAACACTACCTTAGTGGTAACATGTAATTTCTCACCCAACAACACTACCTTAGTGGTAACATGTAATTTCTCACCCAACAACACTACCTTAGTGGTAACATGTCAGTTCTCACCCAACAACACTACTTTAGTGATAACATGTAATTTCTCACCCAACAGCACTACTTTAGTGATAACATGTAATTTCTCACCCAACAGCACTACTTTAGTGATAACATGTAATTTCTCACCCAACAGCACTACTTTAGTGGTAACATGTCAGTTCTCACCCAACAACACTACTTTAGTGATAACATGTCAGTTCTCACCCAACAACACTACTTTAGTGATAACATGTAATTTCTCACCCAACAGCACTACTTTAGTGATAACATGTAATTTCTCACCCAACAGCACTACTTTAGTGATAACATGTAATTTCTCACCCAACAGCACTACTTTAGTGGTAACATGTCAGTTCTCACCCAACAACACTACCTTAGTGGTAACATGTCAGTTCTCACCCAACAACACTACTTTAGTGATAAATTTAGACCTCTGAGCAATGTTGTTTGTTAGGAAAAAGGTGCTGTGGTATAATGTATGACACCAAGGCATGTCAGTTCTCAGCCTCTTCTAACAACACTACTATTACTAAGGTAGTGTTTTTAGAAGAGGCTGAGAACTGAAATGTCTTGGTGTCATACATTATACCACAGCACCTTTTTACTAACAAACATTGTTCAGAGGTCTAAATTTAGTTGTTAGAGCTAAAAAAAAACAAACAACATATATACATCTATATAGCTAATGCCGCTGTTGCAAAACTAGGTTTGCATGTACTTGTTAGCCATCTGTCTATTTTTGTTCTTATTTTAGCTACATGTTTAAACACAGCAAGCAATGGTTCATTACTTTATGTTTCACCATACTATACATATGAGATGACATGCAGACCAGAAACATATACATCATTAATATGAGTAAGATCAAAGCATATTTAACAAGCAGTTGTTAATCTTAATTAATCCTGCAATGTTGATGATTCAGGAGGCATGCTTCACAACTACTCTTGTCTGTTAATGGTAGAAACTGAAACGTTCAGTTATGGGGACTGAAATTCATGTGCAGCAACAAGGCCTTGTTCCCATTTAGTGATTCAGATTTTTCAAGAACTGGATAGGGTTGAGGTCAAGGGTCTGTGCAGATCAGACAGATATCACCATACAGACAACATATTTCAAACAGACACAAATCTGATCAATCAAACCACTTCAAGAGGAAGTCTGGGAATAAGCCATGTTATAGCAGTGTAAACATCTTTATTTCCAAAACATATTCAGTAAGCCCTCCTGTGCAGCCAAAACACCAGTTATAAATGCCACGCAAAGACGGAATATGTATATTCCACACAGCAATTGGATTTCAATCTAAGAGACTCATGCCATTTTCCAGTGTAAATGCATTTGTATAAAATCTGATCAGGTGTAAACAAGATCCTTATACTTGCGTGTGGATGCTTACTTGTTAGCTTATCATGATTTAATGATGGTTTAATCTATGAATCGCAATTATCTTATCTGCAGCAAACTTTATTTCGCTTCTCTGCTTTTTCTAATTGTTTTGAAAATGTTGGTGCATGAACTATTTTTTGGACCAAACAACACTCAGATTTGAGTACAGCAACAGTAGTAAATGTAAAAAGTCTGCATATAGAGTAAAACCTTAATTTATTCTACTTTTCATGTATAATAGTATTCAAAGGCAGGCAGACTGCCTATTGGCTTATATTCTATGCTAAATGTTGTCCTGTTCTCTTCAAAGTACAGGGTGGGCCAAGTGGATTTTATTGTCATTCCAGCTCTGTACAAGTTAAACAGTGGAAAGATATTCACTCGTTAACTCATTCACTAATCACTATATAGGAATTACTATATAGTGAACTGACTAGGAAACAATACATAAAATGTATTGTTTGTGCTGCTCTGAGGACAGGTGACACAACACCACTGCATTGCATTATAGTATACATTGGGAAATTCTAGTGTACATTGTCTGTACACTACATTTTATGATGCATTATGGGTGTCTATAGTGAACTATATATAAGGTGCAGAGAGATTAACATGTCATGATATAGGTATGCAGTCAGTTAATACAGACATGAACACAGCAGACCTTATTTTTAAAAATGCTTGAGTATTCCTTTAAGGGGGATGAAGGATACCACACCCACTCTGGTATTGAGCACTCCCTCACTCATTGTCAAACCCTAAGCAACGTACTGAACAATGGATCGTTTTACAAAGCGATTAATGAAACTTCGTGAGCATCACAAGAACCAGGAAGAAAAATATCAGCAAATGCTCATCATTCATCAGAAAGTGGAGCAGGAGAAGACTTCAGAACTGCTAAATAAGGTAAGAGAATATAAGTATAATATTTTTAAGAAATTATTTAAAAAACATGTCTGAAACAAGCAGCTGATATTTAGATGACTCTTTTTTTACTTATTTCAACTGATTATTATTATTATTATTATTATTATTATTATTATTATTATTATTATTATTTAATGTGTTTATTATTATTTTTTTATGTTACTTATTATTTATAATACTTATTATTGTTACTACCACATTGGATAGTAAAATAAAGTATTAAGCAAACAAGTAATTCGTTATTTTAACAATATTATTACATTATTTACTACGGTGATGATAAACCATGTACGACCTGATTATGCTCAGGCGATTGAGCAGCTGGTGCAAAAGGACCAGTTTAGACCATCCCAGTAACCTAGCCAGCTACAGTAAAGAGCTACAGCACAGCATAGCATTACATTGGAAGATATCATCGGAAGTAAAGGTAATACATGAGCCTGGAGATAATTGTTAAACCCATTTTAAGGTATTCACCTTAATACACGGTATATTAAACCAGTAAATTTGTTTTTTTTTGTGTGGAATGAGTAGAATGTTTGCTTGCTAGCATAGTTCGCTAGCTCGTGGTTAGCGTTGTTAGCACAGTTAGCGCTAGGTAGCTAGCTAACGGTTAGCGTTGTTAGCATATTTGGTGGTAGTTCGCTAGCTAGCGGTTAGCATTGTTAGCATATTTAGCGCTAGTTCGCTAGCTAGCGGTTAGCATTGTTAGCATATTTAGCGCTAGTTCGCTAGCTAGCGGTTAGCGTTGCTAGTATATTTGGTGGTACTTCGCTAGCTAGCGGTTAGCATTGTTAGCATATTTAGCGCTAGTTCGCTAGCTAGCGGTTAGCGTTGCTAGTATATTTGGTGGTAGTTCGCTAGCTAGCGGTTAGCGTTGTTAGCATATTTAGCGCTAGTTGCTGGAGATTTAGCGTTTATAGCCGGAACGTTTCTAGTAAGCGGCTCGTTTTTATGTCACTTGTATATGACATAGTGCTAGTCTGTGTTGTTGGCAGGGTTTATTAGGTAGAACGGCAGTTTCTGAGCTGCTTTTAATCTGTAGTCTGGCTGTTTTATGGGCATGTTGAGTTGAGTAAGGAGCTTGAGATTGAACTTCTCTTTACTTTAAGCACAGTTTATGGTACAGACGTTATTCATACTGGGTAACTGTAAACTGTTTTTGTGTTCTGTACTAACCATACAGATGCAAAGACTAATAGTGTAGTTAAATTGCTCCCTAATATTGTGATACTGTTGCTTTTTACGTGCTCTATATTTCCTGCTGAAAAATCCAAACGTGTGTACGCAATACCTTGCAGAGGAAAGTCATATGTCTTAATAGATGGGAATATGTGGTAATTTGCTTCTGTCTTCTTTTCAGAGCATGGAGAACACAAAGCCTGTTGCCAAAGTGAAGCCAAACAAAACGGTATGTAATAAACCTTTCCTGAAATTAATATATAAGGGATAATTCAACAAAACATTTAGACACTTATCCACTAAGCCTAGATGTAGTCTTTGCCTGGGAAAAGTCTTTGTCGGAAGTCAGAATTTTGCTTAACTGCTAAAATAAGTCACAGTTCATAATTGTCAATGTTTATGAATAATTACAGACTTAATATAGTCACCTAATATGCCATATTAGAGCTTAGAATCGGCAATACTTCTCGGTTATTTTGCCACTTTATCTGTATTTCATGGTCCAAATATACCTTCTAAACTAAAAGAAAGTCATAAATCTGCATTTTTTTTTATAAGATTTGTAGTTTTGCTAATGTGGACAAAATGTACATCAATGAAAAGGTCAGACTCTCCCCGTTCATTCTTATTGGCCAAAATTACATTACATTAATACAATTTTTATGAAACCCGAATCAAAAAGCTGTATACAAGCAAAAAAAAAAAAAAAAGCTTTCCCCACCCCTACGAAAAGCCCTTTTCCCCCCTACCTTTGACGTGTGCAGACAATTTAAAGCTCAACGCAAGCCTTCCATCCAATCAGAAATAGGACGGGGCTTGTTTGTCTTGGCCAGTAAGGGACATTGGTGCCGCTCATGGGCTCCGAGTCCTCCGGGCATGTTAGTTGAAAAAATTGGTTACGATAGTTCAGTGGCAGCTTAAAATTCGGCGCATTACGACTTCCTAACTGTAATAAGCAGAGGTGGAAAAAGTACAAAAAAAAATTGTAATTAAGTAAAAGTACCTTTATTATGCTAAAATTCTACTGAAGTAAAAGTTAACGTGCTTTTTTGCGTCTAATATATTTTTTGTTTACGGGCTAACGAGCTTCACACGTGCTTTACTCACCCAAATAAACTTATATAAATTATATATAACAGGTGTGCCGAATTTTGAATCCCAGGCAGAATCGGCCTCTCTTTTGCGTGCACACACGTCTGGTAAACATGTGGGCGCTAGAGGTTACTCTGACGCTGTCGGTTAATATTTATATTTCACTCAGAACACAGCAAGATATAAAGCCAAACAAAAACTCTTGTTAGACAGTACTAGTTTAGTTGTATATAACGAAAGAAAGACTAGTATTGCAGAACTAAATAACTTGTAGGACTTAACGAGTTTTAGCCTTAATGATCATTATTAGGAGAACATGTTAAACACAGCTTAATCGTAAAATCTGCAAAGATAACCAAGTTCAAATCTGAATACCTGATATTTACACCTGCCGAAATGATACCCCTCTCATATCAGCCCCCTTTATGATGAAGAGCACAGCACAATCTCAATAAAAATTTGCCTGGAGACGAAAGTGACACTGAAGGTACGCCAGAGCGCTGTAAAAAAAATAGCGGACTTCGAGAATAAAATTAAAATATTAAATAGGAAAGGAAGATGATCTGTTACAGGGCTGCTAGGGTTATTATCAGTTACTTACATTTTTAACTTGCTCTAGTGCTCTAGTGTTACAGTTATTATACAGTGTCCAGATTTTGCCGTGGAGGCATAGCTCGGTACAGCCTAGTCTTCAGCACCAGCGCAGCGAGACGAGTCCAGCCGGGAGAGCGCACGGTGCTCAGCAGTTATATTTTCTTTATAACTGGCTTTAAAGAAATTACTTTTAACAACACCCGTTTTACTCTGCCATTAATTTATATTAGGCTTACAAATTAATTCTATAAAAAGGATAATAGTTTTTAATGTAATATGATGATATAATTTGGCCTACATCTTACAATTACATTTGTTCACATCTAAAACACATTTGAAATATTGAAATAAATTATTGGATTAATCAAAATTGCAATATAAATTCCCCACTCAAATAAACATCTTAAAAACATTGTATTATTTTTCTTTTAGGCCAGCAATTATAATTTAATATAGTGTTACAGATTTAAAGAAGGTCTCATGTGAGCCATTTATAGAACTGTCCCTAATTCCATTATATACATTTTTAAAATTATTTTTCATTCCTCATTCCTCATTTTTACAGCATACAGTTGGAACTATGTCAATAAACAAAACTATATAGGTTGACACGCATATAATTCTTTACAGTATATTTGATAACACAGAGACAGTCCTCCTGCATCAGTAAAAGGTTTATTTCCTTTATTCATGACTGGAACTGATTGTATTTATGTTCCTTTGATCGCAATAACTTGAATTGAAGCAGCTGAAGAACTCCGCGGACCAATGCGCTCTCTTAGGAGGCGACATCGCGCGCTCTCTTATACCAAGATGGAAATGATCTGTGTTTTCGTGAATAACACTATAAACATAAGGCAAAAATGAAAACATTATCTAAAATGTGTCATACACAGACTATTAAATGTTTGAATAATGTGTCAAAATGTATGCCTACGTTACGTCACATATGCAACATGTTGTGCCCCCCTCACCCCGTTAGAACAGAAAAAAAAGTTCAGGCTCAGGATTTTTTTTTTTCACCATCACCCCTGTTAAAAAGTTAAGAAGAACAATACTGTGATTAATAAAGCATTTCATCACTCAAAAATAATATATAAACCGCAGTTTCCAAAAAGACCATATCTGTGCCTGTGCGACACTCTGGTGCTGAGAAATTACATCAAGCATTCCAGAAAAGCTTGTTTTTTAGTCAAAAACTATTTTAAATAAATAAAATTCACTGCCAGGTACCAGCAGAAATAATGAGTGATAAACTCTGATGCTCATTTAAATTAAATACTGGACTTTTAAAGTCACCAATGTACAGAAAGTCCATTTTAATCATAAAAACGTTTTTTTTTTTTTTCTTCAAAATAGTTAGAAGTTTATTATATTTTATTAAATTTATTGTATCTCTGGAATAAAAAAAAAACTTAGAGACCATTCCTTTTGTAAGTACATAGTGTTCTGATTGCACAAGCTTGAAATACAGAAAATGTGTACAAGTCAGTGTAATTCAGATCTGAATCTAAATTTCAGAAAGAAATTCATAAAAGAGCCTAGATTTTTCTGATGTTTTTATTATATTTTGACTAGATATTTATTTCATATCTTTAAGAATGTTAGAATGAACCTATGAAGGCATTTCTATAACATTCATCCTTAAAACCTAATGTCCTTGACATTGTTTTTTATTACAGAGCCTTCAAAGATGGCTGTGTAATTTCTGGGGAAATTTGTTAAAAACAGGAGCATAAGAGGATAATTATTTGACGTAGGCTGCAAAGCAGATATTGCTAACAATGACCAGAACTGAATTGTACCCGAATATAGCCTACATTGTAAATATACCAGCACTCATTGGGCAGGAAGGAAGGAAGACTACCCCCGGACAGGCTGCCAATAGCAGGGCAGACAGACTTACACCTGGGGGCAGTTTGTAGCATATCCATTTCACCTGAACTGTATGTCTTTGGACTTAAGAAGCTTTAGGCTTGAAATTTGTCTTGAGTAAATTTAAAATACATGGAGTTTTTGTCAGGCACGTCTAGTAAGTATTGATTCCAATTTAATTTGAATGGACTATTAAATATTCTTTTTTTTCTGTGAAAGGATGAGGAAGAAGAAAGTGAAGACTCCATTCACTTGTCTACAGAAGATGTTTCATCATCACATTCAGAATATGAACCTAATTGGAGTGAGTCTGAGTCTGAAAGTTCTCTCCCGCCTGCAACCATTTTGCCTTCCAGCCAGAGGGACAAGAAGCGTAAAAATGGTATGTCCACAACAACTAGCCTGAAAACATCTAAGATTACAGTAAAATGCACAGCTAAAACGGAAAATGGAAAACGGATGTGGGACAAGAAGCATTTTTGCTTGTACTGTAAAAAACCAAATACTAAAATTGCACGGCACTTGGAAAGAAAACACTGTAATGAAATTGATGTTGCCCGAGCTCTAAGTTTTCCTAAAGGGTCTAAGCAAAGGGCGGCTTTGCTTGAAGAAATTCGAAACAAAGGCGACTTTGAGCACAATATAGAAGTACTTGAAAATGGTGATGGGCAGCTCATTACCTGGCGGCAACCAGAGGCCAACGCAAGGCCAAATGATTACCTTCCATGTCCCCAGTGTTGGGGATTTTTTGTTAAAACGGATCTATGGAAGCATCAGATATCATGCAGGGTAAGGCAAGTAAAGAACATGAAGAAGACAAAAAGGATCCAGTTACATGCATCCCGCCTAGTCCCAGTGTCCTCATCTTCTTCAGGCTGCAAGGCTGTGTTGCAAAGCATGCAACAGGATGATGTCAGCATTTGTGTCAGAAATGATCCTCTCATTTGTAAATTCGGAGACGTTCTATTTGAAAAACATGGACACCAAAAATTTCAGCATTCATACATCGGCCAGAAAATGCGAGAGCTAGGGCGATTTTTGATAGCCGCCAGAGAGATTGACAAGAGTATACATTCGCTTCAAGATCTCCTTATGCCAGCAAAATTCCAAACTGTTGTGAATGCGACAAGAACCATCAGTGGCTTTAAGGCTTCACAAAATGAGTACAAGACACCTTCTCTGGCATGCAAGATTGGGTATTCACTCAAGAAAGCTGCGGGAATACTGGTTGGGGAGAGCCTAATTACAGGAAATACTAGTACAGAGAGGGATGCGAAGACGTTCATTGAGGTGATGGAGACACAGTGGAACACCTATGTTTCAGGACGTGCCCTGAACACTCTAAAAACAGCTAAGTGGAACAAAGATGAACTGATTCCTCTCACTGAAGATATCATGAAATTGCAGAAACATCTTAAAGTCCTGGAAAAAGATGCCCTAGATGGACTGTCAGCTGCACCCAATGTTTCAGACTGGACAAAACTTTCCCAGAGCCTTCTGACTCAGATAATCCTATTCAATAGAAGGAGGGAGGGAGAAGCATCAAAATTACTCATGGCAACATACCAAACAAGGAACAGAACTCCAGCTCACCCAGAAGTGTACGAGAGCCTTTCCAAACTTGAGAAGTCCCTTGTTAATAACTTCACACGACTGGAGATACGTGGGAAGAGAGAGCGAAAAGTCCCATTGCTCCTCACACATGAGATGGAGGCATCCATAGATCTCCTGATAAGGAACCGAGCTGCAGTAGAAATTTGCAGTGAAAACCCTTTTGTGTTCGCCCGAACATCTGGAACCTCCCATATCAGAGGGTCAGACTGCCTCCGCAAATTTTCATTGGAATGCCAGGCCAAACATCCAGAACGTTTGAGATCCACCAAATTAAGAAAGCATATCGCCACTCTTTGTCAAATGATGAACCTGAAAAATGATGAGATGGATCAGGTGGCAAAGTTCATGGGTCATGATATACGTGTCCACCGTGAGTATTACAGGCTTTCTGAAAGCACCATTCAACTTGCTAAAATTAGCAAATTGCTGATAGCCATAGAGAAAGGAAGTCACACTTACTTGGGGCGTTCTCTGGAGGAGCTGAACATAGATGAAGACACTCTGGATGATGAACAATCAGGTATGTTACTAGTATAGTGATACCCAAACTGACTGTCAAAAAAACATTTATATAACATATTTACGTTTTTAATGGTTGCCTTGTACAGGAATGTTTTGTGTTTTTAAATGGTATTGTGGACTGCATTAAACAACATTGGACTTATTTATATTGTCCAGCTAAGGCCTCCCATTCTGCACAATAAATATTTTATTAAATAAGCTTTCTAACCCCTACTACACCTGACAGAAATGGTGTAAATTTGTTTTACAGAGCAAATTTCTATGAAGTTGATTGTGAAGGTCAATAGGCAGTATATAGCAAATGGCCGTACAAGCCTGTACCTTATGAAAAATGTCCAATATATAGGATGTGCTTATGATGTGTTATTTATTATAAGGCATGTTTATTAGTATAGCACCTTTTCATATGGGAATTTAAATGCTTTACATTTCAGACCACGAATGTACCCCACGCCAAAAGAAGCAGAAGAGGTCTTCAAGAACTTCCTCCCGAGAAGGTGATTTGAAAAACACTGAAGACGATTCTTGCGGAGAACAGCAGTCAGGTATGTCAGAGTAGTACAGGTCATGTGTTCAACTGCTTTTCATTGTGAGCTCTGTTATTTATTCTGTTTTCTGTTGGACACAGGTCTAGAAACTGGTATGTTTTGTGTTTTTTTTTTATCTTAGAAGGTGCATGTCCACGCCAAAAGAAGCAGAAGAGGTCATCAAAAACTTCCTCCCGAGAAGGTGATTTGAAAAACACTGAAGACGATTCTTGCGGAGAACAGCAGTCAGGTATGTCAGTGTAGTACAGGTCATGTGTTCAACTGCTTTTCATTGTGAGCTCTGTTATTTATTCTGTTTTCTGTTGGACACAGGTCTAGAAACTAGTATGTTTTGGTTTTTTTTTATCTTAGAAGGTGCATGTCCACGCCAAAAGAAGCAGAAGAGGTCTTCAAGAACTTCCTCCCGAGAAGGTGATTTGAAAAACACTGAAGACGATTCTTGCGGAGAACAGCAGTCAGGTATGTCAGTGTAGTACAGGTCATGTGTTCAACTGCTTTTCATTGTGAGCTCTGTTATTTATTCTGTTTTCTGTTGGACACAGGTCTAGAAACTAGTATGTTTTGGGTTTTTTTTATCTTAGAAGGTGCATGTCCACGCCAAAAGAAGCAGAAGAGGTCTTCAAGAACTTCCTCCCGAGAAGGTGATTTGAAAAACACTGAAGACGATTCTTGCGGAGAACAGCAGTCAGGTATGTCAGAGTAGTACAGGTCATGTGTTCAACTGCTTTTCATTGTGAGCTCTGTTATTTATTCTGTTTTCTGTTGGACACAGGTCTAGAAACTAGGGCTGCAATGATTAGTTGGTGTAGTCAACAACATCGCCTATAAAAAATTGTTAGCGCAGAACTTCATAGTCGACACGAATGTGTGACAGAGCAAGGAGTGAGAGACATAGTGAGAGACTGAGCATCCTGATTGGCCTCTCCTCATGCCAATGAGGTTTCAGTGTGCGCTGTGTTGATTAAACACAAACACATTAATCTTCTGTAAAGTTCTGTACAGTTTCAACACTGAGTTCTATATTACCTGTGGAGAGTTAAATTACTGCAGAGAGCTGCTGAGGGGAGTTTAAACAGGATTCACTCCTTCATTAACATCACTAACGTTAGTTAAACTAGTGTTAGGGAGATGCTGTACTCTGTCCACTCCATTAAAATTAACTTGTATGTTATAGTAACTACAGACTTTAGTAAAAACCTTTATTTTCTTAGACAAGCAATCATTTCAGGAAGGTATCTCCTTGGAAAGTAAAAAATGCATATAAGTATCCTAGAATCTCCTCAAAATAACATCCAGCCTGTTTAATGTTTCCTATAATATACATACCGATCAAGTTTTGGATTTAAAAATAAGGAACATTTTCCGCCACCTGCTTTAAGCCATCCCATCAGCCCAATCGAGGTTTAGTATCCCTTATATTATAAGACAGGTGCATAAGAAATCTAAAATAACCACCTGTGAACCACTTACCAGGGTTCGTACGGGTGCTTGAAATCCTGGAAAATGCTTGAATTTTAACATTCTGTTTTCCAGGCCTGGAAAGTGCTGGAATTTTGGAGAAAGTGCTTGAAATTGTAACTGCATTTACTTTACAACAAATACCTGTCTGACTAAATAAGTTCACTCATAGACTGTGTATATATTTTTACAGTCTCTGAGTTTGCTTAAAAAACTACGGAGCGTTAAATAAAAAAGGGTTTGCTCGCGCCTCCACGTACGTGTGACAAAGTTCGGTTCTTTCTCGTAATCCAAGAGCAGTTGGCTCACAAGGAACCGGCTCTTTTTGCGCCTCTGTGTTTTTTTTATTGCTTTTTTATAACCGCGGTAAAAACTAATGCATCACCGCGATATTGCGGTGGGTGTATATATATATATATATATATATATATATATTTTTTTTTTTTTTTTTATTACATTTATAATTTTTTTACACGGTTTTAACAGTCAAGCAAAGGGTGACTTTGAGTCTAGATTGTACAATGCATCCGGGAAAAAAACTAAATTATCAGGAAAATACTACAGGTGAGTAACCCAGGTCCAGAATGTAAAAATCCAACCCAGGGTTTTTTATCTGCAGCAGAGCCGTGGGGGGGTTGGTACAAAGCCCTGTGTTGCACTTTTACTTTCTGGACCTGGGTTACCCACCTCTACATCTACAAAGTTATTTGCCTAGTGATCTTTTGTGTCTCAGTTTCATTATTGACCCCTCTACAGATACATTTTGAATCATAAAACTTTTTATTTAATTTCTTCTCCTTCTGCAATTACCAAACACAAAATTGATTGTGTTCATAATACCAGCTCTTGGAGTGTGACAAAAAGCAAATCAATAATTTTGAGTATATGAATATATAAATGCTCTTAACTCAATTAAATGAATAGGATAAACATTCGTTGATGAACATTAGTATTTAAATTGTGTGAAACTGACACCAATAAATCCATAATTTCTGCTATTTACTTAAGTAGAAGTATTATTCTCAGCAGGATAGTCACTGTAAAGTGTGGAGAAAAGTTATATATTGAATGTCGCTGAATCGCTGTTTTGAGAAGTCACGGTTATCATTAATTTACCACAGCTTAAAGGTGCTGGAAAATTTTGAAAATGGGCTTTGAAAGTGCTTGAAAAGTGCTTGAATTTTACCTTGTAAAAGGTGTATGAACCCTGACTTACAGACTACAATTTTTATTTGTTATTTTATTAATTTAGGATTGCAGGATTACTGTAAACTATAATGAATGAAAATTAATTAAGATAACTAGTTAGCTAGAAGCTGGATGTAGTGGATATTCAGAATTTAGTACAGTACTGGTAGTTTAAAGCAGTTTCTGAACTCTGCTCAGTGCCTCTAAATTGTGTGTTTTCCACCGGATTCAACTGATCAGCTAATCAACAATCCTTTATTGAGTTTACATGTTGAAATCCCTTAACCCTATGTATTAGACACATCATACCACCACTTACTTTATTAGTACTCTTGAGCTGTTTGTTGCCTGCTAGAGGAATATTAAATAAAGATTATTAATTGTGTAGGCCCCTTAGGACTAATATTTATTAATATTTAATTTAATAATTAGTTTCATTGTGTTTTAAAAGGTAAAATAACAATTCAGAAACAAGTGAATTGTTTACATTATTACATTGCTACATGAAATCCATTGTTGATGTACTGTTTTGCATACTTTATTAGGGAATGGATTTACTGATGGAATATATCTGGTCCATGTCCTTTGGTAAAAGCTCATTTTGCAGAGATTGTGCACCCTTTGTTCAATTTTAAATCTACTGAATAAAAAAAGATCTAACATATGAGAGGGCATTCCTGCCAAAAAAAGTGAAGACTTCATGTAAATATTTAGAAAAGTGTTTTCATTTAAGCTGTATTATAAGATTTACATATGTAGGAATGTCCACAACATTGCAGTGTCAATTAGATTCTGATCATCTGATTGTAGTTTGTAAAAGGTTCACAGGTGGTTATTTTAGATTTCTTGTCCACCTGTCTTATAATGTAAGGGATACTGAACCTCGATTGGGCTGGTGGGACAGCTTAAAGCAGGCAGCGGAAAATTTCCCTTATTTTTAAATGCAAAACTTGACCGGTATGATGGAGCCCCATCAGGAAGTGATTGATTTATGACTCCCAGGCTAGAACCCTAGCATTGGCTGCCCAATAGTACTGCATGAACACATGTAGGCCTAGGCCCCCAAGTGCTATCGGCCCAGACAAAGAGCCAATAATTGAGTCTAGTTGTTTAAAAAAGGATGAAGGGAGGTAAATTGGTATGTTTTAAAAGAGATATAAGAATTGTGGCAAAGTCACCATTTGCATTAATACGTCCAATCATTGATAAAGGAAGTAACTTCCATCTCTCTATATTTTAGTTTTTAGTTTTAAAAATTTTAATTTGATCAAAAGTTTGGGATTTCTTGGTATCTTAAGCCCTAGGTATGTGAAATGATCATTTTATAATTATTTTAAATGGCAAAGATTTAAAAAAACAACGACTAAGGTTATTGTTAACACACATAAATTCACTCTTGCTCCAATTAATTGAATAACCTGAAAGTCTGTTAAAAGCGTCTATATAATTTAATAGGTTGGGAACAGACAGCAGTGGGTCTGAAATCAAAATCAGCAAGTCATCTGCATATAAGTTTACAAGGCTTTAAGTGTCTCCGCATTTGATGCCATGGATCTGTGGATGATTCCTGATGCCTATTGCCAATGGTTCAAGAGCTAAATCAAAAAGAAGGAGAGACAAAGGGTCCACTTGCCGGACCCCACGATGTAGTTCAAATGGGCTAGAGCACTCACAATTAGTTAGGGCCGCAGATATCGATTATTATTGTATTCGAGTACTCTACTGAAAAACTCTACTCTGAATTAACTTTGAGGTATGCTTTCCAAGTCTAATCGACGTAACCTTAGTTAAAACCTTTTGATCAAAGTTTAAGAGTGCAATTGGTCTATAAGAGGCAGGGTCTGAGTCATCTTTTCTTTTTTTCAACAATAGAAAAATGTTTGCTTCGTACAGAGATCGGGGCAACTTTTTATTTATCATTCTCAGCATATAGGGGGCAAGATGTTTACTGAAAGCCTTGTACAATTTAGGCCCAAATCCATCAGGACCTGGAATTTTGCCCGATGGAAAAGCTCTGTTAGGTTCAGTAAGTTCAGATACTGGAGCAATTGGAGCATGGTGCGTCTGGAGCATCCAATTCCTCATTGCAGAGCTCAGGTAACTAGGAGTAAAACTCCCCATCAGTGATCAGTGAGTAAATTGACAGATTTTGCTTTAATTTTACGAATAGCTTGTTTAGATTGCATACCTTTTAACTATCTGGACAATAACCTTTCAGGCTTATCTCCCAGTTCAAAATATTTATGTTTCATTTCAAGTTAAGAAATTTCCACACGTTTACTAAGAATCAAATTATGTTAATATTTTAGTTTTAAACTTTTGTTGTAATCTGATTGTGCCAGAGATGATCTATATGTATGTTCAGTTAATGTAAGTTCCCTTTGTATTTCTAAAACTCTTTCATCGTTAATTTTCTGTTTTGTGCTTAGAATGAAATAATATAACCTCTCATGAGACTCCCAGAGGGTACAATTTGAAACCTCGCCATTGTCATTAATTAAAAACAAGTAACTGAGTTTAGATTTTATATATTTATTAAATAATGGTTTTTGAGCAAAAGAGGGTTGAAATGCCAACTATATTTTTCTTTAGCTATATTACAATTAAGTTGGAGAGTAATTGGACAGTGATCTGAAATCAAAATATTATGGTACTTGGTGTCTTCCATATAAGAAATAAGTTCAGAATTCACAAAAAAAATGTTCAATCCTAGTATATGACCTGTGTACATGAGAGTAAAAAAAAAAAAAATCCTTATGCGTTGGATGTTACGACCTCCATCTACCAAATTCCTGGAGTTCAGTAAATTTTTTAAAACATTTGTAGACAGTAGTGCTGGTGGTGGCCTTTGAGAGAGTCTGTCCATGTAGGGATCCAGAAAATAATTAAAGTCACCCCACATTATAATTTTCGGAAAAATTATCCACTGCATCAAACAATTTACAAAAAAAATCCGGTGAATCAAAATTCTTGCCATATACATTAACCAACGTCAGAGGAAAAGAGTTAATATGACCTGAAACTATAATATATCTACCCTGGGGATCAGAAACCATAGATTCTAAATGAAATGGGATATTTTTTTATGAAAGAGAATGGCAACGCCTCTGGCTTTGGAGGTGAATGTTGCTTGATAGAATTGGGGCACCCAACTCTGACTCTACTTTGTTGTGTTTTACCAATGTGGGTTTATTGGAAGAAAATTATATCAGCCTTAAGAGACTTCAAATGTGAGAAAACCTTTCCTCTTTTAATTGGGTGACCCAGTCCCCTCACATTCCAAGAGGCAATAGTGACCCCAGCCCCAGCATTATTAGTTACAGAAATCTAAGACTGAAAGAAAAAAAAGTTTGAAGTGACAGCCTGGGGGGGAAAAAAAAGAGAGAGAGAAAAAAAAGTAACGTCATCAACACCCACTCCTCCGCACCTTAATTAAATATGTAAACAAACAAAATAGCACCATCTGTATCGTCTATTCAATCGCTATTGAGACGGCATTGCCGCTGAATCTAGACACTGACTACAGTACCTCTGCAGCCCTTGTTCAGTCTTGTTTAAGGTCAGTTTCCACAAATTCAGCGGGGGGAGGTAAAACGGCCTTTATGGTGGACACAGAGCTTTGCAGGAAAGCGGAGCGTGTGGGTCACCTGTAGCGCACAAAGCACTTGCATGACATCTCTGAAGCTCCTCCGCTGGGTCAGCAACTCCGCAGTGTAATACGGAAAGATGTACACTTTATGCCCGTTGTAGTCGAGGTTGCACCTGGCTCTAAGCTGCAAAATCCGCTCCTTCTCGATGTAGAAAGGACCACGAGCGATGATCATGCGGGGTTTCGCTCCTTCTGGGGGTTTGGGCTGAAGCACACGATGAGCGCGGTTCACAAATGCGTAGCTCCAAGCAGCTTGGGGAGTAGACCAGCGACAAACTCAGTTGGCTTCCCCTTTTCCTCTCCTTCTGGCACCCCGACTATATTGATGTTGTTGAGGCGTGACGACCCTCCAAATCATCAAGTTTTAACCTTAGCAGTTCGTTCTTTCTCCAGGTCTCTGTCATTGCCGCTTTAAGTGAACTAATGCGAGCCTCGTGATCTTGAATTTGCTTCTCAGCCACGTCCGTCTTCTCTGTGACTGTATGCAGTGTGATTTGGAAGGACTGTTCAAACTTATCGAATCTCCCATATATTGTTTTCAAAACCTTGTTCTCCACCTTTTCCCAGGCCAGAGGCAGGTCCACGTCACTTGTTGCTTGGCGAGCTTTGCTGCTAATGGCGTCCTCCAAACCTTTAGCCACATGTTGAGATTCTCTCCATTGTTTCAAGGCTTTTGGTGGCATTTTAGCTTTGAAAGGCAAAAAATTAAAGCAGTGGAGGTTCATCCTTAGCGCAAGCTAAGCAAACATTGAAAATTTTAGATGGCACTAAAAAAAAGTATTTTAAAGGTTTGGTGCAGAGGAGCTCCCTTAAACACGTCTACTCCATCCGCTTGTTCACTTGCACCCCTTGTAATTTTTAGTTTAATAGAGGTACGTCAAACTATCAAAATGTACTGCAGAATTGATCTTGGGGCCTAATAGGTAAGCTCTCCTCACCAGTAGGAAGTACAAATAGAGTACATGACAAAAAATAATGTGATTAATTGACTAATAGAACAAATAATCGGCAAATAATCTAAATTAATTTAGATGGGCGAGTGAGCAGTTTTGGCAATATAAATAAATTATAGAACACGAGAGGTTTGTGAGTGTGTTATTGCAAGTAACCTCATGGCTGTAATTGGGTTGGCAAGTGCAGTAGATCACCACAACTGTGATGTTATTTGTAAGTAAACACATGAGCTTAAGTGTTCTATTGCTATTCTACAACAGTTTTATAAAATAAAGAAACAAAATGAACCATGAATTTCATACCGAGCTTGTTTAATTTTGACAAAACCTTCCACCAAAAAGTAGTTCCACAACAAAAGAGCTGTAACCCTGCATTCACATATAAACTGAAGCAGAAACTCTTCCACATTCTTCACACACTGTTTGGAACAAAAAGCAGCAATAGACAGCAGCGTCATAACTCATTTACATAAAGCTAAGAAACTCTCAACTCAATTTGTCGCTCTGTTAGTCTGTCTCCATGTTGCTTGCTTTTGCTGGCCTGACGCTACTTGTCTTCTTTTAACTATGATACATTCACTATTTTAAAACGCAGAGCTTAATTGTATCCGTCTGTTGTTTTTCTTCAAGATCATAAACACACAGGAAAGCCCAGGCGATCATGGACCAACAGAGAGAAGGAGGCAGTGTGGCGTCACCTGGCCAAGCATCGTACCTTAAAGAAAGTCCCGGGAAAAGAAGACTGCCTTCAGTGCATCCAAGCAGAGTATGCTTTGAAGAACAGAACATGGAAAGATGTCAAACATTTTGTTTACAACACTATTACAACAGAGAAGCGAAAAGCTGGCTCTCTCATTTCAAATGTCTAAAGAACATTCTGAACATGTTCTGAACATGAACATCCGTTCATGTTAATTTGTTCAAGTACAGTTAGTTACTCTGTTTATTACCCTAATTAGGGGTTTAAGAATATAGTATTGATGTGATTGAGTGATGTTTTGTTTTGCAAGACTACATTTGACTGACTACTGATTTTCAAAAATACAGATACTTAAGCAATAATACACTCGAGGTTCGTGCTATAATGTGTAATATTGGCACTTCGGCCTTGTGCCTATGACCTCAGCACAGCAGTGCCAATATTAAACATTATAGCACGATTCTTGAGTGCATTTTTGCTATTATAACAGCTCATTATCACTGTTTATTAAAATTTTGAGTTAAAGAGGAGGAGAAAATAGGATCTGTTTGGTTATAAAAACTGCCAGTTAAATTGCTGCTCTGTTTGTGGCTGTGCTGTTTGGCTTGTAAGTTCTGCATCGTTGCTAGGTTACCCATATGTGGCGGAGTAATACATGGAGAGCTTCAGTTACAGTGCATTACCGGCTGGTAATGTCACTCATAAAACGTCTCTCATAAAACATCTCTCAGTCTCTTTTATACTTCAACAATTTGAAAAAATGTCAGTATATCATGTTGTTTACAGTATTGCAAGAAATGGCAATATATTCAATCGTAACCACTATATTGTGATATGTATTGTATCACTAAGCTCTTGCAAATACACAGCCCTGACACTAATGTTGTAGCTTTAAAATACTTCTTCAGTTACCACTGCAGTTCTACAGTAGTTAGTGACTCTGTACCAGTAAAAGATAATCGAACCAGAGCATGCTTTAAAGAGAATGTGGAAAAAGTCTTATACTGCAGTCTTACTGCAGTGTTGTAGCACCACTTCTCCCGGTCTTACTGTACTGTTATACTGTAGCTCTACACCATTTCTACAGGTCTTACTGTACTGTAATAATGTAGCTCTACACCATTTCTCCAGGTCTTACTGTACTGTAATACTGTAGCTCTACACCACTTCTCCAGGTCTTACTGTACTGTAATAATGTAGCTCTACACCACTTCTCCAGGTCTTACTGTACTGTAATACTGTAGCTCTACACCATTTCTACAGGTCTTACTGTACTGTAATAATGTAGCTCTACACCACTTCTCCAGGTCTTACTGCACTGTAATACTGTAGCTCTACACCACTTCTCCAGGTCTTACTGTACTGTAATACTGTAGCTCTACACCATTTCTCCAGGTCTTACTGTACTGTAATACTGTAGCTTTACACCATTTCTCCAGGTCTTACTGTACTGTAATACTGTAGCTCTACACCACTTCTCCAGGTCTTACTGTACTGTAATACTGTAGCTCTACACCACTTCTCCAGGTCTTACTGTACTGTAATAATGTAGCTCTACACCATTTCTCCAGGTCTTACTGTACTGTAATAATGTAGCTCTACACCACTTCTCCAGGTCTTACTGTACTGTAATACTGTAGCTCTACACCACTTCTCCAGGTCTTACTGTACTGTAATAATGTAGCTCTACACCACTTCTCCAGGTCTTACTGTACTGTAATAATGTAGCTCTACACCACTTCTCCAGGTCTTACTGTACTGTAATACTGTAGCTCTACACCATTTCTCCAGGTCTTACTGTACTGTAATAATGTAGCTCTACACCACTTCTCCAGGTCTTACTGTACTGTAATACTGTAGCTCTACACCATTTCTCCAGGTCTTACTGTACTGTAATAATGTAGCTCTACACCACTTCTCCAGGTCTTACTGTACTGTAATACTGTAGCTCTACACCATTTCTCCAGGTCTTACTGTACTGTAATAATGTAGCTCTACACCACTTCTCCAGGTCTTACTGTACTGTAATGTAGCTCTACACCATTTCTCCAGGTCTTACTGTACTGTAATAATGTAGCTCTACACCACTTCTCCAGGTCTTACTGTACTGTAATAATGTAGCTCTACACCACTTCTCCAGGTCTTACTGTACTGTAATACTGTAGCTTTACACCACTTCTCCAGGTCTTACTGTACTGTAATACTGTAGCTCTACACCACTTCTCCAGGTCTTACTGTACTGTAATGTAGCTCTACACCATTTCTCCAGGTCTTACTGTACTGTAATACTGTAGCTCTACACCACTTCTCCAGGTCTTACTGTACTGTAATAATGTAGCTCTACACCACTTCTCCAGGTCTTACTGTACTGTAATACTGTAGCTTTACACCACTTCTCCAGGTCTTACTGTACTGTAATACTGTAGCTCTACACCACTTCTCCAGGTCTTACTGTACTGTAATACTGTAGCTCTACACCACTTCTCCAGGTCTTACTGTACTGTAATAATGTAGCTCTACACCACTTCTCCAGGTCTTACTGTACTGTAATACTGTAGCTCTAGACCACTTCTCCAGGTCTTACTGTACTGTAATAATGTAGCTCTACACCACTTCTCCAGGTCTTACTGTACTGTAATAATGTAGCTCTACACCACTTCTCCAGGTCTTACTGTACTGTAATACTGTAGCTCTACACCACTTCTCCAGGTCTTACTGTACTGTAATAATGTAGCTCTACACCACTTCTCCAGGTTTTACTGTACTGTAATACTGTAGCTCTACACCATTTCTCCAGGTCTTACTGTACTGTAATACTGTAGCTCTAGACCACTTCTCCAGGTCTTACTGTACTGTAATACTGTAGCTCTACACCACTTCTCCAGGTCTTACTGTACTGTAATACTGTAGCTCTACACCACTTCTCCAGGTCTTACTGTACTGTAATACTGTAGCTTTACACCATTTCTCCAGGTCTTACTGTACTGTAATGTAGCTCTACACCACTTCTCCAGGTCTTACTGTACTGTAATACTGTAGCTCTACACCATTTCTCCAGGTCTTACTGTACTGTAATACTGTAGCTCTAGACCACTTCTCCAGGTCTTACTGTACTGTAATACTGTAGCTCTACACCACTTCTCCAGGTCTTACTGTACTGTAATACTGTAGCTCTACACCACTTCTCCAGGTCTTACTGTACTGTAATACTGTAGCTCTACACCATTTCTCCAGGTCTTACTGTACTGTAATACTGTAGCTCTAGACCACTTCTCCAGGTCTTACTGTACTGTAATACTGTAGCTCTACACCACTTCTCCAGGTCTTACTGTACTGTAATACTGTAGCTCTAGACCACTTCTCCAGGTCTTACTGTACTGTAATAATGTAGCTCTAGACCACTTCTCCAGGTCTTACTGTACTGTAATACTGTAGCTCTACACCATTTCTCCAGGTCTTACTGTACTGTAATACTGTAGCTCTAGACCACTTCTCCAGGTCTTACTGTACTGTAATACTGTAGCTTCTCCAGGTAATAAATACAATTAAATAAAATAAAATTCAGATATAAAAGCTCAGCTCTGATCCACTGTGTTCTGTTTGTAAAACAGGACAGTATCCTTTACAGACACATTAAAATATAAGGTTAAAAGCATTTGTTTTGTTAAAATGGGTTTAAAAACTACATTTTCCATGTAGCCAGAGTGTTTTGCCTACATTTTAGCCCTGTTTTAACCCCACCCACCATCCTGGAACGTTTTGCTACCCGCTGTCCAATTAGGGAAAGCCTAATAATTTCCTCCAATCGGTAGTTGGTCCTCGCTTGAATAGCGCACTAATGGAATTCTGTGTTTGAGTTACCACTGAAAACAAATCAAGTTGCCGTTGCTACTGACATCTAAAGGCGAACTGTGTTATTGCAGTTTCAGTGTGACGTCTGGAAATAGTGGTCCTCACAGGAAGAAGAAATGTCATGGTCCTCACAGCTGCATTGTAAACCTGTATGTGTGTGTGTGTGTGTGTGTGTGTATGTGTATGTTTCCCTGATTTCTGTGTGTGTTATATCTTAAGGGCATAGGCTAATATACTGCCATTTTTGTTTTACAAAGATGATAGTGACAGAGTTAGACTCATGGAAATGTCCACAGACCAATTTTCATGCCCTTTATTAGATTCAGTGCCCATGTTATTCTCCAGAGACGGGCTCTTTATTGACAGCCCCTTCCCATTAACTTGCATTAGGTTAGTACCAAATTGACCACTTTATCTGTGTCAGCCTGTCAGTTTGGGTAGAATCATCAATTAGGAGATGTCTCCCTTACATGATTGTCTTTAGAAGAGTGGGTGTTTTTAAGCTCTTGTGAAAGGAGCCTAGCTTGGTTTTTTTTTTTTTTTTTTTTTTTTTTTTTTTACAGTTTTTGTAGAAGGAGTGAAATGAATCAAGAATTTGTAGCTATACTGGAAACCCTTTTATGTGTCAAGTGATAAATCCACTGTTTTTTGAAACACAAGACATCCATTCACCAAATACCTGTTTTTTTTAATGAGAGATTTTTTTGTTGTTGTTTGCATGAAACCTTTCCTCACTTGCCTCGTTTTCCAAAGCCTTCTTTCCCTTGTTTTTCTCTCTTGTTAAAAGAAAAGACACCCAGGAGCAATTTGAGTTCCTTCGTTGTCAAAACCGTTATCACCCCTGTCTGCTCTCTGGGCTTGGAACAAAGTAGTTGCACAGTGTGCAAAAGAAGAAAGAAAAAACCCAGGAAATAATAAAAGAAAACCAAAGAGAGACAGAGGGAATAGGGAAAATAAGAACCTAGAATCAGAATGACAAACAGAAAGGCTGACTTCTTTTTTAGTCTTGTTTTTTTCATCGCCCCAATCCCTTTTTTCTTGCTTTTGTTGTTGTTGACTGAGTAGGTGTCCTGTAAGACTTGAAAGGCATCCATTTTCTCCCCAGCACATATACGTATATACAGTACAGGTAGTAAAGCTACTATACACACCTGGTCCCTCAGCATACACCTTATCCTCATGCTAACCCTCCTATATGTCCCCTTAACATGACCTAGTTAAAGGAAATAAACAGGTAATCATTGGTACTAAAAGGAAAGAAAGGTTAATCAGTTCACTTTTAAAATGTTGGATTATGTCAAGTCAATACCAAGAATGGTATCTCTGGCACTTATATGTTAAGTGTTACAAGCTTGTTCCAGAGGATCTTTGCCCTAAATTGTATTGAGAAACAGATAGACTGGAAATAGACTGAAGGAGGCACAAAGGGTACATTTGGATTAGGGGCGTGCCAATTGAAATTTTGCTTCATGACTTGGCGTATGAAAATGAGGTCATGTCGCAGACTTGTCAGAAATTATGTGGTGCCAAAGACACACAAGGCATGACCTGAATAAATCAATAACGATAATAAAAGCCCTTTACGGGGTGCATTGGTTTTACACCCAGCTTTGAGTGGTCAGTAATGAAATTAGTTCTTTTTGTGAAATGGGATGTTTCTTCCAGTTTTCAAAAAGGAATTAAAAATGTCAATGATGACACTTTTTCTTCTCTGCAAATTCTTGATTTAATTAATTTGTTCAATGGACAATCTCTCTTAATATATTTTTCAGTCAGTATGAATAATGTATATGAATGATGTATAGGCTACTTCAAAATCGGCACACCCCTACTTTGGAACCTAGGGCAATGAACAAACCCCTACTCAGCTACTCAGTATTAAACATAGTGAAAAGAAAAAAAGACATGGTATAGTATAGATGCCATCACGTGTAGGCATAATCTATATCTGGAATTCCTCCTTCTCTGTATCCTCGGTTGGTTCCATAGCCTGGATTCACTGTGTGGTTAAGGGTGCTCCTATAAAGGGTTGTATTATTTGAGGGAAAAATAGTATGAATGTATGTCATGTCCTCAACTTTAGCTTTTGGCTGCAAAGGTTGATGAGCAGCCAGTGGCGTCATCTGGAAACCAGGAGTTCCAATCTCTAAGATTGAGGTGTCTTTAATGGTACCAGATTCTACATAGTCATCATAATGCTTTGTGCCACTACGGGACACAACAGCATCTCGTCCATATACGGTATGATCATCAGCTGCAAGGTATCCTGCACGATGTCCATACCAGCAGAAGATCCCAAAAATTAAGAACAGAGATACACATGCAGTCACTCCTCCAATAATCCCTGCAAGAGGTAAGGCCGCTAGTTCGTCCATACCCTGTACGTCCTGGCCCCGATCAGCACCAGGCTGAATCTGGGGATCTCCTGTCTCTGTTCGGGCACAAGCAGGATGCTCATGCTCTGAGTCAGTGTTCATATTAAACCCCCCTGTTGCTGTAATTGATGTCCATCTTCCCTTGTTGACAACAAGAGGCACCAAGCAGATAATGTAGCTTGACTGCGGTTGTAGTTGAGTGAGTAAATACTCCCTGCGGTCACCTGGGACTAGTGTCTCTGTGATGGAACCCATGGCCGGGTTGTTGCCTAGTCTTAACCAGGAGAGCCTGAAAGCTGATGCTGGCTGAGCAGCTTGCCATGTAATATGGACTGTCTCTGGAGTTAAAGGCTTTACGCTGATGATCAATGTTTTGCCAGCAACCCCACTTTCACCCCCTAAAGAACTGTCCTGTCCCAAATCAGGGTACCTGTGTACAGGTCGCCTCGACCTGAGTGTGAAGAGGGAACCTTGGGGAAGTGGGACGGTTGTTGTAATTGGGATTTCGGTTGGAAAATCCCCCTTATCTTTTGCCCCCTTGGCGCCATTGCCTCCCCCAAGCCCTCCAACAGCACCTAGTCCATCCACAGCTACCTCACATTGCTCCATTTGACTTGTGAGGTCCCTCAGTGATTTTCCCCTGACCTTTTCTGGTCCGTGACATGTTAGCCCCCTCACGGTTACAGATGATCCTCGGACGTGCAACCAGTCATGGAGCCAACGGAGGTTACAGCCACAATGCCAGGGATTTCCACGTAGAAGCAGCTGTGAAATGCTGTCCAAGTCCCTGAACAGGCCCCTGGGGAGGGTGGTAAGGTTGTTGCCTGACAGGTCCAGCTTCTGTAATCTACGCATACCATCCAAGGAACCTCGTGGCATGTGAGCCATTGCATTATCCTGCAGATATAATCGAAGAAGATGTGAGCTGGGAAGGTTTAAAGGTGGAGACTGAAGAGAATTGCGCACCAAAGAGAGCTCTGTTAAATTAGACAGGCGTGAAAATGTGTCATCAGCAATGCGTTGATTTGCTAACAGGTTCCCATCGAGGAAAAGACGTCTAAGCGAAGTGAGCCCCCTGAACGCATGAGTCGGAATCGTGGAAATTCGATTGTCATCCAGCCGAAGCTCCTCAAGCGATGATGGCAACCCTGATGGTATACTTGACAGGTGGTTGCGTGACAAGAAGAGCAGCCGTAGCCGTGGATTATTTGCAAATGCCTTGTCTTCGATGCTTACGGTTGAAATTGAGTTATCATCCATATGGAGTTTCTCTAGCAAGGGTAAACGTGCTAGAGCAGCTCGGGGTAAAGTTCGTATATTGTTGTCCTGTAGATGAAGTTCTCGTAACGAGGGAGGCAAGTGCGTTGGAAAATCATCGAGTTCATTGTCATAAAGATAAACCACTTGAACAGTCATTCGCTGCTCTAAAGAAACAGGTAGGCCAGCGTTATCAATGCGATTATTTTGCAAATAGAGAACGGCTGCTGTTAACGGCAAAGCAGGTATGATGCTCAGTCCACGGTCGTTGCAGTAAATGAAGCCGTCATCACACCTACATGCTGACGGACACGGTACATCTCCTTGAAGCTCTGCTTCCCCGAGTGCCGCCTCAGTGATGGCAGCTGTTGCTGCTGCAAACTCCAGCACTTCCACCAGTAGCGTCAGGCACAGGAGTAGCAGGAACAGCCAGTCCCTGAGCTCGATTAGGCTTTCAGCTGCCATATTGTGCCTTAGTTCCCTCACAGCTTCTCAACTCCTTTTGGAACTTTGGAGTGTTGTTGGGGGTGGTTGGGATAGCACTTTGTGACACGGATCCTCTTTTCCTGCCAAAACTCTGTAATGAAAAGGAAAAGAAAAGTAAACAAGTTGCAGAAGTTGATGCTATTATGCCATCTTGACCTACATAAACCATTATAGAACCACTTGTCTACAAACAGCACACTGCTTTCTGAAGTCCTCCCACATACATGCGTCAAGTGCAGCTACATGTTTTACACGCATAATAAAACACTTAGTAACTGTGCTGGTAAATTTGAGACTGTGCAGTGAAAGTGGAAAATGCAAGGTCTGACATATGGCGATTAAAGGACTGAAAAAGAAAAAAGAAAAACAATCCAAAGACACATATATCGATAGAGCAGAGGCAGGCAAGCAGGTAGGGTAGATTGTAATTGTAAGAGATGTGGGGGGGCTCAGAACATTAAACTTGATTGACATTGAGGTTCCTGAAAAACAATTACACTTTCATTTACTGAATGACCGTAAGTCATATTATTATTCAGATTTTACATCGAACGTTGTTTGAATAAATCAGCAGTTTAATTTTAGTTTAGAGTTTCATAAAGTTCATGCGGGAGTCAGCTTCAGCTTTCATTTGCAATGTAATTTGCATTTGGGATTCAGGGGCAAACCACAGACACTTGCTACAAATTGACATGCATAATGGATGCTGTTTCTGGGTGGTTATTGTTTTCAAAATAGTATGAATTATTCAGAAAGCCTATTCGGAATGCCCAAGAAAGATATCAGTCCGTGTTGAACAAACTGTTGACGAGCAGACTCTGCTTCATTTTGTTTTCCTGTGCCAGTCTTCCATCGGTTTCTGTCTGTGACTTATGAAAGTGTGGGGTGGGGATGTCGGAAGGAAGAACAGAGACACTTGCAATTAAGATGGAAATGACTTCTAAACGTTTCATTTTGCATCCTGTACCCTTAGGTCTGAAATATGGCTTTAAAAAAAAGAAAGAGAAGAAAGCAATTACCGTCTTATGTTTCCTCGTCTGGCTCGACTGAATAAATTGACCAGCTTTTGCTTTCTGCCATCAACAAACTGAATACTTTCAAGTGCTGCCATCTTTGAATGGTGAGAACTGTGGTAAAATAATGTAACACCAACTGCTAACAATAAAGGATTCAGAATGATTTGGAAAAATCTGAAGCAGTCATAAGAACAGAAAAGAACAAAGAAAAATACATATGTCTAACCTAGAGAAACTGCCTCCTTTTCAACTCCCATTTTTAAAGAACTGTGACTGCATTTCACAGCTCACTTTGAACTTAAGGTGGCAGTCGGTATGAATAGACAGCTTTGGAAAAAATTGAGAGGCCACTTTAGTTACTGAATCAGTTTCTCTGATTTTTTGCTATTTATAGGTCTATGTTTGAGTAAAATGAACATTGTTGTTTTATTCTATAAACATTTCTCCCAAATTCCAAAAACATATTGTCATTTAGAGCTTTATTTGCATTAAATGAGAAATGGCTAAAATAATAAAAATAAAATACAATAAAAAATAAAAAAACAAAGCTGAGCTTTCAGAACTTATAATGCAAAGAAAACAAGTTCATATTCATACACTTTCAAGAGTTCAGAAGTCAATATTTGGTGGAATAACCTTTTTTAATCACAGTTTTCATGCAATGGCATGTTTTCCCCCACCAGTCTTACACACTGCTTTTGAATAACTTTATGCCACTCATGGTGCAAACATTCAAGCAGTTCAGCTTGGTTTGATGGCTTGTGATCATCCATCTTCCTCTTGATTATATTCCAGAGGTTTTCAATTTGGTAAAATTAAAGAAACTTTAATTTAAAGTAAATTAAAGTAATTTTTAAGTGGTGTCTTACACAGGGTCTTTTTCCTTGGGCTGTATAATTAAACCGAGCATGAGGTGGAGTACTTTGCAAATGTGCACTGTGGTGCCGTCTCCTTTCAGACTAAATAAATCCTGAGATGTTAGCAATAACGTTTTTTTCTATGGTTTATTTATGAATGAATGAACAGACAAAGACAGAGTTTGTTGTTCTGGCATCTCCATGTTCACAGTAGGTCTGGTATCAGCATAATTAGCAGTGCCTAGGTAGTTGCTCAGGTAACCTGGAAGTATAGGAACTGAAATACAGTAATGCTGTTTCAAATATGTTTTTACCCTCTGCAGAAAAAACATTCAGGAACTTTAAGTTGCACCAATTGCTAATGCAGATGTGCAAATGGTCACACTCGTACACACAGCTTGTCTACTCCCTGTAGAGAAAAAAATATTATTATATGAACCTGTTTACATTATGTCTAATGCAAAGCATGGGCTATAGGAATATAAAGCCCCCTAACATACACTAACAAAGACTTAGAGATAGATACTGCAACAAAAGCAGGATAAACTCTTTTTATCCCCTTGATTTCAAAAGAAACAATAAATGAGCTGGTGTCCCAATACTTTTGTCTATATATTATATTTCTCATAATTACAAGATGTTCTCTCTTAGCAGTTTATGACATATATGTTCTCATAGTAACACAATATTCAGTAGACTGGGGTTCGTTAAGTCAATTTTACCACATAATGTTTTATATTATTGAGAGATGTTGTTCTCATTTTTATGTTGATGTAAAAAAAAGACAAAAACTTGAATCTTCTTAATTGAAGCATATCTTTGTTTTTAAAATAAAATATAAAAACAAGATACCTTCTCATGCATTCAGAATTTAGTTTCATTCAAAATCACTACAAAATATTTTGTAATATTGGTACGCTGAAGATGTATTTCCATTCTACTTGGCAACAATATATATTTGTAATAGTGGGACAATTTATTGAATATATTGAATATCCGTTACAAAAACAGCAGCAAATGGTTTGTAAAGCAATGAACAGAGTTGATGCTTGTGCCACATAACAGCAAAATATTTAATACCAACAAATTATAATAAGCCTTTTCCAATCTGTGCTAGAAAATATTTAAAATCTAAAGCACAGCAGTCACAACCTTTCCTTTGTTTCCTTTGTTTTGTTCTTTTGTTCTTTTTTCTTTAGTTGGAGGCATAAAAAGCAGAAGAGACGCCACCTGTTTGTATTGGTGTGTGTTTTTGTGAGTAAAGGTGTGTGTGCATTGTTCTCTGCTGGGGCTTCTTTCTTTTCAGCGCCTGCTCTCTCGCGGGGCTGCACTCGGGCTTGTTTGTGTTGTTGGCGGGGCCAGATGGGAGTTGGTTAGCTGCCCCTCGGCTGCTCGCGCTGTTGCCTCAGGCAGCAACTACATGCAAAACAAGCCCTTAAACAGAGCTAGCTCTCATGCAAAACTAATTCGAACTCGTTTACACAGGCAGGTGGCGGGAGAGAGAATAGAAGCAAGAAACAATTTTGCATGCAGTTTGCTATTCGAATAGACTGTATTCATAGCAGGTGTGTGCTGGGCATTTAAAAAGAAACTTCATTTGCCTAACAAATAGATTTCTTTAAAATGAGAAAAAAAAACTTTTTTTTATTTTGTTCTTCTCTTCTCTTTTCTTTTTTTTTAATCAAATCATCTTTTGAGTTGACATTTCTGTTTAAATGCTGAATGCTCTTTGTCTGTAGCTTCGTTTTTGAGACTGCCACTGTTTGCGGAATGAGGCACTTTGGCAGAAAATGGAGAGCAATTTAAATGTCATCTTTAATTGCTTGCTCGGTGTGTATACTTTTGGGTATTTTTAGCATAAAATCAACTGTCTCCCTTGGCTGCCAGTGTTTGTGTTCCAGCAGAGAGGCTTGTGTGTGTGTGTGTGTGTGTGTGTGTTTGAAGGAGGGAGGTGAACACAGGAGGAGAATGGTAGAGTCGAGATTCCACCCTTTTGCATAGCTAATAAAATGCGCCACAGTCATCCCCTTTCATCATAATCCATTTAGCTCTAGCCAACAGAATAAAACAGTCACATGTCTGTGTGCTTATACCTCTGTGTGTGTGTGTCTGTGTGTGTTTATGGGTCTGATTAGGGTGAGGAAAGCAGTATAAGCAGACTATAAGACGACAACCTGTGCGTCTTCAGACCACAGACACTTTCCTACCCGTTCTCTGACCTGCCTCATGTCCTGAATGAATAAGAGCCACACACACACACACGCCTTCTGCACTCACACTGCTTTTTTCTCTTTTCATATCCAGCTCATTTCATCCATCCTTTAGTTAAACGCGTTCCCACGCTTTAAATGTTTTCATCAGTGGCCATCTTCTTAGCCGCCCCCACTTCCTCTGCTGACTCTCATCATCTCTACTCAGCTGCCGTGTCTCCATGATTTGATAGATCTTTTTCATCTATTCCTGTGTCGGCTCCCTCACTGTAATTTTCGTGCCCTTTTCATCACCATTTGGATACTCTCTCTGCAGGCACGTGTTAGTTACTTCATCTACCAGAGCTGCACAATATAGAGTCGATAATTGCAAGCATACACTTGTAAAATGATGGAGCTACACAGGGTTCTTTTAGAAGGGCTGTAGGAGAACCAATTTGTATCCCATATCCACATGTCACATTTGTAATGGAGATAGAGATGTGAGTGTGAGGAATTTTTTAAATAGGCAGTGTTTCTGATACGTATATTTTTAGCAGTGTTCAGAGAGAAGGGCTGGATTACATTAGCTAACATTAAGTTGCATTAAGTAACATTAAGTTAGTCATGTAAGCTATTTTACAATTGTTAAAAGGAAAATTAACTATTTTTTACTGCTCAAACACTCTACTACTAGCACTACTACAAAAAAGGTCTCATATATTCGTAGAATGATATATAAGGTTTTTAATGGTATATTTAATCAGGTATGTTTAAGCACAAAAAGAATCAAACTCTGCAGCATATTCACCCTCCAGAACCAGAAAGGTATGAAGCAAACAATGATTATTTTTTTATATCTATGTTTTTTAAAGAGTGCTATCTGAATGAATGTTATTTCTGCATACAGACATGTCTACCAACAGTACCATCAATTTTATGTCTACATATTTTATAAGCTATAGGACTGGTCATTTATCTAAAATATTGGAGCAGCAAAACTTGGGAACTCTTGGTCACTATAGAATCTACTAGGTTTTGCCCCCTCTTGCTAACTTCAAAAGAATGTCGAACAAAATATAAGAAAAAAGATAAGAAACAAGAAAGCTACTTACAGTTTGTGAGGATGGTTTGGGTTGTCCTTTGCCTTTGTGGAACTTGTCTTGAGATGGTGAGAACTACCAGGATTGGCTTAAATTTTTTTTTTACACTGCTTCAGTGTCCTTGCATGTCCTTTCACTTCAGTGAGTGGTAGCCATGGCATCCATTACTGGTGGCATTCGTGGGAATTATGGGAATTACAAGAATTGTAGGCACTGACACCAGCATATATCTCCATCCAGAGAAAGTTTCCAGTCTTCAGAGCAGTTCAGTCAAAGCATTCACTGTTTGTCCCAACTCCTACAGCCAGAACATCTCGTAACCAGTGTTTTGGGGGGGAGTCTTTGTACATCCAGGGGTGCCCTCATCATTTTGACTGGGTGTTCTCACATCTGCGACGGTTCTGCTGCGTTTTCCCCCACTTTTGAGAGTTTCTTCACCTGTAAAAGAAACAGAATTGACTGAGAACTGCGAACAGAAGTTATTCGCATTCCGATTGCACCACTTCCAAATCTCCTCGACCTTAAAAGAACCGCTCTCGTCAAAACAGAAGCTTTGAAACTAGGGAAGTGAAGTTCAGTGTGCAGAATTAAGTGGAAAATCTCTTTTACAGACATACGCTTTAAGCCATGGCCCAGACCGAAACACAAATACAAACTGGGTCACTTTGCTGACGGGACTGAAGAACAGCTCTGCATGATAGCACTGGATACTGTACACCCCCACACAATCTGCACAATGCCTAACATGAGACATTTTCACATCTTACTCTAAATATTACAGTATGGTGGCATGAGAACATTTCAAAATTAGCCTAAAGCATTAACTTATTAATAATAATATATTCAGAGGATGGATCACGGACTAGAAAACATGCACTGGATGGCTGCTATGGAATTTGAACAGGGATTTAATGTTTGGAAACCAGTAGATTTTGTTTTTTTTGTTTTTTTTCTGAGCTAGATTATTATGAAATCCAGAATAGTTGGTTGAGGTTTAGCTAGTTTAAAGCTGCAAAGCTAACAGACACAGCATCTGGCCTCAGCAGTTTTTATTTTGTGGAATAGCCAAAATCATATCAGCAGGTCTTGGAGCCTGTTAGTTGTGATGCTAATAGTTTTTTTTTTCTGAGCTGGATTCCTTACTGATAGTTGTTGACCATGTCAAAGTACTTTTTATGGTGTTTATTGGGATTTCTTTTGGTTAATCAAAGGAATCCCATGCTGCCGATTCTTGTTTTTTTTTTTTTTTTCTTTTGCTTCTCCTTTTTCTCTGCTCTGTGTGCGAGTGTGGTGGCTAAGGTAACTGAGGTAAATAAGATCCATATGTACAGGTGAGATTTTTCCTTTGCTTGCCTTTTTTATGACCATTACCTTAATAAGCAAACGTCCAGCGCATGATATTCATGCGATTTTATACAATGTTATACCTTGAAATCGGTTACTGCTGCAGCCCTAGGTGAGAGGAAAACAAAAGACTGGGCCTCGTTTCTATGAAGTGACAGATGCACACCTCTGCCTTGTAAATTCATAGCGAGCATGTGCGTGTTTGATTGTTTCTTGTTTATGTTTGCCACAATGGCCATTACGGGACCCTGAGTTTTACACTTGCGGCCGTTCTCTTTCTCCGTAGCGCTGCACTGTATTTCCCAGTCGAAACATGTGGCTTGGTTTGCAGAAGAGTTTGTAATTTTTAAAGTCTCTTCTGGGGACCATTGAGTTCCACCATAATGGCTCCAATCAAAGAGAAGCAGCGTTCAGAAACAATATTCCTGATGTACAGTGCACAGTGTGGGCAAAGTGCAGCGAGACAGAAGGAAATGGATCACTGGAGAGCCGTACTGGCCTGCGTGGGGAGACTGCGAACATTTCCAGCTCTCTGAGTTAATGCAAAAGGAATGAAGCTTCAGCCCAGTAATAATGAATGTGTGGGCTAATTAAAATCAATAATGTATTTGGGGATTTTTAGCCAATCGATGCTCGCAAGTCGGTGGGAAGAGGCAGAAGCAGACGCAGCAGCTGTAGGTGAATATTCAGACACACTGCTGGTCAGTGGACTCTCAAACGCACTATATGTTGATCGTTCATGACTTACATGTTCCTTTTCCCCCTTTTCTTTAATTCCTATTAAGCACAAACTCTCTCTCGTCACCTCTCACCTTTCACGCTTTCACTCCTCACCCCACCTTACACTGCTTCTCACCTCTTGTGCTCTTTCTCGCTCTCTCTCACTCCTTTTCTCTCCCTTGTGCTCTCTCTGTCTATTTTTGTTCTCGTTTGCTATGCTGTCGCTCACTTCTATACTGTATACTTGTATTCTTGCACATTCTTCTCTCGTGTGTAATGCTTTCTCTCGTTTACACTCTCTATCTCCATTCTTTATGTATGCTGTTACCTGTGCTTTCTTTATTCTCTCTCTCGTGCTCTTTCACCTCTTGTTTGCTCTGTTGCTATATTCACCTTGGCTTGCCCTTTACCTTTATTCTTTCACTCTGCTTTCTGTTCTCTCACTTGCTTTATACCTCTTTATACTCCCTCTAGCTTTCACTCTCATGCTTTTTGTTCTCTCTCTCTTTCTCTCTCTTTCTTTCATTCCTGCTTTCCTAGTTCTGTTTAGTTCAAGATAACTTTGTTGGTCTCACTGTATTTAGTGCAACACTGCCAAAGCATTAGAACAACAAAGGAGAACTCCTTTCCTCTTTCTCTTTCTCCTTCTCTCTTGTGCTAACTCTTTCTCTCTTGTACTCTTTCTGACTCTTCCTTACTCTTATTCTCCCGATCTCCATTCCTTTTTCTTGCTCTCTCTCTCCCTCTATCATATTCTTTCTCTCTTTCTCCTCCTCACTCTCACCTTTTTTGTACTCATTCTGTTTTTTTCTTTCTCTTGCTATTCCTCCCCTTTCCTGTTTTTTTTTTCATCCACTCTCCTCCTCTCTCTCTCCTGCTCTCACACTCACTTTTTTCTCTTTGTCTCTCACTCGCTCTTGCACTCATTCTCTACCTGTTTCTCTCCTTCTCTTATTCTGTCTCTTTGGTCTCTCTTTCTCTCTCTCTTTTTCGATATTTCTTTGGCACTCTCTTTATTGCTATCACACTCTCCCTGCTCTCTCTCTGTTTCTCTGCTCAGAGGCAGAGTTATGTGTTGTGCTGGTAATAATGAGATCTACTAGTCGCGTATATCAGAGCTGCTGTCACACCTGGTCGAACTTCTGACCTTTGACCCTGACTATGGGAGATTGTGAGGGAGTATCTGTGCAATTCTCCATCTGCTGCTCGCGACACACTGCTGCTGCTGCTGATGGCACGGAGATATTCTAGAGATATATCAGCCTGTTCAGCTTCAGTAGCTTTCAGAAAATTGTGGGCTCCTGGAAAACGGTGACATGGGTAGGGGTGTGTGTGTGTGTGTGTGTGTGTGTCAAGCTTGGAAATGTGTGACAAATTTTCTATTGTGTGTTTGCATGTTAACACCTGTGAGTGTAAGTGAATGAGTGAAAATACTTAACCACTCTGTGCACGTAATCCTCCCCAACTCTGCCTTTCAATTTCTCATTTACTGAGAGAGAGAGAGAGAGAGAGAGAGAGAGAGAGAGAGAATGACAACCTGAGGGAGAGCTTGTGGGAAAGGCAGATGGAGAAGTATAGAGAAGAAGGAAGATTGATGAATCCATTCGAATGAAATTTGGAGACAGAAATTACTGTCAGGCCAAGTAGGGTTTAAGCCCACCGGAGCCTGAATTCACAACACTGACACACTTACTTGCACGCGCACACACACACGGACACACACGCCCACAGGCACGTGCACAGTCGCACACTGACTGGGCTTTGTCTTAAGATCATGATGGAACATGAAAAGTTAATGGCCTATCTCATTCCTCACACTGCTTTGTCATAAAATATTACTAAAGTACATCATGAAAAAATGATTCCGCCGCAGATCCAGCTCATTATTAATTCAGGGCCCGGCTTGATGAATGGCGTTGTGATATAGGGCCGTGAAACAATGTAAACAAACAGTGATTTGTGTTCCTGTCTGGTCAGTAGCCCGTGAGAATGGTAATAAAGCGCTTGGTTAATATGAGATGATTGAAATGTTTCCCTCAGGGCTCGGCTACTGTACTGGATACTGTGTGTGGGTGGGTGGGGGTGGTAGGCCAGCCATCCAGCCAGCCAGCGAGCGTGCGCTCGCAGGGACGGACAGACGGATGCGTGCGCCTGTCTCTGTCTGATTTCCCGGTGCGGTTGGGGAGACGGATGCAGTGGTGCCGGAGAAGTGGCCGCTAGCACGGTTGTGTGTCAGGATGTTTTTCGGCACCCATATCAGCACGCTCTTCTGAAGCTGGTACTTGAAGCCTGGAGGCTATAGAGTCCTGCTGAAGCCTTGTGCTCAACCTCAGAGTCGTCTTTAATGGAGCTCTATACCCACAGCTCTTTCGAGTGCTTTACAGTGTTCTGCTGGCCGTCGCTTAATACAGCCTCCAGATCAGTATCATCAGATAAACAAGGCCGATAGCTTAGAAAAGCTAGTAGAAATTACACAGTATTTCTTACATTTACTTTGACATTTATTGCTTTGCAGAGAGTTTGAAACTAAGATATTTCATGTTTTATCTGGTCAGCTTACTTTGATTTGTTAATATACATGCATTCCTGCATCTCATATTGCAGACATGCAACATATTCCAAAAAAGCTGTGACGATAAAGCGTTTACCACTTTGTAATGTTGCCATTTCTTCTTACAACACCTAAAAGATATTTTAATACTGAATCTTAATACCGATTTGTCTGACCACAGCACATGTTTTCACTTAGCATTGGTCCATCCCAGAGGCTTCCAAGCCCAGATAAGTTGATGCCACTTCTGGTCATAACATAATACTTCTGTTTTGCACAAAAAGGTATTACATTCCAATTGTGAATAAAATTACTTATTGTTGTGCTTGATATATTCCTTGCCTATGTGGTTCTTTTAGCTATGAGCTATTGTTGAATGACCTTTTTTGTGTCAAATCAGGTATCACACATGCTTGTGCCCTTGACCTTTACTCACTGAAATTTTTCTTAATTTCTTAAAGGGGCACTAAACCCCCAATTTTGTCTGATTTCATCCTCAGATCAAATTTGAAAAATACAAAAAAAAAAAATGAAAAGAAATGGTAGGGGCACTGGATGATGTGTGGGTTTAGGGGTGGGGCAGGAGGGAGAGTTGATGGCAGTAGTGTGCCTCTGATAACGATGAGGTGCAGATGGTTGGACATCATTTTTTCACCAGTATTATTGTTTGATTTGCATATTGTGACTGTCTGCAAACCAAAGTGCTCTGAAATATCATCCTCGTTTTTAGCACAGTTGAACCAATACTTTTGGTTGTTATGAAAAAATCTTCATAAAACATTAAAACTACACATTAAACCTTCCAGCCTAACAAGAATCGGGACACCTTAACCCTAGGGATAAACAACAAACGGAGAGGTAGGGTTCAGTGGTAGGGTTAAGTGGTGAAATGGGATTGGGCCGTAGACATCTCATCACTCCAGTGACCACTGTGATTTTGATATTGACCCTCTGACACCCTCAAATCATATACAGTATTCCTAATTTTCGCTTGCACACTTTCTGGGAACCATGAAGCGAGACTAACTGAGTTTGTGACAGATAGCATCCTGATTAGGCTGCTCTTCTGCTTTTGACCAGTCAGTGTGCACTTGGAGCGGGACTTGGTTCTGATTGGTCTGTCTTTGTGCTTACTAGGCCTTGGATTGGCGCTGCCTCCCCGAAACTAGTTTTTTGCAGGGTGTGATGTTTGAAATTCTTCCTATAACACTGGGTGTAAACTATGTATTTGGGTAAAAAAAATAAATAAATGAATAAAAGGTGGGATAGATATTTTTTGCTAAAGACTATAACTACACCTATAATTTCTGTTCAAAGCAGGTTAGATCTGATGACATTGATGCTTGATCGCCAGCCTCAGACCCATCATTAATGGAACTGCACTCCAGAGTGCCCCTCTTGAATAATCTGCAGTCTCACCGCTTAATAGATGTTCTACATCACTATCATCAGCTAACGAAGCTTCAGAGCTTCCTTATCAAAACTATCCGTGGAGCTCAACCTAATTATGTAGCATTCAGAAGCAGGAGAAGGAACGTAATTGCTACACAGAGGTGCTCTGACAGGTACTCGCCACAAACACCTTGATGAGAGGTGTCTGGAAACCATGTTTCTTCCCCCCGTACAGCCTTAGATCTTAAACTGCCTGTGGCTCTGAATAGTAATATATATGTGTGTGTCTGTGTGTGTGTGAGAGAGAGTGTGTGTCTGTGTGTTATCTGATGATAATTAACTAAAGGTAATCAAGGATAATTCGGTGATGGGAGGGAAATCAGTGGGAGACGCACAGAGACAGAAGGATGTGACCAGCCTCTCAACACACAGCCGCACACAGCAGCCTTTTAGCATGAACAACCACACAGAGCGAGAGAGGGAGAGAGCGAGATGGAGGGAATGAGAGAAAGAGGGTTCAGGGTAAAGGGTAAATAGCGGGGAGAAATAAGAGGCGCTATGTTTTTGTTTGTTTGTTTTTCCATTAAAGCAATTTGTAGACCATGTTCTTTTTCTAGGTCTCTAACACTTTCTCTCACATTCTCAAGTTTTCTCTTTTTCTCTTTCACCATGAAGATTACCATGTCTCTCTCAGCTCAGTTCTTTTCATTTTTTCCCCCACCTTCTCTTCTTTTCCTCTCACTTTTTCTTCTGTTTATTTCTGCTTCCATTCTCTCTTACGTTTCTCTCAGTCTCTTTTCTTTGTCTCCACTTTCTCTCAGTGTGTCTCTCTCCATACCTCTCTGTATCTCCCTCTCTTCACCTCTTTCTCACTTGCTTCAGCTCTTTATTTTTCTCGTTCTTTCATGCTGGTGTTCTCCTATTGTTTTTTTTTTCATCAGTCCAGCTGCTTTTCTCTTTTTCTTTTCTGTCTATTTCTGGTTTGTTGCAGTTTCTTTCTCTCTGTGGCCCCTTCTCATTTGCTTTAATTTTCTATCTTCTTTGTTCACTTGCTTGACTTGTTTGTGGTATTCTGTCCTTTTTTCTTTGGCAATCTGCTTTCCGCCTCTCTCTCTCTCTCTCTCTCTCCTTTCTCTCTTTTTGGGTTTCTCTCTCTCTCTTTCTCTCTCTCTCTCTATCTTTCTGTACATCACTGTCTTTTTTTCTGTCGCTCCCCTCCAACTTCTCTCTATTGATTTTCTCTGAATCTCTGTTCTCTTTTCTCTCAGTCATGTCTTTCTCTACTCTTTGTGCTGTCTGTCTACACCTTTTCTCAATCACAAGAGCGCTCTTTCTTTTCTGCTCTACTTTCTCGTTATAGATCTCTGTCTCTCACATGCTTGTTCTCTCTGGTCCACATGAATCCGTGTATCATTCGTTCATTTGATATTCAATTGAGAATCAAAATCGGAAAATTGAAAAACCAATTCGTTTTTTCGTTTTTGAATATAATACCAAAAAACGAATAACGGCTTGTATTTTGTATTTTTATTTGGTTATCCAAACAAAAATTGGAAATTTAAAAAACGGACCAGGAGCCGAATTTGATTTATTGCTGTAGGCAGCATAACGTATATAAAAAAGTATGTAGGCGGCAATTCACAGAATAACATTAACTAAATATGACATTTAGCTACGGAACGTTAGACAAACACCTGAAAGATCCTGCCGATTTTTTCTGTTGTCATATCGTCTTCTTTCACTGCAACGCGTTTAGTTCCTCTGAACAAGATAAAACTCTCCATCCTCAACTCCATCCAAAGCCTACAGCAATACAGACTGTGTAGATAACACTGCAGTGAACTCCCGCGCAACAGAAACCCACCAAGAATAAACAAATCAGTAACTTCCGGGGCACACAAATGGGTCAAGTTCAAAATCAAAATCAAATTCGGCTCCTGGTCCGTTTTTTAAATTTCCAATTTTTGTTTGGATAACCAAATAAAAATACAAAATACAAGCCGTTATTCGTTTTTTGGTATTATATTCAAAAACGAAAAAACGAAAAAACGAATTGGTTTTTCAATTTTCCGATTTTGATTCTCAATTGAATATCAAATGAACGAATGATACACGGATTCACATGATTTCTCTTTTTTGCTTTTTCTCACTGTCTTTCTTGTGATTTCACTCTCCCTCGTGTCTCCTTTTTTATGTACTTTTTCTTCTATCAGCTCTCTCTCTCTCTCTCTCTCTCTGTTTTGTCTCTGTATATCTCTGTTTGTCGCTCTTTGTTTCTCTGTCTGTGTTTCTCTTTGTCACCTGCTTGTTGTCTTCTATATGTTTTTGCTTGCTCATCGACTCTTTGTCTTCCTGTCCCTTTTTTATCTCTTTCTCACTCTTACTCTTTCTTTGTCTTTCTTTCTCTCTTTTTTGCTTGCTCTCTCTGATGTGCTTTCTTGCTCTCTTACAGTTTCTCTCTCTCTTTCTGCATCTTTCTCTCTCACTATAATCCAGTTCAGGTCTGCTCTGTTTACAGTGCTAATTTGTGAAACATTAATACTTGAATCGATTATTTTTTCCTGCTTGTTTTCAGTGCCTTTAGATTTAACTGGCTCCCATGAGGGTGTGAGCAACGACTTTCAGCCCCACTGAAGTCAAGCACAGCTAGAAAAATTGCACTGTGGAAAACGAGCTCAAGGTTGATCTTCCATTATGCCTTTAACATTCACAGAACCCAGCGTTCCCTTCAGCGTTCTGTTTTTCGATGGACAAGGCCGCTGTCTTCAGTTCTGGACTCTTTATATAGAGTCCAGTGTGTATCTTGTTCATGGCTTGTCTAATTTTGTGTGTGTGTGTGTGTGTGTTTTCCACTATGCTTTTAACCTCATGTAACTTTCAGAGAGGCGAATTTTAAGATAGATTTTTTATTTGTCCTGTTCAGTTTGCTGTGGACTCGATGCTTTTAATGTTTTTCACTTTTCACAGTGGATTAGTTAAGCAGAGAGAACAAAACGCCTAAAGAAATCTTTCATTTTTCATCATGTGGAGCAGATTGTTTCAGACTGTGTGAATGTTTTGGAAATTGCTACATAAAGCTGTTTATCCAAGTGAGGCTGTTTTAAATTAATGCAGTTGCATACATTGAGATATGATGTACACTGACATGCTAAACCTCATGGGACAGGAACCAGTATTGTGTTCCATGGAAGCTGAAGAACGCTCCACTGACCTGAGAGGTGTGTGTGGGGTCTCCTGCATTGGATATGGATGTGATTTCTGCCAGATTTGCTTCTCTGTTCACATAGACAGTTCTAGCCATATGACACCTGTCATTATTGTTACATAGAGATTTGTTGTTTGCTGGTATGTAAATGTTTAAAATATCAGATATGTCACCTTAAACAATCTACACTGACGTACGCCACAAGTCATGGGATTGCAGTATGTAAATTGATAATGAAGGGTTACTGGAGGAGAGGGCTTGGGAATTTTCACTCTCAGTGGACAGTGGAATGATTGTGACCGGCAGCATCTGGCTAAAATTGATGACAATGCTAGTTTCATTGTATTTTGTTCTATATACATGTCAGTATATATTTGTTCTATGTTATACAGCTGGTATGCAGTTAAAACACACTTGCCACTCAGGGAAATGGTATAAACCCCTTTTTATTACTGCCTGACACACACACACACACACACACACACACACACACACACACACACACATACACACAGTGTAATCCAGCTCTGTCTAAGGATTTAGTGCACTGCACACACACTTGGTGTCATCTTCGGGTGAGTCTAAGCTGAAGTTCTGTCTGTATCGTGGATTTAAAGCTGGATTCAGAACGTTTTCTACTGGAGATTTAACTTTCTCCAACACATGCAGGGTGTGCTGGTAAAGGTAAGAGGGTGCTGTAAAAGCTGCGCAGTAAAGTGTGTAGAGGGGGTCTAACAGGATTTACTACACACACACACACACACACATATATATATATATATATATATATATATATATATATATATATATATATATATATATATATATATATATATATAAAACACAGCTGTCAGCTCATGCTTCCTCAGCATATTTCTCCTCAACCCTAAACAGACAAACAGTTTTGGAGCAAAATGATAGGAAACCATGACCGAAATTAGGACAAAATCCACCCACTTCCCCTTAAAGGCCTCATTCCTCTAAAATCGACTTTTTCTTGTTCTTTCTGAAAAACAGTAGGTCTCAGTAGGAGTTGTAAAGTTGTATATGAAACTGTTCTTCAACACCCATTGTCTGCATTGTAGCTGGCAAAAGAAAATACTCGAGTCAATCAGAAAAAAACACACCATTTCTACGTCAACTCATGAGTTCATGGCCTCGCCCACCTTAGCTCGGAACAGCGCACAGACAGAGCTGAAGCCGGGCTGCAGCAGAGCAGACACTGTTAAAGTAACTATGACGAGAACAGTAAGGCTGCTTTCACCCAGCAAATGTGTTTGTCTTAAAATGTTAGTTTAGTATATATATATATTTTTTTTATTCATGCTGCAGTTTCATTACATACGACTCGTTAAACTGTTTCATACGTGAGACCAGCATTCTGTTGAGAAGTAATCTTCATTGGACAGTCTTACTGGGGGCCCGCCCTGCCTTGACTGCAGCCTTTAGGCTTTAAATCTTCTCTTAAATCTCCTGATGAGCAGTTCTCGAATGAGGCTGCTGTACAGCTCCAGCATTATTGAGTGTAATGTGAACTGTGTAAACCATGCTGCTTAATTCGCTAGGTGTTGAGAGGAGTGCATGTAGAACAAAGCATCGGTCTTTGATGAAGATTAGGATGAATATTGATTGCACTCGGCCTTGTGTGGCCTTGTATCTAATAATGGTTGAAAATGCATTTACAAGAGGCTGCAGCAGGCATTAGATTTAGTCTGCTCTCTCCTAGCTCTGTGTGTGTGTGTGTGTGTTTTTGTGTGTGTGTGTGTGTGTGTGTGTGTGTGTGTTTGTGTGTGTGTGTGTGTGTTTGATGTTGCCCTGTATGTAGCAAATCAAATGGCTCTGAATCCAATCTCCTCACAGTTACACTCGGCCTAGAATAATTGTCACATTGTCAGACCATCTCTAGTTCAAACACTCTCTCTCTCTTGCACTCTCTCTCTCTCTCTCTCTTGCTCACTCTTTTTCCATCTCTCCTTTTCTTTTATCTCTCTCTCTCCTCTCTGGTTCTTCTGTCTCTCTCTCCTGCTTTCACACTCACACATACGCACACACTCACACACACCTGACGTGCGCGCGCACACCTGACACAGCACTGTATAAATACAGCCCATTAAATTTGATGCAGTGTTTTGCGACTGAAATAATTTATGCCCTTCCTCTTCCCCCCAATTCTCTTTCTCTTTCCTTCTGCTTTTTCCCCCTTTCTCTCTCTCTCTCCCTCTTTCTCCCTCTCTCCCTAATGAACTGGTAAATGCTATAAACAGGACGCTCATCCTGTCATCCGTGTTCCAGTCTCTTCCTCTGCTCTTCCTCTTTCTCCTCTCTTGTCATATTAGTCAGATTAGATTTGATCTCATCTCCTGCTGTTATTTTACAGGGTCTTCAGCGTCTCTGTTCTCTGCTTATTCCGCTCCTCGCTGTCTGTCCTTCCGTCTGTCTGTCTTTCTCTTTCTCACAAACACACACACACTCCTCTGCTTTCTTTTTCCAGCTTTTATGTTTTCTTTTCTTTTATTGGATTTATGCACGAACAGCCTGACACCCCCTCTAACACACTGATAACTAATCTCTCTCTTTCTGTCATCTTTCACTTTCTCTCATGTCTTTCTCCTGCGCTGTCTTCTTTCTCACACGCAGTCTACCTTGTCTTTCTTTTTCATGTCTCTCATACTTTTTCTCAGACAAATATTTTGCTCTACTTTTTCATTTTAAATATTTCTCACTCAGATTTCTTCTAATTGCCCATCTTTTTCTTTCTTGTCTTTTTCTTCCTCTCCTTTCTCTCTTTCCATCTTTTTCATTTCTCTTTCTTATATCTTAGTTTCTTTTCTCTGATTGCATTTACCATTCTCTTACCTTTCTTTCTCTCAAAGCCGTTTTTCTAATTTTTTCTTATTTTCTTTTGCCACCTTCCCCTATCTTTTTTTTAATAGTTTGTTTTCTCATCTCTCATTTTCTTAGTCTTTTGTAATCTCTCTTATCCTCCTTGCTTCTCTCGCTCTCGTCATTGTTTTTCTTTCATCTTTTTTCTTTCTCATATATAATTTTGTTCTCATTATTCATCATTCTTTGTAATTTATTTTTATTTCTCGACTCATTTTTTCTTACTTATCTTCCTCTTATTCTTTATACACACCTGTTGTATTTTTATAGACCCTTTTCTCTTTTTTTTCTCTCATTTGTCACTTTTTCTTTGTCACTCAATCTTTTGTCACTCAAACGTTTTTTTCTCTTTCTTTGATGTTTTCCCCTTTCTTAATTACTTTTTCTTTCTCTTTTTATTTACCTGCCGATGTCTCTCATCTCTTTTTCAATTCCATTTTTCTTCTTTGTCTCTTTCTCTGAGATAATGTCCCTTATTTCTGTGCCCTTGCATCCCCCTTTCTTCCTCTCTCTGTAGCGTGTAAATGATGCAGTGGCTGGAAATAAACAGGCAATTTAAGTGCTGACTTCTTCACAGCTCCTCTCTTTCCCTCTCTCTCTCTTTCTTTCTGCTTTATAGAATACCACACACACACACACTTCTCAGTCTTTCAGAAGATGCTCCTGAACATCAAACACAATTGTCCAGATAAACACACGAGTGCAGCACGTGCACACACCTCTGAGGCGGAATGAGGAGAGGCGCCAAATGCTGGTGTTTATTTTTATGTGTCCCTAAAGTGAAGCTGTTGATTTGCAGATCTGTGTCTTGGGCTTCAAAACAAACCCCTTTCTGAAGGTGGTCCTAAACAGCGTACAGTATTGTGTTTTTAGTTAAATAGAGTCTGTCCTTTTATACAAAGTGGAGTTTTTGCATTTAGGTCAGTGAACACAGTTTAACACACACCACTAAGAGAGCAGCGAGTGAACCCAACCGTGTTCAACAAACAATCTCTGCTAAGCTGAACAGGATTAGCCTTCCTATGGGAGGCCTCCGCACTTTTTTTACAGCTCAATTAGAGCCAAACTACTAGGCACCATGCGGAGTGTGTGTGTGTGTTGTGTTTGTGGGTGTGTGCATGCTTGTCTGTTCTGCTCACATTACAGTATTAGTATCAGTTTGATGGATTCACCAAGCATGATTAAATAAATAAATAAAAACTCTGCATGACTGAATCTGTGTGTGTGTGTGTGTGTGTGTGTGTGTGTGTGTGTGTGCACGGCGTGTGCGTGTGATATAATGTTTTGTAATGACATAACAATTACAGGCCTTGGTGTGGGAGGAGTCCAGCAGTCTGAATGACTTAAACAGGAATCAATTTGGTAAACTGTACTTGTGTTTTTAATAAGTTTACTAATACATGTGTTCCATACATTTATGAAAGATTATTACTGCAAGCATTTCATCAGATTTCTGAAGTAAATATGGCAAATTCAAGCCCATATTAGACTCTGCTGAAGAGTAGAAGTGTGCAGCACATATAACTGAGCACTGTTCTGTAATGCACAGCTAGATCTCTGGTGTAGTTGTTGTGCTATGCAAAAATAAATAGGTTTAAATGCTGTTTAGTAGATAAAATCTCCACATTGCAAAAATAATAATAATAATCACGAAAATGTGGTGTCTGTAATAGTAATTAATATATCTATATATGACTAATGTCATGGACAGACATGAGTGTGGAGCCTCTTACTTTGAATGTTGATTTTTCTACCACATCGCTTGTCTGTCCGCATGGGCAGTTCTAGCCAGATGCCACCAGTCACAATCATTCCCACCAAGTGTGGGTGGTAATTAGAGCTGCGCAATATATATCACTTAGCATTGTCATCACAAGGTGCACATATGCAAAAATCTCTGTGCAGGATTTGCAATGTTAAATAATTTTAAATATTTTAAATCATTTAAAAAACTGTTCTCATTTGCTATTCTATCTTTTGTCAGATGCAGATGATATTTACCCAATATTATGGAATAAAAGAATATTCTGCAACAGGAATTAAGGAAAAACAGTATTTTATAACAAATGTTTTTTTTGTAAAACAAGGAAAAAATATATTTTAGCTATTTAATTTCTTCAATGGTAAAAACAAAAAAACAAAATGGCAACAGTAATGAAAAGCTGTTTAAATTTATTTGATTCAGCTCACAAATTTGCTCCTGTTTTGCACATGCACCCTATTTTTAATATTAAAACTTTTATCACAAAAAAAATGAATTGCCATGTATTGTTTAGCTGTAGTGGTAGTGCCTTCTTTGTCGTATTTCCAGTAATCACATTATATTGGGGATCGAGGAATGGTGTACGCCTAAACAACTTAGTCTCATCCATCGCTCACTGTGTATTTTAACAGCAGTTTGAAAAAAAGTGATTTTATTTATATTACAACATTACAAGTGATAATGGAGTCTTTCAGGTAATTAGGATGGTTATTAAAAAAATATTTTAAAATATTTAATAACATTTATGTTTTTAATCAGCATTTTCAGCCTAGGGATAACCTGTAGATATTTAATTTTCTTTGCATCCATTGCAGTGGAAAACATTTATTTTTACAGTTTGATGCATATATATATATATATATATATATATATATATATATATATATATATATATATATATATATATATATATATATATAAAGGATGCATATTCCAACCCAAATAGTCAGTTTTTGAGAGTGAGCAGTGTCTCTGCAGTATGCAGCAGAGCAACAGAGCTGAGCTGTGCAGGTAAATACAGAGCAGGCAATACTGACTGCAGTGAGCATGTCAGTGTGTGAGTGTGTTAGGAGACCTAAAAACACATTTAATGATGTTTTTAGGTGAAATTCCCTTCAGACACAGAGCTCTTCTGAGTCGTGGGCCTGCTGCAGCGCATGATGTGTGGGTCAGCGTATGAGAGTTAGTGCTTTGGTTGTGAGTCTCTGGGGTCTACGTACGTACTTTATTCTCAGTGAAGTGAAACACTTATACACACTTCACTGCCGATTGGAGTCAACAAGTAGGGCTTTACCAGCTTAACAAAACATTATCAGTTTTATGCAAAAACCTTTTATTTACCTTTTTCTCATGTTTAGTTTTTTTGCCATTCATGGAAATCCATTTTTTGCAAGACAGCAACAAATATTTAGCTTTTTAGATCTAGTCTCTAGATTTGTTTTATATTTATTATCTCAGAATTGGCAGCACAATAATAGTATCGCTTTTTCCCATTTTTGTCCAGTTTCCAGTTAATAGTTATTGGCTCCCCCTAAAACTTGATGATCTCAGAACAGGACAAATAAGGTAAAGTATGTAATTCTTCCAAGTCATGTGATGTGCCACTGCATCTTTTTAATCTTTGCCTAACTGTGTATAGTTAAACATATGTGTAGAACTGCAACTAACTGCCAGTTCTGTTATATCGGCTAAAAGACGTCGGCAGTGGCTAGCATCATGCTGAGTGATGGAAGGAGAAGGAATTCTGCCCACCTACCCACCCAGAGTGAAAGAGGTCCATTACACTAAACCTGTGATCTTGAACCTGCCTTCTACTCATGATTTGAACAATCAAGAGCTTTTTTTAAATAACAGTCTAACACTGTTCACGTACAAAAAGTGCAGTTAATTATATTGTATGGCTTCTATAGCTGTATTCACACTGCTAGGGAAATGCAGGCCTTCTATAAACTGATCTATACAGCTCTGGTAATTGGTTGCATTCATAAACTTGGACCTTTGTGTATCGCAACTTAATAAGTATAGCTGACTAACAGAGCAGTAACAACATCATTGCATTTGTTTTATCAGTTATCAGAAGAATAAGACGTGAAGTTAATATGTGGTGTGTAGGAATGTCTCGATTCATGTCTCTCAATTTATTTTTTTAATTAACAGAGTACTTTCTAAAGTCGAATTTCCATAAACACAACTGCCAACTATTAGTAAGAATAAATTAACATTTCCAGGTGAAGTGACTCAAATGAATTTTTTCTGCCTTATATATCTCATTTTTAATTGATGTATTGACATGTCAAATCCAGTCTTTTTAAGTTACTTTAAGTTATTTAAGATAACACCCCAAATGATTCTGAGGGCTCCTGTTATCTCCTACACCAATATATTCCTAAGTGAATGTATTGATGTAAAAGTCAAAGCATGATTTCTGATCTGGCTGTTAGCATTGCTGCTTATGGAGTATGTAAAAGATTTTAGTATCACATATACAAGTGGTCCTAGATTGGATATGTATCCTACTAGTGGGCATGTAGCATTATTGTAAACCATTAGATCCAGTTGTATTTCATGTGTGTTTTTGATTGTGTCGCCATCATCCTGAACCGGCAGCATGGCAGAACAACAATGGAGGAGAAATTCAGCTGCAACAACAGTCAGTGGAAAGGATGAAAGCAACGTGACACATACAGGTCAATTACAGCTATCAATGTGAACTGTAAAGATCAAGCCTAATCTGTTCTGAGGGTAAAAAATGACTTGTAAATGTAACCAAAGCTATGTTTAGCCCGCCAGCCTTATACATTTTTTTGGCATATCTATCATATCATTGTACCCAGATTTTTGATTGTTTGGACCACCAGAAACCACATGAAATCCAATGTTTGGAAATTGGATCAAAATAACATTTTGAGGTGGTTTGAAATGCAATTACAACTGGATTTGTACAGATGTGTCTCAGTCTGGATGCTCTAGCTGCTCAAATCGGATTGCAAATTGTCTGTATTGTCACTCACAATGTTACAAACAAAACATCAAATCGAGAGTGACCGAAGTACAGGGGACCAAGAAGAGTGGCAAGCATAACTGAAATTACTGATGATCTCCTTATCAAAGCAACCCACGCACATATGGTTGTGATGTCTGGACATATGAAGTATGATCTGATCACATGCAAACAGCCATGTCCTACTAGATCTGATTTAAGAATGTGAACATAGCCTTAGTAACTCAAATCAGATTTGAAATAACCATGTGGCTTTTTCCTGTTCAGAGTGCCAAAATTCAATTGCCAACCAATTGGACGTGATATAGTGCTGAAACTGGTTTAGACGCGTGTGAGGATAAAGGGAAGTGGTTGCCCCATTAGTGCAGAAAATGTGATGTGGTGCCCTCACAACAGGAGAAACTGTACTTGATGGTAAAATTTAAAGTTGTCAGTGATAGATACAAATAATTCTACTTTTGGATTTGCATCTATTCCATCCATGCAAGTGTTCAGTTTTATCCACACCCCCCTCAAAAATATTTATATGCCAGGGGAGCATCATACAGTCTGAGCTGTAACCTGAAAACCTTACAATACAGCAAGCTTTCTTTGCAGCTGTAAAGATTACATTTAGCCTAATAACAATGTAATTACCATATTTTTCGCACTATAAGGCGGACCGTACTATAAGGCGCAATACCAATAAGCGTCTGTTTTCTGGTCTTTTTTCATACATAAGGCACACTGGATTAAGAGATAAGGCGCAATTTAATAGACACTAAGGTCTCGCCGCTAGGTGGTGGTGGGGGGTAGTAAAACTAAGTTAAGTAAAGCTAGGCTAAGTAAACAAAACTGTAAAAAATACTATGTTAATACTATGTTAATCTACACAAATTTCTTTTTATTTGGGTGAGGTAAAGCATTTACGTTTATTTGAAGTAAGCTTAGATTGCCGAATTTCTCCAGTACTAAGGCTGGTGCATAAGCATTAGTGGCTAAGCGCTAGCAGTTAGTGGCTAATGCTGCCCGACAGCACTACACTTAGAAACACTGAGTGTTCCGTTAAGCCAGGGTGATATTAGCTAGTGGTTCATGTAGTGGTTCATTCAATGCGCAGGCTACAGTCCAACATACTCGCCTCTGAGCTACAAAATAGCTAACGCGGTTAGCGGATAATGCTAATGCTGCTCCAGCAGTGCTACCCGGGATAAGCAGCAGGCTACAAGCCAATAATACTAACCTCTGAACAGGAAAATAGCGGTTAGCTGTTAATGCTAATGCTACTCCAGCCACGGTGCTGTAAAACTAAAGTAAAAGTGTTACAATGCTGGACTGCCCTCCGAACAGCCAGAGACTGCCAGTGATATGTTGCACAAACAGTATTAAGAGGTCTGCTGTTGTTTGGAAAGCTTGTGTTCGATGTTCCACAGCTTTAAATCTCATTTTTTATTGTTTGCATATTTGAATCTGGGGGAAAAAAGAAAAATCTGCTGGAGTTGGATTAGTCTACACTTTCAAAACAAAAGCCCATCCCTTCATACTGCTTACTGAGTAGAAAAGCAAATGATCAGGGTCTGATCTGGTACCTGCTTTTGCATGAGCTGTGCACTTCTTTGCATGTGTCGAAGTCTTAAAGAAACTCAGGCTACATTGGAAGCGAACACTGGGCCTCCTGAGTGGACGCACATTTTTCAGCCACCCTCACGACTCCACACCCCCCCCACTCCATCATAGCCCCATTCAGACAGTTAATAGGGTCTGGGACATTCCGTCAGCAGTGCTGCAATATTGTAAGAATCTCTCAGAGCTGTGGTTCACCTCAGCATGGTCAGCCAGCCAGCCTGCCTCCAGCCGACCTGACCTCCAGCGCTAGCCACTGCCGCCGGGCTCACGGACAACGCAGCCTTTTTGTTCGCTGTCCGGCGTGCAGAGCGTTCAGCCACAAGTCTGTGTGTGACAGAAGCGCACTTGATTCAGACTGAAATAAATCACTCGGTGCAGATGACTAAAATGGCCACATTGATTAAGGAACAGGACTGACGTACATTTAGTGGTGTCTATGACAACCCTGGCCTGGCAGAAGATGAGACAGAACTACTCATTGTTGTGCAGGAGCGGAGGCCTCAACGGAGAGAGACCAGTGTTTGTGTGTGTATGTGTGTGTGTGTGTGGATGAGAGGGAGGAAGGGAAGGAGAAAGACAGATAGATGCAGTAATGTTCTCTCACTGTGCTGGATAACACACTGTCCATGCAATCGCTGCAGGATTCCCTCCACCACAAATCTACTGAACACTAACTGCTGTACACGCAGCGTCCATTAAGAGATAAACGCTTATGTAAAGAAAATATATAACAATAAAAAAGCAGTGTTATCTCTACCTGCTTCTGTTTCTCTTTTTTTCTTAAACTCCAGAGCAGCAGAAGTGCTCTAGTTATAATCTGCTTGGATGTGTGTAAACACTGGAGTCAGTAGCGCTTGATAAAGTAGAGTTATGTAACAATAACAGTTGCTTCACTTTGAGACGTGTAGAGTTTTTGTAGCATTAGTGCTTTTGTGTAAGCATGTATTTGGTGGAGATTTGCTGCATGCAGGGGGTACATAACATTAGCCTCTTTTTCCCCATTCATCACAGACATAGAGTGACGGAGTGTTTGCAAAGTTGGGACTGAATGAAACCATGCAGATATAAATAAAATGGCTTGATATAGTAAAAAACATTGTAAATTTTATTTCATTTGTGGTCATTGCTTTTGTGATGTCACAAAAATCTTCATATATACATAAAGCAACACATTCTGCCTACAGCATTTTAAGTACATATAGTGGTTTAAAAATGATTTTGGTCTATAAATCTATAAAAGTAAAAGTTTAAGGGCGGAGGGGTAAAAAATTATGAAAAATTTACAATTTAGTTTTTTTAATGTGATGTAATAACCATGAATACACGGTCAGTGCAGTTTTAGCTACTTTTTTCTCATATAACAGTTTTATTCACCAATTCCCTTTTTTGTTTTATTGGGTGCATTTGTGCATGCACAGGTTAGGTTTATATACATATCGTATTATTTTTTTATTAACTATAACTTTGTTCTAATTAAATGTCCTGCCTGTGTTGTGCCTCATTCACTCCTCATACCTTTAGTGTGAATAGTCAGAGCTAAAGAGCTACAGGCTGAATGTGGTGTATGTATGTAAATGAGTGGTTTTATGTGACATCAGGAAAGTGATTGATTCAAAGCAGGTCGTTTTTGCAGCTTAGTAACCATACTTGCACTTCATGCACTGGGTAATGAACAATACATTTGAAATGTTCTTTTACTTAAAAGTAAGACGAATAAGAATGTGGTGAAAATTAGTTACTATGATGTTGGCACTTCAAATTAATGATATTAGTACCAATACTACTATTGCCAGTCATGTAGGTCAGAGATGCATACACTTTTAACTTGTACATTTACATATACACTGCAGTATAAAAAAGAACAGAGAGCTCAATGTCAAGTAAAAGTAAAGCCACCACAGGTCTTGCTCTACCACCCCATTTTTTTTGTCTCTAAACTGTCTTTCCATTTCCAGTATCTAATTCCAACAGTTTTGCCTATGCTAATATTTCCATAGTTTTATTTTACCCCATAAACTAGTTTTTAATTTATTTTGTTACATCGTAAGAAGTCAGGTTTAGACTTAGGAATTAAGTGACTTGCAGTCTAGACTAGAAAAAAAAGTGTGCATTACATGGTGTAGCAGATATTCCTACTGTACTGTACAGATTACATGCATTGATTTTCTAATAAAGAATGTAAATATATAATAAATAAAATTCTTTTGAATTTAAAATAAAACACTAAATGTGGCACACACAAGTTTGTTACACTTCATGAATTAGCATTAGAAATATGAATCCTGTCCAGTATTTACTTGACTGTTTATGGTATAGGCCATTTGTTGTGTGTGTGTGTCTATATATAAATATATACAAGTAGGTGTTCCTGCGTGTCCTGTTGTTCTTGCATGTAGGACGTTTAGGCCATTAGTCAGCTATAAGGAGGCCCACTCTTTTTGTGTGCAGGTTTTTCCGCTGTGATCTGTGCAGCGTTCTGGCTGCAGTATTTTTACCATGCTGTTCAGCACGCTTACTGACCCCAGTGATTCACACACCACTCTCTCGAATTCAGCCCTGAATTAAAAACAGCTGCAGCCACTGACCGCAGAACAGTGTTAAAGCAGTGTTTTACTCCAGCGCTTTTTAATCTTGTCTGTATTCTGCAGTGTGACCGTGGAGCAGGGTGGGTTACCACACACATCAATTTAGACCAGTTTCCATGTGCTGAGAAAATGAGTGAAAACCTGTTGAGTTGAAACACTGATATAATAGAACTCAATAGGCAGGTGCTGGATTCAGTCTGTAGCAATTTTATGGGAAACGGGTATTTTTGTATAATTGAATGAATTCTTTCATTAAATTCAAAGAATGTAGCAGGTAGAGGTGAGTTTGAAAAGCCTTTAAGCGAGGAGGTGTGTGTGTGTGTGTGTTAGTGTATGTGGCTAAGTCTGTTGGATGTTAATGAGGCTATTTTTATGCTCAAAAGCAAGCGTGTGCACTGCAGTGAACACTGACTGATGATAAGCTAGCAGTGGGTTTATATTCATATTAGTTGGCGTATTAAGGTCCAGAATAGAGTGGGCTTGAAGGACCCTGAGTGTGTGTCAGAGAAAAGGCATCCAGCAGCTTCTTTAATCTCGCTCGTTCATGCTGTGACTACCATGTTAATCTAAGTTGAGTTGTTGAGTTGCTGTTATTGTGCTCCCAGTCTGGGTAGTGGCTCGTCTGAATGAGTGCATCCGTGCTGTGTGTGCTTGTGTGTGTGTGTGTGTGCTTGCAGCAGAAGGGCTCAGCGGTGAGCGTGTAACAGCGATTACACTGTGGTCAGAACCATTCTTGGATCTCAGACAGAGTATTATTAGAAAAAGTAATAATGGGGGTATTGGGGTACACAGACATGGTGGGTGTGAGGAAGCAAAAACTTTGGGAATGTGGCGTTTCAGGAAGCACAGACCCAGAACAAAAGCTTGAGTGTGAGTTAGTGAGTGATGGCACAGTGTTGATATATCCCTGGAAGTGGTGGTTGGCTATAGGTCTTTAAAGCACTATATATATATATATATATATATATATATATATATATATATATATATATATATATATATATATATACGTATACGTATATATGTAAATATACGTGTATATATATACATATATATATATATATATATATATATATGTATATATATACACATATATACACGTGTGTGTGTGTGTATATATATATATATATATATATATATATATATATATATATATATATATATATATAGTGCTTTAAAGACCTATAGCCAACCACCACTTCCAATATATATATACTGCTCATCACAGATTGTGGGTTCGATACTCAGGCTTTTTTAAATATATATTTTAATAGGCCTAACTTATGCAGTAAATCACAAATGAATCACGTGACAACTGACAGAGCCTGGTGACGCATTAGCAATGCTTACTGAGTTACTGAGTTCAGAAGGAAGATTACCTTTTATTAATGCTGAAATTTATTCTCTCTCTCTCTTCCAATGTTCATGTACACACAAACACACAGCTGATGCACATTTCCTCTTTTTAAGCTGTTGATGGTGGAATATGGAGCGACACTAGTGTTTTTCTTCATTAAAGCTCTTAGTTTAACTCAGTAACTCAGCACAATACAATATTCTAGTTTAAAAAGCTGTAAAACTACCCTGAGATATAATACAGTACAATTTAATCTTAATCTTTTAATCTTTAATTTTTAATATTGTGACTATTGCAATTTTAAGGGATTGGCAATAATAATACGAATGTAAGTGTTTAGAACATTAATTATTTTATTCACAATTAAAAACCCACTATCAAAAGCTTAATCTTAAGGAAGGAAAAGTGTGATTAATCATGATTAATCACAGAATTCTATTTTTCTTTATAGATTGACGCTAATTTTAAATCCACATTTTCTACCCAGTTCGGAAGTCCGGTTACAAACAAACTTCACATACATATGAACCCAGCTACGCCCCTTTTCAAACTAAGCACCCAGTGCACTCGCCTGTGCCAACCAACATCACACTAGGCCATCAAGACACCCCTGAGAGGGCAAGGCCTGTTGTGTTCTCTCTAGCTCCAGCCAGCGATCCTCAGATCAACGTAACATCGTCTTATTTCAGCTGAACCACTCAAAGCCACTGATACCCACGGCTCTTAATTATGTCCGCTCCGCATGCTGACCCTGTGCTCTGCCCCAGCCTTTAAAACTCAGATATGTATAAACCACAATAAAAGCACATCATGCATTACTTTGTATAAGGCTTTTTGTGTAAACATTGGCAGTATCTTGTGTGTGTGTGTGGGGGGGGTGTATGTGTGTTATGTTTTTGTCTGTGTATATTACAGTAGTTTCATGTAGAGTACTCTGTTTGTATGTTCTATGCCGTGCCCACCGTGCTGGCATAGCTGTGAGCTCACGCTGGCGGGTGTACAAAACCCCCACTGTTTCCTGGCTGTCACCAACAGGGCAGAAAGAAAGAAGAGAGGCGAGGGAACGCGATGAAAGATAGCAGGGTTATCACTATGCATATATACACACAACACACACACTTTGACTCACTCACTCTTTCGCTCTCACACATTTGCACTTTCAACCTGCTGCCGTGCACCTCGTGATCATTTCCATCTGGATCTGGTCTCTCTGCATCTGTAAATCAGCCTCAACACACAACCCTCTTCCTCAGTGCATTCTGTTTCTATGTCTCTCTCTCTCTTGTTTTCACTCTCTCTCCCACTCTCAATAAAGCTCGAATTCTCTCTGCTGGGCACTATAGCCGAGGAGCAGAAGGTGCTGGGGATAGTTTGTGATATATTCTGATATTTGGATCATTATACTGTAAGCACTGTAATGCAGCAGTAATCAGGGTAATCAGCAGCAGAACATCCAGAACCAGCCGAGTTGTAGAACAGACGGAACAACACATTTGTCCTCATCTGAAGCCTGCATTACAGTTCATTAGGCTCGCCAGCTGTAAAGCGTTTCAGCAGTAGTGATGTAGGGATGTGCATGGAGAGGCAGGTGCACTGCTCTGCTCCGGTCTTCTCTAACAGGTTGACCAGAGGAACACAAACACATCTTTCTCTCTTTCTGTTTCTCTCTTTTACTCTCCCCAACACTTTCTCTCTCTCTCTCTCTCTCACACACACAAACACACACAATTTCTCTCTTCTACACATACATGCACACACATGCACACTTTCACAATTCCTTCTCTCCTTTCTATGACTCTTTTTTTTTGTATTTTTTATTTTGATTCTCTTTATTTGTCTCTCACACACACACACTGCTCTATTTATTTCTCTTTCTGTCTCTCTCTCACACACTCACACACTCCTCTAGGTGAATGGAAAGGCAGGTTCACTGTTCTGCTTCGATCTTCTCTAACAGGTTGACCAGAGGAACCCAGCACACTCCACACAGTCCTCTTTCTCTTTCTATCTCTTTCTCTCTTTGTTTCTCTCTTTTTCACACAAATTTAAACACTTTGTCTTTTACTGTCTATTTTTGATATTACTCTTTCCCTCTGTCTTAAACACACACTATTTCTTAATTTCTTTAAGCATTTCTCTCTCTGTCTGTCTTTCTTTTTGTGTCTCTCTTTCTTCCTCTCCTTTCAGGAACACTCGTGCACTCTCCCACACTTCAGCGTTATCTATGAACCTGCTGGTTGATGTGTAATACACGCTGGTTCGCTCGCGCTCATGCACACTGCTTCTGTGCCATAGTCTCAGTAATGCACGGCATGCTCTCCTCTACTAGACTGCTAGTTAATACGCGCGTGCTCTGCGGGCTCTGATAAGAACAGTAATGCTAGTAATAATAATGATGATAAAGTCTAACCCGGGGAAGCTCGCGGACACACTCAGGTCGCAGCGGAAACTCGGGAGAAAGGACAAGCCTACCTGAGTGCTGCACGCGCTCCTCGCGCTGTCGTTGAGGCTGCTGCTGCTCGGGCGTTTGAGCGCTCGTGGCGCGCGCGCGGCTCCGTGCTGAGTTGGGGAGCGCGCGCGGTCTCTCTCACTCCGCCCCTCCACCCCCCACCTCCCCTCAGCGCAGCGTCCAATGGAAAAGTGCGCGCGGACAGTTTTTTCGCGCTACGCTTGTGTACAAACAAAGCCGTCTTTCCCATTTTTTCATTAAAATAACCAAAAATGTTATTACTGCTGTTGTACAGTAATTATGCTTATTTAAATGTTAAAATGACAAAATAACAAATATTATAAATAGTAATAATAATAACAAATATTGATAATATTAATAATAATAATAATAATAATAATAATAATAATAATAATAATAATAATAATTTGGCAACTGAGCCAAAAAAGTGTGGACAGAGCAAACAATTCATACCATTTATATCAAACAATGTCTAATTTATTTTGTCACACTGCACTGTGTCCCTCCACCTGCACCCCCCTCCCCCTAGCCACATTATATATCAGAGAATTCTTGTCAAACTTTTTTTTAACATCGCTTGTCACGTTTGGTATCTATTTACTTTTCTAACTTAAAGAGAAACAAGTTGTACAAACAAAAATACAATTTGACAGTAACGTTTTTTGAATTGGATAGCTTAGCCTTACCTAGCTAGCAATTTTATTGATAAATGTTGTGAATTTTCTGGCCCCTCTCAAGTTATTTACGAAAAAGCAACTATTGACAAATCTAGTGACTTTTTGTCTCTTTAACCAGTCACTACTCTGATTATTCTTTATAGTTAATTACCGTTTCTGAGGTTCTAAACTAAACTTAACATTGGCACATTCGTTTGACAAATTATTAAATACATATAACTTAAATCTATTTTAAAAACATATAATATAGTTTTTGAATAAAAGGATTTTTTAAATTTACGTGACATAGTTCTGAGATAGATACGCTTTGATTTGTTGGCATGTCTGGTAGGATATATTTATATATTTAATTTATTCATTGGTAAAAATGGCAAAATAAATGAAAATTGGGGTTAAATAACATGTTGGCTGTTCAGTCCTTGGGCAAGTGTTTCATTTTGTTCAGTTACATTTATAGTTTTGCCCCCCAAAAAATCATGTTGGTCTGTCCCTGTATTATTATTATTTTTTTTTTTTCTTTTCATTTTTATAGTTAGTAATGCAATCTAGTTGCTATAATTAGTTAGATATTATATAGTATTATAAAAATACTATATATTGTATTTTTCCATGTAATTTCACTGCTGATTTCATTTCAGTTTGCAGTGTTTGTGTGTTGTGTGCAGTGTTGTGCAGTTACTGTGTGCAGTGTTAATGACTGCAGTGCAGAGATCCCCTGCAGAAGTGTTAATGCATCACTGGCTACAGTGTCCCTGTCCTCAGCTAACTGCAGACAAAACCCGTCTCTGACCTGAATGGCATTTGGGTCACTGTAGGAGATGTATGGTAGCCTCTGGTCAACAAGAGAGTCTGTCATCAGTTCTGCTAGCTTGTGTGTTTCACTATAGGATTGAGAATCGTTGTTCCAAAACAGCTCAGTGCTGTAATGGCATCAAAAAACATACATTATTTTGAGTCACACCATGACAGTCTAACATGACACACCATTGCAGTCTTTGGCAGCGTTTATGTGGTGTTAAGGGCAGTCCTGGCTATAGTAGTTTGCCTGTAGTCCTGCTTTGTGCAGTCGCCTGCCAATGGTGCTGGAGCTACCAGGATGACAAATGGAGGGAATTACTGCTCGCTGAATGTCTGCAATCGTGGCTGTTGGGTCAGTCTGTGCATGTCGGACAATCCATCAGTTCTCCCCCTCCATGGTTTGTTTGGGTCTCCAAGATTCTTCATGTCACTGGTGCATGCCGCCTTCTCTCCACTGCTGGCAACAATAAGTGCCAGGTTTAGCACGAGTCAGAATGAAACGCGTGCACAATGAGAAGTCCCTCCCTTGCTTACGTCACATGCATGGCAGAGCTTGAAACTCGCATCACACTTCTGACAAGGATACCCTACACACTTACATATATTATTCCTGTCAGTTGATTACTACTACCAATGTAGGCTAATTTTGTGTAGGTTTTTTTAAGGTTTAGGATGCACTTTGACTGTGAACCAGGAAAATAAATGTAACTAATTTATAACAAGAAGCCAAATTTGGACACCCTGTAGGTCTTGGCTGATTGTCTTTTAGTTGGCTACAATGAGCAAAAGTATGTTTAGAGATGAAGAAGTACAGAATTTCATGAAAAGAATCCCTGCCCAACTGTTGAACTCACAAGGTTTTTTTTCCCCCTCTGACATAACTTAAGAAAAACTCAGTTTGCAATGCTTTGCATGTAGTTACCAAATAGTAAGTAAATTAATGTCCAATGAAAATGAAGCATGAGCAGTTAAAGCACTGGGTGGATTGGTCATTATTTAAGATTGTGTTGCAGCCAGTGGCACAATGAACATTTCACATTCTAAATATTACACCGTTAAAAAAAGCTGCAGGGTAATAATACTAAACTCTGGACAAGCAGAGAAATCAGCAGTGTGTTCTGGAAATTTTAATTAATTAATTAAGTGATCCTATCTATATATTTTAAAGAATAATATATAGACATCATATATTGTATATGCCCTGTGCATTATTAAAGAAATTGGTTAATGAAAAGGATATATATTGTTTTACTTATTCCATAAGTAGTTGAAGGACAGAATTTCATGAAGAGAATCCACTTCCCAGCTGGTAAACTCCTAAACTTTTCCCCCTCTGACATAACTTAAGAAAAACTCGGGCAGTTAGCAATGCTTTGCATGTAGTTACCAAATAGTAAACTAATATCCAATGAAAATGAAGCATAAGCAGTTAAAGCACTGGGTGAGTTGATCATTCTTTGAGATTGTGTTGCAGCCAGTGGCACAATGGACATTTCCCATTCTAAATATTACACTGCTAAAAAAAAAAACATGAAGCTGCAGGGTAATAATACTAAACATATCCCAAAACCTACCATAGAGTACGCTAAGAGGTACAGTCGCCTGCCGTTAACTGTGTTTCAATCCGTTAAGCTGCGTTTAGTGTCCTCCCTAGTGGCAACAGTATTCCAAATAAAACCGTTCTTCACAGGAAGAAATCAGGTGTTTCCGTTTCAGAGAGGAAGAGTAGATGGCAGCCAGAAGCTGCAGCAGATCCGGCTGATATTCTCACCTGGAAGAAAGACGAGACTGTGAGAGCCTGTCCAAAAACACAGCCATATGTTACTGAATTCAAATGTATTAAGTGGGAGGAAGTGAATGTAGTAGGCCTGTGTGTGTGTGTGTGCACGTGTGTGTCTAAGCCAATGTGTCAGCAGGGTTCTGGAGTGTCAGACATTAAGGACATCTGTTACTATCCCCTAACACACCGTCTCTCGCTCTCTCCCTGTGTTTCACTCACTCGCCCCTGTGACATGCTATTTCAGAAACGCTCACACACACTTCCGTTCCGTGCACACACACACTCTCCCCCGGCAGACCCTACTACCTCTTCTGAACTGAAGCTGTTTTCCCAGGTAATGTTAAGCACTAATAGCCATGAGTTATACAACTCTAAACTCTAAAGTCTGTTTGATTAGGATTCCTTAAGATCAAATCTTACATTTCAACATGATTGGCTACTGTTCTTTCTAAAAGTGTGATAATTGACCATTTTTGATTTGATGCTTAATTGTGGTGGTGTCACCGTTTGACTCAGTTGCTCAGAAAATAAAGGGTTCTAAACTGCCATGCCAAAAGTTATGAGATAGCCATATGTAAATTGATTATGCAACTCACATCACAGATCAGTGCAGCATCCTTTAGCTTTGTTCCTGTTCCATGACATGACATGACATGACAGTCAGAATAAATAGCCTTTTTGACTAGTAATCATAGTGTAATCCTCTTTGGAGTTATATAGAATCAATTCTTAAAGGTGTTACAGTGGTTTAAAACAATACTGCAAAAAATATATAACCTTTTGACTGCAATGAGAAAAAAGGATGCATTTTTTATGACAAGAACACCTTTACAACTGTTAAGAATAAGAGTGTCTTGATTATGCTTTGGGCTTGTGTTGTAGTCATTGGCACAAAGAATGTAACCAAATTTTGGCAGAATAAAGGGATGTAAATGTAAGCGATGCTTAGGAACAGAATTGACACAAACTATATTAACTCAGAGTGATTTAAATCCTTTGTTGCTTAAAGCTAATTCGTTGTTATTGTTATTTGCTGTATTTATATAAGTGGTTGTTTTAAAGAATGTGAAAAATATGTTAAGTTGACCCCTCTTGGCTGAAATCTCTGTGGCACACCTTCCACCATAGAGCTGGGAAATATGAATGTTTTTTATTGTTTTATTGTGATTACATTATACAATATGCTTTTTTTTAAGCATGGGTTGGAAATTTCAAAATGTCAAAAGCAACATATTAAAAAGCTGATACTGCTACATAAACAATATATCCATCCTTCCATCTCTGCCTGACTGTCTTTGCCCGGTTAAAGGGTTCCCAACTATAGTGGAAACTGTATAAATTATTCTATATAAAAACGTATAAAAAAAGCACCAGAAATGGTTATAAGAACTGTTTTTTTGTAACTATATAACCTTTATATTTTGCCTAAAGTGAGCATGTGGGCATAGCCATTAACTGTGTGAATGAGGTCGTAGAAGCTAACTTGCCCTGGATGTCATTATAGTCTAATAGCTTCTGGCTACATTTAATCACTTCATTTTCTTCAGCTTATACCATCAGTGCCAACATCACATTCCTTACAAACCTGAGTTTAATAGAGCTCTTCTTTGAGACCAGCGGATGAGGAATGTTAGACCATGAGAGATAACCCTGACGTGACTTGAGGAGCAGTGCTGCCCTGTTGACCGTACAGCAGTCTAATGCTGTGTTGGGTCTTGGGTTTGGGTGGTATTATATAATGTTTAAACAACAGCTGTATCTCTCTCTCCCTCTCTTTCTGAGAGCATGATGGTAGTGCTCTGCTCTCTCTCTGTGTCACTCAGACTCTTGATGTGAGCTCTTGTTGCTTTTTGTCCGGTTCATTTTGGCTTCTTTATCAGAAAACTGACTGTAAGCTAGAATGAAAAATAACACTTTCTTGCACTCTCTGTCACTGTCATGACTCTTATTTCTCTATTTCTCTCTCTCTCTCTCTCTCTCTCTCTCTCTCTCTTTTTCTGTGTGTGTGTGTGTGTGTGTGTGTGTGTGGAACCTGAAATGATCTAGCAAAAATGATCATTTTTTGTCAATTCCATTTCTATACTCACTCTTTCTTTCTTACCTCCCCTCTCCTCCCCTTCCTCATCTCTCTCTCGTTTTGTCTCAGGTTGAACCTTACCTACCCCCTCCGCTCTTTTGTTTTTCATCATGTAATTGTAATCCAGTCCCCCTCTAGTATAATTTATACTCTTGATTAGATTTGCTTTAATTTAATGTCGTTTTCTAGGTGCGACAAAGTTGTTATTGCCAGAGCAATTACCATAAACAAATATAGGTATATCAGAACACAAGGAAATGTGGTTACAAAATTATTCATCACTGGGAAAGAAGATGGACGCTGGAGGGAGCTTTGTTTGCTGCTGTTGTTTGTTTGTTATGATAAATTAATATCTACACTGGTTGTCTCTTAAGGTGTTCTGAAGTCTTGCTAGTTGTCTGATCAGCTCAGGATGCACCGCAGTTTTAATTCACTGCTGCTGCCAAAATTAAATGATAAACATTTAAGATTTTTGCACTATAAGGCACACTTAAAATTATATATTTTTTCACAAAAATCTTCAGTGCGTTTTTTAATCCAATGCGTCTTATGTATGAATGTTTACCAGTTAGGTTGTAAGTAGCAGTAAAGCCACTCCACTGAGGTACAGCATTTTACAGGAGTTTCAGTGTAGTTCTCCAACAGCATTAGCATTAGCTGCTAACTGCGCTAAGCACTAGCTCTTTCGCTGTTCAGAGTTAAGAATTATCGGTCTGTAGCCTGCTCCTAACCCAGGCTAGCACTACTGGAGCAGCATTAGCTGTACCTGCTAAACACGCTAGCTCTTTCAGTGCTAAAACAAGCTATGTGTGACGAACCTGCAAACTAATATCACCCTGTAGCTCTTTCTGTGGCATTAGCGCTAGTGTGAATATTTAAGCTGGAAATCTAACCTTACTGTAAATTAATGGATCCGCTTTACTCACCCAATTTAAATGTTTTCATGAGAGAAATCTGTGGAAATTAACATCCAGCCCTCGTTGACCAGTGCGCATTATAAAAAAAAAAAAAAAAAAGACCAGACAATAGACTGATGGTGTGCTTTATAATCCAGTGCGCCTTACAGTGCAAAAAATATGGTAGTATATTGGTAATTGCGTCATGTTTGGACCACTCTGTGCTGTCCAATATGCAGCGCTCAGTTTTAGCAGCCCGATTGTGCTTATTGAGGCTGTATTTTGCTCTTTAGTTTGGTTGGTTATTTTTTGGAAAATATGTAATTTGTTTCTTTGAGAATATAAAGGGACTAAGATATATGAAGCTGGGGGAAAACTTCAAGCAAATCAACAGTTAAATGCTTTGAGTTTGTTGAGTACACTTTGCAATAACCTCTAAACAGTTCTCAGACATCCTTCAGAATGTTATTGGTACTAATCATAGACTTATTTAAACTACCTTTAATTGCTGTTCTTAAACTCCCACCCTTAGAATATGGTTTGTTCTGAGACTGCCACCTGATGGTAATTGGTTCTAATTGTCATATCATTTGTTGGGAACTCCCCAGAACGTGATTGGTTTTAATCAGAATTAGTCTCTAAATGTTATTAGCCTGAAGCACAATGTTATTTGTTCTAAAATCTCCTACTCTCCGTTGTTGATGCTTATCTACAAGTTGTTTGTGCTAAGACCATCCTCCCCCACCCCAGACTCCTATTAATTCTAACAATTATTATTTAATTGAAGACCTTTTTGTGACTGGTCCTATGTATCATTATTTGTCCAAGACCTTCACTGACTATAACTGGTTCTGATTACCACGTCCTTATTCTGAGACCCCCATTTTACTGTGATTTGTTCTAATTACTAAATTGTTTGTTCTGAGACTATGATTGATTGTAATTATCATGTCATTAGTTCATAGATCTATAATCTGATACTACATGTATAGATTTCCCCCAGTCCCTATAACACAGAACCAATGCTGAGTACCAGCCACTTTCTAGAAGTGCAGCTAAATGCTTGCTAAATCTATTCACTTGGAGATGGCCAGATTAAAACTTCACTTAAAAATGATGTGTTTCTTTGACTTTATGAAATTAAAAACCTCTGGAATATAATCAAGAGTAAGATGGATGATTACAAGCCATCAAACCAAACTGAGCTGCTTAAATTTTTGCACCAGGAGCGGCATAAAGTTATCCCAAAGCAGTGTGTATGCATTAAAGACCAGAGTTATTCCACCAAATATTGATTTATGAACTCTTAAAACTTTATAAATATAAATTTGGTCTGCATCTTTTTTGTTTCTTTTATTTTTTTTGCAAATAAATGCTCTAAATGACAGTATTTTTATTTGGAATTTGGGAGAAATGTTGCCCGTAGTTTAAAGAATAAAACAACAATGTTCATTTTACTCATATATATGCCTAAAAATAGCTAAATTAGAGAAACTGATTCAGAAACTGAAGTGGTTTCTTAATTGTTTCCAGAGCTGTATATTAATCTTTCTGGGTAAAAGTGGAAATTCACCTTTATGCAGTGTTAAAAATCGAACACAGGAATCTAATGTACTGCCTTTGGGAATCTACAACATTTACATCTTCATTATTTAACTTTAAGTATTAGCTGCAAGTGGGTTCTGAAGCTATGAGTGAAGTCCATATTGCTGCCTAACAGTTGAACAGGGAGCTACAACATCTTGTCACTTCATGTAAAGCTCCAGCAACTTGCTAAATATGGATCATATGATCTTACAAGGCTCAATTAATGATTGATCGCTGATCTCATATTTGGGCTGGAAACCTGCTATAATGATACATAGCCAATCGATTTTTCCATCTTTATTTTTTAAGACTAATAGATCCTGAAGTACAGGTATTACAGTGCAAAGTAGTTCACTTCTAACACTTAAGGTGTTAAAGTGTGTAATAAGCAGTTGGACCTGCCAGTTTATAGTCAATTATTAGGGGGTAGTTAAGGTATAATACTTGATATTTAGAAGGGTTGTGTTAAAAAGTTTCCTTAGCTAACAAATTCTCTCTTTGATGCTAAGCTGGCTGAGGACAAGCATGTGCTCATTAATGTCGTCCTCCTCTGGTGCTGCCAGGTATCACTTGTGTACACTGTTACGTAATGAGTCTTGGGGCTAAATGGGTAAAGCTCGATACTAAAGTAATAAATATGGTTATATAAATATTTATTTTCTGTTGTCTGGGATTTTGTAACAGTTGTAAGTAGAATGTTAGTGGTGAACGCATCCCCACGCTCAATATGATCATGTCATTATGTCCCACTGGGTGTGTGTGTGTGTGTGTGTGTGTGTGTTTGTGTGTGTGTGTGTGTGTGTGTGTGTGTGTGTGTGTGTGAGAGAGAGAGAGAGAGAGAGAGAGAGAGAGAGACTAGGAGACTAAGGAGGGAGGGGGCTCTAGTGTTGCTCTGCCACTCTTCCCCTGGGTATGGCCACACACACACACACACACACACACACACACACACACATACACACACACACGTACATACACACACTGGGCTCCGGCAGATGGCAAATCTCTCTCCCTAAGGAAGGAACAACTTACTGCCCGCACTCATTTTCTCCCTCACCCTTTCCCTGCCTTTCATTCCTCCTGCATATCTGATTCCTTTTATTCCCCCACTGGTCTTTTCTTTATCAGACAGCAGACACAGCCTCCCACACTGCCAAATTACTGCTCTTCTTTTTTATTTAAAGAATCTCTCCAGACTGCTTTCATCCCTCTCTCCTTTAAGTTCTCTTACTCTCTCTCTGTCTGTATCTATCACTGCTTCTCTCTGTCACCCTTTCTCTTACTACAGTCTCTCTCTCTCTCTTTTCTACTACCTATATCTTTTTCATTCTAATTCCCATCTAGCTATCTCTCTCACTCGCACTACCTCTTCCTACATGTGTCTCTCTCTCTCTCTCTCTCTCTCTTTATTTCTCTCTCTTTCTCTTTCTCAGACTCCCAGCTCTCTTACTACCTGTCCCTTTCTCTCTCAACCTCTTTTCTACTTCTTTCTTTCTTTTTTCATTCTTTCTTTCCCATCTAGCTGTCTCTCTCTCTCTCTCGCACTACCTATTTCTACATGTCTCTCTCTCTCTCTCTCTCTGACTTCCAGCTCTCTTACTACCTGTCTCTCTAACTAGGTCTCTTATTACCAGTCTTTCTCTCTCATTTGCCCTCGTTACCCGTCTGTTTCTCTCTTTCTGACTGTTCTGTCTTTACTGCATTAGTGCCCACTCTTTCTTTTGGATTTTTCTGTCTCTCTCTCTCTTCCCTTCTTCCTTACTCTCTGTCTCTCCATCCATGTCTCCTTCTCCCCTTTTCCCCTCTCTGTGTAATTAACAAGGTTTCAGTAACAAACCTTTGGGCTTTGGAGTTGCTATGGTTACCTCTCCATCCATATTGTTGTGTGTGTGTGTGTGTGTGTTTTCATGTGTAACCCTGAATTGGAGTGTGTGCCTTTGTGTGTGTGTGTTGGGACATCGTGCTGTATGGTATGCAGGGTTTTGGTTGTTGTACGTGGTTTTTATGGTGCTGTGTATAAAGGTATTGCTCATTACACGCTTTATTGCTGGAGCTCAGGGATCTAATGAATTTCAAATGAGAGACATTTAATCAACTATCAAATTGCTCATTTGTAATGTAGCCACACAGTCTGGCCATAAAGCATCCGTCTCACACAGCCCTCCTCCGGCTTTGGGCTGTAACTCGGAGGCAGACCTGCTGTCTGTCTCAGCGGGAGTCCGGCCGTGCCTGCATTGATATTACACTGCTGGTTAAAGACTTGTTCAGACAGTATTGCCTTTATTACGGTTCTTTCGATAATACACCATAATTACCTTTATAATAGCAGGTTTGTTTAGAATGAAAACGCTCCTGTTTGCAGTGCTGCATGGTGTCTATATCGTGTACTGTAAGTTTGAGGTCTGTGTGTGCAGTTTGGTGTATAGGAACCTGATTATACGGTTAACAATTCTGTTTTTTTCCAAATAATTTTAATTGTCTTTTTTTTGCAGTGTATTTAGGTCTTAAAAGGGGCTGCCACCTCACTGTGCTTTGAAGAGAACACTAATCTTCTAATGCACAAATTTTCTCTATTAGACAAATTTGCTGATATGTCACATAGTGTCCCTCCTGTTTATCCTGTCAGGTTGGAAACCGTCCAGTTGCATCCTCAGTGGTCCACTTGGGGCACATGGTGCAGCTGGGGGTCCTGAATCCCAGCTGCAGGGCACAGCTCTGCCCTAATAAGCTATGTCTTTTACCAAACACACCCTCTGGGAGACATACAGCCTTATCTGAGCTTTTTCTGTGCCTAAGGCAGCAAACTCTGCTCTGCCACACAGTCTGAAGAGGTTTGAGGGACCTGAGCACATTATTGTTAATGTAACATCAATGCTAAAGTGGCTAATAGAGTTAGATGGACTATAGAGAGCTCATTTACAGAGTGATTATTGATATCAGATCCTGAAGTCTGCAGGTTAACCAACAAACAATGGATTTGGATTGCCGGGCATGTAGAAAAGTTGGTAAAATTAGTAAAGGATCATATTTTACCTAAATAATAATAAAACCTTATAGTTGTAACTGATGTTGTAACTTCCAGCCCAAAAAGCTAATAAGCCCCAACAACCAAATATATCACATTATATGTCAGTTTTTTTTAGTGGTTAGGGTTTCATTTACAACCTATAACTAACTATCTAGTGTAATAAAAAATATATATTTAACTGTTTTTTAATCCAGTAATACTTTTCAATATTCTGTTAAAATGTCCCACTGTGTTCACGTACGGCCCCCTTAAAGCAAGCAATCAGCAGGCATAGTCACTTGACTGTCCCTTCCACTCTGCAACTCAAACACCAAACCAACTTACCTTTATAACTGCTACCACTCTTTTCAGAAGACTCATTTTCAGTCATTTTCTGTTTATCACCATCCAAGTCTTCTCAAATGTGTTCAGTGTTGCTGAGGTCTGGACTTTGGGATTGTTTGTAAATTGTTCTGAGCACATTTAGCAATTTGATTTTTTCAAATGAAAGCTTGGCGTGCCCACACTTGTATATGTTGTGTTATCTTGTGAGTTAGGTGTGACACTGGCCAGCAACATGAATAATCAGAATTCAAGCGAGGCCTGATGGTTGTGCTTGATGGATGCAACATTCTAATTTCAGAAGATAGGGACACAGTGTTACGTTTGTAATGGGTATATCACCTATAGTGGACAGTGCAGTGGTTGGTATAAACTGTGACTGGAGGATCTGGCTAGATTTGTACATAAGAACAGACAAGCAAATGTATATGGGATGTAGTGGAGTCTAAACCTGAGCTCCTCCATCTAAAATAGCACGGAGCTGTGGATTGTCCCTGGCTTTGTACTGCCTTGATGTCCAGACAGAATGGTTCAACATCTCTCCAGACTTATTTTTTTCTTTTTTTCTGGGCTGATGTGGATCCTACACAATACTAGTTACTGTCTCATGATTTTTTTTTCATGTTACTGTAGACTAGTAAATGCCAATCACTGCTTACCCTCCATGTTTGCCTCATTTTGCCTACCATGTACTTTTAGTCACTGGTTCTCCCATTTACCATAGGTTCAATAACTTGTTCCACTTGGTCGGACCACAAGACAGTTACCATCCAACTAACCTTTGGACATTGAATTATTCTCATCACAGCAGTGACTTTACAATTGTTTCAAAGCAGGCAGTACGTAGGGCTGTGTAAAGCTAAAATATTTGCTAAGGCAGTGTTGCCATCCTCAAACACTTCATAAATGGCTGGGTATTTTTGGATGGAAGACCAAGCCCTACGCCTGTGGCAGTGCCAGGTAGAGATCGGTCTACCATCCAAAAATATCCAGCCATTGATGAAGTGCTTGAGAATGGCTAAACAAATTGTGTGTGACTACAGATGAGCTCCAGCTCTGATCTGTAACTAACTGTTCTCCAGGAACATACACCCACAAAGCAGGCAGGGCTTTTTAAAAAAGTGGGCTGTGAGAGTTTATTGAATTTGGTAAGAATCTATACTAATTTATTACACAGTAATGCTCAGCTCTAGTTGAACTATTGCTATGCTTCAGTTTTCTCCTTGAAGTCGTATACTGTGCCGTTGAATGCAGCGTTTTGGAATGAAGAAAATGCTTTGTTTGGAAAAATGAGACAGAGAGCAAATATCGACCAAAGAAAGCATTGACAGATTTTTCACTCTGATCACCCAGCCTTACTCTCACAAATGCTTACTTAGTCTTTCATTTCAACCGCTGCTCACTTTCTGTGTTTTCAGTTTTTAAAACTTTGTCTGGATTATTAAATTGCTGAAACCAGTAGATACTTGTCAAATCCCTCCTGTGTTGATGAGTCTTATATATATATGCTATTCAGCAAGTTTGGAGAAAAATTAAATTAACAGGTTTCTAAGAAATACTTAATCTAGTAATACTAATTAATCATAATCATCAAAATTATATTTCCAGATAAAATGTACAAGCTATACAAGGCTAGCATAGTCACATTAGCTGAAGTAACTTAGCCTTAGCATTTGTTTCTTTACCATAAGACTGAAAGTCTGTCTCTATTCCTATGGGTTTCAAATTTCAAGTCAAATGCAATCTACTGTTGCTTTCTGTGGTCTTGACATGGCTTTAATTTATAGTAGTGCTGTATAAATGCTGCAGGGCTGCATACACTCCACCCAGAATACTTTCAGCATGCATATTTTTAACACACCTCGCTAACATGAGCTTTTTAATGGAGTGAAACGCTTACTTGGAGAAGAAAAATAACATTAAACATAATGTTCTATAAAATTTTAATGAAAAAGTATCTGCTGCTGCTGTGCATTGGAACTTGTTCACTCCGAAGAACGCTTGAAGCTAGCAGGTTCAAAATCAGGTGACAATTGGAGATTTAAGGGGAACGCCGCCTTCTAAGACCCATCTTCCCGTGAAAACTGTGACAAAACTGAAGCAGAAGCAAACAAGAAATTCCAGCAGCAAAATCCACAAAAACACACAAATGAAAGCAGAGACTGATAAAATCCAAACTGAAATAATTTAAGTAACTGCAAATAATAATAAGTAGCCAAGTATATTTAAATATATTTATTTGCTACATATTTTTTTCTCTTTTGAATTTGCAACATACACTTTTTTCCTTTTGATTCTTAAAATGTTTATAATTGTTTTGTGTAAAACTTTTGGCACAAAGTGTCAAACAGTGCTCAGTGTAATGAAGCACATGTGTGCAACAGGCTTTATGTTGCATTGCAGATGTTCTTTTACATTGTAAAAGCTGTGTACATACATTACCATCAGCTCAAATAATATAATAACCTCAAATAACCTTTTCTCTTCTCTCCCTGTCCAGTGCCAAATTTGTTTGTTTTTTTATAACCTAAAGTATGTCATAAATAAGTCAAAGTGTTAAATATACTGTTTTGTCTGCAAAACACAAATGCAGATCTGTATGTGTATTTAGCAAGATAATATCTAAAATCGAAGGACATTTTCAGACTTGAAAGTCTGGTTCAAGTCCAAACCATGGTGTCATTAAAATTAAACTAACCTGACCAAGTCATTTTATTAGCTGTTGGTGGCATTTTCATTCTCATAAGTTCTTCTCTTTGTCGTTTCAGCCAACAAGACCCTGCTGGGCGGAGGAGGGGGTGAGTCTTCTTTTTTTTCTTATGTCATTTTCAAAGAGTGAACTGGTGAAAGAGGGGTAAACACAATATTGAAACCCCAAAGAGTAGAAAGGTGTTTGGGGAAGGAGGGATGAGAGAGTGAATGATGAGGAAGAAGAGGAAGAAACGCAGCAGTAGGAATCAAAGGTGAGAGAGAGGGAAAAGAAATGAAGTGTGAGTGAGAAACAGAGCTGTGTGTGTGGATGTGAGTGTGTGCACACTGCAGGAGCTGTTGTGAGCCTGGGGCTTTGCACTTCTGTGAAATTGAACATTAGATGTGTGTTTGTGTGCAGCGTGAGAACACGCATGCTGTTTAAGGAGCAAAGGAGCGATTACAGACAGAATAGGACGCACACCTGCATCTGCAGCAGGTGACCTGTTATGCACACATACACACATGCACATTTGATCACACTCTCAGACAGACATACACATGTAGTTAGGGCCTTTCTAGAAATACAAAGTTCAATATGAACAGCCATGTAAATCTACACACATTTTACAGTTAACTGTGAGAGTGGCTCTCACTGTACTGTACAATATGTATTTTTTTCCAAATAATATTCACTACATTTGTTGGGATTACAGACAACATACAGCTCTAATAAAATGAGACCACTATAGTTTCTGAATCAGTTTTTCAGATTTTGCTATTTATAGGTATATGTTTCTATAAACATTCTATAAACTAAGGACAATATTTCTCCCAGATTACAAATAAAAATGTTGTCATTTAGAGCATTTATTTGCAGAAAATGAAAAATGGCTAAAATAACAAAAAAGATGCAGAGCTTTCAGACCTCAAATAATGCAATGCAAACAAGTTCAGAAATCAATATTTGGTGGAAGAACTCTGGTTTTTAATTATCGTTTTCATGCATCTTTGCATGTTCTCCTCTAAAAGTCTTACACAATGCTTTTGGATAACTTTTTGCCACTCCTGGTGCAAAAAAAATCAAGCAGTTCAGCTTGGTTTTGATGGCTTGTGATAATCCATCTTCATCTTGATTATATTACAAAGGTTTTCAAATTTATAAAATCAAAGAAACTCATAATTTTTAAATGGTCTTAGAACTGTAGTTGATTCTCAAAAAAATATTAATACTAGAGCTTGAAGAATAATTTTAAAGCACACTGAATTGAATTTATTTATTAACTGGAGAAACAAGGGAATTGTAATTGTGGCTGATTTAATATTGCAATGCCTCTAACGGCTTCAGTAAAAATATATTATAAATTGTAAATTCCTAATGGGTTTGTACAGTTAGTTTAGAGCGGTTTTGTTGATACTCTTGATACCCAACAGCACAGAAGAAAGCACTCGCTAGAAAGGACCGGTGGAATGTCCAAAGGAGCCTCTTGCGCATACCAAAACACCTTACCCTCCTTATGAAACACAGATGGCTTTGACCTTTCTTGAGCACAGCTTGAGTGTTGCAGTTCTGCTCCAATTCGCAGTCCCAAGTGCACACCACCACCTCCACATAATCACTGTGAAAGGTGACTGGTGTCTGGGCAGGTTTGGACTTCCACCACCAACTCTTTGGTCCTACTCATGTTCAACTGTAGATGGTTCAGCTTACAATATGAGTAAGTAAGCTTAAGTATTAATTTTGCGCATGACATGACGTGTTGTTGCACACCCCTGTCTGACACACTACTGTGCATTTTCTCAGTAAGAATTTTATTAATTCTTCTTCAGGTATGTGACTGACAGGGTGTGTGTGTGTTGTATTTCGCTCAACAGTGCTACCAGTTTATAAGTATTAAAAAAAAAAGACCAAATAGGTGTTGTATTTTTAACTGAATTATTCTACCTATATACAGGGTTCAATGTGAGATAAAAGAACTAGCAGAAGGCTTTAAAAAGTATTTCAAGACAGTTTTGCAGTAACCATAATAGCACATTGCTGGTAAGTAAGACAATCAGTAAAAAAGTTGTGGATCATAGCCTCTTAGAGAACCAGTCAAATAAGCAGATTCTGACAGTTAAAACAATAGATTAAACAGATTTTTTTGATCAAGGAGTTAGTTGTGCTCTTGTAAATCTGAGTTTAGTTAATAACAGTGTGGAGATGTTGAGAGAATCTAAAGACAGTCAGGGCTGAAGAATAATTCTGGGTATGTGAATAAGCTTGTAGGGCTTTTGTAGATCATCTCCAGCCCCCATATTAAAGACTTAAAGTAAAAAAAACGTTATGGTCAGATAGTAGAATGTGTACAACACTATAAATACCTTGGTACAGTAATTGATTCTAAATTGAATTTCGAAGCAAATACAGAGGCTGTGTGTAAAAAGGAGCAGCAGCGGTTGCATTGTCTGAGAAAATTGAACTACTTCCACGTTGATAAAACAATGATGACTTTATTTTACCAGGCTTTTATCAAACCAGTTTTAGCCTTTTCCATGGTTGCATGGTTTGGTAATTTTGCATTTAAAAACAGGAACGGCCTGAATCAGATTGTAAAATGGGCAAGTAAGTTGATTGGTAAGCCGTTACTCAGCATGGAGACCTTGTATGGCAGACAGTTAAAGTGGGTAACTGTTGCAGTTTGGGGGATACTGCTCATCCCATGCATAGTGAATTTAGGTCGCTCCCATCTGGACAGAGGTTTAGAGTACCAAGATGCAGAACAAAACGATACAAAGACAGTTTTATTCCAGCAGCCATGACTCAAGCAAATAGAACGAATAAGACACAGAGACTTTAAGAAATTGTATATATATTGTGCTAAATGTAGTTCTGTGTTTGTTTTGCTTACTGTATGTTTGGGTTTGTTTTGGTAAATATTCGTTTTGTAATGAGATGCTGCTTCACATACTGTAAACCAAATTTACTTTTGGGTACAAATAAACTAACCTAACCTTAGCCCCTGTCCACAAATCTTTAACACTCATTAACATCAATTTTAAAACTTGCAAACACAGTTACGACAAACTACACTTTATTTCTAAATGGTAGTGGGCACCCCTTTTAATTAATTAATTTAGCTACTAATTTGTACCAGTTGCTGATACAGATGTGAAAATGCACCCACACGCTTTTCTAGACCCTGTAGAAGTAGAGGAATTGCAAGTAGAGTAGGAGTCTCTGGAGCAGATAAATAGGATTCTAATTGTACCATGCTTAATGCCTGCTGGGATCTGGGATGAGTTTGGGGATTTTTGGCTGATTTGGGGATGATGTGGACTGGAGCTCTTCCAACAACTTGTCTGCACTAACGCTACTGTAAGTGAATGCAATCCCTGGACAATAGAGACTCTAGCTTTTTTTAAATATCGTTGATTTCCACGTTTGGTGGCATTTTTAAAAGCTACCATAAGAACCATCTAAAAGAGGTATTCCTTGTGTAACAAGCAACGTGTATGCATTCACATACTACTTGGCGATGTTGTGCTTCTAGGTAGAAACATTGCTTTTACTACAGAACCCTTAAATAACCCTTTTTAAAGGTAATAGCTGGTAGTATTTTTTGCGTCGATAGACTCATCTAAATGAATCAGTTTTTTGTCTCTTGTTAGTGAAGTTTGAGTTGTATGAGTATGAGTTTGAGAGCACTCATAAAAGCAGCGGTCTGTTTCTCTGGCTGAAGTTATTTATCTCTCTAAGGTGCTGTTATTTATCCTTGCAGGGACCTGCGAGTTGATTGCAGTGTTAAGGCCAATGCCATTGTGCCTCCCTTCTTTAGCAAGGCCAATTCAAAGGTGCATTCAGCTCTGATTTCTACCGGTCAGGTCCGTCCACGGCTTTTGTATGTTTGCTCCAGGCAAGTGTTCGAATGCGAACAACAACAATTGGTTGGGTCAATACGTCTCTTTCCCGCCTCTCCAACTGCTGACCCCAGCTGTGTTGTAGTGATTAGTAGACCATTTCCAGGGCCATCTGTTGTGGCCTAGTCTCATAATAAAGAGTCGAGTGGTGTGGCCCCAATAAACCCTCACATTGCTTCTTCTAGTTCCAGGCTTACTCATGAGAACGTAGCTACAGCTGCCAGCTTATCGACACCTGCTGAATCTGCTGCTGCTTCATCATTCACTTAAAGTTGAGGCGCTCTAAAAGTTGACCTTGATGGTATTGTGTTAAACAATGCCTGGCAAAAAAAGGTCCCCACCTGAATTTAACTAAGCAAATAGGTAAGAATCTGTCATTGGATAATTACTGCATGGGTTATTATGTTTCAACTGATGCAGTGAGTAGCTTCTCATTTGTTGAAGAACCACATCTGAAAGTCATCTTTTGTTTGTGTAAATGATGATAATCTGTTTCAGGTGGGTGAAATTATTGCCATGTATCAAGCAAAGAAAACATATAAGAAGATCTACTGAAAATTGGTTAAGAACTGCCAAACACAAGGGAAAGAACAGTCAGGAACATTATCTTTGAGAAAGGAATGTGGTGTGAAGGAATCTGTGAAGGAAACTCAAAGGATTGGGACTAAACTGCTGTGTAGCCTTAAGAAAACCACTATCAGTAAGGCTAGCCCAGCAAAACCAGCTTCGGTTTGCTAGGGAACATAAAGATTGGACTTTGGAGCAATGGGAAGGATCATGTGGTTTGCGGAGTCCAGACTTACCCTGTTCCAATCTAAAGTGATGCACCCATCATGCCTAATCCCTACCATACAAGCCTAAATATACAAAACCACCAGCTTATTCCCTTAATTGATTTTTTTTCCTTCCCTGACAACACAGCTATATTCCAAAATATGAGTGGGGTCCAGACCTAAAAAACCCATTGAGAATCTTCAGGAAGTACTGGAGAAAATGTTGTGCAGTGGTTCAAATCCCCCAGCATCAATAAAACACCTTGGAAAAAAAAAGGCAAAAAGCAACAAATGTTGTGACATTGCAGAAGCTTGTGGAAACCACAGTGAATGTGTGCCTTAATCAAATGAAAAGTTGGTCCAACCATACATATTAATGCACGACCTGTTTTGGTCAGGCAGTGTATATTTAAAAGTTTAAGTTGTATAATGTACAGTTCTGCTCTACACCAGTGTAGGACATGGCCAGGGTTAGCCATGATGTTTCTGATCTCACTTCACTTTTTGATGGTACTTTATAGATGAAAATTTTCAAGTTATAAGAAAGCAACTGATCAGTCTTCAAATCTGTAGCCTTCCCTTGTTATGGATTTGCCCACAGTTTCACGTAATCAAAAGCCTGCCATCTGGACAGATGAAACAACAGCACACAAACAAACAACTAAAAGCATTTCGGCACTCAGTTCTCCCTATCCAGCTGTTGCTCTAAGCTTCCATGCAGTTCGATTTTATCTAGAAACTGCAAGCTATTACTTAACAATTCAAAGAAGAAATTCTCTCAGGATTGTCCTGAACACAGAGAGAAGACAACAAAGAAAAGGGAAACGTGATTATGTTAATACTGGGGTTCTATCACAGGAATATTTGGGAAGAAACTCTGCAAAACAGAATAAACAGAAACAGTTTCTAATACTGTATTAGTGCATGCATGCCAGAATTATTCAAATAATTGTTTGTTTGTACTGTATTTATGCAAAAACAACACATTTTGTAAGACCACTGTCTACAGGATGGAAATACTACAATTGAAGATTCTACAAATAGGCTACTGCTGCCTTACCTCCATGCTATACAGGGTGTCTGCAGGTATAGGAAAGTATTAAACATTTAGAGACCAAGACCACTTCCGCAGTTACAAAATGTCAAAAAGCACACATCAGTATTAAGCTTGTGATGCCTGTATTATTTGACAAAATTTGTAAGAAAACATAAATGAACTTTTAAAATAGTATCCAAATAATATCCAAAAGTAACCCAGTGCAAAACTGGGTTTACCTAACCTCTTTTCACCTCCCACCATATAAGCTTTGGAGATGGACTTAAGACATTGTAAGACATTTTGGGTCCTTTTTCTGGCTACATTTTAGACTTTTTAAGGATCTGCAGATCTTGTCATATTGGCCATATGTTTGGATCCAGTGAGCTGACCCTAAATTTCACCCTCAGTTTAATAAACTGATCCAGCTGCTTCTTGCTTTCTGAAATATATAAAGAAAAAAAAAATAAGTTTTGCTACAAACTGCTGTCTTTTTGAAATTGGTATCATAAACTACTTGACTTTTTTAAACCCATTACTTACATTTAAAAGTGTAGCTCTAAGCCGTTTGCATTTCTGCTGATTTCACCATATTGTGAAGTCCTAACTGGTGCGTAATGAATCTCTGGATATGTATGCAAGTGAAGGATGTACACATTGGATCCTTCATTATCATTATAAGTTTTTTTTTTTTTTTATGCTGCTCTTAATGAAAGCTGCGGCTCCTAATATGTCACACAGCTCATGTATCCAGAGCATCATTAAAATGTCATTTAAAATGGACATAAATACAAAAAAAATGCAGTAGAAAAACAGCCAATGAGGGCATTCGTTCAGGTTAAAAGAGAACATGATAAAAAGAGTGTTTACATTAAACAGCAGTTTCATCTTTCCTAGAAAGCAAAAATACCTCACAAAACAATTCTGGATTACTGCCACTTCCAAATATTCCTCTCTAAATGTCACATCATGTTGGTGTACAAGGCAAATTTACTTTCCGAGGTGTAACTAATTACTAAGAGATTTATTGACATCGCTTGCTCTGTTTGACATCAATTTGTACAGCGCTCCTGCATCTCTCATTTAATATTTGCAGACCAACATCAACAAATTCCAAAAAGGATGTTAACAGCTTTTAGCAACGCCGCAGGGACCAAAAACTTGGAGGCCAATTATCTGAGTGCTGCTCTTTCACTGTTAGCTGGAGGTCTGAAGTTCACCATGTCTCAAGAGCTTCACAATAACAACTAAACAGTTTTTTTTTTCTCTTGTCTTGAGTGGGGTGTGAGAGATTAACTGTGAATGCATTCACACAACGTGTCACCTTTCTGCCTAGCCACCTGCAAGCCCGCTAACAAGACCTCCATAAAGCACCAGAGTGATCAGGTTTATTTTGAGCTCATCATGTCATTAGATTCTGCCTGTCGTTAGCTTTGTCTTGGAGTTTAATCAAGAAAATTTGATTCTTTATAAACTTGTTTTATTCATATAAGGCCATAACTGTGTGTTTGTGGATTTTGATGCTAAAGTGTTTTGCTTCTGGAATCTCATATTTGATTCTACTTTTGCTTCTGTATTTAAATAATCTGCAATTGTGATTGCAGACTTAATATTTTGGTGTAAAACATTTGACAAAAAAAATTACATGCATTTTTACTGTACATTTTAGAAAAACAAATAGGCAGTGTCCCGGGATGAGCCAAATGTAAGTGCCACTGTTTCTTTAAGCAACATATGTTATCCTTACTCCTTCCCAAAAACAACTATACGAGCTTGTTTACACCTTCTATTTACATATTACTCAAAACCACATACCATCTGGATGTATTTTAGCTGGATTATATTTACACTTCTGCCTGTAATGCATCCCAAAAGAGATTAGGAGATGCAATATGAATTTACTTCCCCCTAAATAAAAACATCAGTGCGTAGAGTGGTTAGGTTTTATTTCCACCGCACTAAAACACATGGTTTCCCATTGTACAATTTCTGACCTTAAGTAAGGTTACAACGGTCCAATTACAGTTTGTTTTGGGTGTGTTCACACCTGTTTTTTAATGAGGATAGGTGAAATCTGAATGTGCTTACTGAAAGCCCATGTTGTTGGAAAGTGTTAATCAGCCTATACTGATTGTATAGTGGTGTTGTATAATGAGCTTTTCCATTTCTAAAGCTGAGCACAGATGACAAGATAAACAAGCTATTTTCACCTTTTCCACCATAATCACTAGAAAATCTAGGTCCACTTTCTCACTTCACTTCTTTCAAAATGCATAGCAGCAAGAACACATTGTACGCACACTGCCTGACATCCGGAGGACTGTAATGCAGGAAAAGCAGCACTGATGCAAATCGGATTTCTGTCTGTCTAACAGAGACACGTTTATGTGGTTAGGTGCAAATGGAATTGGATAAATCTTATCTGGACATTAGCCAGCTATGAGGTGCATAAAGTGACAAGTGTAAATAAGCTCATGGATTCAGTAGGAGCACGCTGAATATGGATGTGCTAGTCTCGGTGTGGCTTTTACCGTTAAATGTACCGATCCTATTTTTTCACAATTTATATATTTACTCATTAATTCTTTCTAAAGCCTGTTTTAGATTAAAAGCAATGCTGTGAACGTGGACTGCTGGAGCCGTTCTGCATTGCTAATCTTTTCACACAGGATCTGACACTTATGTGGTGCAAGGTGCTAGGAGTTTCTGCTTGTCCTTTGATGGGAAAATAAGCTACACATCTTTATTGTTTATGTATAGCTTAAATATGTTTAATTGCCTGGATAGTACATTTAGCAAAAAATTTTATGCAAACTATTGCAAATACTAAATTGAAAGTGTTTTTCTATTACCAAAGAATCTTCCTTTTTGTAGTTTTTGGCACAAAACCAGCCCTAATTCATTTTAACTTGACCAGTTTGTCTGTTAGTATTTACTGAAGTGGATATACAGAAAATGTAAAACAGAAAATATATAAACTTCATATAAAAAAAAAAGGTGCACCCAGAAAGAATCAACAGACATGAATGACGCTTTGTACCCACCATCATTTGACATTGAGACATTCAAATGATTAAAGTTTCATATTTCTGAAGTAAGCAAGGACGGGCCATATTGCTGTACCTGACTGACTATATAAGATCACCCTTTTGCGAATGTTTTCATTCTGACGTGCTGTTGTGTTGGTAGGTTCCTTTGCAAGTGGAATCTGCCCCGGAGAACGTTTTGAAAGCAGTTAGAGCGGGGGTTGAATTATAGAGCTCCAGGAAGAAGAATGGCCTATCAACATATTGTATGTCATACTGGTACTGCAGATATTACCATAGCTCAATGTTTGTGGCTGATAGAAAAAGAACGAACCAGCAAAATGAAGGATCTGCGTGATCTATACGCACCATGGAGGGGAACAGCCACAATTGTGGATAATCAGTGAGCAGTGATGTGCTCCGTGAGTCATCCTGTTAGGGCCTGCACCATTGGCAGACGGCTGCACTACGCAGGACAATGGCTATGCTTAACACAAAGACTGCAATAGTGGTGTTTGTGACTATCATGGGCTGGCTTAGAATAGCTGTCATCAGTGCCAAGACAAGCACATCATGCATCACACAAACAGAACACCTGGTTTATGGTGTGGGGTGCAATTTTGTACGATGCCAGATCACCTTTTGTCTTTGTTACAAGCAGTTTAATGGCCTAACATTACTGAACCTTTTCTGAACCTCATTCTGGTTCACTGTTCCAACAGGATCTTTCTTCAGATTGATAGGTGCTTATGTGTGTATATGTTATTTCTGATTGAGTTCTGTGGTTTGGCTCATTCAGAAACCAGCCTTAACGGCATCACAGAAAGAATGGATGTAAAACTTAGCTTTTAGCTTAAGTTTTAGTCAAAAGGTTTGCTGTTGGAGACTAATGTTTCCAATACAGTCTGAATGAAACTTTAAATGAAGGAACTGAATGAAGGTGCGGTCATGGTGACAGAGTGAAAGTTCATGTGGGTGCTACAGTTGGTAAGCTGACGTTCACATTGGTTGGGTGACACTGGCGGTTACTTATGGTTGTGTGTGTGTGTGTGTGTGAGAGAGAGTGAGTTCAATCTGCATGAATTTTCTGTAGTTTATGGAAGTGGAGGGCTGTGCAAATAAACCGTTATTTCTAACTGTGTTGACTCAGTACTTTGTGTGTGTGTGTGTGTGTCAGTGTTAAGTGCCTAGCAGTACATTAATCAATACCAGTGATAAATCTACGCCTTAGATTCCTACTGATCAGAATTCCGTCACACACAGAATACACACACAACACACACAGTACACAAACACACACAGTACACACAAGACAAATGCAGACATGGTTTAGTTCAGTATTGACCGGCTCTTATGCTGTGTCTCAACTACAAAGCAAATTGACGAAGGCAAATGGAATTGATCTAGTTGTGACCTTTGATATTTCATTTTTGTTCGTTTATACCTTCACATCATCTCCTATTTCTCTCTCTCTTCTTCCTTTCCTACTTCTCTTTCAAACAGTGGCCCCATATTTGGGGGTTAGGACAGTTATAGTGGCTTGTGATTATAAGCTTGTCAATAGAACTGGTTGAAATGGTAAAAAATATATCACAATATAAGGGAATTGTCATGATACACAATATTTATTTCAATGTTTTGACAGATATATTTATCAATCTGTCAGTGACAGATTCTTAAAAAATGATATTTTTATTATTGTCATCATCACAAATATATTTTGTTCACAATAAAATATTCTAGTAATGAAACAGTTCTGTCCTGCTTCCTGAATGGAACTCCAACAGTGAATTGTGGTTGGTGTAGCGTAGTGGATAACACCAACACCTTCCGTCTAGCACACTGGGGTTTGATTCTCCAGCGAGACAAGCAGATCTTATCACATTAAAAAGAGGCCAAAACTCTTAACTTCACATTCTCCTGCTTGTGGAACATAATTAAATGTAAGCCCCTCTGAATAGGCGCGTCAATGCAAAGCCATAAAATATACAATAAAATAATAACATGCCTCAGATTCCAACAACAAAAAGAAAGAAAACAGACATGTCTCTCAGATTTTCCCACACACAAAGGTGGCTGTAGTATGTGAATGATTTAAATTAATCTGTGAGTTTAATCCAAAGCAACACTCTGCTTTTTCCCTGCTGACTTTAGTTCCTGAATGTCTTTACTGGAAACTCTGACTGGTTTACAGTTTACCCCTCTTTACACCAGCATCGTATCAATACAGACAAACATTTAGCAAACTATTCATGCTGAATCACTTCCCTGATTCGTCTCCCTGTCTGATGTCTAGCTCACAGCCCCACTGATTAAGGTTCAGGTTTAGCAGCCCTGCCTCCTGATCACTATAGCCCAACCAGTGAATCAGTTCTACCCAAGAGAGGCCTGCTTAACCAGCTGGAGTAGGAGGTGAGCAGAACTGTGCTGAAGGACTTGTCAGTTTACATAATTGCAGCGATTCGCTGGGAATACCTTTTTTTTATTATTATGAAAAGAAGAAAAATTATTAAATTCTTTTCATTTATGTTAAGGGAGCTTTCAGTGCAAGCATTTAATCATTAAACGTACAGCCTTTAGCACATTCCGTATGGGGGGTATCAGTCTTGCATCTAATAGTAAATTCCAGTGTGTGCAGAATGTTAAGTGCATGTCTGCAGTGTTCTACACTGACATGCACTTAACATTCTGCACACACTGGAATTTACTATTAGATGTTTTTGACACACAAAAACTAATAATGCGTCCTATGGCTTTTGCCAAGTCACTTGGAAGCTGAGGTTTTGAGTGTGGGACTCCAGCACTGAAAGTGGATGTGATTTCTGCTACAGGTTCTTATCTGTTCTCACACTATTTTAGATGGATGCTGCTGGTCACAGTTCTTACCAGCCATTGCAATGCTGTCCACTGTGGATGGTAATGGGAATACGCCTTCTGTGGCGTATTTCCTGTACACAAATGACACTGTGGATCGAGGAATGTTAAATGCCCACAAAAACTCAGGCCTCGCTCAAACTGATTTTTTGTGCTGCTTTACCATAAGCATGCTGGCCAATGTTCAACCTCAATCACAAGATAACAACTCACAACGTATACAGGCATGGGTATTTCCAAGCTGCCTCTTTAGGTCACATTTCATGTTCAGTTTATACCCATGGTCTGTAGGTGTTGGAGGGTTGTGGCTTTAGTGTGAGATCTTTTTAAGGAGACCAGAAAGCCTGGTGGCGCACCTGCTTCCAACCTACGACTTTAGCCCTGTACAGACAGGGTTAGTTTCTCAGGGGGACGTATGTGAAAAATATTTCACACTTCTACTCAGTGATAAAACTCTTGCATCTGGACTGCAATTGAAAAAACAGGAGGACCAGTGCGTTTTTGGCTTTCTTGGTCACGTGACAGGTTTTCACTCACTGTTGTGTTTACGTGGATCTTGGTGGAAACGCACGCCCAAAGTGTAATTACGGTGTGTTGCAGTAGAGAAATAGCTATTTTATTAAATGCGAAGTGATGAAACTCAGAGATGTTCGGACAGGACTAAAATTACCAACCACAGAGTTAATTCAGCCTGTAATTGTCTCAGAGAACATAAAAAAAAAACACATTCATGGTTGTTCCGGACGGGAATAAAATCACAGAGGACCCCATAAAATAGAAAAATACCCCAGGACCCCGTCCGGATAGGGCTTTTGTCTAGTTTTGTCATTTTACCACCAAGATGTGGCTGTTTCAGTCCCCCCTCAATATGCAATAGAAAAATTTACTCTTTCACTCAGTTCCTTACATAAGGATCATTGATAACTCTGTAGTTTGTGATTAATGCAATGCATTTCCGTTGCTGGCTTATGTTTAGTAAGTTTTTCTTTCTTATGTTTAATCATATGCATCTTACATTAGAAAGAATCCAAACTAGTTAGATTTTTATGGTAGGTATGCAAGGAGGAAACCCTTGCTATCAATTTTTTTTCCCTCAAATTTGCCAGAAAACATCTACACAATGACAAATATTAACACTAGTAATGCTGGGCATCATTTTACACTCACTGATATTGTGGTGCATGTTTTACTGTTATAAAAAAATAAGAGGTTCAGTAAAGCATTTGCTAAATGAATAGCCATGGTTAAATGGTTTTAGTGTGATTTGATGCTCATAGCCTGTTTTAGAGCAATTTTATGGTGTTCTTTGATCTCAGATCTCATACCCATCCAATCCAGACTCTCATCTTCACTTCTACTGTCCTTCCTTTTTTCAGGCATATGTCTACAGACACACCATTTCCTCTAGATCTTCACATACCCTCATACTCTCTCACTCGCCTTCTTTTCCTCCCCCTCTCTCTCAAGCCCTCACACTCTCTTCAGACCCATACCTTTCCTTCTCCTTCTTTCCCTACCCTCCTATCTATTTCTCCTTCTCACAAACACACACACACCCTCACCCACATGCACGCACACACACACACACACACATATACCCTCTCCACCTCTTTGTAGTCTCCACTCCTGAGGTTTGTTAAGGCCTGCTGAACCTGGGTGATAATTAGGCAGGGACAAACTATACAGCAGGGAAGGACACAGCCTCTCAACATTACACAGAAAGAGAGAGAGGGAGAGGGAGGGAGGGAGGAAAATCTCCTCAAGTGGTGGGTCTCTACACATTGACAAGAGAGAGACAGAAAAGTGGAATGTGGAAGATGGTATAGAGGCTGTATTTAGGCCCATGGGCAAATCAATAGTATTTTGTTATTTTAAGTGAGGCAAATTATATCACTGTTGGGGCTCGCTGAACCCTAAACTGGTAATGCGAAAGATAAAGCATACAGTGCCTATGACAAATATTCACCCTGCTGGATGTGTGCCCCTTTTTTCTTTTTATAATAATTTTACAAACATTTACAAGTATTGTTCCTTAAATGAAGAATATATCATGTAAAATTCATGATTGCATAATTTGTTTCTGTTTTATTTATTTAAGGTTTAAGCAATTGGCACTTGCAGTCTAACAATTGGTGGAATGTAGATCCAGTCACTGGTTAATCAGTATTTCTGTCTACAAAAACACTGTGAAGTCTCTGAACATCCCCTGCAGTTCATCCCCAGTTCAGTTCAGTACTAGTGTAGAAGTAGACTAGTAAAGGTGACCACCAAGACACCTAAGAGTAATCCATATTTTATACATACATTACCAGTCAAAACCTTCTCATTCAATGTTAGATTAGATTTCATTTATTTATTATCAACATTGTAGATTATTGTTATTAAAGAAATGAAAAGAATAAAGGGACACATAAAGAATTACGCAGTATACAAAGTTGATCCTCCACAATCCACTGATCTAAACCCAACTCAAATGGGTGATTTGGGAAGAGCTGGAGGTTCACAGCATGGAGGAAAAGCAACAACTATTGTTCAGCACCTCCAGGAACTCCTTCAAGATGCTGAGAAAACTATTCCAGGTGACTCTCCCTAATGAAGACACTGAGATTAAAATACCAAGAGTGTGCAGATTTGTCCTTAAAGATAAATGTGTTACTTAGAAGAATCTAAAGTTTAAAGTAAAAACAAATCATTACAAATAATTCTGCCTGTTAATTCTCTAATGTTCCTATATAGGTTTTATTGTCTTCAATATTACATTTACAAGGTAAAAAAATCATAATAAAAAGACAACACATTGAATGAGAAGAGGTGAGTCCAAACCATAAATTCAATTTTATATACAGTACCGGATTCAGTATATTAATGCTCTCTCTGTATCGTAGTGTCATCTGGCGCAGTGTAACGTGTTCAGATCTTAGTTTTGTTGAGAAACTGTATTAGAACAGAGAAAAAAGCTGAAATGACAACCAGTGAGCAACAGCTCTCCCTTTACATGGCGTCTCCACTGGCGGAGACTCTCGCCCACCCTTTACTTCAAACATCAGCAGGATTAAAACAAAGCTCCACCAGCAGAACCACTACAACCACAATCTTAAACCAACACATGAACACAGTCTAATGCCTGGAAGTTCCCCTTAAGCACGACCAACTGTGTCTGACTGTTAAAATGTTTTTTTTTTTTTTTTTTTTTTACTTTCTGTTTTAACTTACAAAAAACAAACAAACAAAACAACAGAGAAGGCAGATCAGGCATTTGACAAGGGTCTTCAAAGGGACATTTAAATGCTATACATATAGTTATATTAAGTAAATTAAGTAGACACAAAACACATGGAGGTCTAAAATGTGAATTTCAATTTATGAGTCAATGAAGTTAATCAGCTCAGAGCCAGGTAGGATTTCCAGTTTCTCCAGTATGGTTCAAATCTTTTAGCCGATTGTCTTAATGAAAAGGTAATTTTCTCAATGACTTATATCTCCTGAACAATTTCAACCCAATCAGAAAGAGTTGGGGATTCTTTACTCAGCCACTTTTTCAGTATTGCTTTTACCCGCAAATAGTATTTGTAACAAATACCTATCTTGGTTTCTTTATTCAGCTGGTACATTTCCCAGATAAATGACACTAAAATTTTGCTAAAATGAGTTTTAAGACACAGTGTACTTAACTGTAATTTTAACCATTAAAATGATATTGCTGTTGCTACACCTGTGTTGCGGTAATGATCGTTTCTCCTTGTTTCAGATGAATTGACCTTAGGTCATGTAACGCTACTCAGCTACATCAATAATTATATAACAATATGAATAATGATAAAGATGGAAATGATGCTGAATAAATCTGCTCAATGATTAGGAATAAATTAATAAATTACTGTAATAATTCCAGACACTAAAATGTCAGTCTTCTCTTATGGCTCATATGCGCTCCCCCGACAATCTGTGAATCCATGATTATCATATAAACAGGTGTTACATTAAAAAATCATTACCAAAATTACAGGCCTTTGTGCTAATAATGGGAATGATAGAGATTGCAGTTTATTGTTTAAAATGGGCAAAACTGAGTAAATATGAATGCTATGTATATGAACTATGTATTATATGCCTTTTAACTTATTATGAACATACACATTGGATTTAAATTTTTATAACAAATTGAGCAGTTTTTTATCTTTTGTGCAGCAAATTGCAGCAAAAAGTTTGATTTGGGGAATCATTTAAAACTAAATTAAAAAGATTAGAAATTAATGATTTTAAAACATTGTTTTGCATTTTTTGGTTTTGCAAACATTTAATACCTGTTTTTCGTAACATTTTGAAATATTTTGTAAGATTACTTTAAATCCTGGAGACAAAGATTCCTTTAATGATTGAATTATCCATATACTCTCTTACAGTTACTGCAGTTTTATATATAACTGTGTTGTATGAACCAGAATCAGAGCTGAGAACATGGAGAGACAGAGAGATGAAGAGATAATACGGAGGTGTGCAGACTGTAAGGGTCATGTTGTGACTGTGGCGTATCTCAGACGTGAATTAGACCTCCATTGTTTCTTTTCCATCCCCACATTTATGGTATTATTCTCTGGATGAAAGCTGAAACGGGGAAATAGAGAGAGAGAGGGAGGGAGAGAGAGAGACCGTCGTAATAACTGAATAGGTAGTAATTTAGCGATGCTGTGTGGATCACGGTCAGAAAGCTCTGCAGTTGGTCTGATCCGTGAGCAGGATGAGAAATAGCTGGTGCTGCTGAGGTGTTCCACACAGCCCATCATGTACTGAAGCTCCGGTGTGTTTGTGTGCATTTATGAAAGATTCTGCTTTATTTTAACGGAATAACTGCTTGGTTCAAGGTTGATCACTATAGGCAAATATTTCCCTTGCTTGTAATTAAAGGACAAAAGTGTGGACTCATGGAACTATTTCAAAGTTTCTAAAAGGGACATCAGATAAGGCAAGACAAATTAAATCTGTATTAATGCAGAGGATGGTGAGCGAATACATTACTTAGGAACATTTCCACTATAGAGTTAATGCTGACATCTTATAAAAATTAAACAGAAAGGATAATTCTTGCAGGTACAGTGTTCACAAGTAAATGTGTTGTGTTATTAATTATGGAATTCATTGCCTTAAATAAACACAACCATTCTCAGTTCTTCAGAATGGGTTAGATTTAATTCTGTACATTCAGTAGCTTCCAGAATGGAAGTGAATTTGTGTGAACTATAAACAGTAAACATTTTTATTGTTCATTGTTATGCCAGTTTTTCCTGCTGAAAGCAGATTTGATCAGCCATAAAAGTGGCTTTTTACAGAAGTATATTTTCTGTGCTAAGCACATTCATTCAAAGTTATGAATAAAATGGCTAATTAGGAACTTTCATTTAGTTTTGATTTTTAGACCAAAGAAGTGACTTTCTCTTAATTTAGTTTGTTTTCATACAGAAAACAAATCCCAGCACACCAAAATGCATCAGACGTAGTGAAAATATGCAATCCAAAATATGCTAAATATGCAGGACCGAAAAAGTAAATGCAAAAAGAAGGTCTGTGTGTTCTGAACTAATCTGTATTTTACTGTGCAATTTATTATGGAACAACTGCACTGATGGTTCAAAGCGGTAATAATCAGTCAGTATATTAGGTTAAACTGGCTTCAGGAGCTATTTAGCTTGTACTTGCAGAAAACAGCTAATTGCATGGTCATATTCTCACACCAAACAAACCCCTGCAGAGTTAGTTTGGGACCAGACCAATTTCACCTTCTCTTATGGGTTTGGGTGCAGTTGTTTTGGTCCTTGTTTTGCATACGAGTTCTGTATTCACACCTTACAAATTAAACAAATTAAACTGGATCAAAAACTGGCGATATGAAACCCCCTAAATTTGATCCATCAGGCTCAAACACTTGACTATGCCACAAGATAAAATATACAGCTAGCAATAACGCATCAGACAGAGGCACCATTAATGTACGTTTGTTTAAGTATTAATTTTTTCCTCTCATATTCGTGTGTGTGTGTGTTGTCATTGGATTTGTAGGTTGTGGTAAAATAGCCGACTGTAGGCAGTTTGGTGAACACGAACGAGAGCAAGGGAAAGGAGTGTGTGTTTCAGTGTCAAGGGATTTTTGACATGGGCAAGCAGATGTGCCTGATCCAATCAAATGTCTCCACTAATGGCTGCCATGGTGACCAGCTTAGCCAATGATAGAAGCCCTTTCATCAGCATCACTCTGTGGTTCTTAGTCTGAGATGATCCGAGTGAACCAGGATTAGAAACCAGAATAGAGACTAGCTGTTAATGACTTTAATGACTTCTGTACATATATCATAAAGTGTGTGGACGTGTGTGTGTGTGTGTGTGTGTATATGTGTGGGTGTGTGTCTTTGTTGAGGAAAAAAAAAAAACATATGGTGAAAGAGCATGTTGTTGTTTTTTTTTTTCTTTCCCTCCACATGTTCCAAAGACCCCAGTTGGGTAAGCGCAGAGCCAATTAACACCTGCTAAAAAGAAGTCTGCGTTTAATCGGCATGCGTGCATGCGTGTGTGTGAGTGTGTGTGTTACAATTACACGGGAAGCGAGTCTATTCCCTCTGGCCATCTTTCCTCACCACTTTCACGTCATCTTTATTTCTCTACTCTTTCCTTTGCTCTCATCCTCCTCTGCTCTGATAAAGCTCTCACTCAATTTCATGTCCTAAGAGAGAGAGACAGAGAGAGGGAGAGAGCAAGCCTCTTATCCTCTATCTCTCTCCATCTCTCTTTTTCTCTCTCTCAATCAACCCCACTTCTCTCCTCTGCTCTATTCCTGTATTTCCCCCCTCTTTATCTCTCCCTCTCTCTCGTTATCACCCAGTTTCTTTCTCTTATAGATTCAGAGCGCAGTGCTCTTTAAGTGTCGGGGTGTTGAAGGCCCTCGAGCGCTCCAACAAAACACTGCTATCAGTTCTTCTGAGAGAAAGCAGACGTTTCAGTACAGCGTCCTGGAGCGAGCAGGAGAACAGAGGCTGCCTGGAACGCCCCGGGAGCCGACGTCGTTTTCACATTTAGAGCACTTTTTACAATGATGCGGCTGATGTCTGATGTGTGAGCTGTTGTGGAATTGCGTTGTTACCCCATAAGCCAGATGTCTCGCCAGCATCAGCCCTCTCATCTTTGTCTGCTGATTTGTTGACATGTTTTCTCCCTAACATTCTGGAGGTTTTTAAAAATCTCTTCTCCCCCTACAGTGGACGGAGCCATTCACAGCGGTGCAGGTCCATTCCTGAGGAAGGAATGTTCCACTCTGGGAGGGTGTGAAACGGGGAAGGCCAAAATAACTGGAGCGTACAACCTGCCAGCCAAATGTGAGTGACTTTACTGCACACATGTACCTCTTCACTCAAATACAGTGTATATGGATACATTGTATATACAATCACATATCAGAATTTATAGCTGTTTAAAAGCCAAGGTTTCCTTTAGTGCTGGGCGATTTTCACGATTAATTTGGTAAATTTTTTACATATAGACATTTTATCTTTTTAACCTTAAATATCCAAAAATGCTACTCATTTCTAAAGTGTTTATCCGTTTTACCTTGGTTACTGACGCCTCCCACAGACTGACGCGTGCATATTGTCTAAACATTCCGCTGAGCACTGAGCTTGCACCGGAAAAAAGTTCCAGCATTTATGACACAAACACCTGTTTGGATAAAGCATATATTTATTAACAAATAAATCCTTATGTTTCTAAAAACTACAGTGTCATCTCTCTCTTTAATTAATGATTAATAGTGGAAAACAGGAAAAATCAGTCCTTCAAAGTTTCTTCTGTGACTCGTTTACTGCGTTATTTCTCAATTTTCAGTCACAAACCCGCATTCTGAAGTATAATCCAGTGTCCTTCAGTGTAAATTTCTCTGCGGCTGTGTAGACACGAGGTCAGCGCCTGATATGAACAGATTGTAAGCAGATTGTAAGAGCTTGTAAACAATGTTTTGATCATTAAACTAGGAGAGTGTAAAAGGTCACTTGTCTTGAGGACTTTTAGCGTTCTTTGACCTTGTTCACACCTGGTCATCTTAAACATCAGGATTATATCTGGATTAAGCCAAGCCACATAAAACATGTAAACACACCTAAGGGTGATTTAAAACAAATACAAATACAATCACTTAAACCACTTTATTCGGTGGTCTGTCAGATCATAGTGTAGAGAAGCATTTGACTACCAAATGTAAATGCATGTGGCTAAAATCTTATCAGAATACAAGTAACATAAAGAGTCCAAGTGTAATCAAAGAGTTCAGCAGGCTATATTGTATTATATTGCTATATTTTTGTGCCTTTAAGACAGACATACAGAACTCTGCAAACCTCAGTATGCAGGGAGATTTGTAATTTGTTTATAGGCGTGTCGTCTCACTTCCAGTGGCGTTGTGAATGAGAAACCTGAGCTCCTACGAGCTAGACCTAGATTGCATTGATTGCATTTACTGATGCAGAATCCAGGTTCTGTTTGGTATTCAAAGATGTTCAGATTTAAGTTCGGATTCCTGCATTTGCTGTGGAGCAAGACACTGCCCCAACTGCTGGTGTGATGACCTGGGGAGCCGCTGCATATGACAGTGGGTCACCCCTATTATGAGGGGTGTATTACTAACAGCTCATTGCTATGTGTGGGGCATTTTGAAGCCCCATGTGTTGCCTCTCGTGGCAGGGCTTTCACCTGCAATTTTAAGCAGGATAGTGCTCAACCACACACAGCAAGGGCTGATTTTAACTTTTTCTTGGCCTGCCTAGCTGTCAGATTTGTTGTCAATCAAGCATTTATTAAATCGGGGAGGACACAGAGTATGCATGGTCTACAGGCCCAGCTGCAACATCTTTGGGGGAAAATGTAGCAGGATACCATTAGGAATGTATGCCTGTATCTCGCATCTATGCTAGCGGTGGACCAACAAGGTACTAGAGCCTTCTTTCTGTTGTAGTTTTCCACAATAAATCTATCTGTTCATTCTAACATTGTAAACAGTAACACATACCATCATTATATTCAGACATATACAGCTCTGGAAAAAAATAAAGAGACCACTTCAGTATCAGTTTCTCTGATATTACTCTTTATAGGTATATGTTTGAGTACAATGAACATTGCTGTTTTATTCTCTACTAAGGACAACATTTCTCTCAAATTTCAAATAAACATTGTCATTTAGGGCATTTATACTAATATACCAAAAAAATATGCAGAGCTTTCAGACTTCAAATAATGCAAAGAAAACAAGTTCATATTCCTAAAGTTTTAAGAGTTTAGAAATCAATATTTGGTGGAATAACCCTGGTTTTTAATCAGTTTTCATGCATCTTGGCATGTTCTCCTCCACCAGTATTACACACCAGTTTTTGTGATCATCTATCTTCCTCTTGATTATATTCCCAAGGTTTTCAATTTGGTTAAATAAAAAAAAAAAACTCATCATTTTAAAGTGGTCTTTTATTTTTGTCCAAAACTGCATAGTTCCATTAGATTCTAACAGCTCCTCCCTGTTGTGCTCAAAAGAGACTTTTTTTTTTTTGCAACTTACTTCCATACATAGACTCATTTCTGGACACTCATGCAATTTCGTTCTCTACTCAGTTCTCTTCAGGAGGTCTTAATAGCTGTAGAGCTGTAAATTATAGGTGACCATTACAGATTGTTTTAAAGGCTATTTCTCTTACTACTATGGAACAACACAGAAAACCATGGAAGGGAAAAGCAGCCTGACAAAAGCTCCTGTTGTCCAGTAAAAGCAGTGTTTGGATCTTCATTGTAAAAACAAGCTTTCCATTCTCTTCTTGTGTGTTTAAGTGAGTGCAGGTGGGGCCTTCATTGTGCCTCATATTGTGGTAATCATGCATATTGCCTCCACTTTCCAGCTAACCTGTTTTTCTTTCTGCTCTCTTCCTCCCTTGCCCCCCCCCCTCTCTCTCTCTCTCTCTCTCTCTCTCCTCCTCTTCCAGAGTGTGTTCAGTAATTATGTAGTCAGACAGTGTTTACAGAAGCAAGCACACTTTAATTTATTCGCACACTTAGCAGTAATTTCCCTGCCTAATTTATGACCCTACCCCCCCTTACCTAGAGAGAGAGAGAGTGTATACTCTGCTGTATATCAGACTGTCTCTCTCTTGGAAATGTCCTTCATCGGTTGTTTTTTTTTTTTTTTTTAAACATTAATCTTTTATTTTTTATCTCTCTCTCACTCTTTTTCTCTCACTTTTCCTCCTCTCTCTGTCCAGATTAACATTCTGTCTTTCTCTCACTGTCTCTCTCATTCTTCTTGCTCTCCTCAATCTCTGTGCTATTCACTATCATCTCTTCTTTCTCCATCTATCGAGACCGATTCACATTCTATCTTTCTCTGTCTTTCTCATTCTCATCTCTTTCTCTTTTCCACACCTCTCTTAAGCTCTTCCTGTTTCTCACTATCGTCCGTTCTTTCTCTATCTATCAGTCTGTCTCTGTTGTGCTCTCTCATTCTCTCATTCACTAAATCTTCTCTCTCTGCATGTCTCTCTGTCCTGTCTCTCTCTCTCTCTCTTTCGCTCCTTCTAACTCTCTTTCCTTCTTTCTCTTTTGCTCTCCTCTGTCTTGCTTCTCTCTGTCTCCCTCCCTCTCTTTTCTCTCTCTGTCCTGCTTTTTTTTCTCTCTTATTCTCCTTTTCTGTCTCTTTTATTTTCTCATTCACTGAATCTTCTCTCTTTGTACACCTCTCTGTCCCCGTTTCTCTTCCCTTTTTCCTCTCTTGCTCTCTCTGTCTTGTTTCTCCTTTTCTCTTTGTCCTGCTCACTCTCTCCCTGTCTCTCTCATTTTATTTTCTGTCTTGCATTCTCTCTCTTTCTTCTTGTATCTCTCTGTCCTCTTTACTCTTTCCCTGACTCTCTTATTCTCCTTTACTTTCTTGCCTCTCACTCTCATTCACTAAATCTCCTCTGTCTGCATGACTCTTATTTTCTCTCTTGCACTCTGTCTCTCTGTCTCTCTCTCTCTCTCATGCGGCCTCTCAGGGGATAGAGTGGTAAATATTGTATTAGCAGTAATTGTAGGAGTGTGTTATCAGTGTGTGATTAGTGTTTTGTTCGTTGCAGTGTGTCAGACATCTTCCGCTGTTTGAACAGTGAGTCTGAGGGAGGAGAGCGAGAGACAGGCTTAGTGCAGTCTGCACTGGAGCAGGTAGAATTCAGAGCCGTGGTCAGGAAGTGCTGAAGCAGCACCATGGTCACCCCATAACTACCTTTACTGACTCAGGCTTTTTACTGTGAAAATCTAGCCTGTAGAAGAGCTGCTCTATGGGGGTGTAAATCTCTGACCTCGCAGGTTCTGGATTCAGGTCCAGTTCTTTAAGAAGCACTTCAGTGAGTCTTTAAATCTTAGACTGATTTAGTGATTTAGAATTGTTTATTAAACAAACTATATGTGCAAACATGTCAGGAGTATTAATAGCCTATTAGTAAACTATAGACAATAAAAAATCCAAACACCCAGGTTTATTTAGATGTTCACATTTAATTTTGTTCCCCATTTTTTAAGATATTGATATTATTCCAACTGCTGACTAATCGGTCTAATCCATTGATTAAAGCTTGAATACAGATCTTCCATTCATTTTTATGAGAATTAATTGAATTAAAACATTTAAATCTAACAATGATACAAATACACAACATCTAGCTATAAACATTACGTACCACAGCAACCATTTGGCAACACCCAAGCAACAAACTGACACAACATAACAACCACCTGGATGAAACAGAGCAGCTTCTGCCTAGCCCATAACCACAGAGCAACATTATGGTAACTGCCTGGATATCATATCAGTCACCTGGCAACCACTTAGCAACACCAAACACCAAAGCAACCACCCAGGGTATCTTAGCAATTACCTACCAATATCATATCAACAACCTGTCAACCAAACATCAGTAGCATAGCAACCATTCAGGATACTCGTACTCATACTTTGCTTTATTAATTAATTAATCCATCCCCACAAATTTACAACACAGAACACAACACTACCACTATTAATAAGAAGACATATAGTAATATTATGTTCTACAGTTTTATAGCAGCAGAAATGAAGGATATCTTGAACCTGTCAGTTCTACATCACAGTGAGAGGTGTCTGCTACTTCACCTGCCTCTCTGAGCTGCCAAAGTCTCATGCAGAGGGTGTCTACAGTTGTTAGAGATGGTCTGCATCAGACATATCACCTTTTTTACAACCATCGCCCCATTGCAACCACCTTGCAGCCAGTTAGCAGCAGTATAGCAACTGCCCAGAATACCATAAAAACCATTTAGCACAACCAGTAACACTGTAGCAATCACCTGGAATAACAAAGCCAACACCTTACAACTACGCATAGCAGTATAGCAGTTACCAAAGATACCATGGCAACCACTTAGCAAAACCATGACAAGCCCCAGAGATACCACTGCAACCACAACTACCTGGAAACAGAATTCACTTAGGTTACTTAACCACTGGTTATTTCTCTCAGTAAACCTTTTTACAAATTGGATTTTTATGACCGTAATATTAATAAGAATAGCAGTAATAATTGAATTAATTGCTTTTCTGATGTCACATATGCCAACACATTTACATATGTTCGCCTTCTCAGTCACTAGGAGTTCCAGCAACCCACTCCTTCTGCAGTTATCAGGGGTAATTTCAGGCAACACTGCTTTTTGAGGCACAATACAGGGCAGCCAATCAAAACAGAGATCGTTTGTATATGTCAGTCTTAAAACCACAGCCCGTTTCATGTGAGGGGATAAAATTAGGCTGGAAAGTGGCCATGTAAACATGAGTTATGGCTGCTGTTGTTACATAAGCCTACACAAATGTAATATGTGGAGCTCTGGGTGTAACGTATAACTGCGTAATTAAAGTTGTGTATCAAATCTAAGCTCTAGCTTAAATGTGTTTAAATTTAATGGGTCATTTTTCTAATGATCTGCTTGTTTAACTTCTGATCATTTGCTATGACAACAGTTAATGTGAATGGATGGAGTTTTTCTGAATCCATTAGGCATGAACCGAGGTATCACAATGGCAGGAAATCCAGTTCAGTGACTGGACCACTTTTAGAGTACCAGTGGAATGGTCTGAAGTTTACAGATAGGGATCAGTGTGTTGTATTGTCTTTGTATTTGCAGAAAAAGCCTCTGTTCTTTGGATTAAAGGCTGGCCTGGAAATTGCAGTGGGGTTTTAAGGGTCTATTCAGGTTCGTACCAGACTGATGTGTGTGTGTATGGGTGTGGGTGGCTGGGTGTTCTCTCTTTTTGTCCATGCATCTTTTTCAATGTGAGGTTGGGGTATGTGTGTGTGTGTGATGCTGTTTGGAGTGCTGTCTGTGTGTTTGTAGACTGCACATGTGTCTGCATGTGCCTTCTGATTTTTTTTTTGTTGTTGTTTTGAGGGTAGGGTTGTGTGTGTGAGTGAATGTCTGTGTGTTTGGAGTGGGGGGGCTCATGTGTCTGTGTGAGTGTGTGTGTGTGTGTCTGTGTTTAATGCTCAAAGGTGGGCGGTACAGGGATCCTATTAGATAACAGCCAATGACACCAGGTGTTTGAGTGAGGGAGGCAGATGCGCCTGAAAAAAAACATAAAAAAAACTAAAGCAAAAAAACACAGGGAATGGTCTGAGAAGAACAGAGGAAAAAGAGCATAATAAGGAGAAGGCAAAGTGAACAGGTGGGCAGAGTAAGAATACTCTAAGGTGGGCGAACCTTGCGAGATCAAAATGGAAATGAGGAACGATGCAGTGTCATTTGCCTTCATTCTCAGACAGTTGATGGCACTTTGCTTTTCTCCTTAAGCAAAGGTAAGAGGCCTTTCAGACACTTGTCTCACAATCCACCACTGAATTGTTGGTCTGATGGTACCAGACTCGTCCATATCAGGCTTTTAGTACACTATCATTTGTGAAGCCATTCCTTACTGGTATCAGGTCAGTGTTATGAGGTCAGACGACATGAGCCTCTTACCTCAGGCTTGCTTCTTTGCAGTCACGTTAACTGCAACAAACGCCCCACCCTCCCCCCACTATACTGCCAATTTCACAGTTAGCAGCTAAAATTATACATGCACCCCCAAACTGGCCATTAGTTGAAAAATGCATGGGAGTTCTTGTAATACTCAACATGGGCACCTGATAAAAAAAAAGTCCCACCCTTACGAAAAAAAGATCCATTCAGATTGCTGGTTATGCCACGGGTTGACAACATTGTGGCAGTAGTAGGGAACCTTCCGGTAGGGAACATTCCGGAAGCTGTAAGACTCTTAAACTCCACTTAACAACACACTGCACTGACACCAAGGACAAATTACTGTTTACTGTTTACCAACATGGTCACTTTACTTGCACTGAGACACTTTATCTCCACTGCTCTAATTCACATTATCATGCTGCTATAGCACACTTGCACTCTGGACTTCATGTTGCTGAACCTTCTACTCTCTATTTATTTTTTTTATTCTTGGGATATTTATCTATCTATTTTGTATATTCTATTTCTTTTATTGTATTCTTTTTATCTATATATCTATTAATAACAGCTCTTTGGGTGAAAAACTGGATCGTGAGATCACAATTTCGTTCCACCTCATGTACCACATGTGATGCGAATGACAATAAAATCTCCTTGAATCCTTGAATCCCATGATGTGGAGATCTGTGCAAGCTCAGTAGCCAGATCAAGCATAAAATATATATATATATATATATTTTTTTTTTTATTGATTTATAATGCTATTAAAGCAGACCTTAAATGTTCATAGAGATGAGATGCTTGGTCTTGTATATGTCTCGCAGCATTGCATAGATGGCCGATAAGTGAACAGAGTTACATATAAGCATTTTTTCTTTCCCCACGCGATTTGTAGCTGCGATTTGGCAACACGACATTAAATCTAGCTAAGATTTAATCTACTTTACGCAAATGAATCATGACTCAGTGAATCGTCACAGAAACGGGGATCCAAGGGATCCTTAGCTCATCTCTAGCACAGGTAGAAAGAAAAAAGAATAAGAGAGATAGAGTTGTGGGAGAAGGAATGAGGTGTGGGAGACCTCTATAGGGTGAGTGACCCAGTGGATGTGAGAAGAGTGTGTGAGTGTGTGAGTGTGTGTGTGTGTGTGTGTGTGTGTGTGTGTACGTGTGAGAGAGAGCCAAAGAGAGTACAGTCCCTCTGCCCACCTGTGTACCAATACAGACCTGACCAGGGATTCAGTCCAGCGTACAAACAGCAACCATCACTACGGCAGAGAGTGGGGGGTGCTTTCTACACACACACACACACACACACACGTCTCTCTGAGGCTTCATTTCCCTCAGTGGCCAATTAACACTAATTAAAATCCATACAGGCCAAACGAACACCCGCTTTCCTCCCGTCTACTCAGACTAATCCTTTTTTCCTTGCCTCACTCATTCTCCCTTACTCCATACCCCCCCGGCTGTCTCTGTTTCTCTCTCTCGCTCTCTCTCACACACACACACACAGTCTCCCTTTTCTTGCGTGTCTCTTGTGTAAAATACGCATATTCCTAATGCTTTTTCTAGTATGTTACTATTGGAAACAGGATCCTCCAAAAATAGTTCTCTCCAGGCGTCGAACCTCGTGAGGAACAAGAGGTGAAGCTAAAGAGGCATTCATTGTGTTTCTGACTATGCTTCAGTGCTTAGAGGATCTGGCCATATTGCCACTGAGCTGTCAATCAAATTCAGAAAAAGAGAAGAAAAATTTAAAGTGACAGGACAAGCGAGAGAGAAGAAAGAGAGGCGGAGACTGCAAGAAAGGAGAGAGAGAGAACCGGAAGGCGTGGAAGTCAGGCACTTTCAAGCCTTTCAGATGAAAGAGTCCCGCCTCTCTTCTCCTCACATCTCCCTCGTTCTCCTCTGTTGGCTTTTTGAAATCGATGCACCTGCTCTGTGTCCGGGGTGGAGGTAGGCCAGGCAGAGCAGTGGGTGGATGGATGGATGGATGGAGGAGGGAGTAGGCAGGCTAAGGAGCAGTTGAGATGATGTGTGGAGAATAGACGGAGGCCTATTCTCTGCCTCTTGTCTCCTGAGGCTTTGTGCTTCAGACCTGGGCCTCCCATTGTGCCGGACTGTGGCTCTGGGCCTGCTCACTGCTCCGCTCTGCTGAGCACCAAATGGTGTAAATGAAAAACCGAGGCTGGCCAAAGTTTTAGTGCTGAGAAATACAGAAAGAAAGAGGTGGGTGTGTGCGCCCCTCACGCATGTCTGTCAACGCTGTTCAGCATCAAAATTTAGAAAAAGGCACCCCTCTATAGGTCATGACCCTGGGAGACACAATCCCCCTATGACCATTATATTTAATTTATTTATTTTAGATGTTTTGTACAGTTGCTGGCACAAGTTTTACTTAAAAACAGCATATTAAAAAGAGATTTTCCTGCTTTTATTGGAGTAATTGTCTCTATTGTCCAAGGAATGTTTTTTTTTCAATATTTTGGACTAAATCCCAAACTAATTCTAAAAGTATTGAACCGAGCATCGTCATATTATCACAGAGAGCTTTATTCCCATCTACCATATGCCTGGCATTAAGCATGCTGCCAGAAATTGCATGTATATTTACTTCATCTCTTCTATTGACAGTGTTTCTCTTACGAGGACTAAGCAAGCGCTATATGTGCATTCACGTACCCATGTCAGCAATGGGTGCAACTAAAAATGAGGTCCACAAAAACTTGAAATATTTGCTATGAATTTCCAGTGTCTTCTCTGTGAAGCAGGGATAAGGTACTGAGGGTTGGACTCCAGCACAGTTTGGTGATTTTCCTGCTTTAGCACACCAGCTAACCTGTTAATTAGCTGATGAATTAAATCCGGTGTGCTTGTGTGGGAGAATCACCAAACTAAGCAGGAAGCCGGGCCTCCAGGACTGGAGTTCCACACCCCTGCTGCCGAGGATTTGCAGCCTATTTGTTTTAGCTTAGAAATTAAATAACGTGAGAAATTACCAGGAATACACAGACTTTTGGGCACTGCTATAAATTATGTTTGTTGTTGTCACACATATGCAAATATTTTTACAGTTGCAATAAGCAAAAGTAGAAAAAAGTGGACCCTTTGGAATAACTAAGAAACCATGAATTAAATAAATTACCATAAATTAGACCGATTTTTGGGGCCAGTACCAACAGCATATCATCTTTCAGGATAATCGTTAGATTGGAAATAATGATTGAGAGCAAGGCAGGGCCTTTCCACGAAAACTTAGTTATTATTTTGCAGGGATTTTGAACTGCACTGTGGAACATGGACTGTATTTTAAAAAAGTGTACTGTCCTGAATAATACACTCCTAAGAATGGTTTCCAGTTAGTTGGGTTAAAAGTCTTTATTCTGCTTCTTCTACAAGGTGGAGTTTTAAGTTGTTTTGCAGCTTCCTGTGACTGATAAGCCCCTACATTGAACTTTTAATACAGCTGCTGTAACCTTTTGCTCACAAATGTAATGTGGTTTGTTCTCAGGATCAGCTAATTAGAATTCTTTTTGGTAAATGCTGATTGCACATTTCAGCTAAAAAACAGATTAAACTGATACATAGTATACTGTCCTTTAGCATCTCTTACTTCCACCTATTGCAGATACAAATAAAAATTGCACAGCAGTGGGGAGGAATTTTCAATCATCCCTTCCTGCAAATATTTTAGTTAACCCTTGTGTGGTGTTCATAATTTTGTTACTTGTTTACTTTGTTACTTGTATGTAATTCAGCAAACGTAAGCAATTCTACATTAAAATGCTTTACACATGCTTGCTTCACTTAAACTGCAAGCAATATAAACAGCTTACTTTAATATTTGCCCTTTACCTTTCTTATGTTACATTTCTTTCAAAAAGTGCTACTCTTTTTTATTAGTTTTTTAATAAAATGTAAAAGAAAATGAATTAAACTCAAGATATGAGTAGAAAATTTGTTTAGTTTCAAATTTACAAATGAAGCAATGTTTATTATCCCTTGGCCAAACATACTGTATGTAATATAAATGTGTAGATGTTAAAACTCTTACACCTGCACTAATGAAGTAATGAAAAACACCTGAGAAATTGCAGACACCTGTAAAGCACCCAAACACCAGTCCTATATTTTCTACATGCCAAAAAAAAAGACATTTTTTTTTCAATTCTAAAAAAAAGTGAGAATGTGCCTCTTTAGGTTAGAGGTAAATAAAAAATAGAGAGCACTGTTTACAATTGTTTTACACAATACACAGCTTAGTCCAAGTGATAACCCATAGAGTGACTTTTCAGTACAGAACCTAACTACTTCTAAAGCTGGGTACACGGGCGAATGTTCACATGTCCCACAGGCCCTCAAAACACTAAAGAGAAGCAAATGCTAATAGGGAAGCAGCATGAGCAACAACCATGTGCTTTATTCTGTGTTTTACACACACACGCACACACACACACAGAGCACATTAGTCTACTGCCATTAAAAGCCATGGGGGATAGACTAAATAATGGAAACGCCGCATGATAAAACGGTCTCATTTTGAAGTGACAAAATAACAATTAACAACTACTCTGCACGTTTCTGTTAATGTTACCAATTACCAGTATGTTTTCTACTATAAAAAGGCATTTTGGAATTAACACACTCAGATGTAGTTGCGTTAATACACACAAACACAGTGAGATGGACAAAAGATGTAGGCAGTGTTTGCCTAACAGACCTTAAGTTACAGATAAAGATATAGGAATTAATGTATTATTTCTTTTAATTTCCATCCACACACACTTGAGCCTGCTACCTGCTTGCCCCATATAGGACAATAGTATCTTGTAAAGGCCCCATACCCATCTGTCTTAATGTTATTGTCCAAGCTTAGGCCTCCTGTCCACATGAATAGAACATTTTTGGTTATTGAAAACTAAGCTTCTTGAGAACACTCTCCAAGGTGTAGAATTGTAAAACACTCATTTTTCAGTATTGTCAAAAGGATGGGAAAAACTTGATGAAATGTTATGAAAATGCTGAGGTCACAACACATGCATGTTTCTGGATGTACTGTATAGAAAATACCTATTTCTGTTCCATATTATATAGTGAACTAAAAAGACAAAACTAGAACACAAAACTCTACATCCACATGAATCTGAATGTAAATGTAGTTCTAGTTCAAATATGGAGAACTTTGTTGAGATCTAGAATCTCTAATCTTGTGACTTGTATAGTGCACTTGTAGGTGATTAATGTTTTTGTCCTTCTTTGTGGTGTGTTGACATCTTTCATCATACGGTTCTGTTGTCTAATACAGGGCTGGCATTACTCATGCAAGCATTTTCATCTCTGTCTGTTTCAAAAACTGAGTGAGGGATTTAAAATATAACCAGATATGTGTGGATGGAGCAAAAGAGATAAATGAAAACACCACAAAGGAGAAGGAAAAATGGGTCTGATTTACACACTGATTCCTAAATAGTATAATATGTAAGAAACTATAGGATTCTAAATTTAAACAATGGATTTATAGAATTATAATAAAACAGTATTTATTATGTTGAAATCAAATATCTATTTCTATCTGTGTGTGAAGTGTAGATGACCTATTTAGTTAATTATACGGAAAGTAATGAGATATTTGTGATTCGGGCAGAAATAATAATAATGTAGTCAATAGTGATTTGTCCACACAAAAAATCTCTGTTTTCAATGACAAAAAAAGTTAGATTTTCTGTGGATGTGAAGCAAAACGCATATCCTTTTTTGTGTGGATGGGGCCTTAGATTAAATATATTTTTGTGTTTGGGATTAGTGAAGGTCAGTGCTGGTTAGTAAATGAGTGTTTGTTATGTAAAATAGAAGTATACAAATTAAGTGCTGCCATATGGTGAGATGATTCTTCTACAGTTTGTTCTTCAGCTCAAAGCCAGACTGAGGCCTCCTTGAATTCCGCCTGTTTCTGTTTGTTAAGACATGCTTATGAATATGGTCTGTTTTGAAGAAAGGTCCAATTTTGTTCCAAAGTGGTGCTCAAAATGAATACCGCCGCATGGAATATATAAACTCTTATGCAGTAAAAAGTTTACTTTGTTCATTGTTATTGTTATTTATATTCATATATGCTTCACATTTTCTCTCTCTCTCTCTCTCTCTCTCTCTCTCTCTCTCTCTCTCACACACATACACATACTCACATACCCACATATAAATGACACAACAGTTTTTTTAATAGTTTAACAGTTTCACTGCATTTAATAGAAATGTGCTTTAAAATTAAGTTATTTAAAGTCATATTGGTTTTATGTAAGAAACCAATGGAAAAATCCATTTGCATAAGAAGCTCCAAGTTTTATAGAGATGAAAGACACACACTAATGAAAACACAATTAACTTCACATTGACCTCTAGCTGTGAATCATTAAGAAAGTTCACCTTCTCTGGATAAAAGCCTTCTTTTATTTAAGCAGCATGGGTCAGACTGTGAAACTGAAGGAAAGCTGTGGAAATGAAGAAGTTAGAAATAAAGCTGCAGACATTTCTAAAAAACTACAAAACAATTTCAAGTGTTTCTGTAGTTACAAGTAGAGGTGTAACAGTGCGTCTATTTATACCATGCTGACAGTTGCAAAGTTACCGATTCTTCAATAACTGTGACTCCATACACACAGTGTGGACTGCAGTAGTTGAAGAAAAGGGTATATATTTCCCAAACTATGATTAAATTAAAATATCTTTAAAAGAGTATAATTTCTTTATGTTGTTCTATAACCATTATGTCAGTGCCGTTTATTGGTTTTAAAGCAACAATATCGTTTATCGCAATCATTTCTGGGATGATATATCAACCACAATAAATTGAGACAGGTCTACCCCCTCTTTCCCTCTTTCTTCTCCCCTCCTCTATCTCTCCTTATTCTTTATCTCTCACTGTTCTCATCTTTGTACTTAAAATGACTAAACTTTAATTTAAAACTTTAATCCTATATTCTACCTTGAATTTATTTTAAATTATTAAATCACAGTGGATTGGATGAGAATGATGTGTCTGCATCTTTGGGTGTGCTTGTGTAATCACATTGAACATGATAATGTCTACACTTTACTACAGGCTGTATTACCACAGGGGGGTTAGCACTGAAAAGCAGTGCTACACTGAAAAGCAGTGCTACCCTCCAGATCGGTTGTTCTAACATACCATACATGCATATTTATAAATATATCTGTTGTATGGTCCTACCATAGGACTAATATATAGAGTGGCAGTATCTTGAAGAAAAATAATATAGCAGTTTTTTGTATTTTTTTTTTGCCCACTCCAGTGATTAAATCACAAAATACTATACATACATAACATATATATATATATATATATATATATATATATATATATATATATATATATATATATCTCCACCTCTCCATTCCCATTTTCCATTATGCCTTATTTAAAAGCCACAGGGATGCCTCATACCTCTATTCCAAACCCACACACACACACACACACATGCACGATGGAGCAGCATGTGAGAGAGTTCATCAGTTCAGCTCTTTTACCCCCTTGGGCTTTTGTCCTTTAGTATGCTTTAACCTTTAGCTGCACCTGGGTCCACAGTCACACACATATTCACAGTTACACACACATATACACTCTTTCTCCACCTCTTTCTTTTATTTCTCATCCCTCTTTCTCTCACCCCTTCTCCCCCCACACTTGCACAAACACCATTTCCCCCTTCATGTGTTTTCATTGCTCTGTGCTGCTCCTCTTTTAGCCTTTGTTTCTGCAGGTGAGCTATTTTCTCCAGTGCGAGCACCCCCTGAGGGGGACAGGAAGTGAGGTGACAGCAGCAGGTTGCAGGACATGTTCCAGCACCGCTGGTGTAACTCAAGAGTTCACTGCTTAGCTTAAGGGCAAAACAGCAGCGGTCAGAAGATGGCCAGGGTCGTCGTAAGACTGTTCTTTTGGTCAACATCGATTGGTGCTCCTGACTGTGATTTGAACCTACACCTTCTGCTCCTAGCTGCGGAGCACATTTCCACTCTAGCTGCTTCTGCTACTTCAGGCCCTTTAATTACATCTAAAAACAACAGCACTACACTCTTAAAGATAAAAGGTTCCTAATGAAGGTTCAATGAAATTAATTTGTAGTATGGGAAAGCTAAAGTTAACTGGTGTGGGTTTTTTTTTTTTTTTTTTGCTGATGTTGAGATTCTTTAATCTTTAAAGATGCACTAAGCAATTTTTGCCAACATCCCAGCTCTTGATTCTGACCTTTCTGTGGCCGGCTGTTACCATTGTGGCTAATAGCCAGTTTATACTTCTGCATACCCTATGACATACACTGATACACACCTTTATAGAACTGTACGTATGCATTGCACAATGGAGACAGGATATGTATTTGGTCTGCTGAGCCTCATATTCCTGTCCACACTTTCACCTTTGCAGACACATTAACAAACAAGCCATAACAACTCTGTAGACAAGACTTTGGATCTGCAGAAGTATAAACCAGCCATAACCTGCTCTAAACCCTTAGAGCCTGCCTGTTGTCTGTTAGCATCACAGCCCCAACCTTGTTGAGGCTGGTGGTTAGCATTGTGGCTAACCCTCTTAAACCTCTGATGGTAAATGCTTTACCATCCCAACGTTTTTGGAATGTTCTGCAGGCCTGACAAGCAGAAATGGATGTATCTAAATAAAACTCATGGAAATATATTTATCAGACTGTTCATGACCTGTGTTGGGTCTATACTCTCTGCAGTGATGTAAAGGGTTATTTAAATAACAGTTGCATAAAAAGCCTTTGCCTTTGTTTCTACAAAGTTATCATTTCAAAGATTTTGTTCTGACAGCAGCAATATTTCATCTTCATGTTTTCATTTGTTTGCATAATTTTTTACTTTGATATATGAGGGTCAAGCTGATTGAAAGCTGCTGAAGTGAGTAAATGCAGTGGAACAATGCAGTAAACAAACACAGCCGGACACACTGATCAAGGAGCGAGAGATGGTGGGGTGAGAAAAGAGTGATAGCGTGACTGCTGTGGTCAGGTGAAGAGAGAGAGAGAGAGAGGATAAAAGAAACATTAGATGGAGGGAAGAGCAGTACCACCCTGAGGTGACTCGAGGGAGCAGTTTCAGACAGGAAAGGTGAAGTATAGGAGGTGTTTAAGGACAGACTGACACATGTAAGAGGCTTTGAGGGTTGAGAGAGATGGCCTGTGTGTGTGTGTGTGTCTCAGGAACAGCTGGGCAGTGGTTTAAAGAGGGGGAATTAATGCAGAGATTGAGCAAAGCTTTATCTGACAAAATAAGAAGGGCTACAACAACTGGTTTTTAGGTTTTATGGTATTCTGACAAGGAAAACACAGTGTCAGTGATGCGAAGCACTGGAAAATGTTGAAGTAAAAATAGTGCCATCTAGTGGAGACTTTTTAGTCTTCTAAACATGAGTGTGTGAGTTAATAAATTAGCTATGAGTCGGGTCTATGAGGTGCTTTAATCTATAAACAGTTACTTGCACAGACATCCCACTCAGCAAAAACTATTTTCAGGGAGGCAGCATTAAATCCCTGACCCCCACCCTTTTCCTTCAACACCCCCAGGCTGTCGGCCAAAAGAAAAAAGTAATAAAAATAAATATTACTGTTAAAATGTAAAAACAGTTCCTAACACCTATCCAGCTAGTATAACTGACAAAAGCAATGTTATTGAACCAGTGATCCCAGCTTAAACTCACCTCAGCATGTCTTTTGCAGTAATTGTTGCAGTTAACCCACCATCTGTAATATAGAAGTCACTTGTTAACATTGCAATGAGCAACACAGTCATTATTTTAGCGCTGTTCAGCAGGGATTACTGTCTGTGGGATTAGATCTCGTTTTCTCCCTCGCTCTCTCATTCATTTTGAACCAAACCAAACTGCAAAGCCGCCCCCCACAGAAATGTCATTGGTCAATTAAGCATGAGGAGAGGCCAATCAAGATGCCCTATTTGTCACTCTATCATTACACGTGTGTCTCCCTCTCTTGCCTCCTCATTTTCTCAAATAAATTCTGGGATATTGTATATAATTTGTGGGCATCAGGGAGACCATATTAAAATGTGACTCCATGAACGTGGTGGGATTTTATACTATTACTGACTGTGGACTACTGATGTGAAAGTACTCTTTTAGTTGTGAGATGTGCTATTATTTGGGTTTCCTATTATGTGTGTGCATTAGCATCAGCGTTAACATCCTCTAACTCGCTGTTCAGTGGTTGTTGAAAACAAAAAACAGTGTTCAGTTTTACTGCTGTTTCCAGGATTTTAGAATTGTGTTTTAAATACAGTTTTAAATATTCTGTTATGTTTTAATGCTCTGCACTATAATAGTTCCACATTGAAGACTCTTGTATAGACCTTCTGAGAACTCTCCTCACTGCTGCCAACTGGGCAATGAAGTGTGTTAATTGCACCTTGAGCACAGCAGACGGTGAGCTACATGCAGTGGTTAAATCAATAACTTGAAACTGGTTTGGAATTAAACAGCAAATACCCACTCAATTAAAATTTGCCTGAATTGGCCCCAATCCTGAGTTATCAGGACATCCATAGCCAGCATTAAAATTATGCAACTACATCGTCCGGAAGGCAGTTCAGAGATAAACAAAAAGCTGTTTTTTTTTTCTGACAGCAGTTCTTTAGATCTATTGACCACACTGTCCCAACAATTTCTGGTGGTATTCCTACATTTTGTTTCAAAGCTTTCAAAGAACAAATATAGACAAAATTAAAACAGAATATTCACAGTAGTCTCCGTCATTATCCATATCTGTATTTAATGTTGAAAACAAAAATAAGCCTTTAGAAGTTTAGAAGCAAATTGTGCTTCTCACTTTCCAAGTCATCCCAAACACATTTAATGATGTTGAGGTCTGGTCTCTGGGGAGGTCAGTCTGGTGTTCTGAGAACAGCAGCAGCCTCAGCAGTTTGATGTTCTTTTTTATCTGTTTGTTTTTCTCAGTAATAGCTTCTTGATCAGCTTCACATCCTTTCAGGCGTACGGTGTTGAGTCATCTTCTCACAGTGGAAGGACAGACAAACACCTGTGGATGTTTACGAAGCTGAAGTGAGAGTGGAGCTTGATTTTCTCCTTTCTCTTTTAAGGTCTGTTTTTCTGATTGTGGTTTTAGTGGCTTTAACTTTTTTAAATTCATTAATTTTTGAATAAGTTTGATACTATGATGATATGTTTTTTCCTCCCATTTGAATTCTCTATTTGAATAGAGATTAGGTAGTTGATTATCTTCTTGTTTAGTCTATCTTCTATAGTATATCTATACTCAAGAATATATGCTGAAATTATGTTTTTGGCCATCGTGGTGGAAATACCTGTGACGATTAATAAAGACAAATATTAAGTTCTGAGTCGTGTCAAATGAGTAACAAGTTTTATTAATGCATAATATTGAGAGTACAATCAGTCATGAAAGCATCATGCTCTGAAGGTGCTCTGAGAGACCAACAGTCTCTCAGATAGTGTTATCTATTCTCACTCTGCCTTATTATGAAAACATAAACCATACTTGGGCATAGGGCTTCCGCCTGCACCTGCATCCTTCAAAACTCCCTTCTGTTCCCAGACAGAGTTGCTTCTCGTCTACAGGTCAGCATAACCTCTTTCACGTTCATATCTCAAGAGCAACTTTGCACATGAACTAATATGAGTGAATTAACACTGTGAATAATAAGTGTGAATAAGCATATCTAATAAAACGAAACATGCATACAAATTATATAACATCTAGTGAAATGAATAATCATAAATGGTCACATCTAGTGAATGAACATGCATAAAATGATTACATTTGTCATAACTAGGTGGTTATAATGGTGATAATGAAATTTCCCATGTCAGCCATTTAGCCTGGAAATTGAATTAAGGGAAGTTTTTAACTTTTGCACTATAATGTATATTATTTATGTTTTATTACATTTATATTTATAGTATTTAGCTGATGCTCTTATCCAGATATATAACTCATCTTCCACAACAATAAGTGAGTGAATGTAGAGTAAGGAGTCTTGCTTAAAGATTTTTTATTAGTTTAGTGTAGTGTGGCCCCTTGGATGGAGAATCAAACACTAGTTTCACCCATTGTGCTTCATTGATGACTACCATCTCTGATTGTCTGGACTGTTTTCAGCTGTAGATGAGCTGACAGCCTGAGGAAGCTCATGCTACTGGTAGTATTGTATGATGAGGTGGGTTGCTAGTCCTAGTCCTCCTTTGATGATGATGATGAGTGTGTAAGGCATCCATTTGGAGTTACCAGAGCTGCTTTTTGCCTCAGCATCAAATTAGATTTTATGCTCCTTCCACATTTGTGAATTCTAATTTCAGGACACAATCATAACAGTGGGATCTACTGAAAAAGTCTAGTGAAGAATCTTCTAAATGTTTTTTCCTAAACAGTACCTTATCAAGACTCTGATACTGTATAAAATATTAGTGTAGTAAATAAAAAAAATGAATGAAGAGAAGCATATTTAGTGCATGCATGTAAACAGCAAACACAATTAAATATGTAAAATATGTAAATATTATAAATAGCAAACAAATATATCTGCTTTCAAGAATATCACTATATGGGCATTTTTATTGTGTTAAAATGTTGGGCAATATTATTGCATATGATACAATATAACACAGCCCTACTGTCTGATACTATACTTTAAAAGTAAACTAATAGTTAAAAATCTATATTGTGTCACTATTGCAAAACAGAAAAATTGTGATGCTTCAATATGTTATTTTATATTGCTTTATCGAAGTATTTATAGAATGAGATGGATGTGTGAGAGTATTAAATTTCAGTGATTATTAGCAGTGTTAGCCTAGCTTGTTTTTCTGTTTTGATCAACAGAACAATAGGTCAAGTCATAAAGCATCTCTTAGCTGACTGACTGGATCTGGGATGAGGAATAAATCATGCTTATTTGTTTATTTGAGCGGTCTGATCAAAACAAGTTATTTTTTGTTTTTCAGATGTTCTCCTAGCACAGGTCACCTGCACTCAGGGCAGCAAGCATGGGCTCATTAACTTTAATAATGCACATTTAAATTTCCCCAAATAACATGAAAAATGTGTGATTTGGGGTTTTGCTTCATGATGCAAAGCACTGCCTGGCAGAACGGAGAAGTGGAGGGAGAGAGAAAAAGGAGTAAAACAGGAACAGAGTAGAGTAGGAACTGGATGACCTGAGGGGAAAGCAGTCTAGACGGACGGACTGATCGTACGAGTGTGTGCTTGGAAAGTGTGGAAAAAAAACTAGCACACAGGCACGGATATCTATCTGCCTCTCTCTCTCTCTCTCTATCTATCTCTTTTTCTGTCAATATGTCATACATCCTTATTTTAGCTTAGCTGAAAACATGAGTAATGTGCTTTACCTTGTAGTTTATCGGACGCAGGATCATTCTGAGGTGACTCTGGAGATAATTTATAGGGATGAAAGCAGAAATAGAAACGGAGAGGGTGCTGAAGGATGGAGTGACCCCTGTAAGAGAGGTGAAGGGTCGTAAGAGTGTGTGAGTAACTCTTGATCGTCACTCTAAAGAGAGAGAACGTTGGTGGAGGAAAACACAGTTGTGGGAGGAATAGATAAATAAATGTCTGCTTAAAAAAACTCAAACTTTCTTTTATTCTCTCTCTCTCTCTCTCTCCCCCTCCTTCCCTACCTAAATGTTTGCATGACACAGTCTTATATACCAGCATACACCTATCTTTATACATAATACATGATTACACACACACACACATTCACAATATCTTTGCTATTGCTATTTACACAAACACGTCTATGCTGTGTCGCACTTACCTCATAGGTCTGATGTCTGAGGTCGAAATGACATCACACTCAAGTTGACTTTGATTTCAGTTAAATATTCAGATTTCAGTTTTACACAATTTCAAACACTTCCAGCTAAAGACTTTGAAGTTCATTTTAACTGGTTTGTCCAGCCAAAACATGTCCCACATTTTTATATCCATGGTTATCATTATTAGCATTGCCCCATGTTGGGCATTTTGCACATCAGAACAACAAGAACACATGTCCACAGATAGATGTTGCACAGTACTGGGTGTATGACTAATTTAAAGAATAATAAATATTGTTGTTGTGTAGGTGGCCATCTTGGTTTCTAAATTTAGGGATAGTGAGGCTCTCCTGACCTTCTGAGAAGGAAATCCAGCTTGTGGAGGCGTTGTATTTAATCCGGTCTACATGGAACCTGGAAATATGGATGAGAAGCAACATTACATATACTGGAGCATACATACATATTACCTCACAACCAGGTGCTATATAAAACCATCTTTAAATGGTTCTGTAAAAATATATATTTTCTTGTGTTTATAGAAGCATTTAACCAGAAAAAGAATCAGAGCATTTAAATGGCTGTCAGAGTTCTGTATATAGACCCATTGCCTTTACTAAAGAACCCTTGAAGAACCCTTTAAAAAAAAAGTGCAGAGAGGAATGATTTACAGTTTAACCGTATTTGTGGCTGACCATTTCTCTCTTCCCCCCCCTCTCTCTCTCTCTCTCTCTCTCTCTCTCTCTCTCTCTCCCGCCCCCCCTTCTCTCACGCTCTCTCTATTGCTCTCAGATGTGATTCACACCGTGGGGCCGATTGCTCATGGCTCTGTAGGTGAGAGGGAGAAACTGGCACTCCGCGACTGCTATTATAATTGTCTGCACACAGCCATTGAGAACAATCTGCGGACAGTGGTGAGAGGAAAACACTTTTAGAATTCATGCGCTCACACGCACTCAACACACACACATTCACACATACACACATTGAACTATTCAGAGCAGTTCATGAGTATGCACATCCAGCTAAAAGCTTTGGTTCGAGTCTGTCATGCACGGAAAAGGCCACACCGTTATAGACCAGGTACAGTTTTCTCACCTTTGAAAGATCAATTTTACAGAGTAAACTCAACAAGGTTCAGATTGCAGCCATAACAGTAAAACCACCTGCCAAGACCTATGAAGGTGTCCTTTAGTATCAAGGCATCAAGTCATTAACAGCAGTCCCTCTAATTCAGGGTTTTTAAACTTGTCTATGTTGAGTCAGTGTGGCTGCAGGTTTTTATTTGAGAAAGCAACAAATTAAACATGTTAAAATTCTGTGTACTGCAGATGTCACGATAATTACGTTATGAACGTATCATACAATATTTCAACATAACCTCAATACACAGGTGTGAGGTGAATACACACATTCATATATTCTGCATACATACATGTGGTCAAAACATAGAAACAAGCACTGGTGCACTAAAATAAAAACATTGCAACTTCTTCTTTGTAAATTAATGTTCTCAGTATCCTCTGCTAAGGGTGAGCGATATAACCTTAAAATAATAGTACAATATTTCAGGGTATTTTTGGATAACTATATTTTTGGTGATAACTCAGCAAAATTATGCTATTTTTAAAATAGATTTTAAGTATATACAAAGCCAACGAAAAACAGTTTTATTTAGTATAAATGAGTTTCATACATTCAGTGGAAACAGAAAATCTGTAAATATTTGTTGTAAACAAGACTTGTTTAAAATAAAAATAAAATTAAAGTGCAACATATTTAGTGTAAGTAAACTGCAAACAAACAGTTTAGGTAAATACAGTAAATAACAAAACTAATACAAAATAGACTGCTTTTAAGAACATTGCCTTATCACGATATGGAGTTTTTTTTTATTGTTTTATTTTTTATTGTTTTTTATTGAGTTTTTAGTGATATTATTGCATACAATACTATGGCATACCACTGCTCTCTGCCGTAGCATATATGTCCCCAAACCACTACCAGCAAAACCTACACTATTTACAAAAGCAGATAGGATAAAAAAAAAACAAATAATATTGAGATTCATTAAGTAAAAACTGATAGAACTTTTATTTCGGGCTTATTAATGATTATTTTATTCTTACGTTTATTCTAATGTACACTGACATGCCACATGCTATGGGACATGAAGTTGTTTCTGTTTACACTGACAATTCTAACCAGAATCCACCAGTCACGATCATAACCGCCTACTGCACTGCATTCCCAGTATACACATGACACTTTGTGCAACTTCATCAAAACGTACAAAAACAAAATATATACAATGGTTGTATATATGGTCAAAATCAAATGAAGAGTGCGTAATGAGAGAAAATCCTGTAGTGTGGCCTGGATCTTCTGAATACATTTTGACCCTTTTCAAAGTAACACCCCCCCCCCCCCCCCCTTTTTAAAAAAGATAACACACTTCATACAGAGCTCAGATTACTGTTTTTCTGTTCGTTTTCCAAGTGCGGTACTTCACACCAACACCACGAGACAAAACCGCCTCACACCTGCACCAGAGCCTACACATTAACACATGCTCGTACTGGCACACAAATGCAGGCAAACACACACAAATCACACACCTGAGCTCCTCGCCTTCAATACGCCCCCCACCACCGCGACTTTACGGTTTAAATGCCTTCAGAACGCAGCCTTAAGCACGAATTTCAGACACTGTTGCCGTAACAACCTTCCAGAGCTGCATATATCAGCATGTGTTTAAACACACACACACACACACACACGCACGCAGGCAACCGTCACACAAATGAAGGTGCAGAGCAGCAGCAGAGCATTGTGATTCAGATCCTGTCCATTTATTTATTTAATCATAGAGCGCCACTGGGCAGGCCTTCCGAAAGGTCACCCCATATTTCTACACAATCACTAACATTAGGAAGTTAAAGAAGGGTTGTCCATGTGACTCGGCTCTGCTGTGGCCAAGTGTAAAGTGTAGCAGGTTTAAACCTGACAGATTCTGTTGATTTCTCATTAATAATATTTCCATAAATTAATATTTACATGTTTTCAAGGCTAAGGTTTAAGCAGGAGTAGTAGGTTGTATAGTGATGCTCACAGACAATTGGACATTCTTAACTAATGTATAAAAAGTGTTTTTTAATATGTTTAAGCTTAATCACATTAACAGACACACCAAAAATGCAAAATGGGGAATTGACACTACTGTATTTATCAGCTAATCAGTCAGTCAACCTTACAGATCTTTGTGTTTTAAATATTTTTATTGAATTAATGGAACTGCTTTTCTCACATACTGCAATGAATGGCATTTTTCCCCAACACCGTCCAGCAATATTAAAATGTTTTTAAGAGGAACAAATCAAATGGAAAAAATACAAAGTTGAAATGCACTTTTCTATTTGTTTAAACCAGGGGTGTCAAACTCATTTTGGCGGAGGGCCACATTGGCATATTGGCTGTCCTCTGAGGGCCAGATGTAACTTATAAATATAAGAAAATGTAACCAGATGTAATATAAAATTAATGTAATTACTCCTTAATGTTAAATAACTCTCAATATATTATTTATTCAATCAAATATTACAGTTGCATGGAAAAAATGTTTGCTTGTTGCTCTATTAACATAAATCCTTTTAATTTGTCATGTTATGAAATCCAAAAACTCCATCAATCAAGAACCAAACTATTCAAGTGAATAGGAATGACATAAAATACAAGTTATATTAACTTTGATCAAAACGTTTGATACTGAAATAAGGCTTAATAAATATAAAATAAAAAATTGTGAGCTGTTAAGAACGGAGTCACTGCTCGGATTACATTATAAACAGGTCAGTTAGCGCGCTGCTAACCTCAGGATGTTTATAACTACGGAGTTTAGTGGACACACCACGGCAGCAAGGTTAGACTGTTGAAGGCTACTGAAGACTATTAAAGCAGGCAACGCAGCGTAAGCAAAAAAAAATCAAAAACCACACACACACACACACACACACACACCAAAATACAAGTTAAGATAAAATATGAAAACGAACACAATAAAGCATAAATAATTAAATTGAATTGCGGGCCAGATGTATGCTTATTTTGTTAACCCGTGAGGGGCCGTATGAAACCGCGTCGCAGGCCGGTACTTTGAGACCCCTGGTTTAAACAGTCTAAAAATAGATGTCTGACTTGGATAATAATTTGAGGCAGACACTAAATAAAGCTTTCCGCAGTGCAGTGCAGTTCACCCTATCCACCTACACATCCTACAGCACTTTGGCCCCGTCCATTCACTCTGAATTCATAAAGATTAGCTATTGTATTCATTAGACCCAATACATATAAGAGTCAACCAGAACAAAGAATATTCAAAGAAATGCACAATAAAAAAATAACTTGTTTATTTAAAATGTAATTATGAATATTGTTTCATAAACCCACACATAATGGAATCCTACTGTAAATGCCATGAACTATATATATATATATATATATATATATATATATATATATATATATATATATATATATATATATTATAAATTTAGTACATAAAACATTATATATTCAAAATTTAGTACATAAAACAAACCAAAAGTGTTTTTTTCAGCGCAGGCTTCCTAAAAGGACTGATATATGAATAGTTAGTTACCTGTTGATTGTTTATATATGACAGTTTCCTTCATCTAAATGCTTTCCCACGTTTATTCAGGTCTGATTAGTTGATGCCCATTCAAAGAAAATGCAGCTAAGATTAAAATCGGAGCAAATACATCATAAAGCACAGCGTTCTTTAACACCAGCGTTTAATTAAGTGTACGGAGTACTTAGCCGTAAGTGATGGATGCACACACAGTTATGTGTGTTAGATGTTTAATGATGGGTGTAATTAAGACGTCTGACTGTGTACTGAGTATTTAGCAGTGTGTGTTTGTGTATTTGTGTGTTCTTATGTGTGTGTGTCTCTTTGATCTCTCTTTCAGGCTTTTCCCTGTATTTCTACTGGGGTGTATGGTAAGAGGAACAATTCAGAGTTTCAGAGAGAGTACCTGCATAAACATATTTTATCATTTAAAAACAGTGATGTTTATGGAACGTTCTAAGCTATTTTTAGACAAATCAGTCCATTGGATTTGCAATGTAATGCGTACAGTATACAGTATATTATGATACCTAAAATGATAAACACCTGAGTTTGTTCCTAATGACTGGTTTCTACAGCAGCTTTCACGGTGAGACACGATTTTCTTTCAGGAATAATGGCGGTGTGTATCAGTTGTCGTACCATGTGGGATTATTTAGATTAAGAGAGGGATTAGATGCTGAGATTAAGAGATTAGGAGAGAGAGCATGTCAGGGGATTATAATCTGTATGTGTCATGATTAAGGTCAGATACAACATCAGCTAAGACTCGGTTCCTCAAAAACACACAATTTGTTTTCATTCCCCACCTAAAAGTATCTTTATTTAGATGAACGTGGCATAATCTCCATATTATTATCTATTATATGCATTTTATTACTAATAGTAGGGGTGGGGGATATGGCCCTATAATATTATCATGATATTTCAAGGTATTTTTGAAGTAACTATTTTTTTACTATATTTATTTTAAAGAATACACTACTGCACCAAAAAAATAAATATTAAACTTTATTTGGCAAGGTAATTGTATGCAATATGATATCGCACACCCCTAACTGAGATTTTCACCAGATTATAACAGAAGTCAATGATCAAACATGTCATGACACTAATAATGTTCTCTATGTATCCAGAACTGACATAAAATGAATCATACTGGACAGATATAGATCTGTCTCTTGTAGATATTTAATAAGAAATAAGAACAGTTTTCCTTTTGCTATGAACAGCAATATGGTTGTACCTGATGGCCCACATTACTCTAAAATCATAGCACAATATTTTGGGGGCTCGCAGTTATTTTGGAGACAGTATATTGTCCAAACAAAAACAGTTTTTGTGACAGGCCTATTTTACACCTTTTGCAAATAACAGATGTGCTTTATGATGTAATGTAATACAAATTTACTGCATTTGTTTACATAAAAAATTAGGACCCTTTTTCTTGTCCTGTTAAGTTAACAGACACTGTGTTTGAGATATAAGGTCTTGATTCAACAGTGACAGTTTGGTTCTGTTTCTATGAAAGCAGCAGTGTTTTGTGTGTTTAGGTGATGTAATCTATAGTGTAATTAGTGTTTATGTGTGATGTCATTACTCAACACTGTGTCTGATGTCTGTGTGTTTTGTGTGTGTTGAAGGATATCCACCTGATGAAGCAGTGAAAGTGGCTCTGGCGACAGTGAAAGAATTCTTGGAGACGCACCATGCACAGGTGTGTGTGTGTGTGTGTGCGTGTGATACTCCCTGATGTTCTCTTTTAGTAGGAGCTGTTATTGTTTAGGGCTGAACGTTGCATGATGTGATGAAGATAATCACAAAGGGACTCTCGTCTTTTCACCCATGTCAACACATTTCTATCAGATGATTGACATATTTGGCTAAAAAAATAGTTAAATATAAAAAAATCTCGACTGTAAGTCATGGAAATCACTGGGTTATATTCTACCAACTCTTATATTTCCAAATCTATATATGGTCTTGTAGATTTTCTCTTAAAATCTACATTTATTTACTAGTTTATGGTCTTAGGGACTAAGATTGTCATATTGTGACATGAATGTAAATGTGTATTAAATTAAAAATTAAATTAAATGTGATAATGTAAGTCAATTTATCCTGATTCTTTCATTACTATATAAAAGTATAGCACATATGTACACACATGTACCTTTTGAATTATTTTACTTTATCTGCACACAGAGAAATATGTTAATTAATTTTTTACATATACTTCAAATGAATTTGGGACCCATCAATAAATTGTATTGATAATATATATTTTTGGGAGAAAATGCACAAATGTACTGTACACACAAACACACACATGTAATAGATAAAAAGATGCTCATTCTCTCGTGCAAGCCTACAAACAAAGACCAAAGATCTGCTCGCTGCAATATTATGTTTAAAATATCAGTATATAATACAGTTTATAGATTCATAGTGTTGTGATTTAATCTAAAAGTCTTTATATTTGCTTTATAAGTAGTGTATATTTATCTGATATCACTGGGGTGATAATACTGATCGTTTCCCAAATCTCTTTGGGATTTCCAGTGTTAAGCTAATGGCGCTGCAGAGTGATTAAATATTTATAGCAGTTCTTGCAGATGTATGAACTTTGCTGTTTTACAGACTTTTTCAGCAAACATTTAAATTAGAATGTTACAATTACTGTTTGTTTTAGGAGGTTCTGTTCATTTTAGATTCAGCATTCTATACGTATAGGTACCCATCTCTGTTTAAACCATTCACAAAACATTACACTGCTGATTACTCTGACTGTACTCCTCCTGCTCAAGTGTAGAGGGTATGTAAAGCTTATTAACAGTGATGACCTATGATTTTCTTTCATGCACACTTCCCAAGTGCTGTACAGGGTGTGAAATACTTGCATTTACAGCAGATCTCCTTCGATAATTTCCTGCACTATTAAAATTTCCATTAATTCTGAAAGAAATCATCTACTGGGATGGTTGTACTTTTCAATCACACCCTTTAGATTTGTACTGTTGATTTCTGGATTTCAGAAAGTTTCTGCTTTCTATGAATCAAATAAAAGATTTGCCCTGATCCTGACCCTGTTTAAGATCAAATAAATGTAGCATAGCATATCTGGTAAAGTGTTCAGTGTGTGAAGTTGTATTGTGATGGTTGCAGAAACCCAGCTGTAGCAAGGACAGGCTATATGCTTTAAGACACTATCTAACTGGGCGACTGCAGATTGAGTAGAGTAGTGAGAGTGCAGGTACAGTGTGTATCATCATTGTGCCTGTGTATCTGTCCCCATCTCTCACTCACTCTGATCTGTCCATCCTGTCCTGCTGTTGAACGGTATGTGCTGACTCGCTGGCACATCCTCTTGCGCTTCAGAACGTGTGCAGTGACAGAGACAAGCTAATTACAGAGTCTTAATTAACCAGCTTCTTCTCCCCAGCCCCTCTATACCACAACACACACACACGGATAGAGATGAAGAGGAAGGGGGTGTGAATAAGTGGGGAAAAGTGAAGGAAAAAGGGAGAGACAGATAGGCGGAGAAAGAGGAAGAGAATGAGAGAAAGCGATGGTGTGAGTAAGTGAGAAAGAAACAAAGGCAGGAGGCTGTTAGTTGGCAAAGGAGAGGAAGAGAGATGAAAAAAAGAGACTTCTCCTCTTGTGAAAAGGAGAGCAGGCTGAAGCGATGGGCAACAGAACTATGATTAGAAACAGGAGCATCCCACCTGGTTGCGATGCTGTTGTCATGGAGATGGGGGTTTCAGAATGCTGGTGTGGCACAAAAACAAAACAAAGGCTTTGTCGTAAGAATGAATTATAAAACAAAACAATTTTAATATTGATGAAGCATGTCATTGCATCTTTGACTTTATTATTAAAATGTTCAAGAGCTGCCTTCAGAATGATTTACACACACTAACTTATTCACTATTTACTGTATAGCATTCGATACAAGGTAAACTGATCAGAAGACTTTGTGGATACTGCATTAAGAAGTACTGCTTCATTAAAAAGTGAGACATTTGTGGAACGTATTCAGGTTTTGTCCCATTTATATTATTTTATACTAACTGTTAAATCGTAGAAAATACATGCTATTATTGAGGGGTTTTTCTTCATGAGTTTGGTCTGTAGTACAATATGACCGTATTGCATTATAGAATACAATGGAATATTGATGATTGATGTTTGCAATACTTTTGCCTATGTTTTGTTCAGCCAATTTTATATTAGCATCAACATCTGAATGTGTGAACGTATGTTAGTTAAAACAACAGGTGGTGAAACGCACCTCTTACTTGAAAACAGTCAACAAATGAATAGCTGCAGTCTAACTATTTACTTGTAACAGTTCAGAATATACAGTATATGTGACTCTCCATGTAGCCCTACACTATTTTCACCTTCAAATGATGTATTAATTCTAAAGGTTCACGTAATTTCACAGTTATGTAATATTGGATACATTTTCTCCATAAATAAGTAACTGATTTGTTCTTCTAGTCTAATTTTAGGTCTGAAAGTTTAAATTTCTGCCCAGTTTTTGAAAATTCCAAGCATCACTGTACTGTATTTTTCGCACTATAATTGCATTTAAAATCCCTAAATTTTCCCAAATGCCTTATAATTCAGCAGCATTATACATGAGTTTCAGTATAGATTTCAAGTATTAAGGCTGGAGCATTATTAGCTTTAGCTACTAACTGCGTCTTTGGCCGTTCAGAGGTGAATATTATCGACCTGTAGCCTGCTGCTAACCCCGTCTAGCACTGCTGGAGCAGCATTAGCATTAGCTGCTAAGGGCTAGCTCTTTCACCGCTCAGAAGGGAATATTATCAGACTGTAGCCTGCTAGCAGTTAGCCATTAATGCTAATGCTGCTGCTGCACCCAGCCTTGATTGAAATATTAAAATCTAAGCTTACTGTAAATAAGAAGTGCTTTACTCACCCAAATAAACAGTTTTCAGGAGAAAAATCTGTGTAGATTAACATCCAGCACTTGTTTGACTAATAGAAAGTGTTAAAAAAAAAAAAAAAAAAAGAAGCAAGTTACTGTAAAGAGTGGTGGACTGATTCTGACACTTAGTGGAAAAATCAGAGTCTCTGCTGCTGGTTGAAGTTTAACAGTTGTAAGAGGCTGAGTGAAAGGGGAAGGTTTCTGCTGTCTTGGTTCTCTGTGGGACTCCAGGTTTAAGAGAAATGAGTCCTGAGTTCTGGTTAGCTCTCTTCCTGTCTGATCTTCACAGTGAACTGGTTTGCAGGGGCTGATAACACAGTTCTGCTGCTGTGGTAAATTGAGGCAGTCATGTGAGATTAAAATATTCTTTTCATTTGTTTGGATTGGGTTATATTACTCCGTTTATCTCCAGGCAGAGTGTGTCTGTTTAGTATTCTCTCGCGCTGCTCTCGCATGCACTCTCCCTGTTTGTTCCACTGATTTGTGTTTGCATCTCCTCAGATGGACCGGGTCATCTTCTGTGTGTTCCTCAAGTCAGACGAGGAGCTGTACAAGAAAAACCTGCCTGTGTACTTCTCACAAGGTCTGCTTCATTCTTTTATTTACACACTTTCAATCTCAGAATAACTCACACAGGCTCACTCTCACCTTTCCTTTCTTACTCTTATAAACATTTTCTGTCTCTTTATAATGACTCACTCGAACTCTTAATTTCTCACTCTTACAATCACTCTCTCTTTCTCTCTCACTTCAATTCTCACTCTTAACCTTTTTTTACTATTAAAATCCCTCTCAATAGCTTACTTTTGTTTTTGTTGTTCACACCTATAAGCTGTCTCTCATTCTCTCATTCTTACCCTTTCCCACTCTTGCAATTTCTCCCTTTCAAGGTCACTGTTACAATCTCTCTCCCACTTACATGCTCACTCCTCTTTCCTTCCTCGCTTATAATTTCTCTTTCTTTCAGCTTTTCCCTCTCATAGTCTCACTCTTACCCTTTCTCTTTCTCTCTCTTATTTTCGTGGCTTCTTTCATAGACTTAAGCTCCCAATTTATTTTTTTTACACTTTTACACTTACACTTTTTTCAATCAATTTCATATGATTACTCTTATCATTGTCACTATGTAGTCTCTTATTTAGAGGTTCACCCTTAAACTTTCTTTGTGCATTGTTAGACTTTCTCTCACAGGCTCACTCTTCCTTTCTCACTTCTGTAATCTCTTGCTCTTTCTTTCACATATGCTCACACTGTGAAAAAAAATACTGTACATTTAATCACATTGCCTAAAAAATACTGGTTTTGTATTACAGTAATACTCATGCTAGTTTAATTACAGTAAAATGCTGCTATATTTTACTAAACAAATTGTTTATCCAGTACACTGTTACACTTAATCCCAACTATGACTAGCAACAAAATACTGCCCAACAAAATATATTAATCCTTAGTGTAATGATATGCTTACTAGCTAAGAAGAGTGCTTCTCGACTGTTGATTATTGTATTTTCAAGTTTAAGTTTTCGAGTTGAAAAAGCTACCAACCACTAGCACTGCACTGCTAATCTAAAAGACTTGCTGCCTGTGCTTCTGTGTCTATATATAGTTATTGAGGATATAAAGGTTTTTCTTTCTTGTTTAAAAAAGAGATTCCAATCAAAATGACTTATTTACAGTAATACAGGAATTTGTTCACTGTACTGTATTTACCCTCCACTGAATTTAAACCTTGCTTTGCATATCTAAAGTAACATGCTGCATACAGTTTCTACAGTAAGAATTTGGTCAATTATACAGCAATGCTGTGAAAAACATTGTTACACATATCCTCACTCTTAGCCTTCACATTTTTTTTTACCCTTTTTGTCACAGTCATGCACATAAATCCTACTTTCTCTCTCACAATCTACATTTTCTTTCTCAATGTCTCTTTCTCCCACTCTCACTTTTTCATTTTTCTCTCTCACGTCTTTTTGCATCTCTCTGTTGTATCTCTTTCTTTGTTTTATTCTTACTCTCACTCTCTTACAATCAGTTCTTTCTCCTTTTTCTATCTCTGCCCTGCTTTCCACAAACACATGACCCTGTCTCTCATACCCTCTATCTCTCACACACACACTCTCTCACACACGCACGCGCGCGCACAAACACACAGTTTCCCTCCCTGCTACAGGGCTTTTTCCAATGACACCAGCCAAAAGTCACTCTCAGCCCTGCATCCATTAGATGGCATTAAATTCTAGGATCTGGCTTTTTGTTTTCCACATTGATTTTTTTTCTTCTCATTGTTGTCAACATTAATCTGTGCTGATCAAGCATAGTACATGCCATGGGACAGGGCTGTCACTTGTAATCATCTGTAATGTAAAAGTCCATTAAAAACCACCCATGGTTATTTTTGCTTTTGAAACAGACTCCAGTCTGTCCACAGTGTAGAAAAGAGCAGTGCTCAGAGCTTCTCAGGGCTTTTGGCAGAAGTAGGCTTATTTAAAGCCAGAGGCAAACAGACTTTAGCCAATCAACATTGTTTTCCCCCAAAACCTTATGTCTGTCCCCACCTCCTTCAGCTGCTGACCAATCAGAGAACTCACTCTGAGGACAGGTAACTGGCATGGTTTGCAGTAATGGCTGTTTCTGATCTGGTGTTTGTCTAAGGAGTAGAGTAGTTAAGACCGTAGTGTTTAGAATAGAAGCTTAGTCTTGGCAGAGCTTTAGCTGTAATGCTTATAGATAATTGTATGTTAATAGTTTGCAGTGCTAACAAACTAACACTGACTGTATTAACATCTGAATAGTGAAGTGTCTCTTGTAGATGTAATTAATTTTTTTTAATTATTTAGAAATTGCAGATTTTTTCAGCTAGAATATTCTATACTAATATGAATAACCTTGTTTATTAATATTTTTTATTCAATATTGTTTATGCATTTATTCGTTAAATTGACACAATAACACCCTCTTTTTCTGGATCTCACCTATTTTGTGAGTGGATTTATTAACAGCAGGTTAACTGAAAGCTTGCTTTGTGCTGGTGTTTTTACCTGTGTGGGTGTGTGTGCGCGTGTGTGTGTGTGATTATCGCTGTGATTTCTTATGCAGTGTTTCAGCTCACTGATTTTTTTACTCACTTCCAGATGCGTCTCCGAAGAGCAAATTATGAGTGGATTTAATTGCTGTGGATGCTGAAGCGCTCAGTTGTTCTACTGCCTGCTCCTGGTTCCCCAGCGTCTGCCCTGCAAGCAACACCTACTGATTATTTTTGAACTGATTTTTTTTTTTTTTTTTTGACTTCATTTAATTCTTTAGTAATGGCAGTTTATTCCTGAGCTGAAGACAAACACCACATTTCACATAATGAAGCATTGTAGAACCATGTCTGAAGCATTTTCCTATTTCACTATGGCAATAGAGAAGGGTGGGCAATATAGCAAAGAAATCAAACATTATAGTACTTGAATTAGGCAGTACATTTACAGCATTTGTTGTTTAAAAAAACAGTGTAAAATAGAAAAAGAGAGCATGTGGGGGAAAATGGTACGAAACTGTAGACATCCATCCTGCTGAAATATAGTCTGAATGAAATAAGCTGTACAAGTTGGTTAAGCTGGTTGACTAGCTTAGCTCTCCACCAGCTTGTAGGGAATGTTTTTAAAAGAATGTGATGATTTAAGCTGGTTTTTCAACATGACCAACCTGACCAGGCTTGTTAAGAAGATGACAAATTTGTAAACCAATGTGACCAGCTTGATAAACAGTTAAGTCAGATTAGTCAGGTTGGTCATTCTGATAGAACAGCTAGTATGGACCAGGCTAACCAGTATGACCACTGTATAAGTTGTCTGACTGACAATGTGGTCCATTATCTTTATCAAACCAGTCAACCACTATGGTTAGCTTGACAGCTAGCCTATTCAGGTTAGTCATTCTGGCAGACATGCTAGATAAAAAATAAATAAATAAATAAAAAATCCAATAAAAACAGCCTGCTTAACAACCAGATGTTTTTTTTGTTTGTTTGTTTGTTTTATTTTACCTGATTTACAACCTTTCCAACCACTTATTATCAGTGATCAGTGTAGGACATCTGTTATATGCAGTTTGGTCCCATTTACAAGAATATTTTTTCATCCAAGAAAAACACACTGCATCACATTGATTTTAAAGAGCATAATGTGCTCATAATAAACCCTCACATACACTCCATTTATCATTAATACAAGGGATTAATATTTTTAAGCAATAACATCTTCAGAACAGACAAATGTACAGAATATTGAACTGAAACTGTCTCAGACTGTACTTTTTTCTACCCATTAACTCCACCTACACCTCTCTCACTCTTGGATGTCTTCAGATTGAGATGTTGTCTTTATAACTATGTGCTCCAATCCTTCCATTCTCCCCAAAAAATAAGGGAACAAGGGAGGTACAGGAGAAATGAACTCATCTGCTGCAATGATCATTTTTTAATAAGCAGTGGGCAGCTCAGATACTGTCATCAGATGAGCAGTGTGTAATGAGAGGAGTGAGGAAGAAAAGGAGGGAGGTAAAGAAGAGAGAGAATAATTATCCTAAATCGAGACGTCATCGCTGTCCCATCAGCACATTTTCAAACAACTGACAAAAAATGAACTTGTAAAAACTATGCTGTTAGGTCCGTTCACAAAGACCAACTATATATGTAACTGTGGAATGCACACTGCTTTCCATTCACTTAAACTACAGTCCACTTTGCCTGTCCCTGTCAAGTCTCAACTCTGTGTTGGTTTACAATTGGTCAAGTCTTAAATCTCTAAAAAATAAAAGTCTCATGTCTCAAATAAGACTAGCTTGTAATGAGCCATTTCTCTATCCTCTCATTTAAACTCTGGGTAATGGAAATCGGATAAATTTGTGACCTGTCTGCCATTTCATACATTATGTCAACGCCACTGAAAGCAAACAAGTGTTACAAGCAAACGAACATTCACTCCTATTTTTAAAAAAAAGTTAGTAGCGAGCTAAGTTACCGTTACACAGCGGATGTTAAGCTACATGTTTGCTAAAAGTCATATACGCTAATGTGACTGACCCCTCTGGGTAAGTTTTCAGGTGCCCGATAAAATGTAATGTAATTCGTTCTCACCCTTCCAGTGCTCACCCATACATCAGCCAATAGGAAATGGACAGGGCATGGAGCTGCAGTCACTCATGGGAGAAAGCCAATCACAGATCTTATCTTAGAGTTACATAATCCAGAAATAAAATCTTTGTATCTTGACATTTTGTAAATCTGGCAGTTTTTATTTACATTGGGTGAAAAGCTACTTTCCAATTAACCAGCTATGGAGAAATCTGGCGTGAACTGGCCTTGAGGTGTCGTAAAACAGTATAACGAGTAAAAACTTGTAAATAGCCCACTATCATAAACCTGCAGCATTCCAAAATATAGTGCTTTTGCCCCATTTTTTTTGTTATAGGGGAATAGTGCTGCCACTTTATACTATTTTTACAGCAATAACAAGCTTAAAGTAGAAATTTACTTCACTTGTAAAATTGTTGATGGGCCTGACATTTAAAACGAGACACTGAAAACTTTGAAAGTGCACAGGTAGTTGAAAAGCACAAACAAATAGGTAGGATAGGGGAACAGAATGCATAATTAATTCTGTAGAAATGCATGATTATTATAGAGATATTTTCAGCAACAGCTGGAATTCATGCATTTCCACTAAATTCATTTATCAGTCTGATCCTCTATCCTACTTATTAATTTGTGCTTGATTGGTTGACTTATCGTGACTTAATTCAAGATGGTGGCATGTAGAGAACTACCTCAAGGTACTGTGTGTATGAACAGTTTATTAATAAACTACCTGTGCACTTTCAAAACTCTCAGTGCCTCATTTTAAATGTCAGGGCCGTCAACAATTTTACCAATGAAGTGTGGAGTTACTTTGAGCTTGATAATGGTATGAAAATAGTGTGTAAAAAAAAAAAAAAAAAAACTATACCCCTAGCGTTAGAACTGTAGTGCTGTATTTCTGAATGCTGGGGGCAAATGGAGGTGGGCTGTTTTACAAAAGTTTGTACTCATTATCATGTTTCACTAAACCCAAAGTGCATTTCAGACCACATTTCTTCTTTAATGTGCAACAAAATTTTTTCCAGCTCTGTGTACATGTCAAATCTAATCTCTTAAAATCACTTTAATATGTGGTCAAATCTGGATATGTGTCTAATTAGTTGCATTCAAAAAGAATGTGATTGGTCCGTTGGAATTACATGCAATGGTGTATTGTCACATGTATGGATATGCTTAGTGCTGCGGTCACATGAAAACAACAAAGAAGAGAGTGTGCGTAAAGTTAGCAATGTGTGCATGCATACTGTTTCAGGGATAGATTTATTTAAATTGCAGACAGATTTAGATCACTTACATTTATGAATGTGAATGTCAAGATAAAATCTTAGCTAAGAATCAGACTGATTAATGCAGCTCGTAATGTGAATGACTAATTTAAAGATGACATTTAAATATGAATGAAGCAGCAGAAATCCGAAGTTTTCTGCTTTTGATAAACAAATTAAAATTTTTGCACATGAATCTTCATATTTGAACAAGCTTTCCACTCACATCTGCCTCAAATCAGCAGTGTGTAGCCATGCCACAAAAAAGCTTACTGTAATTGGTCTGTTCGCCACAGGTGGTTTATAATGGATTTTATATGATGTATGGGGTACTGCTCTCTCTTTTCCACTGTTTAATCATACAAGCATAGTGTGGTACAGTTTATCTCTTTAACAATAACGTATTGCCCTATTGCCCACCCCTAGTCACATACAAAATACTGCAGGTGTATAATGCTAAACTGATTATTCCACTGTAAACTGAGACTCTCTCTTGTGCATATCTCAGTGATGAATTGTGCGGATTTCCAGGGTTTATTCGTGGCTTTGTTCTAAAAGTAGGTGTACAGAATCATGTTATGGCCAAAGCTATGATTTGCATGCTTTCATTTTGAAATACTGTAATTGAGTTTGGAGTTTAATGTGAGTGTAGCTCTCACAGCCACTGGAAATCAGTTTCAAATGGTACGGGGGATATTGTGCAAGCCATTCTCAGCAGTTCTCTGAAGCAGGGGCCAATGCTTGTAACACTTAACCTTCAATGAAATTGCACTTTTTCTTCTTTCCCAGTGTACTTTATGTCTGTCACTATGATGAAGGATTCTCATTAAAGCCCATTCCTCCACGCTGAATGAATGGCTGCTCTCCTGCTCCTAATGCGACTTTCATTAATTACACTCTGAGCTGCAGTAGAAGCGAGAGGCAACAGCAGCAACGCAACGCTTCAAAGCAGACAAACTTTTGAACTGAAATCAAGCATGCATTAGACTGCACTCATCTCTTTAGTGCACTGATTTGTGTTTCTACACCACTGACTCCGCCTACTTCTATCTCACTTTTAGACTCTTCAGATTGACATATCCTTCTTTATCTCTATCTGCTCCTATCCCTCCATTCTCTCAAAATGAGGAAGTGATTTAGAGAAATAAAGAAAATAGAAAGAGGGAGGAAGGAGTAAAAATAGGGAGGGAGGTAAAGGAGAGTTTGATGAACTCATCTGCAGCAATGTTCATTTTTTAATAAGCAGTGAGCAGCTCGGATACGGTCATCAGATGAGCAGCGGGTAATGAGAGGAGTGAGGGAAAAAAAGGAGAGAGGGAGTGAGAGAGAATGAAAGAGAGAAAGCGCCGGAGAGTAATTATCCTAAATCGAGACTTCAGTGCTGTCCCATCAGCACTTTTTCTCTCACACTTTGCTCTGCTTTACACTCCCTGTTTTTCTTCTTGTTGCTTTTTCTTTTACAGTATTTATACTGTATTTCTACATTGTCCATAGACTCTCTATTTTCTATTGTTTCCTCTCACTTCTCACTTAATTCTTTACATTTTTTAATATAGTAATTGCACTGTCTATATTACCACTTTCCATTCTCTCTGTCCTTCTTTCTTTTCGTCAAGTTCAATTTACTGCCAGACCTATAAAATCAAGAAATCATTTAAATAGAACCTGTCTGATAACATAAAGCAGCTAAAATATCTCAAAAAGCTAAATCATGCCCCAATCTGAAGACATTCAAGAACAGATGCGAAAACAAACTCACTGATATCTATCAGTTTGGAAAAGGTTACAAAGTCATTTCTAAGGCTTTGGGACTCCAGAGGACCACAGTGCGAGCTATTATTCACAAACAGAGGAAATGGCCAACCGAAATTATTTCAAGAGGGCTGAAAGTCAAATATAATGGTAGTGTAATGGACATAGGCTGCTTTTCTGCTTCAGGACCTGGACAACTTGCTCCTTCCTGCTTTTTTCTCTCTCTTGTATTTCTCTTTCTCTCTCTTTCTTTGTTATAATAGCCATCTTTTTCTCATACATTATCTTAAGATGAGAACATTATAGAAATGTTTAGCGAAGCTTTAAAAACTTTCAGAAATGTTAGTCTGTGCTGTTATCCTGTAACAGAAGCAATGTTTCAGGAACTTCTCACTGCAGATGAGTCTCTGGCCATCAGCCGGACAACCATGGTATATATAGGCGAGGCAGAGAGAAAGAAACTGCCCCAAAAGCTCTTTCTTTCTAAAGATCCCATGATCTCTCCTTTCTTTCATTCACTCTTCCATTACCACTTGCTCTTTGCCTGTCCTGCTCTTTTAGCTCTGTTAAGCTAGAGTCTGTGAGTGTGTGCTGCCTCTCTAGCAAGGTGAAGCTGATCTCAGGGTTAATGGCTGCTTCTTCCTCTTTCCATCAATCTGCTCTTTTTCCTTTACATTTCAGCCTGGGAAAATCACAAGACACTGAAATAATAAGTAATAATAGATATTTGATTTGCATAATTTTCAGAATTTGTGGTGCTTGTTGAAGGGTAATTTTGAGAGATCGGAATAAAGGTTATCATAATACATAATACAGTTAAGTAAACAGCAGATTCGTAAAATAAATAGTCTGATCTACAGTTACTGGTGTGGGTATCCTCTGGGAACTTTTCCAAAAAAATAAAACAATTACTGTGAGTAAATGATAGAAGTCTTTAAGAGTTTATTGCTGCCATTCAGGTAAGCTCAGGCCTCAGTCCAAGTGCTGCCTGGTTAAGTTGAATAGTTTTAGTGATACAAATAATTTTTATTATTTAATTAGCTATTTTTATAAAACTATCAATCAATTTAAACATACCGTACATGTAGACAATCATATTGTCTCCAAGGTACAGTGGCATCCAGGTACCCCAGGTCTAAATTACTGCTAATGATTAAGCAAGTTAAAGATTGAGGCATATGGTTAAAAAAAACACTTTTTAACATTTTTAAACTTTTTAAAAATCTAGTATCTTGCAAAAGCACAGGAACCCTTGGAGATTTGGGCACTTTACTTTGACCGAGGTCTCAACGCGTAGCCTGTTAGGCTCATGGCATGTTCACAATTCTTCATTAGGAAAGGCCAGATGATGCATATATTTTGTAAGGTTTATAAAATACCCAGACTTCTTTAACCTAGTGCCAAAAAACAGAAGTCATGGGTTCTTCTAAGCAGCTGCCTAGCACTGTGAACATAAAAACGGCTGAGGTTCACAGAGCAAGATAAACCTATGAGAAGAGAGCAAAGCATTTTAAGGTTGCCATTTCCAGAGTTTGAAATATAATTAAGGATTGGCAGCTCAGTGAACAGGATCAGTGGAGGCCAAGATAAGGTCTAGAAATAAAAAATAAAATCAGAGGCAGCTGCTCATAGGATTGCTTAAAAGGCAAATCAGAACCCCTGTTGACTTAAAAGATCTTCAGAAAGATTTAGCAGATTCTGGAGGTACACCCGTTCTACCGGTACTCCTCGGCAACACCTGCACAAATATGGAATGTGTCCTGACCACAAAACTCAACATGCATTTTCACTGAATTCCAGCAAATTCTGGGAGCAAAAATAACACCACCTGTAAAAATGCTAAAGCTGAAAATAGAACGGCTTCTACAAATTGATAGTGATTCTAAATATACTTCAAAATCCACAATATACAACCTCAAACGACTCAAGCTGAAGGTTTTAGCATGGCCCTCGCAGTCCGCTGATCTGAACATCACTAAAAATCTGTGGATAGACCATAAAAGAACAGTCCACGCAAGACGGCTCAGGAATCTCACAGCACTGGAAGACTTTTGTAAGGATAATAGATTAAAATTCATCAAATAAGAATGAGAGACCTTTGGTTGGCAACAAAAAGCATTTACAAGCTATGATGATTCCCATAAGGGGCACTACTGGGTACTAACCCTGCAGGGTGCCCAAACATTTGCTTTGGGCCCTTTTCCTTTTCTGTTATTTTAAAAATGCAATGATAAATAGTAAAATAGAAAGGGGATAAACAATTTAACACCATGAACATTTCAAAATGTTTGCAACTCTAGGTAAACCCCTCACAGCTAACAAAAACCCACAAGTGTCTCAAAAAAATAGGCCAACTGGTACTTAACCACAGTGTGGGCAGTGTGCCAAGTACTGCTGGAAAATGAAATCTAAATCTCTTGATAAAACTCATCAGTATACCGAATAATAATTTTCTCTATACTTTCCTGCTATAAGCTGCACTGACTTTGGACTTGATATCTATAACACAGTGGACCAGCACCAGCCGATGACATGGCTCCTCAAAAAGAGATACTATGTCTAAAATGTTTCTGTGGCCCCACTCCTGCCCAACTGTGGCCCCTTACTCATATATATATATATACAGTGAGTCCAAGAAGTATTTGATCCCTTGCTGATTTTCTTTGTTTGCCCACTAATAAAGACACTATCCTTCTGCACTTTTAATGGTAGATATATTCTAACATGGAGAGACAGAATATCAAGACAAAAATCTAGAATATAATTTTAAAGAATATATTTTAATTAATTTGTATTTCAATGAGGAAAATAAGTATTTGATCCCTCTTGCCAAACACACTCAATACTTAGTGGCAAAGCCTTTGTTTGCAAGCACAGCGGTGAGACGTTTGTTGTAGTTAACCACAAGTTTAGCACACACACCAGGGGGAATTTTGTCCCACTCTTCTTTGCAGATCCTCTCTAAATCATGAAGGTTGGTGGGCTGTCGCTTGGCAACTCTGACCTTCAGCTCCCTCCATAGATTTTCGATCGGATTGAGGTCTGGCGACTGGCTGGGCCACTCCATGACCTTAATGTGATTTTTCTTGAGCCAATCCTTTGTTGCCTTTGCTGTATGTTTAGGGTCGTTATCATGTTGGAAGACCCAACCACGGCCCATTTTCAGATCCCTGGCAGAGGGGAGGAGGTTGTCCCTCAGGATTGTGCGGTACATGGCTCCATCCATCTTCCCAGTGATGCGGTGAAGTAGCCCTGTACCCTTGGCAGAGAAACACCCCCAAAACATTATGCTTCCACCTCCATGCTTGACGGTGGGCACAGTGTTCTTGGGGTCATAGGCAGCATTTTTCTTCCTCCACACATGGCGGGTGGAGTTGAGGCCAAAAAGTTCAATTTTGGTCTCGTCTGACCACAAAACCTTCTCCCAATAACTTGATTCATCTTTCAAATGATCATTGGCATACTTGAGGCGCACCTCCACATGTGCTCTCTTCAGCAGGGGTACCTTTCGGGCACTGCAGGATGTGAATCCATTGTTGCGCAAAGTGTTGCCAATTGTTTCCTTGCAAACTGTGGTCCCAGCTGCCTTCAGGTCATTTGCTAACTCCTGCCGAGTGGTTGCAGGACGATTTCTGACCGTTCTCAGCATCATTGCCACCCCACGAGGCGAAATCTTCTTTGGAGCACCGGGCCGAGGTCTGTTGATTGTCATGTTATACTCTTTAAACTTTCTGATAATTGCACCAATAGTTGTTACTTTCACATCCAACACCTTACTAATCTTTTTGTAGCCCATTCCAGCTTTGTGAAGGTCAACAATTCTGACTCTGAGGTCCTGTGACAGCTCTTTGGTTTTACCCATGTTGGAGACTTGAAATCTGTGTGATCTGTCTGATTCTGTGGACAGGTGTTTTTCACACAAGTGATTAGTGAGAACAGGTGGCTTCAGGTCAGGTAACAAGTTGATTGGGAGTGTCTAACTGGTCTGTAAAAGCCAGAACTGCTAATGAATACTAAGGGATCAAATACTTATTTCACTCCATGAAATACAAATCAATTAATATATATTCCTTAGATTTATTTTCTGGATTTTCTTTTTAATATTCTGTCTCTCCATGTAAGAATACATCTACCATTAAAAGTATAGAATGATCATGTCTTTATTAGTGGGCCAACGAAGAAAATCATCAAGGGATCAAATACTTCTTGGACTCACTGTATATATATATATATATATATATATATATATTTTTTTTTTTATAGACAAGACAAGCTGTGTGTCTGAGCACAACGTACATCTGTGCCAGCAACGGGCTGAATGCTTACATGAGGGGGGTGTCCACTAACATTTCTGTCCAGAAGGTTTGAACAGTGTTAGAGGCCCCAGCACTGCGGCTGATGGTCTGTACTGTTCCACTGTTGGAATGTGAAATGTAAAGATTGACAGTATGAAGTTTGTAATTAAGCAGAAAGATCACTGTGATCATCTTGTAAAGGGCCTGATAATTAGCTGAGGAGTAGAGTCAGTGCAGTGAAAGCATTACAGTGGGCAGTGGTGTGGACCTCCAGGGTGGGAGTTGGAGATCTTGTGTGTAGCTTTAATTGACCAGCTCTGAATACGGAGAGAGAGAGAGAGCTGGACAGGGTCAGGCCTAGCAGAGCTGTGTGTTTTTACAGTGTGTGTGGCTGTGTGTGTGTGGGGGCGGGTGAAGGTGGTGGGTGATGTTTATGGATGCTGATGGACAGGGCAGTAGGTTGGTTGGGGGTGGAGTAAACTGCTAGTGAAATGAAAACGGCTCTTTAGCAGGAGCCAGGACACTCCGCTGCCCCTCACAATCAATGTGTTGATTTACAACCTAAAAGCCTGTCAAACCAAAAGAACCGGACTGGGGAGAGTGTGAGTGTGTGTGCGTTTTCAGTACGTGTGTGTTCAGACTATGTTAAAAAACAAAAATAATAATAAAATATAGCCGCAAGCGGCAATCATCGGGTTCAAGCACTAACTTGCACAATGGTGCCTACTGGAGCATTGAATGGTGATGTGTAAGAAGGTCTAATATGATTGGAGATGCCCTGTCACATTTAGAAATTATCAAGTTTTTCACCTGTTATTAATGTTGAGCAGAGGCCTTTCAACCTGATCAGTGCTTAAATTCACATGTAAATCTAGTGAACTTTGTAGGATATTCATTAAGTGAGTTAGAACTAGTCAAAAGGTGTCTACATGTTATTGGTATTGATCAGGTGGCTTCAACCAGAATGTTCACAAAGTGGTATTCAGATTGACCTTTGAACCTTTGCAGAACAAGCTGAAATGTTTGACCAAACAAGTTTGAATTAACACAAAGGAGTGAATGTTCTGATGTGACATGTAATTACGAAGTTATTATAAATCTAGTTCTGAATTAAATGGCGCTTCATCAAGCACCAACTAGCACAATGGTGCCTACTAGAGCATAGGATGGTGATGTGTAAGAAGGTCTAACACAATTGGAGACATTCTGTCACATTTAAAATGATCAAAAGTCTTTCACCTGTTATTAATGTTGAGAAGAGGCACAAAGGAGTGAATGTTCTGATATGACATGTAATGTCAAGTTATTCTTAATCTAGTTCTGTATTAAATGGCGCTTCATCAGAGTGATATTGTACAGAGGTCTTTAACATTGTGAGATTACAGCAAATACTGCAGAGTTACAGCAATTTAGGTTAGAAATTCCAAGGACGCACAGATTGCTTGATGCCTGGAGAGTATTGTATGTGAAATTTTCACAAATGTTTTTAATGAACATTTACCTAGAGACTCTACAGTGTGCAGCAAGACTGAAATGGAGGTGATAGGCCAAATATCCAGAGAGTAGTTTCAATATAGCTATTTTCAAACAATTAGCAATTATGAATGAACAAAGCACTTTTTAAACATAGTTGTATTGAGGAATTTGTCAGAGCCACTGTACTAAATATGGCAAAAACAATTAGATGTCAAAATAGTACAGCATGATTGACATATACTCGTTTTTTTGGAACAGCGCCCCCCAGTGGGCGGATTGTTTCAGCACTTTGCAGGTCACTACAGTGTCTCCACCTGAACATAACTGCCAAATATCATCCAGATTGGGCAACATTCAGCCTGCCAAAATGTCTCCTGAATGCTGATTGGCTGATGGTGTTCAGCCATGTTGATTGATTAAGTTGCCCTTTGAACATCCTTTAGAGGCTGTATGATAGATTCTGCATGCAAAGTTTCAACTTGCTAGGTTGCACGGTTGCTGAGAAACAGTGCTCCAAATTTACCTCTTGAAGTGAATGGGGCATATATCCGGAAGGACTAATTTGCATATGGCGGCCATATTGTTTACATATTTCAACTTTTTCTTAATGAATATTGAAGCGCATGCTCTCACGAGTGTTTTGATACCAAACATGCCAGGATTGGTCAAAATTCCTAGGACTAGTTTGCAAAAGTAGGTTTTGCATATTATGCAAATTAGCACAAAATCTTTATAGACGGAAGTGCATGGTCCAAATTGGAAAGTTGTTGGTATTGACCCAAGGAATCCATCAAAAAAAGAATTTTGAATGTAGGTCTTATGGTTTTTGAGTTATTGAGAAAATTGTGAAAAATGAATTTCCTTGTTTATAGCGCCACCACGTGACCAATCGGTGCCATTTTTGTTGTCCACCGAGATGCACTGATCCTACATCTACCTACCAAGTTTCATTTCTCTATGACTTACGGTTTAGGCTGCACAACTGTTTTTTCAGGAGAAAAAGAATAATAATAATAAGAAGAAGAAGAAAAATCTTAGCAAAAACAATGGGGTTCTACGCACCTTCGGTGCTTGAACCCTAAAAATACCTACATTACATATACATGTCTTACACATGTATTGACCATATTTGTTTTATGACAAAAAGGAAGGGCATCTTTGTTTACTTTGTGTAAGAACTTAAAGCATGACAGCAGATCCATTAATATATTGTCCAAATTGCATACTAATTACTAATACAAACTAGTCTTTATATATAAAGGTTTGTAGTATATAGTATACATACGTGTCAAACTTGATTGTACTTAAATATTCAAGATACCTACTGAGAACTTGTCAGTTATTTGAGTGTGGTTACGATAGAACAACTATTCGAAAAACTAGTGGATAACGATGTAAGTGCAGCAGCAATTAAGATCTTTGATGAGTCAATTATTAAAATATTGTTACTGAAGAGTTTTTATTAATTTGACTTTTTATCATACACTGTATACCACTGTCATGCTAAGCCAGAGTCACAGGGTGGACAATTTTAGTGAAAACTGGCATTTGATGAATACATGGGAGTCCATGAGTTGCAGACATTTTGAATTGTATATTTTAATTTTACCATAAATGTTTTACCTAAGTTTTCTAAAGGGACATTAATCCAAACATTAAAGGGTGGACAGCAAATTCTTGGATACATTTAAATAGCTTGATATTTTTATAAAAATAAATAATTAAAATGTCTAGATGATGTTAAAAAAAATACTTACCAATACTTAAATACCAACAATATCAATATTTAAATTAATCACATAAAAAAATATGCGTTAAATACTGATTAATTCAACATATTAAATCACAGACCCTACTAATCTAACCAGCACAGTGGCATCCATCTATTATTAACACATCATATCGACCCACAGACCCTAATAGTATAACCAGCACAGTGCTGTTATATACCCAAAATGTTGGGTTAGCATAGCTAGCTACTTAATGATCCGTGAACACAGCAGTTAATTACTGTTGACTGTATTTGCTTTTATTACTACACAACCATAAACCAGAAATTCAGAAGCTAAAAAATCTAACACAAATTCTATTTCACAAATGTGCATGTGAAATAAAAGTGGATATTACAGGTCTTAATTTTCTAATTTAAATAGTTTTCACCATTTGTTTGTAAGATAAAAACAGAAGCTAATTTTAGCACACAATAGGACTGCTCCAAAACAACAACAAAAAAAATCTTTTTACATTTTGGACTTCCTGAAAAGCCCAAAATAATGACATGTCCAACAACTTTAAGTTGAATTAAATTCTGAGTTGCACTAAATTCTGAGTTGATTCTGACTTGTTACCTATAATAATGTTCTATACAGTGATCTGGATGTTTAGTGTGTTGAGAATAGTGAATTGGACATGGTTTTATACACAGCAATGATGTGAGTGAATTGAATATCCAAGGGCTACTCCTGCCTTGTACTTATAGATTCCACAGAGGTCAGCACGCACCATGACCCTGACCAGTACAAAGCGGCTTAAGAGAACAGAATATGAATAAATAAATGGATGGATGAAAATGTGGAGTTTTTATTTTTGTTTAGCTACAGAGGCTGAGTTTACTACCTCTCAATTCTTCCACAGAGAATACAATGTTGTAAAGTATCTGAATGCTTTAAAATTGCTTTTTATTTGCCCAATTTAACAGGTTGGGGAAAAATAAATGCTATGGGGCATTGTGTGTTTTTTTCCAAATGTATTTTTTCAGCAAATAGTTATCACATTTAAGATTGTTTCTTGTGGTGGAAGTATACAAAAACATAATTTAAACGGGGGTGTCCAACTTTAGGACCATATAATAAAGGCCTGCTCCTGTCACTGTATAAACACAACAGCTTTTTGAGGCAAGGTGAAGGATTCTGGGGTTTTAGAACAGAAAGTCATGCAGAAATAATAATTAAAAAATAATCTTACTTTCCTCTCTGTGAGATTCTGTCAGACCTTTTTGGTCTTTTTTTAAGTACGTGTGTGCAGCTGAAGTGCAGCACTGAGACACAGAAGAGCAGGACTAAAAGCTCTGTATGTTTCACTCCTGATTGTTCTGCGTTTCTCCCCTCTGAGTGGTAATAAGTGTACTTCTGAGCGTGCTTGTTGTTCAGCACGATAGCCTTGAGTGCGTTCATTTTTTAGTCTGCGCTGTTGAAGTGCTGCTGTCTCACTAACAGCGCTCTGCATCATCTACCTGCCGTGTTCTTCACCCTGCATTGTGTCTACTGAAATATTAATCATGTTTACTTTAGGGTGGCAGAGCGTATGGGAGGAGGAGAAGAGCAGTATAGATTTCCTCCTCCTCCTTATCTTCCTCTCTGTGTCTCTCTCTTCCTGACTCTTCTCTCACACAACAGAAATGTACATCATCAAAGTTAAGCGTCAGTCTAAAAACCTTCACATCTCTTATCAGAATGGCATTTTCCTACCCAGTGGTTTCATTCACAGCTGAATGGAGTGAGCAATGAAGCCTGTTTGACTGGTAAGAATGAATATGGGTGATTCTTTAGCTGGGGCTTTTACAGCCTCTTAAAAAATATAACTTGCAATAATGTAGTGTTTATATTAGGGCTGTCAACATTATTGCATACTGTTCAGAATGTAGATTTACATTTTATTTATGCTAAAGTGTATGAACAACAGCTGATGTCCTGTTTCCTCTTGTCAAGCTGTTGAGTGTGGAATATGAAGCTACACTAGTGTTTATTTTCTCCAATAAAACACTCAGTTGAACTTAGTAACTTAACACATCACAAAATTCTAGTTTAAAAAGCCTTGAAAATACCCTGAGATTTTATAATACAGTACAAAAGGTCTAGTTTGCCAGGTGTATATCAAACTACACCATTATTGAGTCACAAAAATACAGTTAATTACCAGCATTTAAAAATAAATTTCACCCATGATTTAGTCACAAAATATTGTTATGATTAATACAATATTTTTTAAGGGATTGGTACCAATAATACAAATCAAAATGTTTATAACATTAATTATGTTATTCTTTATTTTTTATTATTTAAATTATTTTTTCGTAAGAAAAAGGGTGATTATTTGTGTTAATCACATAATTCTACTGTGATTAATTATATATTTTTAATCGACTGGAATCATTATTTTAAATGCTTTATAGTTAAGACTCATTAATGGACAAAACAAAGCATATATAGAAATTAAAAGGTAAATTTCTTTAGCTGGTGCTATGGGGTAGCTTGACTTTTTTTAGTGAGGGTGCTAATCAATACAGTTCAAATTTTCCTGCAACACTGATAAACACTCATACCCACTACCTGCTCTGCAACAGTTACAATGCCAGTCTGTGTAAAACACAAGGTGTATTATCAAGCTCGTGAGATATTGATGTATGGTTCACAGACTAGCTTACATAAGACCTAAATATAAAACCAAGGTTTGCACGTTTTGCAAGCAACAGACACAAATTCGTGCAAATTTAAACCACATATTCTGAAAACACAAACTCACCCTTTATGTTATCAACACCTTAACTAATTAATTAACATTGTTCAGTTCAATACACCCAGTGCTGTTAAAATCCAACTCTCGCGACCAGCTGGTCCTCCAGAAAAAAACAATAAGCTAACCAACCAGCATATTTTTTTCTGAATGAGCTGAATGAGTCCTCAGCTAGATTTTTTTTAGCTGGGTGATGATAAAAAATGCTATTGTTTGCCTCAAATGCGTTCTATTCATAAAAACAACATAAAAAATCATGTACTTACAATTAGACATCTTGAGGTTTAGCCAGCATGTTATGCTATTTTGGAGCCGCTTGTTTGCTCCGTCCTCTGGGTTTTCTGGGTCCAGGTCAGCATGTCTCCTTTACAGACCTTTTAACTTCACCTGAAGCCTCATGCAGGTTCTTCATCACTGTTCTTTCCTTTAGTCCAAGTCTCTGCATGTTTATTTAGTAAAAAAGCTACATTACGATATTAATAATTCTTGGCACACGCGAACACACAAAACGCGCTCAGGTTAACAGGAAATGAATGTAAGGTCAAAAGTTCAACACGTGCTGCACCAATTAAAATCACCTGTGTTTAAGTTTTTTTTTTTTTTTTTTTAAATATAACCGGGTAGTTTTGTGAATGCATTGATTAAAACATTTTGGTATTTACATACTACAAATAATATACAGCTCTGGAAAAAATGTGCTTAATAAAAAATGTGTAATTTGGAGCATTTATCTGCAAAAAATGAGAAATGGCTGAAATAACAAAAAATATGCAGAGCTTTCAGACCTCAAATAATGCAGATAAAACGAATTCATATTCATATAGTTTTACCAGTTCAGAAATCAATATTTGGTGGAATAACCCTGTTTTTTTTTAGGGAAATCACAGTTTTCATGCATCTTTTTTTTTAATCCGATTTTACCCTACTAAAAATCAAACTAAAGATGATAAAGAAATGGTTAAAAACTAGTTCTTATTTAATTTGTTTTCACTTAAAATGTCCCCTTTGTGGTTAAAGTGCAACCAGAAACAAGCAAAAAAAAACTATTGTAAACAATGAGAACATCCAGTAACTTTTAGAAAGCTTTCTCCAACATAGTTTAGGTACTGACACAATGCACCCTCAAACTTAAAAAAAAAAAAAAAACACAGCCTTAAAAACAAATAGAAAGAAATAAAATGGTGACCTTTTTGATAAACGGAGGGAGGGAGGGTTGGATAAACTCAGAGAAATTCGATTTTCATAAAACACATCGTCCTTAACTGTAAATTCGAATTAATTGATAAAATCGATTAATCACCCAGCTCTAATATATATATATACAGAATTTTACATTTTCTTGGGGTACTGTGGGGGTGCTATTGATATCCTAGGGGCGCCATTCATGAATTAAACTGTTTTATATTTACAAAGCGAGAAATCAATGTCATTTCAAAGGGTTCATTTACTTTGTCATGTTTCTTTACCTTTCCTGTATTTTCTAGAGCTCTCAACTGATGTCTCATGACACTACTGACTGACAAAGTATTGTGAAGTTTTATTTTTTTCTACAAGGAATGGACAAGCCATGTGTGCATTTGCACAGCTGTTTTTAGCAATGGGTGCTAAATCTAAAAGTAGCTGATTGCTTTCATTACATATTCTAAGACATATCCTTCCTGCTAAAACAAATCCAACTGGTCATCCAGAAAAAAACATACCATATGCTGGTCAAGAGCTAGTTAGCGAGCTAGCCTAACAGAGCATAGTGCATGATTTTTTTTTTTCCTGGTTGACCAGCTGGTCTTGAACTGGAATTTATAGCAAGGGGGGTGTATATAGAGAAATGTATATGCTTAAATTGGTTTTGTGATGATTACTATGTATTTTATAGCTTAAGAGTTAGGAAGAACTTCATAATCTTGTTTAGCTTTGGAATTAAAACTTGCCTATTACAGAGGGAACTGGCAGGCCTTCCCTCTCATTTCGCACAGAGGTCTAGGCCTCGGCATACTTCATGCGGAGACGACGTTCGCGTGGCTCTAGCGAACAATGTGACGTAATTGCGGAGAAAACGAACAGGCGCGGACGTCGCACAGGGGCTTCGTTCGCCGTGTCGTGCACATGGAAGCTGGGCGAACTCCACGGCCGAAGACACAACGCGACAAAGGCTGTGATTGGTCGTTAAAAAAGAGGCGTGCCAAGAAAACAAACATGGACGATTTTGAAGAAAGGCTGGCTGAGCAGGTACAGCGGTACCCTCACCTTTACGATTCACACGTTTTATAGTATTTCACACGTTGCCATACCGGAGCTTGTGTAGACAGAGCGCGTTGGCTTTCCGGTAACAGCAGCACCTGCAGTTGTGGAGCATGCGAGACAGGCAAAGCGAAGCCGCAGAAAGTATGCCAGCTCAAAAGCTTGCGAAAGCGCGCTTGACTTCGTGCAATGCTCACGAAATTCGTTTCGCTGGAAGTATGCCGAGGCCTTTAACCGCGCTGTATCCTACACGCTGTGTGAAATACGGTTAAACCCGAGACGTGACTAAGCTTTGTGAATGGCTTGTATTTCTGTATCAGACACAACAGCTGCTGTTTTATACAGCGTTAAACGCACAGCGTGTTTAGAGCTTTTTTTTTAAAGGTGTCGTTTTATGATCGGGATTCCGACTACAAACAGCAGAACTTCTGCTTCGTTTTGACTTACTTTGTAATTATAAATCAATGGCTTATTCTCTCGTGAACGCGGCGCGAGGAACGTGCGGCTCTTTCATATCTGCACAAAGCGAAGCCGCAGTGTGAAGGAGCGCCGCCCGCCTCGCGAGCTCAGTATCGAAGGCCGCGTTTACCGGAGGAACCATACGGCGGCTGCGGAGGTGTGTGCGCGTGCGTGCGCGCGCGAGCGATCTGCTAATTGACGAGACGCGGCGTTTGACACATATAGATGCACTATGCTTAAAACACACACGTATTATTCATATAAACACACACGCATTTCACTCTCGGTATAAGATTGATGGGTTTTTCTTTCTGCTGCCCCGTCTGCCTGAATAAATGTTACTAAGAGCACATTCATCACTCACACACACTCACACACTGGTTTTGCTATTCTTGTGAGGAACTTCCATTCACATAATAACTGTAGCTGATGTATACTAAACCTAACCATAACCTCAGCGACCAAAAGGTATTTAGTTTTATTCTTTTAGATTTTCTATTTTTTTTTTTTTTTTTTGTAAGAAGGCCAAACCAACAAAAATTATGACATTCCACTGTTTTTTTTCAGGACATTTTGGTAGTTTGTCTTTTTTTTTGTTTTACCAAAAATTAATTATTTCACTCTTAAATGTTCTAATTTAAGTTGTTTGGTCAGAAAGTCGTTCAAAAAAGTGTTCAAAAACTAACAAATTATGATATTCCACTGTATTTGTCAGCACATTTTGGTAGTTTGGCTTAAAAAAAAATAAAATAATAAAAATAATAATAAAAACAACTTTAATACTATACCTACACCTAACCTAAACCTTGATGACCAAAAGTTAATTATTTCGCTCTTTAAAATTTTCTAATTAAAGTTTTTTTGTGAGAAAGCCAAACCACCAAAATGTGTTCAAAAACAAAATAATGATATTCCGCTGTAATTTTGGTAGTTTGGCTAACCCTACCCTTTACCTCGGTGACCAAATGTAAATTATTTCACTTTATTAGATTATTAGATTTTCTAAATATATAATTTTTTTGTAACAAGCCACACTATCAAAATGTCCTCACAAACCAACAAATTATTACATTCCACTGTATTTGTCGTGACATTTTGGTAGTTTTTTTTTTTTTTTTTACAAAAAAAAAAAACTTTAATACTAGACCTACACATAACCCTAATGTTAACCTTGGTGACCAAAAGTTAAATTATTTCACTCTTTTAGATTTTTTAATTAAAGCTTTTTTCAGAGAAAGCCAAACCACCAAAATGTCCTCACAAAATTATGATCTTCCACTATGGTTGAGCTGGTCCTCAAAAAGGTAAAAAACGTGCATACACACACACATATACACACACAAGGTTGTCCATGTTAATGCATGCCCCGGTGTGTAAATGTGGCCTGTGAGGGCCTTTGACTATTTTAATATGACACACTCTATTTGTAGCTCATGTATGTAAATGTCATGCAGGGACTGAATGCTGGTTTGTCTCTTTTATAATGTGCTTGTACCCTGTATATGTGTGTGATTGAAAGGACAGGTTGTGAGTGTGTGTGTTTGTGTGTTTGCTCCTGTAAGAGCAGACAGCGTTTGAGTGCTCTCCCCTCACCCAGCTCGATTTTGTTTTATTTTATTTTTATTTTGAGTGTTTAATGTATTAAAAGGGCCGGGGTAATGAATTATAATCTTTAATGCAGCGGCCGATCGATACTCGCACAAAATAAATCAGCTTTTTACTGAGAGCGTCAAAGCCTTTAATACACTAGGGGCGAAACAGGGGGAGGGAGGGAAGTAGCGAAGGAGGAAAGGAAGTGAAGGGAGGGGTGGGTGACAAGAATTGGTGATGGAGGAAGGAGAGAGAGAGGAAAGCAAGGGGGTAGATGAGAGTGCCTGAGATGGATAATATTATTGGTGATTCTATTTAAGAGCAAGACCTCAGAGACCATATATATATTTATAATGAATATGCAAGAGGTCAGAAGGTCAGAACTCATCAGGCACGGTTAGCAGCCGTGTCACTCTCTCCTCACCCACGGCCTGCTCTGGCTTTTCAAGGACCAAATACAACACCCCATTGCCAGAGCCACAAACAACCCCCCCTGCTCTCATTTCAGGCTCAGCCAAGGCCCTTTCAACAGTAACAGTAGTAATAGGTTACCAAAGGAAACTAGTTTTTAGGGCCTTTTCTTGCATCTTACAAAGCAGCATAACCCTGAGAACAACATTAGTACAGTTTGATTTCAGTGCAATCTTCTGGCAATGTGTTAATGTAGCCTACAAACTCCGAGAAGTGTAACATTCTTTGAAACGCATTACTTTTGACTCAGTTTCGACTGCAGGCCAACAGAATGACAGCTCCTGATTGTCACTGAATTGTCAGGCACAGTATATTATCAATTCATAAACAAAGTGGTTTGCACACTGATGCATTTTGATTAATGTCACCATGACAACTGCATAATTCATGAATTGTATTAGCGTTCCATTTGTCATGTCTGAGTTATGATTCAGCCCAGGGATTGTCAAAAAATAAAACAACACAAACCCTCTTTCCTCGCACCCGGAGTGTTTTAAGACCCCCGCCTCCCCTTCTCCGCTCACTCCCCTCCCAAATGTCAGAGTCTCTAAAGTGTCAGCTGCTGCGGTGCGAGGAAGCCAGAATTAATTTGCCCTCATAAATATGTTGTTTGCATCACTTTGGGTGAGAGACAATCATATTCATATTCACTGTGCTGACACACATCCATATACAGAGAGGTGCCATGTTCACCAGCAAGCTAACAGCAGAGCATCCTGCTGCCACCTAGTGGTGACAGATTGGGATCTATTACTATTTATTATTGCATTACATTAGCTTTGACATTAAGATACAGCATGTTAATCATTGACGTTTATGCACAGAAAACAAAATGCAAAAGAAATGTACAAAAAAATATTTATTCAAGCTTTACTTAAAATACATCTGTTTTAATTTATAGTGCAAACAAGACTGTGGCAAAACCCAGCAATGCACTGGACAGTGCTCATATACGCCCATAAAATAGCCAATGTACATCATATAAATGCTGAATAAAAACAGTCAAAAAAAGTAAATAAAAAATAATTATTACTACAGTCGTACGTATCTTCTTCTTGTTCCTAATCCATGGGTTTGTCAAAGCTGGAATGGAAATCTGAAGAGGGACAGAAAAAAGTGTCTGTAATGTTAATCAGAACAGCCTGTGATCTAGAGGGGAGTTATTTATGAGCAGCAGTGTGTGGAAATCTCTGAGAGACATCTACTAACCTTCAGCTCCAGAGGAGACACGGCTAACGTCTGAGTGCTCAAGCGTAAGATTCTCTTCACTCTCACCTGAAACACCTGATTTTGATGTGGAGAAGAAATATATGTATTAATACTATATGAATTCTACTATAATGTTTATATACTGTTGATGTAGTATGCTGTCATATGTTATCTACATACATAAACTTTTTTAATTATTTCAACTAAGAAAATACTGCACTAATTTGCCAGTTTATTTAAAACTCATATTATTACAGTATTATCATCGCATATGTGCAGAAGTCACATTTCCAATATGACAAATTAAACCATACGTCATTTTTTTGGTCCTTAATACTAAAGTAAAATTTGCATTGTTCTAATTTTCCATTTCCACCAGAGCCCCAACATATCCGTTTTAAAATCATTAGGAGAACTGATAAAGTTATGTAGTTATGTATCTGTATAATATACTTGTTGTAAAATTATTTTAAGAAACACAATTCTGCTTCTTCGTTCCTCCATCCCTCGATACTGCATTTTACTGCATTTTATCAAGCAGATGTGTTTATCAATTTCACACAAAATACACAAATCAATCCAAATGTGGCTTTATTTTGTCAATATCTAGGTTTTCGTATTATATATTATTTGTGTGAACTTTCTGTACACATAAAATAAATTACATTTTTATAGTACATTCTTATTATGTCCTCTACTGCCTACCTCTCTTATCACCTCACTCTCCTCTACCCCTCCTTTTTTCTCTCCGCTATGTTTTTCTCACCTCTACCCTCCTCACTGGGTGAAGGGCTGCTGTCCTTCTCCTTCTCCCACAGTGCGGAGGACGGTGTGCGGAAGCGGCCGCGGGGCAGGGGACGCTGGTCTCCTGGACTGAAGGACTGGGACACGGCCCCCTCTCTGCCCCGGCTCATCCCCCAACCGTGTCTGGAGCCCAGCTTACGACGCGCTGACCGAACCACCACTTTGGGCTGTTCTTCTGTATCTCCCTGAGAGGACACCCTCCGCAGGGGTGTGGGGGAAACTGGTGCACTGCGGGGGTCTACCTCATGAACTAAAAGGAACAAAAGAACAGGGCACTGAAGGACATTTCTCTGAAGGGTACAAATCGTAAATAATAAAAAAGCACAATCAATACACAAATGTGACTGTAGAACTGTGCAGATAATTAAAAAACAATACATCAACCTTTTTTGGGCATTTTAATCAAATCACATATTCTTTGCTAAATATTATTACAATAGATTAAACTTTAGGGTAAATGTAACTTAAAAAAGTTTACTTTTCAAAGGTTTTATTGATTCATGTGTAATAAAAAATTTACACAGTGTAAAAGGCAGCTGGGATTTACTTTGGAATGGTTTGTGAATAACATTAACACCTGCACTGTGAAGTAGGTCACGATCATATTGAAACTAACTTGATCAAAGGGCCAGTTATGAGATATTATTTTTTTCTGCTTAGGGATTCACAATTGATTTCCATAGCTCAGTAAAGAAATTACTGTTCGCTATGGTGGCCAACCATGAATACATCTGGTCCAAGAATTCAAGTCCAATAATTAAAATTATGAGACTACTTTTAAATGCAAGCCTCTTACTGTAACAGGCTTTGTAGTATTTTATGTACTTTTACAGAGTCTGTAGTTGCCTGTTTACTGTCTGTGCTGCTCTGTGTGTGCTCTAACAGGGTTGCTGTCTCTCACTGTGCGCTGGAGAGGAGGGTGGTGCATCTCCGATGTCTGCCAGGTTCTCTATGCTGCCGGCAGCGATGAATTTGGCCTGACCTTCTCTGATTCCTTTAGGCTTTATTAGCTTCTTCATACGATCCGCAATCCAGTTGGATTTTCTGTGAGAACCAGAGACAAGTTCAAGTTGAGAGCAGAAGAAAAGAGCAAGACAACTGGGTAAAAGTTAAATGAGAAATGAGGTTAGTGGCATGTGGAAGAGTGGAAAAAGTGATGAAACAGGTTTAGATGAAATGCCCTGTAGGAACTGGTACAGCAGAGCACAGCTTTAAAACACACTCACTTGACTTGTTTGGGTGCAGGCACGCCAGGCTCCAGAACCCGATACTGATCCATTATCTTTTCTACTAACTTCTGCTTCTCCCGGCGGAGCTCATTCAATTTATCACTGAAAGACAGAGGAGGGTGAACTATTATGTGCAACAAGTGTGTTCACTGCAGAAAAAATAAGTGAGGCCTACAAAATTTGAATAGGATATTACTTTGTGGTCCTGTGTTATTACTTTATGAAGGCAAACAGGTCTGCACAGTGATTGGTAGTGATTGGTTTAAGTGTCTGATTTGAATACCTTTATTACTAAGAACTGATTTATACTGATGCCTTGTTTTGCCAACATTATTTACATAGTCATATAAACATATTGTGACCACTTCTGTGTTTCTGTTTTCCACTCATTTTTCAGCTCTATTAACCATAAAGAAGCACTTTGCAGATGCACTGGTATGAGTAGACCAGACACAGCAGTGCTGCTGGAGTTTTTAAACACCTTACTGTCACCGCTGGAAAGAAAATAGTCCACCAACCAGAAATATCCAGCCATCAGACATCCTGTGTGCAGCGTCCTGTGACCACTGATGATGGAGAGAGGGATGACTAACCAAATTCATGCAGCAACAGATGAGCTTCTGTCTCTAACACTACCAGGTAGTAGTGTCTAGTGGACCGTGAGTGGACACAGTGTTTAAAAACTCCAGCAGCACTGCTGTGTCTGATCCACTTATACAAGCACATCACACACTAACACACCTCCACCATGTCAGTTTCACTGCAGTGCTGAGAATGATGGCTATAAAATACCTGCTCTGTTTTGAACAAGGTGGTGATAAAGTGTGCAGAGAAACAAATGGACTACAGTCTGTAATTACAAAACTAGATCTCCTTTGGGGTCAGCGGAGCTGATACAATAAATGTTGTAAGCGTAAAACTCAGTGGTCTTAATATTCTATGACTGTGTACATGCCAGAGTGATAAACAGCTCTGGAGGAGAAATGAAAAAAGTGAGCATGAGTGAAAGTATTCATGTATTTGTATGACACGTACAGATACTCTCTCTGTTGGTTGTGGTGTTGATCTCTGCTCTCCAGGCTGCGCTCCATTAAGGCCCTGTTCTCTTTAGCCAGAGCCTGGTTCTGCTCCACCAGGTGCTTGTTCTCCTCTTCCATATTCCCCTTTAACTGAGTAAGAAGCTGAGACACACACACACACACACACACACACACATCCATCTTCATAATCTGCATGCATTTACATGCATATAATTATTACCATAATGTGCATAATGTCTTGGTTTTATTACCATAATGCACATTACAATCCATGTGTCACAGCATGGGGACATTTTAATGGCGTTGTTCCTAACACCTGTCACTGCTATTAATCATATAATTGGTTTTGTTTTACACCCAGTAAGATTCCTTGTCTTAGTGTCAAAGCAACACATATAACTCAGAATTCAATTTGTGCAAATGAACACGACTGCCTCATATACATTTGCTGCAACTAAAAGTTGAAAGAGTCACATGGCTTTTATAGGTTTAAGACTGCTTCATACAATCAGAACTCTAAGATGTATTAAATATATTGTAATGTATGTAAAATTGATAACTGCCTCTGTAAAGTCAGACCTGGTATTGGCTGTTGAGGCGGACGTTGTTAAGGTCCAGCTGCTGGTTCTGCTCTTTCAGTTTGCTGAGTTCACCCTCCAATCTGGTCCGCTCTAGCTGGACTGAGCTCATGTCACCGCGCAGGACTGATATCTGGGCCAATAACTCTGACTGCACCTGCTCCTTCTGCAAGTTCACATACCTGAGGAAAATCCATAACAATCAATCAGTCTCACAGTTACTCCATCTGTTGCCAAACTGAATTGCAAAAACAATCATAGGATATTAAGGATATTAAGAAGCCTACAGCATACATCAGTGTTCAACTCTTTTAAAAATAATTTGCCTTTTCTATTAAATCTAATGCTTTTCCTTATGTTTTACAGCTTAACTAATAATCACTGAGTGATTTATTGTAACTAAAAATATGGCATTTTCTTTAATGATGTAGCCAATTATGGCTAATTAAGAAGCCATTATGTCCTTGTTAGTATTTTTTTCTATGATGTAATCATAAGCTGTAATTCTGCAGACAGATAAATTATCTGAAGCTTTTAGGCTAAATATATAATGTTAGTGAATAACATGACAGCTTAAAAGCAACATGCGTGCATTGTTACATTGGACTATTATGTAGTATTATGGAATGTCACAATAAATTAAATAAGTGCATAATTACTATAAACAGTACTTGGGGAATATATATAGGAGATTTTCACAGTCTGGTAAAAATCTAAGGTTCATACAAATGAAACAAAGGAAGTCCAGTACATGTGATCTGCTCTCTGAAAGAGTACAATGTGTGGATGGTAACAATCTTTAAGGGGGTCTGTGTAGAATTGATATTAACATTATAAACTATTTGGTACAATGTTTCTTCCTGTATTTAAAGCTTGGAATACTGTCATTATTCAAAATCACTCAAAGGTTGATTCAATGTTAAATGCCATGTGCTACGCTCTTTGTGTTTCGTGTCCAAGGAATGAGCGTGTACATGTATATATTTATGTATATAACATGTATATCTTATATATTTTCTTATTTTTATTAATTAATTCATGTATTATTTACTTATATGATGGCATGATCTTTTTATTTTTCATGTTATTCAATTAATTCATTTATTTTGTGATGTGTATGTGTGCATTTTATATTCTGTTAATGTGAGCAATGGAAAAATCAAAATAATTACTCTGTCCCCCCATGTTGTTCACTAATAAAGCAAAACAAACAATAAAAAGATTTATTCAAAAATAAAAAAAGAAAGAAAGAACATTAGCCCAGTGGCTCTAGTATAGTAATTATTTAGTATATATGGTAATATGTGTTAACAAAATAATACAAGAGTATAGTATGAATCTATATCACTCATTTGCAGCCATAACTGCTTCCAAAATATCTGTGTGTCTCTGGGGCTCCTATTATGTATCATACTTTGTAACTGAATTCAAATCAGACAATTACGTTTACTGCAATAATCCTTGGTCCAAATTACATTGTTAATATTAAATACAGTGTAAACATAAGGGATGAATACATTTCCAAGGCACTATGTTTTAGTTTTCTGTTCGGTATCCAGTACAAAGCCTCAAAAGGGAAGAACTAGCCCATGACTCAGTTTCCAGTCACAGGAAACACCCCTGGCTTCCATGCTGCAGACCTGTGAGCTGCTAACCTGGGTCATGGGTTTCTCTGTGGCTATTTGCATCACATCCTGTCTTTTTTGTCTTCCTGGTAACAAAACAACTGCTCACCACACTGTGTTTATTAATGAGTTCACACTTGCCTGTCGTTCTCCATTTTCAGCCGCTCCAGATCTTTCTCTCTCTCCGCCCGCTCTTGCATTGCTCTTTCCATCCTCTCTCTCTCCAATTGTATCGCTCTGTCTGCCTCCTCCAGCTGTGCTTTGCTCTCCATCAGCTCTTTATGCCTGGACATGGACAGCACAATTAGGCAGACAGAAAGGGACAGCTTATTACAAAAGCACATTCATCCATATTCATACGCTTTTATTTCCCTGACTCCTATAAAGGGTATAATGATGGAGCTATCAGGACGTACAGCCTGAACAGTGAATTCATTAAAAGAAAGTATGCATGTTTACTTGCTTTGCCAGAGTTTGTTTTTTATATTTGCCATACCTTTTATGTATTTGCATATCCACATTGCATAAGCATATGCAAAACATGGAGATTTCTAATTGCTACTATATTGTCTAATTCTGTATAACAGGGTTAGATGTTCTCTCAGCTTTGTTATCACTCTATAATGTACAAAGAGTAGAAACAAGTGAAAATATACACTAAATAACTACAATATTAACACCACCAGCCTAATATTGTGAAGGCCCTCCTTGTGCTGCAAAAACAGCTCAGACATGGTTTAGATATTCCAAGACCTCTGTAGGTGTCCTGCTATTCGGAACCAAATTATTAGCAGCAGATCATTTAATCCTGCAAGTTGTGGGGTGGGGCCTTCATTGATTGGACTTGTTTGTCTAACACATTCCATAGGTGCTCAGTCACACTGTAATATGTGGAATTTGGAGGCTCTTTGCCATGTTCTTCAAGACACTTTCTAATCCAGCTTTGTCTAACCTTGAAATATTTGTTATGAATAAATGCGAATAAATAAATATTGTGATTATATGATGATATCATTTATTAATTGTCTGACAAAGAGAACAGCAATACTGATAAGGAAGAAGTAATAATTTATTAAAATATTTTTAAATCTCTCTCCACTCATGCTTGTACATTAGAGATGACATGGTTTTGATTTGTGTGCATGTTTTAATTTCCTCATTATTAGCAGGTCTGTAGATAACTTCCCCACCGTATTATAAGCCTTACCTGGCCTCAAGGTCCTTGTACTGTGCCTCCATACTCCGGCTGCTGCTCTTTAGCTTGCTGTATTTGTCCAGTTGTTCATCTAGCTCCGCCTCTTGTCTCTGCTGCAAAGCTGTCAATCTCTCATGGTCCCGCCTTAAAGCCTCAACCCGCACAAATGACTCTTCCCTCTCCTTCTGCCAAACTTTAGACTCCGCCTCCAGAGTGGCACAGCGCACCTCACTCTCTCTGCACCGTGCCAGCACAGAGGCATGCTGGGAGCTTAGAGAAGCCTGTTCTACCTAAAAAAGAAAGACCAAGACATGTAGAGAATGCTACAAACCAGGGGAGAGTTTAGTAAATTGCAACTGCATTGTTCTAATTTAAAAGGAATCACTGTTTCTTGTTATTTTTTAACTACCTGGAGCTTTAAAAATGGATATTGTTTTATTTTATTTTTATTTATTTTTTTACTTTTTTAATAATATATTATTAAATAAGGTGTTAATTGCATATTGTAAAGTTTTTCATGTTTTTATGTCAGTATTTTACATACTTATTGGTTATTAATATTGATATTTTTGTGTAAAATTAAGAAAATGTAAATTGGTAGTTCAGTGTCAGATCTACAGGACAGGCCAGACATGCACAGATGTAAAAATACAATGGATTTTAATGTCAGAGATGATAAACAACTGGTACAACTTAGTTAAACCTACACAACAGCAACAGGATGGCAAAATCAGACATAAGAGACACACATATACTGTAAATATTTTTTCTAACAGGTTGTAGTTGTTCTAGCAATGAAATTACCACGAAACTTTACACAAATATTTGCGAAATATATGATGTCATATGGGCCACACCTAATGATTCCTAATTCCTAATTAGAAAGACAAACTTTAACTGCCATATACAAAAATATAGGCAAGTGACATTTCAGTATTTTTAGTATTTCAATGGCCACTATTTGACAGTATTACATAGAATAACTCCTATTTCCCTATTTAAATGTAATAAAACAAGAACTCCTTACTTATACTATCAGCTTCTGCTATCAAATACAAAAAGCTCAATTAATAAAAGCTGCAAGGCAAGTCTCTGCATGCACCACACAGGAAGAGACTCTAAAAAACCTTACCTGCAGTTTTGTGTTGAGGTCCTGTAGTTTGGTGCAGTTCTCCTGCAGACAGATGGAGTGACGCTGCACTGTGTGCAGCTGTTCTCGCAGTTGAGAGCAGGCTGTTTGAGACTGGGCCAGCTGTGAAAGCAACACGTCCCGCTCTCGCAGTAGCATCCCATTCTGAGATACAACACATGGACAGGTGTCAGTATTTCACACACTGTGAAAAAAACAATTTGCTGTAGTAATAAATTTAAAATAAGAGCGCTGTCTTGGATATATATTTTAAAGTTTCCTTTAAAGTTCACAAATCAGTGGTAGTTGTATCACTGGTTGTCTAAGATTGTGCCATTCAACATACAGTTTAAAATATAACCAATATATCAATACATTATCATATCAATTTTATATATAAATGTACAAACATTTGTAAACTGGGCCTATAGTATATCCAAATGAATTGACATTACAAAAAAATCTGAAATTTGTGCAGATGTTTTCAAACTTCTTCTAAACTTCTTCCAGATCACAATAAATATGGTGTAGATGATTGGTGTGTAGGGTTGGGGCGCCTGGTTGACATAATTTGTGTCAAAGATTATGAACACATGATTTGCACAATGTGTGTCAACATGCCACAAAATGGCTGTGTCCACATAAACCAGGGGCTGTGTCTCAAATAGTGTTTTGAAAAACAGTGTACTTCCATTAAAAAGACTTGTAGTAAGGGAAGTGTAGAAAAAAGTGGTTTGAAACAACATAATGAATTTAACCAGAGCATGCTGTGCTACCACTGCTACACACAAGCATAGCAGTTTGTCAAGACAAATCCTAAAAATAATCATTGGGTGCAGCACCACTGGTGTGTAATATAGGTCAGATCTAATCATTTGTCTGATACTAAACATGTCTTAGCAACATATGCTAAATATAATTAGATAATTATAATGCAACTAGTAAAATAGTTTAGTATTTTTATCAGTTTTATCATCATTCTGTTCATCGTTCACATGATTCATGTGTTATGCAACACACCAGTTACTGCAGAGCCAGATACAAATCAAAAACACATTTTTCATATAAAAGCATATAAAATCTAAATCTAGAGCATTTTAAATGTGGTGCTTGTACTGTCATGCTAAATTTCTATCCAAATTATAAGAAGAAAAGTAATTCTATAAGATACCCCATGCAATCTTGAGTATGTATTAGATGTAAGGCAAATCACACAGATACACAGGCACACACCTCTTTCTCCAGGGTTATCAGTCTCTCACTGACAGGCTCCTGTCCCTCTCTGTTGGTATCAGCACTCTGAGGTTTCTCCATAGAGGTTTTTAAGTCCTCTGAAGCACAGAGAGAGTTGTGTCTGTCTGAGATCTGATTCACAGAGCAGATATTCGCCTCCTCATTGCTTTCTTTCTTTGGAGTTGGAGACTGCCTGTTTGGTCTAGATTCTTCTACCGTCTCTGTGGCTACATTGGATGTGGAGGAAGTTGCCTCAGACATTTCTCTGGAAAGCTTAGTTTGCAGCTGAAGTTGTGAGGTGGCCTCTTTAAGCTTGGCATCCATCTCTTTAAGAGACTGATTCAGATTGGCAATCTGATTGGACAACTGCTGGGACTGGACTCTCTCAGTGGCTAGCTCCTAAAAAAAGGGGAACATAATTAAGGGAGCTAACATTAACAGACCCATTTTTTACCATATTTTTTAATGTCATCAATGTTAATGTATGCAGGTTAGAAGCTGTAAATATAAGATATACTGCTGCTAAAAGCAGAGACAGATGAGTTTGTAAATCCAAAACAACACATATCTGCATGCACACCACCTCAGCCCCAACCCCAAAGCACATACTCCACAGACCTGTGTTATTGAGGTGATTTGTGTGTTCCTGTCAGCATTTAGGGCATTTAGCTGTTGGTTCTCCTTTTGCAGTTCCTCCAGTTTAGAGCAGGTCTCTTTAAGCTGGCTGAGTTCCTGACAGACTCGTCTACAGAAACATGAGGTGAGGGAGTTAACGACAGCGTTTAACAGTTCAGCACTACAGTGGTGCACTAAGCCCCTTATTTATTTAAGTCATGAGCATATACTGCAGTACTTGTTCAGCAAAAAACTGTTTCGCTGAGACATTATGTATGCACATAATTACGGGTCTTTTTACTCCTGAGAAGAATGTACAGTATGTAGCACTGGGAGAAAAACGTTGCTTAAATTTGACCCTTTGCAAAATTTTACTGCTTAATAAGGCTGTACATTGTAAAATATTCAGATGGGTACGTTTCACAGAGCAATTTGCTCAGCAAATTCTGCTTCTGTCAGCAATAGCGTATATAGTACCTCAAAATCATATAGCCAAACATACAACTTTTTATATTGTAAACTGCAAATTACCACTAATTACTATATGAATTTCCTGAGGCTTAATTATAAGCAGTACTTATTTATTATATTATGATACACTTTTTGTACAGTAGGCATACTGTTCAGCAAATCTAAAATAGTTTAGGCTGTAAATGACTAGGTAGGCGTAGCATCATCGACCTGATTCTTAGCTCTAAAAAGTCCCTAAAGAAAAGTCTTATCACTCTGCAGCCGACTTTGCAATGTTGCTGGGCAGTTATAAGACCAGGCTCTTATCTCTATGAATGGGGAGAAAATACATTACTCATTTAAAAAACATTTTTAAATCACTGAAAAAATCTGGAAAATTCATCCTAAACAGACTGCAGCATTTGACGTAACTACGCACACAAATATGCTTTTTTTGTTCCAGTTATGCTAATGGATGGCTTTTTTCACAACCACATCAACTCTTCTCCACCTCAAGTCAAGTCAGGTAGTTTTATTGTCAATGCTGCATATGTATAGGACATACAAAGAATTAAAATTACTTTACTCTCCTTCTCAAATGTCACGGCAAGTACAGCAAGTTAAAAATATCAACATAAAAGACTGAGAGACACTAAATGTATGAAACAACAAGGTCACAAATATAGATATACATGAGACAGGAAACACAAGACAACAGTGCAATAGTGATGAGGAGATTAAAGAGGGAATGACAGTACCATGGTAAACTGAACCTGTATAAACATTAGTGCAATATAATGGTATAAAACCTTAAGGCTGGTAAAGTGAATGAGTGCATACAGTTCTTTACATTTCACAGATTTATGGGAAATATCTATGATAAAACCAAAAAGCTGATTACTTTTTGTTAAAGGACAGGACTTTATCAATAAACAGACATTTTGTTGAGCATTACAAGAACTGCCATTCATATTTTAGGCAGTAGTCAGCATCCTCGTGTATACTAAGAAATATTGCACACACCACCATCAATTTTATCCAAAATATCAATTCTTTGCTTTGGCTTGATCTCTACCTGTGCTGGAGCTCCAGGCTGCAGGCCCTCTGGTTACCATGTTCCAGGGCTGAGGCAGTGCTCTCCAGCTGCTGTCTGAGTCTGGCCATCTCTCGCTCCCTCTGTCTCTGCTCACGCCGCTGGCTGTCCAGTTCAGACTGACACGCTTCCTTCTCTTGCTCCAACCTTGTGACCTCCAGCATGGCCTGATCGTGCCTTCTGTTCAGAGACTCTACTTCAAGACCAGACTCCTTTAGTTCAGCCTCTAACTCCTCTTCTCTTCGGCGGGCAGATTCTAAGCTCCGCCCTAAACGCTCAAGCTCAGATTTAAGAGTCTGATTGGTCAACTCCAGCTGATCACCCTTAAAGATGACAAAATATTGAAAAACATTAAGTTTTTTTATAGTTAAAGTCTTTTGGGTCCTATGTACAGAAAGATTCATGTTACATAATGTTGAGACTATTAATTAGCATCAAATGTTAGTCCTACTATCAGATATTAATTAGATGTTAATATGCATAGTTTTTAGTTTAAAAGCCATATTGAATAAAGCTGTAATGGTAAGTAATCCCACCTTGCGCACTGTGGCCCTGAGACAATCTATGGTAGCCTTGAGAGTCTCTCTTTCTCTCTCTAGTTTAGCTCTCTCGCCCTCTAACTGAGGAATTACTGCAGCCTCCATCTTCTGCAGCTCTACCTGACTGCGGAGACGCATCAGGTCCTCCTCCTGGTGCATAGATTCACACTGCAAACTCTAACACACAGACAAGCAAAGAAATGAAATCAATTATTTTAGAAATAATGGTTCACACTCTTTCTTAATTGCCTGTTTATCAGAAAAAAATGTTTGATATCTTGATTTCTAAAATCAGTAGAAAAAGAGTCCAAAGAGTAGTTTCCTATGGAGGCCCATCTTCTGATATGCTTAAGAGAAATGTTGACATAAAACACGACACACAAGCAAATGTTCTAGATTTTAATAAGGCAAAAAATCCTAAATACACATTTTTTTCAAACTAAATTGATCAACCAAATCGTGTCGTCTCCAAATTATTTCTATATAATTCTTGTTAAGATGACTGGAAGCTATAGAAGTTTATTATTCAGCAATTAACATAATCTAAACTAAATACTAAAATCTTCCTGTAGGTCTCTAAGTAATCATAAACACAGCTGCCTGGAGGCCTACATATTGAATGTTTTTATATAACAGCAACAGAACATAAATGCTTCACTTTAATACACTGTAACAAACAAAAAACAACTTCAGACACCAAACACATCTCAGATGATTTCTGCTTAGAGGAAAATTGTGCAAATGAGATGTGCTTAACTGGCTGAATACAAGATTTTTTATTTTCCTTTGGCCAAAATAAGTCTCACATTTCCTGATCATGTATGACAAGTAACTAAATTAAAATGATACAATACCTCTATCTTTTTTCTAGCTTCTGTAAGGTTCTCTGATGCTTTCCTCAGTCTCTGACTCTCAGCCTCCACAAGAAGCAGTTTCTGTTCTCCCTCCTGGGTCTTCTTGATCTGCTCCCCAAGTTTGGAGTGCAGCTCCTGAACCAGAGCTGCCTGCCGGTCTGCCTCCTCCATGGCCTTCTGGAGCTGAGCAGACAGAGTCAAGGTTTCCTGTCTGAGCTTCTCATCTAGCTCTCTCACCTCTTCTTTTTGATCTTCCGTCTGTGTGGGCTGCTGTATATCTGTCTGGCTTTTATCCTTTGCTGACCTGTCTTCTGATTTTTCTTTCTGTCTCTCAATTTCTTTCTCTCCCTCTGCTTCTCCTCTTTCTTTCCTTCCCGCTTCATCTTTAGCCTCCTCTTTTCTTTCTCTGAGTCGTACCTCTTCTCCCTCTCCTTCTTCTCTCTGCGGTCTCTTAATGTCTTCTTTTCTTTCCTCTGCTCTGCCAGCCTCCTTTATCCTTGCCATGTCTTTTCCTTCACACTCTCCTCTCAGAATCACTCTCTCCACTTTTTTGGTTGACCTCTCATTCTCTCTCTCCTTCTCTTGGAGTCTCTGGACTTTCTTCAGCTCTTCAAGGCTTGTCTTCAGAGTGGTATTTTCATTCTTCATGTTCTGAAACTGACAGTTGGAAAGAAAAAGTTCTGAAAGAAGCTGGTACCTCAACTGGGACTGCAGCCCAGAAACAGATCAAACACATTAGAAACAACTGTGTAGGCTATGCATTCTGTATACCGTTTGTACTGTGTGTTGTTTAAACTTTACTGTCTCACCTCTCTGAGTGTATTCTGGTGCTCGTCCTGCAGTTGTGTGAGTCTGTCTGTCAGTCCCTGCAGAGCCTCTTTCACCTCAGGGGAATTGGCCTGTAAGGTGACCAAAAAATAAAACAGCATATAACATCATTTATTCCCTCTAGTGGATATTTTGAAAAAAAAAAAAAAACAGCTTAGAGAGCAGTTTTTTGTGACTTATGTGACACTAAAATGACATTTGTGTCAAAAACACTGGATCTGATATTTTCAGTTCAGATTTCACAATGTACAAACAATGATTTGGAAGAAAATTATTTATTATACATATAAAACCCTTAATAAATAGGCCTAAGCTGAACACCTTAGATGGCACTGCATTCAGAGCCATCATTTAACACTAGAACCATGTGGGTTAACTTTGGCAAACTTGGATCAAGCAGTACAATACACAAAAACATTAAAAAATGCCATTTAAAATGTTACTGAGCGAAACAGAGGCATTATGTTAACCATCTAAAGAAGTGGCTTTGTGCTGTTCCCATACTGTCCCAACAGATTTTAAACAACTTATTTTAACATTGGTTGTGAAAAGGGATGATCAAATATTTACAAATTTGGATTTTAAATCTGAACTGATTTTACTAGTTACTGAATACTGGTTATTTTGACTGATTTTAAACAGCTTATTATAAAACCACTTTCTAAGCAACTGGGACTAATCTAGCCGTGCAGCTCATTACCATATCACTTTCCAATGTTATTTTAGAACACTGTGCCAAACCATCTGTAATAAACCTTTTATGTTAATGATTGGAACGTTTGTTTAAATGTATTATCCATTAAGATGGAGATGATGGCAAATAACCTTCAACCTTCCAATTACAGAGCACTCTGTAATTCATATTTGGTGACTGGTCATTTATGATTAGGCTTTGAAGAGAAAGGCTGTTATCTCAGACAGCTCTGACCCTGGATTTGTAACCCCTCACCTCCTGCTCGGCCTGCAGAAGCTCCAGTCTTCTTCTAAGCTCTGCGTTTTCATTTTCAGCTCCCAGAAGTCTCAGCGAGGATGCTTCATCCACCTCGACACTCAGGGGCTTAAGGTCCACCTCTGAGAAACAGAGAACGGTGAGAATGGAAACAGGAGATTTATGAGAAGAAAGGGACAAATTATCTAACGTCAGGAAATCTAATACACAGTATGAAGTCATGGTGCTAAATCAAGCAGTGACAGTATAGCAAAGAACACAAACTGCTTATTAACCAGGAGATGGAGGGCTCTTGAACTCCTGAAGCTCTTCATCAGACCCCAGCTCTGACTGTAGGACTCGAGAGTGAGTCATACTCCGAATGACATCAGCAGAGTGAGAGTGGCGCTTCATTTCCACCTGCAGACCCATGTTCATCTCCAACAACTCATCTACCCTCTGTCTCTCCACATCCCGCTCCTAAGCAATACATAAACACACACACATACACACACAGGAAAGGTGAACATTCCTGTGTCTTAGCCGAAAAGTGCTGCATTGTATCTACATTCACACAGTTGAACACTAAATTTAATGTTTATTTTAGGCTCTTCACACTGTTTTTATGTGATGAATATCTAACATTTATCTAAACAGTTTTCGGTGTGTAACCGAAGTGCATGCACAAAACAGCAATGCTTCACGTCACAGAAGCTATTAGTTGGTTTCAGAAGTTTACAACTTGCCTTATCAAGGAGAATCAACAATAGTGTTTAAGCTCCCTGTAAAAAGAGTACATATTTCGGCCATGGCTACATCTTTATTTTAAATTCTTTGTTTGTGTCCCTGGTTCCTTAAAATATTAGTTTTTATGTGTTTTCTCCTTAACATTAAACATTTCACACCACATCACACCAAATATAAAAAAGTCTGATATATGATTGTTCCACTGCTGAATTCTTCCCTATCTACTGTCATCCATTTTCCTCTCTACTCACATTATTTTTTTCCCTTCAATTTAACATAAAATTTGCATTAATTCTGATCCTGTTGTTTGAACTAAGTTGCATTGCCACAGTTTAAATATATACCAGATTTTAATACCACATAGGTAAAAAGGCCCAAACCAGAATTGAACATGTCAGATTCAGTGTATTTTATGCTGTTTACATTGTCACACAAATGACTTGTGTATAAACTGAAACCAGCGTATGCATCTAAATCAAGAACATTCAAAGCTATATTTGTATCAGATAACTCATGAGATACATTTAGTGTCATTTCCGGATTCACTGAGTGCCATTTCCTGAAGTTGCATCTGCTAAGAAGCTGTCAAAGACAGCAGGGAATCTGAAGAGCACTCGTACCCCCTCCATATCCATGAGTTTCTGTCGTAGTAGAAGATTGTCCTTCTCCAGCTCCCGTAGAGCAGAGCACCGTGCCCGTGCATCAGCTAGCTGCTCCTCCAGGAGAGCCTTGTTCTCCTGCAGAGAGGCACAGTACTGCTGCTGCTCCTGATATGGAAGACAGAGGTGCTTATTGGCACTGTAGCTATCAAAAGCTCATGCTTTAGTTGCTTTAGAGACATTTAGAGACAGTTTAAGCTGTGTTTGTGGAATATTTTAAATAAGAAATGAAATGTACACAATTGTCTCTAACATCAAACACAGTCAATAAATATTCTGTCTCCAAAACAGTCTGAAACAAGGAGGTAGACCTTATTTGAAGCTTCCAGATTAGCCAAATTAGTCCACATTAGTACACATCAATCCCACAGCTCCAGTAGAGAACTTAAGTCTTTAATAACACAAACATTTTGATTATGTATAAACAGTCAAGGTGAAAACAGTGTTTAAAATCTTGAAACCTTGAATAAAAATTCCAATAGAATCCTATGCATTGTTCAAAAAAATAATAATACAATATGATAAAATATTTATCTCATATGCTAATAATTGTATTAATGAGGAATGCCCAATTAATAAAGTTTCCAGCCAGGTGATTCTATAATAAATGTTTAAAAGTTTAAAGGTTGTTTAGGAGTTTCTAGATTTTGTTATAGTTGACCAGTTCCTGAGACATTGACACTGTTCCAACTATAGATTGTTCAGCCTTATTAGTTATATAGATTTTTTATAGCCTTATTAGTTATATTATTACTGTTATATAGCTTTTTGACTGGATGAATTGTTTCTGCATAGCAACAACAATTTCTGCACGCTTCAAATTTAACGATCATACAAATACACACATAAAAGTACACCCAATTATCAACACAGGGTACCACAGCAAGCACTTAGTAATACCATGGCAACCACCTGAAATGCCATAGCAACTGCCTAGCAACCACATAGCAACACTATAACAAAACCATAACAAACTGTTTCAATGAATTTATTTTTAATAATGTATTTTACTGAATATACAATTTAGCATAAATTAATGATTGCCATAAAAATATTTCTACATAACAATGTGCCTATAGTAGATTACAGTTATTCTATGCAGCCGGATGTGCATGTACCTTCAGTTGAGTGCGGTAGAGCTCCATGCTGCGCAGACGATGTGTGCAGGTTTTCAGCTCTGTCTGTAGCTGCTCTGCTCTAGCTGCTCGCTCACGCAGACAGTCCAGTTCATCACGTAGCCCTCGACTAACACGAACCTCGCCCTGCAACGCCCGGTTCTGACCCCAAACACACAGGATGAGAATCATACATATATTAAACAAATATTTTAGAGATGAGATCTTTTTCTCTAAAGAATTGCAGTAATTATCCATGAAATGACACAGCAATAGAACCTAAAAGCAATGAAACTATACAAAAACCTATATTTGTCATTGCACTGAACACACCTCACACTGTAGTTTCTTTAGTTCTTCTTCCATTGTTTGCATTTCTTGCTTATAATCCAGAATTTGATCTTCTTTATCTTCCCTGAAAAGAATTTTCAGTATTTAGCACACAAGACATACATTTATTATCTGCTTAAGATTTATTGCTTATTCACACACTCAGATACACACACACATAAGTAGCCTAAAATAAACATTTTTACTTGAATTCAAAAGGGGGGCCAAATTAACATGCATACACACACATACACACTTACAGTTCCTGTTTGAGTCGACGTAATTTTGCTTTGCTGTCTGCCAGTTGTATTGACAGTCCTTCAGGAGCGTTGTCCCAGAGTCCCGAATGGGGCACTGTTGGGGATTTTCCAGATTCACGATGCTCACACAGTTCTACAATCCTCTGTAAATCACACAATAAGGTGCAAAAGTAATTAATTTCGAGTTCATTAATAACAGTTTTAGGAAAATGAACATTATCTTATATTGTGATCTCATGCTTGATTGTATTAAAAGTAATATATACATGGATACTGGGCAAAGACAAAGAGTTGAAAAATTGAGGAATGACTACACAGACTCAAGAGTGCATTTTCAGCCCAGACAGATGTTACCCTTTAATAGTGGATATTGACCTGTGATTTTATCCCCTCCACTTAAATTGTGTGTTGACAGTTGGCACAACACTCATACACTTAAAGGTTAAGATAAGTCATGAATTAATTTACATTTCATTTTCTCCTGGAAAACCTATTTTGCCCATTGTATTGTATGTGTTTTCTGTCAAAAATTCAAAATAAAACAAAAACTGGAAGTTTTTTTAAAGGTGTAAAATTGCTACCAGTGTGGTCAAAATGCATGCATGTTTATACTGCACATAGTGAAACAAATCACTGTTCTACCTCTCGTACATGGCAAATATGAAATGTCAAAGTGTTAGATAATGTATGGTACAGAATAATGTTTCCATAACAACAGACTGTTAACGAGCAGAGTGTTCTTGTGCCAGTTTGGGAAACAGTCTGTTTTAGAGGCTTCACAGTCACTATTGCAATCCTTAACCCATAACGATGTTTATTAGGACAAGACACCTTAGCCCCAAATGTTACTAATGAAGAAATGTAGAAAAAAAACAACAGAAGCTGCAGCAAGATAATGACCCTATGAACTTCTGAGTGAAGTTAGTAGTTTGGGGCATGTTTAAAACATGTATAGTAGAATGGTAACTCTCCACTTACAGATTAAGACAGTTAATAAAAGAATATTTCAGTATTTTTTTGGAGTCTAATCTTCACATTCTTGGGCTCTATTGTACAACTGAGTATAATAATCAAAAGGTTTTGTGTTTGTTTTTACCAAGTAACGAAAAAAGAATGAATTAGAAGTATCTTTTTAATCTGTGAGTAAACAAAAAATCTCACCTCAAGATGTGCATCTCTCTGAGCCAGTAGGGTCTGAATCTGTCGGGCCAGGGAACCAAGCAGAACCTGCATATCCACTCCCTCCAGCCCACACACATCCCCGTACTGCAGCGGCAGCACAGCACTGGGGTCCTGAGTCACCTGACATAACAATAAACACAAGAATCAGGGCATCGCTATACTGCATATCTATAGTCTGTTTATACTTTACCATATATCACAGTCTGTCAAATACTAGAATGTTTTTAGCTTGAGCTGTTCTCATTTGTGTTGGCTCAAAGGCTCAAATAGCACAATGGACCCCGTTCAAATTTTAATGTTTTGTAAGAAGGCAATGCATGCCAAAAAAGCATAAATACCATATGCTGCTACAAAATGACACATGTAGTGATAAAACAAATTTAGAGTGGGACACAATCCATGTGACACCATTACCAGGAAATCATAGCTCACGAGCCATTAAGATCATCAAGGCTAAACAATGAGCTTTCATTCCCAACTCAGACTGCTTGCTCATATTTATCTAATTGGTGTTAAAGTGTTTTATGAGAAAGGGGTCAGTTGCTGAAATGTCTGCATCAGTAGCTCTGAGAATGTGGTCCAGAAATAACTGTAAATAACTGTGCTTGGGGTTTTTTTTAACATCAAGAAAAAGACTACAAGTGTGAAAAAACAGACCTTTGTAATTAAACGCTGCCAAACAACAAGTTTAAGTTTAAGTCACAATCTGTCCCAGGCTTAGATAGTATGTTAGCTGAGCTAACTTTGCTTTAGCAACAGTATGTTTACCGAATACTGACTGACCTTCTCTGTGGAAAGCAGTTACCATCTAGCTAATATGAGTTTCAACATTTACCATCTAACCAAAGTCAGGAAAATCAGTTAACATCTGGTTACATCAGTTACATTTGTCAAAACTGACCTAAAATCGGGGTGCCGAGTGGTCCAGCGGTCTAAAGCACTACCACCATAAGTGGGAGGTTGCAGGTTTGAACCCCAGTTCATGCAGCTCATTTGCCATCAGCTGCCAGCGCTCAAAGGGAGCAAAAATGGCCCTGCTCCCTCCGGGTGGGTAGATGGCGCTCTCTTCCCACATCACCTCTAGGGTGATGTCCAAACCCCGAGCTCTCCCCACATCACCTCTAGGGTGATGTCCAAACCCCGAGCGTCTGTGAGCTGATGTACCAGAGCTGAGCCGCTGCGCTTTCGTCCAAGCGAGCTGGCTACTCAGCAATGCTGCATGAGCAGCAAAAAGTAGAAATAAAATTATATTTAAAAAATGACCTAAAATCAGCTATAGTATTAACATTAGGCTAACATCAGTTTCCAGGGAGGAAGTGGAGCAGCAAGCAACTAACTAACTAACAGCAATTAACATCTAGCTAACATCAGCTACAGCATGTATACTCTAGATAACAGCAGTTACAGCAGGTAATATCTAGCTAACATCAGCTACAGCAATTAACATCTAGTCAACATCAGCTACAGCCGTTAACATCCAGCTAAAATCAATTACCGAAGGTAACATCTAACCAATATCAGATACAGCAGTTAACATTCAGACAAAATTATTAATAATCTAAAGAAGGTAACATCTAGCCAACATCAGATACAGAAAGCAACATCTAGCCAACATCAGCTACAGCAGTTAACATCTAGCTAACATTAGCTTCAGCAATTAACATCTAGCTAACATCAGCTTCAGCAGTTACCATCTAGCTGACATCAGTTACAGTTGGTAACATCTAGCCATCATCAGCTACAGCAGTTTTTAAAAATGTTTTGAACCCTAAAACTAGGTTGCACAGTAAAAAGGGGTTAGCTACAGTTTATTTCTATCTCCTGATTTCAATACTTAGATTATGGAAACTGATTAATTAAAAATGATCATGTAGCACCTTTCCACATCCCTGAACGATATTACAAATTGGATGTTGTAGGAAACAGGATAAACATTGCATAAAGTTCAGTTCTAAGCTGATTTAAAGATATGCTTAGAATTAGTGATTAAAGTAGAAGAAAGAAACAAGGAAACCAAAGACTTTGAATTTGAATTTACTAATACATTTTGAGAAATGGACTACGATAATTATGAATAAGAAATCTGAACTTGACTTGAAGCTGACACTTACCTGTGTAATGCTGTCTGAAGCCAAAGGTACAGTTGGTTTAGTAATAACAGAGAATGTCACCTTTATTCATTTATTTAGACCTGCACTGAAAATTGAATTCTGTAAACTATAGTGAATGAGTGCTCAGCACAGTGAGAGTTTATAAATAACACAGAGGACAAGACCAACCACAGATGTGATAAAATCTTTAACAACTGACCTCCTGAATGCAGAGAGCAAGAGCTGCCTGGGTTTCAATGTTGAGTGACTGGATTTGCTGGATAAAGGTTTCCTTCGTCTCACACTGCAAGAAAGGAACACACAAAAAATATCTCTGAATAGGCAACTATTATACAATAGGCAACGGAAATAACACTTTATATAAGTCTGTGTATATTTGTGTGTGGTACCTGCACAGCACATCCCAGTAATAGCAGCAGCAGCCTTCTTAGTTCCTCCACAGCACCCTCTGTTGACCACACATGAAAGAGTACAAAAGTCTAAAGAACTGTATGTTCTCAAAGGAATCTTTTGTTTTTGACACCAGATACAGACCCATGGTTTAGATATCGATTCAAAACAAGATCAAAGTCAAAAACAGATACCAAATAATTTTTCAGTATTAATTCACCTGTAAGAGGGTCTCGTCCCAAAACAGCCACATTCGGAAGAGGCATCAAAACAAGTTGCTGAAGATTTTCCTATAAATAGTGAATAAAGGATAATAGAAAGGGTTCAGTTCTGCCATATCACTTAACTCATTTACTAACCAATAAAGAATGGGCAGAAAGATGGGGTAAATTCAGTCCAAATGTTTTTCTACAGTGAAAGCAGTGAAAGTTGGAACGTAACTACACTTCATACTAAAACATTTCTTTAAACAACACTTACTGACCAATGGAAAATCCCTATAAAAAATTAATGTAAAATGTAAAAGCCTGTGATGAACATATACAACATTTGATTCTTTCATTTACAATTAACTCTGTAAACATGTAATATTAGGATGTAAAAACAAGCAGCACGGTGGCAAAAAGACATGTCCTTTAAACATGGCTGTGAAAACTGTCGTTTCGCACTCTGTTAGGACACTAGAAACAAGAAGTGAAACCACTAAGAAAAAAACAACAACTAGATGACCACAGTTCCGTTCTGATCAACTACACAAATGACTAAAAAGACACTGAACTATCATCTGATTTAACCCAGTGTTTCTGTATACAATCTAACATGTGGGTGACTCTGTTACAACATTCTATGAACAAATATCTTGAGTGTAAACAAATCCTCCAATTTTTAGCCTTGGTTTCCGGAAAGGGAAGTTACACAATTTTGAAAAACATCACTAAATTGGTTGCTAGAATAGGGATGTGGGGATCTGATTTTAACTTATACTTTAGCCCTGATAAAATCATAAGTGTTCATACCTCTTTATTTTTAATTCTTTTTTATTATATACAGTGACATATGTATAAGAACTCTGTCATTACGTGCTGAAACAAACTTCAGTGTGAATTTGTAGACTACAATAAAGCTACTAAGGGCTAAATACGTATTGATTTAGGTGACAATACCGGGTTTGATAGCTGACAATATTTTTGTACTATAGTAAACTTCATCAAACAAATTGTATTGCTTTGCAAGGTAAAGTAAGATAAAATTTAAAGGAACATCTGTGGCTAACATGAAACCCTATTTTGGGTTCTATAACTGAACATCATTCTATTGTAGATAACACAGTTTCATAGCTCTGTCACCTGGTTAAAATACACTGTTAAATGTTGTTTAAAACTGAATGCCTCTAATGTGAATTAAGGTAGGTACTAAGGGACAGTTAGGCAGTGATTACTCAGTGATTGCTTGATCAATCTTCAATTATAGCACCACATTGAATAAGACTCGTTCATCCTTACATTTTCTGTGTCCTTGAAAAAAACTCTGCAGCTCTTAATCACATACACTTAACTGCATACAGCTGCCCCCATCTGGGTTTTTAGAATGAAACAGCAACTGGAAATGAAGATGAATTAGTACGACAGGTAAGCCTATTTTGTCAAGAACATTATGTGCCTAACTTGAAAGAAGGAACTCGCAAGACCAGAGGGCACCTATCACAATGCTGTTTACTTGCTATTGCTCTACAAAATGAGCTAATTTCAAATTGAGTAGCTAAAGAAGTATCAGCAAATATGTTATTGGAAACCAAAAAAACTACCCAGCTTAGCTACAACAGCAGAGTATATTAGCCTTATAACATTACAGTATGAACAATTACTGTTTGTATTTGACAATGTACTACCCATTTATTAGGTTATTTTTTTTTTCAAAAGCAGCATCAGGTGTACCATTTATTTAAATGGCAAAAAATACAAATGTCAGTGTTGTCTGCCCCAGTGTTAGCACCGAATTGGCAATGAATGCTGTGTATGTCTGCTCATTCTTGAAGACAAGTCTGATAGAACTGATTGGAGAGAATGCAAGAACAAACAAGAACACATATAAAAAAATAGCTTGTTACCTGATAGTAGGACCTGAGGTGCCGATTAAGGATGGAGAAATTCTGAACTCGGAGTATCTTATCATCATGCACATTGTGATAGATTTGCTCTACTTTTGGATTTGGGTCACTGAAAAAAAAGAAATGAACAGGTATTAAAACTAGTGTCAACCTATACCCTTAAAGTTTACCTGTGTATAACATGTTTTGCAGCTTGTGAGGCTATAATTAATCCTATTAATAAAGCCTTCATTTTCAGTTTTAATAAGATCATCAACTCTGGCAAGTTAATATCAACAATTCTGTTTATGAAAACTGCAAGTCACCCGATGAACACTGTACACAAACAAAACACATATTCTTACTCCTGGAAAATGAGCCTGATATATCAGTTTCTCTCTGTTAATCTCAGAACACTCTTAATACTCAGTTTGTATTTGTATTCGACTGTGTGAAGAAGACTGTTTACCTCTTTAACTATTAAATAGACCATAAAGGCTTCTATTTATATAACATGTAATTATAAACTGCTGGTGTTAACTGGTGGTATAAAGGTGTTATATTGATTGGTAAAAGGCTTAAAAGCTTTTAAAGCAGCTGAACCCAAAAGAGGTCATGGTGACATATGTGACACAGACACTTAAAAGAGGATGAACATTTCTAACAGCACATTGTCCTTCATTATAACACATGAAGTCTCTAAGTGACATATAGTGAACATTCTGAGTACATTACAGAAGTGTTTGAATGTGTATTTGTTCATTTGACCTTATTAAAAGAAAATAAGTAAACAAGCTTAGCGCTTGAGATGAAACTAGCTCCTTTTAAAAGTGTGTTTTAGCTTCTACAGGTCTGTTACAATATGCTTTTTTTATTAAATGTTTTAACTGACCTGATTTTTAGGATGCCCAGAGTATGAAAAAACATTAATGAGTTGCTCACTGAATTTATCTGATTCAATTCTAAATTTGGCATCAGTATTCAGAAATGGATCTGTTCTCTTAGTGGTTAAAACCAGTATGATAAGATGTAGTGTTTTAAAGTTTGCTCATTGCAAATAACAAATGAAAAGACATTAAAAAAGACTTCTCTATTTTATAGACGTTTCTATTGTTTTGTATTGTTCTTTTACTCGCCACAGGCACGTGTCTTACATGATTCTCATGACTTCATTGAGGTAGATGCCGTCGGTGAGGCGCAGATACTGCTGCACTGCATTATGGGGGTTGGAGTTCACTTCCATGTAGTCCTGGGAGAAGGGGCCGTTTCCCTCATCATCCACCATGTCTTTAAACAGATACACCTTCACAAAAGAAGACCTTAAACTTAGTTTACAAACATTTCAATTCAAGCTTTAAACTTTAAAACTAAACTAAAACAAGCTACTTTTTGCTGGTCTTTTAATTAATAGCCACCTGAGTGCTGGTATTAACTGTACTGTAAACCCACTTAAGTCTGTTTTATGTAAAATTTGATATTTCCAAGCATTACTCAACTTTGAAAACAGATATATATTCAAAAGCAAATATACCTTTAAACATATTTTGAGATCTGGCGTATGGCACAACCTATTTGCATACTGAGTGTGTCCCCAATTTCTGACACTGACCTATTATTTATTGTAATTAACTGAATGGTTCATTATGAATGTTGTACGCTATAAGAACAAGCATCATTTTCTGATCTGGTGACTCTGTGTTGGCTATGTGCTGTACTGTTCATTTCATAGCATTGTCTTTCGTCAATTAATATTTGAGTATTTTAAATCTGTATTTGATTTAAATAAAATCAAAGAGAAAACTAAATGTAAATCTATTATTTAGCTGAGCATAACATTCAAAGTAGAATTATTATGCAAAACAATTGATATAACAACAAAAATTAAACTTAAAGTTTTTAGTCTAATTAACTATATTTTTAGTAAACATTACTTAAAAAGGCAACAAGTTTTCTCAAATAATGTAAGTAAATGTAACTTAACTTATTTAGGCTTATAGTGTGCTCTTGGGGGTCAGAAATCTAGCTAACATTATTTCCTTAGTCAGGATGAGAAGAAAAAAGACTAAAAGACTAAATATAAGTAATAGGCTAATAATTGTTACTTAAATTACTGAAATAAAGTAACATGTAAGGACATTAATAACAACTGTAGTTAGATAGAAAGATAAGTTAGGTTATATTGTTTTCAAACTAAAAAAAAAGAAAATATAAAACACATATCCTAGCTTTAGCTAACAGCTAGTTTGTGAAAAGCAAAGATTTAGATGAAGACCCTTTTCACGGTTTACCTAAGTTATCTAACGGACTTAGTTTAAGAACTGGTTACACCTAGTTAACGAGCTAACTATCACACTGGTACTTAACTAACTAGTTAATACATTTAAAAAAGTTTTAATGAGACACATACCCATGTAACAAGTGCGCTTCCCATAAATTCTTCTAACATTTCCGTAAGGTTACCGTCCATCTTACCCGAGCCTCAGCAGTCGCTTAAAATCTTAATTTCCAAACTAATTTCATATATAAAAACTTTGTGTAAGTTAGTTAACTAAAGCCTGAAGTGTATCAGCTCATGGCTCGTATTATAAAGCTAATAACTTTTCTCAGACTTTCTCGGGCTGGGTTACTAAGGTAAGTTATATCCGTTAGTTAGCACTGTGGCTGCTGCCACTGCCCTTCTCCTTTTCTGTCACGTTAGCAACACAGACACTGCGTAACCACCCCGGAATCAGCAGCGCGGAATCAGCCCGGCGGTTACACCAGCGCTGTTCCCCTCACAGCTCCTGAAACAGCTCAACCACCGCAGGGTTTCAGAGAGAGAGACAGTGTGGAGTGGGTCCAGGGGAAATACCCCCATACAGCGTGTCTACTTTCCACTCCGCGCTGTGGAAACTTATCAACCACCCAGAATTTCACGTTTTGTCACTTTTTCTAACCAGAGCTCACCTACATGAGGGACATTACGCTCCAGAGCTGTCAGTTCGAGGTGTTACAGCGGGAGGTTAGATTAGGTTATAGTTAGTCTACAGCGCCGCCGCGTGGCAACCTTGAGTAGTTGCAGTAGTTATATTAACCTCAATAGCAGCAGTCTGCTCCAATGCAACTCCTGGAGATCCACCTTAACCCATTCAGACACTGTGAGCATTGCAAAGCATGGAAGCATCCCAGCTAAGTAAAAGTGTAACCCTATTGGTTTCAAAACTATTTATTATAAAGTATAAAAGTAAAAATAGTGGCATATTGTATACCCCTCTTTTAAACATTTTCCTAAAAACAATAGTGACTATACTGCCAAGTCAAAGAAAAAGTTGCCAGCAAAAAAAAGGTCTTTCCTTGAGTCTCCGCAAGACTCTGGAACGAATAGAAACTAATAGGGTGTCGGTATGGTATAAGTTTATGCTTCTCATCCACCCACAATCAAAGTACATTTGAATACTGATGTCATTCTTACTTTGGTCCTCTAGATAGTCCCTAAAAGTATAGTAAAAGTGTAGAAATATAGTATTTAGAGACTTAAAACATTCCCTTAGTGTGATCATTATTATCATCATTAAATAAAATTGAAATGAAAAACATTTTGGTAAAAATTAAATAGACTATTTAGAAATAGACAGCAATTAAGAAAACAAAAAGATTGTAGCCAGAGAGTGTGTAATCAACCGACACAATCTTGTGGTACACCCTAGAAAATGGCAGATCCTTTGAGAAAATAATATTACTGACAATGTTGAGTAAATGATCTTGTCAGATTCCTATACTGACTTTGTCCCTTTGTAGTCTATAGTCTGTGTTTTGTGTTGTTTTTGCTTATTCTGTGTAGTCCAGGTCAACTTAACCCCTGTCTATTTATTTATTGATTTGGGTTAGAGGTGGATCTCTAGGTGTTGGTGACAACTGGCCTAAAGCTGCTCAATATGCTCTTGTATGGTTAATATCAAGACAATTTAACAGTTAAAGTAAAATATATTTTTATCTAAGAGTAAAATTGTTTAACTTGATGAAAGATCTGGTGGTGAGATCTATGTGCAGTATATACTATATACTATGTCGTAGGCTATGGGTGAATGCTTTGACAGCAGTTATGGTATTATCAGAAGGATAAAGGGATTTTATGCGTCACAACATGGGACAGCCTGCCACTGTCTCTATCAATCTGACACACTAGTCGTTTATAGACTAGCCTACATAATCCAGCTCTCTCTCTCGCTCTCTCTCACTCTATCACCCATCCCACCTATTCCAAATCACACTCTCATTCTATTTTTATCCACATGAAGGGGAAGCAAAGCCTTTACAATCAATTTGTCTGTTCGATTAGCCCTGGCTGAACTTGCAATAACCATGAAAAAGTAAATAAAAGGAATGAATAGAATGAAATAAAAGCAAGACAACTCTTTTAGACCCTCTTGAGGAAGATGAAAAGGGCTGTGGAGCCTTTATAAATTGTTTTAACAAATCACAGCATTTCATTTCAAGTTTACATGCTGGAAAAATGGACCCGGTAGCATCACAAAGCAGATACAAACTCAAATCTTTATTTGTCTCACGCTTCTTTTGCAATTGCTCTATTCTGATATCTTTATAGCCACGCATGAAGCAGAAGGAAGGACTACAAACAGCATGCAGTTTCATATACACTCTCAAAATACCAATGTAAAACATTATGGTTTACTTTACATTCATCAATACATCTTCACAGATGTTTGTGATTTAAAAGTTAACATTTGATGGGCAGGAGTATATTATCAGGACTTATTGATTTTTATATTTTAAGAGGTACTTTTTCATCAAATAATGGCAAGAAAGGTGGCATTTAAGAATTATATAACACATTAGCTGGTATTTAATAATAATATAAAATAAGTAAGAGTTGTGCATATGATTTTGTCCCGAATCATACTCTGTTTTAAACTTTTTGGTCAACCAGTCTCTAGCCTTTAACTGGCTGGTGTGGCCTCCTTCTCTCCTGCCTCTTCCTCTGTTGGCTCAGCCTGGGATGGGGCAGCATCCACCTTCACTTGGTTTAAGATGTTCTTGACCTTTTCTTTCAGCTCCATGATGGTCTCCTTTACTCCCTTTTCCAGAATGTATCCCTCTGTCTCGATCTCCACGTTCTCCTGGCCCTCTACAGCCTCCATGGATGTCTGAAGGAAGCGCAGGCTGAGCAGCACAGTCATCTACATCATGGAGAAGTGGGCAAGAGGGAGTCAAATGTCAGTGCCTTATGCATATGATTAAGTGTTGAAGTGTTTTAATAAAAAAAAAGAAAAAACTTGTGTTTTTTGCAGGGAAAAACAGTGCTCCATAGCCCTACTACAAACATGTTTTTGTTTTAAAAACGCCTTTAAATTATAGCATTATTTCATTGTAAGGCTTACTTAAGTGCAATCATGCAGAATGAAGTCCAACCGGTCATGAACATTTTAGTGGTAAAAAAAAAAAACTTTTTTTTTACTGTTGCATCTGATCTGCTCCTTAGTAGACTGACGTGGATCTCTGTAAAGCTACTTTTAAACAAAGTTAGTTGTTAAAAGCTTTATACGAATACATTCAGATTTAACGACATTAAAGATATCTATAAAGGAGCCACACATCACATTCTTTGTATATTTGAAAGAGTATCTATTAAGAATATACTCTGGTGTGAATTCCTCTGTTTAATTACACAGTGGTAATCACTGAGCAGCTACAGATGGCACCTGTGAGTCAGATCATATTATCATAATAAGATGGAGACAGAGCTGCTTTCCCACTAGAGTCGATCGATAGCTGGAGAGAGATAATTGTTTGAATGGTTGAGTCAATAACGACATTCATATTAATTAACACAACTGATGAATTTACTGATATATATTTATAGCCATGCATGAAACTACAAAAACATGCATTTTCCTATAAACTATCAGCATACTAATGTAAATCATTACGGTTTCCTTCACGTTTATCAACCTTTACAGTCTTTACAGATATTTGATAAGTCAATATACAATATTGATACTTCCATACTTCAAAATACAACAAAGTTGCTGCTGATATTTAGTTTAAATAATAGTGTACCATGTTATTTGGCATAATCAGTCAACTGTTTACCTTTTTTTCTGATCTATTCTATGATTTCAAGATTTATTATGTTTCTTTGGTTTGTGTTCCAGTGCAGACATTGTGGGGCATTATATGTATTAAAAGTTATATACTGTACACATAAAATGTCCAAAATAATTAAGGCTTTCAACTTTAAACTGAACTCAACATGTTATTTTCCTAATGTTATTTTTCTAATATTGCATATTTTTCCCTCATGTTAGGTGTAATCTACATGTTTTGTACCTGAATGAGGAAGACAGACATGACTGCAGGCCCGATTGTGTTCATCAGGCTCATGTAGTAGCTGACCAGAGCCTGACGACAGCCGCGGTTGTACAGGTTCAGCTCCTCAGACTGGTACTCATAATTGAAATGGGCTGAGTTATCCAGGAGTTGGTACTGGATGCAGGGCCTCGGGGAGGCTGGATTACAGCAACTGAACGGAACTCCATCCAACAGGTAGCGACCATCCACGTTACTCCTCACACGACTGGGCAGAAGAAAAAGTGGCAAAATAAACACAGTCAGGCAGTTAATGCTAGATATGTAAACAAGCTGTGGATGTTTTCAGACCCTTATGTGCCATTCCTAACTTTGGCATTGACTACGTATTATTTAAAAAAAATGTGATCAATAAGCTTTAAGATTATTGCTTAAAAACTTAAGTAAAACGTTCTAGGCATTCACTTTATGTTGTTTTCTTGTGGTTACATATTTCACAGCAGAGATAAATTAGCACATTGTTCTTTGTATGTTCTAAATTGATTTTTGGGGAAATCCATAGTGCTTTATAGAAGTATGTGACTATTTTGAGAGAAGATCAATGTAAATCAGTCTGCGTGGCATGTTGTCATGTGACCCTTTTGATCTGCACTTTGCAAAAACAACATTTTCATTGATTTTGAAGGCAGAAATCTGGGGCTGTCAATAATGTTTACAGGAACAAGAAGAACTGCTGGGGAATCCACTGAATACTAATACTGAATTATAATGACACTGGCTCTCTTTTCGCACTCTGTCTTTTGTTTCTTTCTCTTTCTCAATTCCTCTTTCTCTGGATTCCAATGACTTACTCTTTCACTTCTTTGGAGGTAAAGTCCAGGTAACGGTTGTTGATCCACTGCACCTCAAACCAGTCCCTGTAGTTGGTGTTGCCACAGCACTGGAACTCCATCTGGAGACGGTCAATGGTCTCCTTCTGGAAGCATCGGCCTGGTGTGTCCGTATCCTGTGGAATGATTTACCAGTCATGTCATGTTTACCAAACACAATAACTCTAGAATAAGTGGAAACTCTCCTCTGAACATTGTTCTTAATCCTAGACTTTATCTGTATTTTACATTGGTCAGCACACTACTGTGTGTGACTTTATGATGACTAAGCAACTGGTTGTTTATCTTCTCTCTCACATCCCTTTGCTACACCCCAGTAAAATTATAATTAAGGTGGTTTTCTACTTGATTTTAATGTATAATGATTCAAAACCATAATTTTTGGCTTAATTCATGGCTGCATTCTTGGCTGCTAATCATAGAAGGCTGTTTGAAAGTAAGGGGCCGATGCAACCAATGTTAGGCAAGATTTTAAGGACCCTTATTTTAATCAAAAGAATACAGTCACACGTATGTAGTTTAACATACTGCATAAGCTTGTTATCAGGATTATGTTACCTACCACAGCAAATGTTATCCAAGCTAACATACATTTTAATTAGTGGTAGCTTTTTTTAAATTTTAGTAAATACTGTATCTTAAAGTTTAAATGTTTGTTAAGTTGGGTGACATCACCACACAGCCTTGATAGACTGTTATTTTCGTGTGACCAATAGAGAAATAAGTCTTCATATCACAGCACTAACAAGAAACCGCCCTACCTCGGCTGCAGCCAGGGATTGTAAAAGCCATTGTCACATCATGATAGAGATAGTATTATTATGTACAAAAATGTATTTTGGACATTTGTTGTTGTTGTTGTCAAGGCTAAATAAATTAAGTCAGAGAAAGAATGTTTCTGGGTGCTGTTCGTAAGGAATTCACCTTGTAAAAGCGGATGCCGTTCTTCAGGCCCACCTTCAGAGACTCCTCCAGGCTGGGCTGCAGGGCATAGCTCATGATCATGGCCACCAGCAGCATGGAGGTGAATAAGAAAGAAATGCAAAAGAAAGGAATGAGGATGTTCTTCCAGCGTGGAAATCGCGAGGCATCCAGCGAGTCCTGACACACTTTGCCAGCGCAGATGTTGATGCCCACAGATGCCAGACCCACCATAATCAACAGATTGGGCACAATGTGGATGTCATTATTGTGCATCACCTACAAACAACATAAAACTTTAATGAATAATGAGTTAAATACACAGTTGCATTCATATTGAAGATTTTATTTATTTTAAAATGTCAATCCTATTGATTTTGTTGCATAGAATGATAATGGTTTTGCACATCTCCCTAATTAATGGTTTTATCTAAAAACATGACAACATAAAAAAACCTTTACATGATTACCATTTAATAGCTCTTACCTGGATTTCCAGGCAAATAATCATACATACATTTACGTAATAGATCCTTTTATTGTAACATAATAAAGATTTTACACTTCAAAAAAATGTTTTTTAATACTATAAATAAGACATTTTGCATTACATTACATTTTACATTATATTTAGCAGATGCTTTTATTCAAAGCGATTTTGCATACACTGTAGGAATGTAATAACATTTAAATTGCATTTTATTACAGTGAATTGGATCATGATTAGTATGTAAGCTTGTGGTTAACTCGTGACTTTTGGTTTGTGGCTAGCGTGTTAAATAATTTTGTGTTACATTAAATTTGAAAAAATAATAAAGTAAAGGGGCTGTGAAAGTTTAAAATTCTGCTTGTGCTGACCTAGTGACTTCCTTTTCAGGGTGTTGGAGCTTATTTCCTGCTCCTTTGCCATGTGGCCTGAAGAAATCCATTACAGCCTAGTGAGGGCTGACGGATGTGACACCACAGCTGCCTTAGTTGCAGTGCTGAGTCTGCAGACACTGGCAGTTGTTCTCACCATGTTTGCACAAAAATGAGGACATGGTGCTTCTAACTTGAGAATCATATTGCACAGACTATGACTAGTTCAGATCAAGTCTTGTTTTGCAACTCAAAATCAGAAATGCACTTTAAAGGCCTGATGATTTAACATTGTTAGCCATGTATTGGAATAGACTGAATAGTAGCTTTTACGTACAGATAAAAATAATTTAGGTAAAGTTATATTTGCAATGTTCTACACATGAAAAAATGCCATTATCACAACATATTTCTCTCAGATTCTTTTTATTATTTTAGATTTTTTTCCCTTAAATATAATGCTAAACATTTCATTAAATAAGACATGGGCCCCAGTCTGCACTGTGTTAAACTCTGTTTGTTACATCTGTTGTCTACAAAACTTGATAACAAAAAAAGAATTAAGACATGGGCCCCAAGTCAATAAACATTAAATTTGAACATCTAGTGTTATTTTCAAGCTATTTATAGATTTTTTTTTCTCCTGATGTTCTTTAGATGTATGTTTACTGTTACATACTACACAATGATACATTAAATAAGACTGATTTTCTGGTCATATATGAAGCATTTAAAAATCTTTATTTCATTAAAATGTGTTGTATGTTGAGTTAGCATGAAAAGTAATTAAGGCCTAGTACCTCTTCCCTGCGGACCAGTTCCGTCTTAAGAAAGATCCCTGTGGCAAAGGTGATGACTCCAGAGAACATGGCCACCCATGACAGGAGCCAGAGGGCCTGGGCCAAACGCACTCTCCTCTGGAAGGAGAACTTTAACTTGAGGACTGTCATACTAGAAGAAGAGCATACGGTGGGGGAAGGGAGAATTAAAGGATGAGCTGGAGAAAGTGAGACAAGTGACTGTAAACAAGAGGATTAGCCATAAGTTTAAACACCAGCAACAAAATTGGAGAAAGGTGACGCAATTATGAAACTATAACATCAGTTCTATGTTCTTATTTATCACATAACTAAAGTTAATGCACTATAATTACCTAGCCTACTTCCGAGAGGTCGACGCAAAGGATGAGAGCGGGGATTTGCAGCTTTGGGATGTAAATATGTCTGCCCTACTGCGTTCCATTCGGGAATAAACAACCACTTAAACGATAGCAAATAGAATTCAATTATTTAGAATGTAACATTTAATAGCAGGAATCAACTTCAAAACAAACAATAACCCCTTAAAATTTGAAGGCCTATTTGTAGGCCAACAGAAATACAACTTACTCTAATAACTATATTACACGTCATAGTACTGGAAAAATTATTAATACATTTTCTAAAGACCTCAGATTATAAAACTAGATTTTTAAGATTCAGGGGTTGATACAACTTTCTCCAGGATTTATAAGCAATCTCTCCATTGCTATTTCACTAAAATTCAACCAATCGCGCTACATTTTATTAAATTTGACATAGATGTTCAAATAATGGATTACCTTTAAAATTGTTCAGTTCCGTTGGTTTGGGACCCAGAGCCTACAGTACACCTCCTACAGTTCCGCAGCCATTTTGGAGAGGGCTCAGAAATATAATATAGGGCATTATTATGTCTTGGGTGCCATAATCTCTTCTCCTCAAGTCCGATCCTATTAAACTAACTCCAGCCAATAGGAATCCAGGCCAATGTCCTTTGAGCACACCTGCCCTTGGACTGCAAAGCCTAAGAGAGAGAGTGGGAGGGGTCCCAGGTATAATATAGTAGGTCTAAGTGCACTAAACTGGGAGGGAAAGAAAAAGTTGGATAACACTGGAAGTAAAAATTATTGGGGTAGAGAAAGGTAGGGAGACACTTTACCATAGTAAAAGTGTAATGTATATATGGGTAAGAGCTCAAAACGACTTCTAAATATTGACCTAGAAATATATATTTAAATGAAAGCATACATTTAAAAATATGTAAACATATATAAATGTGAAAAGTAAATGTTTTTTTATCTTTTCGTTTTAAGTAAGGCAGTAAATAAATGGCAGTACAAGCTGTGGTTGTGAGCAGTGCCATTGTATACTGATATGAATTTGATTGCATGTTTTAGTAAAAATGAATTTAAAAAAAAATGTGCAGCAACTTTACTGGCTGGTGAGAGAACATGAGGGAAAATCCCTTAGTTCACATAGTAATATGTGTAAAAAAAAAAAAAAAGGACAATTACACAAGTATTTTCCACCCAGAGTAATGATATTAAGAACATATTTTACCAGGTTTATGTACAGACATTTATTAATCAACAGTAAGGAAAAGTGTCTACATACACCAAGATACAAACACCAAAATCTCAGCCACATTTTAACATTTCACTAAATATTATGTAAATAAATGTACATCTGCATTTCTACCACTTCTACCATAAAATTGTATAAACAAACTGTAATTAGGAAAAATTGTAACATAAAAATGGACTGAAATACAGGCAAGTAAGTAGCAAAGTCACACTACATAGCTTACCAGATACCTGCACAAGAAGAAAATTTAACTAGATGCAAAACCAGTGAACTTAAGAACACCAACACAATCACATGTTTATTTATTAGAAAATATAAGGTTTGTTACGATATATAAGGTAGGTTAAGACACAAAATAACCATAAAATTATCCAAACAATGTCTGCTTTTGAATTTACAACTTACTGAAACTCTAAATTCACTATTTGTCACATTGGGTTTCCTCTTAAAGACCGGGTGTTTAGACATCTTCTTTTTCCTGTACATGTCATCTTTTTGGGATGCAAAATGTGTGCCAGACTAGGACCTTTAAATTGCATTAAATTTTTTCAGCACTTTGTATTCATTTTTATAGTCACTACAAATTTGGTAGCTGCATTTAAACTGTTTCCCACCACAATGAAAATGTTCTCTATAAGGTGGTAAAATTTAAACTCTTATTTGCTTTTTTATTTTTATTTTATTATATAGGTGCAAGCTGGAATGAGTGGATGTAATTTGGTCATATAGGTTATCAGAGTCTTAGTAAATAAGCAAATAGTAATATATTCACGTTCATAAATATAGTTGCATTTGGTAAGAGTCTTATATAGTCTCTTATATTGTTTTATGACTAAAAATCAAGTTCCAAATACAAAGAATAGATCTCCATTTTAAAATGCTTTTCTAATTATAAAAACTGTAAAGACACTTAAAAGCAAATGTCACCAGAAAGTCTTGTTAAAGAAACCTCAGGCTTTCAAATAATTTTTCAGTGAGAAATGCTAAAGATTCTAACAGTGAATGAGCTGAAAGAGAATAAGCATCATAAATGAATCATGCAAAGTGTTTACTAGATTCCATTTGATATTCACTGTTTGCCACTGTTAAAACATTCAGTGGAGCTAATCTGTTATAGAATCCTAAAAGCCCTCTGCAGGCCTCCTGGCCCAGTCCCTGCCCACATGATCTCTCTCTAACGGGCCTTCCTGCACTGGGGAAGGAATCTGGCTCATAAAATCATCCAGCATCTTCTGAGCTGAAATATAGGTGACCTCATTTGAGTCCTTTCGTGAATTAACTGAACTTGTGTCTATTCTCTGCACTCCTGCTGCTCTGTTTGTGCCTGTATCCTCCAGGCTGTATGGATTAGCTGGAACATCATTTGCCCTCCACATGCTGCCAGAGTGCATGTCTGTCTCTAAACCTAAATGATGCACTGTGACCATAGAGTCTTCCCCTTTGGACTTCTCATCTGTAATCTTTCTATAGATGGCCTGGCTAATATCAGCGACAGTAAAAGGTAAGTTTGAATCCTCAGGTTTTGGATGAAGGGTGGCCTTGTGTTCATCAACTACAGTCTTCTCTGACACTGTCCACGGGTCTTGACTTTCTGTCCATGGCAAAAATGCTGTCACATGCTGCTGTCTGTCACTTAGGCCTCTCTGAGCAGAGAAAAACCAATCAGATTCTTGCTCTTCCTCTCTCCCAGCAGGTGATTTGTTGTCCCTGAGTCCTAAGGCTCTGTTTGATTGGTCAGTGTCAGACTGAGCAGGTGAGCTGGGGGAGAGTAAGAAGCTCCTCACAGCCTCCTGAGAGTCAAAATGCTTATCCAACAGCTCCTTAATCAAACAGGGAACCTGAAAGATGGAGAAAAAGACTTAATACACCAACGATGATCTCAGAAATGAATCACAAAAAACACATTGTTTATAGCAACATTTTCTATTATTTGTGAAAAATAATAAATAAACCAGCATTAATCCGTTCAGCTGTGCAGCCTGTGTGTGTGCTCACATTGATGTTTTCCAGTGAGATGATGGTATTTTTAGCTGCATCCAGCTGCTTAGTCAGTTCCATAATCCTGTGCATGTGGTATTTTCTCTCCGAGTTCATGCTGTCCACCTAAAACCGTAACAAAAATGAATTTAAATTGTCTGGTGATGCTTAGGTGTTTCATTATGTATTACATGCTAGCATTAGAGCTGCCTGCAACATATATATTGCAATCTGTGGCCTAGAGGCAATAAAAAAATGCTTCAATTAATGGACCAATGACATTACAACATATAAGTTTGGTTTGACATATAAAAGAAGAATGGATTAACATGTTTTGTATATTTTTTCTATTTTTTTTTTCAAGATTTATATAACTATTTATATTCTTTTTCTTATTCATAAGTTTATATTAGAGCACTTTCTGTATTCATGAAGTTTGTATGTGCATATGTGTGTGTCTCACCACAGACTGAAGCTTCTGCTCTATTACAATGTTGGCCTGCTGGCAGCTAGAGTAGTTCTCCTGCAGCCTGAGAGGAAGCAAATTAATTTGAGCAGTTACCTCAGGGTTAAACTGGGCCTATAAAACATCCTTTATTTGGTCTACCATAATATTGTACTGTGCTATCATATATAAATTCTAATCTACCGGCATCTCACCTAATTTCAGCAATGGAGTAGATATATTTAGGATGTACCTGCTTGCTTGGTTAAAATAAACATCTATTACAATCTATTACAAATAAGATTGGTGACTTATGCAGTAATCAAATTATAGTTTATAAGAAAATAATAAATATATTATAACACATTATTGTCTTTAGGGATTTATGTGCCACTAAAAGCACAATGTTAGCACTTTATTATCCTGTTAATTTTCAGAATATGAATAGTAAGTTACTATAGTTATCTGGCTAACAAATCTTACCTTTTGTATTTCTCTTTAAAGCTGTTTAATTCTGCTTTGCTGCACTGAAGCTCTCCCTCCATGTTTTCAATGCAAGCTACTGCCTGCAAAAGATTTTCATGCAGCTCCTTGTTGTACTGCTCCAGTAGTCTGCAAAGCATCAGGGGATTTGGAGTTTTTGTTAGATACACAAATCCAGTTACCATTTCTATATATAAAGCACCTGTTTTGTGCTGACCATAAACATTACAGTCAATAAGAAAAGGTTTAGGTTTCCTTATAAGCCTTCATACAGATAGATTACTGCAGTGCAAAGCTCTGTGCCCAATGAGAGACTGGCAAAGGAAGATCAATTTTTAGGCCGGCTGACAGAATAGAGTAGCAGGCCACACAAAAAAGAGGAATACTCTGGAATAGGCAAAATCGATAAGGTGAAATAACACATGAGAGAGGAAAACACTCACTCAGCTCTGTCCTCGATGCTCGCTGAATCCTAGGGGGTGGAAGGGCAGGGGGCATGAGGGGAGAGAAAGATAAGCAGAACATTGATTTTCCAAGTCATCCGCTTCAGGAAAGTACATTGATTCAGACTCATCCGGTTGCACCAGCTAATGAACTCGTGGGCAGAATGGGGGTTACACTTTATCCTACGGTTCAATTTTTACGGTCAAACTAATTCAGGGAAAAGATATTGTAGCTAATTGGTCACAAGTGAGAATCTTATTGCAAACAAAATTACATGTTAGAAATGTCCAGAGTGAAAACTATTTTCTTGTTTTCTTGTTTCTATTTTCTCCGTAATACTGAATTTTGCACAATATTGCATTGCAAAATTTAATCATGAACGAACCAAAACTTTCCTTAAAAAAATGTAAATAAAATATCATTACATTAACTTAAATTGAATGTTCTATTTTTTTACATTTATACGCAAGACTTTCCTTTTTTGCACATTTGTTGTCCTTCATGTCGTGGGAAAGCTTAATTAAGTATGGACCAGAAGAAATGCTGCAAAATGGCTCCAACAACAAGTTAACAAAATATAATTTAAGTAAACATGTACTATATTTTGGAACCATAACTGTATTTATAACTGTATAGTTTCCACTGTATTTAACATCTGTAACTACCACAAAGTCAGAAAGGCACATACATATTTGCAAACTGCGAATGCAGTTCTGAAAACTCACCTTTTGGGAGTTTTTGGAGTGTCTCCTGTGTCCAGGGTGTTTGTGCTTCTGGCTGTTCTCAGAGCTGGGGCTGGTGGCTGTGGAGGACTTGCCAGAATGTGACTCAGATTCCACGCCAGAGGTTCTGGCTGGAGGTGGAGAGCCCCTGTGCTCATGTACGGTATAAGGCTGCCCAGCCAGGCCACGGCCTCCGCGGTGAGGTCCTGTGTGCTTGGCGTGATGGTGCTTCTCCTGCTGCACTGGCTCGGGACTGGTGCTGGTGCCATCAGTGTGGAGTTGGTTGTATTTTCCATGCTTCTGTTTGTGGGAGGATGTGCCTCCATGTCTGTTAGCAGGGCTGCAAAATATATTTTTTATTATATATATTATATATATATATATATATATATATATATATATATAGCCACATATATGTAGCAATAAAATATTTTGTCTGCATAAAGCATTACCTCTCAGTATTGCTGGGACGCCTCTCGTAGCTATGCTGCTGGTGCTGGAGCTGCTGTGGAGGGCTGGAAGGACTGGAAGGAGTGGCAGTGTGACGGTTACGGTTGTTTTTGCTGAGTTGAGGTTTCCTGTGTGAGTGAGAGGGCGAGTTAGAATCCATTCCTTTTCTGATCTCGTCTGATCTGGTGGGTTTAGAACTGTGCTGTTTGGTTATGGACTGAGTGCGCTCCTGTCCCGCTGTGGCTGCTTTAGTGGGCTGTCTGTGTTCCTCATGGGACATTTTGGGAGACGTTTGTGTGGGGCTCCGTGTGATTCCGAATGAGCTAAGCCTGGATGGGCTGATGACCTGCATGGTGATTTCGTCCAGAAAGGCAGAAAAATCAAGCTTTCCTTTCAGGACATCTGCTTTTACTGTCTCCACTGTGCTCTGCTTGCGTTGACCAGTCACTTGCACTCTAGTGGACAGTACCTCCATAGACTTAGATTTCCGGAAATTTCCTTGCAGCTGGCCTTCATCTTTGTTCTTCAAGATGCCTTTGCTTGGCAGCTGAATGGATGACACTGCCCTTTTAGGTCCTGCCATGCCTCTTGCTGCTGCTCCTGTGGTGCTTTCGTTGAAGGCAAGGTTTTGTCCCAGGCTGGTGGTCTTGTACAGTGGGCCTGGCTCTATTGGGTGGGCTTTTCTAACTGCCCTGAGGCTCTGCTCTAGCCTCTCCTCACTTCTGCTCTGGCCTCTACGGAGTTGGGATGGCTTCTGCCTTTGTGTCAAACCCTGGCGCTGTTTTTCAGATTTGCCAATTTTTTGTGGATGTTCCTGCTGGTGACGATGGTGCGAGAAAACTGCTGAGTCACTTTGATCAAAGTCCAGATCCTCTGATTCCTCATCTTGGAACTTATGCCTGGCTTCTGGAATGTTGGAGCAGGACAGGGAATGCTGGGGTTTGTTTTGCAGGAGGTATCTCTCATTGTCTAGACTGGGCTCCGATGTCCAAGGCGACGATGAAGAGGAAGAGGAGGAAGAGAGGCTGGATGTGGATGCTCTGGAAAGAGTGTTTTGTCGGCTGTTCTGTCCTACAGAGCTTGCGTGATTCCGATGGTAAAGGGTGTGACTTGGGTAGTCGTGTTGATGGAGGCCATGAGTATCACTGAGTCTTCTGTATTCACCCAAAGGACTTGGGCTGAAAAATGAACAGAAGGGATTATATGTTAAAGTAGGGGTTTAGCTTTTGTTTTTTTTTATATTGCAGACCTATCTGAGTAGTTTTTGAACAGTCTAAGTTACCCCCACACTCTGCAACGATATTCTCCAGCTGCAACTTCAACATTTTCTGTTTAATAAATTCTAAGACTGTTGTTATAAATTAAATGAAATATAAGCATGGATAGCAACTATATTGTTTAAATAAGAAAATTAAATAACACCGTCAACTGCAATATGTGCAGTATTGTACATTGAAATAGATTGGAAACAAATTCATAAGTTATGTCCTCATTGTTCTGCCAAAATCATAACTCACAGATACTGACAGGGTCCCTTGTGTATGCTGTATAGGGTAAAAAACTATGATATATATGATATTCGTATACCTTTGGTTGTATTGAGATAAAGAAAAAAGGCTAGGAACATACCCATGTGGTCCTCTGTATTGGTTTTGGTTGGGATGGCGGTGCTGTACATGGTGATGAAGACCATGACGTTGATGTTTCTGAAGTTTAAGCTCATCTTCTGATGATCCGCACACTGGAGTAAAATACTTTTCCATCTTCCACTGACTCTCTGCTCTTCACAGTTGACTCACAGCTCAGAGATGTCCTGTCATGGTAACATTCACACTTGCCAAACCAAAAATCTAAATCAAAATCAAGATCCAAAGTATAAAAATATTTATTTTTGTACTCTTTAATAAATCCTACATCAGAGGCTCAGACTACACACTGTAGAACTGAAACTTGCCCAATGGCCTTGAAACACTCTGGTACCCAATACCCATGACACTCTGATGTAATGATGCCACATGAGCTGAATGAGAGCGTGAGACAATTGCCCTTGTGGACAGGCAATGATGGGGACAAAATCAATTGTGCTTTGGAAAAAAGAACTCTTACATAGCATGTTTGACAGCTTGCACTCTTAATTTAATCTCCTACCTTATTTCTGAATAAGATATGTGAATATGTGAAGAAACTGAGATTTTATGAATGATTTCATACTGTTTTTGTCACTGTATAGATTTACATTATTATTTTAGCACACTTTTGAATGTGCTAACACGTCAAGCAAATCCAGATCTAAGTGACTGAAATAAAACAAAATCAACATTTTTATGTAGTCTAGTCAATGTACTGACTTGAACAGGGCCTGAAATGAGCAGTTAATACCCAAATACCTTCCAGTATGTCTGAATCTTGGCAAGCCGCACAAGAATGTGAAAAGCTGACATCAATTTATATGGTATATTAAATGAAGTTGTTGCTGCTAAAGGTACTGAAAGGGAATAAATGTTATATTGGTGGCTCACTTTGCTTCATGAATAATTGAATATTACAGAATACAGAATATTACATAATATTACTTTATTTTTAATATTTAAAGTAATATTAAAAAGAGCTCTCTCTCTCTCACTCTCACTCAGCAGGGGTTTAGAATAATGTAATTGACTCTTGCAGTTTCACTCAATTCACACCTTCCAGTCAATATCCTGTTACATAATGGGCACATTTGGTGATGTGCATGTGTTACCCTTTTGCACATAGAGCTAAAATGTGGTACATCTACAGTTTGGTGAATAAAAAAGTAATTTAATAAAAAGTCCACATTTTAACACAAATTACAGTCTTCAAGCATAACCAGTAAAACTTGTAGATAAACGTGAAAAAAGACTATGAATGCACACTCATTCACATATTCATTCTCAGTGTTAATGGAAAAAATAAATATATCTAAAATATATATATATATATATATATATATATATATATATATATATAGAGAGAGAGAGAGAGAGAGAGAGAGAGAGAGAGAGAAAATAGATGTTTAAATCCTTTTCTGGTTCATAAATGGTATTTCAATAAATAAATAAAAAATACACACACACACACACACACACACAAACACACACACGACATTACATGCCGGTCTAAACTAGTTAATGCTGGTTCACGCTGGTATGGCCTGATAAAAACCAGTTTAAGACCAGCTGGTCGTCCAGAAAAAAACATATTTTATATATAACTCTTGACCAGTATAGAGTATGCTTTTTCCCTAAATGACCAGCTAAAACTAAACTAAATTAAACTGTATTTAGCAGTGTTGGTTAACAAGCAAAATAACATTTACACACTTTACATGCTGAACTTTTGTTAGTCCTGTGTTACTGTCCTTACTCTCCTAATGTAAGCCGTTTTATAATGATTTGGAATTACAGTTTGAACTTCTAATTAACTTTATTCATCACTGTGCTTTTTGCGCCCTCTTGTGTTTGAATAGATGCTCTGCTATTTACAAAACATTCTGGTACTTTCTAGTCCCCCAGTTTTAAATTACTTGCAAATGCTAATTAGAAATGACACTGTATTTGGCAGAAAGGTACACCAAAGGTAACACCAATACAGCTTCTCCAGATATTTCCTGTTGTCCTTTTCAGTTTGTTGACACAGTTTGAGAAACAGCTCCAAATTGCTGTAGGCCTACAGCAGGGGGTGGGGCACTGAGGGCTGGAGTCCAGCAGGTTTTGGGGTTTTTCCATTCTCTAACACTCCAGCTGAATCTGTTCACACTAATCAAGTCTGATCAAGTGGGTTTTAGTAGGGAAATCAACAATCTGCATTAGTTCCCTGTTATACGTTCAATGTTTTCTATTTAAAGAACGGATCTCTATCACAGGCTTAACAACAACCAACCATTTCTCTGTAGAGATTTTTTGGTATTAATGTTTATGGTTAATAAAAAAGAAAAATCCTAGTCAAAGATAAAAACATTTTTAATTTTATGTTGGGATTTAGCATGCACAATAAATGACATACTACAGCTAATATAGTGCACTAGATCTCCAATGGTAAATAAATATTCAAATTATGATCTTTTTCTAGTCGTATTATTTCTGCTCTACATAGTTAATAATCCTGTTTAGGACCAAATTACTTCATTATTTTGAAATTTAGATCACGAGATCCCTCCGATTTTCTTCTCATGCAAAATACTCTGTGTATGTAAACTAATGTATCTATTTATCATCTATTTTAGATTGTTTATTTAGTATTTTCAGATTGTAGATAAATAAAATATAAAAGTAATACCTACTCCACAGTAATATAGCTGTATTTTATATATCTTAGAAACATTTCAGGAGTTCCTTAGTGCACTTTTTTCTTTGTGTCCAAAACCTGCTAGGGAGGATTTAGAGAAATATTTCAAAAACCACCCAACTAAAAAATTCAGTTCAAGACCAGCTGGTCAACCATAACAAAGCATACCCTACACTGAAATGCTATCTTTCTTAACCAGTATATGATATGTTTTGTGTGCATGATCAGCTGAAATGTCAAGCAGGGCAGAAAAAAAACATTATTGAGATCTACTTTACTGATCCACAAACAAATATCAGAAAATACACTAATCCTTTAGATAAGTATACTGTAAGATCCAAAGAAAGGCTTGTGTTTATTTTATTTTAACCACTTTAAATTAGAGCGTTCCCTTTAAAGATTAGTTGGCACGTTTGTAGCCACGGCCTACATGCGTCCTTCGAAACAGTCATGGAGCACGTCCAAACTCCTACAACCTCTCACTCCTACAAATCCGCTGCAACTTGTTATGGTTTATATAACATTTAAAGAACAATCTGTGAATGTGATATATATATTCAGCTAATGTGATATATATATATTCCTCATAGCTATGTATAAAACAAGTGTAGTGACCTGTATTTATCTGAATAGTAGTACAGCTTTTTCATTTCAAGATTAGATGACATTTGTAAAACTGTGAAAACAATACAAGATATACAGTAATAGTTAAAATCAATACAAATATTTACTGTATATAAAAATGACCTACTGTGTTAATATACATTACATGTGTAACGACCTGTACGTAAATAACTTAACTACAAAGAGTAACCTGTTAAGTTACAGTACTATATTTTCTCTAAAGAAACAGTCCCCTTAGGTTCTGCAGTCCTCTTTGTTTACTAGAACCCCCTCCCCCACAAAGAGCTCCTTCTTGCTCTCTGGTTCAGCAAGGAATGTGCTTGTCAATACAAAGGCTATGAGGAAGACGTGGGAGACGTGTCCGGACATGACCACGCAGCTAAATAATGTAACTACGTACGTATGATACGTAGCGTTAGCTTTTACTCTGTGTGTTTGGTACACACCACACACCCACACACACCCAGAAAACAACCTAATGACATGTTTGAGTTTGGAATGTGTATCTTGTAGAGAGTTACTGACACAGTGAAATAACAATACGTACTTTATATTAAGGTGTGTATCCCCTGACGTATTCCTGACACAATACATAACCTAACTGTAACTCTAAAATCCCTGACCAAGTGACGAAACGCTTGATTTGTCGGAACTGGTGGTTGTTGGAATATTCTGGTAGTTTCCACACTAAAGCAGAAGAATGTTTTGTTGATACCACTGAATTAACGTCCCACGCATGCGCACTGCTACACTGCAGTAAAATCGTGAAGTAGCCCCGGCTATAAAACCAGTTTAAACCGGATTGCGCAAGACCTTTTCCCCGCTAACCCATATCCATCCGCACTGCGCCTGTGACGTATGTGTTGTTTTTTGAAACCTCGAGTCATCCAGCGCTGGTTCAGTGCGGGGGAGGGGATCGACACTGAGCGCGACGACATTTATCACCAATACCCACACTGTTTCACTGTTCACTCTTTGTTTTACTGAAAACTTGGATATTCATGATTTTGTAATGTCCATATTTGACTAACATAACCACAATGTGTTTCTTTCTTCGATATTAAAGTAACATTCAAACCCATCTGTGTCCACCAAGTTTATTAAATAGAGTTATCCTGCTTCTAATTTCATTAAAAACGCTTTTAGCCACCAATGATTGGTTGTTCTATATCCTACAACACATAGTGGTGCCTTTTATAGGTGTGTAAATGATATCGACAGGCTCATATTCTAAAATTTGAAGTTTTCAGTATGTTTGCGTGTGAGTGTGACTCAGGGGACCTAGTTTTTCCAACAGCGTGGAAGGATTTTGTGACGCATCACTTGAACATAAAAGGGGCAGTCCAACACCCAACGGTACACTCTCGGGCGACGCGTCTGGTAGGAAGGGAGCGCTGCGGATGATCGGGGCCGGGTTGCTGTATCGGTATTAGTTTGATTTCTGTTTTATGTAAGCTCTTTTGAGGCAGTTTTTACTATTTAAACTTGCCTTTTTTACACATAGCTACTACGTTTATTCAGAAGACAAGTACGTGATTTTTGGGCGCTGTCCGAGAGTATTAGCTTAGTTAGATTACCCTTAATGGGTAACTTAAACGTTTTGTTTGACTAAGAGTTAGCGTAGCTAACAATCTACCTCTTGTTTTGTTTGAATACTTTTTCAAACTTTTTTTTATTATTTTTTTGTGTACTATGCCCTATATCAGCTCTTAAAAAATACAAGGCAAAACATGTTTGTCATTGACCAACGCGCTAAAGCAGAGGCAGTAGATTGTGATTTGAACAGTGTATTCGGTATGCGTAGAAAGAACGTCTCGCTGATATCAGAACACTTGCAGTGCATACTTTTTTATTTTTTGTTAGATGTTTCATGAAGTCGAAGAGATTTCTAGTCTAGGCCTAAGTTAAATGCGCAGTAGATCTGTAGCAGACAAAATGGCGCTTCGGACTAAGTGGCAAGAAAAATGGCCTCGGTCCAACATAGGAGAGCAGCTCTGCCAAGCTAATTCAGTTCTAGAGGAAGGTTTTCCTTTTTTTTCATCTAGTTTATTTGGCTGCATACGCCCAAACTAGGGCAGATTAACGTATACTTTTTTTTTTTTAACGTGTTAGAGATTTAAGATGGTGACTTGGTTTCTAACCTCAGTTACAGAGTCAGTCTAACTAGCAATGACTGACCTAGCATAAAATAGTCTAAGTTACTTAACGCTAGCTAGTGCTTCAGAAATGATTGAAACTGTCAGTAGATTACAATACCAGTAACCTAATAGCTAATTAGCCAGTAACGTTACTGTTGGTATAACCGGATATTATGTCTTTAACTGCTAGCTACACCTATAACTACTTTCTTCTATTTATTTTTTTATTCAAGCAATTTAGAAGTCTTGTGCTTAACAATAAAAAAAATAGCTATCCATTACCAAAAGCACTATTAATTATTGAAATTACTATTATTGAATATAGGGTACATTTAGGAAATTAATTTCCTATGGTAAAAAAGAGGCTATTTACAATTCTTCAACAAGATTACTGAAATGTTACGTTCCTAACTAGCCTATGGTTAAAAAAGAGGCTGTTTACAACGGTTCAACAAGACCAATTATGTAAGTGTTAATTCTTAATTATAGCCTATGGTAAACTTAAAAAAGATGGGCTATTCAACAAGATTATTGAAACGTTACATTTCTAACTGTAGCCTATGGTTAAAAAAAAGGCGATTTACAATGCTTCAACAAGACATTTGTTGAAGTATTAATTCTTAGTTGTTGCCTATGGTAAAAAAAAAAGAGGTTATTTACAATGCTTCAAGATTATTTAAATGTAACATTCCTAACTAGCCAATGGGAAAAAAATAGGCTATTTACAATAGTTCAACAAGACTATTGAAAGTTACGTTTCTAACTAGCCTGTGGTTTAAAAAAGGGGGCTATTTACAACGCTTCAACAAGACAATTTAAATGTTAGTGCTTAATTATAGCCTATGGTAAACTTAAAGTAAGATGGGCAATTCAACAAGATAGCCTATGGTAAAAAAAAAAAAAAGAGAGAGGCTATTTACAATCCTTCAACAAGATTAGTAAATTATTGCATTCCAAACTATAATCTGTGGTATAAACGATAGGCTATTTACATTTATTATTATTATTATTATTGAAATGTTACAGCCTATGATTCATTAGAGAAATTAGGCTATTAGTCTCAAAGACCATCATGAAAGGGAATCATTCTTACATAGCATATGCCTATTAAGCTATTAACATTGCTTTACCAAGTATAGCCTAAGCTTCTTAAAAAAAAAAAAACATTTAGACAGTTAACATTGCTTCATTAAGAGCATTGTTGAAATGAGTTGTTCTTAAGATAAGCCTAAAGCATTTTTGTTACTTAAAGTCTCAGGCGATAGTTAGAAGAGATTTGACTTTTTTTTTTCTTCATTAAAATCTAGCCCGACTTGGCTGAACTTCGCTAATGTGAAGTCTTTTACTTTTTTTTTCATAAGATGTAGTCTTACTGCATTTTAAGATGGCCTTATTTGTTGCTTTAATGAAGAAGTCAGTTAAAAAGAGAAATAAGTTAAAAAAAAACGGAAGAAGCTTTTTCGTTGAAAAAAAAAAAAGTTTTTGTTGAAGGAAAGTAACGTGTGCTAACGTTACCTAGCTGGCTTTTATCGCATTTGGATTGGCTAGTGAGCATCCTGGACTGTGTTCAATTCTTTAAAAAAAATCAACAAAGGAGTTTTTTTTATTTTTTTTTTTTAGTTAATCGGAGATTTTTTTCTTTTGAAGAATGGACTGAGTTTATTGGTCAAGAAATGGACTTAGTTATTAGCTTTGTCTACGGAAGGAAGAAATCGGGATCAGAGGGAACAGCCATCAGGACCAGAGGGGAGCCAGGGGAGGATCAGAGATCAGGCGAGAGGCAAGCTGGGAGGAGAAGCGGTGGTCCAGAGAGGGGAGGAGACGACAGGCAGAGAGTAGCGGCAGCACCACAGTCGGCCACAAGAGGGGGCGCACAGCTGATGTAGACCAGAGCGAGCCAAAGATGGGTATCCAGCAGCGCAGAGGGAGGGAGAGGGATTGCAAACAGTATCGAAGGGCCATCGCCATAGCATCTAAAGTCGTTAGGAGAGCGTTTGGTTTGTATTAAGGGTAGAGGTATCTGTGCAATTTTCATATAGATTTTCCTAGTTTTACTTTGTAGAACAATTTCTCGCACAGCTCTGTTCTTTCTTTTCAGGCGTGATGTGTGAGTGTGTGAAATTCCCCATCGGGTCACCCGTCCTGTTGTTGACCAAGTCTGATTGCCGCTGAGATGAGTGCCAGTTTATCAACTCTACACCCGTGCTGCGTTCAGATGTAGTCTCCCAGGCGGAAAAGGCGTCCTTTTGTTCTACTTAAAATCCAATAGGTCTATCGCAAAAGGCATTCCACGTTGAAGGTTGTTTGGAGTCGAAGTTTCCTGCGTCCCTATGCTGCACAGCTACCGCTCTACTGCACATCCAAGCTGTCCATCTTGTAATCAGCCCTGAAGTTGCGGCCTGTCGTTCGCTGGTAAAATTGAGCTATTTTGAGTTGATGCATGAGTAACATTTTGAAGGGAGTAACTATTTCCTTCTGTAAACTAAACGTATATATTTTGTAAATGCAGTCTAATTGTGGTAACTTGGTTATTGATTTGTATAGCATCTGTGGTTCCTGGGGAGGGGAGGGACAAGTGCAACCTTTTTTGGAGTGCTTCCTTTCACAGGCCCAGTTTCTCATGAGCAGTATCAGCAAAGAGATCCCCAGATGTAGTGTGGACCCCAGTAGTTTCATATTGTTTACCACAAAGTAAAGAATGTAAGGCTGCAAGTGAATCCTCTACTGTTGTGGATATTAAAAGGTACAACATATTGAACTTTTAATTTGCAACAAAGTAGCTATTGTCATTTGCAATGAGTCTGTTGACTAAGCTTACACTGTCATGTACATCTTACATTTGTACTTTGAATTTGGGGAATTTTGTGGGGGGGGTGGGGGGTGCTTTTAATCGAATCTCTTCCTAGAATTCACAGTTTGCAGAGCGGATTAGGTAGACATGGCTTGGGTAGCGCTTTTGAGGACGGAGCCTCCAGTGGATGTGGCCCTTCCTGGCAGCTAGTGCAACATGTTCGTCTGGGGTGTCAAGCCGCGAGACAGCAAAGATTCCAAAGGCCTCAAAGTAAACCAAGTTGTTCTGTAAGGTGGCAAATTCTCTGGATTGTTGAATGTGTGCTTGGTTCAATTCATGGATATTGTGAGTTGTGGGGTTATGGGGCCTGGGGACTTCTTAATTTTGACTCTTGCAGATTTAAAGACCCAAAACCTCAAAACGGGTGGTCCATCTGTTTATCGGCCCTAACGGAGCAAAGCTGCTACATACAGGCATCACGTGGTTTTAAACAATTTCAAACGGCAAGTAATTGGTATTCTTGTAAATGATTGATTGGTTTATTATTGTGCAACTAACTGTACTCCCTTTTGTGTTGCTATAATGGTAAATAAAGTTTGGGACAATCTCAATATTTAGGATGGCTATAGGCTGTTCTCCATCTTTTTGTAATGTTAAGTGATGAGGTGCTTTCATGCACAAGATCTATAAAAGATCTCAACCTATTACTTGGTGTGTCTGGTTTGCTTTCGTATCAGTAAGACTGTATTGGTCATTAAATTCTGCAGCCCTAACGTAGTTAACTGTCTTAACTTGTTTGAATCTGAGTTCTGTAATCTTCTTTATTGGTTAATAAATACATAGCATATTATGATTGAAACTGTTGGTATGTATTTGTTTTTTTGGTGTTTGGGGGGGCTGTCTTGGGTATTTTTCTTTGTGCTTTTTCAGGTGTGAATGTTGAGCTTACGGCTTTAGAATACGGATGATCCCAGTGCTTGATGGCAACTGTTTTCAAGGTGGAAAGGAAGTCAGGAAAGTCCAGTCCTACTTCACGGGAAAGTCAATGAGCAAAAGGCAAAAACTTCCCATTTTCAATTTATTGAAGAAAATTTGTTTCCTACGAATTTGAAGAATAGACACTGCCATTTGATTGCAAGTATATGGAGGCCTAACTTCCTTTTAAGAAACTGAAGTACTGATATTTGCAAGCATTTCAAAAGAGTAAAGTAAGTGTTTTCAAATGCTATAAGGGGTGGGTGTAGGGCTTGTTTCCCCTTTTTGGTCTTACAGAGTCTTAAAACCCCTGAAGAAAGCTGCCCATCCAGGAAGTGTTGTCCAGGATTCATCCAGTTCCTTGAGTTCTAACAGGCAGGACATTTGATTAAATATGTAAGGGAAGACATGCTCAGCCAAAAACCTGTGCAACTGTGCGGGTATTAAATAAAACAAAACGTGCTTTGCAAATGTATAGCATAAGGCAACTGTTGCACAACTGTGCTTCAGAATTCCAATTGATTGGTTGAGCTAAGCTGTGCAACTGTGCAGCCCTTAATTGGACATTCAGTGCAGCTGTTAAATGTTATGCAGTATCTACATGTGGGATGGGGAGGGTGCTCTGCACTTGTGTTTGTCTTCTGCAGAAATCTTGCCAGCTGTCTGGTGCAAGTTATGTGGTGTCCTCATGTGGAACGCATAATAACCAGGTGTCTGCTAATCTTTTTAAACAAATTTATCTTACAATTGCTAACTAGTAACTTCTATGAATGCTCATGATATTTCTTAACATCTTTTGGCTCTATAGCATAGTTGCTTTGCCTTTAACTTTGTAGTCTTAGATTAATCTACTAGACAAATTGTGGTGGAAGTGTTTGTGTGTAGCTTCTTTGTTTCAGATCGTCTGTCAACTCGACTCATAACACCGTCTGAATGCCTAGCTGTCTGTGGGAGCTGTTGGCCAATGAATGAGTGTCCTCACTGAATGGAGATCCGACCACCTACCTGTGCGCTTGAGCTTTGTCTGAACCTCTGAAGGCCTTCAAAGTCCTTTGTTGTGTGTGGCTGTGTTCTTGTGTGTGCGCGCGCCTCTTCCTCTTTTCCTTGCGTTTTCCCAGGTTAATTTCTTTTGGGGAACAAATTTGACTTGAGTGTGCCATCTTGGACAGCCATAACTTTGGAGCGCTGGAAAATCCAGTCACTTTCTGATCTACCTCAGGCTTGTCTTGCTGCTAATTGAGCATCACTCTGCTGCTACGTGATAATAAGGAGTTAAGTAAATCTGGTTCTTTAATCTTCTCTTGGGTACATGTAGCCTTAAAACTTATGACTGCATGCACTTTACTCAAGCACTACATTTTAAAATTAAATATGGAAGGCAGTTTGCCAAAGTACATATTTTGGGAGGGGGGTGGGGTGGGAAAACTCTTTCTTTCTCTTTTGCAGACGCTCTATCTTGATCCAACTAGAACGGCCCGTAACATGAGTGGATGGATGAATGTGGTCTGAAGTTGAAAAGGTTCTGCGTACTGGAGGATTTTACCATCTGTCGTAGTACTTAAGTGCTTTAGATTACTACTATTTTTAATTATTTGGAGTTTTTAGAGGTATTTGGGGAAGGGGGGGGGTCGTCAACTTTGCCTTTTGTTTTCTCATTGCAGCTTCAAGTTTAATAACACTTTGGAAAGCCCTTGAAGAAGAAATTGATAAGTTACAAGACTAATATCTTTTAAATTATCAAAATAAATACACTTATGAAATCGCTGTGCAGGACATGTTTGGGAAGGGGAACCTGTAGATTGTGTCTAGTTGCAGGAAAAGCAATATTGCGGACCAGAGTTGAAGTCGTTCTCATGTGCCGTGTAATGCATCTGTCGTCGACCAGGAGGATTAAATGGTGGTAACTAATTCACATTGTCAATGGATTTGAATTTGGGGAGGGGGTGGGGGGGCAATAAACTTGTTCTTTTTACTTTTACTGTTGTAGGAACGTGACTTCCAAAACTGCGCAGAGCCCCTGTCGTATATTGGTCAGAAATTAAATTTAATTTGAAAATGTATTTTCAACTGTAAGTAGATGTTTCCTGGAAACTGCAAATACAGAAAGGAATTGTTTGTCGGGGGGTGTTGGGGGAAACCTGCAGTCTTCTGTGTAGTTTCAGACAGGTGCCGAAGCTGATGGAAAAGGCCAAGAGTATTGTAGAGCAGCTGGTGTGGGGTTTTTCTTTTCCTGAGGGAACAATCCTTGGATTGTTTCTTCAGGTTTTGCTTTTTAACCTCAAATAAGAACAAAAAAAAAGCAAAAGACTCCGGTGGTGGCACTCCTGGTCTCCAGGATGGGGTTCAATTCCCTGCGGTGTCTTTGCTTTGTAAAACTGCTGCTCTACAGATTGGCTTAGTTAATCAGAAGGATAGTGTTCAAGGAAATGTTTAAGACACACACATAAATATATATGTGTGTGTGTGTGTTAGTATTATTAGTAGTATTAGTGGTGTCAAAATAAGTGTATATACTTGTATGTTTGAGGGGAGATAAAAATCAATGCAGGGTGCTGGAATAAAGAATGTATGATAAATTGGACTGTAAAATTGGGGGTGTGAGAAAAGATGAGGCGTTCCTGATTACAAATTAACAGCGTGCGTTAACTCTAACGTTGACGGCCCTTATATTACTATTAGTTGCACACTAAATGTTGTATTGTCCTGTAGTTAAACATTTTGTTCCAGATACAAATAGCTAGTACATCCAGCTTTTTTTTGTTACAATTACTGTTGGGTGCATGTTTAAAATTGAGATGTAAAACTAGTGATTGGTGCAATTAATTATTTTTTTGGCCCTGGTGTTTCTCCTCCCTGTCACAGGAAGTCGCGTTCATCTGTTTTGTACATGCACACCTGTAGTATATCATGTGATGCAGTATTTGTGGTCACTGTACTTTGGTGTGAAGTCTTGTTTGTATTTTGTCTTTACCCAGTTTTTGATTTTGTTTCTGTTTTTAGACTCTTATGGTATTTGAATTACCCTTGTCTGATTTGCTTGCCTACTGTACCTTAATAAACTTGTAATTAAGTAGTTACTTTTTACTTTTGAGGGTTTTTTTAAATAAAATGTCATTATTATAGCACATTTATTATGCACTATAGTTTATTACACTTCTGGTACAATGCCTGGCAAAAGATCACCAGGTAAGAGCCTCCCGTTGGATAATTACTTACGCATCCTGTGGTTGTGGAAAAGATGTTAATCAGTGTCAAAGGGTAAAGGTATTGGCATGCATTAACCAAGGAAAACATCTAAGCAACTGTTGAAACAGGGTAAGAAGAGAGGTGTCTGAAGTAATACACCCATTATTCCTAGTGCCTAATGTACAAGCCTGTGAGGGCAGTGTTGTAATCTGGGGATGCTGCAGGAGATCATGTCTAGATTCAGCAACGTTATGTGCCCAAAGAATGACATCAGCTGACTACCTGAATATATTGAACCACCACTTGTCCCCTAATGGCCCAAGTTAGTGCTGGACGATATGGCCAAAATTTATATCACGATATATTCCTTAATTTCGGTCGATACGATATAATTTCGAAATCGATATAAATACTTTGAAGGCCTCAGAAAAACTGCTAAGAATCCCTGCAATGGAAATCTGTACACTAATGTCTGAAATTATAAATTTAATTCTTTAAAGCCTCCTCTCACAAAAAACTGTAATACTTTATAAATAAAAAATGATCAGAATAAATCAATGCTCACTTTTATTTGCATTTAGCAAAATAAAAACATGACATCCCTGTCAAACATAAACCTATAACCTATATACAAATTACCAATATAAAAAACTTTACATTACAACAGAGGCAGAGCTTCTTATTCTTTTGTAAACATATTTAACAGATCAAAACAAAAGTGCTTCAACCAGAATAGGGAATACAAAAAGCCTTCATATATAAAGGGAACATGATATCCCTGTCAAATAAACAAACCTATATAAACTTTAAATAACTTAGATACAACATAAACTACAAAAGTGTTTAAGTCAGAATAAGGAAGATGTTGTGTGTAGTGAATCTGCTTGAGGTGGATGAACGGATGTATTACTGTTGCTGGTCGGCTCCACTCTCCAGAACAATTTGGAGCAAGCTGACACCTGAAGTTTATCAAACCTTTGAACGCCGAACCACTGAATTAGACCTGCCTCCCTCAACTATGCGCTCATTCTTAATCTAAAATGTCCTGCGATGAAAACGAGCCGGTTAGGGTCGGTTTTGTTTCATCGCGGGCGGGTTTTAGGTGCGGAGCGGAGATCCGCTCGGTTAGAGTCGGTTTCGTTTCATCGCGGGTGGGTTTTAGGTGCGGAGCTGAGATCCGCTCGGTTAGGGTCAGTTTCGTTTCATCGCGGGCGGGTTTCAGGTGCGGAGAGGAGCTGAGATCCGCTCGGTTAGGGTCGGTTTCGTTTCTTCGCGGGCGGGTTTTAGGTGCGGAGCTGAGATCCGCTCGGTTAGGGTCGGTTTCGCTTCATCGCGGGTGGGTTTCAGGTGCGGAGAGGAGCGAAGCCGAGATCCGCTCGGTTTCGCTTCATCGCGGGTTGGTTTCAGGTGCGGAGAGGAGCGCAGCCGAGATCCGCGCGGTTAGGGTCGGTTTTGCTTCATCGCGGGAGATTTTAGGTGCGGAGCAGAGAGGAGGCGACCCAGGTCTAGCCTAGCCTAGCCTATCTGGCTACGTGCCTGTATAATTGCGTCATCACGCACTGACGTAGCCCGGCTATGTTCAGGGCTGCAGTGAACTGACGCCGCTAGCCCGGTCGGAACTGCGGGGACGGGTGGCAGCACTGAGCTGTGACTGAAGTGAGGATGGACAGAAGTGATGACGGATCTGGCAGTGAGCCAGACTCGTTTGGTTGTAGGAGCGGGAATAGGGCCGGTGAGGGAGGAGAATGGCAGGTTGTGCGGTCTAAGAAGAGCAGACGTTTGTCTGAGGATAGAGATTCTAGTGGCAGTGGAGTGCGTGGAGAGACTGTGAAGCGTCGTAAGGAGGAATACCTCATTTTGATCCAGTTTGAATCTGATTCTGCTGGCGTGCTGAATCCGGTCAGGTTGACATCTGAAATTAAATCAGCTCTAGGGGATGTGGCCGGAGCTAAGGTGTTGAGAGGAGGTAAGCTTCTGATAACATGTAAGGATGAGCGTCAACGGGATAAAGCACTTAAAATGAAGTTTCTAGGGGGTAAGAAAGTGATACCGAGATTGTTTAAGGATAAGCAGAGGCTGCGAGGGGTTGTCACAGGGGTGTCATTGGATGTATCTATGGATCAGCTCAAACGTAATCTGTCTGGAGGTACTGTGATTGAGGCCGTCAGGCTTAAAGGCTTCAGGAATGGAGTTAAAGGTGATAGCCTTTCTGTAATGATTCTGTTTGATGGTGACATTTTACCGGATAGGGTTTACCTGGGATATATTAGCTTTCCAGTACGGGCTTACATCCCTCCACCTATTAGATGTTTTAACTGCCAGAGGTATGGACATGTAGCTGCAGCGTGTAGAGGAAAGAAGCGGTGTGGTGTATGTGGGGGAGATCATGAGTACGGACACTGTGCAGAGGGGGTTAAACCCAAATGTTGCAATTGTGGGGGAGATCATAAGGCTGCATATGGCGGATGTGAAGTGCGGAAAAGAGCTGCTAAAGTCCAGGAAGTTCGAGTTACGCAGGGGCTAACCTATGCTGCAGCTCTAAAGGAGGTTAATACGGTTGCTCCTCCTGAAGGCAGTGCTGTAAGATCAGCGCGCACAGTTACTGATGTTCCTAGAACCGCCCTGAGCCACCAAACGCACTGTCCTATCACTCGAGATACTCTGGTAGTTGATAAGATAAAGTTTGTTATGTTTATGGCCGATGTGGTCAACTGTACTGCCCAGACTAATAGTAGGACCGAAAGAATTAAAATCATTGTTAGATCTGCAGAAAAGTTTCTGGATATTAAAAGTTTGACTTGGGAAGTGATTAGCTCGAGTCTTGCTGGGAGGGTTCAACCTTCGCAGTCTAGTGATGGCCCGTAATGGGAATTTTAATATTACAGTGGAATGCAAGGAGTTTGATTGCTAATGGACAAGATTTTAAGAAATTTGTGATTAGTAGAAAACGTGTACCTGATATTGTGTGTGTGCAAGAGACCTGGCTTAAACCCCATTTAAGTTTTACTTTGTCAGGTTATGTAGTCATTCGAAGGGATAGGGATAAGGGTAATGGTGGAGGTGTAGCTACTTTTATTAGGGAAGGAATTGGGTTTAAAGTTAAGCACTTAAGCAGTGAGTTTGAGTCATTGGTGGTGGAGGTATGGGGCACGAGTGGGAAATTCAAGATTGTCAATATGTATAACCCGTGTGATAAACTTTCTGTAGACGTTCTGTCGAAAATGGCAGGACCAGGACAGGGTAAGGCATTGTGGTGTGGAGATTTTAATGCGCACAGCTCACTATGGGGTAGTTCTGTTACTGATGGAAATGGTCTGGCTGTTGAGGAGTTTTTAATGGAAGAGGGCCTGGTATGTTTAAATGATGGTAGGGCTACTAGGTTTAGTATGAATAGTCATACCAAGTCTGCTATTGATTTAACACTAGCTTCTTCTGATTTGGCTGGCATGAGTACTTGGGATGTGGTGCATTTTACTTCTCTGGGTAGTGACCATTATCCTATTTTTTGTGAGTTGGGTACAGAGGTTGTTACAGAACCAAGAGGATACTTGCATAGGTGGAATTTTGATAAGGCTGATTGGAACAAATTCTCTGAACTGTGTGAACTTAGATTGTTGGACTGGTCTATGTCTGGAGATGTAAATAAATGTAATGAGGAGCTGTGTGGAATTCTGTATAGAGCTGCTGAGGACTCCATACCTGTAAAGAAGTTTGGTGGTAAGAAGGCAGCAGTTCCCTGGTGGACTCCAGAATGCTCTTTAGCAGTCAGAAGGCGTAATACTGCCCTCCGTGTGGTGCGAAGAACCTTGTTGGCATCTGATCTAATTATTTATAAACAAGCTCAAGCTGTGGTCAGGAAAACTGTAAAATCTTCAAAGAAGGAGTACTGGAGGTCCTTTTGTAGTAGTATTGGGACTGACATTCCTGTGACTGAAATTTGGACTATGATTAGGAAAATGAGGGGCATTAGAAAAACTGGGACGATTCCTGTTTTACAGAAGGGAGACTGGGAAGCTGTGACTGATGTGGACAAGGCAGAAGTTCTGGCTCAAGCTTTTGTACAGGTTCATGGATCTGCAAATTTAAGTAGTGAGCTGGTGGCCTGCAGGAGTAGAGTCCTTGCACAAAACCCTGAGGTATTAAATAAGAAATTGGTGTTTGATAGTGTTTTAGATAGTGATCTTACATTACTAGAACTCAAACAAGCCATAGAGAGATCTGGCCGAACATCCCCTGGTAAAGATAATATCTGTTATGATATGTTTAAACATCTCACAGACAAATCTCTTAGTATAATTTTGGACTTTTATAATGAAGTTTGGACAGCAGGGCAACTTCCGTCAGCTTGGAAATTGGCCATAGTGGTACCAGTAGGAAAGCCAGGAAAGGACTTGTCTGATACAGCTGGTTATAGGCCTATTTCTTTAACTTCACATTTAAGTAAGCTTATGGAACGCATGATAACAGAAAGGTTGTCCTACTTTCTTGAGCGTCAGAATAGCTTTTCTCCTTATCAGAGTGGTTTTCGTAGGGGCAGAATGACAATGGACTCAATCCTAGGTTTAGAAGCGGATATCAGGAGGGCTCAGCTTTATAAAGAAGTGGTTGTTGCTGTATTTTTTGATATTGAGAAGGCTTATGATATGCTGTGGCGAGAAGGTCTGCTAATTAAGCTGTCTATGCTCGGAATCGGAGGGAGGATGTACAACTGGGTAATGGATTTTTTAATGAATAGGTCCATACAGGTCAGGGTGGGTACTTCATGTTCTAAAGTGTATTCTATTGAAAATGGGACTCCGCAAGGCAGTGTCTGTAGCCCTATTTTATTTAACATTATGATCAATGATATCTTTTCTGCGGTTAGTCCTGACATAGCAAAATCTTTGTATGCAGATGATGGGGCTCTGTGGAAGAGAGGGAGGAATCTATCCTTTGTTAAGCGAAAGATGCAGGAGGCAATTGTTGGGGTTGAACACTGGGCAAATGAATGGGGATTCAAGTTATCTGTGGCTAAATCCCAGGTCATCTATTTTTCTAAGAGATCAAAAACAAATGAACTTGGGCTTAAATTGTATGGTCAGACTCTGGAACAGGTGAAGGTAATCAAGTTTCTTGGTTTGTGGATGGACTCGAAATTGACCTGGAAGCATCACATTATGAAGATCATAGACAAATGCAAAAAAGGATTAAATGTCCTTAAATGCTTGGCGGGAAGTGACTGGGGGGCTGACCGTTCCTCTCTCCTGTGCATTTATGATGCTCTAATTAGATCGGTTTTTGACTATGGCTGCATGGCCTATAGATCAGCTGCTGAGTCTAACCTAAAATTACTCGATGTAATTCAAGCACAAGCTCTGAGATTGTGTTGTGGTGCAGTTAGATCCTCCCCAGTGGCTTCTCTACAGGTTGAAACAGGAGAAATGCCTTTGCATTTAAGAAGACTTGCATTGTCTACTGTATATTGGTCCAACCTGAAGGGGCACATAGAGAGCCATCCAGCTGTGTCTGTTCTACATGATTGCAGTGCTCCTCTTCATGGTCCCTCAAGGAGTTTTGGGTGTCTCAGAAGCTCAGAAGCAGGCGAAATGGGATTGCAGGCTCGTGCTTTCAGCAGTACTGTTCCTATATCAGTGGTACCACCTTGGCTGTTCCCATTGCCTAGGGTTGATTTTTCCCTCCTTAATAAAAAATGGAGTGATGCAGGAAGTACAGCTGTTATGGTAGAACAACATCTGGCACTTAATTATTATGGTACTCTGCAGGTGTATACTGATGGGTCAAAGGATCCTACTGTGGGTTCCACATCAGCAGCGTTTTTTGTGCCAGAATTTCATGTGGTTGTTGGTAGGCGACTGTCTGATAACCTATCTGTATTTTCCTCCGAGCTTGTCGCCATTCTTTTAGCATTGCAGTGGGCTGAGGATGTTTGCCCAATGAGGATGGTGATTTGTTCAGATTCTTTGTCTGCTTTACAAAGCATCCAGTCTGGCAAATCTAAATGTAGACAAGACCTAATTTTAGAAATATCTCAGGCATTATTTCGTTTACACATGCAGACTATTTTAGTTCAGTTTTTATGGGTTCCAGCACATGTAGGGGTGGACGGTAATGAGACTGCTGACAAAGCTGCTAAACACTGCCTGAAGCAAAATAGAAGTGATCTCAATATCCCTCTTAGCAAAGCTGAGGCAAGAGTGGTTGTAAAGCAACATGTTAGAACATTATGGCAGTCTAATTGGGAACATGAACCGAAGGGGAGGCATTTGTTTGCAATACAACCGAGAGTTGGTTTTGGAGGGAGTGGAGGGTACGGTCGGAGGCAGGAAATTGTACTAACAAGGCTCCGAATAGGTCACAGTATGCTGAATGCCTCTTTGCAAATTATACAGAAACACTCTACAGGGCTTTGTCGCCACTGTCCGCAGAGGGAAACCGTGGACCATGTTCTTTTTTGTTGCAATAAATATGCTGTACAAAGGAAGATTTTGTTTTCTTCTCTTAAAGACAAGGGTCATAAAGAATTTTCTTTGACAGGATTGCTTTCTTATGGGGCAGGGATGGGGTCGGTTCATAAACTGGTTTTTCAATATTTGAAAGCTATTGGTATATTTTGCTTTATTTAGTTTTTTTTTTTTTTTTTTTTTTTTTCCTCTCTCGTTTACTTTCTTTTAGTTTTATGTACTTATTTATGAATTTCCTTTCACCTACATTTTGTTTATTATTGGCCATGTCACTTCCCGAAATCACACTTCACACTCCTGCTCAGTAGGTGGCGGTAATGCACCTTCAGTTGGTCTGCCATCCGCCATAAACCTGAAAGAAGAAGAAGAAGAAGAACTGACGCCGCTAAAAAACGCCTGTCTGTAAATAATACATATCGATATATCACAAAAATGATATCACCGTTATTGAAACATTTCTTATCGCGATAAATACCGATATCGAAATATTGTCCAGGCCTAGCCCAAGTATATTCCTAATAGGGCTGGACCCGAATATTCGGGTATTCGGATATTCGTTCGTTGAGTAGGTATTCGGTTTTTAATTTTGGTATTCGGATATTCGTTTTTTTTCTCCTTTCCAGAGTTCCACCTCACTCTAACCACTTCTGTTTTAGCGGGTCCCGTCAGAATATCTTGCGCGCGGGACAGAACTGAACTGTTATTGGCTGGAGCGGGAGTTTAATCCAGACGATGCGGGAGCAAGAAAACTGTAATAATTGTAAAAAAAAAAAAAAAACCTAAAGAAAACTCTCAACACGCAGGATGGACCGACACACACACGCACACACCGATGGTGTTTGGACTGGGGTAAGGAACGGGACCACAGTATTCAGCGCTGCTGTTTTAATAAATATATAAGTAAATTTGAAGCATTAAATGTAGTTTATTTAATTTACATTAGGAACGTGGGGCGGGAGCGGCAGAAATGTGTATGTGGCGGGCGGGCGCGGGATTAAAAGAAGCAATTTTTTTGCGGAGCGGTAACGAGACAGAAACGCGGGAGCGTGGAAGAGTGGGTTTAAAAATCAGTCTCGCGCAGACCTCTATTATACATGATAAAAAAAAAATGCAGGCTCTTCGAAACTGATTTATATAATAAAACGTAAGGGGTAATGTGGCAACAGTAGGGGCTAAATCGGTTACAAAAGCCTGGCCTACAAAAATGATGTTTGAACGAATTTCCTCTTATCTAATATAATTTAAAATGGTTTAAAAATATAAAATAATTTCTAAGCAAACGAAATATTTAATATTGAGCTTATAGCCCAAGTGCAAAAATACAAAATCAGTAATACGGCTATGCCCTGCACAATGCTTAAACCGAAATAGACCAAGTACAATAACGTCATTAACAATGACTTTCCTCTACTCTAATATAATTTAACATGGTTTAAAAATATAAAATAATTTCTAAACAAACGAAATATTTAATATTGAGCTTATAGCCCAAGTGCAAAAATACAAAATCAGTAATATGCCCTGCACAAAACCTTTAACCGAAATAGACCAAGTACAGTTTACAATGACTGTCCTCTAATAAAATTAACAATGTTTAAGAATATAAAATACTTCCTGAACAAACGTTTTTTTTGTTTGTTTTTTTAAGCAAATAGCCTAAGTGTGAAAACACAAACAGCAATTTACTGGGCTGGCTTGCGCAGCGGAGAAACCGTGCAGCAGCAGCCTCCTAGCCTGCTTACGCAGCGGATAAGCCGCGTGTGGGGCAGCAGAAATTCCGGGATGAAAACACAAAGAAATCTGAGCTAAAAACACAGAAAAAATATGGGGGATAAAAACACCAAAAATCCGGGGTGAATATGTCTCGTCGGTCAGAGCAAATTGAACATTTTTCAGTGGATTAAAGGGGCCGTGATTTGCTTTTTTATTTTTTTTTACCTCTTTTTTTAAAAACGAATATTCGAATATTCGCTTCGAATCAGTGCCGAATATCCGGAGCTCAAAAAACGCTATTCGGGCCAGCCCTAATTCCTAAATGACAAAAGCCTATTTTTATGGGGCTTAAATCATTAGAGTGCATGGTTCAGGCAGGATGAGACATCATTTTACACATTATCACTACAGATTCCAGACCTAAACCCCCTTGAGGATCTTTCAGAGGTTAATCTCCCATCATCAGTACAAGATCTTGGGGAAAATAAATGTGATCCTTGACATAAACAAATTACATCGCAGAAGCTTTTGGAAACAATGCAGTAATCAAAGCTAAAGGCGGTTCAACCAAGTGTGTGTGTGTATGTATGTATGTGTGTATGTGTTTTTTATATATATATATATATATATATATATATATATATATATATATATATATATATATATATATATATACATACACACAGACACACACACACACACATATACAGTGGTGTGATAAAGGGTTTACCCCTTCCTGATTTTTTTTTGTCACATTTAAATGTTTCGGAACATCAAACCAATTTAAATATTAGTCAAAGACAACATGGCTAAACACAATGATATTTTTAAATGAAGGTGTTTATTATTAATGAGGAAAAAAATCCAAACCTACATGGCCCTGTGTGAAAAAGTGATTGCCCCTAAACCTAATAGCTGGTCAGGCCACCCTTAGCAGCAACAACTGCAACCAAGCGTTTGCAATCACTTGCAATGAGTCTTTTACAGTGTGTAGGAATTTTGGCTCCACTCATCTTTGCAGAATTGTTGTAATTCAGCCACATTGAAGGGTTTTCGAGCATAAACAGCCTTTTTAAGGTAGCGACAGCATCTCGATCGGATTCAGGTCAGGACTTTGACTAGGCCACTCCAAAGTCTTCATTTTGTTTTTCTTCAGCCATTCAGAGGTGGACTTGCTGGTGTGTTTTGGATCATTGTCCTGCTGCAAAACCCAAGTTCGTTTCAGCTTGAGGTCACGAACAGATGGTCGGACATTCTCCTTCAGGATCTTTTTTTTAGACAGCAAAATTCATAGTTCCATTTATCACAGCAAGTCTTACAGGCCCTGACACAGCAAAACAGACCCAGACCATCACGCTACCACCACCATGTTTTACTGTTGGTATAATGTTCGTTTTTCTGAAAGGCAGTGTTTCTTTTATGCCAGATGTACTGGGACATACACCTTCCAAATAGTTAATCTTTTGTCTCATTGGTCGACAGAATATTTTCCCAAAAGTCTTGGGGATCATCAAGATGTGTTCTGGAAAAATTGAGACGAGTTTTAATGTTATTTTTGCTCAGCCGTGGTTTTTGTCTAGGAACTCTGCCATGTTGGCCATTTTTGCCCAGTCTCTTTCTGATGGTGGAGGCATGAACACTGACCTTAACTGAGGCAGGTGAGGCCTGCATGTTTTTGTGGGTGCTTCTGTGATCTCTTGGATAAGTCGTCGCTGCGCTCTTGCGGTAATTTTGGGCGGCCGGCCACTCCTAGGAAGGTTCACCACTGTTCCATGTCTTTGCCATTTGTGGACAATGGCTCTCACTGTGGTTCCCTGGATTCCCAAAGCTTTAGAAATGTCTTTATAACCCTTTCCAGACTGATAGATCTCAATTACACTCTCTTAATTGTTCCTGAATTTCTTTGGATCTCGGCATGATGTGTAGCTTTTAAGGATCTTTTGGTGGACTTCACTTTGTCAGGCAGGTCCTATTTAAGTGATGTCTTGATTGAGAACAGGTGTGGGCAATAATCAGGCCTGGGTGTGCCTAGAGACAGTGGACTCATATGTCAGAAACCACAGTGACAGTATGTTTTAACAAGGGGGCAATCACTTTTTCACACAGGGTCATGTAGGTTTGGATTTTTTTATCCCTTAATAATAAACACCTTCACCTCTTTGACTAATATTTAAATTGGTTTAGTGTATATATATATATATATATATATAAATATATATATATACAGTTAGTGCTGGATGATATGGCCACGGTTTATTCCTTAATTTCGGTTGATACAATATAATTTCGATATCGATATAAATACTTTGAAGGCCTCAGAAAACTGTTTTATAATACTTTAGAAATAAAAAATTGTCAAAATAAATCAATGCTCAATTTTATTTATATATAGCAAAATAAAAACATGACATCCTGTCAAACATATGCCTATATAACTAACTAACTAAAAATAACTTTACATTTTTTTTTTAAAGGCAGAGCGTCTTACTCTCTTGTAAACATATTTAACAGATCAAAACAGAAGTGTTTCAACTAGGATAAAGAATACAAGAAGCCTTTATATACATAAAAGGAACATGGCATCCCTGTCAAATAAGCCTATATGCTTGATTAATTATAAATAAGACCTTCTAGAGTGGAACCAAATCCTCACCACTGAATTAGACCTCCCTCCTGCAATTAATCACTTGTGGAAGCGGCAGGGGCATTAATTTTGCATCGAAAATGTCCCGCGCTGGATCCTAGCGCACCCGCGGCTGCCCGAGCGTACCCATGGCTGACCGCTGCCCGAGCGGACCCGAGGCTAGGCTAGGCTCGGCTCGGTTCCGCTCCACTTCAGCGCGGAACATTTCAGATGCGAACCTAGCCTACCCAACCCTTGAATCCGCTCGTCCCAGCTCCGTTTGGCTCCAGTGTGAGGCATTTTAGATGCGTAGAGGTGCGGACCCGAGCCTAGCCTAGCCAAATCTAACCTAGCCTAGCCTAGCCTATCTGGCTACGTGTCTGTGTGATTACGTCATCACGCACAGACATAGCCCAGCTACGGCATCTACGGAGATTGATTGTGTTCAGCTCTGGGGCGAGCTGACGCCAGTAAAAAATGCATGTCTGTGTAAATAATACATATCGATATACCAAAAAATGATATCACTGTTATTGAAACATTTCTTATCGCGATAAATACCGATATCGAATTATTGTCCAGGCCTATACACAGTCATATGAAAAAATTTGGGCACCCCTAGTAATCTTAATAATTTTTAGTTCTAAATATTTGAGTGTTTGCAACAGCCATTTCAGTTTGATATATCTAATAACTGATGGACACAGTAATATTTCAGGATTGAAAAAGGGCGAAAGTATGGGCACCCTTATCATTTTATTGATTTGAATACTCCTAACTACTTTTTACTGACTTACTGAAGCACAAAATTGGTTTGGTAACCTCATTGAGCTTTGAACTTCATAGCCAGGTGTATCCAATCATGAGAAAAGGTATTTAGGTGGCCAATTGCAAGTTCTCCTATTTGAATCTCCTCTGAAGAGTGGCATCATGGGCTCATCAAAACAACTCTCAAATGATCTAAAAACAAAGATTGTTCAACATAGTTGTTCAGGGGAAGGATACAAAAAGTTGTCTCAGAGTTTTAACCTGTCAGTTTCCACTGTGAGGAACATAGTATGGAAATGGAAGACCACAGGGACAGTTCTTGTTAAGCCCAGAAGTGGCAGGCCAAGAAAGATATCAGAAAGGCAGAGAAGAAGAATGGTGAGAACAGTCAAGGACAATCCACAGACCACCTCCAAAGAGCTGCAGCATCGACAGAGGCGACACAGAGCTGAAATTTTCCATCTATGTAATGCTGCAGACCGGAGCCCACAGTGGGCGTGACTAAAGGGCGGAGCATGTGTCAATCATTTACACATGTGTCATCAATTACTACACTTTCGTTGTCAATCACTTTTTATTAAGCCAAACGTAGCGCGATTTAAACTTCTGAACAGCAGCTGAATGTGTATTTTTATAGTATTTTACAAAATACTATATTAACAGTTTAAACACATTTATGTGCTATTGTAGTTAGTCCTACCTATATTGATGCTTTTAAACAAAAGTAACTGAATGAAAACGTTAGAAAAGCCCTGACTTCATCAAAGATTAAAATACTCGTTTTTCTGGAATGGCACTTTCGTGTTTTTTTTCCTTTATTGCAGTAATTGCATTAAATTGTGTGTGTATATATATATATATATATATATATATATATATATATATATATATATATATATATATATATATATACACAATTTTATTTTATTTATTTATTTTATTTTATTAATAAATACAATTAAATCGTGTATATTTATGTATATATACACTGCTCAAAAAAATAAAGGGAACACTCAAATAACACAATAAAACTCCAAGTAAATCAAACTTCTGTGAAATTAAACTGTCCACTTAGGAAGCAACACTGATTGACAATCAATTTCACCTGCTGTTGTGCAAATAGAATAGACAACAGGTGGAAATTATTGGCAATTAGCAACACACACTTAATAAAGGAGTGGTTCTGCAGGTGGGGACCACAGACCACTTCTCAGAACCTATGCTGTCTGGCTGATGTTTTGGTCAGTTTGGAATGTGGGTGGTGCTTTCACACTCGTGGTAGCATGAGACGGACTCTACAACCCCCACAAGTGGCTCAGGTAGTGCAGCTCATCCAGAATGGCACATCAATGCGAGCTGTGGCAAGAAGGTTTGCTGTGTCTTTGTGCAAGAAGGAACAGGAGGAGCACTGCCAGAGCCCTGCAAAATGACCTCCAGCAGGCCACAATTGTGCATGTGTCTGCACAAACGGTTAGAAACCGACTCCATGAGGATGGTATGAGGGCCCGACGTCCACAGATGGGGGTTGTGCTCACAGCCCAACACCGTGCAGGACGCTTGGCATTTGCCAGAGAACACCAGGATTGGCAAATTCGCCACTGGCGCCTTGTGCTCTTCACAGATGAAAGCAGGTTCACACTGAGCACATGACAGACGTGACAGAGTCTGGAGACGCCGTGGAGAGCGGTCTGCTGCCTGCAACATCCTTCAGCATGACCGGTTTGGCAGTGGGTCAGTAATGGTGTGGGGTGGCATTTCTTTGGAGGGCTGCACGGGCTGCATGTGCTCACCAGAGGTAGCCTGACTGCCATTAGGTACCGAGATGAGATCCTCAGACCCCTTGTGAGACCGTATGCTGGTGCGGTTGGCCCTGGGTTCCTCCTAATGCAGGACAATGCTAGACCTCATGTGGCTGGAGTGTGTCAGCAGTTCCTGCAAGATGAAGGCATTGAAGCTATGGACTGGCCCGCCCGTTCCCCAGACCTGAATCCGATTGAGCACATCTGGGACATCATGTCTCGCTCCATCCACCAACGTCACGTTGCACCACAGACTGTCCAGGAGTTGGCGGATGCTTTAGTCCAGGTCTGGGAGGAGATCCCTCAGGAGACCATCCGCCACCTCATCAGGAGCATGCCCAGGCTTTGTAGGGAGGTCATACAGGCACGTGGAGGCCACACACAATACTGAGCCTCATTTTGACTTGTTTTAAGGACATTACATTAAAGTTGGATCAGCCTGTAGTGTGTTTTTTCACTTTAATTTTGTGTGTGGCTCCAAATCCAGGCCTCCATTGGTTAATAAATTTAATTTCCATTGATGATTTTTGTGTGATTTTGTTGTCAGCACATTCAACTTTGTACAGAACAAAGTATTCAATGAGAATATTTCATTCATTCAGATCTAGGATGTGTTATTTGAGTGTTCCCTTTATTTTTTTGAGCAGTGTATATACATACATATACACGATTTAATTGTATTTATTAATTTTATTGCAGTGATTGCATTAAATCGTGTATATGTATGTATGTGTGTATATATACTGCATTTACTTGATTTCAGATCGATACCAAAATTCCTAGTATCGCCCACCTCTAGTAGACTTTAACTATATTGTATGGAACAAAGTTTCATTTAATTCCAACACCTCCTTAATGTCAACCCGCTCCCCCTACCGACGGCTTCCACCAGCGCTGCGCCGGTTCCTGTATTTGATGTATTACTGATCGAGGGAAGGATGTGGTCTTTCTTTGCAAGAGATCCTGTTAAAGACTTTAATTACGAAATTTTACCGGAAAATCAGGATAAATCGGGAATATGGACTCTGCATCGAGGAAAACGCAAGGTACGAGTTTAGCAGTCGCGTTGTTAACAAACATTATTGATCCGACTGGTGAAGGCCGCACTGTAAATCCTCGGCCTGTATTTTACCCTACCCGGTTAGCGTTCGCATTAGCCCGCGGAACATCACTTCGAACAGCCTCATCCAGTTCTCCTGTACTCCGGTGCTTTTTCTCTTTTAAACTGTTTTAATCTCTGTTATTTCGGATTTAATTCACGATTGTGGAAGTTTCTGTGAAGGGGTCTGGCATAAAATCGCTTTAACAAATAATGCTGTTAGCTATATTTGTTATTTCTAGCCACGTAGCGTTAGCTAGGTAAGTTAGCGTAGATAGCTGGTGGCTGATGAACACCTTCGCCACGTCAGTTCGTCCACACTGGCAGCAGCAAGACGAGCTGATGTTAACCAGCCTTTCTCTATTCTCCCTAGCTAAGCTAACTAACTTATATATTTTAACATCATCATAAGAGCTGTGTCTTGGTGAACACCACTGTAGAATCCCTAGTTGGAAAACCCGGCATATTTTATGGGTTCCTGCTTATCGTGGGCTAGCTGTCAGCTAACGCATTACCCTGCAAAAACCTTTCAGTCTTAGCTTAATTAACATGGGTTAGGATACTAGCTACTGAACGTTGACACTAGCTGACTTTTTATTCAGGCATAACAAATGAGTAAAGTCTAAAAATAGGTGTTCAAGGTGGTTACGTTTGTTGACCAGCTCATCTGATCCACAAACATGATATACCTAAAATAACTAACTTAATTAGACAACCAGTATGATGACCAAGCTTAACCATTCAGGTCCGTTATCATAAACTCTGTGTACAAACAGGTTTATATAATCAAGTTAAATGCAACATTCACTATGTTCATCAAGAGCTGGTTAACTAGCCAGCTTTCTTAACATCACAGATAATGTTTCCCATGGGATACCTGCTTTTCAACCACCTTAACCATCAACCATTATATGTATAAATGTAATGATATGTATATGTAAGTGATGGACAATATCAGTAAGGTGTCCAGAGTATTCCCATTCATTACCCGGGTAGACGTGTAGGTCCTAGGGTTTAAAAATACTTCTGTATAAAAAGAAACTTTTTATTCAAGTAAAAGTACTGTTTTCAAAAATACTTGAACTATAAAAGTAGTGTAAGGGGAAAATGGCATTAAGGACAAAAGCTTAGGCTGTCTAAAGCGCTGTGAGCGGGAGGTTCGAACCCCCTGCTCATGCAGCTTTGCCATCAAGCTGCAGGAACTCAGAGGGAGCAAAATTGTCCCTGCTCCCTCCAGGTGGGTAGATGATGCTCTCTCCCCACATCACTCCTAGGTTGATGTCCACAGCACAGGGCGTCTATGAGCTGATGTACTGAGTCGCTGCTCTTTCCTCCAAGAGCGCTGTGAGCTACTGGAGCTACTGGGCAGTTCAAAAAGAGGCGGTGGCTGGCATTACATGTATCTGAGAAAGCATGTTAGTCTTCACCCTCCTGGTGTGTTGGGGCATTACTAGTGATAGGGGGAGTTCTAATGAATGGGTTGTGTAAATGGCTGTGTAGATTGGGGAGAAAACAAAAAAACAAAAAAAAAAAACACATCATCTTCATACTTTAAGGTGCAATGGATCACATATAAACCAATAGGTTGTCAGAATGGTATTTATATTTCTCATCCAACCACAGTCAAATTTACTCTATATGAATGGTGCCATTTATCTATCATATTTTTAAAATTTAAGGAGCAGAAGTAAAAAAAAATGTCTAAGAAATAATTACAGATATAAGTATAGATAACCAAAATGTCTTCTCAAGAAGGGTAACTAAGTATTTGTTCTTTATTATTTGACACCTGTGGTAGTAACTGCTGCTTTGGTCTGTTTTTTATTTTTTGTTAATTTTACTGATCATGTGTCCTTTTTCTTCATCTGTAGACAACTGGGGAGCCAGTGTCAATCTTTTTGTACGAAGTGGCCCAGGGAACAGAGGAACAGACCCAACTAGCCAAAGCTGCGTTCAAACGAATGAAGACTCTGAGGCATCCAAACATCCTGTCATACGTAGATGGACTGGAGGTGAGGAGCATTGCATAGGAATAAGGTGTAATGGAAACTGCAGTTATTACAGTTAAGGCTACTTTATTTTCCTGCATGTCTCGATAAGAATTTAAGGTTAATTAAGTCAAAATGTGTACCATGATCTGAGTATAGAAAGTGTTACACAAGAGACATGAGAGAGAAGGACTATATGAGTACTATTTGCATGCACAGACCTAGACAAAGCCGTTATATATAGATTCAAATTATATGTAAATTATAAAAAGTATGCTTGCAGATTCAAATTTGATGTGGTAGAGGAACAGTGGAGTAGCTAAAAAAGATGATCTTTTGTGAACAAGCTTGACTGAAGAAAAGTCCAGTTTAATCAACAAAGTCATGGTCCATGTGGCCCTGTGATTCCTGTCCCACTCTCAGTAAGTTTCAAGGCTCAAAGTGATTTCAATTGTCTTGAAGCCTCTATCGTTAGCTCATATAAAGGTTAAGAGGCTGCCTGTTATCTGTCTGTTAAATCTGTATATAAGATAACAAAATTATGCAATTTGTACAAACAAATTCTGGTATAATTGTTATTAATATTACTAATATTTCACAGCCACCTCCATTAACAAAAATTAACATAAAAACATTAAGTACGCCCCTCAAAAATCTCAACGTACATATAGGTGGAACAATAAATCAGGGCTATATCAGGGCTGAAAACTGGATGTAATTTTATTTACAGTGTGATTTACAGAAGATTTGTAAATCGATTTATTTTCAGTTTAGATTTATTGTCAGTTTTGGGTAGCATGTCTGCTGCCAGAGAAATTTTAATTACATATCATATTAATATCACATTTCATGAGTTCAGAAGTTATATTAATTTTTTTTAATTTTTTGTTCATGGTGATGAAGGAAAGGTTCACATGTGAAAGTGATTTTTGTTAGCATCTAAGACTTCCAACTAATATAATGTATAGATCTTGAATTTGCTCTGTGCATGAAGAGCAGTGTTTTCTTTGTTTGTTTTTTTGTTTGGGTTTTACTGGCCTTTATTTCCTTCCAAGGTTTTTAGTGGATATTTTTGTCTGTGTAGAACTTGAAGTATGAATTGACTATGATTGTTGGTGGTGTTTTCTTCTTCTTCTTCTTCTTCTTCTTCTCTCCTCCTGTAATATACACTATGTAACTATTTGTGCATGGTTATGTAAGTGTGACTAGGAGGCTGCTTACATTTCAAATCCGTCATGCCTGACTTCAAACAGATGCTTTCTGCATGACCGTCACATGTGAGTGCAGTGGTTTTCACTTTCAGGCAGGAAGTCCTCAATATTGAGATGCTGAGGCTCAATAACAGCCTTATGGTATTTACATTTTTCCTGGCAAAATATAAATATCAAATTCAGATTTATTGCCTTTTGAACGCTGTATCAGGAGTACCTTTCAGTCAGCTGTTAGTTGTGCATGAGTTGTTGCTGCCTTGAACCTGTAAAAGGTTACTTTTTATGTTCATTAACAATTGGGAATTGTTCTTTCTTTCTTTTTTTGCTTTTTTTTGCTTTAATTGCAGACGGATAAAAGCTTGTACCTGGTTACAGAGCCAGTGACTCCTCTTGCTGCACACTTGAAAGCCCGGTCAGAGAGTGGTGGTTCAGGGGAGCTTGAGATTTCATGGGGCCTTCATCAAACTGTGGTAGGTAGATCGAATAGAGAACATTGATAAGGTTCACTGTAGCCTATGTTGCCTACTGTCAACACTATGTATAATCATTGTTCAATCCTGCATATCTGTATCTTTTATGTTTTCTGTGAATTACTTGAGTATTTAATTTTCCTTCCTGGTCATTTTCCATTCAGAAAGCTCTGAGTTTTTTGGTGAATGACTGCCATCTACTCCATAACAACCTGGGAACTTGGGCAATATTTGTGGACCGAGCAGGTGAATGGAAACTAGGAGGGTTGGATCATGTGACCTCAGACCAGGGTGAACCAACATCTTTACCACCAGCTAAAGTAGTGAACCCTGACCTTGAGAAGTATGACCCCCCAGAGAGCCCCAACAGTGGAGGAGAGAAATGGTGAGACTCACAATTTTGAAAGACATGATAAGTAATGTAGCTGCTGTACGCTGCAAACAAACTGTGTATGTGTGCTGTGTAACCATCTATATGCGTGTATTTGGTGTCCACTTAGGTCAGGAGATGTGTGGAGGCTGGGTTGCTTAATTTGGGAAGTGTTTAATGGACCTCTGCCTCGTGCCTCATCTCTACGATCGCTTGGCAAGGTAACAATCAGCCCAGTTAGATGTTCAAGGCAGGTAGATACAATAGATAAAGATAAATATCACTAATCACTAAAAAGATGTCTTTAGCTTCTTGTCCAGTTCTATTTTCAAATTAAAAGCAAAATGGGACATTGTGTAAAATGCTAATAAAATCACTCAAATACACTAACTGGGGTTTTGTTTTATAAATGTATGTACTAGTTTTAAAAGTAATGAAGGCAACACTCTCCGGGAGTATTGGAACAGCAATGTATTCAGCTGTGTGTTACATTTATGTTAATGACAATGCCTAGGACCTGGAGTGCAGGTTCAGTGGAGGTTTTTGGCCTTGCTCTGTAGGAGATTAAATACTTCCAAATTCAACAGATTTGTCTTTGGGGAAGATTGTTCTCAGGGAATTTTGCAGATAAATTAACCATTATTAAAGGCTGCATTTATGGCTATATTTGCATTAACAGTGTGACAGTGTGAGTTATACTGTAGAACCTTATGATCGTAAGATAGTACGAGTTGAATATATAAGAAATGACAATCTGTTTTCTAAGTTGTTCAGGGCTACAGATAAAAAAAAACAAGGTTGCCTCCTTAGCAATAACCTTGGTACCTTGGCTGTGTCCAACTCCACACTGTTGTTCTCTCATATAATAATCAAGCAATCCCCTTTTCTGTGTTCCACAGAGAGAACTTTTCTGAGTATTGCTGAGTATTTGAAACATAGTGAAAGAGACTCAATTAATAATCGAATTTGCACCCTAATTCCAATAGACAAATAATGTCCGTAATTGTGGATTAATTAGTCAGACAGCATAAAATTGGTCTATTAAAAACATTTAGACAGTTATTGAGACCAATGTTTGTTACACATATTTCACTTAACAAATGCATTATTTAGCCCTGTGTGAAGAGTCATGTGACTGGATGGCAAAGCCGGTCAAGGGAAAACACACACAAACGCATTTGCACCAACATTAATTAATCAAAAACACTGACATTACAGTAAACTTGAGGCTTGATTGAATTGCTGCCTTTCTCACCCTGGAACTTTTTGTGGCCAGCAAAAGCTCTGCTTTAATAGCGCTTCCCTAATAACCTGCATTTCTCTGTTATTAAGCGAAAAGAGCAGGGTGGCTGCTCCACCTTCCTCCCACCACACTCTTTTGTTGTTTTTTTTATAAAAGTGGCCAACACTGTTTCTTATGTAGAATCATGCAAAAGTATTTTGAAAAGTGGTCAGTCATAACA